>NC_083353.1:77549629-78887829 GCF_030254825.1 Meriones unguiculatus | reverse complement strand
CAGGTGATTTCCTTGAAAGGGAATTTTTTGTGTCCTGGGGTCATTTCGTTGGAAGCAAATTTTTTGTGTTCTGGGGTGATTTCAATGGAAGCGAATATTTTGTGTTCTGTGTTGATTTCATTGGAAATGAATATTTGTGTTCCAGGAGATTTCGTTGCAAGCGAATTTTTTGTGCTCTGGGGTGATTTCGTTGGAAGGGAATTTTTTGTGTTCTGGGGTGATTCCATTGAAAGGGAATTTTTTGTGTTCTGGGGTCATTTCGTTGGAAGCGTGTTTTCTGTGCTCTGGAGTCATTTCTTTGGAAGGGAATTTTTTGTGCTCTGGGGTGATTTCGTTGGAAGCGAATTTTTTGTGTTCTCAGGTGATTTCGTTGAAAGGGAATTTTTTGTGTTCTAGGGTGATTTCGTTGGAAGAGAATTTTCTCTGTTATGGGGTGACTTCGATGGAAGTGAATTTTTTGTGTTCTCCGGTTTTTTCGAAGTAGGGGGTGATTTCATTAGAATCGTGTTTTCTGTGCTTTGGAGTCATTTCGTTGGAAGGGAATTTTTTGTGCTCTGTGGTGATTTCGATGTAAGCAAATTTTTTCTGTTCTGTGGTAATTTCGTTGGACGTGAATTTTTTGTTTTCTCTGGTTTTTTTGATGGAAGCAAATTTTTGAAGCAGGGGGTCATTTCGTTGGAAGCGTGTTTTCTGTTCTCTGGAGTCATTTCGTTGGGAGCGAATTTTTTTGTGCTCTGGGATGATTTCTTTGGAAGCAAATATTTGTGTTTTCAGGAGGTATCGTTGGAAGCGAATTTATTGTGTTCTGGGGTAATTTCGTTGGAAGCAAATTTTTGAAGTATGGGATCATTTCGTTGAAAGCGTGTTTTCTCTGCTCTGGAGTCATTATGTTGGAAGCTAATTTTTTGTGTTCTGGGATGATTTCGTTGGAAGCGAATATATTGTTCTCAGAAGATTTTGTTGCAAACGAATTTTTTGTGTTCTGGCGTAATTTCGTTGGAAGCGATTTTTTTGTGTTCTCGGGTGATTTCGATGGAAGCAAATTTTTGAAGTATGGGATCATTTCGTTGGGAGCATGTTTTCTGTGCTCTGGAGTCATTTCGTTGGAAGCGAATTTTTTGTGTTCTGGGGTGATTTCATTGAAGCAAATTTTTTGTGTTCTGGGGTAATTTCGTTGGAAGCAAATTTTTTGTGTTCTGGGGTATTTTCGTTCGAAGGGAATTTTTTGTGTTCTCGGGTCATTTCAATGGAAGCAAATTTTTGAAGTATGGTATCATTTCGTTCGAAGCGTGTTTTCTGTGCTCTGGAGTCATTTCGTTGGAAGCGAATATTTGTGTTCTCAGACGATTTCGTTGCAAGCGAATTTTTTGTGTTCTCCTGTTTTTTTGATGGAAGCAAATTTTTGAAGTAGGGGGTCATTTCGTTGGAAGCTTGTTTTCTGTGCTCTGGAGTAATTTCATTGGAAGGGAATTTTTTGTGCTTTGGGCTGATTTCGTTGGAAGTGAATTTTTTGTGTTCTAGTGTGATTTCGTTGAAAGGGAATGTTTTGTGTTCTAGGGTGATTTTGTTGGAAGTGAATTTTTTGTGTTCTGTGGTGATTTCGAAGGAAGCAATTTTTTTCTGTTCTGTGGTAATTTCGTTGGACGTGAATTTTTGGTTTTCTCCGGTTTTTTTGATGGAAGCAAATATTTGAAGCAGGGGGTCATTTCGTTGGAAGCGTGTTTTCTGTGCTCTGGAGTCATTTCGTTGGAAGCGAATTTTTTGTGCTCTGGGGTTATTTGATTGGAAGCTAATATTTGTGTTCTCAGGATATTTCGTTGCAAGCGAATTTTTTGTGTTTTGGGGTAATTTCGTTGGAAGCGAATTTTTTGTGTTCTCCGATTTTTTCGATGGAAGCAAATTTTTTAAGTAGAGGGTCATTTCGTTGGAAGCGTGTTTTCTGTGCTCTGGAGTCATTTCTTTGGCAGTGAATTTTTAATGCTCTGGGGTGATTTCGTTGGAAGCGAATTTTTTCTATTCTCCCGTGATTTCATTGAAAGCGATTTTTTTATGTTCTAGGGTGATTTCGTTGGAAGCGAATTTTTTGTGCTCTGGGGTGATTTGGTTAGAAGGGAATTTTTTTCTTCTGTGGTTATTTCGATGGAAGCCAATTTTTTATGTTCTAGGGTGATTTCTTTGGAAGCGAATTTTTTGTGTTCTCGGGTCATTTCATTGGTACATTGTTTTCTGTGCTCTGGAATCATTTCGTTGGTAGCGAATTTTTTGTGCTCTCGGATGATTTCATTGGAAGCGTTATTTTTGTATTCTCGGGTGATTTCATTGAAAGGGAATTTTTGTGTTCTAAGCTGATTTCGTTGGTAGCGAATTTTTTGTGCTCTGGGATGATATCTTTGGAAGCGAATTTTTGTGTTCTCAGGAGTTTTCGTTGGAAAAGAATTTTTTGTCTTCTGGGGTAATATCGTTGGAAGAGAATTTTTTCTGTTCTTCGGTATTTTCGATGGAAGCAAATTTTGAAATAGTGTGTCATTTCGTTGGAAGCATGTTTTCTGTGCTCTGGAGTCATTTCGTTGGAAGCGAATTTTTTGTACTCTGTGGTGATTTCATTGGAAGTGAATTTTTTTGTGTTCTCGGGTGATTTCGTTGAAAGGGAATTTTTTGTGTTCTGGGGTCATTTCTTTGGAAGCCTATTTTCTGTGCTCTGGAGTCATTTCGTTGGAAGCGAATTTTTTGTGTTCTGGGGTGATTTCGATGGAAGCAAATTTTTTGTGTTCTCGGGTGATTTCGATGGAAGCAAATTTTTGAAGTATGTTATCATTTCGTTCGAAGCGTGTTTTCTGTGCTCTGGAGTCATTTCGTTGGAAGCGAATTTTTTGTGTTCTTGGGTGATTTCGTTGAAAGGGAATGTTTAGTGTTCAGGGTGATTTCGTGGAAGCGATTTTTTGTGTTCTGAGTTGATTTCGTTGGAAGCGAATTTTTTGTGTTCTGGGATGATTTCAGTGGAGGCAAATTTTTTGTGTTCTAGGGTGTTTTTGTTGGAAGCGTATTTTTTGTGTTCAGGTTTTCTCGATGGAAGCAAATTTTTGAAGTAGGGGGTCATTTCGTTGGAAGCATGTTTTCTGTGCTCTGGAGTCATTTCGTTGGAAGCGAATTTTTTGTGTTCTGGGGTGATTTCCTTGGAAGCGAATTTATTTTGTTCTGGGGTAATTTAGTTGGAAGCGAATTTTTTGTGTTCTCGGTTGATTTCGATGGAAGCAAATTTCTGAAGTATGGTATTTCATTCAAAGCGTGTTTTCTGTGCTCTGGAGTCATTACGTTGGAGCGAATTTTTTGTGTTCTAGGGTGATTTCGTTGAAAGGGAGTTTTTCTATTGTAGGGTGATTTCGTTGGAAGCGAATTTATTGTGTTCTGGGGTGATTTCAATGGAAGCAAATTTTTTCTGTTCTGTGGTAATTTCGTCGGACGTGAATTTTTTGTGTTCTCGGGTGATTTCGTTGAAAGGGAATTTTTTGTGCTCTATTGTGATTTCGTTGGAAGTGAATTTTTTTGTGCTCTGGGATGATTTCTTTCGAAACGAATATTTGTGTTCTCAGGAGATTTCGTTGGAAGCAAATTTTTTGTGTTCTGGGGTTATTTCGATAGAAGCGAATTTTTTGTGTTCTTCGGTTTTTCGATGGAAGCAAAATTTTTGAAGTAGGGGGTCATTTCGTTGGAAGCGTGTTTTCTGGAGTGCTCTGGAGTCATTTCGTTGGAAGGGAATTTTTTGTGCTCTTTGGTTATTTCGTTGGAAGCAAATTTTTTGTGTTCTCAGATGATTTCGTTTAAAGGGAATTTTTCGTGTTCTCGGTGACTTCGTTGGAAACGAATTTTTTGTGTTCTGGGGTCATTTCGTCGGAAGCGTGTTTTCTGTGCTCTGGAGTCAGTTCGTTGGAAGCGAATTTTTTGTGCTCTCACGTGATTTCCTTTAAAGCTAATTTTTTGTGTTCTAGGGTGATTTCGTTGGCAGCGAATTTTTTGTGTTCAGGGGTGATTTCGATGGAAGCAAAATTTTTCTGTTCTGGGGTAATTTCGTTGGACGTGAATTTTTTGTGTTCTCGGGTGATTTGGTTGAAAGGGAATTTTTTGTGTTCCAGGGTGATTTCATTGGAAACGAATTTTTTTGTGCTCTGGGATGATTTCTTTGGAAGCAAATATTTGTGTTCTTAGGAGGTATCGTTGGAAGCGAATTTATTGTGTTCTGGGGTAATTTCGTTGGAAGTGAATTTTTTGTGTTTTCGCGTGATTTCGATGGAAGCAAATTTTTGAAATATGGGGTCATTTCGTTGGAAGCGTGTTTTCTCTGCTCTGGAGTCATTATGTTGGAAGCTAATTTTTTGTGTTCTGGGGTGATTTCGTTGGAAGAGAATATATTGTTCTCAGAAGATTTTGTTGCAAGCAAATTATTTGTGTTCTGGCATAATTTCGTTGGAAGCGAATTTTTTGTGTTCTCGGGTGATTTCGATGGAAGCAAATTTTTGAAGTAATGGATCATTTTGTTGGGAGCCTGTTTTCTGTGCTCTGGAGTCATTCCATTGAAAGCGAATTATTTGTGTTCTGGGGTGATTTCGTTGGAAGCGAATATTAGTGTTCTCAGAAGATTTCGTTGCAAGCGAATTTTTTTGTGTTCTAGGGTAATTTCGTTGGAAGCGAACTTTTTGTTTTCTCCGGTTTTTTCGATGGAAGGAAATTTTTGAAGCAGGGGGTCGTTTCATTGGAAGTGTGTTTTCTGTGCTCTGGAGTCATTCCGTTGGAAGCGAATTTTTTGTGTTCTAGGGTGATTTCATGGAAGCAAATTTTTGTGTTCTGGGGTAATTTCGTTGGAAGCGAATTTTTTGTGTTCTGGGGTCATTTCGTTGGAAGCAAATTTTTTGTGTTCTGCGGTAATTTCGTTTGAAGTGAATTTTTTGTGTTCTCGGGTCATTTCAATGGAAGCAAATTTTTGAAGTATGGTATCATTTCGTTCGAAGCGTGTTTTCTGTGCTCTGGAGTCATTTCGTTGGAAGCGAATATTTGTGTTCTCAGACGATTTCGTTGCAAGCGAATTTTTTGTGTTCTCCGGTTTTTTCGATGGAAGAAAATTTTTGAAGTAGGGGGTCATTTCGTTGGAAGCTCGTTTTCTGTGCTCTGGAGTTATTTTGTTGGAAGGGAATTTTTTGTGCTTTGGGCTGATTTCGTTGGAAGCGAATTTTTTGTGTTCTAGTGTGATTTCTTTGAAAGGGAATTTTTTGTCTTCTAGGGTGATTTTGTTGGAAGCGAATTTTTTGTGTTCTGTGGTGATATTTTGATAGAAGCAATTTTTTTCTGTTCTGTGGTAATTTGGTTGGAAGTGAATTTTTGGTTTTCTCCTGTTTTTTTGAAGGAAGCAAATTTTTGAAGCAGGGGGTCATTTCGTTGGGGGCGTGCTTTCTGTACTCTGGAGTCATTTCGTTGGAAGCGAATTTTTTGTGTTCTGGGTTGATTTCGTTGGAAGCGAATTTTTGGTGCTCTGGGGTGATTTGATTGGAAGCTAATATTTGTGTTCTCAGGATATTTCGTTGCAAGCAAATTTTTTGTGTTCTGGAGTAATTTCGTTGGAAGCGAATTTTTTGTGTTCTCCGGTTTTTTCGATGGAAGCAAATTTTTTAAGTAGAGGGTCATTTTGTTGGAAGCATGTTTTCTGTGCTCTGGAGTCATTTCTTTGGCAGTGAATATTTTGTGCTCTGGGGTGATTTCGTTGGAAGCGAAATTTTTGTGTTCTCGGGTGATTTCGTTGAAAGGGAATTTTTGCGTTCTAGGGTGATTTCGTTTGAAGCAAATTTTTTGTGCTCTGGGATGATATCTTTGGAAGCGAATACTTGTGTGCTCAGGAGTTTTTGTTGGAAAAGAATTTTTTGTCTTCTGGGGTAATATCTTTGGAAGAGAATTTTTTGTGTTCTCTGGTCTTTTCGATGGAAGCAAATTTTGAAATAGTGTGTCATTTCGTTGGAAGCATGTTTTCTGTGCTCTGGAGTCATTAGGTTGGAAGCGAATATTTTGTACTCTATGGTGATTTCGTTGGCAGTGAATTTTTTGTGTTCTCGGGTGATTTCGTTGAAAGGGAATTTTTTGTGTTCTGGGGTCATCTCTTTGGAAGCCTGTTTTCTGTGCTCTGGAGTCATTTCGTTGGAAGCGTATTTTTTGTGTTCTCTGGTGATTTCGTTGGAAGCGAATTTTTTGTGTTCTGTGGAAATTTTGTTGGAAGCGAATTTTTTGTGTTCTCCGGTTTTGTCGATGGAAGCAAATTTTTGAAGTATGGGGTCATTTTGTTGGAAGCGTGTTTTCTGTGCTCTGGAGTCACTTGGTTGGAAGAGAATTTTTGGTGCTCTGGAGTGATTTCGTTGGAAATGAATTTTTTGTGTTCTGGGGTGATTTCGTTGGAAGCAAATTTTGTGAGTTCTGGGGTAATTTCGATAGAAGCGATTTTTTTGTTTCTGGGGTCATTTCGTTGGAAGAGAATTTTTTGTGTTCTTGGGTAATTTCGTTTTTTTGTGCTTTGGGCTGATTTCTTTGGAAGCGAATTTTTTGTGTTCTAGTGTGAATTCGTTGAAAGGGAATTTTTTGTGTTCTAGGGTGATTTTGTTGGAAGCAAATTTTTTGTGCTCTGTGGTGATTTCGATGGAAGCAAATTTTTTCTGTTCTGTGGTAATTTTGTTGGACCTGAATTTTTGGTTTTCTCCGTTTTTTTTGATGGAAGCAAATTTTTGAAGCAGGGGGTCATTTCATTGGAAGCGTGTTTTCTGTGCTCTGGAGTCATTTCGTTGGAAGCAAATTTTTTTGTTTTCTGGGGTGATTTCGTTGGAAGCAAATTTTTTGTGTTCTGGTGTAATTTCGTTGGAAGCGAATTTTTTGTGTTCTGGGGTCATTTCTATGGAAGCAAATTTTTGAAGTGGGGGGACTTTTCGTTGGAAGCTTGTTTTCTGTGCTCTGGAGACAGATCGTTGGAAGGGAATTTTTTGTGCTTTGGGGTGATTTCGTTGGAAGCGAATTTTTTGTGTTCTAGTGTGATTTCGTTGAAAGGAAATTTTTTGTGTTCTAGGGTGATTTCGTTGGACATGAATTTTTTGTGTTCTCGGGTAATTTCATCGAAAGGGAATTTTTTGTGTTCTAGGGTGATTTCGTTGGAAGCGAACTTTTTTTTGCTCTGGGATGATTTCTTTGGAAGCGAATATCTGTGTTCTCAGGAGATTTCGTTGCAAGCGAATTTATTTTGTTCTGGGGTAATTTCGTTGGAAGCTAATTTTTTGTATTCTCAAGTGATTTCGTTGGAAGCAAATTTTTGAAATATGGGGTCATTTCGCTGGAAGCATGTTTTCTGTGCTTTGGAGTCATTTCTTTGGAAGCGAATTTTTTGTGCTCTGGGGTGATTTCTTTGGAAGCTAATATTTGTGTTCTCAGGACATTTCGTTGCAAGTGAATTTTTTGGGTTCTGGGGTAATTTCTTTGGAAGCGAATTTTTTGTGTTCTCCGGTTTTTTCGATGGAAGCAAATTTTTTAAGTAGAGGGTCATTTCGTTGGAAGCGTGTTTTCTGTGCTCTGGAGTCTTTTCTTTGGTAGCGAATTTTTTGTGCTCTGGGGTGATTTCGTTGGAAGCGAATATTTGTGTTCTCAGGAGATTTCATTGCAAGCGAATTTTTTGTGTTCTGGGGTAATTTCGTTGGAAGCGTATTTTTGTGTTCTCCGGTTTTTTTGATGGAAGCGAATTTTTTAAGTAGGGGGTCATTCCATAGGAAGCGTGTTTTCTGTGCTCTGGAGTCATTTCGTTGGAAGGGAATTTTTTGTGTTCTGGGGTGATTTCGTTGGAAGCGAATATTTGTTTTCTCAGAAAATTTCGTTGCAAGCGAATTTTTTGTGTTCTGTGGTAATTTTGTTGGAAGCGAATTTTTTATGTTCTCCGGTTTTTCGATGGCAACAAATTTTTTAAGTAGGGGGTCATTTCGTTGGAATCGTGTTTTATGTGCTCTGGAGTCATTTCGTTGGAAGGGAATTTTTTGTGCTCTGGGGTGATTTCATTGAAAGCTAACTTTTTTGTGTTCTAGCGTGATTTCTTTGGTAGCGATTTTTTTGTGTTGTGGGGTTATTTCGATGGAAGCAAATATTTTCTCTTCTGTGGTAATTTCGTTGGACGTGAATTTTTTGTGTTATCAGGTGATTTCGTTGAAAGGGATTTTTTGTGTTCTAGGGTGATTTCGTTGTAAGCGAATTTTTTGTGCTCTGGGATTATTTCTTTGGAAGCGAATATTTGTGTTCTCAGGAGACTTCGTTGCAAGCGAATTTTTTGTGTTCTGGGGTAATTTCGTTGGAAGCGTATTTTTGTGTTCTCCGGTTTTTTCGATGGAAGCGAAATTTTTAAGTAGGGGGTCATTTCGTTGGAAGCGTGTTTTCTGTGCTCTGGAGTCATTTCGTTGGAAGCGAATTTTTTGTGTTCTCTGGTGATTTCGAAGGAAGCAAATTTTTGAAGTATGAGATCATTTTGTTGAAAGCATGTTTTCTGTGCTCTGGAGTAATTTCGCTGGAAGCGAATTTTTTTTGTTCTGGAGTGATTTTGTTGGAAGCGAATATTTGTGTTCTCAGAAAATTTCGTTGCAAGCAAATTTTTTGTGTTCTGGGGTAATTTCGTTGGAAGCTAATTTTTTGTGTTCTCCGGTTTTTTCAATGGAAGCAAATTATTGAAATAGGGGGTCATTTCATTGGAAGCGTGTTTTCTGTGATCTGGAGTCATTTCAATGGAAGCGAATTTTTTGTGTTCTGGGGTGATTTCGTTGGAAGCGAATATATGTGTTCTCAGAAGATTTCATTGAAAGCAAATTTTTTGTGCTCTGGGGTGATTGCTTTGGAAGCAAATATTTGTGTTCTCAGGAGACTTCGTTGCAAGCAAATTTTTTGTGTTCTGGGGTAATTTCGTTGGAAGCTAATTTTTTGTGTTCTCCGGTTTTTTCAATGGAAGCAAATTATTGAAATAGGGGGTCATTTCATTGGAAACGTGTTTTCTGTGATCTGGAGTCATTTCAATGGAAGCGAATTTTTTGTGTTCTGGGGTGATTTCGTTGGAAGCGAATATATGTGTTCTCAGAAGATTTCGTTGAAAGCGAATTTTTTGTGTTCTGGGGTAATTTCGTTGGAAACGTATTTTTGTGTTCTCCGGTTTTTTCGATGGAAGCAAATTTTTTAAGTAGGGGGTCATTTCGTTGGAAGTGTGTTTTCTGTGCTCTGGAGTCATTTCGTTGGAAGCGAATTTTTTGTGTTCTCGGGTGATTTCGATGGAAGCAAATTTTTGAAGTAAGGGTTCATTTCGTTGGAAGCATGTTTTCTGTGCTCTGGGGTAATTTCGTTGGAAGCTAATTTTTTGTGTTCTGGGGTGATTTCGTTTAATGCGAATATTTGTGTTCTCAGAAAATTTTGTTGCAAGCAAATTTTTTGTGTTCTGGGGTTATTTCGTTGGAAGCGAATTTTTTATCTTCTCCGGTTTTTCGATGGAAGCAAGTTTTTGAAGTAGGGGGTCATTTCGTTGGAATCGTGTTTTCTGTGCTCTGGAGTCATTTCGTTGGAAGGGAATTTTTTGTGCTCTGGGGTGATTACGTTGGAAGCCTATTTTTTGTGTTCTTGGGTGATTTCATTGAAAGCTAATTTTTGTGTTCTGCCGTGATTTCATTAGAAGCGAATTTTTTGTGTTCTGGGGTGATTTCGATGGAAGCAAATTATTTCTGTTCTGTGGTAATTTCGTTGGACGTGAATTTTTTTGTGTTCTCGGGTGATTTCGTTGAAAGGGAATTTTTTGTGTTCTAGGGTGATTTCGTTGGAAGCGAATTTTTTTGTGCTCTGTGATGATTTCTTTGGAAGCAGATATTGTGTTCCAAGGAAATTTCGTCGGAAGCGATTTTTTTGTGTTCTGGGGTAATTTCGTTAGAAGCGAAATTTTTGTGTTCTTGGATGATTTCGATGGAAGCAAATTTTTGAAATATGGGGTCATATCGTTGGAAGCATGTTTTCAGTGCTCTGGAGTCATTTCTTTGGAAGTGAATTTTTCGTACTCTAGGGTGATTTCGTTCGAAGCGAATTTTTTGTGCTCTGGAATGATATCTTTGGAAGCGAATATGTGTCCTCTCAGGAGATTTTGTTGGAAAAGAATTTTTTGTCTTCTGGGGTAATATCGTTGGAAGAGAATTTTTTGTGTTCTCGGTTGATTTCGATGGAAGCAAATTTTTGAAATAGGGGGTCATTTCGTTGGAAGCATGTTTTCTATGCTCTGGAATCATTTCGTTCGAAGCGAATTTTTTGTGCTCTGGAGTGTTTTCGTTGGAAGCGAATTTTTTGTGCTCTAGGAGGATATCTTTGGAAGAGAATATTTGTGTTCTCAGGAGATTTCATTGGAAAAGAATTTTTTATCTTCTGGGGTAATATCTTTGAAAGAGAATTTTTTGTGTTCTCCGGTCTTTTCGGTGGAAGCAAATATTTGAAGTAGGGGGTCATTTCATTGGAAGCGTGTTCTCTGTGCTAGGGAGTCATTTCGTAGGAAGCGAGCTTTTTGTCTTCTGGGGTGATTTAGTTGCAAGCAAATTTTTTGTGTTCAGGGTTAATTTCGTTGGAAGCGAATTTTTTGTGTTCTCAGGTGATTTCGATGGAAGCAAATTTTTGAAGTATGGGGTCATATCGTTGGAAGCGTGTTTTCTGTGCTCTGGAATCATTTCTTTGGAAGCGAATTTTTCTTGCCCTGGGGTGATTTTGTTGGAAGCGAATTTTTTGTGTTCTCGGGTGATTTCGTTGAAAGTGAATTTTTTATGTTCTAGGGTGATTTCGTTGGAAGTGAATATTTTTCTGCTCTGGGGTGATTTGGTTGGAAGCGAATTTTTTGGCTTCTGTGGTGATTTCGATGGAAGCGAATTTTTATGTTCTATGGTGTTTTCGTTGGAAGCGATTTTTTGTGCTCTGGGGTGATTTCGTTGGAAGCGAATATTTGTGTTCTCAGGAGATTTCGTTGCAAGCGAATTTTTTGTTTTCTGGGCTAATTTTGTTGGTGCGAATTTTTGGTGTTCTCAGGTGATTTCGATGGAAACAAATTTTTGAAGTAGGGAGTCATTTCTTTGGAAGCCTGTTTTCTGTGCCCTGGAGTCATTTCGTTGGAAGCGAATTTTTTGTGCTCTGGGTTGATTTCTTCGGAAGCGAATTTTTTGTGTTCTCGGGTGATTTAGATGGAAGCAAATTTTTGAAGGAAGGGGTCATTTCGTTGGAAGCGTGTTTTCTGTGCTCTGGAGTCATTTCGTTGGAAGCGAATTTTTTGTCCTCTGGGGTGATTTCGTTGGAAGCGAATTTTTTTGTTCTCAGGTGATTTCCTTGAAAGGGAATTTTTTGTGTTCTGGGGTCATTTCGTTGGAAGCAAATTTTTTGTGTTCCGGGGAGATTTCGTTGGAAGCGAATATTTGTGTTCTCAGAAGATTTCGTTGCAAGCGAATTTTTTCTGTTCACCGGTTTTATCGATGGAAGTAAATTTTTGAAGTAGGAGGTCATTTCGTTGGAAGCATGTTTTCGGAGCTCTGGAGACATTTCGTTGGACGTGAATTTTTTGTGCTCTGGGTTGATTTCGTTGGAAGCGAATTTTTTGTTCTCTGGGGTGATTTCGTTAGAAGCGAATTTTTTGTGTTCTGGGGTGATTTCGTTGAAAGGGAATTTTTGGTGTTCTGGGGTGATTTCGTTGGAAGCGAATTTTTTGTGCTCTGGGATGTTTTCTTTGGATGCGAATATTTGTGTTCTCAGGAGATTTCGTTGCAAGCGAATTTTTTGTGTTCTAGGGTAATTTCATTGAAATGGAATTTTTTATGTTCTAGGGTGATTTCGTTAGAAGCAAATGTTTTGTGCTCTGGAGTGATTTGGTTGGAAGCGAATTTTTTGTCTTCTATGGTGATTTCGATGGAAGCGAATTTTGTATGTTCTATGGTGATTTCGTTGAAAGCAAATTTTTTGTGTTCTGGAGTCATTTCATTGGAAGCGTGTTTTCTGTGCTCTGGAGTCATTTTGTTGGAAGCGAATTTTTTATGCTCTGGGTTGATTATGTTGGAAGCGAATTTTTTTGTATTCTCGGGTGATTTCGTTGAAAGGGAAGTTTTTTGTGTTCTAGGGTGATTTTGTTGGAAGCGAATTTTTTGTGCTCTGGGATGATTTCTTTAGAAGTGAATATTTGTGTTCTCAGAAGATTTCATTGGAAGCGAATTTTTTTGTGTTCTGGTTTCATTTCGATGGAAGCGAATTTTTTGTATTCTGGGGAGATTTCGTTGGAAGCGAATATTTGTGTTCTCAGAAGATTTCGTTGCAAGAGATTTTTTTCTGTTTTCCGGTTTTTTCGGTGGAAGTAAATTTTTGAAGTAGGAGGTCATTTCGTTGGAAGCATGTTTTCGGAGCTCTGGAGTCATTTCGTTGGAAGCGAATTTTTTGTGCTCTGGGTTGATTATGTTGGAAGCGAATTTTTTGTATGCTTGGGTGATTTCGTTGAAAGGGAATTTTTTATGTTCTAGGGTGATTTTGTTGGAAGCGAATTTTTTGTGCTCTGGGATGATTTCTTTAGAAGTGAATATTTGTGTTCTCAGAAGATTTCATTGGAAGCGAATTTTTTGTGCTCTGGGTTGATTATGTTGGAAGCGAATTTTTTTTGTTCTCGGGTGATTTCCTTGAAAGGGAATTTTTTTATTCTGGGGTCATTTCGTTGGAAGCGAATTTTTTGTGCTCTGGGGTGATTTCGTTGGTAGCGCATTTTCTGTGTTCTGGGATAATTTCATTGGAAGCGAATTTTTTGTGTTCTCGGGTGATTTCAATGGAAGCCAATTTTTGAAGTATGGGATCATTTCCTGGAAGCGTGTTTTCTGTGCTCTGGAGTCATTTCGTTGGAAGAGAATTTTTTGTGGTCTGGGGTGATTTTGTTGGAAGCAAAATTTTTGTGTTCTAGGGTAATTTCGTTGGAAGCGAATTTCTTGTGTTCTGGGGTAATTTCGTTGGACGTGAATTTTTTGTGTTCTCGGGTGATTTCTTTGAAAGAAATTTTTTTTATGATTTAGGGTTATTTTGTTGGAAGCGAATTTTTCTGTGCTCTGGGATGATTTCTTTAGAAGTGAGTATTTGTGTTCTCAGAAGATTTCGTTGGAAACGAATTTTTTTGTGTTCTGGGGTCATTTCTTTGGAAATGAATTTTTTGTGTTCTCCGGTTTGTTTGATGGAAACAAATTTTTGAAGGAGGGGGTCATTTCGTTGGAAGTGTGTTTTCTGTGCTCTGGAGTCATTTCGTTGGAAGTGAATTTTTGTGTCCTCGGGTGATTTCCTTGAAAGGGAATTTTTTGTGTTCTGGGGTGATTTCGTTGGAAGCGAATATTTTGTGTTCTGGGGAGATTTCATTGGAAGCGAATATTGGTCTTCTCAGAAGATTTCGTTGCAAGCGAAATTTTTCTGTTCTCCGGTTTTTTCGATGGAAGTAAATTTTTGAAGTAGGAGGCCATTTTGTTGGAAGCATGTTTTCGGAGCTCTGGAGTCATTTCGTTGGAAGCGAATTTTTTGTGCTCTGGGTTGATTTCGTTGGAAGCAAATTTTTTGTGTTCTGGGGTGATTTCGTTGAAAGGGAATTTTTGGTGTTCTGGGGTGATTTCGTTGGAAGCGAATTTTTTGTGCTCTGGGATGTTTTCTTTGGAAGCGAATATTTGTGTTCTCAGGAGATTTCGTTGCAAGCGAAATTTTTGTCTTCTGGGGTAATTTCATTGAAAGGGAATTTTTTATGTTCTAGGGTGATTTCGTTGAAAGCGAATTTTTTGTGTTCAGGAGTCACTTCATTGGAAGCGTGTTTTCTGTGCTCTGGAGTCATTGTGTTGGAAGCGAATTTTTTGTGCTCTGGGATGTTATCTTTGGAAGCAAATATTTTTGGTCTCAGGAGATTTCATTGGAAGCGAATTTCTTGTGTTCTGGGGTAATTTCGATGGAATAGAAATTTTTGTGCTCTCACGACTTTTGGATGGATGCAAATTTTTGAAGTAGGGAGTCATTTCGTTGAAAGCGAATTTTTTTGTGCTCTAATATGATTTCGTTGGTAGCGCATTTTCTGTGTTCTGGGATAATTTCGTTGGAAGTGAATTTTTTGTGGTCTGGGGTGATTTTGATGGAAGCCAATTTTTGAAGTATGGGATCATTTCCTTGGAAGCGTGTTTTCTGTGCTCTGGAGTCATTTCGTTGGAAGAGAATGTTTTGTGGTCTGGGGTGATATTGTTGGAAGCGAAATTTTTGTGTTCTAGGGTAATTTCGTTGGACGTGAATTTTTTGTGTTCTCGGGTGATTTCTTTGAAAGGAAATTTTTTATGTTCTAGGGTGATTTTATTGGAAACGAATTTTTTTGTGCTCTGGGATGATTTCTTTAGAAGTGAATATTTGTGTTCTCAAAAGATTTCGTTGGAAGCGGATTTTTTTGTGTTCTGGGGTCATTTCTTTGGAAATGAATTTTTTGTGTTCTCCGGATTGTTTGATGGAAACAAATTTTTGAAAAAGTGGGTCATTTCGTTGGAAGCGTGTTTTCTGTGCTCTGGAGTCATTTCGTTGGAAGCGAATTTTTTGTCCTCTGGGGTGATTTCGTTGGTAGCGCATGTTCTGTGTTCTGGGATAATTTCGTTGGAAATGAATTTTTTTTTGTTCTCGGGTGATTTCGATGGAATCCAATTTTTGAAGTATGAGATCATTTCCTTGGATGCGTGTTTTCTGTGCTCTGGAGTCATTTCGTTGGAAGCAAATTTTTTGTGTTCTGTGGTGATTTCGTTGGAAGCGAATATTTTGTGTTCTGGGGAGATTTCGTTGGAAGCGAATATTTGTGTTCTCAGAAGATTTCGTTGCAAGCAAATTTTTTCTGTTCTCCGGTTTTTTCGATGGAAGTAAATTTTGAAGTAGGAGGTCATTTCGTTGGAAGCGAATATTTTGTGTTCTGTGCTGATTTCGTTGGAATCGAGTATTTTGTGTTCTGGGGAGATTTCGTTGGAAGCAAATATTTGTGTTCTCAGAAGATTTCGTTGCAAGCGAATTTTTTCTGTTCTCTGGTTTTTTCGATGGAAGTAAATTTTTGAAGTAGGAGGTCATTTCGTTGGAAGCATGTTTTCGGAGCTCTGGAGTCATTTCGTTGGAAGCAAATTTTTTTGTGTTCTGGGGTGATTTTGTTGAAAGGGAATTTTGGGTGTTCTGTGGTGATTTCGTTGGAAGCGAATTTTTTGTGCTCTGGGATGTTTTCTTTGGAAGCGAATATTTGTGTTTTCAGGAGATTTCATTGCAAGCTAATTTTTTGTGTTCTGGGGTAATTTCATTGAAAGGGAATTTTTTGTGTTCTAGGGTGATTTCGTTGGAAGCGAATTTTTTGTGCTCTGGGATGATATCTTTGGAAGCGAATATTTGTGTTCTCAGGAGATTTCGTTGGAAAAGAATTTTTTCTTCTGGGGTAATATCGTTGGAAGTGAATTTTTTGTGTTCTCCTTTTTCTTTGATGGAAGCAAATTTTTGAAGTAGGGGGTCATTTCATTGGAAGCCTGTTTTCTGTGCTCTGGAGTCACTTCGTTGGAAGGGAATTTTTGGTGCTCAGGGGTGATTTCGTTGGAAGCACTTTTTTTGTGTTCTTGGGTGATTTCTTTAAAAGAGAATATTTTGTGTTCTAGGGTGATTTCATTGGAAGCGAATTTTTTGTGTTCTTTGGTGATTTCGTGGGAAAAGAATTTTTTGTCTTCTTGGGTAATATCTTTGGAAGAGAATTTTCTGTGTTCTTATATTATTTCAATGGAAGCAAATTTTTGAAATATGGGGTCATTTCGTTGGAAGAGTGTTTTCTGTGCTCTAGAGGCATTTCTTTGGAAGCGAATTTTTTTTGTTCTGGGGTGATTTGGTTGGAAGCGAATATATGTGTTCTCAGAAGATTTCATTGCAAGCGAATTTTTGTGATCTTGGGTAATTTCTTTGAAAGAGAAATTTTTATGTTCTAGGGTAATTCCGTTGGAAGAGAAGTTTTTGTGTTCTCAGGATTTTTCGATGGAAGCAAATTTTTGAAGTACAGAGTCATTTCGTTGGAAGCGTGTTTTCTGTGCTCTGGAGTCACTTTGTTGGAAGCAAAATTTTTGTGCTCTGGGGTGATTTCGTTGGAAGCGCATTTTTTGTGTTCAGGGATAATTTCGTTGGAAGTGAATTTTTTGTGTTCTCGGGTGATTTCGATGGAAGCCAATTTTTGAAGTATTGGATCATTTCCTCGGAAGCGTGTTTTCTGTGCTCTGGAGTCATTTCGTTGGAATCGAATTTTTTGTGCTCTGGGGTGATTTTGTTGGAAGCGAAATTTTTGTGTTCTCAGGTAATTTCGTTGGAAGCGATTTTCTTGTTTTCTGGGGTAATTTCCTTGGAAGCGAATTTTTTTGTGCTCTGGGATGATTTCTTTGGAAGCAAATATTTGTGTTCTCAGAAGATTTCCTTGCAAGCGAATTTTTTGTGTTCTGGGGTAATTTCATTGGAAGCCAATTTTTGGTGTTCTGGGGTGATTTCGTTGGAAGCGAATATTTTGTGTTCTCGGGTGATTTCAATGGAAACAAATTTTTGAAGTATGGTATCATTTCGTTCGAAGCGTTTTTTCTGTGCTCTGGAGTCATTTCGTTGGAAGCGAATTTTTTGTGTTCTGGGGAGATTTCGTTGGAAGTGAATATTTGTGTTCTCAGAAGACTTCATTGCAATCGAATTTTTTCTGTTCTCCGGTTTTTTCGATGGAAGTAAATTTTTGAAGTAGGAGGTCATTTCGTTGGAAGCGTGTTTTCAGTGCTCTGGAGTCATTTCGTTGGAAGCGAATTTTTTGTGCTCTGGGTTGATTTCGTTGGAAGCGAATTTTTTGTGTTCTCGGGTGATTTCTTTGAAAGGGAATTATTTTTATGTTCTAGGGTGATTTCGTTGGAAGCGAATTTTTTTTGTGCTCTGGGATGATTTCTTTCGAAGCGAATATTTGTGTTCTCAGGAGATTTCGTTGGAAGCGAATATTTTGTGTTCTGGGGTAATTTCGTTGAAAGCGAATTTTTTGTGTTCTCACGTGATTTCCTTTAAAGCTAATTTTTTGTGTTCTAGGGTGATTTCGTTGGAAGCGAATTTTTTGTGTTCAGGGGTGATTTCGATGGAAGCAAATTTTTTCTATTCCGTGGTAATTTCGTTGGATGTGAATTTTTTGTGTTCTCGGGTGATTTGGTTGAAAGGGAATGTTTTGTGTTCCAGGGTGATTTCATTGGAAGCGATTTTTTTTGTTGTCTGGGATGATTTCCTTGGAAGCAAATATTTGTGTTCTTAGGAGGTATCGTTGGAAGCGAATTTATTGTGTTCTTCGGTTTTTCGATGGAAGCAAATTTTTGAAGTATGGGGTCATTTCATTGGAAGCGTGTTTTCTGGAGTGCTCTGTAGTCATTTCATTGGAAGGGAATTTTTTGTGCTCTGGGGTGATTTCGTTGGAAACAAATTTTTTGTGTTCTCAGATGATTTCGTTTAAAGGGAATTTTTCGTGTTCTCGGTGATTTCGTTGGAAGCGAATTTTTTTTGTTCTGGGGTCATTTCGTCGGAAGCGTGTTTTCTGTGCTCTGGAGTCAGTTCGTTGGAAGCGAATTTTTTGTGCTCTGGTGTGATTTCATTGGAAGCGAATTTTATGTGTTCTCAGGTGATTTCCTTTAAAGCTAATTTTTTATGTTCTAGGGTGATTTCGTTGGCAGCGAATTTTTTGTGTTCAGGGGTGATTTTGATGGAAGCAAAATTTTTCTGTTCTGTGGTAATTTCGTTGGACGTGAATTTTTTGTGTTCTCGGGTGATTTGGTTGAAAGGGAATTTTTTGTGTTCCAGGGTGATTTCATTGGAAGCGATTTTTTTTTGTGCTCTGGGATGATTTCCTTGGAAGCAAATATTTGTGTTCTTAGGAGGTATCGTTGGAAGCAAATTTATTGTGTTCTGGGGTAATTTCGTTGGAAGTGAATTTTTTGTGTTTTCGGGTGATTTCTATGTAAGCAAGTTTTTGAAATATGGGGTCATTTCGTTGGAACCGTGTTTTCTCTGCTCTGGAGTCATTATGTTGGAAGCTAATTTATTGTGTTCTGGGGTAATTTCGTTGGAAGAGAATATATTGTTCTCAGAAGATTGTGTTGCAAGCAAATTTTTTGTGTTCTGGCGTAATTTCGTTGGAAGCGAATTTTTTGTTTTCTCGGGTGATTTCGATGGAAGCAAATTTTTGAAGTATGGGATCATTTCGTTGGGAGCGTGTTTTCTGTGCTCTGGAGTCACTTGGTTGGAAGAGAATTTTTGGTGCTCTGGAGTGATTTCTTTGGAAGCGAATTTTGTGAGTTCTGGGGTAATTTCGATAGAAGCGATTTTTTTGTCTCTGGGGTCATTTTGTTGGAAGAGAATTTTTTGTGTTCTGGTGTGATTTCGTTGGAAGCAAATTTTTTGTGTTCTGGGGTAATTTCGTAGGAAGCGAATTTTTTGTCTTCTCGGGGGATTTCGAAGGAAGCAAATTTTTGAAGTAGGGGGACATTTCGTTGGAAGCTTGTTTTCTGTGCTCTGGAGTCATATCTTTGGAAGGGAATTTTTTATGCTTTGGGGTGATTTCGTTGGAAGCGAATTTTTTGTGTTCTAGTGTGATTTCGTTGAAAGGGAATTTTTTGTGTTCTAGGATGATTTCGTTGAAAGGGAATTTTTTGTGTTCTCGGGTCATTTCGTTGGAATCGTGTTTTCTGTGCTATGGAGTCATTTTGTTGGAAGGGAATTTTTTGTACTCTGTGGTGATTTCGTTGGAAGTCAATTTTTTGTGTTCTCCTGTGATTTCGTTGAAAGGGAATTTTTGGTGTTCTGGGGTCATTTCGTTGGAAGCCTGTTTTCTGGGCTCTAGAGTCATTTGTTTGGAAGCGAATTTTTTGTGTTCTGCTGTGATTTCATTGGAAGCTAATTTTTTGTGTTCTCGGGTGATTTTGTCGAAAGGGAATTTTTGTGTTCCAGGGTGATTTCGTTGGAAGCGAATTTTTTTGTGCTCTTGGATGATTTCTTTGGAAGCAGATATTTGTGTTCTCAGGAGAGATTGTTTTAAGCGAATTTATTGTGTTCTGGGGTAATTTCGTTGGAAGCGAATTTTTTGTGTTTTCGGGTGATTTCGATGGAAGCAAATTTTTGAAATATGGGGTCATTTCGTTGGAACCGTGTTTTCTCTGTTCTGGAGTCATTATGTTGGAAACTAATTTTTTGTGTTCTGGGGTGATTTCGTTGGAAGCAAATTTTTTGTGTTCCCGGGTGATTTCAATGGAAGCAAATTTTTGAAGTATGGGATCATTTCTTTGGGAGCGTGTATTCTGTGCTCTGGAGTCATTCCGTTTAAAAGCAAATTTTTTGTGTTCTGGGGTGATTTCGTTGAAAGCGAATATTCGTGTTCTCAGAAGTTTTCGTTGGAAGCGAATTTTTTGTTTTCTCCGGTTTTTTCAATGGAAGCAAATTTTTGAAATATGGGGTCATTTCGTTGGAAGTGTGTTTTCTATGCTCTGGAGTCATTTCGTTGGAAGCGAATTTTTTGTGTTTTGGGGTGATTTCATGGAAGCAAATTTTTTGTGTTCTGTGGTAATTTCTTTGGAAGCAATTTTTTGTGTTCTGGGGTCATTTCGGTGGATGTAAATTTTTTGTGTTCTGGGGTAATTTCGTTGGAAGTGAATTTTTTGTGTTCTCGGGTCATTTCAATGGAAGCAAATTTTTGAAGTATGGTATCATTTCGTTCGAAGCGTGTTTTCTATGCTCTGGAGTCATTTTGTTGGAAGCGAATATTTGTGTTCTAAGATGATTTCGTTGCAAGCGAATTTTTTGTGTTCTCAGGTTTTTTCGATGGAAGCAAATTTTTGAAGTAGGGGGTCATTTCGTTGGAAGCTTGTTATCTATGCTTTGGAGTAATTTCATTGGAACGGAATTTTTTGTGCTTTGGGCTGATTTCTTTGGAAGCTAATTTTTTGTGTTCTAGTGTGATTTCGTTGAAAGGGAATTTTTTGTGTTCTAGGGTGATTTTGTTGGAAGCAAATTTTTTGTGCTCTGTGGTGATTTCGATGGAAGCAAATTTTTTCTGTTCTGTGGTAATTTTGTTGGACCTGAATTTTTTGTTTTCTTCGGTTTTTTTGATGGAAGCAAATTTTTGAAGCAGGGGGTCATTTCGTTGGAAGCGTGTTTTCTGTGCTCTGGAGTCATTTCGTTGGAAGCGAATTTTTTGTTTTCTGGGGTGATTTCGTTGGAAGCAAATTTTTTGTGTTCTGGTGTAATTTCGTTGGAAGCGAATTTTTTGTATTCTGGGGTCATTTCGATGGAAGCAAATTTTTGAAATAGGGGGACTTTTCGTTGGAAGCTTGTTTTCTGTGCTTTGGAGTCAGATCTTTGGAAGGGAATTATTTGTGCTTTGGGGTGATTTCGTTGGAAGCGAATTTTTTGTGTTCTAGTGTGATTTCGTTGAAAGGAAATTTTTTGTGTTCTAGGGTGATTTCGTTGGAAATGAATTTTTTTGTTCTCGGGTGATTTCATCGAAAGGGAATTTTTTGTGTTCTAGGGTGATTTCGTTGGAATCGAACTTTTTTTTGCTCTGGGATGATTTCTTTGGAAGCGAATATCTGTGTTCTCAGGAGATTTCGTTGGAAGCGAATTTTTTTTGTTCTGGGGTCATTTCGTCGGAAGCGTGTTTTCTGTGCTCTGGAGTCAGTTCGTTGGAAGCGAATTTTTTGTGCTCTGGTGTGATTTCATTGGAAGCGAATTTTTTGTGCTCTCAGGTGATTTCCTTTAAAGCTAATTTTTTATGTTCTAGGGTGATTTCGTTGGCAGCGAATTTTTTGTGTTCAGGGGTGATTTTGATGGAAGCAAAATTTTTCTGTTCTGTGGTAATTTCGTTGGACGTGAATTTTTTGTGTTCTCGGGTGATTTGGTTGAAAGGGAATTTTTTGTGTTCCAGGGTGATTTCATTGGAAGCGATTTTTTTTGTGCTCTGGGATGATTTCCTTGGAAGCAAATATTTGTGTTCTTAGGAGGTATCGTTGGAAGCAAATTTATTGTGTTCTGGGGTAATTTCGTTGGAAGTGAATTTTTTGTGTTTTCGGTTGATTTCTATGTAAGCAAGTTTTTGAAATATGGGGTCATTTCGTTGGAACCGTGTTTTCTCTGCTCTGGAGTCATTATGTTGGAAGCTAATTTTTTGTGTTCTGGGGTAATTTCATTGGAAGAGAATATATTGTTCTCAGACGATTGTGTTGCAAGCAAATTTTTTGTGTTCTGGCGTAATTTCGTTGGAAGCGAATTTTTTGTTTTCTCGGGTGATTTCGATGGAAGCAAATTTTTGAAGTATGGGATCATTTCGTTGGGAGCGTGTTTTCTGTGCTCTGGAGTCACTTGGTTGGAAGAGAATTTTTGGTGCTCTGGAGTGATTTCTTTGGAAGCGAATTTTGTGAGTTCTGGGGTAATTTCGATAGAAGCGATTTTTTTGTCTCTTGGGTCATTTTGTTGGAAGAGAATTTTTTGTGTTCTGGTGTGATTTCGTTGGAAGCAAATTTTTTGTGTTCTGGGGTAATTTCGTAGGAAGCGAATTTTTTGTCTTCTCGGGGGATTTCGAAGGAAGCAAATTTTTGAAGTAGGGGGACATTTCGTTGGAAGCTTGTTTTCTGTGCTCTGGAGTCATATCTTTGGAAGGGAATTTTTTATGCTTTGGGGTGATTTCGTTGGAAGCGAATTTTTTGTGTTCTGGTGTGATTTCGTTGAAAGGGAATTTTTTGTGTTCTAGGGTGATTTAGTTGGACATGAATTTTTTGTGTTCTCGGGTGATTTCGTCGTAAGTGAATTTTTTGTATTCTAGGGTGATTTCGTTGAAAGGGAATTTTTTTGTGTTCTAGGGTGATTTCGTTGAAAGGGAATTTTTTGTGTTCTCGGGTCATTTCGTTGGAATCGTGTTTTCTGTGCTATGGAGTCATTTTGTTGGAAGGGAATTTTTTGTACTCTGTGGTGATTTCGTTGGAAGTCAATTTTTTGTGTTCTCCTGTGATTTCGTTGAAAGGGAATTTTTGGTGTTCTGGGGTCATTTCGTTGGAAGCCTGTTTTCTGGGTTCTAGAGTCATTTGTTTGGAAGCGAATTTTTTGTGTTCTGCTGTGATTTCGTTGGAAGCTAATTTTTTGTGTTCTCGGGTGATTTTGTCGAAAGGGAATTTTTGTGTTCCAGGGTGATTTCGTTGGAAGCGAATTTTTTTGTGCTCTTGGATGATTTCTTTGGAAGCAGATATTTGTGTTCTCAGGAGAGATTGTTTTAAGCGAATTTATTGTGTTCTGGGGTAATTTCGTTGGAAGCGAATTTTTTGTGTTTTCGGGTGATTTCGATGGAAGCAAATTTTTGAAATATGGGGTCATTTCGTTGGAACCGTGTTTTCTCTGTTCTGGAGTCATTATGTTGGAAACTAATTTTTTGTGTTCTGGGGTGATTTCGTTGGAAGCAAATTTTTTGTGTTCCCGGGTGATTTCAATGGAAGCAAATTTTTGAAGTATGGGATCATTTCTTTGGGAGCGTGTATTCTGTGCTCTGGAGTCATTCCGTTTAAAAGCGAATTTTTTGTGTTCTGGGGTGATTTCGTTGGAAGCGATTATTCGTGTTCTCAGAAGATTTCGTTGGAAGCGAATTTTTTGTTTTCTCCGGTTTTTTCAATGGAAGCAAATTTTTGAAATATGGGGTCATTTCGTTGGAAGTGTGTTTTCTATGCTCTGGAGTCATTTCGTTGGAAGCGAATTTTTTGTGTTTTGGGGTGATTTCATGGAAGCAAATTTTTTGTGTTCTGTGGTAATTTCGTTGGAAGCAATTTTTTGTGTTCTGGGGTCATTTCGTTGAATGTAAATTTTTTGTGTTCTGGGGTAATTTCGTTGGAAGTGAATTTTTTGTGTTCTCGGGTCATTTCAATGGAAGCAAATTTTTGAAGTATGGTATCTTTTCGTTCGAAGCGTGTTTTCTATGCTCTGGAGTCATTTTGTTGGAAGCGAATATTTGTGTTCTAAGATGATTTCGTTGCAAGCGAATTTTTTGTTTTCTTCGGTTTTTCTGATGGAAGCAAATTTTTGAAGCAGGGTTCATTTCGTTGGAAGCGTGTTTTCTGTGCTCTGGAGTCAGATCTTTGGAAGGGAATTTTTTGTGCTTTGGGGTGATTTCGTTGGAAGCGAATTTTTTGTGTTCTAGTGTGATTTCGTTGAAAGGAAATTTTTTGTGTTCTAGGGTGATTTCGTTGGAAATGAATTTTTTTGTTCTCGGGTGATTTCATCGAAAGGGAATTTTTTGTGTTCTAGGGTGATTTCGTTGGAAGCGAACTTTTTTTTGCTCTGGGATGATTTCTTTGGAAGCGAATATCTGTGTTCTCAGGAGATTTCGTTGCAAGCGAATTTATTTTGTTCTGGGGTAATTTCGTTGGAAGCTAATTTTTTGTATTCTCAAGTGATTTCGATGGAAGCAAATTTTTGAAATATGGGGTCATTTCCCTGGAAGCATGTTTTCTATGCTTTGGAGTCATTTCTTTGGAAGCAAATTTTTGTGCTCTGGGGTGATTTCTTTGGAAGCTAATATTTGAGTTCTCAGGACATTTCGTTGCAAGCGAATTTTTTGGGTTCTGTGGTAATTCTTTGTAAGCGAATTTTTTGTGTTCTCCGGTTTTTTCGATGGAAGCAAATTTTTTAAGTAGAGGGTCATTTCGTTGGAAGCGTGTTTTCTGTGCTCTGGAGTCATTTCTTTGGTAGCGAATTTTTTGTGCTCTGGGGTGATTTCGTTGGAAGCAAATATTTGTGTTCTCAGGAGATTTTGTTGCAAGCGAATTTTTTGTGTTCTGGGGTAATTTCGTTGGAAGCGTATTTTTGTGTTCTTTTTGATGGAAGGGAATTTTTTTAAGTAGGGGGTCATTTCATTGGAAGCGTGTTTTCTGTGCTCTGGAGTCATTTTGTTGGAAGGGATTTTTTGTGTTCTGGGGTGATTTCGTTGGAAGCGAATATTTGTTTTCTCAGAAAATTTCGTTGCAAGTGAATTTTTTGTGTTCTGTGGTAATTTTGTTGGAAGTGAATTTTTTATGTTCTCCGGTTTTTCGATGGCAGCAAATTTTTTAAGTAGGGGGTCATTTCGTTGGAATCGTGTTTTATGTGCTCTGGAGTCATTTCCTTGGAAGGGAATTTTTTGTGCTCTGGGGTGATTTCATTGAAAGCGAATTTTTTGGGGTTCTAGCATGATTTCGTTGGAAGCGAATTTTTTGTGTTGTGGGGTTATTTCGATGGAAGCAAATATTTTCTCTTCTGTGGTAATTTCGTTGGACGTGAATTTTTTGTGTTCTCAGGTGATTTCATTGAAAGGGAATTTTTTGTGCTCTGGGATGATTTCTTTGGAAGCGAATATTTGTGTTCCCAGGAGATTTCGTTGGAAGCGATTTTTTTGTTCTCAGGAGATTTCGTTGGAAAAGAATTTTTTTGTCCTCTGGGGTAATATCATTGGAAGAGAATTTTTTATGTTGTTCGGTTTTTTCGATGGAAGCAAATTTTTGATGTAGGGGGTCATTTCTTTGTAAGCGTGTTTTCTGTGCTCTGGAGTCATTTCGTTGGAAGCAAATTTTTTGTGCTCTGGGGTGCTATGGTTGGAATCGAATTTTTTGTGTTCTCGGGTGATTTCGATTGAAGCAAATTTTTGAAGTAAGGGATCATTTCATTGGAAGCGTGTTTTCTGTGCTCTGGAGCAATTTCGTTGGAAGCAAATTTTTTGTGTTCTGGGGAGATTTCGTTGGAAGCGAATATTCGTGTTCTCAGAAGATTTCGTTGCAAGCGAATTTTTTTGTGTTCTGGGGTAATTTCGTTGGAAGCGAATATTTTGTTTTCTCCGGTTTTTTCGATGGAAGCAAATTTTTGAAGCAGGGTGTCATTTCATTGGAAGTGTGTTTTCTGTGCTCTGGAATCATTTCGTTGGAAGCGAGTATTTGTGTTCTGGGGTGATTTCATGGAAGCGAATTTTTTGTGTTCTGGGGTGATTTTGTTGGAAGCGAATTTTTTGTGTTCTGGGGTGATTTCGATGGTAGCAAATTTTTGAAGTACGAGGTCATTTCGTTGGAAGCGTGTTTTCTATGATCTGGAGTCATTTCTTTGGAAGTGAATTTTTTGTGCTCTGGGGTGATTTCCTTGGAATCGAATATTTGTGTTCTCGGGAGATTTCATTACAAGCGAATTTGTTGTGTTCTTGGGTAATTTCATTGGAAGCGAATTTTTTGTGTTCTTGTGTGATTTCGTTGAAAAGGAATTTTTTATGTTCTAGGGTGATTTCATTGGAAGCGAATTTTTTTGTGTTCTAGGGTCATTTCATTGGAAGCATGTTGTCTGTGCTGTGGAGTCATTTCATTGGAAGTGAATTTTTTTTGCTCTGGGGTGATTTCGTTGGAAGCCAATTTTTTGTCTTCTCGGGTGATTTCTTTGAAAGCTAATTTTTTGTGTTTTAGCGTTGTTTCGTTGGAAGCGAAGTTTTTGTGTTCTGGGTTGATTTCGTTGGAAGCAAATTTTTTCTGTTCTGTGGGAATTTCATTGGACGTGTATTTTTTGTGTTCTTTGGTGATTTATTTGAAAGGGAATTTTTTGTGTTCTACGGTGATTTCCTTGGAAGTGAAGTTTTTTCTGCTCTGGGGTGATTTGGTTGGAAGCGAATTTTTTGTCTTCTGTGGTGATTTCGATGGAAGCGAATTTTTTATGTTCTAGGGTGATTTCGTTGGAAGCGAATTTTTTGTGCTCTGGGGTGATTTAGTTGGAAGCGAATTTTTTCTGTTCTCGTGTGATTTCGTTGAAAGGGAATTTTTGTGTTCTGGGGTAATTTCGTTGGAAGCATATTTTTGTGTTCTCCGGTTTTTTCGATGGAAGCGAATTTTTTAAATAGGGGGTCATTTCGTTGGAAGTGTGTTTTCTGTGCTCTGGAGTCATTTCGTTGGAAGCGAATTTTTTGTGTTCTCGGGTGATTTCGATGGAAGCAAATTTTTGAAGTAAGGGTTCATTTCGTTGGAAGCATGTTTTCTGTGCTCTGGGGTAATTTCGTTGGAAGCTAATTTTTTGTGTTCTGGGGTGATTTCGTTGGAAGCGAATATTTGTGTTCTCAGAAAATTTCGTTGCAAGCAAATTTTTTGTGTTCTGGGGTTATTTCGTTGGAAGCGAATTTTTTATATTCTCCGGTTTTTCGATGGAAGCAAGTTTTTGAAGTAGGGGGTCATTTCGTTGGAATCGTGTTTTCTGTGCTCTGGAGTCATTTCGTTGGAAGGGAATTTTTCGTGCTCTGGGGTGATTTCGTTGGAAGCCTATTTTTTGTATTCTCGGGTGATTTCATTGAAAGCTAATTTTTGTGTTCTAGCGTGATTTCATTAGAAGCGAATTTTTTGTGTTCTGGGTGATTTCGATGGAAGCAAATTATTTCTGTTCTGTGGTAATTTCGTTGGACGTGAATTTTTTGTGTTCTCGGGTGATTTCGTTGAAAGGGAATATTTTGTGTTCTATGTTGATTTCGTTGGAAGCGAATTTTTTTGTGCTCTGTGATGATTTCTTTGGAAGCAGATATTGTGTTCCCAGGAAATTTCGTCGGAAGCGATTTTTTGTGTTCTGGGTAATTTCGTTGGAAGCGAAATTTTTGTGTTCTCGGGTGATTTCGATGGAAGCAAATTTTTGAAATATGAGGTCATATCGTTGGAAGCATGTTTTTGGTGCTCTGGAGTCATTTCTTTGGAAGTGAATTCGTCGTACTCTAGGGTGATTTCGTTCAAAGCAAATTTTTTGTGCTCTTGAATGATATCTTTGGAAGCGAATATTTGTGCTCTCAGGAGATTTTGTTGGAAAAGAATTTTTTGTCTTCTGGGGTAATATCGTTGGAAGAGAATTTTTTGTGTTCTCGGTTGATTTCGATGGAAGCAAATTTTTGAAATAGGGGGTCATTTTGTTGGAAGCGTGTTTTCTGTGCTCTGGAGTCATTTCGTTCGAAGCGAATTTTTTGTGCTCTGGCGTGTTATTGTTGGAAGCGAATTTTTTGTGCTCTAGGAGGATATCTTTGGAAGAGAATATTTGTGTTCTCAGGAGATTTCATTGGAAAGGAATTTTTTGTCTTCTGGGGTAATATCTTTGAAAGAGAATTTTTTGTGTTCTCAGGTGATTTCGATGGAAGCAAATTTTTGAAGTATGGGGTCATACCGTTGGAAGCGTGTTTTCTGTGCCCTGGAGTCATTTCTTTGGAAGCGAATTTTTCGTGCCCTGGGGTGATTTTGTTGGAAGCGAATTTTTTGTGTTCTAGGGTGATTTCGTTGGAAGTGAATATTTTTCTGCTCTGGGGTGATTTGGTTGGAAGCGAGTTTTTTGGCTTCTGTAGTGATTTCGATGGAAGCGAATTTTTATGTTCTAGGGTGTTTTCGTTGGAAGCGATTTTTTGTGCTCTGGGGTGATTTCGTTGGAAGCGAATTTTTTGTGTTCTGGGGTAATTACGTTGGAAGCGATTTTTTTGTGTTCTCGGGTGATTTCGTTGGCCGCGAATTTTTCGTGTTCTGGGGTCATTTCGTTGGAAGCCTGTTTTCTGTGCTCTGGAGTCATTTCGTTCGATGCGAATTTTTTGTGTTCCGGGGTGATTTCGTTGGAAGCGAATTTTTTGTGTTCTGTGGAAATTGTGTTGGAAGCGAATTTTTTGTGTTGTCCGGTTTTTTCGATGGAAGTAAATTTTTGAAGTAGGGTGTCATTTTGTTGGAAGCGTGTTTTCTGTGCTCTGGAGTCACTTGGTTGGAAGAGAATTTTTGGTGCTCTGGGTTGATTTCGTTGGAAGCGAATTTTTTGTGTTCTCGGGTGATTTCATTTAAAGGGAATTTTTTGTGTTCTCGGGTGATTTCGTTTAAAGGAAATTTTTAGTGTTCTGGCATCATTTCATTGGAAGCGTGTTTTCTGTGCTCTGGAGTCATTTCGTTTAAAGCGAATTTTTTGTGCTCTTGGGTGATTTCGTTGGAAGGAAATTTTTTTAGTTCTCGGGAGATTTCGTTGAAAGGGAAAGTTTTGTGTTCTGGGATCATTTTGTTGGAAGCCTGTTTTCTGTGCTCTGTAGTCATTTCGTTGGAAGGGAATTTTTTGTGCTCTGGGGTGATTTCGTTGGAAGCGAATATTTTGTGTTCTCGGGTGATTTCATTGAAAAGGAATTTTTTGTGTTCTAGGGTGATTTCGTTGAAAGTGAATTTTCTGTGTCCTGGGGTGATTTCGATGGAAGTGAATTTTTTGTGTCCTCCGGTTTTTTCGATCGAAGCAAATTTTTGAAGTAGCAGATCATTTCGTTGGAATCGTGTTTTCTGTGCTCTGGAGTCATTTCGTTGGAAGGTAATTTTTTGTTCTCTGGGGTGATTTCGTTGGAAGCGAATTTTTTGTGTTCTGGGGTAGTTACATTGGAAGCGAATTTTTTGTGTTCTCGGGTGATTTCTTTGGCCGCGAATTTTTAGTGTTCTGGGGTCATTTAGTTGGAAGCTTGTTTTCTGTGCTCTGGAGTCATTTCGTAGGAAGCGAATATTTTGTGATCTGGGGTGATTTCGTTGGTAGCAAATTTTTTGTGTTCTGGGAGATTTCGTTGGCAGCGAATTTTTTGTGTTCAGGGGTGATTTCGATGGAAGCAAAATTTTTCTGTTCTGTGGTAATTTCATTGGATGTGAATTTTTTCTGTTCTCGGGTGATTTTGTTGAAATGGAATTTTTTGTGTTCCAGGGTGATTTCGTTGGAAGCGAATTTTTTTGTGCTCTGGGATGATTTCTTTGGAAGCAAATATTTGTGTTCTCAGGAGGTATCGTTGGAAGCGAATTTATTGTGTTCCGGGGTAATTTTGTTGGAAGCAAATATTTTGTTTTCTCCGGTTTTTTCGATGGAAGCAAATTTTTGAAGCAGGGGGTCATTTCGTTGGAAGTATGTTTTCTGTGCTCTGGAGTCATTTCGGTGGAAGCGAATTTTTTGTGTTCTGGGGTGTTTTCATGGAAGCAATTTTTTGTGTTCTGGGGTAATTTCATTGGAAGCGAATTTTTTGTGCTCTGGGGTGATTTGATTGGAAGCTAATATTTGTGTTCTCAGGATATTTCGTTGCAAGCGAATTTTTTGTGCTCTGGGGTGATTTCGTTGGAAGCGAATTTTTTCTATTCTCGGGTGATTTCGTTGGAAGCGAATTTTTTGAGCTCTGGGGTGATTTGGTTAGAAGGGAATTTTTTGTCTTCTGTGGTTATTTCGATGGAAGCCAATTTTTATGTTCTAGGGTGATTTCTTTGGAAGCGATTTTTTTGTGTTCTCAGGTCATTTCATTGCTATATTATTTTATGTCCTCTCGAGTCATTTCGTTGGAAGCGAATTTTTTGTGCTCTGTGGTGATTTCATTGGAAACAAATATTTGTGTCCTCAGGAGATTTCGTTGGAAAAGAAATTTTTGTCTTCTGAGGTAATTTCGTTGGAAGCGAATTTTTTGTGTTCTCAGATTATTTCAATGGAAGCAAATTTTTGAAGTATGGGATCATTTCGTTGGAAGCTTGTTTTCTGTGCTCTGGATTCATTTCGTTGGAAGCCTATTTTTTGTGTTCTGGGGTAATTTCGAAGGAAGCTAATTTTTTGTGTTCTCTGGTTTTTTCAATGGAAGCAAATTATTGAAATAGGGGGTCATTTCATTGGAAGCGTGTTTTCTGTGATCTGGAGTCATTTCAATGGAAGCGAATTTTTTGTGTTCTGGGGTGATTTCGTTGGAAGCGAATATATGTGTTCTCAGAAGATTTCGTTGAAAGCGAATTTTTTGTGCTCTGGGGTGATTGCTTTGGAAGCGAATATTTGTGTTCTCAGGAGATTTCGTTGCAAGCGAATTATTTGTGTTCTGGGATAATTTCGTTGGAAGCGTATTTTTGTGTTCTCCAGTTTTATCGATGGAAGCGAATTATTTAAGTAGGGGGTCATTTCGTTTGAAGCGTGTTTTCTGTGCTCTGGAGTCATTTCGTTGGAAGCGAATTTTTTGTGTTCTCTGGTGATTTCGATGGAAGCAAATTTTTGAAGTATGAGATCATTTTGTTGAAAGCATGTTTTCTGTGCTCTGGAGTAATTTCGTTGGAAGCGAATTTTTGGGTTCTGGGGTGATTTCGTTGGAAGCGAATATTTGTGTTCTCAGAAAATTTCGTTGCAAGCGAATTTTTTGTGTTCTGGGGTAATTTCGTTGGAAGCGAATATTTGTGTTCTCAGAAAATTTCGTTGCAAGCAAATTTTTTTGTTGTGGGGTGATTTCGTTGGAAGCGAATATTTGTGTTCTCAGAAAATTTCGTTGCAAGCGAATTTTTTGTGTTCTGTGGTAATTTCTTTGGAAGCGAATTTTTTATCTTCTCCGGTTTTTCGATGGAAGCAAATTTTTTAAGTAGGGGGTCATTTCTTTGGAAGCTTGTTTTCTGTGCTCTGGAGTCCTTTCGTTGGAAGGGAACTTTTTGTGTTCTGGGGTGATTTCGTAGGAAGCGAATTTTTTGTGTTCTCGGGTGATTTCATTGAAAGGGAATTTTTGCGTTCTAGGGTGGTTTCGTTGGAAGCGAATCTTTTGTGCTCTGGGACGATTTCGTTGGAAGCGAATATTTGTGTTCTCAGGAGATTTCATTGCAAGCGAATTTTTTGTGTTCTGGGGTGATTTCATTGGAAACGAATTTTTTGTGTTCTCGGGTGATTTCTTTGAAAGGAAATTTTGTGTTTTCGGGTGATTTCGTTGAAAAAGCTAATTTTTTGTGTTGTAGCGTGATTTCGTTGGAAGAAAATTTTTTTTATTCTGGGGTGATTTCGATGGAAGCAAATTTTTTTCTGTTCTGTGATAATTTCTTTGGACGTGAATTTTTTGTGTTATCGGGGGCTTTTGTTGGAAGCGAATTTTTTTGTGCTCTGGGATGGTTTCTTTGGAAGCGAATATTTGTGTTCTCAGGAGATTTCGTTGGAAAAGAATTTTTTGTCCTCTGGGGTAATCTCGTTGGAAGAGAATTTTTTGTGTTCTCTGGTTTATTCGATGGAAGCAAATTTTTGAAGTAGGGGGTCATTTCTTTGGAAGCGTGTTTTCTGAGCCCTGGAATCATTTCGTTGGAAACGAGTTTTTTTGTGCTCTGGGGTGATTTCATTGGAAACAAATATTTGTGTCCACAGGAGATTTCGTTGGAAAAGAAATTTTTGTCTTCTGAGGTAATTTGGTTGGAAGCAAATTTTTTGTGTTCTCAGATTATTTCAATGGAAGCAAATTTTTGAAGTATGGGATCATTTCGTTGGAAGCTTGTTTTCTGTGCTCTGGATTCATTTCGTTGGAAGCCTATTTTTTGTGTTCTGGGGTAATTTCGAAGGAAGCTAATTTTTTGTGTTCTCTGGTTTTTTCAATGGAAGCAAATTATTGAAATAGAGGGTCATTTCATTGGAAGCGTGTTTTCTGTGATCTTGAGTCATTTCATTGGAAGCAAATTTTTTGTGTTCTGGGGTGATTTCGTTGGAAGCGAATATATGTGTTCTCAGAAGATTTCGTTGAAAGCGAATTTTTTGTGCTCTGGGGTGATTGCTTTGGAAGCGAATATTTGTGTTCTCAGGAGATTTCGTTGGAAGCGAATTTTTTGTGTTCTGGGGTAATTTCGTTGGAAGCGTATTTTTGTGTTCTCCGGTTTTTTCGATGGAAGCGAATTTTCTAAGTAGGGGGTCATTTCGTTGGAAGCGTGTTTTCTGTGCTCTGGAGTAATTTCGTTGGAAGCGAATTTTTTGTGTTCTCTGGTGATTTCGAAGGAAGCAAATTTTTGAAGTATGAGATCATTTTGTTGAAAGCATGTTTTCTGTGCTCTGGAGTAATTTCGCTGGAAGCGAATTTTTGTTATTCTGGAGTGATTTCGTTGGAAGCGAATATTTGTGTTCTCAGGAGATTTCATTGGAAAAGAATTTTTTGTCTTCTGGGGTAATCTCGTTGGAAGAGAATTTTTTGTGTTCTCCGGTTTATTCGAAGGAAGCAAATTTTTGAAGTAGGGGTCATTTCGTTGCAAGCGTGTTTTCTGTGCTCTGGAGTCATTTCGTTGGATGCGAATTTTTTGTGCTTTGGTGTGATTTCGCTGGAAGCGAATATTTGTGTTCTCAGGAGATTTCGTTGCAAGCGAATTTTTTATGTTCTGGGGTGATTTCGTTGGAAGTGAATTTTTTGTGTTCTCAGGTGATTTCGATGGAAACAAATTTTTGAAGTAGGGGGTAATTTCGTTGGAAGCGTGCTTTCTGTGCCCTGGAGTCATTTCGTTGGACACGACTTTTTTGTGCTCTGGGGTGATTTCATTGGAAACGAATATTTGTGTTCTCAGGAGATTTCATTGCAAGCGAATTTTTTGTGTTCTGGGGTAATTTCTTTGGAAGCGAATTTTTTGTATTCTCAGGTGATATCGTTGAAAGCGAATTTTTTATATTCTAGGGTGATTTCTTTGGAAGCGAGTTTTTTGTGCTCTGGGGTGAGTTCGTTGGAAGCGAATATTTGTGTTCTCAGGAGGTTTCGTTGGAAAAGAAATTTTTGTCTTCTGGGGTAATTTAGTTGGAAGCGAATTTTTTGTGTTCTCAGGTGATTTCCATGGAAGCAAATATTTGAAAGAGGGGGTCATGTCGTTGGATTCGTGTTTTCTGTGCTCTGGAGTCCTTTCGTTGGAAGGGAATTTTTTGTGCTCTGGCGTTATTTCGTTGGAAGGAATTTCTTGTAATCTGGGGTAATTTCGTTGGAATCGAATTTTTTGTGTTCTCGGGTGATTTTGATCGAAGCGAATTTTTTATATTCTTGGATTATTTCTTTGGAAGCGAATTTTTTATATTCTTGGGTTATTTCTTTGGAAGCGAATTTTTTTGTATTCTGGGGTGATTTCGTTGGAAGCGAATGTTTTGTGCTCTGGGGTAATTTCGTTGGAAGCGAATTTTTTGTTCTCTGGGATGATATCTTTGGAAGCGAATATTTGTGTTCTCACGAGATTTCGTTGGAAAAGAATTTTTTGTCTCTGGGGTAATATTGTTGGAAGAGAATTTTTTGTGTTCTCCTGTCTTTTCGATGGAAGCAAATTTTTCAAGTAGGGGATCATTTCTTTGGAAGCGTGTTTTCTGTGCTCTGGAGTCAACTCATTGGAAGCGAAATTTTTGTTCTCTGGGGTGATTTCATTGGAAGCGAATTTTTTTTTGTTCTCGGGTGATTTCTTTGAAAGGGAATTTTTGTGTTCTAGGGTGATTTTGTTAGAAGCGAATTTTTTGTGTTCTGGGGTGATTTCGTTGGAAGCCAATATTTGGGTTCTTGGGTGATTTTGTTGGAAGGGAATTTTTGTACTCTGGGGTGATTTCTTTGGAAGCAAATTTTTTGTGCTAAGGGTGATTTCTTTGGAAGCGAATATTTGTGTTCTTAGGAGATTTCGTTGGAAGCAAATTTTTTTTCTTCTGGGGTAATATCGTTGGAAGCGAATTTTTTGTGTTCTGGGGTGATTTCGTGGAAGGCGAATTCTTTGTGTCTCCGGTTTTTTCGAATGAAGCAAATTTTTGAAATAGGGGGTCATTTCGTTGGAAGCGTGTTTTTTTACGTGCTCTGGAGTCTTTTCGTTGGACGTGAATTTTTGTGTTTTTCGGTGATTTCGATGGAAGCGAAATTTTTGTTTTCTAGGGTCATTTCACTGGAAGCGTGTTTTCTGTGCTCTGGAGTCATTTCGTTGGATGCGAATTTTTTGTGTTCTAGGATGATTTCGTTGGAAGCAAATTTTTTGTGTTCTCGGGTGAGTTCGTTGGTAGCGTTTTTTCTGTGTTCTGGAGTCTTTTCGTTCGATGTGAATTTTTGTGTTTTGCGGTGATTTCGATGGAAGCGAACTTTTTGTTTTCTGGGGTCATTTCATTGGAAGTGTGTTTTCTGTGCTCTGGAGTCATTTCGTTGGATGCGAATTTTTTGTGTTCTAGGATGATTTCGTTGGAAGCGAATTATTTGTGTTCTCGAGTGATTCCGTTGGTAGCGTTTTTTCTGTGTTCTGGAGTCATTTCGTTGGAAGCGAAATTTTTGTGTTCTGCGGTGATTTCTTTGGGAGCAAATTTTTTGTGTTCTGGGGTGATTTTGTTGGAAGCGAATTTTTGTGTTCTGTGGTGATTTCTTTGGAAGCAAAGTTTTGTGTTCTGGGGTGATTTCGATGGAAGCAAATTTTTTCTGTTCTGGGGTAATTTCATTGTTAGCAAATATATGCGTACTCAGGTGATTTTATTCAGTTCTGGGGTAATTTCGTTGGAAGCCAATATTTGTGTTCTTGGGTGATTTTGTTGGAAGGGAATTTTTTGTGCTCTGGGTTGATTCGGTTGGAAGTAATTTTTTTCTATTCTGGCTTAATTTTTTTGGATGCGAATTTTTTGTGTTCTTCGGTTTTCGTCGGAAGCGAATATTTGTGTTCTCAGGAGATTTCGTTGCAAGCTAATTTTTTGTGTTTTGGTGTAATTTCATTGGAAGCTAATTTTTTGTGTTCGCTGGTTGTTTCGATGGAAGAAAATTTTTCAAGTAGGCGGTCATTTCGTTGGAAGCGTGTTTTCTGTGCTTTGGAGTCTTTTCATTGGAGGTGAATTTTTGTGTTTTGCGGTGATTTCGATGGAAGCGAATTTTTTATGTTCTAGGGTGATTTCGTTGGAAGCGAAATTTTTGTTTTCTGGGGTCATTTCATTGGAAGCGTGTTTTCTGTGCTCTGGAGTCATTTCGTTGGAAGCGAATTTTTTATGTTCTCCGGTTTTTTCGATGGAAGCAAATTTTGGAATTAGGGGGTCATTTCGTTGGAAGCGTGTTTTCTGTGCTCTGGAGTCATTTTATTGGAAGCGAATTTTTTATGTTCTGGGGTGATTTCGTTGGAAGCATATATATGTGTTCTCAGAAGATTTCGTTGCAAGCAAATTTTTTGTGTTCTGGGGTAATTTCGTGGGAAGTGAATTTTTTATGTTCTCCGGTTTTTCGATGGAGTCATTTCGTTCGAAGGGAATTTTTTGTGCTCTGGGGTGATTTCATTGAAAGCTAATTTTCGTTGGAAGAGAATTTTTTCTGTTCTGTGATAATTTCGCTGGACATGAATTTTTTGTGTTATCAGATGATTTCTTTGAAAGGGAATTTTTTGTGTTCTAGGTTGATTTCATAGAAAGCGAATTTTTTTGTGCTCTGGGATGATTTCCTTGGAAGCGAATATTTGTGTTCTCAGGAGATTTCTTTGAAAAGAATTTTTTGTGTTCTGGGGTAATTTCTTTGGAAGCGAATTTTTTGTGCTCTGGGATGATATCTTTGGAAGCGAATGTTTGTGTTCTGATGTAATTACGTTAGAAGACAATGTTTTGTGTTTTGGGGTGATTTCGTTGGAAGCGTGTTTTCTGTGCTCTGGAGTCCTTTCGTTGGAAGTGAACATTTATGTTCTCAGGAGATTTCATTGCAAGCGAATTTTTTGTGCTCTGGGGTGATTTCATTGGAAGCGAATTTTTTGTGTTCTCGGGTGATTTCGTTGAAAAAGCTAATTTTTTGTGTTCTAGCGTGATTTCGTTGGAAGTGAATTTTTTGTGTTCTGGTGTGATTACATTGGGAACGAATATTTCGTGCTCTGTGGTGACTACGATAGAAGCAAATTTTTTCTATCCTGGGGTAATTTCGTTGAAAGGGAATTTTTTGTGTTCTAGGATGATTTCGTCGATATCGAATTTTTTGTGCTTTAGGGTGATTTCGTTGCAAGCGAATTTTTTGTACTCTGGGGTGATTTCGTTGGAAGCAAATGTTTTCTGCTCTGGGATAATTTCGTTGGACGAGAATATTTTTAAGTATGGGGTGATTTCGTTAGAAGCGTGTTTTCTGTGCTCAGGAGTCATTTCGTAGGAAGCGAATGTTTTATGTTCTGGGGAGATTTCATTGGAAGCGAATTTTTTGTGTTCTCGGGTGATTTCGTTGGAAGCAAATGTTTGAAGTAGGGGGTCATTTTGTTCGAAGCATGTTTTCTAGCTATGGAGTCATTTCGTTGGAAGCAAATTTTTTGTGCTCTTGGGTGATTTCGTTGGAAGCGAATTTTTTGTGTTCTGGGGTAATTTCGTTGGAAATGAATTTTTTTGTGCTCTGGGGTGATTTTGTTGGAAGAGTGTGTCTTGTGTTCTGGGGTAATTTCGTTGTAATTGAATTTTTTGTGCTCTGGGGTGATCTCGTTGAAAGGAAAAGATTTTGTTCTGGGGTGATTTTGTTGGAAGCGAATTTTTTTGAAGTATGGGTTTCTTTTGTAGGTAGGGTGTTTTCTGTTCTCTAGAGTAATTTTTTGGAAGCAAATTTTTTGTGTTCTGGGGTGATTTCGTTGGAGGCGAATTCTTTGTGTCTCCAGTTTTTTTGAATGAAGCAAATTTTTGAAATAGGGGGTCATTTCGTTGAAAGCATATTTTCTGTGCTCTGGGTCTTTTCGTTGGATGTGAATTTTTGTGTTTTGCGGGGATTACGATGGAAGCGAAATTTTTGTTTTCTGGGGTCATTTCATTGGAAGCGTGCTTTCTGTGCTCTGGAGTCATTTCGTTGGATGCGAATTTTTTGTGTTCTAGGATGATTTCGTTGGAAGCGAATTTTTTTGTTCTAGGGTGATTTCGTTGGAAGTGAAATTTTTGTTTTCTGGGGTCATTTCATTGGAAGCGTGTTTTCTGTGCTCTGGAGTCATTTCTTTGGAAGCGAATTTTTTATGTTCTCCGGTTTTTTCGATGGAAGCAAATTTTAGAATTAGGGGGTCGTTTCGTTGGAAGAGTGTTTTCTGTGATCTTGAGTCATTTCATTGGAAGCGAATTTTTTGTGTTCTGGGGTGATTTCGTTGGAAGCGAATATATGTGTTTTCAGAAGATTGCGTTGCAAGCGAATTTTTTTGTTCTCTGTGGTGATTTCTTTGGAAGCGAATATTTGTGTTCTCAGGAGATTTCCTTCCAAGCAAATTTTTTGTGTTCTGGGGTAATTTCTTTGGAAGCGTATTTTTGTGTTCTCCGGTTTTTTCGATGGAAGCGAATTTTTGAAGTAGGGGGTCATTTTGTTGGAAGCGTGTTTTCTGTGCTCTGGAGTCATTTCGTTGGAAGCGAATTTTTTTGTTCTGGGGTGATTTCGTTGGAAGTGAATATTTGTCTTCTTAGAAAATTTCGTTGCAAGAGAATTTTTTGTGTTCTGGGGTAATTTCAGTGGAAGCGAATTTTTTATGTTCTCCGGTTTTTCGATGGAAGCGTGTTTTCTGTGCTCTTGAGTCATTTCGTTGGAAGCGAAATTTTTGTGTTCTGGGGTGATTTCAATGGAAGCCAATATTTGTGTTCTTGGGTGATTTTGTTGGAAGGGAATTTTTGTACTCTGGGGTGATTTCTTTGGAAGCAAATTTTTTGTGCTCTGGGATGATTTCTTTGGAAGCCAATATTTGTATTCTCAATAGTTTTCTTTAGAAGTGAATTTTTTGTGTTCAGGGGTAATTTTTTTGAAAGCGAATTTTATGTGTTCTCTGGTCTTTTCGATGGAAGAAAATTTTTGAAGTCTGAGTTCATTTCTTTGGAAGCGAATTTTTTATGTTTTCGGGTGATTTCGATGGAAACAAATTTTTGAAGTATGGGGTCATTTCTTTGCAAGCGTGTTTTCTGTGCTCTGGAGTCACTTCGTTGTAAGCGAATTTTTTATGCTCTAGTGTGATTTCTTTGGAAGCGAATATTTGTGTTCTCCGAAGATTTGGTTGCAAGCGAATTTTTTGTTTTCTTGGGTAATTTCGTAGGAAGCGAATTTTTTGTGTTCTACTGTTTTTCGCTGGAAGAAAATTTTTGACGTAGGGGGTTATTTCGTTGGAAGAGAATTTTTTGTGCTCGGGTGATTTCGTTGGAAGCGAATTTTTTGTATCCCCTGTTCATTTTGTTGAAAGCGAAGTTTTTATGTTCCAGGGTGATTTCGTTGTAAGCAATTTTTTTTGTGCTCTGGGGTATTTGGTTGGAAGCGCATATTTTGTCTTCTCTGGTGATTTCGATTGAAGCGAATTTTTTATGTTATAGGGTCATTTTACGGGAAGCGAATTTTTTGTGCTCTGTGGTGATTACGTTGGAAGTGAATTTTTTTTCTCGGATGATTTCGTTGAAAGCGAATTTTTTGTGTTCTAGGTGATTTTGTTGGCAGTGAATTTTTTGTGTTCTGGGGTCATTTCTTTGGAAGCGTGTTTTCTGTGCTCTGGAGTCATTTCGTTGGAAGCTAATTTTTTGTGCTCTGTGGTGATTTCGTTGGAAGCGAATTTTTTTTGTTCTCGGGTGTTTTCGTTGAAAGAGAATTTTTTGTGTTCTAGGGTGATTTCGTTGGAAGTGAATTTTTTGTGCTAAGGGTGATTTCTTTGGAAGCGAATATTTGTGTTCTCAGGAGATTTCGTTGGAAGCGAATTTTTTTTCTTCTGGGGTAATATCGTTGGAAGCGAATTTTTTGTGTTCTTGGGTATTTAGTTGGAAGCGAATTTTTTGTGCTGTCTGGTGATTTTGTTTGAAGCGAATTTTTTCTCTTCAGGGTTAATTTCGTTGGAAGCTAATTTCTTGTGTTCAGGTGTGATAACATTGGAATGAATATTTCGTGCTCTGTGGTGACTACGATAGAAGCAAATTTTTTCTCTCCTGGGGTAATTTCGTTGAAAGGGAATTTTTTGTGTTCTAGGATGATTTCGTTGATATCAAATTTTTTGTGCTTTAGGGTGATTTTGTTGGAAGCGAATTTTTTGTGCTTTGGGGTGATTTCGTTGGAAGCAAATGTTTTCTGCTCTGGGATAATTTTGTTGGACGAGAATATTTTTAAGTATGGGGTGATTTCCTTAGAAGCGTGTTTTCTATGCTCAGGAGTCATTTTGTTGGAAGCGAATGTTTTATGTTCTGGGGTGATTTTGTTGGAAGCGAATTTTTTGTGTTCTCGGGTGATTTCGATGGAAGCAAATGTTTGAAATAGGGGGTCATTTCGTTCGAAGCGTGTTTTCTAGCTATGGAGTCATTTCGTTGGAAGCAAATTTTTTGTGCTCTGGGGTGATTTCGTTGGAAGCGAATTTTTTGTGTTCTGGGGTAATTTCATTGGAAGCAAATTTTTTTGTGTTCTCGGGTGATTTTGTAGAAAGCCAATTTTTTGTGTTCCAGGGTGATTTCGTTGGAAACGAATTTTTTGTGCTCTGGGGCGATTTTGTTGGAAGAGTATTTCTTGTGTTCTGGGGTAATTTTGTTGTAATCGAATTTTTTGAGCTCTGGGGTGATTTCGTTGAAAGAAAAAGATTTTGTTCTGGGGTGATTTTGTTGGAAGCGAATTTTTTGTGTTCTGGGGTGATTTCGTTGGAGGCGAATTCTTTGTGTCTCCGGTTTTTTCGAATGAAGCAAATTTTTGAAATAGGGGGTCATTTCGTTGGAAGCGTGTTTTCTGTGCTCTGGAGTCTTTTTATTGGATGTGAATTTTTGTCTTTTGCGGTGATTTCGATGGAATCGAAATTTTTGTTTTCTGGGGTCATTTCATTGGAACCGTGTTTTCTGTGCTCTGGAGTCATTTCATTGGATGCGAATTTTTTGTGTTCTAGGATGATTTCGTTGGAAACGAATTTTTTTGTGTTTTCGGGTGATTTCGTTGGTAGCGTTTTTTCTGTGTTCTGGAGTCATTTCGTTGGAAGCAAAATTTTTGTGTTCTGTGGTGATTTCTTTGGGAGCAAAGTTTTGTGTTCTTGGGTGATTTCGTTGGAAGCCAATATTTGTGTTCCTGGGTGATTTTGTTGGAAGGGAATTTTTTGTGCTCTGGGTTGATTTGGTTGGAAGTAATTTTTTTCTATTCTGGGGTAATTTCGTTGGATGCGAATTTTTTCTGTTCTTCGGTGATTTCGTTGGAAGCGAATATTTGTGTTTTTGCTTGATTTGGTCGGAAGCAAATATTTGTGTTCTCAGGAGATTTCGTTGCAAGCTAATTTTTTGTCTTTTGAGGTAATTTCATTGGAAGCTAATTTTTTGTGTTCGGTGATTTTTCCGATGGAAGAAAATTTTTCAAGTAGGGGGTCATTTCTTTGGAAGTGTGTTTTCTGTGCTCTGGAGTCTTTTCGTTGGATGTGAATTTTTGTGTTTTGCGGTGATTTCGATGGAAGCGAATTTTTTATGTTCTAGGGTGATTTCGTTGGAAGTGAAATTTTTGTTTTCTGGGGTCATTTCATTGGAAGCGTGTTTTCTGTGCTCTGGAGTCCTTTCTTTGGAAGCGAATTTTTTGTGTTCTCGGGTGATTTCGTTGAAAGCGAATTTTTTATGTTCTAGGGTGATTTTGTTGGAAGCAAATTTTTTGTGCTCAGGAGGGCTTTAGTTGGAAGCGTGTTTTCTGTGCTCTGGAGTCATTTCTTTGGAAGCAAATTTTTTGTGCTCTGGGGTGATTTTGTTGGAAGCGAATTTTTTGTGTTCTGTGGATTTTTCAATTGAAGCAAATTTTTGAAGTAGGGGGTCATTTCGTTGGAAGCGTGTTTTCATTGCTCTGGAGTCATTTGTTGGAAGCCAATTTTTTGTGCTCTGGGGTGATTTCTATGGAAGCAAATTTTTTGTGTTCTCTGGTGATTTCGTTGAAAGCGAATATTTGTGTTCCCAGGTGATTTCATTGGAAGCGAATTTTTTGTCTTCTGGGGTAATATCGTTGGAAGAAAATTTTTTGTGTTCTCCGGTTTTTTCGATGGAAGCAAATTTTTGAAATACGGGGTCATTTCGTTGGAAGCGTGTTTTCTGTGCTCTGGAGTCACTTCGTTGGAAGCGAATTTTTGTGCTCTGGGGTGATTTCGTTGGAAGCGAATTTTTTGTGTTCTCGCGTGATTTCGTTGAAAGGGAATTTTTGCGTTCTAGGGTGATTTCGTTGGAAGCGAATATTTTGTGCTCTGGGATGATATTTTTGGAAGCGAAAATTTGTGTTCTCAGGAGATTTCGTTGTAAAAGAATTTTTTGTCTTCTGGGGTAATATCGTTGGAAGAGAATTTTTTGTGTTCTCCGGTTTTTTCGATGGAAGCAAATTTTTGAAGTAGTGGGTCATTTCGTTTTTAGCGTGTTTTCTGTGCTCTGGAGTCGTTTCTTTGGAAGCGAATTTTCTGTGTTCTGGGGTGATTTCTTTGGAAGCGAATTTTTTGTGTTCTGTGGTAATTTCGTTGGAAGCGAATTTTTTGTGCTTTGGGGTGATTTCGATGGAAGCGAATTTCTTGTGTTCTGGGGTATTTTAGTTGGAAGCTATTTTTTTGTGTTTTAAGGTGATTTCGATGGAAGCAAATTTTTGAAGTATGGGTAATTTCATTGGAAGCGAATTTTTTTGTATTCTCGGGTGATTTCGGTGGTCCCGAATTTCTTGTGTTCTGGGTAGATGTCGTTGGAAGCAAATTTTTTGTGTTCTGGGTTAAGTACGTTGGAAGGAAATTTTTTGTGTTTTGGGGTGATTTCTTTGTAAGCATGTTTTCTGTGCATTGGAGTCATTTCCTTGAAAGCAAATTTTTTGTGTTCTGGGGTGATTTTTTTGGAAGCGAATTTTTTGTGTTCTAGGGTGATTTCTTTGGAAGCAATTTTTTGTGCTCTGCGGGAATTTCGTTGGAAGCGAATTTTTTGTGTTCTGGGGGATTTCGATGGAAGTAAAAATTTTCCGTTCTGGGGTAATTTCTTTGGAAGCCAATATTTGTGTTCTCGGGTGATTTTTTTGGAAGGGAATTTTTCGTGCTCTGGCTTGATTTGGGTGGAAGTAAATTTATCTATTCTGGGGTAATTTTTTGGAAGCGAATTTTTTCTGTTCTCGGGTGATTTGGATAGAAGCACATTTTTTGTGTTCTGGGTTGATTTTGTTGGAAGCGAATTTTTTGTGCTCTTGGGTGATTTCATTGGAAGCGTGTTTTCTGTGTTTTGGAGTCATTTCGTTGGAAGGGAAATTTTTATGTTCTGTGTGATTTCTTTGGATGCGAATTTTTTGTGTCCTGGGTTGATTTCGTTGGACGCGAATTTTTTGTGTTCTCAGGTGATTTCGTTGAAAGTGAATTTTTTTTTTTTTTTTTTGCCTTGGGTAAATTCGTTGTAAGCGAATTTTTTGTGCTCTGGGTTGATTTCTTTGGAAGGGAATATTTGTGTTCTCAGGAGATTTCGTTGGAAGCAAATTTTTTGTGCTTTAGGATGATTTCATTGGAAGCTAATATTTGTGTTCCCGGGTGATTTCGTTAGAAACGAATTTTTTCTTTTCTCGGGTGATTTCGATGGAAGCAAATTTTTTGTGTTCTGGGTTGATTTCGTTGGAAGCGAATTTTTTGTGTTCTGGGGCAATTTAGTTGGAAGCGAATTTTTTTGAAGTATGGGGTGATTTCATTGGAAGCGTGTTTTCTGTGCTCTGGAGTCATTTCTTTGGAATCAAATTTTTTGTGCTCTGGGGTGATTTCTTTGGAAGCGAATATTTGTCTTCTCAGGACATTTCTTTGCAAGCGAATTTTTTGTGTTCTGTGGTAATTTCGTGGAAGTGAATTATTTGTGTTCTGGGGTGATTTTGATGGAAGCGAATATTTTGTGTTCTGGGTTGATTTCGTTGGAAGAGAATTTTTTGTGTTCTGGGCAATTTTTTGAAAGCGAATTTTTTTGAATTATGGGGTGATTTTGTTGGAAGCGTATTTTCTGTGCATTGGAGTCATTTCTTTGGAAGCAAATTTTTTGTGTTCTGGGGTGATTTTGTTGGAAGCGATTTTTTGTGTTCTAGGGTGATTTCTTTGGAAGCAATTTTTTTTGTGCTCTGCGGGGATTTCTATGGAAGCGAATTTTTTGTATTCTGGGGTAATTTCTTTGGAAGCGCATTTTTTCTGTTCTCAGGTGATTTGGATAGAAGCAAATTTTTTGTGTTCTAGGTTGATTTCGTTGGAAGCCAATTTTTTGTGCTCTGGGGTGATTTCATTGGAAGCGTGTTTTCTGTGTTTTGGAGTCATTTCGTTGGAAGGGAAATTTTTGTGTTCTGAGTGATTTCTTTGGATGCGAATTTTTTGTGTTCTGGGTTGATTTCATTGGACACGAATTTTTTGTGTTCTCAGGTGATTTCGTTGAAAGTGAAATTTTTTTCCTTAGGGTTATTTCGTTGGAAGTGAATTTTTGGTGCTCTGGGGTGATTTCTTTGGAAGCGAATATTTGTGTTCTCAGGAGATTTCGTTGGAAAAGAATTTTTTGATTTTAGGGTGATTTCATTGGAAGCTAATATTTGTGTTCCCGGGTGATTTCGTTAGAAGCGATTTTTTCTGTTCTCGGGTGATTTCGATGGAAGCAATTTTTTTGTGTTCTGGGTTGATTTCGTTGGAAGCGAATTTTTTGTGTTCTGGGGCAATTTAGTTGGAAGTGAATTTTTCTGAAGTATGGGGTGATTTCATTGGAAGCATGTTTTCTGTGCTCTGGAGTCATTTCTTTGGAAGCAAATTTTTTGTGTTCTGGGGTGATTTCCTTGGAAGCGAATTTTTGTGTTCTGGGGTAATTTCTTTGGAAGCGAATTTTTTGTGTTCTCGGGTGATTTCGATGAAGCAAATTTTTCAAGTATGGGCTCATTTCATTGAAAGCGAATTTTTTGTGCTTGGGGTGATTTCGTTGGAAGCGAATTTTTTGTGCTCTGGGGTGATTTCTTTGGAAGCGAATATTTGTCTTCTCAGGAGATTTCTTTGCAAGCGAATTTTTTGTGTTCTGGGGTAATTTCGTTGGAAGCGAATTTTTTGTGTTCTCAGGTAATTTCGATGGAAGCAAATTTTTGAAGTATAGGGACATTTCGTTGGAAGCGAATTTATTATGTTCCTGGGTGATTTCGTTGGATGCAAATATTTTTGTTCCCTGGTGATTTCGTTGGAAGCTAATTTTTCATGTTCTGGGGTATTTTTGTTGGAAGCGAATTTTGCTCTGTTCTCGGGTGATTTCAATAGAAGCAAATTTTTCGTGTTCTGGGTTGATTTCTTTGGAAGTAAATTTTTTGTGTGTTGGGGTGATTTCGTTGGAAGCGATTTTTTTGTGTTCTGGGGTGATTTCGATGGAAGCAAACTTTCCATTCTGGGGTAATTTCGTGGGAAGTCAATATTTGTGTTCTCGGGTGATTTTGTTGGAAGGGAATTTTTTGTGCTCTAGGTTGATTTGGTTGGAAGTAAATTTTTTCAATTCTCGGGTAATTTCGTTGTATGTGAATTTTTTGTGTTCTCGGGTGATTTCGTTGAAAGTGAATTTTTTTTGCTTTAGGGTGATTTCGTTGAAAGCGAATTTTTTGTGCTCTGTGGTGATTTCTTTGGAAGCGAATTTTTTGTGTTCTGGGGTGATTTTATTGGAAGCGAATTTTTTGTGTTCTAGGGAGATTTCGTTGGAAGCGAATTTTTTGTGTTCTCTGTTTTTTTCGATGGAAGCAAATTTTTGAAGTAGGGGGTCATTTCATTGGAAGCGTGTTTTCTGTACTCTGGAGCCATTTCGTTGGAAGGGAATTTCTTCTGTTCTGAGGTAATTTCGTTGGAAGCGAATTTTTTTGTGTTCTCGGGTGATTTCGATGGAAGCGATTTTTTTATGTTGTAGCGTGATTTCGTTTGAAGCTAATATTTTTGTTCTCATGTGATTTCATTGGATGCGAATTTTTGGTTGTCTGGCGTAATTTCTTTGGAAGCGAATTTTTTCTGTTCTCGGGTGATTTCGATGTAAGTAAATTTTTTGTGTTATGGGTTCATGTCGTTGGAAGCGAATTTTTTGTGTTCTGGGGTAATTTCGTTTGAAGCGAATTTTTGGTGTTCTTGGGTGATTTCGATGGAAGCAAATTTTTGAAGTATGGGATCATTTCTTTGGAAGCGTTTTTTCTGTACTCTGAAGTCTTTTCGTTGGCAGCTAATTTTTTGTGCTCTGCGGTGATTTCTTTGGAAGCGAATATTTTGTGTTCTCGGGTGATTTCGTTGAAAGCGAATTTTTTATGTTCTAGGGTAATTTCGTAAAAGCGAATTTTTTGAGCTCTGGGGTGATTTGGTTGGAAGTGAATTTTTTGTCTTCTTTGGTGATTTCGATGGAAGCGAATTTTTTATGTTCTAGGGTGATTTCATTGGAAGCGAATTTTTTGTGTTCTAGGGTAATTTCATTTGAAGCTTCTTTTCTGTGCTCTGGAGTCATTTCGTTGGAAGCGAATTTTTTGTGCTCTGCGGTGATTTTGTTGGAAGCGAATTTTTTGTGTTCTCTGGGGATTTCGATGGAAGCATATTTTTGAAATATGGGGTCATTTCATTGGAATCATATTTTCTGTGCTCTGGAGTCTTTTCTTTGGAAGCGAATTTTTTGTGCTCTGTGGTGATTTCGTTGGAAGCGAATTTTTTGTGTTCTCGGGTGATTTCGTAGAAAGGGAATTTTTGTGTTCTAGGGTGATTTAATTGGAAGCAATTTTTTTCTGATCTGGGATGATATCTTTGGAAGTGAATATTGGTGTTCTCAGGAGATTTCCTTGGAAAAGATTTTTTTGTCTTCTGGGGCAATATCTTTAAAAGAGAATTTTTTGTGTACTACGGTCTTTTCGATGGAAGCAAATTTTTGAAGTAGAGGGTCATTTCGTTGGAAGCGTGTTTTCTGTGCTCTGCAGTCATTTCATTGGAACCAAATTTTTTGTGTTCTGGGGTGATTTCGTTGGAAGTGAATTTTTTGTGTTCTGGGTTGATTTCTTTGGAAGCGAATTTTATTGTGTTCTGGGGTAATTTCGTTGGAAGAGAATATTTTGTATTCTCGGGTGATTTCGATGGAAGCAAATTTTTGAAGTATGGTATCATTTCGTTCGAAACGTGTTTTCTGTGCTCTGGAGTCATTTCGGTGGAAGCAAATTTTTTCTGCTCTGGGGTGATTTCTTTGGAAGGGAATTTTTTTGTTCTAAGGTGATTTCGATGGTAGCAAAATTTTGTGCTCTGGGATGATATCTTTGGAAGAGAATATTTGTGTTCTCAGGAGATTTCGTTAGAAAAGAATATTTCGTCTTCTGGGGTAATATGGTTGGAAGCGAATTTTTTGTGTTCTCTGGTTTTTTCGATGGACGCAAATTTTTGAAGTAGGGGGTCATTTCGTTGGAAGCATGTTTTCTGTGCTCTGGAGTCATTTCATTGGAAGCGAATTTTTTGTGCTCCGCGGTGATTTCGTTTGAAGCGAATATTTGTGTTCTCAGGAGATTTCGTTGTAAGCGAATTTTTTGTGTTCTAGGGTAATTTCGCTGGAAGCGAATTTTTTGTGTTCTCGGGTGATTTCGTTGAAAGCGAATTTTTTATGTTCTATGGTGATTTCTTTGGAAGCGAATTTTTTGTCTTTTGGGTCCTTTCATTGGAAGCTTGTTTTCTGTGCTCTGCAGTTATTTCATTGGAAACAAATTTTTTGTGTTCTGTTGTGATTTCGTTGGAAGTGAATTTTTTGTGTTCTGGGTTGATTTCTTTGGAAGCGAATTTTTTTGTGTTCTGGGGTAATTTCGTTGGAAGAGAATATTTTGTATTCTCAGGTGATTTCGATTGAAGCAAATTTTTGAAGTATGGTATCATTTCGTTCGAAACGTGTTTTCTGTGCTCTGGAGTCAGTTCTTTGGAAGCGAATTTTTTTGTGTTCTCGGGTGATTTATTTGAAAGCGAATTTTTTATGTTCTAGGGTGATTTTGTTGGAAGCGAATTTTTTGAGCTCAGGAGGTCTTTAGTTGGAAGCGTGTTTTCTTGTGCTCTGGAGTCATTTCGTTGGAAGCAAATTTTTTGTGCTCTGGGGTGATTTTGTTGGAAGCGAATTTTTTGTGTTCTGGGGTAATTTCGTTGGAAGGAAATTTTTTGTTTTCTGGGTTGATTTCGTTGGACACGAATTTTTTTGTTCTGGGGTGACTTCGTTGAAAGCGAATTTTGAGTGCTCTAGGTTGATTTCGTTGGAAGGGAATTTTTTGTGCTCTGGGTTGATTTCGTTGGAAGCAAATTTTTTCTGTTCTGGGGTAATTTCGTTGGAAGTGATTTTGAAGTATGGGGTGATTTCGTTAGTAGCTTGTTTTCTGTGTTCTTGAGTCATTTTGTTGGAAGCGAATATTTGTGTTCCGGTTGATTTTGTTGGAAGCGAATTTTTTGTGTTCTGTGGTAATTACGTTGGAAGCAAATTTTTTGTGTTCTGGGGTCATTTCCTTGGAAGCGTCTTTTTTGTGCTCTGGAGTCATTTCGTTGGTAGAGAATATTTTGTGCTCTGGAGTTGTTTCATTGGAAGCGAATTTTTTTGTGTTCCTGGGTGACTTTTTGAAGTGTGTTTTCTGTGTTAAGGAGTCATTTCGTTGAAAGCGAATTTTTTGTGCTCTGGGGTGATTTCTTTGGAAGCAAATATTTGTGTTTTCTGGAGCTTTCGTTGGAAGTGAATTTTTTGTCTTCTGGGGTAATATCGTTGGAAGAGAATTTTTTGTGTTCTGGGGTGATTTCGTTGGAAGTGAAATTTTTGTGTTCTGGGGTGATTTCGATGGAAGCAAATTTTTTCTGTTCTGGGGTAATTTCGTTGTTAGCAAATATTTGCGTACTCGGGTGATTTTATTGGAAGGGAATGTTTTGTGCTCTGGATTGATATGGTTGGAAGTAAATTTTCTCTATTGTGGGGTAATTTCGTTGGACGCGAATTTTTTGTGTTCTCGGGTGATTTCGTTGAAGGGAATTTTTTGTGTTCTAGGGTAATTTTGTTGGAAACGAATTTTTTGTGCTCTGGGATGATTTCTTTGGAAGCGAATATTTGTGTTCTCAGGAGATTTTGTTGGAAGCGATTTTTTTTTGTTCTGGGGTAATTTCTTTGGAAGCGAATTTTTTGTGTTCTTGGGTGATCTAGATGGAAGCAAATTTTTGAAGTATGGGGTCATGTCGTTGGAAGCGTGTTTTCTGTGACCTGGAGTCATTTTGTTGGAACCAAATTTTTTGTGTTCTGTGGAGATTTAGTTGGAAGCGAATATTTGTGTTCTCAGAAGATTTCGTTACGAGCGAATTATTTTTTCTGGGGCAATTTCATTGCAAGCGACTTTTTTGTGTTCTCCGGTTTTTTCGATGGAAGCAAATTTTTGAAGTATGGGGTCATTTCGATGGAAGCGTGTTTTCTGTGCTCTGGAGTCATTTCTTTGAGAGCGAATTTTTTGTGCGCTGTGATGATTTCGTTGGAAGCGATATTGGTGTTCTCTGGAGATTTCATTGCAAGCAATTTTTTGTGTTCTGCGTAAATTTCGGTGGAAGCGAATTTTTTGTGTTCTCTGGTTTTTTCGATTGAAGCAAATTTTTGAAGTAGGGGGTCATATCGTTAGAAGCGTGTTTTTTGTGCCCTGGAGTCATTTCGCTGGAAACGTGTTTTTTGTGCTCTGGGGTGATTTCGATGGAAGCGAATATTTGTGTTCTCAGGAGATTTTGTTAGAAAAGAATTTTTTGTCTTCTGGGGTAATTTCGTTGAAAGAGAATTTTTGTGTTCTCCGGTTTTTTCGATGGAAGCAAATTTTTGAAGTAGGGGGTCATTTTGTTGGAAGTGTGTTTTCTGTGCTCTGGAGTCATTTAGTTGGAAGCGAATTTTTTGTGTTCTGGGGTGATTTCGTTGGAAGCGAATTTTTTGTGTTCTCTGGTTTTTTCGATTGAAGCAAATTTTTGAAGTAGGGGGTCATTTCGTTGGAAGCATGTTTTCATTGCTCTGGAGTCATTCGTTGGAAGCCAATTTTTTGTGCTCTGGGGTGATTTCTTTGGAAGCAAATTTTTTGTGTTCTCGGGTGATTTCGTTGAAAGCGAATATTTGTGTTCCCAGGTGATTTCATTGGAAGCGAATTTTTTGTCTTATGGGGTAATATCGTTGGAAGAGAATTTTTTGTGTTCTCCGGTTTTTTCGATGGAAGCATATTTTTGAAATACGGGGTCATTTCGTTGGAAGCGTGTTTTCTGTGCTCTGGAGTCATTTCGTTGGAAGCGAATTTTTGTGCTCTGGGGTGATTCGTTGGTAGCAAATTTTTTGTGTTCTCGGGTGATTTCGTTGAAAGGGAATTTTTGCGTTCTAGGGTGATTTCGTTGGAAGCGAATTTTTTGTGCTCTGGGATGATATTTTTGGAAGCGAATATTTGTGTTCTCAGGAGATTTAGTTGGAAGCGAATTTTTTGTCTTCTGGGGTAATATCGTTGGAAGAGAATTTTTTGTTTTCTCCTTTTTTTTTTTTTTTGATGGAAGCAAGTTTTTGAAGTAGTAGGTCATTTTGTTGGAAGCGTGTTTTCTGTGCTCTGGAGTCATTTCGTTGGATGCAAAATTTTTGTGTTCTGTGGTGATTTCTTTGGAAGCGAATTTTTTGTGTTCTGGGGTAATTTCAATAGAAGCAATTTTTGTGTTCTGGGGTAATTACTTTGGAATCAAATTTTTTGTTTTCTGGGCTGATTTCGATGGAAACGAATTTTTTGTGTTCTGGGGTGATTTTGATGGAAGCGAATATTTTGTGTTCTGGGTTGATTTCTTTGGAAGAGAAATTTTTGTGTTCTGGGGCAATTTTGTTGAAAGTGATTTTTTTTGAAGTATGGGGTGATTTCGTTGGAAGCTCTTTTTCTGTGCATTGGAGTCATTTCCTTGGAAGCAAATTTTTTGTGTTCTGGGGTGATTTTGTTGGAAGCGAATTTTTTGTGTTCTAGGGTGATTTCTTTGGAAGCAATTTTTTTGTGCTCTGCGGGAATTTCGTTGGAAGCGAATTTTTTGTGTTCTGGGGGATTTCGATGGAAGTAAAAATTTTCCGTTCTGGGGTAATTTCGTTGGAAGCCAATATTTGTGTTCTCGGGTGATTTTTTTGGAAGGGAATTTTTTGTGCTCTGGCTTGATTTGGGTGGAAGTAAGTTTATCTATTCTGGGGTAATTTCTTTGGAAGCGAATTTTTTCTGTTCTCGGGTGATTTGGGTAGAAGCACATTTTTTGTGTTCTGGGTTGATTTTGTTGGAAGTGAATTTTTTGTGCTCTGGGGTGATTTAATTGGAAGCGTGTTTTCTGTGTTTTGGAGTCATTTCGTTGGAAGGAAAATTTTTGTGTTCTGGGTGATTTCTTTGGATGCGAATTTTTTGTGTTCTGGGTTGATTTCGTTGGACGCGAATTTTTTGTGTTCTCAGGTGATTTCGTTGAAAGTGAATTTTTCTTTTTTTTTGCCTTAGGGTAAATTCGTTGGAAGCGAATTTATTTGTGCTTTAGGATGATTTCATTGGAAGCTAATATTTGTGTTCGCTGGGTATTTCGTTAGAAAGGAATTTTTTTTGTTCTCGTGTGATTTCGATGGAAGCAAAGTTTTTGTGTTCTGGGTTGATTTCGTTGGACACGAATTTTTTGTGTTCTCAGGTGATTTCGTTGAAAGTGAAATTTTTTCCTTAGGGTTATTTCGTTGGAAGTGAATTTTTGGTGCTCTGGGGTGATTTCTTTGGAAGCGAATATTTGTGTTCTCAGGAGATTTCGTTGGAAAAGAATTTATTGATTTTAGGGTGATTTCATTGGAAGCTAATATTTGTGTTCCCGGGTGATTTCATTAGAAGCGAATTTTTTCTGTTCTCGGGTGATTTCGATGGAAGCAAATTTTTTGTGTTCTGGGTTGATTTCGTTGGAAGCGAATTTTTTGTGTTCTGGGGCAATTTAGTTGGAAGCGAATTTTTTTGAAGTATGGGGTTATTTCATTGGTAGCATGTTTTCTGTGCTCTGGAGTCATTTCTTTGGAATCAAATTTTTTGTGTTCTGGGGTGATTTCGTTGGAAGTGAATTTTTGTGTTCTGGGGTAATTTCGTTGGAAGCGAATTTTTTGTGTTGTTCGGTGATTTCGATGGAAGCAAATTTTTGAAGTATGGGCTCATTTCGTTGAAAGCGAATTTTTTGTGCTTGGTGTGATTTTGTTGGAAGCGAATTTTTTGTGCTCTGGGGTGATTTCTTTGGAAGCGAATATTTGTCTTCTCAGGACATTTCTTTTCAAGCGATTTTTTTTTTGTTCTGGGGTAATTTCGTGGAAGTGAATTTTTTGTGTTCTGGGGTGACTTTGATGGAAGCGAATATTTTGTGTTCTGGGGTGATTTCGTTGAAAGCAAATTTTTTGTGCTTGGTGTGATTTTGTTGGAAGGGAATTTTTTGTGCTCTGGATGATATCTTTGGAAGCGAATATTTGTGTTCTCAGGAGATTTCATTGTAAAAGAATTTTTTCTCTTCTGGGGTAATATCGTTGGAAGAGAATTTTTTGTGTTCCCCGGTTTCTTCAATGGAAGCAAATATTTGAAGTAAGGGGTCATTTCGTTCGAAACGAGTTTTCTGTGCTCTGGAGTCATTTCATTGGAAGCAAATTTTTTGTGCTCTGGGGTGATTTCGTTGGAAGCGAATTTTTTGTTTTCTTGGGTGATTTCTCTAAAAGGGAATTTTTGTGTTCTAGGGTGATTTCGTTGGAAGCGAATTTTTTTTTGTGCTCTGGGATGATATCTTTGGAAGCGAATATTTGTGTTCTCAGGAGATTTCGTTGGAAAAGAATTTTTTCTCTTCTGGGGTAATAGCGTTGGAAGAGAATTTTTTGTGTTCTCCGGTTTCTTCAATGGAAGCAAATTTTTGAAGTAAGGGGTCATTTCGTTCGAAACGAGTTTTCTGTGCTCTGGAGTCATTTCTTTGGAAGCGAATTTTTTGTGTTCTCAGATGATTTCAACGGAAACAAATTTTTGAAGTATGGTATCATTTCGTTCGAAGCGTGTTTTCTGTGCTCTGGAGTCATTTCGTTGGAAGCGAATATTTTGTGTTCTGGGGAGATTTCGTTGGAAGCGAATATTTTGTATTCTGGAGAGATTTCGTTGTAAGTGAATATTTGTGTTCTCAGAAGATTTCGTTGCAAGCGAATTTTTTCTGTTCTCCGGTTTTTTCGATGGAAGTAAATTTTTGAAGTAGGAGGTCATTTGGTTGGAAGTATGTTTTCGGAGCTCAGGAGTAATTTCGTTGGAAGCGAATTTTTTCTGCTCTGGGTTGATTTCGTTGAAAGGGAAATTTTGGTGTTCTGGGGTGATTTCGTTGGAAGTGAATTTTTTGTGCTCTGGGATGTTTTTTTTGGAAGCGAATATTTGTGTTCTCAGGAGATTTCGTTGGAAGCGAATTTTTTGTGTTCTGGGGTAATTTCATTGAAAGGGAATTTTTTATGTTCTAGGGTGATTGTGTTCGAAGCAAATTTTTTGTGCTCTGGAGTGATTTGGTTGGAAGCGAATTTTTTGTCTTCTATGGTGATTTCGATGGAAGCGAATTTTTTATGTTCTAGGGTGATTTCGTTGAAAGCAAATTTATTGTGTTCTGGAGTCATTTCATTGGAAGCGTGTTTTCTGTGCTCTGGAGTCATTTTTTTGGAAGCAAATTTTTTGTCCTCTGGGTTGATTATGTTGGAAGCGAATTTTTTGTATTTTCGGTGATTTCGTTGAAAGGGAATTTTTTGTTCGAGGGTGATTTCGTTGGAAGCGAATTTTTTTCGCTCTGGGATGTTTTCTTTGGAAGCAAATGATTTCGTTAGAAGCAAATTTTTTGTGTTCTGGAGTAATTTCGATGGAATAGAAATTTTTGTGCTCTCAGGATTTTTCGATGGAAGCAAATTTTTGAAGTAGGGAGTCATTTTGTTGGAAGCGTGTTTTCTGTGCTCTGGAGTCATTTTGTTGTAAGTGAATTTTTTGTGCTCTGGGGTGATTTCGTTGGTAGCTCATTTTCTGTGTTCTGGGATAATTTCGTTGGAAATGAATTTTTTGTGTTCTCGGGTGATTTCGATGGAAGCCAATTTTTGAAGTATGGGATCATTTCCTTGGAAGCGTGTTTTCTGTGCTCTGGAGTCATTTCGTTGGAAGAGAATGTTTTGTGGTTTGGGGTGATTTTGTTGGAAGCGAAATTTTTGTGTTCTAGGTTAATTTCGTTGGAAGCGAATTTCTTGTGTTCTGGGGTAATTTCGTTGGACGTGAATTTTTTGTGTTCTCGGGTGATTTCTTTGAAAGGAAATTTTTTATATTCTAGGGTTATTTTGTTGGAAGCGAATTTTTTTGTGCTCTGGGATGATTTCTTTAGAAGTGAGTATTTGTGTTCTCAGAAGATTTCGTTGGAAGCGAATTTTTTTGTGTTCTGGGGTCATTTCTTTGGAAATGAATTTTTTGTGTTCTCCGGTTTGTTTGATGGAAGCAAATTTTTGAAGGAAGGGGTCATTTCGTTGGAAGCGTGTTTTCTGTGCTCTGGAGTCATTTCGTTGGAAGCGAATTTTTTGTCCTCTGGGGTGATTTCGTTGGAAGCGAATTTTTTTGTTCTCAGGTGATTTCCTTGAAAGGGAATTTTTTGTGTTCTGGGGTCATTTCGTTGGAAGCAAATTTTTTGTGTTCCGGGGAGATTTCGTTGGAAGCGAATATTTGTGTTCTCAGAAGATTTCGTTGCAAGCGAATTTTTTCTGTTCACCGGTTTTATCGATGGAAGTAAATTTTTGAAGTAGGAGGTCATTTCGTTGGAAGCATGTTTTCGGAGCTCTGGAGACATTTCGTTGGACGTGAATTTTTTGTGCTCTGGGTTGATTTCGTTGGAAGCGAATTTTTTGTTCTCTGGGGTGATTTCGTTAGAAGCGAATTTTTTGTGTTCTGGGGTGATTTCGTTGAAAGGGAATTTTTGGTGTTCTGGGGTGATTTCGTTGGAAGCGAATTTTTTGTGCTCTGGGATGTTTTCTTTGGATGCGAATATATGTGTTCTCAGGAGATTTCGTTGCAAGCGAATTTTTTGTGTTCTAGGGTAATTTCATTGAAATGGAATTTTTTATGTTCTAGGGTGATTTCGTTGGAAGCAAATGTTTTGTGCTCTGGAGTGATTTGGTTGGAAGCGAATTTTTTGTCTTCTATGGTGATTTCGATGGATGCGAATTTTTTATGTTCTATGGTGATTTCGTTGAAAGCAAATTTTTTGTGTTCTGGAGTCATTTCATTGGAAGCGTGTTTTCTGTGCTCTGGAGTCATTTTGTTGGAAGCGAATTTTTTATGCTCTGCGTTGATTATGTTGGAAGCGAATTTTTTTGTATTCTCGGGTGATTTCGTTGAAAGGGAATTTTTTGTGTTCTAGGGTGATTTTGTTGGAAGCGAATTTTTTGTGCTCTGGGATGATTTCTTTAGAAGTGAATATTTGTGTTCTCAGAAGATTTCATTGGAAGCGAATTTTTTTGTGTTCTGGTTTCATTTCGATGGAAGCGAATTTTTTGTATTCTGGGGAGATTTCGTTGGAAGCGAATATTTGTGTTCTCAGAAGATTTCGTTGCAAGAGAATTTTTTCTGTTTTCCGGTTTTTTCGGTGGAAGTAAATTTTTGAAGTAGGAGGTCATTTCGTTGGAAGCATGTTTTCGGAGCTCTGGAGTCATTTCGTTGGAAGCGAATTTTTTGTGCTCTGGGTTGATTATGTTGGAAGCGAATTTTTTGTATGCTCGGGTGATTTCTTTGAAAGGGAATTTTTTGTGTTCTAGGGTGATTTTGTTGTAAGCGAATTTTTTGTGCTCTGGGATGATTTCTTTAGGAGTGAATATTTGTGTTCTCAGAAGATTTCATTGGAAGCGAATTTTTTGTGCTCTGGGTTGATTATTTTGGAAGCGAATTTTTTGTGTTCTCGGGTGATTTCCTTGAAAGGGAATTTTTTGTATTCTGGGGTCATTTCGTTGGAAGCGAATTTATTGTGCTCTGAGGTGATTTCGTTGGTAGCGCATTTTCTGTGTTCTGGGATAATTTCATTGGAAGCGAATTTTTTGTGTTCTCGGGTGATTTCAATGGAAGCCAATTTTTGAAGTATGGGATCATTTCCTGGAAGCGTGTTTTCTGTGCTCTGGAGTCATTTCGTTGGAAGAGAATTTTTTGTGGTCTGGGGTGATTTTTTTGGAAGCAAAATTTTTGTGTTCTAGGGTAATTTCGTTGGAAGCGAATTTCTTGTGTTCTGGGGTAATTTCGTTGGACGTGAATTTTTTGTGTTCTCGGGTGATTTCTTTGAAAGGAATTTTTTTCATGATTTAGGGTTATTTTGTTGGAAGCGAATTTTTCTGTGCTCTGGGATGATTTCTTTAGAAGTGAGTATTTGTGTTCTCAGAAGATTTCGTTGGAAACGAATTTTTTTGTGTTCTGGGGTCATTTCTTTGGAAATGAATTTTTTGTGTTCTCCGGTTTGTTTGATGGAAGCAAATTTTTGAAGGAGGGGGTCATTTCGTTGGAAGTGTGTTTTCTGTGCTCTGGAGTCATTTCGTTGGAAGTGAATTTTTGTGTAATCGGGTGAATTCCTTGAAAGGGAATTTTTTGTGTTCTGGGGTGATTTCGTTGGAAGCGAATATTTTGTGTTCTGGGGAGATTTCATTGGAAGCGAATATTGGTCTTCTCAGAAGATTTCGTTGCAAGCGAAATTTTTCTGTTCTCCGGTTTTTTCAATGGAAGTAAATTTTTGAAGTAGGAGGCCATTTTGTTGGAAGCATGTTTTCGGAGCTCTGGAGTCATTTCGTTGGAAGCGAATTTTTTGTGCTCTGGGTTGATTTCGTTGGAAGCAAATTTTTTGTGTTCTGGGGTGATTTCGTTGAAAGGGAATATTTGGTGTTCTGGGGTGATTTCGTTGGAAGCGAATTTTTTGTGCTCTGGGATGTTTTCTTTGGAAGCGAATATTTGTGTTCTCAGGAGATTTCGTTGCAAGCGAAATTTTTGTCTTCTGGGGTAATTTCATTGAAAGGGAATTTTTTATGTTCTAGGGTGATTTCGTTGAAAGCGAATTTTTTGTGTTCTGGAGTCACTTCATTGGAAGCGTGTTTTCTGTGCTCTGGAGTCATTTTGTTGGAAGCGAATTTTTTGTGCTCTGGGATGTTTTCTTTGGAAGCAAATATTTTTGGTCTCAGGAGATTTCATTGGAAGCGAATTTGTTGTGTTCTGGGGTAATTTCGATGGAATAGAAATTTTTGTGCTCTCACGACTTTTGGATGGATGCAAATTTTTGAAGTAGGGAGTCATTTCGTTGGAAGCGAATTTTTTGTGCTCTAATATGATTTCGTTGGTAGCGCATTTTCTGTGTTCTGGGATAATTTCGTTGGAAGTGAATTTTTTGTGGTCTGGGGTGATTTTGATGGAAGCCAATTTTTGAAGTATGGGATCATTTCCTTGGAAGCGTGTTTTCTGTGCTCTTGAGTCATTTCGTTGGAAGAGAATGTTTTGTGGTCTGGGGTGATTTTGTTGGAAGCGAAATTTTTGTGTTCTAGGGTAATTTCGTTGGACGTGAATTTTTTGTGTTCTCGGGTGATTTCTTTGAAAGGAAATTTTTTATGTTCTAGGGTGATTTTATTGGAAACGAATTTTTTTGTGCTCTGGGATGATTTCTTTAGAAGTGAATATTTGTGTTCTCAAAAGATTTCGTTGGAAGCGGATTTTTTTGTGTTCTGGGGTCATTTCTTTGGAAATGAATTTTTTGTGTTCTCCGGATTGTTTGATGGAAACAAATTTTTGAAAAAGGGGGTCATTTCGTTGGAAGCGTGTTTTCTGTGCTCTGGAGTCATTTCGTTGGAAGCGAATTTTTTGTCCTCTGGGGTGATTTCGTTGGAAGCGAATTTTTTGTGTTCTCGGGTGATTTCCTTGAAAGGGAATTTTTTGTGTTCTGGGGTCATTTCGTTGGAAGTGAATTTTTTGTGTTCTGGAGTGATTTCGTTGGAAGCGAATATTTTGTTTTCTGGGGAGATTTCATTGGAAGCAAATATTTGTGTTCTCAGTAGATTTCGTTGCAAGCGAATTTTTTCTGTTCTCCGGTTTTTTCGATGGAAGTAAATTTTTGAAGTAGGAGGTCATTTCGTTGGAAGCATGTTTTCGGAGCTCTGGAGTCATTTCGTTGGAAGCGAATTTTTTGTGCTCTGGGTTGATTTTGTTGGAAGCGAATTTTTTGTGTTCTGGGGTTATTTCATTGAAAGGGTATTTTTGGTGTTCTGGGGTGATTTCGTTGGAAGCGAATTTTTTGTGATCTGGGATGTTTTCTTTGGAAGCGAATATTTGTGTTCTCAGGAGATTTCGTTGGAAGCGAATTTTTTGTGTTCTGGGCTAATTTCATTGAAAGGGAATTTTTTATGTTCTAGGGTGATTTCGTTGAAAGCAAATTTTTTGTGTTCTGGAGTCATTTCATTGGAAGCGTGTTTTCTATGCTCTGGAGTCATTTTTTTGGAAGCAAATTTTTTGTGCTCTGGGTTGATTATGTTTGAAGCGAACTTTTTGTATTCTCGGGTGATTTCGTTGAAAGGGAATTTTTTGTGTTCGAGGGTGATTTCGTTGGAAGCGAATTTTTTGTGCTCTGGGATGTTTTCTTTGGAAGTGAATATTTGTGTTCTCAGGAGATTTCGTTGGAAGCGAATTTTTTGTGTTCTGGTGTAATTTCGTTGGAATAGAAATATTTGTGCTCTCAGGATTTTTGATGGAAGCAAATTTTTGAAGAATGGAGTCATTTCGTTGGAAGCATGTTTTCTGTGCTCTGGAGTCATTTCGTTGGAAGCGAATTTTTTGTGCTCTGGGGTGATTTCGTTGGTAGCGCATGTTCTGTGTTCTGGGATAATTTCGTTGGAAGTGAATTTTTTTTTTGTTCTCGGGTGATTTCGATGGAATCCAATTTTTGAAGTATGGGATCATTTTCTTGGATGCGTGTTTTCTGTGCTCTGGAGTCATTTCGTTGGAAGCAAATTTTTTGTGTTCTGTGGTGATTTCGTTGGAAGCGAATATTTTGTGTTCTGGGGAGATTTCGTTGGAAGCGAATATTTGTGTTCTCAGAAGATTTCGTTGCAAGCAAATTTTTTCTGTTCTCCGGTTTTTTCGATGGAAGTAAATTTTGAAGTAGGAGGTCATTTCGTTGAAAGCGAATATTTTGTGTTCTGTGCTGATTTCGTTGGAAGCGAATATTTTGTGTTCTGGGGAGATTTCGTTGGAAGCAAATATTTGTGTTCTCAGAAGATTTCGTTGCAAGCGAATTTTTTCTGTTCTCTGGTTTTTTCGATGGAAGTAAATTTTTGAAGTAGGAGGTCATTTCGTTGGAAGCATGTTTTCAGAGCTCTGGAGTCATTTCGTTGGAAGCGAATTTTTTTGTGTTCTGGGGTGATTACTTTGAAATGGAATTTTGGGTGTTCTGGGGTGATTTCGTTGGAAGCGAATTTTTTGTGCTCTGGGATGTTTTCTTTGGAAGCGAATATTTGTGTTCTCAGGAGATTTCATTGCAAGCTAATTTTTTGTGTTCTGGGGTAATTTCATTGAAAGGGAATTTTTTATGTTCTAGGGTGATTTCATTGAAAGCAAATTTTTTGTGCTCAGGAGTGATTTGCTTGGAAGCGAATTTTTTGTCTTCTATGGTGATTTCGTTGGAAGCGAATATTTTGTGTTCTGGGGAGATTTCGTTGGAAGCGAATATTTGTGTTCTCAGAAGATTTCGTTGCAATCAAAATTTTCTGTTCTCCGGTTTTTTGATGGAAGTAAATTTTTGAAGTAGGAGGTCATTTCGTTGGAAGCATGTTTCGGTGCTCTGGAGTCATTTCGTTGGAAGCGAATTTTTTGTGCTCTGGGTTGATTTCGTTGGAAGCGAATTTTTTGTGTTCTCGGGTGATTTCTTTGAAAGGGAATTATTTGTGTTCTAGGGTGATTTCGTTGGAAGCGAATTTTTTTGTGCTCTGGGATGATTTCTTTCGAAGGGAATATTTGTGTTCTCAGGAGATTTCGTTGGAAGCGAATATTTGTGTTCTGGGGTAATTTCATTGAAAGCGAATTTTTTGTGTTCTCGGGTGATTTCAATGGAACCAAATTTTTGAAATATGGGGTCATTTCGTTGGAAGCTTGTTTTCTCTGCTCTCGAGTCATGTTGGAAGTGAATTTTTTGTGTTCTGGGGTGATTTCGTTGGAAGCGAATGTATGTGCTTTCAGAACATTTCGTTGCAAGCGAATATATCGTGTACTGGCGTAATTTCGTTGGAAGCGAATTTTGTGTGTTCTCGGGTGATTTCGATGGAAGCAAATTTTTGAAGATTGGGATCATTTCGTTGGGAGTGTGTTTTCTGTGCACTGGAGTCATTGCGTTGAAAGCGAATTTTTTGTGTTCTGGGGTGATTTCGTTGGAAGCGAATATTCGTGTTCTCAGAAGATTTCGTTGCAAGCGAATCTTTTTGTGTTCTGGGGTAATTTCCTTTGAAGGGAATTTTTTGTTTTCTCCGGTTTTTTCCAATGAAGCAAATTTTTGAAGCAGGGGGTCATTTCGTTGGAAGTGTGTTTTCTGTGCTCTGGAGTCATTTCGTTGGAAGCGAAATTTTTGTGTTCTGCGGTGATTTCGTTGGAAGCAAATTTTTTGTGTTCTGGGGCAATTTCGTTGGAAGCGAATTTTTTGTGTTCTGGGGTGATTTCGTTGGAAGCGAATTTTTGGTGGTCTGGGGTGATTTCGTTGGAAGCGTGTTTTCTGTGGTCTGGAATGATTACTTTGGAAGCGAATATTTGTGTTCTCCGGAGATTTCGTTGGAAGCGAATTTTTTGTGTTCTGGGGTAATATCATTGGAAGCAGGTTTTATGTCCTTTGGAGTCATTTTGTTAGAAGCGAATTATTCTCTGTTTTGGTTTGATTTCTTTGGAAATGAAGTTTTTGAGATCTGGGTTGATTTGGTTGGAAACGAATTTTTTTGTTCTGGTGTGATTTCTTTGGAAAGAATTTCTTGTCCTCTGGGATGATATCATTGGAAGCAAATTTCATCTGTTCTGGGGTAATTTTGTTGGAAGCGATTTTTTTCTGCTCTGGGGTGGTTTCGTTGGAAGCGAATTTTTTGTGTTCTCTGGTTATTTCGATGGAAGCGAATTTTTTTGTTCTGGGTTGATTTCGTTGGAAGCGAATTTTTTGTGTTCTGGGATGATTTCAGTGGATTCAAATTTTTGGTGTTCTGGCGTAATTTCTTAGGAAGCAGGTTTTATGTCCTTTGGAGTAATTTCGTTAGAAGCGAATTTTTCTCTGTTCTGGTGTGATTTTTTTGGAAATGAAGTTTTTGTGATCTGCGGTGATTTCGTTGGAAACGAATTTTTTGTGCTCTGGGGTGATTTCCTTTGAAGCTAATTTTTTGCCTTCTTGGGTAATTTCATTGGAAGCTAATTTTTTTGTGTTCTCCGGTGATTTCTTTGTAAGCTAATTTTTTGTGATCTCGGGTGATTTCGATGGAAGCAAATTTTTTGTGATCTTGATTTTGTTGGAAATGATGTTTTTGTGATCGGGGTAATTTTTTTTGGAAGCGAACTTTTTTGTTCTGGGTTGATTTCGATCGAAGCGAATTTTTTTTGTGTTGTGGGGTGATTTCGTTGGAAGCGAATTCTTTGTGTTCTGGGGTAATATCTCTGGAAGCAGGTGTTATGTCCTTTGGAGTCATTTCGTTAGAAGCAAATTTTTCTCTTTTCTGGTGCGATTTCTTTGGAAATGAAGTTTTTGTGATCTGGGGTGATTTCGTTGGAAGAGAATTTTTTGTGTTCTGGTGTGATTTCTTTGGAAACGAATTTTTTGTCCTCTGTGGTGATTTCGTTGTAAGCAAATTTTTGTGTTCTGGGGTAATTTGTTTGGAAGCAAATTTTTTGCATTCTCGGGTGATTTCGTTGGAAGCAAATTATTTGTGTTCTAGGGTGTTTTCGTTGAAAACGAATTTTTTGTGCTCTGGGGTGATTTTGTTGGAAGCGAATATTTTGTGTTCCTCTGGTGATTTCGATGGAAGTGAATTTTTTGTGTTCTCGGGTGATTATGTTGAAAGGGAATTTTTAGTGTTCTGGCGTCATTTCGTTGGAAGTGTGTTTTCTGTCCTCTGGATTCATTTCTTTGGAAGCGAATTTTTTGTGTTCTGGGGTGATTTCGTTGGAAGCGAATTTTTGGTGGTCTGGGGTGATTTCGTTGGAAGCGTGTTTTCTGTGGTCTGGGGTGATTACTTTTGAAGCGAATATTTGTGTTCTCAGGAGATTTCGTTGGAAGTGAATTTTTTGTGTTCTGGGGGTGATATTGTTGGAAGCGAATTTTTTGTGTTCTGTTGTGATATAGTTGGAAGTGAATTTTTTGTTTTCTGGGGTAATATCCTTGGAAGCGGGTTTTATGTCCTTTGGAGTCATTTTGTTAGAAGCGAATTTTTCTCTGTTCTGGTGTGATTTCTTTGGAAATGAAGTTTTTGAGATCTGGGGTGATTTCATTGGAAGCAAATTTTTTGTGTCCTGGTGTAATTTTGTTGGAATCGAATTTTTTGCGTCTTCGGGTGATTTCGTTGAAAGGGAATTTTTAGTGTTCTGGCGTCATTTCGTTGGAAGCGTGTTTTCTGTGCTCTGGATTCATTTCGTTGGAAGCGAATTTTTTGTGCTCTGGGGTGATTTCGTTGAAAACAAATTTTTTGTGTTCTGTGGTGATTTTGTTGAAAGGGAATTTTTTGTGTTCTGGGGTCAATTCGTTGGAAGAGAATTTTCTGTGTTTTGGGGTGATTTCGATGGAAGTGAATTTTTTGTATTCTCCGGTTTTTTCAATGGAAGCAAATTTTTGAAGTAGGGGGTCATTTCGTTGGAAGCATGTTTTCTGTGCTCTGGAGTCATTTCATTGGAAGGGAATTTTTTGTGCTCTGGGGTGATTTCGTTGGAAGCGAAGTTTATGTGTTCTCGGGTGATTTCGTTTAAAGCGAATTTTTTGTGTTCAAGGGTGATTTCGTTGGAGGCGAATTTTTTGTGTTCTGGGGTAATTACGTTGGAAGCGAATATTTTGTGTTCTCGGGTGATTTCGTTGGCCGCGAATTTTTCGTGGTCTGGGGTCATTTAGTTGGAAGCGTGTTTTCTGTGCTCTGGAGTCATTTCGTTGGAAGCAAATTTTTTGTGCTCTGTGGTGATTTCGTTGGAAGCGAATTTTTTGTGTTCTGGGATGATTTCGATGGAAGCAAATTTTTGAAATATGGTATCATTTCGTTCAAAGCGGGTTTCCTGTGCTCTGGTGTCATTTCTTTGGAAGCGAATTTTTTGTGTTCTCGGGTGATTTCGTTGAAAGGGAATGTTTTGTTTTCTAGGGTGATTTCGTTGGAAGCGAATTTTTTGTGTTCTGGGTTGATTTCGTTGGAAGCTAATTTTTTGTGTTCTGGGATGATTTCAGTGGAGGCGAATTTTTTGTGTTCTAGGGTATTTTCGTTGGAAGTGTATTTTTTGTGTTCTCAGGTTTTCTCGATGGAAGCAAATTTTTGAAGTAGGGGGTCATTTCGTTGGAAGCATGTTTTCTGTGCTCTGGAGTCATTTCGTTGGAAGCGAATTTTTTGTGTTCTGGGGTGATTTCCTTGGAAGCGAATTTGTTCTGTTCTGGGGTAATTTCTTTGGACGCGAATTTTTTGTGTTCTGGGGTGAGTTTTTTGGAAGAGAATTTTTTGTGTTCTGGGGCAATTTTGTTGAAAGGGAATTTTTTGGAAGTATGGGGTGATTTCGTTGAAAGAGTGTTTTCTTTGCTCTGGAGTCATTTTTTGGAAGCAAATTTTTTGTGTTCTGAGTTGATTTCATTGGAAGCAAATTTTTTGTGTTCTGGGGTATTTTCGTTGGAAGCGAATTTTTTTGTGTTCTCCGGTTTTTTCGATAGAAGCAAATTTTTGAAGTAGGGGGTCACCTCGTTGGAAGTGAAATTTTTTGTGTTCAGGGGTGATTTCGTTGGAAGCAAATGTTTTGTGTTCTGGGGTAATTTCGTTGGAAGCGAATTATTTTGTGTTCTCAGGTGATTTCGATGGAAGCAAATTTTCGAAGTATGGGGACATTTCGTTGGAAGCTAATTTATGTGCTTTGGTGTGATTTCGTTGGAAGCGAATTTCTTGTGTTCAGGGGTAATTTCTTTTGAAGCAAATTTTTTGTGTTCTGGGGTGATTTCAATGGAAGCGAATATTTTGTGTTCTGTGTTGATTTCATTGGAAATGAATATTTGTGTTCCAGGAGATTTCGTTGCAAGCGAATTTTTTGTGCTCTGGGGTGATTTCGTTGGAAGGGAATTTTTTGTGTTCTGGGGTGATTCCATTGAAAGGGAATTTTTTGTGTTCTGGGGTCATTTCGTTGGAAGCGTGTTTTCTGTGCTCTGGAGTCATTTCTTTGGAAGGGAATTTTTTGTGCTCTGGGGTGATTTCGTTGGAAGCGAATTTTTTGTGTTCTCAGGTGATTTCGTTGAAAGGGAATTTTTTGTGTTCTAGGGTGATTTCGTTGGAAGAGAATTTTCTCTGTTATGGGGTGACTTCGATGGAAGTGAATTTTTTGTGTTCTCCGGTTTTTTCGAAGTAGGGGGTGATTTCATTAGAATCGTGTTTTCTGTGCTTTGGAGTCATTTCGTTGGAAGGGAATTTTTTGTGCTCTGTGGTGATTTCGATGTAAGCAAATTTTTTCTGTTCTGTGGTAATTTCGTTGGACGTGAATTTTTTGTTTTCTCTGGTTTTTTTGATGGAAGCAAATTTTTGAAGCAGGGGGTCATTTCGTTGGAAGCGTGTTTTCTGTTCTCTGGAGTCATTTCGTTGGGAGCGAATTTTTTTGTGCTCTGGGATGATTTCTTTGGAAGCAAATATTTGTGTTTTCAGGAGGTATCGTTGGAAGCGAATTTATTGTGTTCTGGGGTAATTTCGTTGGAAGCAAATTTTTGAAGTATGGGATCATTTCGTTGAAAGCGTGTTTTCTCTGCTCTGGAGTCATTATGTTGGAAGCTAATTTTTTGTGTTCTGGGATGATTTCGTTGGAAGCGAATATATTGTTCTCAGAAGATTTTGTTGCAAACGAATTTTTTGTGTTCTGGCGTAATTTCGTTGGAAGCGATTTTTTTGTGTTCTCGGGTGATTTCGATGGAAGCAAATTTTTGAAGTATGGGATCATTTCGTTGGGAGCATGTTTTCTGTGCTCTGGAGTCATTTCGTTGGAAGCGAATTTTTTGTGTTCTGGGGTGATTTCATTGAAGCAAATTTTTTGTGTTCTGGGGTAATTTCGTTGGAAGCAAATTTTTTGTGTTCTGGGGTATTTTCGTTCGAAGGGAATTTTTTGTGTTCTCGGGTCATTTCAATGGAAGCAAATTTTTGAAGTATGGTATCATTTCGTTCGAAGCGTGTTTTCTGTGCTCTGGAGTCATTTCGTTGGAAGCGAATATTTGTGTTCTCAGACGATTTCATTGCAAGCGAATTTTTTGTGTTCTCCTGTTTTTTTGATGGAAGCAAATTTTTGAAGAAGGGGGTCATTTCGTTGGAAGCTTGTTTTCTGTGCTCTGGAGTAATTTCATTGGAAGGGAATTTTTTGTGCTTTGGGCTGATTTCGTTGGAAGTGAATTTTTTGTGTTCTAGTGTGATTTCGTTGAAAGGGAATGTTTTGTGTTCTAGGGTGATTTTGTTGGAAGCGAATTTTTTGTGTTCTGTGGTGATTTCGAAGGAAGCAATTTTTTTCTGTTCTGTGGTAATTTCGTTGGACGTGAATTTTTGGTTTTCTCCGGTTTTTTTGATGGAAGCAAATATTTGAAGCAGGGGGTCATTTCGTTGGAAGCGTGTTTTCTGTGCTCTGGAGTCATTTCGTTGGAAGCGAATTTTTTGTGCTCTGGGGTTATTTGATTGGAAGCTAATATTTGTGTTCTCAGGATATTTCGTTGCAAGCGAATTTTTTGTGTTTTGGGGTAATTTCGTTGGAAGTGAATTTTTTGTGTTCTCCGATTTTTTCGATGGAAGCAAATTTTTTAAGTAGAGGGTCATTTCGTTGGAAGCGTGTTTTCTGTGCTCTGGAGTCATTTCTTTGGCAGTGAATTTTTTATGCTCTGTGGTGATTTCGTTGGAAGCGAATTTTTTCTATTCTCCCGTGATTTCATTGAAAGCGAATTTTTTATGTTCTAGGGTGATTTCGTTGGAAGCGAATTTTTTGTGCTCTGGGGTGATTTGGTTAGAAGGGAATTTTTTTCTTCTGTGGTTATTTCGATGGAAGCCAATTTTTTATGTTCTAGGGTGATTTCTTTGGAAGCGAATTTTTTGTGTTCTCGGGTCATTTCATTGGTACATTGTTTTCTGTGCTCTGGAATCATTTCGTTGGTAGCGAATTTTTTGTGCTCTCGGGTGATTTCATTGGAAGCGTTATTTTTGTATTCTCGGGTGATTTCGTTGAAAGGGAATTTTTGTGTTCTAAGCTGATTTCGTTGGTAGCGAATTTTTTGTGCTCTGGGATGATATCTTTGGAAGCGAATTTTTGTGTTCTCAGGAGTTTTCGTTGGAAAAGAATTTTTTGTCTTCTGGGGTAATATCGTTGGAAGAGAATTTTTTCTGTTCTTCGGTATTTTCGATGGAAGCAAATTTTGAAATAGTGTGTCATTTCGTTGGAAGCATGTTTTCTGTGCTCTGGAGTCATTTCGTTGGAAGCGAATTTTTTGTACTCTGTGGTGATTTCATTGGAAGTGAATTTTTTGTGTTCTCGGGTGATTTCGTTGAAAGGGAATTTTTTGTGTTCTGGGGTCATTTCTTTGGAAGCCTATTTTCTGTGCTCTGGAGTCATTTCGTTGGAAGCGAATTTTTTGTGTTCTGGGGTGATTTCGATGGAAGCAAATTTTTTGTGTTCTCGGGTGATTTCGATGGAAGCAAATTTTTGAAGTATGTTATCATTTCGTTCGAAGCGTGTTTTCTGTGCTCTGGAGTCATTTCGTTGGAAGCGAATTTTTTGTGTTCTTGGGTGATTTCGTTGAAAGGGAATGTTTAGTGTTCAGGGTGATTTCGTGGAAGCGATTTTTTGTGTTCTGAGTTGATTTCGTTGGAAGCGAATTTTTTGTGTTCTGGGATGATTTCAGTGGAGGCAAATTTTTTGTGTTCTAGGGTGTTTTTGTTGGAAGCGTATTTTTTGTGTTCAGGTTTTCTCGATGGAAGCAAATTTTTGAAGTAGGGGGTCATTTCGTTGGAAGCATGTTTTCTGTGCTCTGGAGTCATTTCGTTGGAAGCGAATTTTTTGTGTTCTGGGGTGATTTCCTTGGAAGCGAATTTATTTTGTTCTGGGGTAATTTAGTTGGAAGCGAATTTTTTGTGTTCTCGGTTGATTTCGATGGAAGCAAATTTCTGAAGTATGGTATTTCATTCAAAGCGTGTTTTCTGTGCTCTGGAGTCATTACGTTGGAGCGAATTTTTTGTGTTCTAGGGTGATTTCGTTGAAAGGGAGTTTTTCTATTGTAGGGTGATTTCGTTGGAAGCGAATTTATTGTGTTCTGGGGTGATTTCAATGGAAGCAAATTTTTTCTGTTCTGTGGTAATTTCGTCGGACGTGAATTTTTTGTGTTCTCGGGTGATTTCGTTGAAAGGGAATTTTTTGTGCTCTATTGTGATTTCGTTGGAAGTGAATTTTTTTGTGCTCTGGGATGATTTCTTTCGAAACGAATATTTGTGTTCTCAGGAGATTTCGTTGGAAGCAAATTTTTTGTGTTCTGGGGTTATTTCGATAGAAGCGAATTTTTTGTGTTCTTCGGTTTTTCGATGGAAGCAAAATTTTTGAAGTAGGGGGTCATTTCGTTGGAAGCGTGTTTTCTGGAGTGCTCTGGAGTCATTTCGTTGGAAGGGAATTTTTTGTGCTCTTTGGTTATTTCGTTGGAAGCAAATTTTTTGTGTTCTCAGATGATTTCGTTTAAAGGGAATTTTTCGTGTTCTCGGTGACTTCGTTGGAAACGAATTTTTTGTGTTCTGGGGTCATTTCGTCGGAAGCGTGTTTTCTGTGCTCTGGAGTCAGTTCGTTGGAAGCGAATTTTTTGTGCTCTCACGTGATTTCCTTTAAAGCTAATTTTTTGTGTTCTAGGGTGATTTCGTTGGCAGCAAATTTTTTGTGTTCAGGGGTGATTTCGATGGAAGCAAAATTTTTCTGTTCTGGGGTAATTTCGTTGGACGTGAATTTTTTGTGTTCTCGGGTGATTTGGTTGAAAGGTAATTTTTTGTGTTCCAGGGTGATTTCATTGGAAACGAATTTTTTTGTGCTCTGGGATGATTTCTTTGGAAGCAAATATTTGTGTTCTTAGGAGGTATCGTTGGAAGCGAATTTATTTTGTTCTGGGGTAATTTCGTTGGAAGTGAATTTTTTGTGTTTTCGCGTGATTTCGATGGAAGCAAATTTTTGAAATATGGGGTCATTTCGTTGGAAGCGTGTTTTCTCTGCTCTGGAGTCATTATGTTGGAAGCTAATTTTTTGTGTTCTGGGGTGATTTCGTTGGAAGAGAATATATTGTTCTCAGAAGATTTTGTTGCAAGCAAATTATTTGTGTTCTGGCATAATTTCGTTGGAAGCGAATTTTTTGTGTTCTCGGGTGATTTCGATGGAAGCAAATTTTTGAAGTAATGGATCATTTTGTTGGGAGCCTGTTTTCTGTGCTCTGGAGTCATTCCATTGAAAGCGAATTATTTGTGTTCTGGGGTGATTTCGTTGGAAGCGAATATTAGTGTTCTCAGAAGATTTCGTTGCAAGCGAATTTTTTTGTGTTCTAGGGTAATTTCGTTGGAAGCGAACTTTTTGTTTTCTCCGGTTTTTTCGATGGAAGGAAATTTTTGAAGCAGGGGGTCGTTTCATTGGAAGTGTGTTTTCTGTGCTCTGGAGTCATTCCATTGGAAGCGAATTTTTTGTGTTCTAGGGTGATTTCATGGAAGCAAATTTTTTGTGTTCTGGGGTAATTTCGTTGGAAGCGAATTTTTTGTGTTCTGGGGTCATTTCGTTGGAAGCAAATTTTTTGTGTTCTGCGGTAATTTCGTTTGAAGTGAATTTTTTGTGTTCTCGGGTCATTTCAATGGAAGCAAATTTTTGAAGTATGGTATCATTTCGTTCGAAGCGTGTTTTCTGTGCTCTGGAGTCATTTCGTTGGAAGCGAATATTTGTGTTCTCAGACGATTTCGTTGCAAGCGAATTTTTTGTGTTCTCCGGTTTTTTCGATGGAAGAAAATTTTTGAAGTAGGGGGTCATTTCGTTGGAAGCTCGTTTTCTGTGCTCTGGAGTTATTTTGTTGGAAGGGAATTTTTTGTGCTTTGGGCTGATTTCGTTGGAAGCGAATTTTTTGTGTTCTAGTGTGATTTCTTTGAAAGGGAATTTTTTGTCTTCTAGGGTGATTTTGTTGGAAGCGAATTTTTTGTGTTCTGTGGTGATATTTTGATAGAAGCAATTTTTTTCTGTTCTGTGGTAATTTGGTTGGAAGTGAATTTTTGGTTTTCTCCTGTTTTTTTGAAGGAAGCAAATTTTTGAAGCAGGGGGTCATTTCGTTGGGGGCGTGCTTTCTGTACTCTGGAGTCATTTCGTTGGAAGCGAATTTTTTGTGTTCTGGGTTGATTTCGTTGGAAGCGAATTTTTGGTGCTCTGGGGTGATTTGATTGGAAGCTAATATTTGTGTTCTCAGGATATTTCGTTGCAAGCAAATTTTTTGTGTTCTGGAGTAATTTCGTTGGAAGCGAATTTTTTGTGTTCTCCGGTTTTTTCGATGGAAGCAAATTTTTTAAGTAGAGGGTCATTTTGTTGGAAGCATGTTTTCTGTGCTCTGGAGTCATTTCTTTGGCAGTGAATATTTTGTGCTCTGGGGTGATTTCGTTGGAAGCGAAATTTTTGTGTTCTCGGGTGATTTCGTTGAAAGGGAATTTTTGCGTTCTAGGGTGATTTCGTTTGAAGCAAATTTTTTGTGCTCTGGGATGATATCTTTGGAAGCGAATACTTGTGTGCTCAGGAGTTTTTGTTGGAAAAGAATTTTTTGTCTTCTGGGGTAATATCTTTGGAAGAGAATTTTTTGTGTTCTCTGGTCTTTTCGATGGAAGCAAATTTTGAAATAGTGTGTCATTTCGTTGGAAGCATGTTTTCTGTGCTCTGGAGTCATTAGGTTGGAAGCGAATATTTTGTACTCTATGGTGATTTCGTTGGCAGTGAATTTTTTGTGTTCTCGGGTGATTTCGTTGAAAGGGAATTTTTTGTGTTCTGGGGTCATCTCTTTGGAAGCCTGTTTTCTGTGCTCTGGAGTCATTTCGTTGGAAGCGTATTTTTTGTGTTCTCTGGTGATTTCGTTGGAAGCGAATTTTTTGTGTTCTGTGGAAATTTTGTTGGAAGCGAATTTTTTGTGTTCTCCGGTTTTGTCGATGGAAGCAAATTTTTGAAGTATGGGGTCATTTTGTTGGAAGCGTGTTTTCTGTGCTCTGGAGTCACTTGGTTGGAAGAGAATTTTTGGTGCTCTGGAGTGATTTCGTTGGAAATGAATTTTTTGTGTTCTGGGGTGATTTCGTTGGAAGCAAATTTTGTGAGTTCTGGGGTAATTTCGATAGAAGCGATTTTTTTGTTTCTGGGGTCATTTCGTTGGAAGAGAATTTTTTGTGTTCTTGGGTAATTTCGTTTTTTTGTGCTTTGGGCTGATTTCTTTGGAAGCGAATTTTTTGTGTTCTAGTGTGAATTCGTTGAAAGGGAATTTTTTGTGTTCTAGGGTGATTTTGTTGGAAGCAAATTTTTTGTGCTCTGTGGTGATTTCGATGGAAGCAAATTTTTTCTGTTCTGTGGTAATTTTGTTGGACCTGAATTTTTGGTTTTCTCCGGTTTTTTTGATGGAAGCAAATTTTTGAAGCAGGGGGTCATTTCATTGGAAGCGTGTTTTCTGTGCTCTGGAGTCATTTCGTTGGAAGCAAATTTTTTGTTTTCTGGGGTGATTTCGTTGGAAGCAAATTTTTTGTGTTCTGGTGTAATTTCGTTGGAAGCGAATTTTTTGTGTTCTGGGGTCATTTCTATGGAAGCAAATTTTTGAAGTGGGGGGACTTTTCGTTGGAAGCTTGTTTTCTGTGCTCTGGAGTCAGATCGTTGGAAGGGAATTTTTTGTGCTTTGGGGTGATTTCGTTGGAAGCGAATTTTTTGTGTTCTAGTGTGATTTCGTTGAAAGGAAATTTTTTGTGTTCTAGGGTGATTTCGTTGGACATGAATTTTTTGTGTTCTCGGGTAATTTCATCGAAAGGGAATTTTTTGTGTTCTAGGGTGATTTCGTTGGAAGCGAACTTTTTTTTGCTCTGGGATGATTTCTTTGGAAGCGAATATCTGTGTTTTCAGGAGATTTCGTTGCAAGCGAATTTATTTTGTTCTGGGGTAATTTCGTTGGAAGCTAATTTTTTGTATTCTCAAGTGATTTCGTTGGAAGCAAATTTTTGAAATATGGGGTCATTTCGCTGGAAGCATGTTTTCTGTGCTTTGGAGTCATTTCTTTGGAAGCGAATTTTTTGTGCTCTGGGGTGATTTCTTTGGAAGCTAATATTTGTGTTCTCAGGACATTTCGTTGCAAGTGAATTTTTTGGGTTCTGGGGTAATTTCTTTGGAAGCGAATTTTTTGTGTTCTCCGGTTTTTTCGATGGAAGCAAATTTTTTAAGTAGAGGGTCATTTCGTTGGAAGCGTGTTTTCTGTGCTCTGGAGTCTTTTCTTTGGTAGCGAATTTTTTGTGCTCTGGGGTGATTTCGTTGGAAGCGAATATTTGTGTTCTCAGGAGATTTCATTGCAAGCGAATTTTTTGTGTTCTGGGGTAATTTCGTTGGAAGCGTATTTTTGTGTTCTCCGGTTTTTTTGATGGAAGCGAATTTTTTAAGTAGGGGGTCATTCCATAGGAAGCGTGTTTTCTGTGCTCTGGAGTCATTTCGTTGGAAGGGAATTTTTTGTGTTCTGGGGTGATTTCGTTGGAAGCGAATATTTGTTTTCTCAGAAAATTTCGTTGCAAGCGAATTTTTTGTGTTCTGTGGTAATTTTGTTGGAAGCGAATTTTTTATGTTCTCCGGTTTTTCGATGGCAACAAATTTTTTAAGTAGGGGGTCATTTCGTTGGAATCGTGTTTTATGTGCTCTGGAGTCATTTCGTTGGAAGGGAATTTTTTGTGCTCTGGGGTGATTTCATTGAAAGCTAACTTTTTTGTGTTCTAGCGTGATTTCTTTGGTAGCGATTTTTTTGTGTTGTGGGGTTATTTCGATGGAAGCAAATATTTTCTCTTCTGTGGTAATTTCGTTGGACGTGAATTTTTTGTGTTATCAGGTGATTTCGTTGAAAGGGATTTTTTGTGTTCTAGGGTGATTTCGTTGTAAGCGAATTTTTTGTGCTCTGGGATTATTTCTTTGGAAGCGAATATTTGTGTTCTCAGGAGACTTCGTTGCAAGCGAATTTTTTGTGTTCTGGGGTAATTTCGTTGGAAGCGTATTTTTGTGTTCTCCGGTTTTTTCGATGGAAGCGAAATTTTTAAGTAGGGGGTCATTTCGTTGGAAGCGTGTTTTCTGTGCTCTGGAGTCATTTCGTTGGAAGCGAATTTTTTGTGTTCTCTGGTGATTTCGAAGGAAGCAAATTTTTGAAGTATGAGATCATTTTGTTGAAAGCATGTTTTCTGTGCTCTGGAGTAATTTCGCTGGAAGCGAATTTTTTTTGTTCTGGAGTGATTTTGTTGGAAGCGAATATTTGTGTTCTCAGAAAATTTCGTTGCAAGCAAATTTTTTGTGTTCTGGGGTAATTTCGTTGGAAGCTAATTTTTTGTGTTCTCCGGTTTTTTCAATGGAAGCAAATTATTGAAATAGGGGGTCATTTCATTGGAAGCGTGTTTTCTGTGATCTGGAGTCATTTCAATGGAAGCGAATTTTTTGTGTTCTGGGGTGATTTCGTTGGAAGCGAATATATGTGTTCTCAGAAGATTTCATTGAAAGCGAATTTTTTGTGCTCTGGGGTGATTGCTTTGGAAGCAAATATTTGTGTTCTCAGGAGACTTCGTTGCAAGCAAATTTTTTGTGTTCTGGGGTAATTTCGTTGGAAGCTAATTTTTTGTGTTCTCCGGTTTTTTCAATGGAAGCAAATTATTGAAATAGGGGGTCATTTCATTGGAAACGTGTTTTCTGTGATCTGGAGTCATTTCAATGGAAGCGAATTTTTTGTGTTCTGGGGTGATTTCGTTGGAAGCGAATATATGTGTTCTCAGAAGATTTCGTTGAAAGCGAATTTTTTGTGTTCTGGGGTAATTTCGTTGGAAACGTATTTTTGTGTTCTCCGGTTTTTTCGATGGAAGCAAATTTTTTAAGTAGGGGGTCATTTCGTTGGAAGTGTGTTTTCTGTGCTCTGGAGTCATTTCGTTGGAAGCGAATTTTTTGTGTTCTCGGGTGATTTCGATGGAAGCAAATTTTTGAAGTAAGGGTTCATTTCGTTGGAAGCATGTTTTCTGTGCTCTGGGGTAATTTCGTTGGAAGCTAATTTTTTGTGTTCTGGGGTGATTTCGTTTAATGCGAATATTTGTGTTCTCAGAAAATTTTGTTGCAAGCAAATTTTTTGTGTTCTGGGGTTATTTCGTTGGAAGCGAATTTTTTATCTTCTCCGGTTTTTCGATGGAAGCAAGTTTTTGAAGTAGGGGGTCATTTCGTTGGAATCGTGTTTTCTGTGCTCTGGAGTCATTTCGTTGGAAGGGAATTTTTTGTGCTCTGGGGTGATTACGTTGGAAGCCTATTTTTTGTGTTCTTGGGTGATTTCATTGAAAGCTAATTTTTGTGTTCTGCCGTGATTTCATTAGAAGCGAATTTTTTGTGTTCTGGGGTGATTTCGATGGAAGCAAATTATTTCTGTTCTGTGGTAATTTCGTTGGACGTGAATTTTTTTGTGTTCTCGGGTGATTTCGTTGAAAGGGAATTTTTTGTGTTCTAGGGTGATTTCGTTGGAAGCGAATTTTTTTGTGCTCTGTGATGATTTCTTTGGAAGCAGATATTGTGTTCCAAGGAAATTTCGTCGGAAGCGATTTTTTTGTGTTCTGGGGTAATTTCGTTAGAAGCGAAATTTTTGTGTTCTTGGATGATTTCGATGGAAGCAAATTTTTGAAATATGGGGTCATATTGTTGGAAGCATGTTTTCAGTGCTCTGGAGTCATTTCTTTGGAAGTGAATTTTTCGTACTCTAGGGTGATTTCGTTCGAAGCGAATTTTTTGTGCTCTGGAATGATATCTTTGGAAGCGAATATGTGTCCTCTCAGGAGATTTTGTTGGAAAAGAATTTTTTGTCTTCTGGGGTAATATCGTTGGAAGAGAATTTTTTGTGTTCTCGGTTGATTTCGATGGAAGCAAATTTTTGAAATAGGGGGTCATTTCGTTGGAAGCATGTTTTCTATGCTCTGGAATCATTTCGTTCGAAGCGAATTTTTTGTGCTCTGGAGTGTTTTCGTTGGAAGCGAATTTTTTGTGCTCTAGGAGGATATCTTTGGAAGAGAATATTTGTGTTCTCAGGAGATTTCATTGGAAAAGAATTTTTTATCTTCTGGGGTAATATCTTTGAAAGAGAATTTTTTGTGTTCTCCGGTCTTTTCGGTGGAAGCAAATATTTGAAGTAGGGGGTCATTTCATTGGAAGCGTGTTCTCTGTGCTAGGGAGTCATTTCGTAGGAAGCGAGCTTTTTGTCTTCTGGGGTGATTTAGTTGCAAGCAAATTTTTTGTGTTCAGGGTTAATTTCGTTGGAAGCGAATTTTTTGTGTTCTCAGGTGATTTCGATGGAAGCAAATTTTTGAAGTATGGGGTCATATCGTTGGAAGCGTGTTTTCTGTGCTCTGGAATCATTTCTTTGGAAGCGAATTTTTCTTGCCCTGGGGTAATTTTGTTGGAAGCGAATTTTTTGTGTTCTCGGGTGATTTCGTTGAAAGCGAATTTTTTATGTTCTAGGGTGATTTCGTTGGAAGTGAATATTTTTCTGCTCTGGGGTGATTTGGTTGGAAGCGAATTTTTTGGCTTCTGTGGTGATTTCGATGGAAGCGAATTTTTATGTTCTATGGTGTTTTCGTTGGAAGCGATTTTTTGTGCTCTGGGGTGATTTCGTTGGAAGCGAATATTTGTGTTCTCAGGAGATTTCGTTGCAAGCGAATTTTTTGTTTTCTGGGCTAATTTTGTTGGTGCGAATTTTTGGTGTTCTCAGGTGATTTCGATGGAAACAAATTTTTGAAGTAGGGGGTCATTTCTTTGGAAGCCTGTTTTCTGTGCCCTGGAGTCATTTCGTTGGAAGCGAATTTTTTGTGCTCTGGGTTGATTTCTTCGGAAGCGAATTTTTTGTGTTCTCGGGTGATTTAGATGGAAGCAAATTTTTGAAGGAAGGGGTCATTTCGTTGGAAGCGTGTTTTCTGTGCTCTGGAGTCATTTCGTTGGAAGCGAATTTTTTGTCCTCTGGGGTGATTTCGTTGGAAGCGAATTTTTTTGTTCTCAGGTGATTTCCTTGAAAGGGAATTTTTTGTGTTCTGGGGTCATTTCGTTGGAAGCAAATTTTTTGTGTTCCGGGGAGATTTCGTTGGAAGCGAATATTTGTGTTCTCAGAAGATTTCGTTGCAAGCGAATTTTTTCTGTTCACCGGTTTTATCGATGGAAGTAAATTTTTGAAGTAGGAGGTCATTTCGTTGGAAGCATGTTTTCGGAGCTCTGGAGACATTTCGTTGGACGTGAATTTTTTGTGCTCTGGGTTGATTTCGTTGGAAGCGAATTTTTTGTTCTCTGGGGTGATTTCGTTAGAAGCGAATTTTTTGTGTTCTGGGGTGATTTCGTTGAAAGGGAATTTTTGGTGTTCTGGGGTGATTTCGTTGGAAGCGAATTTTTTGTGCTCTGGGATGTTTTCTTTGGATGCGAATATTTGTGTTCTCAGGAGATTTCGTTGCAAGCGAATTTTTTGTGTTCTAGGGTAATTTCATTGAAATGGAATTTTTTATGTTCTAGGGTGATTTCGTTGGAAGCAAATGTTTTGTGCTCTGGAGTGATTTGGTTGGAAGCGAATTTTTTGTCTTCTATGGTGATTTCGATGGAAGCGAATTTTGTATGTTCTATGGTGATTTCGTTGAAAGCAAATTTTTTGTGTTCTGGAGTCATTTCATTGGAAGCGTGTTTTCTGTGCTCTGGAGTCATTTTGTTGGAAGCGAATTTTTTATGCTCTGGGTTGATTATGTTGGAAGCGAATTTTTTTGTATTCTCGGGTGATTTCGTTGAAAGGGAAGTTTTTTGTGTTCTAGGGTGATTTTGTTGGAAGCGAATTTTTTGTGCTCTGGGATGATTTCTTTAGAAGTGAATATTTGTGTTCTCAGAAGATTTCATTGGAAGCGAATTTTTTTGTGTTCTGGTTTCATTTCGATGGAAGCGAATTTTTTGTATTCTGGGGAGATTTCGTTGGAAGCGAATATTTGTGTTCTCAGAAGATTTCGTTGCAAGAGAATTTTTTCTGTTTTCCGGTTTTTTCGGTGGAAGTAAATTTTTGAAGTAGGAGGTCATTTCGTTGGAAGCATGTTTTCGGAGCTCTGGAGTCATTTCGTTGGAAGCGAATTTTTTGTGCTCTGGGTTGATTATGTTGGAAGCGAATTTTTTGTATGCTCGGGTGATTTCGTTGAAAGGGAATTTTTTGTGTTCTAGGGTGATTTTGTTGGAAGCGAATTTTTTGTGCTCTGGGATGATTTCTTTAGAAGTGAATATTTGTGTTCTCAGAAGATTTCATTGGAAGCGAATTTTTTGTGCTCTGGGTTGATTATGTTGGAAGCGAATTTTTTTTGTTCTCGGGTGATTTCCTTGAAAGGGAATTTTTTTATTCTGGGGTCATTTCGTTGGAAGCGAATTTTTTGTGCTCTGGGGTGATTTCGTTGGTAGCGCATTTTCTGTGTTCTGGGATAATTTCATTGGAAGCGAATTTTTTGTGTTCTCGGGTGATTTCAATGGAAGCCAATTTTTGAAGTATGGGATCATTTCCTGGAAGCGTGTTTTCTGTGCTCTGGAGTCATTTCGTTGGAAGAGAATTTTTTGTGGTCTGGGGTGATTTTGTTGGAAGCAAAATTTTTGTGTTCTAGGGTAATTTCGTTGGAAGCGAATTTCTTGTGTTCTGGGGTAATTTCGTTGGACGTGAATTTTTTGTGTTCTCGGGTGATTTCTTTGAAAGAAATTTTTTTTATGATTTAGGGTTATTTTGTTGGAAGCGAATTTTTCTGTGCTCTGGGATGATTTCTTTAGAAGTGAGTATTTGTGTTCTCAGAAGATTTCGTTGGAAACGAATTTTTTTGTGTTCTGGGGTCATTTCTTTGGAAATGAATTTTTTGTGTTCTCCGGTTTGTTTGATGGAAACAAATTTTTGAAGGAGGGGGTCATTTCGTTGGAAGTGTGTTTTCTGTGCTCTGGAGTCATTTCGTTGGAAGTGAATTTTTGTGTCCTCGGGTGATTTCCTTGAAAGGGAATTTTTTGTGTTCTGGGGTGATTTCGTTGGAAGCGAATATTTTGTGTTCTGGGGAGATTTCATTGGAAGCGAATATTGGTCTTCTCAGAAGATTTCGTTGCAAGCGAAATTTTTCTGTTCTCCGGTTTTTTCGATGGAAGTAAATTTTTGAAGTAGGAGGCCATTTTGTTGGAAGCATGTTTTCGGAGCTCTGGAGTCATTTCGTTGGAAGCGAATTTTTTGTGCTCTGGGTTGATTTCGTTGGAAGCAAATTTTTTGTGTTCTGGGGTGATTTCGTTGAAAGGGAATTTTTGGTGTTCTGGGGTGATTTCGTTGGAAGCGAATTTTTTGTGCTCTGGGATGTTTTCTTTGGAAGCGAATATTTGTGTTCTCAGGAGATTTCGTTGCAAGCGAAATTTTTGTCTTCTGGGGTAATTTCATTGAAAGGGAATTTTTTATGTTCTAGGGTGATTTCGTTGAAAGCGAATTTTTTGTGTTCAGGAGTCACTTCATTGGAAGCGTGTTTTCTGTGCTCTGGAGTCATTGTGTTGGAAGCGAATTTTTTGTGCTCTGGGATGTTATCTTTGGAAGCAAATATTTTTGGTCTCAGGAGATTTCATTGGAAGCGAATTTCTTGTGTTCTGGGGTAATTTCGATGGAATAGAAATTTTTGTGCTCTCACGACTTTTGGATGGATGCAAATTTTTGAAGTAGGGAGTCATTTCGTTGAAAGCGAATTTTTTTGTGCTCTAATATGATTTCGTTGGTAGCGCATTTTCTGTGTTCTGGGATAATTTCGTTGGAAGTGAATTTTTTGTGGTCTGGGGTGATTTTGATGGAAGCCAATTTTTGAAGTATGGGATCATTTCCTTGGAAGCGTGTTTTCTGTGCTCTGGAGTCATTTCGTTGGAAGAGAATGTTTTGTGGTCTGGGGTGATATTGTTGGAAGCGAAATTTTTGTGTTCTAGGGTAATTTCGTTGGACGTGAATTTTTTGTGTTCTCGGGTGATTTCTTTGAAAGGAAATTTTTTATGTTCTAGGGTGATTTTATTGGAAACGAATTTTTTTGTGCTCTGGGATGATTTCTTTAGAAGTGAATATTTGTGTTCTCAAAAGATTTCGTTGGAAGCGGATTTTTTTGTGTTCTGGGGTCATTTCTTTGGAAATGAATTTTTTGTGTTCTCCGGATTGTTTGATGGAAACAAATTTTTGAAAAAGTGGGTCATTTCGTTGGAAGCGTGTTTTCTGTGCTCTGGAGTCATTTCGTTGGAAGCGAATTTTTTGTCCTCTGGGGTGATTTCGTTGGTAGCGCATGTTCTGTGTTCTGGGATAATTTCGTTGGAAATGAATTTTTTTTTGTTCTCGGGTGATTTCGATGGAATCCAATTTTTGAAGTATGGGATCATTTCCTTGGATGCGTGTTTTCTGTGCTCTGGAGTCATTTCGTTGGAAGCAATTTTTTTGTGTTCTGTGGTGATTTCGTTGGAAGCGAATATTTTGTGTTCTGGGGAGATTTCGTTGGAAGCGAATATTTGTGTTCTCAGAAGATTTCGTTGCAAGCAAATTTTTTCTGTTCTCCGGTTTTTTCGATGGAAGTAAATTTTGAAGTAGGAGGTCATTTCGTTGGAAGCGAATATTTTGTGTTCTGTGCTGATTTCGTTGGAATCGAGTATTTTGTGTTCTGGGGAGATTTCGTTGGAAGCAAATATTTGTGTTCTCAGAAGATTTCGTTGCAAGCGAATTTTTTCTGTTCTCTGGTTTTTTCGATGGAAGTAAATTTTTTAAGTAGGAGGTCATTTCGTTGGAAGCATGTTTTCGGAGCTCTGGAGTCATTTCGTTGGAAGCAAATTTTTTTGTGTTCTGGGGTGATTTTGTTGAAAGGGAATTTTGGGTGTTCTGTGGTGATTTCGTTGGAAGCGAATTTTTTGTGCTCTGGGATGTTTTCTTTGGAAGCGAATATTTGTGTTTTCAGGAGATTTCATTGCAAGCTAATTTTTTGTGTTCTGGGGTAATTTCATTGAAAGGGAATTTTTTGTGTTCTAGGGTGATTTCGTTGGAAGCGAATTTTTTGTGCTCTGGGATGATATCTTTGGAAGCGAATATTTGTGTTCTCAGGAGATTTCGTTGGAAAAGAATTTTTTCTTCTGGGGTAATATCGTTGGAAGTGAATTTTTTGTGTTCTCCTTTTTCTTTGATGGAAGCAAATTTTTGAAGTAGGGGGTCATTTCATTGGAAGCCTGTTTTCTGTGCTCTGGAGTCACTTCGTTGGAAGGGAATTTTTGGTGCTCAGGGGTGATTTCGTTGGAAGCACTTTTTTTGTGTTCTTGGGTGATTTCTTTAAAAGAGAATATTTTGTGTTCTAGGGTGATTTCATTGGAAGCGAATTTTTTGTGTTCTTTGGTGATTTCGTGGGAAAAGAATTTTTTGTCTTCTTGGGTAATATCTTTGGAAGAGAATTTTCTGTGTTCTTATATTATTTCAATGGAAGCAAATTTTTGAAATATGGGGTCATTTCGTTGGAAGAGTGTTTTCTGTGCTCTAGAGGCATTTCTTTGGAAGCGAATTTTTTTTGTTCTGGGGTGATTTGGTTGGAAGCGAATATATGTGTTCTCAGAAGATTTCATTGCAAGCGAATTTTTGTGATCTTGGGTAATTTCTTTGAAAGAGAAATTTTTATGTTCTAGGGTAATTTCGTTGGAAGAGAAGTTTTTGTGTTCTCAGGATTTTTCGATGGAAGCAAATTTTTGAAGTACAGAGTCATTTCGTTGGAAGCGTGTTTTCTGTGCTCTGGAGTCACTTTGTTGGAAGCAAAATTTTTGTGCTCTGGGGTGATTTCGTTGGAAGCGCATTTTTTGTGTTCAGGGATAATTTCGTTGGAAGTGAATTTTTTGTGTTCTCGGGTGATTTCGATGGAAGCCAATTTTTGAAGTATTGGATCATTTCCTCGGAAGCGTGTTTTCTGTGCTCTGGAGTCATTTCGTTGGAATCGAATTTTTTGTGCTCTGGGGTGATTTTGTTGGAAGCGAAATTTTTGTGTTCTCAGGTAATTTCGTTGGAAGCGATTTTCTTGTTTTCTGGGGTAATTTCCTTGGAAGCGAATTTTTTTGTGCTCTGGGATGATTTCTTTGGAAGCAAATATTTGTGTTCTCAGAAGATTTCCTTGCAAGCGAATTTTTTGTGTTCTGGGGTAATTTCATTGGAAGCCAATTTTTGGTGTTCTGGGGTGATTTCGTTGGAAGCGAATATTTTGTGTTCTCGGGTAATTTCAATGGAAACAAATTTTTGAAGTATGGTATCATTTCGTTCGAAGCGTTTTTTCTGTGCTCTGGAGTCATTTCGTTGGAAGCGAATTTTTTGTGTTCTGGGGAGATTTCGTTGGAAGTGAATATTTGTGTTCTCAGAAGACTTCATTGCAATCGAATTTTTTCTGTTCTCCGGTTTTTTCGATGGAAGTAAATTTTTGAAGTAGGAGGTCATTTCGTTGGAAGCGTGTTTTCAGTGCTCTGGAGTCATTTCGTTGGAAGCGAATTTTTTGTGCTCTGGGTTGATTTCGTTGGAAGCGAATTTTTTGTGTTCTCGGGTGATTTCTTTGAAAGGGAATTATTTTTATGTTCTAGGGTGATTTCGTTGGAAGCGAATTTTTTTTGTGCTCTGGGATGATTTCTTTCGAAGCGAATATTTGTGTTCTCAGGAGATTTCGTTGGAAGCGAATATTTTGTGTTCTGGGGTAATTTCGTTGAAAGCGAATTTTTTGTGTTCTCACGTGATTTCCTTTAAAGCTAATTTTTTGTGTTCTAGGGTGATTTCGTTGGAAGCGAATTTTTTGTGTTCAGGGGTGATTTCGATGGAAGCAAATTTTTTCTATTCCGTGGTAATTTCGTTGGATGTGAATTTTTTGTGTTCTCAGGTGATTTGGTTGAAAGGGAATGTTTTGTGTTCCAGGGTGATTTCATTGGAAGCGATTTTTTTTGTTGTCTGGGATGATTTCCTTGGAAGCAAATATTTGTGTTCTTAGGAGGTATCGTTGGAAGCGAATTTATTGTGTTCTTCGGTTTTTCGATGGAAGCAAATTTTTGAAGTATGGGGTCATTTCATTGGAAGCGTGTTTTCTGGAGTGCTCTGTAGTCATTTCATTGGAAGGGAATTTTTTGTGCTCTGGGGTGATTTCGTTGGAAACAAATTTTTTGTGTTCTCAGATGATTTCGTTTAAAGGGAATTTTTCGTGTTCTCGGTGATTTCGTTGGAAGCGAATTTTTTTTGTTCTGGGGTCATTTCGTCGGAAGCGTGTTTTCTGTGCTCTGGAGTCAGTTCGTTGGAAGCGAATTTTTTGTGCTCTGGTGTGATTTCATTGGAAGCGAATTTTATGTGTTCTCAGGTGATTTCCTTTAAAGCTAATTTTTTATGTTCTAGGGTGATTTCGTTGGCAGCGAATTTTTTGTGTTCAGGGGTGATTTTGATGGAAGCAAAATTTTTCTGTTCTGTGGTAATTTCGTTGGACGTGAATTTTTTGTGTTCTCGGGTGATTTGGTTGAAAGGGAATTTTTTGTGTTCCAGGGTGATTTCATTGGAAGCGATTTTTTTTTGTGCTCTGGGATGATTTCCTTGGAAGCAAATATTTGTGTTCTTAGGAGGTATCGTTGGAAGCAAATTTATTGTGTTCTGGGGTAATTTCGTTGGAAGTGAATTTTTTGTGTTTTCGGGTGATTTCTATGTAAGCAAGTTTTTGAAATATGGGGTCATTTCGTTGGAACCGTGTTTTCTCTGCTCTGGAGTCATTATGTTGGAAGCTAATTTTTTGTGTTCTGGGGTAATTTCGTTGGAAGAGAATATATTGTTCTCAGAAGATTGTGTTGCAAGCAAATTTTTTGTGTTCTGGCGTAATTTCGTTGGAAGCGAATTTTTTGTTTTCTCGGGTGATTTCGATGGAAGCAAATTTTTGAAGTATGGGATCATTTCGTTGGGAGCGTGTTTTCTGTGCTCTGGAGTCACTTGGTTGGAAGAGAATTTTTGGTGCTCTGGAGTGATTTCTTTGGAAGCGAATTTTGTGAGTTCTGGGGTAATTTCGATAGAAGCGATTTTTTTGTCTCTGGGGTCATTTTGTTGGAAGAGAATTTTTTGTGTTCTGGTGTGATTTCGTTGGAAGCAAATTTTTTGTGTTCTGGGGTAATTTCGTAGGAAGCGAATTTTTTGTCTTCTCGGGGGATTTCGAAGGAAGCAAATTTTTGAAGTAGGGGGACATTTCGTTGGAAGCTTGTTTTCTGTGCTCTGGAGTCATATCTTTGGAAGGGAATTTTTTATGCTTTGGGGTGATTTCGTTGGAAGCGAATTTTTTGTGTTCTAGTGTGATTTCGTTGAAAGGGAATTTTTTGTGTTCTAGTGTGATTTCGTTGAAAGGGAATTTTTTGTGTTCTAGGGTGATTTCGTTGAAAGGGAATTTTTTGTGTTCTCGGGTCATTTCGTTGGAATCGTGTTTTCTGTGCTATGGAGTCATTTTGTTGGAAGGGAATTTTTTGTACTCTGTGGTGATTTCGTTGGAAGTCAATTTTTTGTGTTCTCCTGTGATTTCGTTGAAAGGGAATTTTTGGTGTTCTGGGGTCATTTCGTTGGAAGCCTGTTTTCTTGGCTCTAGAGTCATTTGTTTGGAAGCGAATTTTTTGTGTTCTGCTGTGATTTCGTTGGAAGCTAATTTTTTGTGTTCTCGGGTGATTTTGTCGAAAGGGAATTTTTGTGTTCCAGGGTGATTTCGTTGGAAGCGAATTTTTTTGTGCTCTGTAATGATTTCTTTGGAAGCAAATATTTGTGTTCTCAGGAGAGATTGTTTTAAGCGAATTTATTGTGTTCTGGGGTAATTTCGTTGGAAGCGAATTTTTTGTGTTTTCGGGTGATTTCGATGGAAGCAAATTTTTGAAATATGGGGTCATTTCGTTGGAACCGTGTTTTCTCTGTTCTGGAGTCATTATGTTGGAAACTAATTTTTTGTGTTCTGGGGTGATTTCGTTGGAAGCAAATTTTTTGTGTTCCCGGGTGATTTCAATGGAAGCAAATTTTTGAAGTATGGGATCATTTCTTTGGGAGCGTGTATTCTGTGCTCTGGAGTCATTCCGTTTAAAAGCAAATTTTTTGTGTTCTGGGGTGATTTCGTTGAAAGCGAATATTCGTGTTCTCAGAAGTTTTCGTTGGAAGCGAATTTTTTGTTTTCTCCGGTTTTTTCAATGGAAGCAAATTTTTGAAATATGGGGTCATTTCGTTGGAAGTGTGTTTTCTATGCTCTGGAGTCATTTCGTTGGAAGCGAATTTTTTGTGTTTTGGGGTGATTTCATGGAAGCAAATTTTTTGTGTTCTGTGGTAATTTCTTTGGAAGCAATTTTTTGTGTTCTGGGGTCATTTCAGTGGATGTAAATTTTTTGTGTTCTGGGGTAATTTCGTTGGAAGTGAATTTTTTGTGTTCTCGGGTCATTTCAATGGAAGCAAATTTTTGAAGTATGGTATCATTTCGTTCGAAGCGTGTTTTCTATGCTCTGGAGTCATTTTGTTGGAAGCGAATATTTGTGTTCTAAGATGATTTCGTTGCAAGCGAATTTTTTGTGTTCTCAGGTTTTTTCGATGGAAGCAAATTTTTGAAGTAGGGGGTCATTTCGTTGGAAGCTTGTTATCTATGCTTTGGAGTAATTTCATTGGAACGGAATTTTTTGTGCTTTGGGCTGATTTCTTTGGAAGCTAATTTTTTGTGTTCTAGTGTGATTTCGTTGAAAGGGAATTTTTTGTGTTCTAGGGTGATTTTGTTGGAAGCAAATTTTTTGTGCTCTGTGGTGATTTCGATGGAAGCAAATTTTTTCTGTTCTGTGGTAATTTTGTTGGACCTGAATTTTTTGTTTTCTTCGGTTTTTTTGATGGAAGCAAATTTTTGAAGCAGGGGGTCATTTCGTTGGAAGCGTGTTTTCTGTGCTCTGGAGTCATTTCGTTGGAAGCGAATTTTTTGTTTTCTGGGGTGATTTCGTTGGAAGCAAATTTTTTGTGTTCTGGTGTAATTTCGTTGGAAGCGAATTTTTTGTATTCTGGGGTCATTTCGATGGAAGCAAATTTTTGAAATAGGGGGACTTTTCGTTGGAAGCTTGTTTTCTGTGCTTTGGAGTCAGATCTTTGGAAGGGAATTATTTGTGCTTTGGGGTGATTTCGTTGGAAGCGAATTTTTTGTGTTCTAGTGTGATTTCGTTGAAAGGAAATTTTTTGTGTTCTAGGGTGATTTCGTTGGAAATGAATTTTTTTGTTCTCGGGTGATTTCATCGAAAGGGAATTTTTTGTGTTCTAGGGTGATTTCGTTGGAATCGAACTTTTTTTTGCTCTGGGATGATTTCTTTGGAAGCGAATATCTGTGTTCTCAGGAGATTTCGTTGGAAGCGAATTTTTTTTGTTCTGGGGTCATTTCGTCGGAAGCGTGTTTTCTGTGCTCTGGAGTCAGTTCGTTGGAAGCGAATTTTTTGTGCTCTGGTGTGATTTCATTGGAAGCGAATTTTTTGTGCTCTCAGGTGATTTCCTTTAAAGCTAATTTTTTATGTTCTAGGGTGATTTCGTTGGCAGCGAATTTTTTGTGTTCAGGGGTGATTTTGATGGAAGCAAAATTTTTCTGTTCTGTGGTAATTTCGTTGGACGTGAATTTTTTGTGTTCTCGGGTGATTTGGTTGAAAGGGAATTTTTTGTGTTCCAGGGTGATTTCATTGGAAGCGATTTTTTTTGTGCTCTGGGATGATTTCCTTGGAAGCAAATATTTGTGTTCTTAGGAGGTATCGTTGGAAGCAAATTTATTGTGTTCTGGGGTAATTTCGTTGGAAGTGAATTTTTTGTGTTTTCGGGTGATTTCTATGTAAGCACGTTTTTGAAATATGGGGTCATTTCGTTGGAACCGTGTTTTCTCTGCTCTGGAGTCATTATGTTGGAAGCTAATTTTTTGTGTTCTGGGGTAATTTCATTGGAAGAGAATATATTGTTCTCAGAAGATTGTGTTGCAAGCAAATTTTTTGTGTTCTGGCGTAATTTCGTTGGAAGCGAATTTTTTGTTTTCTCGGGTGATTTCGATGGAAGCAAATTTTTGAAGTATGGGATCATTTCCTTGGGAGCGTGTTTTCTGTGCTCTGGAGTCACTTGGTTGGAAGAGAATTTTTGGTGCTCTGGAGTGATTTCTTTGGAAGCGAATTTTGTGAGTTCTGGGGTAATTTCGATAGAAGCGATTTTTTTGTCTCTTGGGTCATTTTGTTGGAAGAGAATTTTTTGTGTTCTGGTGTGATTTCGTTGGAAGCAAATTTTTTGTGTTCTGGGGTAATTTCGTAGGAAGCGAATTTTTTGTCTTCTCGGGGGATTTCGAAGGAAGCAAATTTTTGAAGTAGGGGGACATTTCGTTGGAAGCTTGTTTTCTGTGCTCTGGAGTCATATCTTTGGAAGGGAATTTTTTATGCTTTGGGGTGATTTCGTTGGAAGCGAATTTTTTGTGTTCTAGTGTGATTTCGTTGAAAGGGAATTTTTTGTGTTCTAGGGTGATTTAGTTGGACATGAATTTTTTGTGTTCTCGGGTGATTTCGTCGTAAGTGAATTTTTTGTATTCTAGGGTGATTTCGTTGAAAGGGAATTTTTTGTGTTCTAGGGTGATTTCGTTGAAAGGGAATTTTTTGTGTTCTCGGGTCATTTCGTTGGAATCGTGTTTTCTGTGCTATGGAGTCATTTTGTTGGAAGGGAATTTTTTGTACTCTGTGGTGATTTCGTTGGAAGTGAATTTTTTGTGTTCTCCTGTGATTTCGTTGAAAGGGAATTTTTGGTGTTCTGGGGTCATTTCGTTGGAAGCCTGTTTTCTGGGTTCTAGAGTCATTTGTTTGGAAGCGAATTTTTTGTGTTCTGCTGTGATTTCGTTGGAAGCTAATTTTTTGTGTTCTCGGGTGATTTTGTCGAAAGGGAATTTTTGTGTTCCAGGGTGATTACGTTGGAAGCGAATTTTTTTGTGCTCTTGGATGATTTCTTTGGAAGCAGATATTTGTGTTCTCAGGAGAGATTGTTTTAAGCGAATTTATTGTGTTCTGGGGTAATTTCGTTGGAAGCGAATTTTTTGTGTTTTCGGGTGATTTCGATGGAAGCAAATTTTTGAAATATGGGGTCATTTCGTTGGAACCGTGTTTTCTCTGTTCTGGAGTCATTATGTTGGAAACTAATTTTTTGTGTTCTGGGGTGATTTCGTTGGAAGCAAATTTTTTGTGTTCCCGGGTGATTTCAATGGAAGCAAATTTTTGAAGTATGGGATCATTTCTTTGGGAGCGTATATTCTGTGCTCTGGAGTCATTCCTTTTAAAAGCGAATTTTTTGTGTTCTGGGGTGATTTCGTTGGAAGCGATTATTCGTGTTCTCAGAAGATTTCGTTGGAAGCGAATTTTTTTGTTTTCTCCGGTTTTTTCAATGGAAGCAAATTTTTGAAATATGGGGTCATTTCGTTGGAAGTGTGTTTTCTATGCTCTGGAGTCATTTCGTTGGAAGCGAATTTTTTGTGTTTTGGGGTGATTTCATGGAAGCAAATTTTTTGTGTTCTGTGGTAATTTCGTTGGAAGCAATTTTTGTGTTCTGGGGTCATTTCGTTGGATGTAAATTTTTTGTGTTCTGGGGTAATTTCGTTGGAAGTGAATTTTTTGTGTTCTCGGGTCATTTCAATGGAAGCAAATTTTTGAAGTATGGTATCATTTCGTTCGAAGCGTGTTTTCTATGCTCTGGAGTCATTTTGTTGGAAGCGAATATTTGTGTTCTAAGATGATTTCGTTGCAAGCGAATTTTTTGTTTTCTTCGGTTTTTTTGATGGAAGCAAATTTTGGAAGCAGGGGGTCATTTCGTTGGAAGCGTGTTTTCTGTGCTCTCGAGTCATTTCGTTGGAAGCGAATTTTTTGTTTTCTGGGGTGATTTCGTTGGAAGCAAATTTTTTGTGTTCTGGTGTATTTTCGTTGGAAGCGAATTTTTTGTGTTCTGGGGTCATTTCGATGGAAGCAAATTTTTGAAATAGGGGGACTTTTCGTTGGAAGCTTGTTTTCTGTGCTCTGGAGTCAGATCTTTGGAAGGGAATTTTTTGTGCTTTGGGGTGATTTCGTTGGAAGCGAATTTTTTGTGTTCTAGTGTGATTTCGTTGAAAGGAAATTTTTTGTGTTCTAGGGTGATTTTGTTGGAAGCGAACTTTTTTTTGCTCTGGGATGATTTCTTTGGAAGCGAATATCTGTGTTCTCAGGAGATTTCGTTGCAAGCGAATTTATTTTGTTCTGGGGTAATTTCGTTGGAAGCTAATTTTTTGTATTCTCAAGTGATTTCGATGGAAGCAAATTTTTGAAATATGGGGTCATTTCCATGGAAGCAAATTTTTGTGTTCTGGGGTGATTTCTTTGGAAGCTAATATTTGAGTTCTCAGGACATTTCGTTGCAAGCGAAATTTTTGGGTTCTGCGGTAATTCTTTGTAAGCGAATTTTTTGTGTTCTCCGGTTTTTTCGATGGAAGCAAATTTTTTAAGTAGAGGGTCATTTCGTTGGAAGCGTGTTTTCTGTGCTCTGGAGTCATTTCTTTGGTAGCGAATTTTTTGTGCTCTGGGGTGATTTCGTTGAAAGCAAATATTTGTGTTCTCAGGAGATTTCGTTGCAAGCGAATTTTTTGTGTTCTGGGGTAATTTCGTTGGAAGCGTATTTTTGTGTTCTTCGGTTTTTTTGATGGAAGGGAATTTTTTTAAGTAGGTGGTCATTTCATTGGAAGCGTGTTTTCTGTGCTCTGGAGTCATTTCGTTGGAAGGGATTTTTTTTGTGTTCTGGGGTGATTTTTTTTGTGTTCTGGGGTGATTTCGTTGGAAAAGAATTTTTTTGTGCTCTGGCGTGTTATTGTTGGAAGCGAATTTTTTGTGCTCTAGGAGGATATCTTTGGAAGAGAATATTTGTGTTCTCAGGAGATTTCATTGGAAAAGAATTTTTTGTCTTCTGGGGTAATATCTTTGAAAGAGAATTTTTTGTGTTCTCAGGTGATTTCGATGGAAGCAAATTTTTGAAGTATGGGGTCATATCGTTGGAAGCGTGTTTTCTGTGCTCTGGAGTCATTTCTTTGGAAGCGAATTTTTCGTGCCCTGTGGTGATTTTTTGTGTGCTAGGGTGATTTCGTTGGAAGTGAATATTTTTCTGCTCTGGGATGATTTGGTTGGAAGCGAGTTTTTTGGCTTCTGTAGTGATTTCGATGGAAGCGAATTTTTATGTTCTAGGGTGTTTTCGTTGGAAGCGATTTTTTGTGCTCTGGGGTGATTTCGTTGGAAGCGAATTTTTTGTGTTCTCGGGTGATTTCGTTGAAAGTGAGTTTTTGTGTTCTGGGGTAATTTCGTTGGAAGCGTATTTTTGTGTTCTCCGGTATTTTCGATGGAAGCGAATTTTTTAAGTAGGGGGTCATTTCGTTGGAAGTGTGTTTTCTGTGCTCTGGAGTCATTTCGTTGGAAGCGAATTTTTTGTGTTCTCGGGTGATATCCATGGAAGCAAATTTTTTGTGTTCTGGGTTGATTTCGTTGGAAGCGAATTTTTTGTGTTCTGGGGCAATTTAGTTGGAAGCGAATTTTTTTGAAGTATGGGGTGATTTCATTGGAAGCGTGTTTTCTGTGCTCTGGAATCATTTCTTTGGAATCAAATTTTTTGTGTTCTGGGGTGATTTCGTTGGAAGCGAATTTCTTGTGTTCTTAGGTGATTTCGATGGAAGCAAATTTTTGAAGTATGGGCTCATTTCGTTGAAAGCGAATTTTTTGTGCTTGGTGTGATTTTGTTGGAAGCGAATTTTTTGTGCTCTGGGGTGATTTCTTTGGAAGCGAATATTTGTCTTCTCAGGACATTTCTTTGCAAGCGAATTTTTTCTGTTCTGGGGTAATTTCGTGGAAGTGAAATTTTGTGTTCTGGGGTGATTTTGATGGATGCGAATATTTTGTGTTCTGGGTTGATTTCGTTGGAAGATAATTTTTTGTGTTCTTGGGCAATTTTTTGAAAGCGAATTTTTTTGAATTATGGGGTGATTTTGTTCTGGGGTCATTTCGTTGGAAGCGTGTTTTCTGTGCATTGGAGTCATTTCTTTGGAAGCAAATTTTTGTGTTCTGGGGTGATTTTGTTGGAAGCGAATTTTTCGTGTTCTATGGTGATTTCTTTGGAAGCAATTTTTTTTGTGCTCTGCGGGGATTTCTATGGAAGCGAATTTTTTGTATTCTGGGGTAATTTCTTTGGAAGCGCATTTTTTCTGTTCTCAGGTGTTTTGGATAGAAGCGAATTTTTTGTGCTCTGGTGTGATTTCATTGGAAGCGTGTTTTCTGTGTTTTGGAGTCATTTCGTTGGAAGGGAAATTTTTGTGTTCTGAGTGATTTCTTTGGATGCGAATTTTTTGTGTTCTGGGTTGATTTCATTGGACACGAATTTTTTGTGTTCTCAGGTGATTTCGTTGAAAGTGAAATTTTTTTCCTTAGGGTTATTTCGTTGGAAGTGAATTTTTGGTGCTCTGGGGTGATTTCTTTGGAAGCGAATATTTGTGTTCTCAGGAGATTTCGTTGGAAAAGAATTTTTTGATTTTAGGGTGATTTCATTGGAAGCTAATATTTGTGTTCCCGGGTGATTTCGTTAGAAGCGAATTTTTTCTGTTCTCGGGTGATTTCGATGGAAGCAATTTTTTTGTGTTCTGGGTTGATTTCGTTGGAAGCGAATTTTTTGTGTTCTGGGGCAATTTAGTTGGAAGTGAATTTTTCTGAAGTATGGGGTGATTTCATTGGAAGCATGTTTTCTGTGCTCTGGAGTCATTTCTTTGGAAGCAAATTTTTTGTGTTCTGGGGTGATTTCCTTGGAAGCGAATTTTTGTGTTCTGGGGTAATTTCTTTGGAAGCGAATTTTTTGTGTTCTCGGGTGATTTCGATGAAGCAAATTTTTCAAGTATGGGCTCATTTCATTGAAAGCGAATTTTTTGTGCTTGGGGTGATTTCGTTGGAAGCGAATATTTGTCTTCTCAGGAGATTTCTTTGCAAGCGAATTTTTTGTGTTCTGGGGTAATTTCTTTGGTAGCGAATTTTCTGTGTTCTCAGGTAATTTCGATGGAAGCAAATTTTTGAAGTATAGGGACATTTCGTTGGAAGCGAATTTTTATGTTCCTGGGTGATTTCGTTGGATGCAAATATTTGTGTTCCCTGGTGATTTCGTTGGAAGCTAATTTTTCATGTTCTGGGGTATTTTTGTTGGAAGCGAATTTTTTTCTGTTCTCGGGTGATTTCAATAGAAGCAAATTTTTCGTGTTCTGGGTTGATTTCTTTGGAAGTAAATTTTTTGTGTGTTGGGGTGATTTCGTTGGAAGCGATTTTTTTGTGTTCTGGGGTGATTTCGATGGAAGCAAACTTTTTCCTTTCTGGGGTAATTTCGTGGGAAGCCAATATTTGTGTTCTCGGGTGATTTTGTTGGAAGGGAATTTTTTGTGCTCAAGGTTGATTTGGTTGGAAGTAAATTTTTTCAATTCTCCGGTAATTTCGTTGTATGTGAATTTTTTGTGTTCACGGGTGATTTCGTTAAAAGTGAATTTTTTTTGCCTTAGGGTGATTTCGTTGAAAGCGAATTTTTTGTGCTCTGTGGTGATTTCTTTGGAAGCGAATTTTTTGTGTTCTGGGGTGATTTTATTGGAAGCGAATTTTTTGTGTTCTAGGGTGATTTCGTTGGAAGCGAAATTTTTGTGTTCTCTGGTTTTTTCGATGGAAGCAAATTTTTGAAGTAGGGGGTCATTTCATTGGAAGCGTGTTTTTTATACTCTGGAGCCATTTCGTTGGAAGGGAATTTCTTCTGTTCTGAGGTAATTTCGTTGGAAGCGAATTTTTTTGTTTTCTAGGGTGATTTCGATGGAAGCGATTTTTTTTATGTTGTAGCGTGATTTCGTTGGAAGCTAATATTTTTGTTCTCGTGTGATTTCATTGGATGCGAATTTTTGGTGGTCTGGCGTAATTTCTTTGGAAGCGAATTTTTTCTGTTCTCGGGTGATTTCGATATAAGCAAATTTTTTGTGTTATGGGTTCATGTCGTTGGTAGCGTATTTTTTGTGTTTTGGGGTAATTTCGTTTGAAGCGAATTTTTGGTGTTCTTGGGTGATTTTGATGGAAGCAAATTTTTGAAGTATGGGATCATTTCTTAGGAAGCGTGTTTTCTGTACTCTGAAGACTTTTCGTTGGCAGCTAATTTTTTGGGCTCTGCGGTGATTTCTTTGGAAGCGAATATTTTGTGTTCTCGGGTGATTTCGTTGAAAGCGAATTTTTTATGTTCTAGGGTAATTTCGTAAAAGCGAATTTTTTGAGCTCTGGGGTGATTTGGTTGGAAGTGAATTTTTTGTCTTCTGTGGTGATTTCGATGGAAGCGAATTTTTTATGTTCTAGGGTGATTTCGTTGGAAGCGAATTTTTTGTGTTCTGGGGTAATTTCATTTGAAGCTTCTTTTCTGTGCTCTGGAGTCATTTCGTTGGAAGCGAATTTTTTGTGCTCTGCGGTGATTTCGTTGGAAGCGAATTTTTTGTGTTCTCTGGGGATTTCGATGGAAGCGTATTTTTGAAATATGGGGTCATTTCATTGGAATCATATTTTCTGTGCTCTGGAGTCTTTTCTTTGGAAGCGAATTTTTTTGCTCTGTGGTGATTTCGTTGGAAGCGAATTTTTTGTGTTCTCGGGTGATTTCGTAGAAAGGGAATTTTTGTGTTCTAGGGTGATTTAATTGGAAGCAATTTTTTCTGATCTGTGATGATATCTTTGGAAGTGAATATTGGTGTTCTCAGGAGATTTCCTTGGAAAATATTTTTTTGTCTTCTGGGGTAATATCTTTAAAAGAGAATTTTTTGTGTACTACGGTCTTTTCGATGGAAGCAAATTTTTGAAGTAGAGGGTCATTTTGTTGGACGCGTGTTTTCTGTGCTCTGGAGACATTTCTTTGGAAGCGAATTTTTTGTGCTCTGCGGTGATTTCGTTGGAAGCGAATATTTTCTTCTCAGGAGATTTCGTTGCAAGCAAATTTTTTGTGTTCTCGGGTGATTTCGTTGGCAGCGAATATTTGTGTTCTATGAAGATTTCGTTGCAAGCGAATTTTTTGTGTTCTCCGGTTTTTTGGATGGAAGTAAATTTTTGAAGTATGGGGTCATTTCTTTTGAAGCATGTTTTCTGTGCTCTGGAGTAATTTCGTTGGAAGGGAATTTTTTTTGCTCTGGGGTGAATTCGTTTGAAGCGAATATTTGTGTTCTTAGGAGATTTCATTGCAAGCGAATTATTTGTGTTCTTAGGTGATTTCGTTGAAAGGGAATTTTTTGTGTTCTCGGGTGATTTCGTTGGAAGCGAATTTTTTGGTGCTCTGCGATGATTTCTGTCGAAGCGAATATATGTGTGCTCAGAAGATTTCGTTGCAAGCGAATTCTTTGTGTTCTGGGGTAATTTCGTTGGAAGCGAATTTTTTGTGTTTTTGGGTGATTTCGATGGAAGCAAATTTTTGAAGTATGGGGTCATTTCGTTGGAAGCGTGTTTTCTGTGCTCTGGAGTCATTTCGTTGGCAGCGAATTTTTTGTGCTCTGGGGTGATTTCGTTGGAAGCGAATATTTTGTGTTCTCGGGTGATTTCGTTGAAAGCGAATTTTTTATGTTCTAGGGTGATTTCGTTGGTAGCGTATTTTTTGTGTTCTGTGGTAATTTCGTTGGACGTGAATTTTTTGTGTTCTCGGGTGATTTCGTTAAAAGGGAATTTTTTATGTTCTAGGGTGATTTCATTCGAAGCGAATTTTTTGTGCTCTGGGGTGATTTGGTTAGAAGCGAATTTTTTGTCTTCTGTGGTGATTTCGATGGAAGTGAATTTTTTATGTTCTAGGGTGATTTCGTTGGAGGCGAATTTTTTGTGTTCTGGGGTCATTTCATTGGAAGCGTTTTTTCTGTGCTCTGGAGTCATTTTCTTGGAAGCGAATTATTTGTGCTATGTGGTGATTTCGTTGGAAGCGAATATTTTGTGTTCTTGGGTGATTTCGTTGAAAGGGAATTTTTTGTGTTCTAGGGTGATTTCGTTGGAAATGAATTTTTTGTGATCTGTAATGTTTTCTTTGGGAGCGAATATTTGTGTTCTCAGGAGATTTAGTTGCAAGCGAAATTTTGTGTTCTGGGGTAATTTCGTTGGAATCAAATTTTTGTTTTCTCCGGTTTTTTCGATGGAAGCAAATATTTCAAGTATGGAATCATTTCGTTGAAAAGTAATTTTTTGTGCTTGGGGTGATTTCGTTGGAAGTGAATTTTTTGTGCTCTGGGGTGATTTCTTTGGAAGCGAATATTTGTCTTCTCAGGAGATTTCTTTGCAAGCGAATTTTTTGTCTTCTCAGGTAATTTCGATGGAAGCAAATTTTTGAAGTATAGGGACATTTCGTTGGAAGCGAATTTTTTGTCCTTTGGGGTGATTTCATTGGAAGCGAATTTCTTGTGTTCTGGGGTAATTTCGTTGGAAGCGAATTTTTTTGTGTTCTCGGGTGATTTCGATGGAAGCGAATTTTTTATGTTCCTGGGTGATTTCGTTCGAAGCAAATATTTGTGTTCCCTGTTGATTTCTTTGGAAGCTAATTTTTTATGTTCTGGGGTATTTTTGTTAGAAGCGATTTTTTTTCTGTTCTCGGGTAATTTCGATAGAAGCAAATTTTTCGTGCTCTGGGTTGATTTCTTTGGAAGTAAATTTTTTGTGTGTTGGGGTGATTTCATTGAAAGCGAATTTTTTGTGTTCTCTGGGGATTTCGATGGAAGCGAATTTTTGAAATATGGGGTCATTTCGTTGGAATCATGTTTTCTGTGCCCTGGAGTCATTTCTTTGGAAGCGAATTTTTTGTGCTCTGTGGTGATTTCGTTGGAAGCGAATTTTTTGTGTTCTCGGGTGATTTCGTTGAAAGGGAATTTTTGTGTTCTAGGGTGATTTAATTGGAAGCAATTTTTTTCTGATCTGGGATGATATCTTTGGAAGTGAATATTGGTGTTCTCAGGAGATTTCCTTGGAAAAGATTTTTTTGTCTTCTGTGGTAATATCTTTAAAAGAGAATTTTTTGTGTACTACGGTCTTTTCGATGGAAGCAAATTTTTGAAGTAGGGGGTCATTTCATTGGAAGCGTGTTTTCGGTGCTCTGGAGTCATTTCGTTGGAAGCGAATTTTTTGTGCTCTGCGGTGATTTCGTTGGAAGCGAATATTTGTGTTCTCAGGAGATTTCATTGCAAGTGAATTTTTTGTGTTCTGGGGTAATATCGTTGGAAGAGAAGTTTTGTGTTCTCCGTTTTTTTCAATGGGAGTAAATTTTTGAAGTAGGTGGTCATTTCGTTGGAAGCATGTTTTCTGTGCTCAGGAGTCATTTGGTTGGAAGCGAATTTTTTGTGCTCTGGGGTGATTTCTTTGGAAGCGAATTTTTTGTGTTCTCGGGTGATTTCGATGGAAGCAAATTTTTGAAGTATGGGGTCTTTTCTTTGGAAGCATGTTTTCTGTGCTCTGGAGTCATTTAGTTGGAAGCGAATTTTTTGTGTTCTGGTGTGATTCCGTTGGAAGCGAATATATGTGTTCTCAGACGATTTTGTTGCAAGCGAATTTTTTGGGTTCTGGGGTAATTTCGTTGGAAGCAAATTTTTTATGTTCTCGGATGATTTCAATGGAAGCAAATTTTTGAAGTTTGGGGTCATTTTGTTGGAAACGTGTTTTCTGTGCTCTGGAGTCATTTCGTTGGCAGCGAATTTTTTATGTTTAAGAGTGATTCCTTTGGAAGCGAATTTTTTGTGCTCTGGGGTGATTTCCTTGGAAGCGAATATTTTCTTCTAAGGAGATTTTGTTGCAAGCAAATTTTTTGTGTTCTCAGGTGATTTCGTTGGCAGCGAATATTTGTGTTCTATGAAGATTTCGTTGCAAGCGAATTTTTTGTGTTCTCCGGTTTTTTCGATGGAAGTAAATTTTTGAAGTATGGGGTCATTTCTTTTGAAGCATGTTTTCTGTGCTCTGGAGTCATTTCGTTGGAAGCGAATTTTTTGTGTTCTGGGGTGATTTCGTTGGAAGCGAATTTTTTGTGTTCTCTGGTTTTTTCGATTGAAGCAAATTTTTGAAGTATGGGGTCATTTCTTTTGAAGCATGTTTTCTGTGCTCTGGAGTCATTTCGTTGGAAGGGAATTCTTTTTGCTCTGGGGTGAATTCGTTTGAAGCGAGTATTTGTGTTCTTAGGAGATTTCATGGCAAGCGAATTATTTGTGTTCTAAGGTGATTTCGTTGAAAGGGAATTTTTTGTGTTCTCGGGTGATTTCGTTGAAAGGGAATTTTTTGTGTTCTAGGGAGATTTCGTTGGAAGCGAATTTTTTTGGGCTCTGCGATGATTTCTGTGGAAGCAAATATATGTGTGCTCAGAAGATTTCGTTACAAGCGAATTTTTTGTGTTCTGGGGTAATTTCGTTGGAAGCGAATTTTTTGTGTTCTCGGGTGATTTCGTTGAAAGCGAATTTTTTATGTTCTATGGTGATTTCTTTGGAAGCGAATTTTTTGTCTTCTGGGGTACTTTCATTGGAAGCGTGTTTTCTGTGCTCTGCAGTTATTTCATTGGAACCAAATTTTTTGTGTTCTGGGGTGATTTTGTTGGAAGTGAATTTTTTGTGTTCTGGGTTGATTTCTTTGGAAGCGAATTTTTTTGTGTTCTGGGGTAATTTCGTTGGAAGAGAATATTTTGTATTCTCAGGTGATTTTGATGGAAGCAAATTTTTGAAGTATGGTATCATTTCGTTCGAAACGTGTTTTCTGTGCTCTGGAGTCAGTTCTTTGGAAGCGAATTTTTTGTGTTCTCGGGTGATTTATTTGAAAGCGAATTTTTTATGTTCTAGGGTGATTTTGTTGGAAGCGAATTTTTTGTGCTCAGGAGGTCTTTAGTTGGAAGCGTGTTTTCTTGTGCTCTGGAGTCATTTCGTTGGAAGCAAATTTTTTGTGCTCTGGGGTGATTTTGTTGGAAGCGAATTTTTTGTGTTCTGGGGTAATTTCGTTGGAAGGAAATTTTTTGTTTTCTGGGTTGATTTCGTTGGACACGAATTTTTTTTGTTCTGGGGTGATTTCGTTGAAAGCGAATTTTGAGTGCTCTAGGTTGATTTCTTTGGAAGGGAATTTTTTGTGCTCTGGGTTGATTTCGTTGGAAGCAAATTTTTTCTGTTCTGGGGTAATTTCGTTGGAAGTGATTTTGAAGTATGGGGTGATTTCGTTAGTAGCTTGTTTTCTGTGTTCTGGAGTCATTTTGTTGGAAGCGAATATTTGTGTTCCGGGTGATTTTGTTGGAAGCGAATTTTTTGTGTTCTGTGGTAATTACGTTGGAAGCAAATTTTTTGTGTTCTGGGGTCATTTCCTTGGAAGCGTCTTTTCTGTGCTCTGGAGTCATTTCGTTGGTAGAGAATATTTTGTGCTCTGGAATTGTTTCATTGGAAGCGAATTTTTTTTGTGTTCCTGGGTGACTTTTTGAAGTGTGTTTTCTGTGTTAAGGAGTCATTTCGTTGAAAGCGAATATTTTGTGCTCTGGGGTGATTTCTTTGGAAGCAAATATTTGTGTTTTCTGGAGCTTTCGTTGAAAGCGAATTTTTTGTCTTCTGGGGTAATATCGTTGGAAGAGATTTTTTTGTGTTCTGGGGTGATTTCGTTGGAAGTGAAATTTTTGTGTTCTGGGGTGATTTCGATGGAAGCAAATTTTTTCTGTTCTGGGGTAATTTCGTTGTTAGCAAATATTTGCGTACTCGGGTGATTTTATTGGAAGGCAATTTTTTGTGCTCTGGATTGATATGGTTGGAAGTAAATTTTCTCTATTGTGGGGTAATTTCGTTGGATGCGAATTTTTTGTGTTCTTGGTTGATTTCGTTGAAGGGAATTTTTTGTGTTCTATGGTGAATTCGTTGGAAACGAATTTTTTGTGCTCTGGGATGATTTCTTTGGAAGCGAATATTTGTGTTTTCAGGAGATTTTGTTGGAAGCGATTTTTTTTTGTTCTGGGGTAATTACTTTGGAAGCGAATTTTTTGTGTTCTTGGGTGATCTCGATGGAAGCAAATTTTTGAAGTATGGGGTCATGTCGTTGGAAGCGTGTTTTCTGTGACCTGGAGTCATTTTGTTGGAACCGAATTTTTTGTGTTCTGTGGAGATTTAGTTGGAAGCGAATATTTGTGTTCTCAGAAGATTTCGTTACGAGCGAATTATTTTTTCTGCGGCAATTTCATTGCAAGCGACTTTTTTGTGTTCTCCGGTTTTTTCGATGGAAGCAAATTTTTGAAGTAGGGGGTCATTTCGTTGGAAGCGTGTTTTCTGTGCTCTGGAGCCATTTCATTGGAAGCGAATTTTTTGTGCTCTGCGGTGATTTCGTTGGAAGCGAATATTTGTGTTCTCAGGAGATTTCATTGCAAGCGAATTTTTTGTGTTCTGGGGTGATTTCGTTGGAAGCGAATATTTGTGTTCTTAGGAGATTTTGTTGGAAGCAAATTTTTTGTGTTCTGGGGTGATTTCGATGGAAGCAAGTTTTTGAAGTATGTGGTCATTTCGTTGGAAGCGTGTTTTCTGTGCTCAGGAGTCATTTGGTTGGAAGCGAATTTTTTGTGCTCTGGGGTGATTTCTTTGGAAGCGAATTTTTTGTGTTCTCGGGTGATTTCGATGGAAGCAAATTTTTGAAGTATGGGGTCTTTTCTTTGGAAGCATGTTTTCTGTGCTCTGGAGTCATTTAGTTGGAAGCGAATTTTTTGTGTTCTGGTGTGATTCCGTTGGAAGCCAATATATGTGTTCTCAGACGATTTTGTTGCAAGCGAATTTTTTGGGTTCTGGGGTAATTTCGTTGGAAGCAAATTTTTTATGTTCTCGGATGATTTCAATGGAAGCAAATTATTGAAGTTTGGGGTCATTTTGTTGGAAACGTGTTTTCTGTGCTCTGGAGTCATTTCGTTGGCAGCGAATTTTTTATGTTTAAGAGTGATTCCTTTGGAAGCGAATTTTTTGTGCTCTGGGGTGATTTCCTTGGAAGCGAATATTTTCTTCTAAGGAGATTTTGTTGCAAGCAAATTTTTTGTGTTCTCAGGTGATTTCGTTGGCAGCGAATATTTGTGTTCTATGAAGATTTCGTTGCAAGCGAATTTTTTGTGTTCTCCGGTTTTTTCGATGGAAGTAAATTTTTGAAGTATGGGGTCATTTCTTTTGAAGCATGTTTTCTGTGCTCTGGAGTCATTTCGTTGGAAGGGAATTCTTTTTGCTCTGGGGTGAATTCGTTTGAAGCGAATATTTGTGTTCTTAGGAGATTTCATTGCAAGCGAATTATTTGTGTTCTAAGGTGATTTCGTTGAAAGGGAATTTTTTGTGTTCTCGGGTGATTTCGTTGAAAGCGAATTTTTTATGTTCTATGGTGATTTCTTTGGAAGCGAATTTTTTGTCTTCTGGGGTCCTTTCATTGGAAGCGTGTTTTCTGTGCTCTGCAGTTATTTCATTGGAACCAAATTTTTTGTGTTCTGGGGTGATTTCGTTGGAAGTGAATTTTTTGTGTTCTGGGTTGATTTCTTTGGAAGCGAATTTTTTTGTGTTCTGGCGTAATTTCGTTGGAAGAGAATATTTTGTATTCTCAGGTGATTTTGATGGAAGCAAATTTTTGAAGTATGGTATCATTTCGTTCGAAACGTGTTTTCTGTGCTCTGGAGTCAGTTCTTTGGAAGCGAATTTTTTGTGTTCTCGGGTGATTTATTTGAAAGCGAATTTTTTATGTTCTAGGGTGATTTTGTTGGAAGCGAATTTTTTGTGCTCAGGAGGTCTTTAGTTGGAAGCGTGTTTTCTTGTGCTCTGGAGTCTTTTCGTTGGAAGCAAATTTTTTGTGCTCTGGGGTGATTTTGTTGGAAGCGAATTTTTTGTGTTCTGGGGTAATTTCGTTGGAAGGAAATTTTTTGTTTTCTGGGTTGATTTCGTTGGACACGAATTTTTTTTGTTCTGGGGTGATTTCGTTGAAAGCGAATTTTGAGTGCTCTAGGTTGATTTCTTTGGAAGGGAATTTTTTGTGCTCTGGGTTGATTTCGTTGGAAGCAAATTTTTTCTGTTCTGGGGTAATTTCGTTGGAAGTGATTTTGAAGTATGGGGTGATTTCGTTAGTAGCTTGTTTTCTGTGTTCTGGAGTCATTTTGTTGGAAGCGAATATTTGTGTTCCGGGTGATTTTGTTGGAAGCGAATTTTTTGTGTTCTGTGGTAATTACGTTGGAAGCAAATTTTTTGTGTTCTGGGGTCATTTCCTTGGAAGCGTCTTTTCTGTGCTCTGGAGTCATTTCGTTGGTAGAGAATATTTTGTGCTCTGGAATTGTTTCATTGGAAGCGAATTTTTTTTGTGTTCCTGGGTGACTTTTTGAAGTGTGTTTTCTGTGTTAAGGAGTCATTTCGTTGAAAGCGAATTTTTTGTGCTCTGGGGTGATTTCTTTGGAAGCAAATATTTGTGTTTTCTGGAGCTTTCGTTGAAAGCGAATTTTTTGTCTTCTGGGGTAATATCGTTGGAAGATATTTTTTTGTGTTCTGGGGTGATTTCGTTGGAAGTGAAATTTTTGTGTTCTGGGGTGATTTCGATGGAAGCAAATTTTTTCTGTTCTGGGGTAATTTCGTTGTTAGCAAATATTTGCGTACTCGGGTGATTTTATTGGAAGGGAATGTTTTGTGCTCTGGATTGATATGGTTGGAAGTAAATTTTCTCTATTGTGGGGTAATTTCGTTGGACGCGAATTTTTTGTGTTCTCGGGTGATTTCGTTGAAGGGAATTTTTTGTGTTCTATGGTGAAATTAGTTGGAAACGAATTTTTTGTGCTCTGGGATGATTTCTTTGGAAGCGAATATTTGTGTTCTCAGGAGATTTTGTTGGAAGCGATTTTTTTTTTGTTCTGGGGTAATTTCTTTGGAAGCGAATTTTTTGTGTTCTTGGGTGATCTCGATGGAAGCAAATTTTTGAAGTATGGGGTCATGTCGTTGGAAGCGTGTTTTCTGTGACCTGGAGTCATTTTGTTGGAACCGAATTTTTTGTGTTCTGTGGAGATTTAGTTGGAAGCGAATATTTGTGTTCTCAGAAGATTTCGTTACGAGCGAATTATTTTTTCTGGGGCAATTTCATTGCAAGCGACTTTTTTGTGTTCTCCGGTTTTTTCGATGGAAGCAAATTTTTGAAGTAGGGGGTCATTTCTTTGGAAGCGTGTTTTCTGTGCTCCAGAGCCATTTCATTGGAAGCTAATTTTTTGTGCTCTAGGATAATTTCGTTGGAAACGAAGTTTTTGTGTTCTCAGGTGATTTCGTTGAAAGGGAATCTTTTGTGTTCTAGGGTGATTTCGTTGGAAGCGATTTTTTTGTGCTCTGGGATGATATCTTTGAAAGCGAATATTTGTGTTCTCAGGAGATTTCGTTGAAAATGAATTTTTATTGGTCTGGGGTAATATCTTTGGAAGCGAATTTTTTGTGTTCTCGGGTGATTTCGATGGAAGCAAGTTTTTGAAGTATGGGGTCATTTCGTTGGAAGCGTGTTTTCTGTGCCCTGGAGTCATTTCGCTGGAAACGTGTTTTTTGTGCTCTGGGGTGATTTCGTTGGAAGCGAATATTTGTGTTCTCAGGAGATTTTGTTAGAAAAGAATTTTTTGTCTTCTGGGGTAATTTCGTTGAAAGAGAATTTTTGTGTTCTCCGGTTTTTTCGATGGAAGCAAATTTTTGAAGTAGGGGGTCATTTCGTTGGAAGTGTGTTTTCTGTGCTCTGGAGTCATTTAGTTGGAAGCGAATTTTTTGTGTTCTGGGGTGATTTCGTTGGAAGCGAATTTTTTGTGTTCTCTGGTTTTTTCGATTGAAGCAAATTTTTGAAGTAGGGGGTCATTTCGTTGGAAGCATGTTTTCATTGCTCTGGAGTCATTCGTTGGAAGCCAATTTTTTGTGCTCTGGGGTGATTTCTTTGGAAGCAAATTTTTTGTGTTCTCGGGTGATTTCGTTGAAAGCGAATATTTGTGTTCCCAGGTGATTTCATTGGAAGCGAATTTTTTGTCTTCTGGGGTAATATCGTTGGAAGAGAATTTTTTGTGTTCTCCGTTTTTTTCGATGGAAGCATATTTTTGAAATACGGGGTCATTTCGTTGGAAGCGTGTTTTCTGTGCTCTGGAGTCATTTCGTTGGAAGCGAATTTTTGTGCTCTGGGATGATTTCGTTGGTAGCAAATTTTTTGTGTTCTCGGGTGATTTCGTTGAAAGGGAATTTTTGCGTTCTAGGGTGATTTCATTGGAAGCGAATTTTTTGTGCTCTGGGATGATATTTTTGGATGCGAATATTTGTGTTCTCAGGAGATTTAGTTGGAAGTGAATTTTTTGTCTTCTGGGGTAATATCGTTGGAAGAGAATTTTTTGTTTTCTCCTTTTTTTTCGATGGAAGCAAGTTTTTGAAGTAGTAGGTCATTTTGTTGGAAGCGTGTTTTCTGTGCTCTGGAGTCATTTCGTTGGATGCAAAATTTTTGTGTTCTATGGTGATTTCTTTGGAAGGAAATTTTTTGTGTTCTGGGGTAATTTCAATAGAAGCAATTTTTGTGTTCTGGGGTAATTACTTTGGAATCGAATTTTTTGTTTTCTGGGGTGATTTCGATGGAAACGAATTTTTTGTGTTCTGGGGTGATTTTGATGGAAGCGAATATTTTGTGTTCTGGGTTGATTTCGTTAGAAGAGAATTTTTTGTGTTCTGGGGCAATTTTGTTGAAAGTGATTTTTTTTTTGAAGTATGGGGTGATTTCGTTGGAAGCATGTTTTCTGTGTATTGGAGTCATTTCCTTGGAAGCAAATTTTTTGTGTTCTGGGGTGATTTTGTTGGAAGCGAATTTTTTGTGTTCTAGGGTGATTTCTTTGGAAGCAATTTTTTTGTGCTCTGCGGGAATTTCGTTGGAAGCGAATTTTTTTGTGTTCTGGGGGATTTCGATGGAAGTAAAAATTTTCCGTTCTGGGGTAATTTCTTTGGAAGCAAATTTTTTCTGTTCTCGGGTGATTTGGGTAGAAGCACATTTTTTGTGTTCTGGGTTGATTTTGTTGGAAGCGAATTTTTTGTGCTCTGGGGTGATTTCATTGGAAGCGTGTTTTCTGTGTTTTGGAGTCATTTCGTTGGAAGGGAAATTTTTGTGTTCTGGGTGATTTCTTTGGATGCGAATTTTTTGTGTTCTGGGTTGATTTCGTTGGACGTTAATTTTTTGTGTTCTCAGGTGATTTCGTTGAAAGTGAATTTTTTTTTTGCCTTAGGGTAAATTCGTTGGATGCGAATTTTTTTGTGCTTTAGGATGATTTCATTGGAAGCTAATATTTGTGTTTGCTGGTGATTCCGTTAGAAACGAATTTTTTCTGTTCTCGGGTGATTTCGATGGAAGCAAAGTTTTTGTGTTCTGGGGCAATTTAGTTGGAAGCGAATTTTTTTGAAGTATGGGGTTATTTCATTGGAAGCGTGTTTTCTGTGCTCTGGAGTCATTTCTTTGGAATCAAATTTTTTGTGTTCTGGGGTGATTTCGTTGGAAGCGAATTTTTGTGTTCTGGGGTAATTTCGTTGGAAGCGAATTTTTTGTGTTCTTAGGTGATTTCGATGGAAGCAAATTTTTGAAGTATGGGCTCATTTCGTTGAAAGCGAATTTTTTGTGCTTGGTGTGATTTTGTTGGAAGCGAATTTTTTGTGCTCTGGGGTGATTTCTTTGGAAGCGAATATTTGTCTTCTCAGGACATTTCTTTTCGAGCGAATTTTTTGTGTTCTGCGGTAATTTCGTGGAAGTGAATTTTTTGTGTTCTGGGGTGATTTTGATGGAAGCGAATATTTTGTGTTCTGGGGTGATTTCGTTGAAAGCGAATTTTTTGTGCTTGGTGTGATTTTGTTGGAAGCGAATTTTTTGTGCTCTGGGGTGATTTCTTTGGAAGCGAATATTTGTCTTCTCAGGACATTTCTTTGCAAGCGAATTTTTTGTGTTCTGGGGTAATTTTGTTGGAAGCGAATTTTTGTATCTGGGATGATATCTTTGAAAGCGAATATTTGTGTACTCAGGAGATTTCGTTGGAAAAGAATTTTATGTATTCTGGGGTAATATCGTTGGAAGAGAATTTTTTGTTTTCTCCTTTTTTTTTCGATGTAAGCAAGTTTTTGAAGTAGTAGGTCATTTTGTTGGAAGCGTGTTTTCTGTGCTCTGGAGTCATTTCGTTGGATGCAAAATTTTTGTGTTCTGTGGTGATTTCTTTGGAAGTGAATTTTTTGTGTTCTGGGGTAATTTCAATAGAAGCAATTTTTGTGTTCTGGGGTAATTACTTTGGAATCGAATTTTTTGTTTCCTGTGGTGATTTCGATGGAAGCGAATTTTTTGTGTTCTGGGGTGATTTTGATGGAAGCGAATATTTTGTGTTCTGGGTTGATTTCGTTGGAGGGAATTTTTTGTGTTCTGGGGCAATTTTTTTGAAAGTGATTTTTTTGAAGTATGGGGTGATTTCGTTGAAAGCATGTTTTCTGTGCATTGGAGTCATTTCCTTGGAAGAAAATTTTTTGTGTTCTGGGGTGATTTTGTTGGAAGCGAATTTTTTGTGTTCTAGGGTGATTTCTTTGGAAGCAATTTTTTTTGTGCTCTGCGGGGATTTCGATGGAAGCGAATTTTTGTATTCTGGGGTAATTTCTTTGGAAGCGAATTTTTTCTGTTCTCAGGGGTTTTGGATAGAAGCAAATTTTTTGTGTTCTAGGTTGATTTCATTGGAAGCGAATTTTTTGTGCTCTGGGGTGATTTCATTGGAAGCGTGTTTTCTGTGTTTTGGAGTCATTTCGTTGGAAGGGAAATTTTGGTGTTCTGAGTGATTTCTTTGGATGCGAATTTTTTGTGTTCTGGGTTGATTTCATTGGACACGAATTTTTTGTGTTCTCAGGTGATTTCGTTGAAAGTGAAATTTTTTTCCTTAGGGTAATTACGTTGGAAGCGAATTTTTGGTGCTCTGGGGTGATTTCTTTGGAAGCGAATATTTGTGTTCTCAGGAGATTTCGTTGGAAAAGAATTTTTTGGTTTTAGGGTGATTTCATTGGAAGCTAATATTTGTGTTCCCGGGTGATTTCGTTAGAAGCAAATTTTTTCTGTTCTCGGGTGATTTCGATGGAAGCAAATTTTTTGTGTTCTTGGTTGATTTCGTTGGAAGCGAATTTTTTGTATTCTGGGGCAATTTAGTTGGAAGTGAATTTTTCTGAAGTATGGGGTGATTTCATTGGAAGCATGTGTTCTGTGCTCTGGAGTCATTTCTTTGGAAGCAAATTTTTTGTGTTCTGGGGTGATTTCCTTGGAAGCGAATTTTTGTGTTCTGGGGTAATTTCTTTGGAAGCGAATTTTTTGTGTTCTCGGGTGATTTCGATGAAGCAAATTTTTCAAGTATGGGCTCATTTCATTGAAAGCGAATTTTTTGTGCTTGGGGTGATTTCGTTGGAAGCGAATATTTGTCTTCTCAGGAGATTTCGTTGGAAAAGAATTTTTTGGTTTTAGGGTGATTTCATTGGAAGCTAATATTTGTGTTCCCGGGTGATTTCGTTAGAAGCAAATTTTTTCTGTTCTCGGGTGATTTCGATGGAAGCAAATTTTTTGTGTTCTTGGTTGATTTCGTTGGAAGCGAATTTTTTGTATTCTGGGGCAATTTAGTTGGAAGTGAATTTTTCTGAAGTATGGGGTGATTTCATTGGAAGCATGTGTTCTGTGCTCTGGAGTCATTTCTTTGGAAGCAAATTTTTTGTGTTCTGGGGTGATTTCCTTGGAAGCGAATTTTTGTGTTCTGGGGTAATTTCGTTGGAAGCGAATTTTTTGTGTTCTCGGGTGATTTCGATGAAGCAAATTTTTCAAGTATGGGCTCATTTCATTGAAAGCGAATTTTTTGTGCTTGGGGTGATTTCGTTGGAAGCGAATTTTTTGTGCTCAGGGGTGATTTCGTTGGAAGCGAATTTTTTTGTGTTCTCGGGTGATTTCGATGGAAGCGAATTTTTCATGTTCCTGGGTGATTTCGTTGGAAGCAAATATTTGTGTTCCCTGGTGATTTCTTTGGAAGCTAATTTTTTATGTTCTGGGGTATTTTTTTGAAGCGAATTTTTTTCTGTTCTCGGGTGATTTCGATAGAAGCAAATTTTTCGTGTTCTGGGTTGATTTCTTTGGAAGTAAATTTTTTTGTGTTGGGGTGATGTCGTTGGAAGTGATTTTTTTGTGTTCAGGGGTGATTTCGATATAAGCAAATTTTTTCTGTTCTGGGTTGATTTCGTTGGAAGCGAATTTTTTGTGTTCTGGGGCAATTTAGTTGGAAGTGAATTTTTCTGAAGTATGGGGTGATTTCATTGGAAGTGTGTTTTCTGTGCTCTGGATTCATTTCTTTGGAAGCAAATTTTTTGTCTTCTGGGGTGATTTCCTTGGAAGCGAATTTTTGTGTTCTGGGGTAATTTCGTTGGAAGCGAATTTTTTTTGTTCTCGGGTGATTTCGATGAAGCAAATTTTTCAAGTATGGGCTCATTTCATTGAAAGCGAATTTTTTGTGCTTGGGGTGATTTCGTTGGAAGCGAATTTTTTGTGCTCTGGGGTGATTTTGTTGGAAGCGAATTTTTCATGTTCCTGGGTGATTTCCTTAAAAGCTAATTTTTTGTGTTCTAGCGTGATTTCGTTGGAAGCGAATTTTTTGTGTTCTGGGGTGATTTCGATGGGAGCAAGTTTTTTCTGTTCTGTGGTAATTTCGTTGGACGTGAATTTTTTGTGTTCTCGGGTGATTTCGTTGAAAGGGAATTTTTTATGTTCTAGGGTGATTTCATTCGAAGCGAATTTTTTGTGCTCTGGGGTGATTTGGTTAGAAGCGAATTTTTTGTCTTCTGTGGTGATTTCGATGGAAGTGAATTTTTTATGTTCTAGGGTGATTTCGTTGGAGGCGAATTTTTTGTGTTCTGTGGTCATTTCTTTGGAAGCGTTTTTTCTGTGCTCTGGAGTCATTTTGTTGGAAGCGAATTTTTTGTGCTATGTGGTGATTTCGTTGGAAGTGAATATTTTGTGTTCTTGGGTGATTTCGTTGAAAGGGAATTTTTTGTGTTCTAGGGTGATTTCGTTGGAAATGAATTTTTTGTGATCTGTGATGTTTTCTTTGGAAGCGAATATTTGTGTTCTCAGGAGATTTAGTTGCAAGCGAAATTTTGTGTTCTGGGGTAATTTCATTGGAATCAAATTTTTGTTTTCTCCGGTTTTTTCGATGGAAGCAAATTTTTCAAGTATGGACTCATTTCGTTGAAAACTAATTTTTTGTGCTTGGGGTGATTTCGTTGGAAGCGAATTTTTTGTGCTCTGGGGTGATTTCTTTGGAAGCGAATATTTGTCTTCTCAGGAGATTTCTTTGCAAGTGAATTTTTTGTGTTCTGGGGTAATTTCGTTGGAAGCGAATTTTTTGTCTTCTCAGGTAATTTCGATGGAAGCAAATTTTTGAAGTATAGAGACATTTCGTTGGAAGCGAATTTTTTGTCCTTTGGGGTGATTTCATTGGAAGCGAATTTTTTGTGTTCTGGGGTAATTTCGTTGGAAGCGAATTTTTTTGTGTTCTTGGGTGATTTCGATGGAAGCGAATTTTTTATGTTCCTGGGTGATTTCGTTGGAAGCAAATATTTGTGTTCCCTGGTGATTTCGTTTGAAGATATTTTTTTATGTTCTGGGGTATTTTTGCTGGAAGCGAATTTTTTGTGTTCTCGGGTGATATCGTTGAAAGGGAATTTTTGTGTTCTAGGGTGATTTAATTGGAAGCAATTTTTTTCTGATCTGGGATGATATCTTTGGAAGGGAATATTGGTGTTCTCAGGAGATTTCCTTGGAAAAGATTTTTTTTGTCTTCTGGGGTAATATCTTTAAAAGAGAATTTTTTGTGTACTACGGTCTTTTCGATGGAAGCAAATTTTTGAAGTAGGGGGTCATTTCATTGGAAGCGTGTTTTCGGTGCTCTGGAGTCATTTCCTTGGAAGCAAATTTTTTGTGCTCTGTGGTGATTTCGTTGGAAGCGAATATTTGTGTTCTCAGGAGATTTCATTGCAAGCGATTTTTTTGTGTTCTGGGGTGATTTTGTTGGAAGCGAATATTTGTGTTCTCAGGAGATTTCGTTGGAAGCGAATTTTTTGTGTTCTGGGGTGATTTCGATGGAAGCAAATTTTTGAAGTATGTGGTCATTTCGTTGGAAGCATGTTTTCTGTGCTCAGGAGTCATTTGGTTGGAAACGAATTTTTCGTTCTCTGGGGTGATTTCTTTGGAAGCGAATTTTTTGTGTTCTCGGGTGACTTCGATGGAAGCAAATTTTTGAAGTATGGGGTCTTTTCTTTGAAAGCGTGTTTTCTGTGATCTGGAGTCATTTAGTTGGAAGCGAATTTTTTGTGTTCTGGTGTGATTCCGTTGCAAGCAAATATATGTGTTCTCAGACGATTTTGTTGCAAGCGAATTTTTGGGTTCTGGGGTAATTTCGTTGGAAGCAAATTTTTTATGTTCTCGGATGATTTCAATGGAAGCAAATTTTTGAAGTTTGCGGTCATTTTGTTGGAAGCGTGTTTTCTGTGCTCTGGAGTCATTTCGTTGGCAGCGAATTTTTTATGTTTAAGAGTGATTCCTTTGGAAGCGAATTTTTTGTGCTCTGGGGTGATTTCCTTGGAAGCGAATATTTTCTTCTAAGGAGATTTCGTTGCAAGCAAATTTTTTGTGTTCTCAGGTGATTTCGTTGGCAGCGAATATTTGTGTTCTATGAAGATTTCGTTGCAAGCGAATTTTTTGTGTTCTCCGGTTTTTTCGATGGAAGTAAATTTTTGAAGTATGGGGTCATTTCTTTTGAAGCATGTTTTCTGTGCTCTGGAGTCATTTCGTTGGAAGGGAATTCTTTTTGCTCTGGGGTGAATTCGTTTGAAGCGAATATTTGTGTTCTTAGGAGATTTCATTGCAAGCGAATTATTTGTGTTCTAAGGTGATTTCGTTGAAAGGGAATTTTTTGTGTTCTCGGGTGATTTCGTTGAAAGGGAATTTTTTGTGTTCTAGGGAGATTTCGTTGGAAGCGAATTTTTTTGTGCTCTGCGATGATTTCTGTGGAAGCGAATATATGTGTGCTCAGAAGATTTCGTTGCAAGCGAATTTTTTGTGTTCTGGGGTAATTTCGTTGGAAGCGAATTTTTTGTGTTCTTGGGTGATTTCGATGGAAGCAAATTTTTGAAGTATGTGGTCATTTCTTTGGAAGCGTGTTTTCTGTGCTCTGGGGTGATTTCGTTGGAAGCGAATATTTTGTGTTCTCGGGTGATTTTGTTGAATGCGAATTTTTTATGTTCTAGGGTAATTTCGTAAAAGCGAATTTTTTGAGCTCTGGGGTGATTTCGTTCGAAGGAAATTTTTTGAGCTCTGGGGTGATTTGGTTGGAAGCGAATTTTTTGTCTTCTGTGGTGATTTCGAAGGAAGCGAATTTTTTATGTTCTAGGGTGATTTCGTTGGAAGCGAATTTTTTTGTGTTCTGGGGTAATTTCATTTGAAGCTTGTTTTCTGTGCTCTGGAGTCATTTCGTTGGAAGCGAATTCTTTGTGCTCTGGGGTGATTTCATTGGAAACAAATTTTTTGTCTTCTGTGGTGATTTCCATGGAAGCGAATTTTTTATGTACTAGGGTGATTTCTTTGGAATAATTTTTGTGTTCTGTATTCATTTTTTTGGAAGCGTGTTTTCTGTGCTTTGGAGTCATTTCGGTGGAAGCAAATTTTTTCTGCTCTGGGGTGATTTCTTTGGAAGGGAATTTTTTTGTTCTAAGGTGATTTCGTTGGGAGCAAAATTTTGTGCTCTGGGATGATATCTTTGGAAGAGAATATTTGTGTTCTCAGGAGATTTTGTTGGAAAAGAATACTTCGTCTTCTGGGGTAATATGGTTGGAAGCGAATTTTTTGTGTTCTCTGGTTTTTTCGATGGACGCAAATTTTTGAAGTAGGGGGTCATTTCGTTGGAAGCATGTTTTCTGTGCTCTGGAGTCATTTCATTGGAAGCGAATTTTTTGTGCTCCGTGGTGATTTCGTTTGAAGCGAATATTTGTGTTCTCAGGAGATTTCGTTGTAAGCGAATTTTTTGTGTTCTAGGGTAATTTCGTTGGAAGGGAATTTTTTGTGTTCTCGGGTGATTTCGTTGAAAGCGAATTTTTTATGTTCTATGGTGATTTCTTTGGAAGCGAATTTTTTGTCTTTTGGGTCCTTTCATTGGAAGCATGTTTTCTGTGCTCTGCAGTTATTTCATGGGAACCAAATTTTTTGTGTTCTGTGGTGATTTCGTTGGAAGTGAATTTTTTGTGTTCTGGGTTGATTTCTTTGGAAGCGAATTTTTTTGTGTTCTGGGGTAATTTCGTTGGAAGAGAATATTTTGTATTCTCAGGTGATTTCGATTGAAGCAAATTTTTGAAGTATGGTATCATTTCGTTCGAAACGTGTTTTCTGTGCTCTGGAGTCAGTTCTTTGGAAGCGAATTTTTTGTGTTCTCGGGTGATTTATTTGAAAATCGAATTTTTTATGTTCTAGGGTGATTTTGTTGGAAGGGAATTTTTTGAGCTCAGGAGGTCTTTAGTTGGAAGCGTGTTTTCTTGTGCTCTGGAGTCATTTCGTTGGAAGCAAATTTTTTGTGCTTTGGGGTGATTTTGTTGGAAGCGAATTTTTTGTGTTCTGGGGTAATTTCGTTGGAAGGAAATTTTTTGTTTTCTGGGTTGATTTCGTTGGACACGAATTTTTTTGTTCTGGGGTGACTTCGTTGAAAGCGAATTTTGAGTGCTCTAGGTTGATTTCGTTGGAAGGGAATTTTTTGTGCTCTGGGTTGATTTCGTTGGAAGCAAATTTTTTCTGTTCTGGGGTAATTTCGTTGGAAGTGATTTTGAAGTATGGGGTGATTTCGTTAGTAGCTTGTTTTCTGTGTTCTTGAGTCATTTTGTTGGAAGCGAATATTTGTGTTCCGGGTGATTTTGTTGGAAGCGAATTTTTTGTGTTCTGTGGTAATTACGTTGGAAGAAAATTTTTTGTGTTCTGGAGTCATTTCCTTGGAAGCGTCTTTTCTGTGCTCTGGAGTCATTTCGTTGGTAGAGAATATTTTGTGCTCTGGAGTTGTTTTATTGGAAGCGAATTTTTTTGTGTTCCTGGGTGATTTTTTGAAGTGTGTTTTCTGTGTTAAGGAGTCATTTCGTTGAAAGCGAATTTTTCGTGCTCTGGTGTGATTTCTTTGGAAGCAAATATTTGTGTTTTCTGGAGCTTTCGTTGGAAGCGAATTTTTTGTCTTCTGGGGTAATATCGTTGGAAGAGAATTTTTTGTGTTCTGGGGTGATTTCGTTGGAAGTGAAATTTTTGTGTTCTGGGGTGATTTCGATGGAAGCAAATTTTTTCTGTTCTGGGGTAATTTCGTTGTTAGCAAATATTTGCGTACTCGGGTGATTTTATTGGAAGGGAGTTTTTTGTGCTCTGGATTGATATGGTTGGAAGTAATTTTTCTCTATTGTGGGGTAATTTCGTTGGACGCGAATTTTTTGTGTTCTCGGGTGATTTCGTTGAAGGGAATTTTTTGTGTTCTATGGTGAATTCGTTGTAAACGAATTTTTTGTGCTCTGGGATGATTTCTTTGGAAGCGAATATTTGTGTTCTCAGGAGATTTTGTTGGAAGCGATTTTTTTTTGTTCTGGGGTAATTTCTTTGGAAGCGAATTTTTTGTGTTCTTGGGTGATCTCGATTGAAGCAAATTTTTGAAGTATGGGGTCATGTCGTTGGAAGCGTGTTTTCTGTGACCTGGAGTCATTTTGTTGGAACCGAATTTTTTGTGTTTTGTGGAGATTTAGTTGGAAGCAAATATTTGTGTTCTCAGAAGATTTCGTTACGAGCGAATTATTTTTTCTGGGGCAATTTCATTGCAAGCGACTTTTTTGTGTTCTCCGGTTTTTTCGATGGAAGCAAATTTTTGAAGTAGGGGGTCATTTCTTTGGAAGCGTGTTTTCTGTGCTCTGGAGCCATTTCATTGGAAGCGAATTTTTTGTGCTCTAGGATAATTTCGTTGTAAACGAAGTTTTTGTGTTCTCAGGTGATTTCGTTGAAAGGGAATCTTTTGTGTTCTAGGGTGATTTCGTTGGAAGCGATTTTTTTGTGCTCTGGGATGATATCTTTGAAAGCGAATATTTGTGTTCTCAGGAGATTTCGTTGAAAATGAATTTTTTTTGTTCTAGGGTAATATCTTTGGAAGAGAATTTTTTGTGTTCTCGGGTGATTTCGATGGAAGCAAGTTTTTGAAATATGGGGTCATTTCGTTGGAAGCGTGTTTTCTGTGCTCTGGAGTCATTTCTTTGAGAGCGAATTTTTTGTGCGCTGTGATGATTTCGTTGGAAGCGATAATGGTGTTCTCAGGAGATTTCATTGCAAGCAATTTTTTGTGTTCTGCGTAAATTTCGGTGGAAGCGAATTTTTTGTGTTCTCCGGTTTTTTCGATTGAAGCAAATTTTTGAAGTAGGGGGTCATATCGTTAGAAGCGTGTTTTCTGTGCCCTGGAGTCATTTCGCTGGAAACGTGTTTTTTATGCTCTGGGGTGATTTCGTTGGAAGCGAATATTTGTGTTCTCAGGAGATTTTGTTAGAAAAGAATTTTTTGTCTTCTGGGGTAATTTCGTTGAAAGAGAATTTTTGTGTTCTCCGGTTTTTTCGATTGAAGCAAATTTTTGAAGTAGGGGCTCATTTCGTTGGAAGCATGTTTTCATTGCTCTGGAGTCATTCGTTGGAAGCCAATTTTTTGTGCTCTGGGGTGATTTCTTTGGAAGCAAATTTTTTGTGTTCTCGGGTGATTTCGTTGAAAGCGAATATTTGTGTTCCCAGGTGATTTCATTGGAAGCAAATTTTTTGTCTTCTGGGGTAATATCGTTGGAAGAGAATTTTTTGTGTTCTCCGGTTTTTTCGATGGAAGCATATTTTTGAAATACGGGGTCATTTCATTGGAAGCGTGTTTTCTGTGCTCTGGAGTCATTTCGTTGGAAGCGAATTTTTGTGCTCTGGGGTGATTCGTTGGTAGCAAATTTTTTGTGTTCTCGGGTGATTTCGTTGAAAGGGAATTTTTGCGTTCTAGGGTGATTTCGTTGGAAGCGAATTTTTTGTGCTCTGGGATGATATTTTTGGAAGCGAATATTTGTGTTCTCAGGAGATTTAGTTGGAAGCGAATTTTTTGTCTTCTGGGGTAATATCGTTGGAAGAGAATTTTTTGTTTTCTCCTTTTTTTTTCGATGGAAGCAAGTTTTTGAAGTAGTAGGTCATTTTGTTGGAAGCGTGTTTTCTGTGCTCTGGAGTCATTTCGTTGGATGCAAAATTTTTGTGTTCTGTGGTGATTTCTTTGGAAGCGAATTTTTTGTGTTCTGGGGTAATTTCAATAGAAGCAATTTTTGTGTTCTGGGGTAATTACTTTGGAATCAAATTTTTTGTTTTCTGGGGTGATTTCGATGGAAACGAATTTTTTGTGTTCTGGGGTGATTTTGATGGAAGCGAATATTTTGTGTTCTGGGTTGATTTCGTTGGAAGAGAATTTTTTGTGTTCTGGGGCAATTTTGTTGAAAGTGATTTTTTTTGAAGTATCGGGTGATTTTGTTGGAAGCTTTTTTTCTGTGCATTAGAGTCATTTCCTTGGAAGCAAATTTTTTGTGTTCTGGGGTGATTTTGTTGGAAGCGAATTTTTTGTGTTCTAGGGTGATTTCTTTGGAAGCAATTTTTTTGTGCTCTGCGGGAATTTCGTTGGACGCGAATTTTTTGTGTTCTGGGGGATTTCGATGGAAGTAAAAATTTTCCGTTCTGGGGTAATTTCGTTGGAAGCCAATATTTGTGTTCTCGGGTGATTTTTTTGGAAGGGAATTTTTTGTGCTCTGGCTTGATTTGGGTGGAAGTAAGTTTATCTATTCTGGGGTAATTTCTTTGGAAGCGAATTTTTTCTGTTCTCGGGTGATTTGGGTAGAAGCACATTTTTTGTGTTCTGGGTTGATTTTGTTGGAAGCGAATTTTTTGTGCTCTGGGGTGATTTAATTGGAAGCGTGTTTTCTGTGTTTTGGAGTAATTTCGTTGGAAGGGAAATTTTTGTGTTCTGGGTGATTTCTTTGGATGCGATTTTTTTGTGTTCTGGGTTGATTTCGTTGGACGCGAATTTTTTGTGTTCTCAGGTGATTTCGTTGAAAGTGAATTTTTTTTTTTTTTTGCCTTAGGGTAAATTCGTTGGAAGCGAATTTATTTGTGCTTTAGGATGATTTCATTGGAAGCTAATATTTGTGTTCGCTGGGGATTTCGTTAGAAAGGCATTTTTTGTGTTCTCGTGTGATTTCGATGGAAGCAAAGTTTTTGTGTTCTGGGTTGATTTCGTTGGACACGAATTTTATGTGTTCTCAGGTGATTTCGTTGAAAGTGAAAATTTTTTCCTTAGGGTTATTTCGTTGGAAGTGAATTTTTGGTGCTCTGGGGTGATTTCTTTGGAAGCGAATATTTGTCTTCTCAGGACATTTCTTTGCAAGCGAATTTTTTTTTGTTCTGGGGTAATTTCGTGGAAGTGAATTTTTTTGTGTTCTGGGGTGATTTTGATGGAAGCGAATATTTTGTGTTCTGGGGTGATTTCGTTGAAAGCGAATTTTTTGTGCTTGGTGTGATTTTGTTGGAAGCGAATTTTTTGTGCTCTGTGGTGATTTCTTTGGAAGCGAATATTTGTCTTCTCAGGACATTTCTTTGCAAGCGAATTTTTTGTGTTCTGGGGTAATTTTGTTGGAAGCGAATTTTTGTATCTGGGATGATATCTTTGAAAGCGAATATTTGTGTACTCAGGAGATTTCGTTGGAAAAGAATTTTATGTATTCTGGGGTAATATCGTTGGAAGAGAATTTTTTGTTTTCTCCTTTTTTTTTCGATGGAAGCAAGTTTTTGAAGTAGTAGGTCATTTTGTTGGAAGCGTGTTTTCTGTGCTCTGGAGTCATTTCGTTGGATGCAAAATTTTTGTGTTCTGTTGTGATTTCTTTGGAAGCGAATTTTTTGTGTTCTGGGGTAATTTCAATAGAAGCAATTTTGTGTTCTGGGGTAATTACTTTGGAATCGAATTTTTTGTTTTCTGGGGTGATTTCGATGGAAGCGAATTTTTTGTGTTCTGGGGTGATTTTGATGGAAGCGAATATTTTGTGTTTTGGGTTGATTTCGTTGGAAGAGAATTTTTTGTGTTCTGGGGCAATTTTGTTGAAAGTGATTTTTTTTGAAGTATCGGGTGATTTCGTTGGAAGCATGTTTTCTGTGCATTGGAGTCATTTCCTTGGAAGAAAATTTTTTGTGTTCTGGGGTGATTTTGTTGGAAGCGAATTTTTTGTGTTCTAGGGTGATTTCTTTGGAAGCAATTTTTTTGTGCTCTGCGGGGATTTCGATGGAAGCGAATTTTTTGTATTCTGGGGTAATTTCTTTGGAAGCACATTTTTTCTGTTCGTAAAAGCGAATTTTTTGTGCTCTTGGGTGATTTGGTTGGAAGCGCATTTTATGTCTTCTGTGGTGATTTCGAAGGATGCGAGCGTTTTATGTTCTAGGGTGATTTTCTTTGAAGGGAATTTTTTGTGTTCTGGGGTCATTTCATTGAAAGCGTGTTTTCTGTGCTCTGGAGTCATTTCGTTGGAAGCGAATTTTTTTGTGTTCTCGCGTGATTTCGTTGAAAGGGAATTTTTGCGTTCTAGGGTGATTTCGTTGGAAGCGAATATTTTGTGCTCTGTGGTGATTCCGTTTGAAGCGAATTTTTTGTGTTCTCATGTGATTTCGTTTAAAGCTAATTTTTTGTGTTCTGGGGTGATTTCGATGGAAACAAATTTTTTCTGTTCTGTGGTAATTTCGTTGGACGTGAATTTTTTGTGTTCTCGGGTGATTTCACTGAAAGGGAATTTTTTGTGTTCGAGGGTGATTTTGTTGGAAGGGAATTTTTTTGTGCCCTTGGATGATTTCTTTGGAAGCGAATATTTGTGTTATCAGGAGATTTCGTTTGGAAGTGAATTGTTTGTGTTCTTCGGTAATTTCGTTGGAAGCGAATTTTTTGTGTTCTTGGGTGATTTCGATGGAAGCGAATTTTTGAAATATGGGGTAATTTTATTGGAAGCGTGTTTTCTGTGCTCTGGACTCATTTCGTTGGAAGCGAATTTTTTGTGTTCTCGGGTGATTTCGATGGAAGCAAATTTTTGAAATATCGGGTCATTTCTTTGGAAGCGTGTTTTCTGTGCTCTGGAGTCACTTCGTTGGAAGCGAATTTTTTGTGTTCTTGGTTGATTTCGTTGGAAGCGAATATATGTGTTTTTGGAAGATTTCGTTGCAAGCGAATTTTTTGTATTCTGGGGTAATTTCTTTGGAAGCAAATTTTGTGTGCTCTTGGGTGATTTGTTTGGAAGCGAATTTTTTGTCTTCTGTGGTAATTTCGAAGGAAGCTAGTGTTTTATATTCTAGGGTGATGTCGTTGGAAGGGAATTTTTTGTGTTCTGTGCTCATTTCATTGGATGCGTGTTTTGTGTGCTCTGGAGTCATTTCGTTGGAAGCGAATATTTTGGTGCTCCGGGGTGATTTCATTGGAAGCGAATATTTGTGTTCTCAGGCGATTTCCTTGCAAGGGAATTTTTTGTGTTCTGCGGTGATTTCGTTGGAAGCGAATTTTTTGTGTTCTCGGGTGATTTCGTTGAAAGGGTATTTTTCTGTTTTAGGGTGATTTCGTTGGAAGCGAATTTTTTGTGCTCTGTGATGATATCTTTGGAAGCAAATATTTGGGTTCTCAGGAGATTTTGTTGAAAAAGAATTTTTTGTCTTCTGGGGTAATATCATTAGAAGAGAATTTTTTGTGTTTTCCGGTATTTCCATGGAAGCAAATTTTTGTAGTAGGGGGTCATTGCATTGGAAGCGTGTTTTCTGTGCTCTGGAGTCACTTCGTTGGAAGCGAATTTTTTGTGTTCTGGGTTGATTTCATTGGAAGCGAATATTTCTGTTTTCGGAAGATTTCGTTGGAAAAGAATTTTTTGTCTTCTGGGGTAATATCATTAGAAGAGAATTTTTTTTGTTTTCCAGTATTTCCATGGAAGCAAATTTTTGTAGTAGGGGGTCATTGCGTTGGAAGCATGTTTTCTGTGCTCTGGAGTCATTTCGTTGGAAGCGAATATTTTGTGCTCTGGGGTGATTTCGTTGGAAGCAAATTTTTTGTGTTCTCGGGTGATTACTTTGAAAGGGAATATTAGTGTTCTAGGGTGAGTTCGTTGGAAGTGAATTTGTTGTGCTCTGGAATGATATCTTTGGAAGCGAATATTTGTGTTCTCAGGAGATTTCATTGGAAAAGAATTTTTTGTCTTCTGGGGTAATATCGTTGGAAGCTAATTTTTTGTGTTCTCCGGTTTTTTCGATGGAAGCAAATTTTTGAAGTAGGGGTTCATTTCGTTGGAAGCGTGTTTTCTGTGCTCTGGAGTCATTTCGTTGGAAGTGAATTTTTTGTGTTCTCGGGTGATTTCGTTGAAAGGGAATTTTTGTGTTCTGGGGTCATTTCTTTGGAAGCCTGTTTTCTGTGCTCTGGAGTCATTTCGTTAGAAGCGAATTTTTTGTGTTCTGGGCTGATTTCGTTGGAAGCGAATTTTTTGTGTTCTGTGGTAATTTCTATGGAAGCCAATTTTTTGTGCTCTGGGGTGATTTCGTTGGAAGCGAATTTTTGTGTTCTCAGGAGATTTCGTTGCAAGCGAATTTTTTGTGATCTGGGTTGATTTCATTGGAAGCGAATTTTTTGTGTTCTCGGGTGATTTCATTGAAAGGGAATTTTTGTATTCTAGGGTGATTTCATTGGAAGAAAATTTTTTGCTCTGGGATGATAATTTTGAGACGAATATTTGTTTTCTCATGAGAATTCGTAGGAAAAGAATTTTTTGTCTCCTGGGGCAATATCGTTGGAAGAGAATTTTTTGTGTTCTCCGGTCTTTTCAATGGTAGCAAATTTTTGGAGTAGGGGGTCATTTCTTTGGAAGCATTTTCTCTATGCTCTGGAGTCATTTCTTTGGAAGCCAATTTTTTGTGCTCTGGGGTGATTTCGTTGGAAGCCAATATTTGTGTTCTCAGGAGATTTCGCTGCAAGCGAATATTTTGTGTTCAGGGGTAATTTCGTTGAGAGGGAATTTTTTGTGTTCTCAGGTGATCTCGATGGAAACAAATTTTTGAAGTAGGGGGTCATTTCGTTGTAAGCGTGTTTTCTGTGCTCTGGGATGATATCTTTGGAATCAAATGTTTGTGTTCTTATAAGATTACGTTGGAAAAGATTTTTTTGTCTTCTGGCGTAATATCGTTGGAAGAGAATTTTTGTGCTTTCCGGTCTTTTCAATGGAAGCAAATTTTTGAAGTAGAGGTTCATTTCGTTGGAAGCGTGTTTTCTGTGCTCTGGAGTCATTTATTTGGAAGCGAATTTTTTGTGTTCTGGGGTGATTTGGTTGGAAGCGAATATATGTGTTCTCAGAAGATTTCTTTGCAAGCAAATTTTTTGTGTTCTGGGGTAATTTCGTGGGAAGCGAATTTTTTGTGTTCTCGGGTGATTTCTTGGAAAGCGAATTTTTTATGTTCTAGGGTGATTTCGTTGGAAGCGAATTTTTTGTGTTCTGGGGTCCTTTCATTGGAAGCGTGTTTTCTGTGCTATGGAGTCATTTCATTGGAAGCGAATATCTTGAGCTCTGTGGTGATTCCGTTTGAAGCGAATTTTTTGTGTTTTCAGGTGATTTCGTTTAAAATTAATTTTTTGTGTTCTAGCGTGATTGCGTTGGAAGCTAATTTTTTGTGTTTTGGGGTGATTTCGATGGAAGCAAATTTTTTCTGTTCTGTGGTAATTTCGTTGGACGTGAATTTTTTCTGTTCTTGAGTGATTTCGTTGAACGGGATTTTTTTGTGTTCTAGGGTGATTTTGTTGGAAGCGAATTTTTTTGTTCTCTGGGATGATTTCTTTGGAAGCGAATATTTGTATTATCAGGAGATTTCATTGGAATCAAATTTTTTGTGTTCTGGGGTCATTTCATTGGAAGCGTGCTTTCTGTGCTCTGGAGTCATTTCGTTGGAAGCGAATTTTTTGTGCTCTGGGGTGATTTCGTTGAAAGGGAATTTTTGTGTTCTAGGGTAATTTTGTTGGAAGCAAATTTTTGTGTCTGGGATGATATCTTTGAAAGCGAATATTTGTGTTCTCAGCAGATTTCGTTGCAAGGGAAGTTTTTGTGTTCTGCGGTGATTTCGTTGGAAGCGAATTTTTTGTGTTCTCGGGTGATTTCGTTGAAAGGGTATTTTTCTGTTTTAGGGTGATTTCGTTGGAAGCAAATTTTTTGTGCTCTGTGATGATATCTTTGGAAGCGAATATTTGTGTTCTCAGGAGATTTCGTTGGAAAAGAATTTTTTGTCTTCTGGGGTAATATCGTTAGAAGAGAATTTTTTGTGTTTTCCGGTATTTCCATGGAAGCAAATTTTTGAAGTAGGGGGTCATTGCGTTGGAAGCGTGTTTTCTGTGCTCTGGAGTCATTTCGTTGGAAGCGAATTTTTGTGTTCTGGGGTCCTTTCATTGGAAGCATGTTTTCTGGGCTTTGGAGTCATTTCTTGGAAGCGAATATTTTGTGCTCTGTGTTGATTTTTTTGGAAGCGAATTTTTTGTGTTCTCAGGTGATTTCGATTATAGCTCATTTTTTGTGTTCTATCGTGATTGCATTGGAAGCGAATTTTTTGTGTTCTGGGGTGATTTCGATGGAAGCAAATTTTTTCTGTTCTGTGGTAATTTTGTTGGAAGTGAACTTTATTATTCTCAGGTGATTTCGTTGAAAGCGAATTTTTTGTGTTCTAGGGTGATTTTGTTGGAAGCGAATTTTTTTGTTCTCTGGGATGATTTCTTTGGAAGCGAATATTTGTGTTATCAGGAGATTTCGTTGGAAGCGAATTTTTTGTGTTCCGGGGTAATTTCTTTGGACGCGAATTTTTTGTGTTCTTGGTTGATTTCAATGGAAGCAAATTTTTGAAATATGGGGTCATTTCGTTGGAAGCGTGTTTTCTGTGCTCTGGAGTCATTTAGTTGGAAGCGAATTTTTTGTGCTCTGGGGTGATTTCGTTTGAAGCGAATTTTCTGTGCTCTGGGGTGATTTGTTTGGAAGCGAATTTTTTGTCTTCTGTGGTGATTTCGATGGAAGCGCATTTTTTATGTTTTAGGGTGATTTCATTGGAGGCGAATTTTTTGTGTTCAGGGGTCATTTTATTGGAAGCATGCTTTCTGTGCTCTGGAGTCATATCTTCGGAAGCAAATTTTTTGTGTTTTCGGGGGATTTCGTTGAAAGGGAATTTTTGTGTTCTAGGGTGATTTCTTTGGAAGCGAATTTTTTCTACTCTGTGATGATATCTTTGGAAGCGAATATTTGTGTTCTCAGGAGATTTTGTTGGAAAAGAATTTTTTGTCTTCTGTGGTAATATCGTTGGAAGAGATTTTTTTGTGTTCTCCGGTGTTTTCGATGGAAGCAAATTTTTGAAGTAGGGGGTCATTTCGTTGGAAGCGTGTTTTCTGTGCTCTGGAGTCATTTCGTTGGAAGCGAATATTTTGTGTTCTGGGGTGATTTCGTTGGAAGCAAATATTTGTGTTCTCAGGAGATTTCGTTGCAAGCGAATTTTTTGTGTTCTAGGGTAATTTCGTTGGAAGCGAATTTTTTGTGCTCTTGGGTGATTTGGTTGGAAGCGCATTGTTTGTCTTCTGTGGTGATTTCGAAGGTAGCGAGTGTTTTATGTTCTAGGGTGGTTTTCTTGGAAGGGAATTTTTTTGTGTTCTGGGGTCATTTCATTGGAAGCGTGCTTTCTGTGCTCTGGAGTCATTTCGTTGAAAGCGAATTTTTTATGTAATAGGGTGATTACATTGGAAGCGAATTTTTTGTTCTGGGGTCCTTTCATTGGAAGCGTGTTTTCTGTGCTTTGGAGTCATTTCATTGGAAGCGAATATTTTGTGCTCTGTGGTGATTGCGTTGGAAGCGAATTTTTTGTGTTGTGGGGTGATTTCATTAGAAGCAAATTTTTTCTGTTCTGTAGTAATTTCGTTGGACGTGAATTTTTTGTGTTTTCGTTGAAAGGGGATTTTTTGTGTTCGAGGGTGATTTTGTTGGAAGCGAATTTTTTTGTGCCCTGGGATGATTTCTTTGGAAGCGAATATTTGTGTTATCAGGAGATTTCGTTGGAAGTGAATTTTTTGTGTTCTGGGGTAATTTCGTTGGAAGCGAATTTTTTGTGTTCTTGGGTGATTTCGATGGAAGCAAATTTTTGAAATATCAGGTCATTTCGTTGGAAGCATGTTTTCTGTGCTCTGGAGTCATTTCATTGGAAGCGAATTTTTTGTGTTCTCGAGTGATTTCGATGGAAGCAAATTTTTGAAATATCGGGTGATTTCTTTGGAAGCGTGTTTTCTGTGCTCTGGAGTCACTTCGTTGGAAGCGAATTTTTTGTGTTCTGAGTTGATTTCGTTGGAAGCGAATATATGTGTTTTTCGGAAGATTTAATTGCAAGCGAATTTTTTGTATTCTGGGATAATTTCATTGGAAGCAAATTTTTTGTGTTCTCGGGTGATTTCGTTGAAATCGATTTTTTTATGTTCTAGGGTGATTTCGTTGGAAGGGAATTTTTTGTGCTCTTGGGTGATTTGGTTTGAAGCTAATTTTTTGTCTTCTGTGGTGATTTCGAAGGCAGCGAGTGTTTTATATTCTAGGGTGATTTTGTTGGAAGGGAATTTTTTGTGTTCTGGTGTCATTTCATTGGAAGCGTGTTTTGTGTGCTCTGGAGTCATTTCATTGGAAGCAAATTTTTTTTGTGCTCTGGGATGATTTCGTTGGAAGCGAATATTTGTGTTCTCAGGAGATTTCATTGCGAGGGAATTTTTTGTGTTCTGCGGTGATTTCGTTGGAAGCGAATTTTTTGTGTTTTCGTTGAAAGGGTATTTTTCTGTTTTAGTGTGATTTCGTTGGAAGCGAATATTTGTGTTCTCAGGAGATTTCGTTGGAAAAGAATTTTTTGTCTTCTGGGGTAATATCGTTAGAAGAGAATTTTTTGTGTTTTCCGGTATTTCCATGGAAGCAAATTTTTGAAGTAGGGCGTCCTTGCGTTGGAAGCGTGTTTTCTGTGCTCTGGAGTCATTTTGTTGGAAGCGAATTTTTTGTGTTCTGCGGTGATTTCGTTGGAAGCGAATTTTTGTGTTCTGGGGTAACTTCATTCGAAGCGAATTTTTTGTGTTCTGGGTTCCTTTCATTGGAAGCATGTTTTCTTTGCTTTGGAGTCATTTCATTGGAAGCGAATATTTTGTGCTCTGTGGTGATTTTGTTGGAAGCGAATTTTTTGTGTTCTCAGGTGATTTCGTTTATAGCTCATTTTTTGTATTATAGCGTGATTGCTTTGGAAGCGAATTTTTTGTGTTCTGGGGTGATTTCAATGGAAGCAAATTTTTTCTGTTCTATGGTAATTTTGTTGGAAGTGAACTTTTAGTGTTCTCGGGTGATTTCGTTGAAAGCGGATTTTTTGTGTTCTAGGGTGATTTTGTTTGAAGCGAATTTTTTTGTGCTCTTGGATGATTTCTTTGGAAGCGAATATTTGTGATATCAGGAGATTTTGTTGGAAGCGAATTTTTTGTGTTCTGGGGTAATTTCTTTGGACGCAAATTTTTTGTGTTCTTGGGTGATTTCAATGGAAGCAAATTTTTGAAATATGGGGTCATTTCGTTGGAAGCATGTTTTCTGTGCTCTGGATTCATTTCGTTGGAAACGAATTTTTTGTGCTCTGGGGTGATTTCGTTCGAAGCAAATTTTTTGTGCTCTGGGGTGATTTGGTTAGAAGCGAATTTTTTGTCTTCTGTGGTGATTTCGATGGAAGCAAATATTTTATGTTTTAGGGTGATTTCGTTGGAGGCGAATTTTTTGTGTTCAGGGGTCATTTCATTGGAAGCATGCTTTCTGTGCTCTGGAGTCATATCTTTGGAAGCGAATTTTTTGTGCTCTGGGGTGATTTTGTTGGAAGCAAATTTTTTGTGTTTTCGGGGGATTTCGTTGAAAGGGAATTTTTGTGTTCTAGGGTGATTTCTTTGGAAGCGAATTTTTTCTACTCTGTGATGATATCTTTGGAAGCGAATATTTGTGTTCTCAGGAGATTTCGTTGGAAAAGAATTTTTCGTCTTCTGGGGTAATATCGTTGGAAGAGAATTTTTTGTGTTCTCCGGTGGTTTCGATGGAAGCAAATTTTTGAAGTAGGGGGTCATTTCGTTGGAAGCGTGTTTTCTATGCTCTGGAGTCATTTCTTTGGAAGCGAATTTGTTGTGTTCTGTGGTGATTTGGTTGGAAGTGAATCTAAGTGTTCTCAGAAGATTTTGTTGCAAGCGAATTTTTTGTGTTCTGGGTTATTTTCGTTGGACGTGAATTTTTTGTGTTCTCGGGAGATTTCGTTGAAAGTGAATTTTTTGTGTTCTAGGGTAATTTTGTTGGAAGCGAATTTTTTTGTGCTCTGGAATGATATCTTTGGAAGCGAATATTTGTGTTCTCAGGAGATTTCGTTGGAAAAGAATTTTTTGTCTTCAGGGGTAATATCTTTGGAAGAATATTTTTTTTGTTCTCCAGTTTTTTCAATGGAAGCAAATTATTGAAGTAGGGGGTCTTTTCATTGGAAGCGTGTTTTCTGTGCTCTGGAGTCATTTTGTTGGAAGCGAATTTTTTGTGCTCTGGGGTGATTTCGTTGGAAGCGAATATTTGTGTTCTCAGGAGATTTCGTTGCAAGCGAATATTTTGTGTTTTAGGGTGATTTCGTTGGAAGCGAATTTTTTGTGCTCTTGGGTGATTTGGTTGGAAGCGCATTTTTTTGTCTTCTGTGGTGATTTCGAAGGTAGGGAAGGTTTTATGTTCTAGGGTGATTTTCTTGGAAGGGAATTTTTTGTGTTCTGGGGTCATTTCATTGGAAGCGTGTTTTCTGTGCTCTGGAGTCATTTCGTTGGAAGCGAATTTTTTTGTGTTCTTGGGTGATTTCGTTGAAAGCGAATTTTTTATGTTCTAGGGTGATTTCATTGGAAGCGAATTTTTTGTGTTCTGGGGTCCTTTCTTTGGAAGCGTGTTTTCTGTGCTTTGGAGTCATTTCATTGGAAGCGAATATTTTGTGCTCTGTGGTGATTCCGTTTGAAGCGAATTTTTTGTGTTCTCAGGTGATTTCGTTTAAAGCTAATTTTTTGTGTTCTGGGGTGATTTCGATGGAAGCAAATTTTTTCTGTTCTTTGGTAATTTCGTTAGACGTGAATTTTTTGTGTTCTCGGGTGATTTCACTGAAAGGGAATTTTTTGTGTTCTAGGGTGATTTTGTTGGAAGCGAATTTTTTTGTGCCCTTAGATGATTTCTTTGGAAGCGAATATTTGTGTTTTCAGGAGATTTCGTTGGAGGTGAATTGTTTGTGTTCTTCGGTAATTTCGTTGGAAGCGAATTTTTTGTGTTCTTGGGTGATTTCGATGGAAGCAAATTTTTGAAATATGGGGTCATTTCGTTGGAAGCATGTTTTCTGTGCTCTGGAGTCATTTCGTTCGAAGCGAATTTTTTTGTGTTCTCGGGTGATTTCGATGGAAGCAAATTTTTGAAATATCGGGTCATTTCTTTGGAAGCGTGTTTTCTGTGCTCTGGAGTCACTTCGTTGGAAACGAATTTTTTGTGTTCTGAGTTGATTTCGTTGGAAGCGAATATATGTTTTTTCGGAAGATTTCGTTGCAAGCGAATTTTTTGTATTCTGGGGTAATTTCTTTGGAAGCAAATTTTTTGTGCTCTTGGGTGATTTGGTTGGAAGCGAATTTTTTGTCTTCTGTGGTGATTTCGAAGGAAGCGAGTGTTTTATATTCTAGGGTGATTTCGTTGGAAGGGAATTTTTTGTGTTCTGTGCTCATTTCATTGGAAGCATGTTTTGTGTGCTCTGGAGTCATTTCATTGGAAGCGAATTTTTTGGTGTTCCGGGGTGATTTCGTTGGAAGCGAATATTCGTGTTCTCAGGAGATTTCCTTGCAAGGGAATTTTTTGTGTTCTGCGGTGATTTCGTTGGAAGCGAATTTTTTGTGTTCTGGGGTAATTTCGTTGGAAGCGAATATTTGTGTTCTCAGGAGATTTCGTTGCAAGCGAATTTTTTGTGTTCTGGGGTGATTTCGTTGGAAGCGAATTCTTTTTGTTCTCGGGTGATTTCGTTGAAAGGGAATTTTTGTGTTCAAGGGTGCTTTCGTTGGAAGCGAATTTTTTGTGCTCTGGGATGATATCTTTGGAAGCGAATATTTTTGTTCTCAGGAGATTTCGTTGGAAAAGAATTTTTTGTCTTCTGGGGTAATCTCGTTGGAAGAGAATTTTTTTGTGTTCTCCGGTATTTCGATAGAAGCAAATTTTTGAAATAGGGGGTCATTGCCTTGGAAGCGTGTTTTTGTGCTCTGGAGTCATTTCGTTGGAAGCAAATTTTTTGTGTTCTGGGGTAACTTCGTTAGAAGGGAATTTTTTGTGTTCTGGGGTGATTTCAATTGTAGGAAATTTTTGAAGTATGGGATCATTTCGTTGGAAGTGTGTTTTCTGTGCTCTGGAGTCATTTCTTTTGAAGCGAATTTTTTGTGTTCTGGGGTGAGTTCGATGGAAGCAAATATTTGTGTTCTGAGAAGATTTCGTTGCAAGCGACTTTTTTGTGTTTGGGGCAATTGGTTTGGAAGCGAATTTTTTGTGTCCTCATGTGATTTCAATGGAAGCAAATTTTTGAAGTATACGGTCATTTCTTTGGAAGCAAATTTTTTCTGCTTTGGGGTGATTTTGTTGGAAGCGAATTTATTGTGCTCTGGGGTGATTTGGTTGGAAGCGAATTTTTTGTCTCTGTGGTGATTTCGATGGAAGCAATTTTTTTATGTTCTAGGGTGTTTTCTATGTTCTGGAGTCATTTCTTTGGAAGCGAATTTTTGGTGTTCTGGGGTCATTTCATTGGAAGCGTATTTTCTGTGCTCTGGAGTCATTTTGTCGGAATCGAATTTTTTGTGCTCTGGGTTGATTATGTTGGAGGCGAATTTTTTGTATTCTCGGGTGATTTCGTTGAAAGGGAATTTTTTGTGTTCTTGGGTGATTTCGATGGAAACCAATTTTTGAAGTATGGGATCATTTCCTTGGAAGCGTGTTTTCTGTGCTCTGGAGTCATTTCGTTGGAAGACAATTTTTTGTGCTATGGGGTGATTTTGTTGGAAGCGAAACTTTTGTCTTCTGTGTTGATTTCGATGGAAGCGAATTTTTTATGTTTTAGGGTGATTTCGTTGGAAGCGAATTTTTTGTGCTCTGGGATGATATCTTTGGAAGCGAATAGTTGTGTTCTCAGGAGATTTCGTTGGAAAAGAATTTTTTCTTCTGGGGTAATATCGTTGGAAGAGAATTTTTTGTGTTCTCCTTTTTCTTCGATGGAAGCAAATTTTTGAAGTAGGGGGTCATTTCGTTGGAAGCGTGTTTTCTGTGCTCTGGAGTCACTTCGTTGGAAGGGAATTTTTGGTGCTCAGGCGTGATTTCGTTGGAAGCACATTTTTTGTGTTCTCGGGTGATTTCTTTTAAAGAGAATTTTTTGTGTTCTAGGGTGATTTCGTTGGAAGCGAATTTTTTGTGTTCTCGGGTGATTTCGTGGGAAAACAATTTTTTGTCTTCTTGTGTAATATCTTTGGAAGAGAATTTTCTGTGTTCTTATATTATTTCAGTGGAAGCAAATTTTTGAAATATGGGGTCATTTCGTTGGAAGAGTGTATTCTGTGCTCTAGAGGCATTTCTTTGGAAGCAAATTTTTTTTGTTCTGGGGTAATATTGTTGGAATAGAAATTTTTGTGTTCTCAGGATTTTTCGATGGAAGCAAATTTTTGAAGTAGGGAGTCATTTCGTTGGAAGCGTGTTTTCTCTACTCTGGAGTCACTTCGTTGGAAGCAAATTTTTTGTGCTCTTGGGTGATTTCGTTGGAGGCGCATTTTTTGTTTTCAGGGATAATTTCGTTGGAAGTGAATTTTTTGTGTTCTCGGGTGATTTCGATGGAAGCCAATTTTTGAAGTATTGGATCATTTCCTTGAAAGCGTGTTTTCTGTGCTCTGGAGTCATTTCGTTGGAATCGAATTTTTTGTGCTCTGCGGTGATTTTGTTGGAAGCGAAATTTTTGTGTTCTCGGGTAATTTTGTTGGAAGCGATTTTCTTGTGTTCTCGGGTAATTTCGTTGGACGTGAATTTTTTGTGTTCTAGGGTGATTTTCTTGGAAGCAAATTTTTTTGTGCTCTGGGATGATTTCTTTGGAAGCGAATATTTGTTTTCTCAGAAGATTTCCTTGCAAGCGAATTTTTTGTGTTCTGGGGTGATATCGTTGGAAGCGAATATTTTGTGTTCTCGGGTGATTTCAATGGAAACAAATTTTTGAAGTATGGTATCATTTCGTTCGAAGCGTGTTTTCTGTGCTCTGGAGTCATTTTGTTGGAAGCGAATTTTTTGTGTTCTTGGGTGACTTCCTGGAAGCGAATATTCGTGTTCTCAGAAGATTTCGTTGCAAGTGAATTTTTTTGTGTTCTGGGGTAATGTTGTTGGAAGCGAATTTTTTGTGTTCTCAGGTTTTTTCGATGGAAGCAAATTTTTGATGTAGGGGGTCATTTCGTTAGAAGCGTGTTTTCTGTGCTTTGGAGTCACTTCGTTGGAAGGGAATTTTTGTTGCTCTGGGGTGATTTCGTTGGAAGCAAATTTTTTGTGTTCTCGGGAGATTTCGTTAAAAGGGAATTTTTTGTGTTCTGGGGTCATTTCGTTGGAAGCGTGTTTTCTGTGCTCTGGAGTCATTTCGTTGGAAGCGAATTTTTTGTGCTCTGGGGTGATTTTGTTGGAAGCGCAATTTTTGTGTTCTCGGGTAATTTCGTTGGAAGCGATTTTCTTGTGTTCTGGGGTAATTTCGTTGGACGTGAATTTTTTGTGTTCTAGGGTGATTTTTTTGGAAGCAAATTTTTTTGTGCTCTGGGATGATTTCTTTGGAAGCAAATATTTGTGTTCTCAGAAGATTTCCTTGCAAGGGAATTTTTTGTGTTCTGGGGTAATTTCATTGGAAGCGAATTTTTTGTGTTCTGGGGTGATTTCCTTGGAAGCGAATTTTTTGTGTTCTGGGGTGATTTCGTTGGAAGTGAATATTTTGTTTTCTCGGGTGATTTCAATGGAAACAAATTTTTGAAGTATGGTATCATTTGTTCGAAGCGTGTTTTCTGTGCTCTGGAGTCATTTCGTTGAAAGCGAATTTTTTGTGTTCTGGGGAGATTTCGTTGGAAGCGAATATTTGTGTTCTCAGAAGATTTAGTTGCAATCGAATTTTTTCTGTTCTCTGGTTTTTTCGATGGAAGTAAATTTTTGAAGTAGGAGGTCATTTCGTTGGAAGCATGTTTTCGGTGCTCTGGAGTCATTTCGTTGGAAGCGAATTTTTTGTGCTCTAGGTTGATTTCGTTGGAAGCGAATTTTTTGTGTTCTCGGGTGATTTCTTTGAAAGGGAATTATTTGTGTTCTAGGGTGATTTCGTTGGAAGCGAATTTTTTTGTGCTCTGGGATGATTTCTTTCAAAGCGAATATTTGTGTTCTCAGGAGATTTCGTTGGAAGCGAATATTTTGTGTTCTGGGGTAATTTCGTTGAAAGCTAATTTTTTGTGTTCTCGGGTGATTTCAATGGAAGCAAATTTTTGAAATATGGGGTCATTTCGTTGGAAGCCTGTTTTCTGTGCTCTGGAGTCATTTCGTTGGAAGCGAATTTTTTGTGTTCTCGGGTGATTTCGATGGAACAAATTTTTGAAGTATGGTATCATTTCATTGGTTGGGTGTTTTCTGTGCTCTAGAGTCATTTCGTTGGAATCGAATTTTTTGTGCTCTGGGGTGATTTTGTTGGAAGCGCAATTTTTGTGTTCTCGGGTAATTTCGTTGGAAGCGATTTTCTTGTGTTCTGGGGTAATTTCGTTGGACGTGAATTTTTTGTGTTCTAGGTTGATTTTTTTGGAAGCGAATTTTTTTGTGCTCTGGGATGATTTCTTTGGAAGCAAATATTTGTGTTCTCAGAAGATTTCCTTGCAAGCGAATTTTTTGTGTTCTGGGGTAATTTCATTGGAAGCGAATTTTTTGTGTTCTGGGGTGATTTCCTTGGAAGCGAATTTTTTGTGTTCTGGGGTGATTTCGTTGGAAGTGAATATTTTGTGTTCTCGGGTGATTTCAATGGAAACAAATTTTTGAAGTATGGTATCATTTGTTCGAAGCGTGTTTTCTGTGCTCTGGATTAATTTCATTGGAAGCGAATTTTTTGTGTTCTGGGGAGATTTCGTTGGAAGCGAATATTTGTGTTCTCAGAAGATTTCGTTGCAATCGAATTTTTTCTGTTCTCCGGTTTTTTCGATGGAAGTAAATTTTTGAAGTAGGAGGTCATTTCGTTGGAAGCATGTTTTCGGTGCTCTGGAGTCATTTCGTTGGAAGCGAATTTTTTGTGCTCTGGGTTGATTTCATTGGAAGCGAATTTTTTGTGTTCTCGGGTGATTTCTTTGGAGGGAATTATTTGTGTTCTAGGGTGATTTCGTTGGAAGCGAACTTTTTTGTGCTCTGGGATGGTTTCTTTCGAAGCGAATATTTGTGTTCTCAGGAGATTTCGTTGGAAGCGAATATTTTGTGTTCTGGGGTAATTTCGTTGAAAGCTAATTTTTTGTGTTCTCGGGTGATTTCAATGGAAGCAAATTTTTGAAATATGGGGTCATTTCATTGGAAGCCTGTTTTCTGTGCTCTGGAGTCATTTCGTTGGAAGCAATTTTTTTGTGTCCCGGGGTGATTTCTTTGGAAGCGAATTTTTTGTGTTCTAAGGTAATTTCATTGGAAGCGAATTTTTTGTGTTCTCCGGTTTTTTCGATGGTAGCAAATTTTTGAAGTAGGGGGACACTTCGTTGGAAGCGTGTTTTCTGTGCTCTGGAGTCATTTCGTTGGAAGCGAATTTTTTGTTCTCTGTGGTTATTTCTTTGGACGTGAATATTTTGTGTTCTCGGGTGATTTCGTTGAAAGGAAATGTTTTGTGTTCTAGGGTGATTTCGTTGGAAGCGAATTTTTTGTGTTCAGGGGTGATTTCGATGTAAGCAAATTTTTTCTGTTCTGTGGTAATTTCGTTGGACGTGAATTTTTTGTGTTCTCGGGTGTTTTCGATGAAAGGGATTTTTTTGTGTTCCAGGGTGATTTCGGTGGAAGCGAATTTTTTTGTGCTCTGGGATGATTTCTTTGGAAGCAAATATTTGTGTTCTCGGGTGATTTCTTTGAAAGGGAATTATTTGTGTTCTAGGGTGATTTCGTTGGAAGCAAATTTTTTTGTGCTCTGGGATGATTTCTTTCGAAGCGAATATTTGTGTTCTCAGGTGATTTCGTTGGAAGCGAATATTTTGTGTTCTGGGGTAATTTCGTTGAAAGCGAATTATTTGTGTTCTTGGGTAAATTCGTTGGAAGGGAATTTTTTGTGTTCTCGGGTGATTTCGATGGAACTAAATTTTTGAAATATGGGGTCATTTCGTTGGAAGCGTGGTTTCTCTGCTCTCGAGTCATTATGTTGGAAGCGAATATTTTGTGCTCTGTGGTGATTTTGTTGGAAGCGAATGTTTTGTGTTCTCAGGTGATTTCGTTTATAGCTCATTTTTTGTATTCTAACGTGATTGCTTTGAAAGCGAATTTTTTGTGTTCTGGGGTGATTTCAATGGAAGCAAATTTTTTCTGTTCTGTGGTAATTTTGTTGGAAGTGAACTTTTAGTGTTCTCGGGTGATTTCGTTGAAAGCGAATTTTTTGTGTTCTAGGGTGATTTTGTTGGAAGCGAATTTTTTTGTGCTCTTGGATGATTTCTTTGGAAGCGAATATTTGTGATATCAGGAGATTTTGTTGGAAGTGAATTTTTTGTGTTCTGGGGTAATTTCTTTGGACGCAAATTTTTTGTGTTCTTGGGTGATTTCAATGGAAGCAAATTTTTGAAATATGGGGTCATTTCGTTGGAAGCATGTTTTCTGTGCTCTGGATTCATTTCGTTGGAAACGAATTTTTTGTGCTCTGGGGTGATTTCGTTCGAAGCAAATTTTTTGTGCTCTGGGGTGATTTGGTTAGAAGCGAATTTTTTGTCTTCTGTGGTGATTTCGATGGAAGCAAATTTTTTATGTTTTAGGGTGATTTCGTTGGAGGCGAATTTTTTGTGTTCAGGGGTTATTTCATTGGAAGCGTGCTTTCTGTGCTCTGGAGTCATATCTTTGGAAGTGAATTTTTTGTGCTCTGGGGTGATTTCGTTGGAAGCAAATTTTTTGTGTTCTCGGGGGATTTCGTTGAAAGGGAATTTTTGTGTTCTAGGGTGATTTCGTTGGAATCGATTTTTTTCTTCTGTGATGATATCTTTGGAAGCGAATATTTCTGTTCTCAGGAGATTTCGTTGGAAAAGAATTTTTTTGTCTTCTGGGGTAATATTGTTGGAAGATTTTTTTGTGTTCTCCGGTTTTTTCGATGGAAGCAAATTTTTGAAATAGGGGGTCATTTCGTTGGAAGCATGTTTTCTGTGCTGTAGAGTCATTTTGTTGGAAGCGAATTTTTTGTGCTCTGGGATGATTTCGTTGGAAGCGAATATATGTGTTCTCAGGAGATTTCGTTGAAAGCGAATTTTTTGTGTTCTAGGGTGATTTCGTTGGAAGCGAATTTTTTGTGCTCTGGGATGATATCTTTGGAAGCGAATATTTGTGTTCTCAGGAGATTTCGTTGGAAAAGAATTTTTTGTCTTCTGGGGTAATATCGTTGGAAGAGAATTTTTTGTGTTCTCCGGTGTTTTCGATGGAAGCAAATTTTTGAAGTAGGGGGTCATTTCGTTGGAAGTGTGTTTTCTGTGTTCTGGAGTCATTTCTTTGGAAGCGAATTTGTTGTGTTCTGTGGTGATTTGGTTGGAAGTGAATATAAGTGTTCTCAGAAGATTTTGTTGCAAGCGAATTTTTTGTGTTCTGGGTTATTTTCGTTGGACGTGAATTTTTTGTGTTCTCGGGAGATTTCGTTGAAAGTGAATTTTTTGTGTTCTAGGGTAATTTTGTTGGAAGCGAATTTTTTTGTGCTCTGGAATGATATCTTTGGAAGCGAATATTTGTGTTCTCAGGAGATTTCGTTGGAAAAGAATTTTTTGTCTTCAGGGGTAATATCTTTGGAAGAATATTTTTTTTGTTCTCCAGTTTTTTCAATGGAAGCAAATTATTGAAGTAGGGGGTCTTTTCATTGGAAGCGTGTTTTCTGTGCTCTGGAGTCATTTTGTTGGAAGCGAATTTTTTGTGCTCTGGGGTGATTTCGTTGGAAGCGAATATTTGTGTTCTCAGGAGGTTTCGTTGCAAGCGAATTTTTTGTGTTTTAGGGTGATTTCGTTGGAAGCGAATTTTTTGTGCTCTTGGGTGATTTGGTTGGAAGCGCATTTTTTGTCTTCTGTGGTGATTTCGAAGGAAGGGAAGGTTTTATGTTCTAGGGTGATTTTCTTGGAAGGGAATTTTTTGTGTTCTGGGGTCATTTCATTGGAAGCGTGTTTCCTGTGCTCTGGAGTCATTTCGTTGGAAGCGAATTTTTTTGTGTTCTTGGGTGATTTCGTTGAAAGCGAATTTTTTATGTTCTAGGGTGATTTCATTGGAAGCGAATTTTTTGTGTTCTGGGGTCCTTTCTTTCGAAGCGTGTTTTCTATGCTTTGGAGTCATTTCATTGGAAGCGAATCTTTTGTGCTCTTTGGTGATTCCGTTTGAAGCAAATTTTTTGTGTTCTCAGGTGATTTCGTTTAAAGCTAATTTTTTGTGTTCTCGGGTGATTTCACTGAAAGGGAATTTTTTGTGTTCTAGGGTGATTTTGTTGGAAGCGAATTTTTTTGTGCCCTTGGATGATTACTTTGGAAGCGAATATTTGTGTTATCAGGAGATTTCGTTGGAAGTGAATTGTTTGTGTTCTTCGGTAATTTCGTTGGAAGCGAATTTTTTGTGTTCTTGGGTGATTTCGATGGAAGCAAATTTTTGAAATATGGGGTCATTTCGTTGGAAGCATGTTTTCTGTGCTCTGGAGTCATTTCGTTCGAAGCGAATTTTTTTGTGTTCTCGGGTGATTTCGATGGAAGCAAATTTTTGAAATATCGGGTCATTTCTTTGGAAGCGTGTTTTCTGTGCTCTGGAGTCACTTCGTTGGAAACGAATTTTTTGTGTTCTGGGTTGATTTCGTTGGAAGCGAATATATGTTTTTTCGGAAGATTTCGTTGCAAGCGAATTTTTTGTATTCTGGGGTAATTTCTTTGGAAGCAAATTTTTTGTGCTCCTGGGTGATTTGGTTGGAAGCGAATTTTTTGTCTTCTGTGGTGATTTCGAAGGAAGCGAGTGTTTTATATTCTAGGGTGATTTCGTTGGAAGGGAATTTTTTGTGTTCTGTGCTCATTTCATTGGAAGCGTGTTTTGTGTGCTCTGGAGTCATTTCATTGGAAGCGAATTTTTTGGTGCTCCGGGGTGATTTCGTTGGAAGCAAATATTTGTGTTCTCAGGAGATTTCCTTGCAAGGGAATTTTTTGTGTTCTGCAGTGATTTCGTTGGAAGCGAATTTTTTGTGTTCTGGGGTAATTTCGTTGGAAGCGAATATTTGTGTTCTCAGGAGATTTCGTTGCAAGCGAATTTTTTGTGTTCTGGGGTGATTTCGTTGGAAGCGAATTCTTTTTGTTCTCGGGTGATTTCTTTGAAAGGGAATTTTTGTGTTCAAGGGTGCTTTCGTTGGAAGCGAATTTTTTGTGCTCTGGGATGATATCTTTGGAAGCGAATATTTTTGTTCTCAGGAGATTTCGTTGGAAAAGAATTTTTTGTCTTCTGGGGTAATCTCGTTGGAAGAGAATTTTTTGTGTTCTCCGGTATTTCGATAGAAGCAAATTTTTGAAATAGGGGGTCATTGCCTTGGAAGCGTGTTTTTGTGCTCTGGAGTCATTTCGTTGGAAGCAAATTTTTTGTGTTCTGGGGTAACTTCGTTAGAAGGGATTTTTTTTGTGTTCTGGGGTGATTTCGATTGTAGGAAATTTTTGAAGTATGGGATCATTTCGTTGGAAGTGTGTTTTCTGTGCTCTGGAGTCATTTCTATTGAAGCGAATTTTTTGTGTTCTGGGGTGAGTTCGATGGAAGCAAATATTTGTGTTCTCAGAAGATTTCGTTGCAAGCGACTTTTTTGTGTTCTGGGGTAATTGGTTTGGAAGCGAATTTTTTGTGTCCTCATGTGATTTCAATGGAAGCAAATTTTTGAAGTATACGGTCATTTCTTTGGAAGCAAATTTTTTCTGCTTTGGGGTGATTTTGTTGGAAGCAAATTTATTGTGCTCTGGGGTGATTTGGTTGGAAGCGAATTTTTTGTCTCTGTGGTGATTTCGATGGAAGCAATTTTTTTATGTTCTAGGGTGTTTTCTATGTTCTGGAGTCATTTCTTTGGAAGCGAATTTTTGGTGTTCTGGGGTCATTTCATTGGAAGCGTATTTTCTGTGCTCTGGAGTCATTTTGTCGGAATCGAATTTTTTGTGCTCTGGGTTGATTATGTTGGAGGCGAATTTTTTGTATTCTCGGGTGATTTCGTTGAAAGGGAATTTTTTGTGTTCGAGGGTGATTTCGTTGGAAGCGAATTTTTTGTGTTCTGGTGTAATTTCATTGGAATAGAAATTTTTGTGCTCTCAGGATTTTTCGATGGAAGCAAATTTTTGAAGTAGGGAGTCATTTCGTTGGAAGCGTGTTTTCTGTGCTCTGGAGTCATTTCGATGGAAGCGAATTTTTTTGTGCTCTGGGGTGATTTCTTTGGAAGCGCTTTTTTTGTGTTCTGGGATAATTTCGTTGGAAGTGAATTTTTTGTGTTCTTGGGTGATTTCGATGGAAGCCAATTTTTGAAGTATGGGATCATTTCCTTGGAAGCGTGTTTTCTGTGCTCTGGAGTCATTTCGTTGGAAGACAATTTTTTGTGCTATGGGGTGATTTTGTTGGAAGCGAAATTTTTGTCTTCTGTGGTGATTTCGATGGAAGCGAATTTTTTATGTTTTAGGGTGATTTCGTTGGAAGCGAATTTTTTGTGCTCTGGGATGATATCTTTGGAAGCGAATATTTGTGTTCTCAGGAGATTTCGTTGGAAAAGAATTTTTTCTTCTGGGGTAATATCGTTGGAAGAGAATCTTTTGTGTTCTCCTTTTTCTTCGATGGAAGCAAATTTTTGAAGTAGGGGGTCATTTCGTTGGAAGCGTGTTTTCTGTGCTCTGGAGTCACTTCGTTGGAAGGGAATTTTTGGTGCTCAGGCGTGATTTCGTTGGAAGCACATTTTTTGTGTTCTCAGGTGATTTCTTTTAAAGAGAATTTTTTGTGTTCTCGGGTGATTTCGTGGGAAAACAATTTTTTGTCTTCTTGTGTAATATCTTTGGAAGAGAATTTTCTGTGTTCTTATATTATTTCAATGGAAGCAAATTTTTGAAATATGGGGTCATTTCGTTGGAAGAGTGTATTTTGTGCTCTAGAGGCATTTCTTTGGAAGCGAATTTTTTTTGTTCTGGGGTAATATCGTTGGAAGAGAAATTTTTGTGTTCTCAGGATTTTTCGATGGAAGCAAATTTTTGAAGTAGGGAGTCATTTCGTTGGAAGCGTGTTTTCTCTACTCTGGAGTCACTTCGTTGGAAGCAAATTTTTTGTGCTCTGGGGTGATTTCGTTGGAGGCGCATTTTTTGTTTTCAGGGATAATTTCGTTGGAAGTGAATTTTTTGTGTTCTCGGGTGATTTCGATGGAAGCCAATTTTTGAAGTATTGGATCATTTCCTTGAAAGCGTGTTTTCTGTGCTCTGGAGTCATTTCGTTGGAATCGAATTTTTTGTGCTCTGCGGTGATTTTGTTGGAAGCGAAATTTTTGTGTTCTCGGGTAATTTTGTTGGAAGCGATTTTCTTGTGTTCTCGGGTAATTTCGTTGGACGTGAATTTTTTGTGTTCTAGGGTGATTTTTTTGGAAGCGAATTTTTTGTGCTCTGGGATGATTTCTTTGGAAACGAATATTTTTTTTCTCAGAAGATTTCCTTGCAAGCGAATTTTTTGTGTTCTGGGGTGATATCGTTGGAAGCGAATATTTTGTGTTCTCTGGTGATTTCAATGGAAACAAATTTTTGAAGTATGGTATCATTTCGTTCGAAGCGTGTTTTCTGTGCTCTGGAGTCATTTTGTTGGAAGCGAATTTTTTGTGTTCTTGGGTGACTTCCTGGAAGCGAATATTCGTGTTCTCAGAAGATTTCGTTGCAAGCGAATTTTTTTGTGTTCTGGGGTAATGTTGTTGGAAGCGAATTTTTTGTGTTCTCAGGTTTTTTCGATGGAAGCAAATTTTTGATGTAGGGGGTCATTTCGTTAGAAGCGTGTTTTCTGTGCTCTGGAGTCACTTCGTTGGAAGGGAATTTTTGTTGCTCTGGGGTGATTTCGTTGGAAGCGAATTTTTTGTGTTCTCGGGAGATTTCGTTAAAAGGGAATTTTTTGTGTTCTGGGGTCATTTCGTTGGAAGCGTGTTTTCTGTGCTCTGGAGTCATTTCGTTGGAAGCGAATTTTTTGTGTTCTCGGGTGATTTCGATGGAACAAATTTTTGAAGTATGGTATCATTTCATTGGAAGGGTGTTTTCTGTGCTCTGGAGTCATTTCATTGGAATCGAATTTTTTGTGCTCTGGGGTGATTTTGTTGGAAGCGCAATTTTTGTGTTCTCGGGTAATTTCGTTGGAAGCGATTTTCTTGTGTTCTGGGGTAATTTCGTTGGACGTGAATTTTTGGTGTTCTAGGGTGATTTTTTTGGAAGCGAATTTTTTTGTGCTCTGGGATGATTTCTTTGGAAGCAAATATTTGTGTTCTCAGAAGATTTCCTGGCAAGCGAATTTTTTGTGTTCTGGGGTAATTTCATTGGAAGCGAATTTTTTGAGTTCTGGGGTGATTTCCTTGGAAGCGAATTTTTTGTGTTCTGGGGTGATTTCGTTGGAAGTGAATATTTTGTGTTCTCGGGTGATTTAATGGAAACAAATTTTTGAAGTATGGTATCATTTGTTCGAAGCGTGTTTTCTGTGCTCTGGAGTCATTTCGTTGGAAGCGAATTTTTTGTGTTCTGGGGAGATTTCGTTGGAAGCGAATATTTGTGTTCTCAGAAGATTTAGTTGCAATCGAATTTTTTCTGTTCTCCGGTTTTTTCGATGGAAGTAAATTTTTGAAGTAGGAGGTCATTTCGTTGGAAGCATGTTTTCGGTGCTCTGGAGTCATTTCGTTGGAAGCGAATTTTTTGTGCTCTGGGTTGATTTCGTTGGAAGCGAATTTTTTGTGTTCTCGGGTGATTTCTTTGAAAGGGAATTATTTGTGTTCTAGGGTGATTTCGTTGGAAGCGAATTTTTTTGTGCTCTGGGATGATTTCTTTCGAAGCGAATATTTGTGTTCTCAGGAGATTTCGTTGGAAGCGAATATTTTGTGTTCTGGGGTAATTTCGTTGAAAGCTAATTTTTTGTGTTCTCGGGTGATTTCAATGGAAGCAAATTTTTGAAATATGGGGTCATTTCGTTGGAAGCCTGTTTTCTGTGCTCTGGAGTCATTTCGTTGGAAGCAATTTTTTTGTGTCCCGGGGTGATTTCTTTGGAAGCGAATTTTTTGTGTTCTCCGGTTTTTTCGATGGTAGCAAATTTTTGAAGTAGGGGGAGACTTCGTTGGAAGCGTGTTTTCTGTGCTCTGGAGTCATTTCGTTGGAAGCGAATTTTTTGTTCTCTGTGGTGATTTCTTTGGACGTGAATATTTTGTGTTCTCGGGTGATTTCGTTGAAAGGAAATGTTTTGTGTTCTAGGGTGATTTCGTTGGAAGCGAATTTTTTGTGTTCAGGGGTGATTTCGATGTAAGCAAATTTTTTCTGTTCTGTGGTAATTTCGTTGGACGTGAATTTTTTGTGTTCTCGGGTGTTTTCGATGAAAGGGATTTTTTTGTGTTCCAGGGTGATTTCGGTGGAAGCGAATTTTTTTGTGCTCTGGGATGATTTCTTTGGAAGCAAATATTTGTGTTCTCAGAGATTTCGTTGGAAGCAAATTTTTTGTGTTCTTGGGTAAATTTGTTGGAAGCGAATTTTTTGTGTTCTCGGGTGATTTCGATGCAACTAAATTTTTGAAATATGGGGTCATTTCATTGGAAGCGTGGTTTCTCTGCTCTCGAGTCATTATGTTGGAAACGAATTTTTTGTGTTCTGGGGTGATTTCGTTGGAAGCGAATATATGTGTTCTCAGAAGATTTCGTTGCAAGCGAATATTTTGTGTTCTGGCGTAATTTCGTTGGAAGCGAATTTTGTGTGTTTTCGGGTGATTTCGATGGAAGCAAATTTTTGAAGATTGGGATCATTTCGTTTGGAGCGTGTTTTCTGTGCTCTGGAGTCATTGCGTTGAAAGCGAATTTTTTTGTGTTCTGGGTAATTTCCTTTGAAGGGAATTTTTTGTTTTCTCCGTTTTTTTCCAATGAAGCAAATTTTTGAAGCAGGGGGTCATTTCTTTGCAAGCGTGTTTTCTGTGCTCTGGAGTCATTTCCTTGGAAGCGAAATATTTGTGTTCTGGGGTGATTTCGTTGTAAGCAAATTTTTTGTGTTCTGGGGCAATTTCGTTGGAAGCGAATTTTTTGTCTTCTGGGGTGATTTCGTTGGAAGCGAATTTTTGGTGGTCTGGGGTGATTTCGTTGGAAGCGTGTTTTCTGTGGTCTGGAGTGATTACTTTGGAAGCGAATATTTGTGTTCTCAGGAGATTTCGTTGGAAGCGAATTTTTTGTGTTCTGGGGTGATATTGTTGGAAGCGAATTTTTTGTGTTCTGGGGTGATTTCGTTGGAAGCGATTTTTTTGTGTTCTGGGGTAATGTCCTTGGAAGCAGGTTTTATGTCCTTTGGAGTAATTTCGTTAGAAGCGAATTTTTCTCTGTTCTGGTGTGATTTCGTTGGAAATGAAGTTTTTATGATCTGCGGTGATTTCGTTGGAAACGAATTTTTTTGTGCTCTGGGGTGATTTCCTTTGAAGCGAATTTTTTGCGTTCTTTGTTAATTTCATTGGAAGCTAATTTTTTCTGTTCTCGGGTGATTTCTTTGTAAGCTAATTTTTTGTGATCTCGGGTGATTTCGATGGAAGCAAATTTTTTGTGATCTTTGTTGATTTTGTTGGAAATGATGTTTTTGTGATCGGGGTAATTTTGTTGGAAGCGAACTTTTTATGTTCTGGGTTGATTTCGATTGAAGCGAATTTTTTTGTGTTGTGGGGTGATTTCGTTGAAAGTGAATTCTTTGTGTTCTGGGGTAATATCTCTGGAAGCAGGTGTTATGTCCTTTGGAGTCATTTCGTTAGAAGCGAATTTTTCTCTGTTCTGGTGTGATTTATTTGGAAACGAAGTTTTTGTCCTCTGTGGTGATTTCGTTGGAAGCAAATTTTTGTGTTCTGGGGTAATTTGTTTGGAAGCAAATTTTTTGCATTCTCGGGTGATTTCGTTGGAAGCAAATTTTTTGTGATCCTGGGTGATTTCGAAGGAAGCAAATTTTTTGTGGTCTGGGATGATATCGTTGTTACCGAATTTTTTGAAGTATGGGGTGATTTATTTGGAAGCGTGTTTCCTGTTCTCTGGAGTCATTTTGATGGAAGCGAATTTTTTGTGTTCTGGGTTGATTTCTATCGAAGCGATTTTTTTGTGTTCTGGGGAGATTTCCGTGGGAACGAATTTTTGGCGTTCTGGGGTAATTTTGTTGGAAGAGGGTTTTATGTCCTTTGTAGTCATTTCATTGGAAGCGAATTTTTCTCTGTTCTGGTGTGATTTTGTTGGAAACGCATTTTTTTTGCTCTGGAATGTTTTTGTTGTAAGAGAATGTTTTGCGTTCTGGGGTAATTTCATTGGAAGCGAATTTTTTTGTGTGTGTGTTCTGGGGTGATTTCATTGGAAGGGAATTTTTTGTGATCTGGGGTAATTTTGTTGGAAGCGGGTTTTATGTCCTTTGGAGTCATTTCGCTAAAAGCGAATTTTTCTCTGTTCTGGTGTGATTTCGTTGGAAATGAAGATTTTGTGATCTGGGGTGATTTCGTTGGTAGCGAATTTTTTGTGGTCTGGTATGATTTCTTTGGAAACAAACTATTTGTGTTCTAGGGTGATTTTGATGGAAGCGAATTTTTTGTGTTCTGGGGTCATTTCGTTGGTAGCGTGTTTTCTATGCTCAGGAGTCATTTCGTTGGAAGCGAATTTTTTGTGTTCTCGGTTGATTTCGATGGAAGCAAATTTTTGAAGTATGGTATCATTTTGTTCGAAGCTTGTTTTCTGTGCTCTGGAGTCATTTTGTTGGAAGCGAATTTTTTGTGTTGCAGGGTGATTTCGAGGAAGTGAATTTTTTTGTGCTCTGGGATGATTTCTTTGGAAGCGAATATTTGTGTTCTCAGGATAGTTCGTTGGAAGCTAATTTTTTGTGTTCTTGGGTAATTTCGTTGGAAGCAAATTTTTTGTGTTCTAGGGTGATTTTGATGGAAGCAAATTTTTGAAGTAGGGGGCCATTTTGTTGGAAGCGTGTTTTCTGTGCTCTGGAGTCAATTCATTGGAAGTTAATTTTTTGTGCTCTGGGGCAATTTCGTTGGAAGCGAATATTTTGTGTTCTCGGGTGATTTCGTTGGAAGCCAATTTTTTGTGTTCTTGGGTGATTTCCATGAAAGCAAATTTTTTATGTTCTGGGGTAATTTCGTTGGAAGCGAATTTTTTGTGTTCTCGGGTGTTTTCGATGGAAGCAAATTTTTGAAGTATGGGATCATTTCGTTGGAAGCCTGTTTTCTGTGCTCTAGAGTCATTTCGTTGGAAGCGAATTTTTTGTGTTCTTGGGTGATTTCGTTGGAAGAGAATATTCATGTTCTCTGAAGATTTCATTGCAAGCGAATTTTTTTGTGTTCTGGGGTAATTTCGTTGGAAGCGAATTTTTTGTGTTCTCCGGTTTTTTCGATGAAAGCAAATTTTTGAAGTAGGGGGTCATTTCGTTGGAAGCGTGTTTTCTGTGCTCTGGAGTCACTTCATAGGAAGGGAATTTTTGGTGCTTTGGTGTGATTTCTTTGGAAGCAAATTTTTTTGTTTTCTGGGGTAATTACGTTGGAAGCGAATTTTTTGTGTTCTAGGGTGATTTCGTTGAAAGGGAATTTTTAGTGTTCTGGTGTCATTTCTTTGGAAGCGTGTTTTCTGTGCTCTGGATTCATTTCTTTGGAAGCGAATTTTTTGTGTTCTGGGGTGATTTTGTTAGAAGCGAATTTTTGGTGGTCTGGGGTGATTTCGTTGGAAGCGTGTTTTCTGTGGTCTGGGGTGATTACTTTGGAAGCGAATATTTGTGTTCTCAGGAGATTTCGTTGGAAGCGAATTTTTTGTGTTCCTGGGGTGATATTGTTGGAAGCGAATTTTTTGTGTTCTGTGGTGATATAGTTGAAAGTGAATTTTTTGTTTTCTGGGGTAATATTCTTGGAAGCGGGTTTTATGTCTTTTGGAGTCATTTTGTTAGAAGCGAATTTTTCTCTGTTCTGGTGTGATTTCTTTGGAAATGAAGTTTTTGAGATCTGGGGTGATTTCACTGGAAGCGAATATTTTGTGTTCTGGGGTAATTTCTTTGGAAGCAAATTTTTTGTGTTCTGTGGTGATTTCGTTGAAAGGGAATTTTTTGTGTTCTGGGGTCATTTCTTTGGAAACGTGTTTTCTGTGCTCTGGAGTCATTTCTTTGGAAGCAAATTTTTTGTGTTCTGGGTTGATTTCATTGGAAGCAAATTTTTTGTGTTCTGGGGTGATTTCTTTGGAAGCGTGTTTTCTGTGCTCTGGAGTCTTTTCGTTGGAAGCAAATTTTTTGTGTTCTGCGGTGATTTCAATGGAAGGAAATTTTTTCCATTCTGGGGTAATTTTGTGGGAAGCCAATATTTTTGTTCTCAGGTGATTTATTGGAAGGGAATTTTTTGTGCTCTGGGGTGATTTCGTTGGAAGCAAATTTTTCTATTCTGGGGTAATTTCGTTGGACGTGAATTTTTTTGTTCTCAGGTGATTTATTGGAAGGGAATTTTTTGTCTTCTGTGGTTATTTTAATGGAAGCCAATTTTTTATGTTCTAGGGTGATTTCTTTGGAAGCGAATTTTTTGTGTTCTCGGGTCATTTCATTGGTAAATTGTTTTCTGTGCTCTGGAGTCATTTCGTTGGAAGCGAATTTTTTGTGCTCTCGGGTGATTTCATTGGAAGCGATATTTTTGTGTTCTCGGGTGATTTCGTTGAAACGGAATTTTTTGTGCTCTGGGATGATATCTTTGGAAGCGAATATTTGTGTTCTCAGGAGTTTTCGTTGGAAAAGAATTTTTTGTCTTCTGGGGTAATATCGTTGGAAGAGAATTTTTTCTTTTCTCCGGTCTTTTCGATGGAAGCAAATTTTGAAATAGTGTGTCATTTCGTTGGAAGCATGTTTTCTGTATTCTGGAGTCATTTTGTTGGAAGCGAATTTTTGGTACTCTGTGGTGATTTCGTTGGAAGTGAATTTTTTGTGTTCTCGGGTGATTTCGTTGAAAGGGAATTTTTTGTGTTCTGTGGTCATTTCTTTGGCCGCGAATTTTTAGTGTTCTGGGGTCATTTAGTTGGAAGCGTGTTTTCTGTGCTCTGGAGTCATTTCGATGGAAGCGAATTTTTTGTGTTCTCGGGTGAATTTTTGGCCGCGAATTTTTAGTGTTCTGGGGTCATTTAGTTGAAAGCATGTTTTCTGAGCTCTGGAGTCATTTCGATGGAAGCGAATTTTTTGTGCTCTGGGGTGATTTCGTTGGAAGCCAATTTTTTTCTGTTCTGGGTGATTTCGTTGGAAGCGAATTTTTTGTGTTCTGGGGTAATTTCGTTGGAAGCGAATTTTTTGGTTCTCGGGTGATTTCGATGGAAGCAAATTTTTGAAGTATGGTATCAATTCATTCGAAGCGTGTTTTCTGTGCTCTGCAGTCATTTCGTTGGAGCGAATTTTTTGTGTTCTAGGGTGATTTCGTTTAAAGGGAGTTTTTCTGTTCTAGGGTGATTTCGTTGGAAGCGAATTTATTGTGTTCTAGGGTGATTTCGTTGGAAGCTAATTTTTTTGTGCTCTGTGATGGTTTCTTTCGAAGCGAATATTTGTGTTCTCAGGAGATTTCGTTGGAAGCAAATATTTTCTCTTCTGGGGTAATATCGTTGAAAGAGAATTTTTTGTTTTCTCCAGTTTTTTTGATTGAAGCCAATTTTTGAAGTATGGTATCATTTCGTTCGAAGCGTGTTTTCTGTGCTCTGGAGTCATTCCGTTGGAAGCGAATATTTGTGTTCTCAGACGATTTCGTTGCAAGCGAATTTTTTTTGTTCTCCTGTTTTATTGATGGAAGCAAATTTTTGAAGTAGGTGGTCATTTCGTTGGAAGCTTGTTTTCTGTGCTCTGGAGTAATTTCGTTGAAAGGGAATTTTTTGTGCTTTGGGCTGATTTCGTTGGAAGTGAATTTTTTGTGTTCTAGTGTGATTTCGTTGAAAGGGAATTTTTTGTGTTCTAGGGTGATTTTGTTGGAAGCGAATTTTTTGTGTTCTGTGGTGATTTCGATGAAAGCAAATTTTTGTGTTCGGGGGTAATTTCGTTGGAAGCGAACTTTTTGTGTTTTCAGGTGATTTCGATGGAAGCAAATTTTTGAAGTATGGTATCATTTCGTTCGAAGCGGGTTTCCTGTGCTCTGGAGTCATTTCGTTGGAGCGAATTTTTTGTGTTCCTGGGTGATTTCGTTGGAAGCGAATTTTTGGTGTTCTGCCGTGATTTCGATGGAAGCAAACTTTTTCTGTTCTCTGGTAATTTCGTTGGAGGTGAATTTTTTTTGTTCTCGTGTGATTTCTTTGAAAGGGAATTATTAGTGTTCTAGGGTGATTTCCTTGGAAGCGAACTTTTTTGTGCTCTGGGATGATTTCTTTCGAAGCGAATATTTGTGTTCTCAGGAGATTTCGTTGGAAGCGAATATTTTGTGTCTGGGGTAATTTCGTTGAAAGCGATTTTTTGTGTTCTCCGGTGATTTCAATGGAAGCAAATTTTTGAAATATGGGGTCATTTCGTTGGAAGCTCGTTTTCTGTCCTCTGGAGTCATTTCGTTGGAAGCAAATTTTTGGTGCTCGGGGGTGATTTCGTTGGAAGTGAATTTTTTGTGCTCTTGGGTGATTTCGTTGAAAGTGAATTTTTTGTGCTCTGGAGTCATTTCCTTGGAAGCGATTTTTTTGTGTTCTGGGGCGATTTCGTTGGAAGCGAATTTTTTGTGTTCTAAGGTAATTTCATTGGAAGCGAATTTTTTGTGTTCTCTGGTTTTTTCAATGGAAGCAAATATTTGAAGTAGGGGGTCATTTCGTTGGCAGCGTGTTTTCTGTGCTCTGGAGTCATTTCGTTGGAAGCGAATTTTTTGTTTTCTCGGGTGATTTTGTTAAAAGGGAATTTTTTGTGTTCTGTGGTCATTTCGTTGGAAGCCTGTTTTCTGTGCTCTGGAGTCATTTGGTTGGAAGCGAATTTTTTGTGTTCTGGGGTGATTTCGTTGCAGGCGAAGTGTTTGTGTTCTGGGGAAATTTCGTTGGAAGCGAATTTTTTGTTTTCTCGGGTGATTTCGATGGAAGCATATTTTTGAAGTATGGTATCATTTCGTTCGAAGTGTGTTTTCTGTGCTCTGGAGTCATTTCGTTGGAAGCGAATTTTTTGTGTTCTTGGGTGATTTCGTTGAAAGGGAATGTTTTGTATTCTATGGTGATTTCGTTGGAAGCGAATTTTTTGTGTTCTGGGTTGATTTCGTTGGAAGCAAATTTTTTGTGTTCTGGGTTGATTTCGTTGGAAGCAAATTTTTTGTGTTCTGGGGTGATTTCATTGGAAGCGTCTTTTCTGTGCTCTGGAGTCATTTCGTTGGAAGCGACTTTTTTGTGTTCTGCGGTGATTTCGATGGAAGGAAATTTTTTCCGTTCTGGGGTAATTTTGTGGGAAGCCAATATTTTTGTTCTCAGGTGATTTATTGGAAGGGAATTTTTTGTGCTCTGGGGTGATTTCGTTGGAAGCAATTTTTTTCCGTTCTGGGATAATTTCTTTAGAAGCCAATATTTTTGTTCTCGGGTGATTTTGTTGGAAGGGAATTTTTTGTGCTCTGGGTTGATTTGGTTGAAAGTAAATTTTTTCTATTCTGGGGTAATTTTGTTGGACGTGAATTTTTTTGGTCTCAGGTGATTTCGTTGAAAGTGAATTTTTTTTGCTTTAGGGTGATTTCATTGGATGCGGATTTTTTGTGCTCTGGGGTGATTTCTTTGGAAGCGAATATTTGTGTCCTCAGGAGATTTTGTTGGAAGCGAATTTTTTGTGTTCTGGGGTAATTTCGTTGGAAGCGAATTTTTTTGTGTTCTCTGGTTTTTTTGATGGAAGCAAATTTTTGAAGTAGGGGGTCATACCGTTGGAAGCGAAATTTTTTGTGTTCAGGGGTGATTTCGTTGGAAGCGAATGTTTTGTGATCTGGGGTAATTTCGTTGGAAGCGAATTATTTTGTGTTCTCATGTTATTTCGATGGAAGCAAATTTTTGAAGTATGGGGACATTTCGTTGGAAGCTATTTTATGTGCTTTGGGGTGATTTCGTTGGAAGCGAATTTCTTGTGTTCAGGGGTAATTTCGTTTGAAACAAATTTTTTGTGTTCTCGGGTGATTTCGTTGAAAGGGAAGTTTTTGTTTTCGAGGGTGATTTCGTTGGAATAGAATTTTCTGTGTTCTGGGGTGACTTCGATGGAAGTGAATTTTTTGTGTTCTCCAGTTTTTTTGATGTAAGCAAATTTTTGAAGTAGGGGGTCATTTCGTTATAATCGTGGTTTCTGTGCTTTGGAGTCAATTCGTTGGAAGGTAATTTTTTGCGCTCTGGGGTGATTTCGTTGTAAGCGAACTTGTTTGGGCTCTGGGATGATTTCTTTGGAAGCGACTATTTGTGTTCTCAGGAGATTTCATTGGAAGAGAATTTTTTGTGTTCTGTGGTGATTTCTATGGAAGCAAATTTTTTCTGTTCTGTGGTAATTTCGTTGGACGTGAATTTTTTGTTTTCTCTGGTTTTATTGATGAAAGCAAATTTTTGAAGGAGGGTGTCATTTCGTTGGAAGCGTGTTTTCTGTGCTCTGGAGTCATTTCATTGGAAGGGAATTTTTTGTGCTCTGGGGTGATTTCGATGGAAGCGAATTTTTTGTGTTCTGGGGTAATTACGTTGGATGCGAATTTTTTGTGTTCTCGGGTGATTTCGTTGGCCGCGAATTTTTAGTGTTCTGGGTTCATTTCGTTGGAAGCCTGTTTTCTGTGCTATGGAGTCACTTTGTTGGAAGCCAATTTTTTGTACTCTGTGTTGATTTCGTTGGAAGTAAACGTTTTGTGTTCTCGGGTGATTTCGTTGGCCGCGAATTTTTAGTGTTCTGGGTTCATTTCGTTGGAAGCCTGTTTTCTGTGCGATGGAGTCATTTTGTTGGAAGCGAATTTTTTGTGTTCTGGGGTAATTACATTGGAAGCGAATTTTTTGTGTTCTCGGGTGATTTCTTTGGCCGCGAATTTTTAGTTTTCTGCGGTCATTTAGTTGGAAGTGTGTTTTCTGTGCTCTGGAGTCATTTCGCAGGAAGCGAATTTTTTTGTGATCTGGGGTGATTTCGATGGAAGCAAAATTTTTCTGTTCTGTGGTAATTTCGTTGGACGTGAATTTTTTGTGTTCTCGGGTGATTTGGTTGAAAGGGAATTTTTTGTGTTCCAGGGTAATTTCATTGGAAGCGAATTTTTTTGTGCTCTAGGATGATTTTTTTGGAAGCAAATATTTGTGTTCTCAGGAGGTATCGTTGGAAGCAAATTTATTGTGTTCTGGAGTAATTTCGTTAGAAGCGAATTTTTTTGTGTTTGGGGGTAATTTCGTTGGAAGCGAATATTTTGTTTTCTCCGGTTTTTTCGATGGAAGCAAATTTTTGAAGCAGGGGGTCATTTCATTGGAAGTGTGTTTTCTCTGCTCTGGAATCATTTCGTTGGAAGCGAATTTTTTGTGTTCTGGGGTGATTTCATGGAAGCAATTTTTTGTGTTCTGGGGTAATTTCGTTGGAAGCAAATTTTTTGTGTTCTGGTGTGATTTTGTTGGAAGCGAATTTTTTGTGCTCTGGGGTGATTTGATTGGAAGCTAATATTTGTGTTCTTAGGATATTTCATTGCAAGCAAATTTTTATGTTCTGGGGTAATTTCGTTGGAAGCGAATTTTTTGTGTTCTCCGGTTTTTCTATGGAAGCAATTTTTTTTAAGTAGAGGGTCATTTCGTTGGAAGCGTGTTTTCTGTGCTCTGGAGACATTTCTTTGGCAGTGAATTTTTTGTGCTCTGGGGTGATTTCGTTGGAAGCGAATTTTTTCTATTCTCGGGTGATTATGTTGAAAGCGAATTTTTTATGTTCTAGGGTTATTTCGTTGGAAGCGAATTTTTTGTGCTCTGGGGTGATTTGATTGGAAGCTAATATTTGTGTTCTTAGGATATTTCGTTGCAAGCGAATTTTTATGTTCTGGGGTAATTTCGTTGGAAGCGAATTTTTTGTGTTCTCCGGTTTTTCTATGGAAGCAATTTTTTTAAGTAGAGGGTCATTTCATTGGAAGCGTGTTTTCTGTGCTCTGGAGTCATTTCTTTGGCAGTGAATTTTTTGTGCTCTGGGGTGATTTCGTTGGAAGCGAATATTTTCTATTCTCGGGTGATTTCGTTGAAAGCAAATTTTTTATGTTCTAGGGTTATTTCGTTGGAAGCGAATTTTTTTGTGCTCTGGGATGATATCTTTGGAAGCGAATATTTGTGTTCTCAGGAGTTTTCGTTCGAAAAGAATTTTTTGTCTTCTGGGGTAATATCGTTGGAAGAGAATTTTTTGCGTTCTCCTGTCTTTTTGATGGAAGCAAATTTTGAAATAGTGTGTCAATTTGTTGGAAGTATGTTTTCTGTGCTATGGAGTCATTTCGTTGGAAGTGAATTTTTTGTGTTCTCGGGTGATTCGTTGAAAGGGAATTTTTTGTGTTCTGGGGTCATTTCTTTGGAAGTCTGTTTTCTGTGCTCTGGAGTCATTTCGTTGGAAGCGAATTTTTTGTGTTCTGGGGTGATTTCGTTGAAAGCAAATTTTTTCTGGTCTGTGGAAATTTTGTTGGAAGCGAATTTTTTGTGATCTCCGGTTTTTTCGATGGAAGCAAATTTTTGAAGTAGGGGGTCATTTTGTTGGAAGCATGTTTTCTGTGCTCTGGAGTCACTTGGTTGGAAGAAAATTTTTGGTGCTCTGGAGTGATTTCGTTGGAAGCAAATTTTTTGTGTTCTCGGGTGATTTCATTTAAAGGGAATTTTTTGTGTTCTAGCGTGATTTCGTTGGAAGCGCATTTTTTGTTTTCTGGGGTAATTACTTTGGAAGCGAATTTTTTGTGTTCTCGGGTGATTTAATTGAAAGGAAATTTTTAGTGTTCTGGCATCATTTCATTCGAAGCGTGTTTTCTGTGCACTGGAATCATTTCGTTGGAAGCTAATTTTTTGTGCTCTTGGGTGATTTCGTTGGAAGCAATTTTTTTGGGTTCTAGGGTGATTTCGTTGAAAGGGAATTTTTTGTGTTCTGGGGTCATTTCGTTGGAAGGAATTTTTTTGTGTTCTGGGGTGACTGCGTTGGAAGCATGTTTTCTGTGCTCTGGAATCATTTCGTTGGAAGCGAATTTTTTCTGTTCTGCGGTGATTTCGATGGAAAGAAATTATTTCCGTTCTGGGGCAATTTTGTGGGAAGCGAATATTTTTGTTCTCAGGTGATTTATTGGAAGGGAATTTTTTGTGCTCTGGGGTGATTTCGTCGGAAGCAATTTTTTTCTATTCTGGGGTAATTTCGTTGGACGTGAATTTTTTTGTTCTCAGGTGATTTCATTGAAAGTGAATTTTTTGTGTTCTGGGTTGATTTCATTGGACACGAATTTTTTGTGTTCTCAGGTGATTTCGTTGAAAGTGAAATTTTTTTCCTTAGGGTTATTTCGTTGGAAGTGAATTTTTGGTGCTCTGGGGTGATTTCTTTGGAAGCGAATATTTGTGTTCTCAGGAGATTTCGTTGGAAAAGAATTTTTTGATTTTATGGTGATTTCATTGGAAGCTAATATTTGTGTTCCCGGGTGATCTCGTTAGAAGTGAATTTTTTCTGTTCTCAGGTGATTTCGATGGAAGCAAATTTTTTGTGTTGGGGTTGATTTTGTTGGAAGCGAATTTTTTGTGTTCTGGGGCAATTTAGTTGGAAGTGAATTTTTCTGAAGTATGGGGTGATTTCATTGGAAGCATGTTTTCTGTGCTCTGGAGTCATTTCTTTGGAAGCAAATTTTTTGTGTTCTGGGGTGATTTCCTTGGAAGCAAATTTTTGTGTTCTGGGGTAATTTCTTTGGAAGCGAATTTTTGTGTTCTCGGGTGATTTCGATGAAGCAAATTTTTCAAGTATGGGCTCATTTCATTGAAAGCGAATTTTTTGTGCTTGGGGTGATTTCGTTGGAAGCGAATTTTTTGTGCTCTGGGGTGATTTCTTTGGAAGCGAATATTTGTCTTCTCAGGAGATTTCTTTGCAAGCGAATTTTTTGTGTTCTGCGGTAATTTCGTTGGAAGCGAATTTTTTGTGTTCTCAGGTAATTTCGATGGAAGCAAATTTTTGAAGTATAGGGACATTTCGTTGGAAGCGAATTTTTTATGTTCCTGGGTGATTTCGTTGGATGCAAATATATTTGTTCCCTGGTGATTTCGGTGGAAGCTAATTTTTCATGTTCTGGGGTATTTTTGTTGGAAGCGAATTTTTTTCTGTTCTCGGGTGATTTCAATAGAAGCAAATTTTTCGTGTTCTGGGTTGATTTCTTTGGAAGTAAATTTTTTGTGTTTTGGGGTGATTTCGTTGGAAGCGATTTTTTTGTGTTCTGGGGTGATTTCGATGGAAGCAAACTTTTTCCATTCTGGGGTAATTTCGTGGGAAGTCAATATTTGTGTTCTCGGGTGATTTTGTTGGAAGGGAATTTTTTGTGCTCTAGGTTGATTTGGTTGGAAGTAAATTTTTTCAATTCTCGGGTAATTTCGTTGTATGTGAAATTTTTTGTGTTCTCGGGTGATTCCGTTGAAAGTGAATTTTTTTGCTTTAGGGTGATTTCGTTGAAAGCGAATTTTTTGTGCTCTGTGGTGATTTCTTTGGAAGCGAATTTTTTGTGTTCTGGGGTGATTTTATTGGAAGCGAATTTTTTGTGTTCTAGGGTGATTTCGTTGGAAGCGAATTTTTTGTGTTCTCTGGTTTTTTCGATGGAAGCAAATTTTTGAAGTAGGGGGTCATTTCATTGGAAGCGTGTTTTCTGTACTCTGGAGCCATTTTGTTGGAAGGGAATTTCTTCTGTTCTGAGGTAATTTCATTGGAAGCGAATTTTTTTGTGTTCTCGGGTGATTTCGATGGAAGCGATTTTTTTATGTTGTAGCGTGATTTCGTTGGAAGCTAATATTTTTGTTCTCGTGTGATTTCATTGGATGCGAATTTTTGGTGGTCTGGCGTAATTTCTTTGGAAGCGAATTTTTTCTGTTCTCGGGTGATTTCGATTTAAGCAAATTTTTTGTGTTATGGGTTCATGTCGTTTGAAGCGAATTTTTGGTGTTCTTGGGTGATTTCGATGGAAGCAAATTATTGAAGTATGGGATCATTTCTTTGGAAGCGTGTTTTCTGTACTCTGAAGTCTTTTCGTTGGCAGCTAATTTTTTGGGCTCTGCGGTGATTTCTTTGGAAGCGAATATTTTGTGTTCTCGGGTGATTTCGTTGAAAGCGAATTTTTTATGTTCTAGGGTAATTTCATAAAAGCGAATTTTTTGAGATCTGGGGTGATTTGGTTGGAAGTGAATTTTTTGTCTTCTGTGGTGATTTCGATGGAAGCGAATTTTTTATGTTCTAGGGTGATTTCGTTGGAAGCGAATTTTTTGTGTTCTGGGGTAATTTCATTTGAAGCTTATTTTATGTGCTCTGGAGTCATTTCGTTGGAAGCGAATTTTTTGTGCTCTGCGGTGATTTTGTTGGAAGCGAATTTTTTGTGTTCTCTGGGGATTTCTATGGAAGCATATTTTTGAAATATGGGGTCATTTCATTGGAATCATATTTTCTGTGCTCTGGAGTCTTTTCTTTGAAAGCGAATTTTTTGTGCTCTGTGGTGATTTCGTTGGAAGCGAATTTTTTGTGTTCTCGGGTGATTTCGTAGAAAGGGAATTTTTTTTGTTCTAGGGTGATTTAATTGGAAGCAATTTTTTTCTGATCTGGGATGATATCTTTGGAAGTGAATATTGGTGTTCTCAGGAGATTTCCTTGGAAAAGATTTTTTTGTCTTCTGGGGTAATATCTTTAAAAGAGAATTTTTTGTGTACTACGGTCTTTTCGATGGAAGCAAATTTTTGAAGTAGAGGGTCATTTCGTTGGACGCATGTTTTCTGTGCTCTGGAGTCATTTCTTTGGAAGCGAATTTTTTGTGCTCTGTGGTGATTTCGTTGGAAACGAATATTTTCTTCTCAGGAGATTTCGTTGCAAGCAAATTTTTTGTGTTCTCGGGTGATTTCGTTGGCAGCGAATATTTGTGTTCTCAGAAGATTTCGTTGCAAGTGAATTTTTTGTGTTCTCCGGTTTTTTGGATGTAAGTAAATTTTTGAAGTATGGGGTCATTTCTTTTGAAGCATGTTTTCTGTGCTCTGGAGTAATTTCGTTGGAAGGGAATTTTTTTTGCTCTGGGGTGAATTCGTTTGAAGCGAATATTTGTGTTCTTAGGTGATTTCGTTGAAAGGGAATTTTTTGTGTTCTCGGGTGATTTCGTTGAAAGGGAATTTTTTGTGTTCTAGGGAGATTTCTTTGGAAGCGAATTTTTTGGTGCTCTGCGATGATTTCTGTGGAAGCGAATATATGTGTGCTCAGAAGATTTCGTTGCAAGCGAATTCTTTGTGTTCTGGGGTAATTTCGTTGGAAGCGAATTTTTTGTGTTTTTGGGTGATTTCGATGGAAGCAAATTTTTGAAGTATGGCGTCATTTCGTTGGAAGCGTGTTTTCTGTGCTCTGGAGTCATTTCGTTGGCAGCGAATTTTTTGTGCTCTGGGGTGATTTCGTTGGAAGCGAATATTTTGTGTTCTCGGGTGATTTCGTTGAAAGCGAATTTTTTATGTTCTAGGGTAATTTCGTAAAAGCGAATTTTTTGAGCTCTGGGGTGATTTGGTTGGAAGCGAATTTTTTATCTTCTGTGGTGATTTCAAAGGAAGCGAATTTTTTATGTTCTAGGGTGATTTCGTTGGAAGCGAATTTTTTGTGTTCTGGGGTAATTTCATTTGAAGCTTGTTTTCTGTGCTCTGGATTCATTTCGTTGGAAGCGAATTCTTTGTGCTCTGGGGTGATTTCATTGGAAACGAATTTTTTGTGTTCTCGGGTGATTTCGATGGAAGCGAAAGTTTTATGTTCCTGGGTGATTTCGTTGGAAGCAAATATTTGTGTTCCCTGGTGATTTCGTTGGAAGCTAATTTTTTATGTTCTGGGGTATTTTTGTTGGAAGCGATTTTTTTTCTGTTCTCGGGTAATTTCGATAGAAGCAAATTTTTCGTGTTCTGGGTTGATTTCTTTGGAAGTAAATTTTTTGTGTGTTGGGGTGATTTCGTTGGAAGCGAATTTTTTTGTGTTCTCTGGGGATTTCGATGGAAGCGAATTTTTGAAATATGGGGTCATTTCGTTGGAATCATGTTTTCTGTGCCCTGGAGTCATTTCTTTGGAAGCGAATTTTTTGTGCTCTGTGGTGATTTCGTTGGAAGCGAATTTTTTGTGTTCTCGGGTGATTTCGTTGAAAGGGAATTTTTGTGTTCTAGAGTGATTTAATTGGAAGCAATTTTTTTCTGATATCTTTGGAAGGGAATATTGGTGTTCTCAGGAGATTTCCTTGGAAAAGATTTTTTCTGTCTTCTGGGGTAATATCTTTAAAAGAGAATGTTTTGTGTACTACGGTCTTTTCGATGGAAGCAAATTTTTGAAGTAGGGGGTCTTTTCATTGGAAGCGTGTTTTCGGTGCTCTGGAGTCATTTCGTTGGAAGCGAATTTTTTGTGCTCTGTGGTGATTTCGTTGGAAGCGAATATTTGTGTTCTCAGGAGATTTCGTTGGAAGCGAATTTTTTGTGTTCTGGGGTGATTTCGATGGAAGCAAATTTTTGAAGTATGTGGTCATTTCGTTGGAAGCGTGTTTTCTGTGCTCAGGAGTCATTTGGTTGGAAGCGAATTTTTTGTGCTCTGGGGTGATTTCTTTGGAAGAGAATTTTTTGTGTTCTCGGGTGATTTCGATGGAAGCAAATTTTTGAAGTATGGGATCTTTTCTTTGGAAGCGTGTTTTCTGTGCTCTGGAGTCATTTAGTTGGAAGCGAATTTTTTGTGTTCTGGTGTGATTCCGTTGGAAGCGAATATATGTGTTCTCAGACGATTTTGTTGCAAGCGAATTTTTTGGGTTCTGGGGTAATTTCGTTGGAAGCAAATTTTTTATGTTCTCGGATGATTTCAATGGAAGCAAATTTTTGAAGTTTGGGGTCATTTTGTTGGAAGCGTGTTTTCTGTGCTCTGGAGTCATTTCGTTGGCAGCGAATTTTTTATGTTTAAGAGTTATTCTTTTGGAAGCGAATTTTTTGTGCTCTGGGGTGATTTCCTTGGAAACGAATATTTTCTTCTAAGGAGATTTCGTTGCAAGCAAATATTTTGTGTTCTCAGGTGATTTCGTTGGCAGCGACTATTTGTGTTCTATGAAGATTTCGTTGCAAGCGAATTTTTTGTGTTCTGGGGTAATTTCGTTGGAAGCGAATTTTTTGTGTTCTTGGGTGATTTCGATGGAAGCAAATTTTTGAAGTATGGGGTCATTTCGTTGGAAGCGTGTTTTCTGTGCTCTGGAATCATTTCGTTGGCAGCGAATTTTTTGTGCTCTGGGGTGATTTCGTTGGAAGCAAATATTTTGTGTTCTCGGGTGATTTTGTTGAATGCGAATTTTTTATGTTCTAGGGTAATTTCGTAAAAGTGAATTTTTTGAGCTCTGGGGTCATTTGGTTGGAAGCGAATTTTTTGTCTTCTGTGGTGATTTCGAAGGAAGTGAATTTTTTATGTTCTAGGGTGATTTCGTTGGAAGCGAATTTTTTGTGTTCTGGGGTAATTTCATTTGAAGCTTGTTTTCTGTGCTCTGGAGTCATTTCGTTGGAAGCGAATTCTTTGTGCTCTGGGGTGATTTCATTGGAAACAAATTTTTTGTCTTCTGTGGTGATTTCCATGGAAGCGAATTTTTTATGTACTAGGGTGATTTCGTTGGAATAATTTTTGTGTTCTGTATTCATTTTTTTGGAAGCGTGTTTTCTGTGCTTTGGAGTCATTTCGGTGGAAGCAAATTTTTTCTGCTCTGGGGTGATTTCTTTGGAAGGGAATTTTTTTGTTCTAAGGTGATTTCGTTGGGAGCAAAATTTTGTGCTCTGGGATGATATCTTTGGAAGAGAATATTTGTGTTCTCAGGAGATTTCGTTGGAAAAGAATATTTCGTCTTCTGGGGTAATATGGTTGGAAGCAAATTTTTTGTGTTCTCTGGTTTTTTCGATGGACGCAAATTTTTGAAGTAGGGGGTCATTTCGTTGGAAGCATGTTTTCTGTGCTCTGGAGTCATTTCATTGGAAGCGAATTTTTTGTGATCCGCGGTGATTTCGTTTGAAGCGAATATTTGTGTTCTCAGGAGATTTCGTTGCAAGCGAATTTTTTGTGTTCTAGGGTAATTTCGTTGGAAGCGAATTTTTTGTGTTCTCGGGTGATTTCGTTGAAAGCAAATTTTTTATGTTCTATGGTGATTTCTTTGGAAGCGAATTTTTTGTCTTCTGGGTCCTTTCATTGGAAGCGTGTTTTCTGTGCTCTGCAGTTATTTCATTGGAACCAAATTTTTTGTGTTCTGGGGTGATTTCATTGGAAGTGAATTTTTTGTGTTCTGGGTTGATTTCTTTGGAAGCGAATTTTTTTGTGTTCTGGGGTAATTTCGTTGGAAGAGAATATTTTGTATTCTCAGGTGATTTCGATGGAAGCAAATTATTGAAGTATGGTATCATTTCGTTCGAAACGTGTTTTCTGTGCTCTGGAGTCAGTTCTTTGGAAGCAAATTTTTTGTGTTCTTGGGTGATTTATTTGAAAGTGAATTTTTTATGTTCTAGGGTGATTTTGTTGGAAGCGAATTTTTTGTGCTCAGGAGGTCTTTAGTTGGAAGCGTGTTTTCTTGTGCTCTGGAGTCATTTCGTTGGAAGCAAATTTTTTGTGCTCTGGGATGATATTTTTGGAAGCGACTATTTGTGTTCTCAGGAGATTTAGTTGGAAGCTAATTTTTTGTCTTCTGGGGTAATGTCGTTGGAAGAGAATTTTTTGTTTTCTCCTTTGTTTTTCGATGGAAGCAAGTTTTTGAAGTAGTAGGTCATTTTGTTGGAAGCGTGTTTTCTGTGCTCTGGAGTCATTTCGTTGGATGCAAAATTTTTGTGTTCTGTGGTGATTTCTTTGGAAGCGAATTTTTTGTGTTCTGGGGTAATTTCAATAGAAGCAATTTTTGTGTTCTGGGGTAATTACTTTGGGATCGAATTTTTTGTTTTCTGGGGTGATTTCGATGGAAACGAATTTTTTGTGTTCTGGGGTGATTTTGATGGAAGCGAATATTTTGTGTTCTGGGTTGATTTCGTTGGAAGAGAATTTTTTGTGTTCTGGGGCAATTTTGTTGAAAGTGATTTTTTTTTTTTGAAGTATGGGGTGATTTCGTTGGAAGCATGTTTTCTGTGCATTGGAGTCATTTCCTTGGAAGCAAATTTTTTGTGTTCTGGGGTGATTTTGTTGGAAGCGAATTTTTTGTGTTCTAGGGTGATTTCTTTGGAAGCAATTTTTTTGTGCTCTGCGGGAATTTCGTTGGAAGCGAATTTTTTGTGTTCTGGGGGATTTCGATGCAAGTAAAAATTTTCCGTTCTGGGGTAATTTCGTTGGAAGCCAATATTTGTGTTCTCGGGTGATTTTTTTGGAAGGGAATTTTTTGTGCTCTGGCTTGATTTGGGTGGAAGTAAGTTTATCTATTCTGGTGTAATTTCTTTGGAAGAGAATTTTTTCTGTTCTCAGGTGATTTGGATAGAAGGAAATTTTTTGTGTTCTGGGTTGATTTTGTTGGAAGCGAATTTTTTGTGCTCTGGGGTGATTTCATTGGAAGCGTGTTTTCTGTGTTTTGGAGTCATTTCGTTGGAAGGGAAAATTTTGTGTTCTGGGTGATTTCTTTGGATGCGAATTTTTTGTGTTCTGGGTTGATTTCGTTGGACCCGAATTTTTTGTGTTCTCAGGTGATTTCATTGAAAGTGAATTTTTTTTTTTTTGCCTTAGGGTAATTTCGTTGGAAGCGAATTTTTGGTGCTCTGGGGTGATTTCTTTGGAAGCGAATATTTGTGTTCTCAGGAGATTTCGTTGGAAAAGAATTTTTTGGTTTTAGGGTGATTTCATTGGAAGCTAATATTTGTGTTCCCGGGTGATTTCGTTAGAAGCAAATTTTTTCTGTTCTCTGGTGATTTCGATGGAAGCAAATTTTTTGTGTTCTGGGTTGATTTCGTTGGAAGCGAATTTTTTGTGTTCTGGGGCAATTTAGTTGGAAGTGAATTTTTCTGAAGTATGGGGTGATTTCGTTGAAAGCAATTTTTTTGTGCTCTGGGGTGATTTCGTTGGAAGCGAATTTTTTTGTGTTCTCGGGTGATTTCGATGGAAGCGAATGTTTCATGTTCCTGGGTGATTTCGTTGGAAGCAAATATTTGTGTTCCCTGGTGATTTCGTTGGAAGCTAATTTTTTATGTTCTGGGGTATTTTTGTTGGAAGCGAATTTTTTTCTGTTCTCAGGTGATTTCGATAGAAGCAAATTTTTCGTGTTCTGGGTTGATTTCTTTGGAAGTAAATTTTTTGTGTGTTGGGGTGATGTCGTTGGAAGCGAATTTTTGTGTTCTGGGGTAACTTCGTTCGAAGCGAATTTTTTGTGTTCTGGGGTCCTTTCATTGGAAGCCTGTTTTCTGTGCTCTGGAGTCATTTGGTTGGAAGAGAATTTTTTGGGTTCTGGGGTGAATTGGTTGGAAGCTAATTTTTTGTGTTCTCGGGTGATTTCGTTGGCCGCAAATTTTTAGTGTTCTGGGGTCATTTCGTTGGAAGCGTGTTTTCTGTGCTATGGAGTCATTTTGTTGGAAGCCAATTTTTTGTACTCTGTGTTGATTTCGTTGGAAGTGAATTTTTTGTGTTCTCGGGTGATTTCTTTGAAAGGGAATTTTTTGTGTTCTGGGGTCATTTCCTTGGACACCTGTTTTCTGTGCTCTGGAGTCATTTCGTTGGAAGCGAATTTTTTGTGTTCCTGGATGATTTCGTTGGAAGCGAATTTTTTGTGTTCTGTGGAAATTTTGTTGGAAGCGAATTTTTTGTGTTGTCCGTTTTTTTCGATGGAAGTAAATTTTTGAAGTAGGGGGTCATTTTGTTGGAAGCGTGTTTTCTGTGCTCTGGAGTCACTTGGTTGGAAGAGAATTTTTGGTGCTCAGGGTTGATTTCGTTGGAAGCGAATTTTTTGTGTTCTCGGGTGATTTCATTTAAAGGGAATTTTTTGTGTTCTAGGGTGATTTCGTTGGAAGCGTGTTTTCTTTGCTCTGGAATCATTTCGTTGGAAGCGAATTTTTTGTGTCCTGCGGTGATTTCGATGGAAGGAAATTTTTTCCGTCCTGGGTTAATTTTGTGGGAAGCGAATATTTTTGTTCTCAGGTGATTTATTGGAAGGGAATTTTTTGTGCTCTGGGGTGATTTCGTCAGAAGCAAATTTTTTCTATTCTAGGGTAATTTCGTTGGACGTGAATTTTTTTGTTCTCTGGTGATTTCATTGAAAGTGAATTTTTTGTGTTCTCAGGTCATTTCATTGCTATATTGTTTTCTGTGCTCTGGAGTCATTTCGTTGGAAGCGATTTTTTTGTGTTCTCGGGTGATTTCTTTGGCCGCGAATTTTTAGTGTTCTGGGGTCATTTAGTTGGAAGCGTGTTTTCTGTGTTCTGGAGTCATTTCGATGGAAGCGAATTTTTGTGCTCTGGGGTGATTTCGTAAAAGCAAATTTTTTGTGTTCTGGGTGATTTCGTTGGAAGCGAATTTTTTGTGTTCTGGGGTAATTTCGTTGGAAGCGAATTTTTTGTGTTCTCGGGTATTTTCGATGGAAGCAAATTTTTTGTGTTCTGGGGTGATTTCGTTGGAAGCCTGTTTTCTGTGCTCTGGAGTCATTTGGTTGGAAGCGAAGATTTGGGTTCTGGGGTGAATTGGTTCAAAGCTAATTTTTTGTGTTCTCGGGTGATTTCGTTGGCCGCGAATTTTTAGTGCTCTGGGGTCATTTCGTTGGAAGCGTGTTTTCTGTGCTATGGAGTCATTTTGTTGGAAGCCAATTTTTTGTACTCTGTGTTGATTTCGTTGGAAGTGAATTTTTTGTGTTCTCTGGTGATTTCGTTGAAAGGGAATTTTTTGTGTTCTGGGGTCATTTCTTTGGACGCCTGTTTTCTGTGCTCTTGAGTCATTTCGTTGGAAGCGAATTTTTTGTTTTCCGGGCTGATTTCGTTGGAAGCGAATATTTTGTGTTCTCCGGATTTTTCGATGGAAGTAAATTTTTGAAGTAGGGGGTCATTTTGTTGGAAGGGTGTTTTCTGTGTTCTGGAGTCACTTGGTTGGAAGAGAATTTTTGGTGCTCTGGGTTGATTTCGTTGGAAGCGAATTTTTTTTGTTCTGGGTGATTTCATTTAAAGGAAATTTTTTATGTTCTAGGGTGATTTCGTTGGAAGCGCATTTTTTGTTTTCTGGGGTATTTACGTTGGAAGCGAATTTTTTGTGTTCTGGGGTAATTTCGTTAGAAGCGAATTTTTTGTTTTCGGGTGATTTCGATGGAAACAAATTTTTGAAATATGGGGTCATTTCGTTGGAAGCGTGTTTTCTCTGCTCTGGAGTCATTATGTTGGAAGCTAATTTTTTGTGTTCTGGGGTAATTTCCTTGGAAGCGAATATTTTGTTTTCTCCGTTTTTTTCGATGGAAGCAAATTTTTGAAGCAGGGGGTCATTTCGTTGGAAGTGTGTTTTCTGTGCTCTGGAGTCATTTCGTTGGAAGCGAATTTTTGGTGCTCTGGGTTGATTTCGTTAGAAGCGAATTTTTTGTGTTCTCGGGTGATTTCATTTAAAGGGAATTTTTTGTGTTCTAGGGTGATTTCGTTGGAAGCGCATTTTTTGTTTTCTGGGGTAAGTACGTTGGAAGCGAATTTTTTGTGTTCTCGGGTGATTTCATTGAAAGGAAATTTTTAGTGTTCTCGCATCATTTCATTGGAAGCGTGTTTTCTGTGCTCTGGAATCATTTCATTGGAAGCTAATTTTTTGTGCTCTTGGGTGATTTCATTGGAAGCAAATTTTTGAAGTATGGTATCATTTCGTTCGAAGCGTGTTTTCTGAGCTCTGGAGTCATTTCGTTGGAACAAATTTTTTGTGATGTAGGGTGATTTCGTTGGAAGCGAATTTATTGTATTCTGGGGTGATTTCGATGGAAGCAAATTTTTTCTGTTCTGTGGTAATTTCGTTGGACGTGAATTTTTTGTGTTCTCGGGTTATTTCGTTGAACGGGAATTTTTTGTGCTCTGGAATGATTTCTTTCGATGCGAATATTTGTGTTCTCAGGAGATTTTTTGGAAGCGAATATTTTGTCTTGTGGGGTAATATCGTTGGAAGAAAATTTTTTGTTTTCTCCGGTTTTTTCGATTGAAGCAAATTTTCGAAGTATGGTATCATTTCGTTGGAAGCGTGTTTTCTGTGCTCTGGAGTCATTTCGTTGGAAGCGAATTTTTTGTGTTCTGGGGTGATTTCGTTGGAAGCGAATTTTTTGTGCTCTGGGGTGATTTGATTGGAAGCTAATATTTGTGTTCTCAGGATATTTCGTTGCAAGTGAATTTTTTGTGTTCTGGGGTAATTTCGTTGGAAGTGAATTTTTTGTGTTCTCCGGTTTTTTCGATGGAAGCAAATTTTTTAAGTAGAGGGTCCTTTCTTTGGAAGCGTGTTTTCTGTGCTCTGGAGTCATTTCTTTGGCAGTGAATTTTTTGTGCTCTGGGGTGATTTCGTTGGAAGCGAATTTTTTCTAATCTCGAGTGATTTCGTTGAAAGCGAATTTTTTATGTTCTAGGGTGATTTCGTTGGAAGCGAATTTTTTGTGCTCTGGGGTGATTTGGTTAGAAGGGAATTTTTTGTCTTCTGTGGTTATTTCGATGGAAGCCAATTTTTATGTTTTAGGGTGATTTCTTTGGAAGCGAATTTTTTGTGTTCTCGGGTCATTTCATTGCTACATTGTTTTCTGTCCTCTCGAGTCATTTCGTTGGAAGCGAATTTTTTGTGTTCTCGGGTGATTTCGTTGAAAGGGAATTTTTGTGTTCTTGGGTGATTTCGTTGGAAGCGAATTTTTTTTGCTCTGGGATGATATCTTTGGAAGTGAATATTTGTGTTCTCAAGAGTTTTCGTTGGAAAAGAATTTTTTGTCGTCTGGGGTAATATCGTTGGAAGAGAATTTTTTCTGTTCTCCGGTCTTTTCGATGGAAGCAAATTTTGAAATAGTGTGTCATTTCGTTGGAAGCATGTTTTCTGTGCTCTGGAGTCATTTCGTTGGTAGCGAATTTTTTGTACTCTGTGGTGATTTCGTTGGAAGTGAATTTTTTGTGTTCTCAGGTGATTTCGTTGAAAGGGAATTTTTGTGTTCTGGGGTCATTTCTTTGGAAGCCTGTTTTCTGTGCTCTGGAGTCATTTCGTTGGAAGCGAATTTTTTGTCTTCCTGGGTGATTTCTTTGGAAGCGAATTTTTTGTGTTCTGTGGAAATTTTGTTGGAAGCGAATTGTTTGTGTTGTCCGTTTTTTTCGATGGAACTAAATTTTTGAAGTAGGTGGTCATTTTGTTGGAAGCGTGTTTTCTGTGCTCTGGAGTCACTTGGTTGGAAGAGAATTTTTGGTGCTCAGGGTTGATTTCGTTGGAAGCGGATTTTTTGTGTTCTTGGGTGATTTCATTTAAAGGGAATTTTTTGTGTTCTAGGGTGATTTCGTTGGAAGCACATTTTTTGTTTTCTTGGGTATTTACGTTGGAATCGAATTTTTTGTGTTCTCGGGTGATTTCGTTTAAAGGAAATTTTTAGTGTTCTGGCATCATTTCATTGGAAGCGTGTTTTCTGTGCTCTGGAGTCATTTCGTTGGAAGGGAATTTTTTGTTCTCTGGGGTGATTTCGTTGGAAGCGAATTTTTTTGTTCTCGGGTCTTTTCGTTGAAAAGGAATTTTTTGTGTTCAAGGTTGATTTCGTTGGAAGCGATTTTTTTGTGTTCTGGGGTGATTTCGTTGGTAGCAAATTTTTTGTGTTCTGGGGTGAATTCGTTGGCAGCGAATTTTTTGTGTTCAGGGGTGATTTCGATGGAAGCAAAATTTTTCTGTTCTGTGGTAATTTCATTGGACGTGAATTTTTTGTGTTCTCGGGTGATTTGGTTGAAAGGGAATTTTTTGTGTTCCAGGGTGATTTCATTGGAAGCGAATTTTTTTGTGCTCTGGGATGATTTCTTTGGAAGCAAATATTTGTGTTCTCAGGAGGTATCGTTGGAAGCGAATTTATTGTGTTCTGGGGTAATTTCGTTAGAAGCGAATTTTTTGTGTTTTCGATGGAAGCAAATTTTTGAACTATGGGGTCATTTCGTTTGAATCCTTTTTTCTCTGCTCTGGAGTCATTATGTTGGAAGCTAATTTTTTGTGTTCTGTGGTGATTTCGTTGGAAGCGAATATTCGTGTTCTCAGAAGATTTCATTGCAAGCGAATTTTTTTGTGTTCTGGGGTAATTTCGTTGGAAGCGAATTTTTTGTGTTCTGGTGTGATTTCGTTGGAAGCGAATTTTTTGTGCTCTGGGGTGATTTGATTGGAAGCTAATATTTGTGTTCTTAGGATATTTCGTTGCAAGCGAATTTTTATGTTCTGGGGTAATTTCGTTGGAAGCGAATTTTTTGTGTTCTGGGGTAATTTCGTTGGAAGCGAATTTTTTGTGTTCTCGGGTATTTTCGATGGAAGCAAATTTTTTGTGTTCTGGGGTGATTTCGTTGGACGCCTGTTTTCTGTGCTCTGGAGTCATTTGGTTGGAAGCGAATTTTTTGGATTCTGGGGTGAATTGGTTGGAAGCTAATTTTTTGTGTTCTCGGGTGATTTCGTTGAAAGGGAATGTTTTGTGTTCTAGGGTGATTTCGTTGGCAGAGAATTTTTTTGTTCAGGGGTGATTTCGATGGAAGCAAAATTTTTCTATTTTGTCGTAATTTCGTTGGACGTGAATTTTTTGTGTTCTCGGGTGATTTCTTGAAAGGGAATTTTTTGTGTTCTAGGGTGATTTCGTTGGAAGCAAATTTTTTTGTGCTCTGGGATGATTTCTGTGGAAGCAAATATTTGAGTTCTCAGGAGATATCGTTGGAAGCGAATTTATTGTGTTTTGGGGTAATTTCGTTGGAAGCGAATTTTTTTTGTTTTCAGGTGATTTCGATGGAAGCAAATTTTTGAAATATGGGGTCATTTCGTTTGAAGCGTGTTTTCTCTGCTCTGGAGTCATTATGTTGGAAGCAAATTTTTTGTGTTCTGGGGTGATTTCGTTGGAAGCCAATATATGTATTCTCAGAAGATTTTGTTGCAAGCGAATATTTTGTGTTCTGGCGTAATTTCGTTGGAAGCGAATTTTTTGTTTTCTCAGGTTTTTTCGATGGAGGCAAATTTTTGAAGCAGGGGGTGATTTCGTTGGAAGTGTGTTTTCTATGCTCTGGAGTCATTTCGTTGGAAGCGAATTTTTTGTGTTCTGGGGTGATTTCATGGAAGCAAATTTTTTGTATTCTGGGGTAATTTCGTTGGAAGCGAATTTTTTGTGCTCTGGGATGATATCTTTGGAAGCGAATATTTGTGTTCTCTGGAGATTTCGTTGGAAAAGAATTTTTTGTCTTCTGGGGTAATATCGTTGGAAGAGAATTTTGTGTGTTCTCCGGTTTTTTTGATGGAAGCAAATTTTTGAAGTAGGTGGTCATTTCATTGTGAGCATGTTTTCTTTGCTCTGGAGTCATTTTGTTGGAAGAGAATTTTTGTGCTCTGGGGTGATTTCTTTGGAAGCGAATTTTTTTGGGTTCTTGGGCAATTTCGTTGAAAGGGAATTTTTGCATTCTAGGGTGATTTCGTTGGAATCAAATTTTTTTGTTCTCGCATGATTTCTTTGAAAGGGATTTTTTGTGTTCTGGGGTGATTTCGTTGGAAGCAAATTTTTTTCCTCTGGGATGATATCTTAGGAAGCGAATATTTGTGTTCTCAGGAGAATTAGTTGTAAAAGAATTTTTTTTCTTCTGGGTTAATGTCGTTGGAAGAGATTTTTTTGTGTTCTCCACTTTTTTCGATGGAAGCAATTTTTTGAGGTAGGGGGTCATTTCATTAGAAGCATGTTTTCTGTGCTCTGGAGTCATTTCATTGGAAGCGAATTTTCTGTGCTCTGGGGTGATTTCATTGGAAGCGAATTTTTTGTGCTCTGGGATGTTATCTTTGGAAGGGAATGTTTGTGTTCTCAGGAGATTTCATTGGAAAAGAATTTTTTGTCTTCTGGGGTAATGTCTTTGGAAGAGAATTTTTTGTGTTCTCCGGTTTTTTCGATGGAAGCACATTTTTGAAGTAGTGGGTCATTTTGTTGGAAGCGTGTTTTCTGTGCACTGGAGTCATTTCGTTGGATTCAAATTTTTGGTGCTCTGGGGTGATTTCGTTGGAAGCGAGTATTTGTGTTCTTAGGAGATTTCTTTGCAACCAAATTTTTTGTGTTCTGGAGTAATTTCCTTGGAAGCGAATTTTTTTTGTTCTCGCGTGATTTCTTTGAAAGGGAATTTTTGCGTTCATGGGTGATATCATTGGAAGCATATTTGTTGTGCTCTGGGATCATATGTTTGGAAGCGAATATTTGTGTTCTCAGGAGATTTCGTTGGAAAAGAATTTTTTCTCTTCTGGGGTAATGGCGTTGGAAGAGAATTTTTTGTGTTCTCTAATTTTTTCGATGGAAGCAATTTTTTGAAGTAGTGGGTCATTTCGTTGGAAGGGTGTTTTCTATGATCTGGAGTCATTTCTTTGGAAGCGAATTTTTTGTACTCTGGGGTGATTTCGTTGGAAGCGAATTTTTTGTGTTCTCGCGTGATTTCTTTGAAAGGGAATTTTTGTGTTCTGGGGTGATTTCGTTGGAAGCGAATTTTTTGTGCTCTGGGATTATATCTTTGGAAGCGAATATTTGTGTTCTCAGGAGATTTCGTTGGAAAAGTATTTTTTGTCTTCTGGGGTAATGTCGTTGGAAGAGAATTTTTTGTGTTCTCCGTTTTTTTCTATGGAACCAAATTTTGATGTAGGGTGTCATTTCGTTGGAATCATTTTTTCTGTGCTCTGGAGTCATTTCGTTGGAAGCGAATTTTTTGTGGTCTCAGGTGATTTTGTTGAAAGGGAATTTTTGTGTTCTAGGGTTATTTCGTTGGAAGCGAATTTTTTGTGCTCTGGGATGATATCTTTGGAAGCAAATATTTGTGTTCTTAGGAGACTTCGTTGGAAATGAATTTTTTGTCTTCTGGGGTAATATCGTTGGAAGAGAATTTTTGTGTACTTTCGTTTTTTCGATGGAAGCAAATTTTTGAAGTAGGGGGTCATTTTACTGTGAGCATGTTTTCTGTGCTCTGGAGTCATTTTGTTGGAAGCGAATTTTCTGTGCTCTGGGGTGATTTCTTTGGAAGCGAATTTTTTGTGTTCTCTGGTGATTTCGTTGAAAGGGAATTTTTGTGTTCTAGGGTGATTTCGTTCGAAGCGAATTTTTTGTCCTCTGGGATGATATCTTTGGAAGCGAATATTTGTTTTCTCAGGAGATTTCGTTGCAAAAGAATTTTTTTATCTTCTGGGGTAATATCGTTGGAAGAGAATTTTTTGTGTTCTCCGGTTTTTTCGATGGAAGCAATTTTTTGAAGTAGGGGGTCATTTCGTTGGAAGCTTGTTTTCTGTGCTCAGGAGTCATTTCGTTGGAAGCGAATTTTTTGTGTTCTGGGGTGATTTCTTTTGAAGCGAATTTTTTGGGTTCTCGGGTAATTTCGTTGAAAGGGAATTTTTTCATTCTATGGTGATTTCGTTTGAAGCGAATTTTTGTGTTCTCGCATGATTTTTTTGAAAGGGAATTTTTGTGTTCTGGAGGGATTTCGTTGGAAGCGAATTTTTTTTTTGCTCTGGGATGATATGTTTGGAAGCGAATATTTGTGTTCTCAGGAGATTTCGTTGCAAAAGAATTTTTTGTCTTCTGGGGTAATATCGTTGGAAGAGAATTTTGTGTGTTCTCCGTTTTATTCGAAGGAAGCAAATTTTTGAAGCAGGGGGTCATTTCGTTGGAAGCGCGTTTTCTGTGCTCTGGAGTCATTTCGTTGGAAGCGAATTATTTGTGCTCTGGGGTGATTTCGTTGGAAGCGAATTTTTTCTGTTCTCGGGTGATTTCGTTGAAAGGGAATTTTTGTGTTCTAGGGTAATTTCATTGGAAGCAAATTTTTTTTGCTCTGGGATGATATCTTTGGAAGCGAATATTTATGTTCTCCGGAGATTTAGTTGGAAAAGTATTTTTTGTTTTCTTGGGTAATATCTTTGAAAGAGAATTTTTTGTGTTCTCCGTTTTATTCGAAGGAAGCAAATTTTTGAAGCAGGGGGTCATTTCGTTGGAAGCGCGTTTTCTGTGCTCTGGATTCATTTCGTTGGAAGAGAATTTTTTGTGCTCTCGGGTGATTTCCTTGAATAGAAATTTTTGCGTTCTAGGGTGATTTCGTTGGAAGCGAACATTTTGTGCTCTGGGACGATATCTTTGGAAGCGAATTTTTGTGTTCTCAGGAGATTTCGTTGGAAAAGAATTTTTTATCTTCTGGGGTAATATCGTTGGAAGAGAATTTTTTGTGTTCTCCGGTTTTTTCGATGGAAGCAAATTTTTGAAATAGGTGGTCATTTCATTGGACGCGTGTTTTCTGTGCTCTGGAGTCATTTCGTTGGAAGCGAATTATTTGTGCTCTGGGGTGATTTCGTTGGAAGCGAATTTTTTCTGTTCTCGGGTGATTTCGTTGAATGGGAATTTTTGTGTTCTAGGGTAATTTCATTGGAAGCAATTTTTTTTTGCTCTGGGATGATATCTTTGGAAGCAAATATTTATGTTCTCCGGAGATTTAGTTGGAAAAGTATTTTTTGTTTTTTTGGGTAATTTCTTTGAAAGAGAATTTTTTGTGTTCTCCGTTTTATTCGAAGGAAGCAAATTTTTGAAGCAGGGGGTCATTTCGTTGGAAGCGCGTTTTCTGTGCTCTGGATTCATTTCGTTGGAAGAGAATTTTTTGTGTTCTCGGGTGATTTCCTTGAATAGAAATTTTTGCGTTCTAGGGTGATTTCGTTGGAAGCGAACTTTTTGTGCTCTGGGACGATATCTTTGGAAGCGAATTTTTGTGTTCTCAGGAGATTTCGTTGGAAAAGAATTTTTGGTCTTCTGGGGTAATGTCGTTGGAAGAGCATTTTTTGTGTTCTCTGGTTTTTTCAATGGAAGGAAATTTTTGAAGTATGGGGTCATTTCTTTGGAAGCTTGTTTTCTGTGCTCTGGAGTCATTTTGTTGGAAGCGATTTTTTTGTGTTTTCGCGTGATTTCGTTAAAAGGGAATTTTTGTGTTCTGGGGTGATTTCGTTGGAAGCGAATTTTTTTTTGCTCTGGGATGATATCTTTGGAAGCAAATATTTGTGTTCTCAGGATATTTCGTTGAAAAAGAATTTTTTTCTTCTGGGGTAATGTCGTTGGAAGAGAATTTTTTGTGTTCTCGGTTGATTTCAATGGAAGCGATTTTTTTATGTTTTAGGGGGATTTCCTTGGAGGCGAATTTTTTGTGCTCTGCGGTGATTTCATTGGAAGAGAATATTTGTGTTCCTGAGTAATTTTGTTGGAAGCGAATTTTTTGTGTTCTCCGGTTTCTTCGATGGAAGCAAATTTTTGAAGTAGGGGGTCATTTCGTTGGAAGCATGTTTTCTGTGCTCTAGAGTCGTTTCGTTGCAAGCAAACTTTTTATGTTCTCGGGGGATTTTTTTGGAAGCGAATTTTTTGTGTTTTCGGGTGATTTTATTGAAAGCGAACTTTTTGTGTTTTAGGGTGATTTCGTTGGAAGCTAATTTTTTCTGCTTTGGTGTGATTTTGTTGGAAGCGAATTTCTTGTCTTCTGGGGTAATTTCTTTGGAAGCGAATGTTTGTGTTCCTTCGTAATTTCGTTGGAAGCGAATTTTTTGTGTTCTCGGTTGATTTCGATGGAAGTGAATTTTTATGTTCTAGGGGGATTTCATTGGACGTGAACTTTTTGTGCTCTGGGGTGATTTCATTGGAAGCGAATATTTGTGTTCCTGGGTAATTTTGTTGGAAGCGAATTTTTTGTGTTCTTTGGTTTTTTTGATGGAAGCAAATTTTTGAAGTAGGGGGTCATTTCATTGGAAGCGTGTTTTCTTTCCACGGAGTAATTTTGTTGGAAGCAAATTTTTGGGGTTCTGGGTTCATTTCGTTGGAAGCAAAATTTTTGTGTTCTGGGGTAATTTTGTTGGAAGCGAATTTTTTGTGTTCTTAGGTGATTTCGATGGACGCAAATTTTTGAAGTATGGGGTCATTTCGTTGGAAGCGAATAGTTTGTGCTCTGGGGTGATTTTGTTGGAAGGGAGTTTCGTGTGTTCTGGGGTAATTTCTATGGAAGCGAATTTTTTTGTGTTCTGGGGTAATTTTGTTGGAAGGGAATTTTTTGTGCTCTGGGTTGATTTGGTTGGAAGTAAATTTTCTCTATTTGTGCTAATTTCTTTGGACGTGAATTTTTTTGTTCTCGGGTGATTTTGTTGAAAGGGAATTTTTTGTGTTCTGTGGTGATTTCGTTGGAGGCAAATTTTTTGTGTTCTCGGGTGATTTCGTTGGAAGCAAATTTTTGAAGTATGGGGTCATTTCGTTGGAAGCGTGTTTTCTGTGCTCTACAGACATTTCGTTGGAAAGGCATTTTTTGTTCTCTGGGCTGATTTAGTTTGAAGCGAAATTTTTGTGTTCTAGGGTGATTTCTTTGGAAGCGAATTTTTGTGTTCTGGGGTGATTTCTTTGGAAGCGAATTTTTGTGTTCTGTGGTAATTTCTTTGGAAGCAAATTTTTTTGTTCTGGGGTGATTTCGATGGAAGCGAATTTTTTATGTTCTAGGGTGATTTCTTTGGAAGCAAATTTTTTGTGCTCTGGGGTGATTTCGTTGGAAGCGAATGTTTGTGTTTATGGGTGATTTTGTCGGAACCGAATTTTTTGTGTTCTGGAGGGCTTTAGTTAGAAGCGTGTTTTCTGTGCTCTTTAGTCGTTTCGTTGGAAGGGAATTTTTTGTGCTCTGGGGTGATTTCCTTGGAAGTGAATTTATTGTGTTCTCGGGTGATTTGGTTGAAAGCAAATTTTTTGTGTTTTATGGTGATTTCGTAAGCAGCTAAATTTTTGTGCTTTGGTGTGATTTCGTTGGAATCAAATTTCTTGTCTTCTGGGGTAATTTCGTTGGAAGCGAATTTTTTATGTTCTCGGGTGATTTCGATGTAAGCAAATTTTTTATTTTCTAGGGGGATTTCGTTGGAAGTGAATTTTTTGTGCTTTGCAGTGATTTCATTGGAAGCAAATTTCTTGTGTTCTGGGGTAATTTCGTTCGAAGAGAATTTTTTGTGTTCTCGGGTGATTTCGATGGAAGCGAACTTTTTATGTTCTAGGTGGATTTCGTTTGAAGCGAATATTTGTGCTCTGGGGTGATTTCATGGGAAGCGAATATTTGTTTTCTCAGGAGATTTCGTTGGAAAAGAATTTTTTGTCTTCTGGGGTAATATCGTTGGAAGAGAATTTTTTGTGTTCTCCGGTTTATTCGATGGAAGCAAATTTTTGAAGTAGCGGGTCATTTCATTGGAAGCATGTTTTCCTTGCTCTGGAGTTATTTCGTTGGAAGCAAATTTTTGGGGTTCTGGGGTGATTTCGTTGGAAGCGAATTTCTTGTGTTCTGGGGTAGTTTTGTTGGAAGCAAATTTTTTGTGTTCTGGGGTAATATTGCTGGAAGCAAATTTTTTGTGTTCTGGGATGATTTTGTTGGAAGCCTGTTTTCTCTGTTCTGGATTCATTTTGATGGAATGGAAATTTTTGTGTTCTGGGGTGATTTCTTTGGAAGCAAATTTTTTGTGTTCTGCGATGATTTCGTTGGAAGCGAATTTTTTGTATTCTGTTGTAATTAACTTGGAAGCCAATTTTTTGTGTTCTCGGTTGATTTCGTTGAAAGAGAATTTTTTGTGTTCTAGGGTGATTTTGTTGAAAGGGAATTTTTGTGTTCTGGGGTGATTTCTTTGGAAGCAAATTTTTTGTGTTCTGGGATGATTTCATTGGAAGTGAATTTTTTGTATTCTGTTGTAATTAACTTGGAAGCCACTTTTTGTGCTCTCGGTTGATTTCGTTGAAAGAGAATTTTTTGTGTTTTTGGGTGATTTTGTTGGCTGCAAATTTTTTTGTGCTCGGCGGTCATTTCGTTGGAAGCCTGTTTTCTGTGCTCTGGAGTCATTACGTTGGAAGCGTTCTGGGGTGATTTCGTTCAAGCGAATATTTGTGTTCTCAGAAGATTTCGTTGCAAGCGAATTTAATGTGTTCTTGGGTAATTTCGTTCGAAGCGAATTTTTTGTATTCTCCGGTTTTTACGATGGAAGAAAATTTTTGAAGTATGGGGTCATTTCGTTGGAAGCAAATTTTTTGTGTTTTGTGGTGATTTTGTTGGAAGCAAATTACTTGTGTTCTGGGGTAATTTCTTTGGAGGCGAATTTTTTGTGTACTCGGGTGATATCGTTGGAAGCAAAGTTTTGAAATATGGGGTCATTTCGTTGGAAGCGTGTTTTCTGTGCTCTAGAGACATTTCGTTGGAAGCAAATTTTTTGTTCTTTGGGTGATTTAGTTGGAAGCGAAATTTTTGTGTTCTAGGGTCTTTTCTTTGAAAGCGAATTTTTGTGTTCTGGGGTGATTTCGTTGGAAGCGAATTTTTGTGTTCTGGGGTAATTTCTTTGGAAGCAAATTTTTTTGTTCTGGGGTGATTTCGATGGAAGCGAATTTTTTATGTTCTAGGGTGATTTCTTTGGAAGCGAATTTTTTGTGCTCTGGGGTGATTTCGTTGGAAGCGAATGTTTGTGATCCCGGGTGATTTTGTTGGATGCGATTTTTTGTGTTCTGGAGGGCTTTAGTTAGAAGCGTGTTTTCTGTGCTCTTTAGTCGTTTCATTGGAAGGGAATATTTTATGCTCTGGGGTGATTTCCTTGGAAGTGAATTTATTGTGTTCTCGGGTGATTTGGTTGAAAGCAAATTTTTTGTGTTTTAGGGTGATTTCGTAAGCAGCGAATTTTTTGTGCTTTGTTGTGATTTCGTTGGAAGCGAATATTTGTGTTCTCAGGAGATTTTTTTGCAAGCGAATTTTTTGTGTTCTGGGGTAATTTCGTTGGAAGCGAATTTTTTGTGTTCTCAGGTGATTTCGATAAAAACAAATTTTTGAAGTAGGGGGTCATTTCGTTGGAAGCATGTTTTATGTGCCCTGGAGTCATTTCGTTGGAAAAAAGTTTTTTTTGCTCTGGGGTGATTTCGTTGGAAACGAATATTTGTGTTCTCAGGAGATTTCATTGGAAAAGAAATTTTTGTCTTTTGGGATAATTTCGTTGGAATTGAATTTTTGTGTTCTCGGGTGATTTCGTTGAAAGCGAATATTTTATATTCTAGGGTGATTTCGTTGGAAGCGAATTTTTTGTGCTCTGGGGTGATTTGGTTGGAAGCGAATATTTTGTCTTCTGTGGTGATTTTGATGGAAGGGATTTTTTTATGTTCTAGGGTGATTTCTTTGGAAGGGAATTTTTGTGTTCTCGGGTGATTTCATTGAAAGGGATTTTTGTGTTCTCAGGAGATTTCCTGGGAAAAGAATTTTTTGTCTTCTGGGGTAATTTCTTTGGAAGCGAATTTTTTGTGCTCTGGGGTGATTTCGTTGGAAGCGAATTTTTTGTGCTCTGGGATGATATCTTTGGAAGCAAATATTTGTGTTCTCAGGAGATTTCCTTGGAAAAGAATTTTTTGTCTTCTGGGTTAATTTCGATGGAAGCGATTTTTTTTTATGTTTCATGGTGATTTCGTTTGAAGGGAATTTTTTGTGTTCTGGAGTCATTTCCTTGGATGCGTGTTTTCTGTGCTCTGGAGTCATTTCGTTGGAAGCGAATTTTTTGTGCTCTGCGGTGATTTTGTTGGAAGCGAATATTTGTGTTCTCAGGAGATTTCGATGCAAGCGAAATTTTTGTTTTCGGTGGTGATTTTGTTGGAAGAGAATTTTTTGTGTTCTCGGGTGTTTTCGTTGATGGGGAATTTTTGTGTTCTATGGTGATTTCGTCGAAAGCGAATTTTTTGTGCTCTGGGGTGATTTTGTTGGAAGCGAATTTTTTTGTTCTCGGGTGATTTTGTTGAAAGAGAATTTTTTGTGCTCTGGGGTGATTTCGTTGGAGGCAAATTTTTATGTTCTCGGGTGATTTCGTTGGAATCAAATTTTTGAAGTATGGGGTCATTTCGTTGGAAGCGTGTTTTTTGTGCTCTGGAGTCATTTCAGTGAAAGCGAATTTTTTGTGTTATGGGGTGATTTTTTGGAAGTGAATTTTTTGTGTTCTCCGGTGATTTCGTTGAAAGCGAATTTTTTATGTTCTAGGGTGATTTCTTTGGAAGCGAATTTTTTGTCTTCTATGGTGATTTCGATGGAAGCGAGTTTTTTATGTTCTAGGGTGATTTCGTTGGAAGGGAATTTTTTGTGTTCTGGGGTCATTTCATTGGAGGCGTGTTTTCTGTGCTTTGGAGTCATTTCTTTGGTCACGAATTTTTTGTGCTCTGGGTGATTTCGTTGGAAGGGAATTTTTTTGTGTTCTCGGGTGATTTCATTGAAAGGGAATGTTTGTGTTCTAGGGTGATTTCGATGGAATCGAATTTTTTGTGCTCTGGGATGATATCTTTGGAAGCGAATATTTGTGTTCTCCGGAGATTTCGTTCGAAAAGAATTTTTTGTCTTCTGGGGTAATATCGTTGGAAGAGAATTTTTTGTGTTCTCTGGTTTTTTTCGATGAAAACAAATTTTTGAAGTAGGGGGTCATTTCGTTGTAAGCGTGTTTTCTGTGCTCTGGAGTCATTTCGTTGGAAACAAATTTTTGGGTTTCTGGAGTGATTTTGGTGGAAGCGAATTTCTTGTGTTCTGGGGTAATTTCTTTGGAAGCGAATTTTTTTGTGTTCTGGGGTAATTTTGTTGGAATCAAATTTTTTGTGTTCTGGGTTAATATTGTTGGAAGCGAATTTTTTGTGTTCTGGGATGATTTCGTTGGAAGCCTGTTTTCTCTGTTCTGGATTCATTTCCATGGAATGGAAATTTTTGTGTTCTGTGGTGATTTCTTTGGAAGCAAATTTTTTGTGTTCTGGGATGTTTTCGTTGGAAGCGAATTTTTTGTATTCTGTTGTAATTAACTTGGAAGCCAATTTTTTGTGTTCTCGGTTGATTTCTTTGAAAGAGAATTTTTTGTGTTATAGGGTGATTTCGTTGAAAGGGAATTTTTGTGTTCTGGGGTGATTTCTTTGGAAGCAAATTTTTTGTGTTCTGGGATGATTTCATTGAAAGTGAATTTTTTGTATTCTGTTGTAATTAACTTGGAAGCCAATTTTTTGTGTTCTCGGTTGATTTCATTGAAAGAGATTTTTTGTGTTCTAGGGTGATTTCGTTGAAAGAAAATTTTTGTGTTCTGGGGTAATTTCTTTGGAAGTGAATATTTTGTGTTCTGGGGTGATTTCGATGGAAGCAAATTTTTTCTGTCCTGGGGTAATTTCATTGGAAGCCAATATTTGTTTTCTCGGGTAATTTTGTTGGAAGGGAATTTTTTGTGCTCTGGGTTGATTTGGTTGGAAGTAAATTTTCTCTCTTTGTGGTAATTTCTTTGGACGCGAATTTTTTTGTTCTCGGGTGATTTTGTTTAAAGGGAATTTTTTTGTGTTCTGGGGTGATTTAGTTGGAGGCGAATTTTTTGTGTTCTCGGGTGATTTCGTTGGAAGCAAATTTTTGAAGTATGGGGTCATTTCGTTGGAAGCGTGTTTTCTGTACTCTAGAGAAATTTCGTTGGAAGCGAATTTTTTGTTCTCTGGGGTGATTTAGTTGGAAGCGAAATTTTTGTGTTCTAGGGTGATTTCTTTGGAAGCGAATTTTTGTGTTCTTGGGTGATTTTGTTGGAAGCGAATTTTTGTGTTCTGGGGTAATTTCTTTGGAAGTGAATTTTTTTTGCTCTGGGGTGATTTCGTCAGAAGCCAATTTTTTGTGTTCTCGGGTGATTTCGATGGAAGCAAATTTTTGAAGTACGGGATCATTTCGTTGGAATCGTGTTTTCTGTGCTCTGGAGTCATTTCTTTGGAAGCGAATTTTTTGTCTGCTGGAGTAATTTCGTTGGAAGCGAAATTTTTGTGTTCTGGGGTGATTTCTTTGGAAGCAAATTTTGTGTGTTCCGGGGTGATTTCTTTGGAAGCCTATATATGTGTTTTCGGGTGATTTTGTTGGAAGGGAATTTTTGTGTTCTGGGTTGATTTGGTTGGAAGTAAATTTTTTCTATTCTGCAGTAATTTCCTTGGACACCAATTTTTTGTGTTCTCGGATGATTTCGTTGAAAGTGAATTTTGTCTTTTTCTAGGGTGATTTCGTTGGTAGCGAATTTTTTATGTTCTAGGGAGATATCGTTGGAAGCTAATATTTGTATTCTCGGGTGATTTCGTTGGAAGCGAATTTTTTGTGTTGTGGGTTGATTTCGTTGGAAGCGAATATTTGTGTTCTCGGGTGATTTCGTTGGAAGCGAATTTTTTGTGTTCTGGGGTAATTTCATTGGAAGCGAGTTTTTTGTGTTCTTGGGTGATTTCGAAGGAAGTGAATTTTTTGTGTTCTGGGTTGATTTCATTGGAAGCGAATTTTTTGTGTTCTGGTGTGATTTCATTGGGAACGAATTTTTTGTGCTCTGGGGTGATTAGGATAGAAGCGAATTTTTTCTGTTCTGGGGTAATTTCGTTGGAAGTGAATATTTTGAAGTATGGGGTGATTTCGTTAGAAGCGTGTTTTCCGTGCTCTGGAGTCACTTCGTTGGAAGCAATGTTTTTCTCTTTTGGGGTAATTTCGTTGGAAGCACATTTTTTGTGTTCTCGGGTGATTTCGATGGTAGCGTGTTTTCTGTGGTCTGGAGTCATTTCGTTGGAAGCAAATTTTTTCTCTTCTGGGGTAATTTCGTTGGAAGCGAATTTTTGAGTTCTGGGGTGATTTCTTTGGAAGCAAATTTTTGTGTTCTGGGGTAATTTCATTGGAAGCCAATATTTGTGTTCCTGGGTGATTTTGTTGGAAGGGAATTTTTTGTGTTCTAGGGTTATTTTGTTGGAAGCGAATTTTTCGTGTTCTGGGGTGATTTCGTTGGAAGCGAACTTTTTGTGTTCTGGGGTGATTTCTTTGAAAGCAATTTTTTGTGCTCTGGGGTCATTTCGTTGGAAGCGAATTTTTTGTGTTCTCGGGTGATTTCGTTGGAAGCGAATTTTTTGTGTTCTGGGGTAATTTTGTTGGAAGCCTGTTTTTTGTGTTCTTGGGTGATTTCGAAGGAAGCGAATTTTTTGTGTTCTGGTGTGATTTCATTGGGAACTAATTTTTTGTGCTCTGGGGTGATTAGGACAGAAGCGATTTTTTTCTGTTCTGGGGTAATTTTGTTGGAAGTGAATTTTTTGTGTTCTGGGTTGATGTCGTTGAAAGTGAATTTGTTGTGCTCTGGGTTGATTTCGTTGGAAGCGAATAGTTGTGTTCTGGGGTAATTACGTTAGAAGAGAATATTTTTTGTTCTTGGGTGATTTTGTTGGAAGCGAAATTTTTGTTCTCAGGAGATTTCATTGCCAGCAAATTTTTTCTGTTCTGGGGTAATTTTGTTGGAAGTGAATATTTTGAAGTATGGGGTGATTTCGTTAGAAGCATGTTTTCTGTGTTCTGGACGCATTTCGTTGGAAGCAAATTTTTTCGCTTCTGAGGTAATTTCGTTGGAAGCGAATTTTTTGTGTCTCGGGTTATTTCATTGGAAGCGTGTTTTCTGTGTTCAGGAGTCATTTCGTTGGAGGCGAAATTTTTGTGTTCTGGGGTGATTTCTTTGGAAGCGAATTTTTTGTGTTCTGGGGTGATTTCGTTGGAAGCAAATTTTTGTGTTCTGGGGTAATTTTGTTGGAAGCCAATTTAGTGTTTTCGGGTGATTTCGATGGAAGCAAATTTTTTATGTTCTCGGGTGATTTCGTTGCAAGCAAATTTTTTTGTGTTCTGGGGTAATTTCGTTGGAAGCGAATTTTTTGTGTTCTGGGTTGATTTCGTTGGACGCGAATTTTTTGTCTTCTAGGGTGATTTCGTTGAAAGCGAATTTTTGTGCTCTAGGGTGAGTTCGTTGGAAGCGAATTTTTTGTGCTCTGGGGTGATTTCGTTGGAAATAAATTTTTTTCTGTTCTGGGGTAATTTCGTTGGAAGTGAATATTTTGAAGAATGGGGTGATTTCGTTAGAAGCATGTTTTCCGTGCTCTGGAGTCATTTCGTTGGAAGCAATGTTTTTCTCTTTTGGGGTAATTTCGTTGGAAGCACATTCTTTTGTGTTCTCGGGCGTTTTCGATGGTAGCGTGTTTTCTGTGGTCTGGAGTCATTTCGTTGGAAGCAAATTTTTTCTCTTCTGGGGTAATTTCGTTGGAAGCGAATTTTTGAGTTCTGGGGTGATTTCTTTGGAAGCAAATTTTTGTGTTCTGGGGTAATGTCATTGGAAGCCAATATTTGTGTTCCTGGGTGATTTTGTTGGAAGGGAATTTTTTGTGTTCTAGGGTTATTTTGTTGGAAGCGAATTTTTCATGTTCTGGGGTGATTTCATTGGAAGCGAATTTTTTGTGTTCTGGGGTAATTTCGTTGGAAGCCAATATATGTGTTCCTCGATGATTTTGTTGGAAGGGAATTTTTTGTGCTCTGGTGTGATTTCTTTAGGGCAAATTTTTTCTATTCTGATGATTTCGTTGGACACGAATTTTTTTGTGTTCTAGGGTGATTTTGTTGAAAGCGAATTTTTTGTGCTCTACGGTGATATCGTTGGAAGTGAATTTTTTGTGCTCTGGGGTGATTTCGGTGGAAGCAAATTTTTTCTGTTCTGGGGTAATTTCGTTGGAAGTGAATTTTTTGAAGAATGGGGTGATTTCGTTAAATGCGTGTTTTTTGTGCTCTGAAGTCATTTCATTGGAAGCAAAATTTTTGTGTTCTGGGGTGATTTCTTTGGAAGTGAATTTTTTATGTTCTGGTGTGATTTCGTTGGAAGCAAATTTTTGTGTTCTGGGCTAATTTCATTGGAAGCAATTTTTTTTGTGTTCTGGGGTGATTTCGATGGAAGCAAATTTTTTCTGTACTGGGGTAATTTCCTTGGAAGCCAATATTTGTGTTCCTGCGTGATTTTGTTGGAAGGGAATTTTTTTTGCCCTTGGTTGATTTGGTTGGAAGTAATTTTTTTCTATTCTGGGGTAATTTCGTTGGACACCAATTTTTTGTGTTCTGGGTGATTTGGTTGAAAGCGAATTTTTGTGTACTAGGGTGAGTTCGTTGGAAGCGAATTTTTTGTGCTCTGGGGTGATTTCGTTGCAAGCGAATGTTTTGTGTTCTGGGGTAATTTCGTTGGAAGAGAATATTTGTGTTTGCGTGTTTTCTGTGCTTTGAAATCACCCGAGAACACAAAAAAATTCGCTTGCAACGAAATCTTCTGAGAATACAAATATTCGCTTCCAACGAAATCACCTCAGAACACAAAAAATTCGCTTCCAAAGAAATCACCCTAGAACACAAAAAATTCCCTTTCAAAGAATTCACCGGAGAACACAAAAAATTCAAGTCCAACGAAATTACAACAGAACAGAAAAAATTTGCTTGCAACGAAATCTTCTGAGAACACATATATTCGCTTACAATGAAATCACCCCAGAACACAAAAAATTCAATTTCAACGAAATTACCGAGAAAACAAAAATTTTGTTTCCAACGTATTCTCCTGGGAACACAAATATTCGCTTCCAACGAAATCACCCCAGAGCACAAAAAACTCGTTTCCAACGAAATGACTCCAGGGCACAGAAAACACGCTTCCAACAAAATGACCCCATACTTCAAAATTTGCTTCCATCGAAAAGACCGGAGAACACAAAAAATTCTCTTCCAACAATATTACCCCACAAGACAAAAAATTCTTTTCCAATGAAATCTCCTGAGAACACAAATATTCGCTTCCAAAGGTATCATCCCAGAGTAGAAAATATCGCTTCCAACGAAATCACCCTAGAACACAAAAATTCCCTTTCAACGAAATCACCCAAGAACACAAAAAATTCGCTTCCAACGAAATCACCCCAGAACACAAAAAATTCGCTTCCAACGAAATGACTCCAGAGCACAGAAAACACGATTCTAACAAAATGACCCCCTATTTCAATAATTTGCTTCCATCGAAAAAACCGGAGAACACAAAAAATTCACTTCCAAAGAAATTACCCAGAAAACAAAAGTTTCTTTTCCAACGTATTCTCCTGGGAACACAAATATTCGCTTCCAAAGAAATCACCCCAGAGCACAAAAAACTCGTTTGCAACGAAATGACTCCAGGGCACAGAAACACGCTTCAAATGAAATGACCCCCTACTTCAAAAATTAGTTTCTATCGAAATCACATGAGAACACAAAAAATTTGCTTCCAACGAAATTACCCCTGAACACAAAAAATTCGCTTGCAACGAAATCTACTCAGAACACAAATATTTGCTTCCAACGAGATCACCCCAGAGCACAAAAAATTCGCTTCCAACGAAATGACTCCAGAGCACAGAAAACACGCTTCCAAAGAAATGACCCCATACTTCAAAAATTTGCTTCCATCCAAAAAACCGGACAACACAAAAAATTCACTTCCAACGAAATTACACCAGAAGAGAAAAAATTCGTTTGCATCGAAATCTTCTGAGAACACAAATATTCGCATCCAACGAAATCACCACAGAACACAAAAAATTCGCTTCCAAACAAATCACACTATAACACAAAAAATTCCCTTTCAACGAAATCACCCGAGAACACAAAAAATTCGATGCCAATGATTACCCCAGAACACAAGAAATTCCTTCCAACGAAATCACCACAGAGCACAAAAAATTTGCTTCCAATGAAATTAACCCATAACAGAAAAAATTCGCTCCAACAAAATCACCCCAGAGCACAAAAAATTTGCTTCCAACAAAATGACTCCATAGCACAGAAAACATGCTTCCAACGAAATGACCCCATACTTCAAAAATTTGCTTTCATCGAACTCACCCGAGAACACAAAAAATTCGCTTCTAACGAAATTACCCGAGAACACATAAAATTCGCTTGCAAGGAAATTGTCTGAGAACACCTATATTCGCATCCAACGAAATCACCACAGAACACGAAAAATTCGCTTCCAACGAAATGACTCCAGAGCACAGAAAACAAACATCCAACGAAAGGACCCCATATTTCAAAAATTTCCTTCAGTCGAAATCACCCAAGAACACATAAAATTCGCTTCCAACAATATTACCCCAGAACACAAAAAATTCTTTTACAACGAAATCTCCTAATAACACAAATATTTGCTTCCATAGAAATCATCCCAGAGAAAAAAAAAATTCGCTTCCAAAAAAATCATCCTAGAACACAAAAAATTCGCTTCCAACGGAATCACCTCAGAACACAAAAAATTCGCTTGCAACGAAATCTCCTGAGAACACAAATATTCACTTGCAATGAAAAAACCCCAGAGCACAAAAATTCGCTTCCAACGAAATGACTCGAGAGCACAGAAAACACACTTCTAACGAAATGACCCCCTACTTCAAAAATTTGCTTCCATCGAAAAAACCGGAGAACACAAAAAATTCTCTTCCAACGAAATTACCCCAGAAGACAAAAAATTCTTTTCCAACGAAATCTCCTGAGAACACAAATATTCGCTTCCAAAGGTATCATCCCAGAATAGAAAATATCGCTTCCAACGAAATCACCCTAGAACACAAAAATTCCCTTTCAACGAAATCACCCAAGATCACAAAAAATTCGCTTCAAACGAAATCACCCCGGAGCAGAAAAAATTCACTTCCAACGAAATGACTCCAGAGCACAGAAAACATGCTTCCAACGAAATGACCCCATATTTCAAAAATTTGCTTCCATCGAAATCACCCAAGAACACAAAAAATTCGCTTCCAATGAAATTAACCCAGAACACAAAAAATTCGCTTCCAATGAAATCTCCTGATAACACAAATATTTGCTTCCAAAGGAATCATCCAGAGCACAAAAATTTTGCTTTCAAGGAAATCACCTGAGAACACAAACAATTCGCTTCCAACAAAATCACCCCAGATCACAAAAAATTCACTTCCAATGAAATGACTCCAGAGCACAGAAAACACACTTCCAATGAAAGGACCCCAGCACACAAAAAGTTCACTTCCAACGAAATCACAGTAGAACATAAAAAATTCGCTTTCAACAAAATCACCAGAGAACACAAAAAACTCGCTTCCAACCAAATCAACCCAGAACATAAAAAATTCGTTTCCAAAGAAATGACTCCAGAGCACAGAAAACACGCTTCCAACGAAATGACCCCATATTTCAAAGATTTGCTTCCATCGAAATCACCCTAGACACAAAAAATTCACTTATAACGAAATTACCCCAGAACACAAAAAATTTGCTTCCGTTGAAATCTCTTTAGAACACAAATATTCGCTTCCAAAGAAAGCATCCCAGAGCACGAAAACTTCGCTTACAACGAAATCACCCTACAACACAAAAAATTCCCTTTCAACGAAATCACCTGAGAAGACAAAAAATTCGCTTCCAAAGAAATCAACTCAGAGCACAAAAAATTCGCTTCCAACGAAATGACTCCACGGCACAGAAAACACGCTTCCAACGAAATGACCCCCTACTTCAAAAATATGTTTCCATTGAAATCACCTGAGAACACCAAAAATTCGCTTCCAACAAAATTACAACAAAACACAAAAAATTCGCTTGCAACGAAATCTCAAGAGAACACAAATATTCGCTTCCAACGAAATAACAGCAGAGCATAAAAAATTCGCATCCATCGAAATTACCCCAGAACACAAAAAATTCTTTTCCAACGAAATCTCCTGAGAACACAAATATTCGCTTCCAAAGAAATCACCCCTGAGCACAGAAAACACGCTTCCAACGAAATGATCGCCTATTTCAAAAATTTGCTTCCATCGAAAAATCCTGAGAACACAAAAAATTCTCTTCCAACAATATTACCACAGAAGACAAAAAATTCTTTTCCAATGAAATCTCCTGAGAACACAAATATTCGCTTCCAAAGAAAACATCCCAGAGCCTAAAAAGTTCGCTTCCAACGATATCAACTCAGAGCACAAAAAATTCGCTTCCAACGAAATGACTCCAGGGCACAGAAAACACGCTTCCAACGAAATGACCCCATTCTTCAAAAATTTGCTACCATGCAAATCACCACAGAACACAAAAAATTCCCTTGCAATGAAATCTCGTGAGAAGACAAATTTTGGCTTCCATCGAAATCACCTCAGAAAATCACAAAAAATTCTCTTTCAACGACATGACTCCAGAACACTTAAAACACGCTTCCAACGAAATGACCCACTACTTCAAAAATTTGCTTCCATCGAAAACACCGGAGAACACAAAAAATTTTCTTCCAACGATATTACCCCAGAAGACAAAAAATTCTTTTCCAACGAAATCTCCTGAGAACACAAATATTCACTTCCAAAGATATCATCCCAAAGTAGAAAAAATTCACTTCCAACGAAATCACCCTAGAACACAAAAATTCCCTTTCAACGAAATCACCCGAGAACACAAAAAAGTCGCTTCCAACGAAATGACTCAGGAGTACAGAAAACACGCTTCCAACGAAATGATCCCATACTTCAAAAATTTGCTTCCATGGAAATCACCCGAGAACACAAAAAATTTGCTTGCAACGAAATCTTCTGAGAACACAAATATTCACTTCCAATGAAATTACCCCAGAGCACAAAAAAGTATTTTCGAACGAAATGACTCTAGAGCACAGAAAACACGCTTCCAAAGAAATGACCCCCTACTTAAAAAATTTGATTCCATCGAAAAAACCGGAGAAAACCAAAAATTCGCTTCCAACGAAATTACACCAGAACACAAAAAATTCGCTTACAACAAAATCTTCTGAGAACACAAATATTCGCTTCCAACGAAAACATCCCAGAACACAGAAAATTCGCTTCCAACGAAATCACCCTACAACACAAAAAATTCCCTTTCAACGAAATCATCCGAGAACAAAAAAAAATTCGCTTCCAACGAAATCACCCCAGAGCACAAAAAATTCACTTTCAAAGAAATGACTCCAGAGCACAGAAAAAACGCTTCCAATGAAATGACCTCAGAACACAAAAAATTCGCCTCCAACTAAATCACCCTAGAACATAAAATATTCGCTTCTATCGAAATCACCACAGAAGACAAAAAATTCACTTCCAACGAAATCACCCCAGAGCACAAAAATTTGCTTCCAACGAAATGAGTCCAGAGCACAGAAAACACGCTTCCAACGAAATGACCCCATACTTCAAAAATTTGCTTCTATTGAAATCACCCGAGAACACAAAAAATTCGCTTCCAACGAAATTACCCCAGAATACAAAAAATTCGCTTCCAACGATATCTCCTGATAACACAAATATTCGCTTCCAAAGAAATTATCCCAGAGCACAAAAAAATTAGCATCCAAAAAAATCACCCTAGAACACAAAAAATTCCCTTTCAAAGAAATCACCGGAGAACACAAAAAATTCACGTCTAACGAAATTACCACAGAACAGAAAAAATTTGCTTCCATCGAAATCACCCCAGAACACAAAAAATTCGCTTCCAACGAAATGACTCCAGAGCACAGAAAACATGCTTCCAACAAAATGACCCCATACTTCAAAAATTTGCTTTCATTGAAATCACCAGAAAAGAGAAAAAATTCGCTTCTAACACATTACCCCAGAACACATAAAATTCACTTGCAACGAAATCTTCTGAGAACACATATATTCGCTTCCAACGAAATCACCCCAGAACACAAAAAATTGACTTCCAACGAAATGACTCCAGAGCACAGAAAACACGATTCCAACGAAATGACCCCACACTTCAAAAATTTGCTTCCATGGAAATCACGCGAGAACACAAAAAAATCGCTTCCAACGAAACCTCCTGAGAAAACAAATATTTGCTTCCAAAGAAATCATCCCAGAGCACAAAACAATTTGCTTCCAACGAAATCACCCTAATACACAAAAATTCCCTTTCAACAAAATCACCCGAGAACACATAAAATTCGCTTATAATGAAATCACACCAGAGCACAAAAAATTCGCTTGCAATGAAATCTACTGAGAACATAAATATTCACTTCCAATGAAAGGACTCCAGAGCACAGAAAACACGATTCCAACGAAATGACCCCCTATTTCAAATATTTGCTTCCATCGAAATCACTCGAGAACACAAAAAATTCGCTTCCAACGAATTTACCCCAGAAGACAAAAATTTCTTTTCCAACGAAACCTCCTGAGAACACAAATATTCGCTTCCAACGAACTCACCCCAGAGCACAAAAAACTCGCTTCCAACGAAATCACCCTACAACACAAAAAATCCCTTTCAACGAAATCAACCGAGAACACAAAAAATTCTCTTTCAAAGAAATCACCCCAGAACACAAAAAATTTGCTGCCAACAAAATCACCTCGAACACAAATAATTCGCTTTCAACAAAATCACACCAGAGCACAAAAATTAGCTTCCAACGAAATGACTCCAGAGCACAGAAAACACGCTTCCAAAGAAATGACCCCAGAACACAAAAAATTCGCTACCAACAAAATCACCTCGAACACAAATAATTCGCTTTCAACAAAATCACTCGAGAAAAAAAATTCACTTCCAACGTAATCACCACAGAGCACAAAAAATTCGCTTCCCGTAAAATGACCCTAGAACATAAAAAATTCGCTTCAATCGAAATTACCAGAGAAGACAAAATATGCGCTTACAACCAAATCACCCCAGAGCACAAAAAATTCTCTTCCAACGAAATGACCCCCAACATCAAAAATTTTCTTCCATCGAAAAACAGTAAAACACAAAAAATTCACTTCCAACGAAATTACCCAAGAAAACAAAAAATTCGCTTGCAACCAAATCTCCGGAGAAGACAAATATTCGCTTCCAAAGAAATCATACCAGAGCACAAAAAATTCTCTTACAACGAAGTGACTCCAGAGCACAGAAAACACGCTTCCAACTAAATGATCCCATACTTCAAAAATTTGCTTCCATTGAAATCACCAGAGAACACAAAAAATTCGCTTCCAACGAAATGACTCCAGAGCACAGAAAACACGCTTCCAACGAAATGACCCTCTACTTAAAAAATTTGCTTCCATCGAAAAAACAGGAGAACACAAAAAATTCGCTTCCAAAGAAATGACCCCAGAACACAAAAAATTCGCTTGAACGAAATGTCCTGAGAACACAAATATTAGCTTCCAAAGAAATCACCCCAGATCACAAAAAATTCGCTTCCAAAGAAATGACTTCAAAGCACAGAAAACATGCTTCCAGCGAAATGACTTCATATTTCAAAAATTTGTTTCCATCGAAATCACTTGAGAATACAAAAAATTCGCTTCCAACGAAATTACCCCAGAACAAAAAAAATTCGCTTGCAACGAAATCTCCTGAGAACACAGATATTCGCTTCCAAAGAAATCATCCCAGAGCAAAAAAAGTTCGCTTCCAACGAAATCACCCTAGAACACAAAAAATTCCCTTTCGATGGAATCACCCGAGAACAAAAAAATTCATTTCCAACGAAATCACCCTAGAACACAAAAAATTTCCTTTCAACGAAATCAAACTAGAACACAAAAAATTCGCTTCCAACAAAATCACCCCAAAGCACAAAAAATTCCCTTCCAACGATCTGACCCCAGAGCACAGAAAACAAGCTTCCAACGAAATGTCCCTCTACTTCAAAAATTTGCTTCCATCAAAATGACCCCAGAACACAAAAAATTCGCTTCCAACGAAATCACCTCAGAACACAAAAAATTCGCTTCCAACGAAATGACTCCAGAGCACAGAAAACACGCTTCCAACGAAATGACCCCCTGCTTCAAAAATTTGCTTCCATCAAAAAAACCGGAGAAAACCAAAAATTTAGGTCCAACAAAATTACCACAGAACAGAAAAAATTTGGTTCCTTCGAAATCACCACAGAGCACAAAAAATTTGCTTCCAACAAAATCACCCTAGAACACAAAAAATTCCCTTTCAACGAATTCACACTAGAACACAAAAAATTTGCTTCCAACGAAATCAGCCAAAAGCACAAAAATTCCGTTCCAACGAAATTACTCCAGAGCACAGAAAACAAGCTTCCAAAGAAATGACCCCCTACTTCAAAAACTTGCTTCCATCGAAAAAACCTGAGAACACAAAAAATTCGCTTGCAACAAAATCGTCTGAGAACACAAATATTTACTTCCAACGAAATGACCCTCTACTTAAAAAATTTGCTTCCATCGAAAAAACCGGAGAAAACAAAAAATTCGCTTCCAAAGAAATTACCCCAGAACTCAAAAAATTCGCTTGCAACGAAATGTCCTGAGAACACAAATATTAGCTTCCAAAGAAATCACCCCAGAGCACAAAAAATTCGCTTTCAAAGAAATGACTTCAAAGCACAGAAAACATGCTTCCAGCGAAATGACCTCATATTTCAAAAATTTGCTTCCATCGCAATCACTTGAGAATACAAAAAATTCGCTTCCAACGAAATTACCCCAGAACAAAAAAAAATTCGCTTGCAACGAAATCTCCTGAGAACACAGATATTTGCTTCCAAAGAAATCATCCCAGAGCAAAAAAAGTTCGCTTCCAACGAAATCACCCTAGAACACAAAAAATACCCTTTCGATGAAATCACCCGAGAAAACAAAAAATTCATGTCCAACGAAATCACCCTAGAACACAAAAAATTTCCTTTCAACGAAATCAAACTAGAACACAAAAAATTCGTTTCCAACGAAATCACCCCAAAGCACAAAAAATTCCCTTCCAACGATCTGACTCCAGAGCACAGAAAACAAGCTTCCAACGAAATGTCCCCCTACTTCAAAAATTTGCTTCCATCGAAATGACCCCAGAACACAAAAAATTCGCTTCCAACGAAATTACCCCAGAACACAAAAAATTTGCTTCCAACGAAATCACCCCAGAACACAAAAAATTTGCTTCCAACGAAATGACTCCAGAGCACAGAAAACACGCTTCCAACGAAATGACCCCCTGTTTCAAAAATTTGCTTCCATCAAAAAAACTGGAGAAAACCAAAAATTTAGGTCCAACAAAATTACCACAGAACAGAAAAAATTTGGTTCCATAGAAATCACCACAGAGCACAAAAAATTTGCTTCCAACAAAATCACCCTAGAACACAAAAAATTCCCTTTCAACGAAATCACACTAGAACACAAAAAATTCGCTTCCAACGAAATCAGTCCAAAGCACGAAAAATTCCATTCCAACGAAATTACTCCAGAGCACAGAAAACAAGCTTCCAAAGAAATGACCCCCTACTTCAAAAATTTGCTTCCATCGAAAAAACCTGAGAACACAAAAAATTCGCTTGCAACAAAATCGTCTGAGAACACAAATATTCGCTTCCAACGAAATGACTCCAGAGCACAGAAAACACGCTTCGAACGAAATGATACCATACTTCAAAAACTTGCTTCCATTGAAATGACCCGAGAACACAAAAAATTCACTTCCAACAAAAATACCCCAGAACACAAAAAATTCGCTTCCAACGAAATGACTCCAGAACATAGAAAACACACTTCCAACGAAATGACCCCAGAACACAAAAAATTTACTTCCAACGAAATGACCGCAGAACACAAAAAATTTACTTCCAAAGAAATGACCCCAGAACACAAAAAATTGCTTCCAACGAAATTACCCCAGAACACAAAAAATTTGCTTCCATGAAATCACCCCAAAACATAAAAAATTCGCTTCCAACGAAATGACTCCAGAGCATAGAAAACACACTTCCAACGAAATGACCCCCGGCTTCAAAAATTTGCTTCCATTGAAAAAACCGTAGAAAACAAAAAATTCGCTTCCAACGAAATCTTTTGAGAACACGAATATTCGCTTCCAACGAAATCACCCCAGAACACAAAAAATTCGCTTTTAAACGGAATGACTCCAGAGCACAGAAAACACGCTCCCAAAGAAATGATCCCATACTTCAAAAATTTGCTTCCATTGAAATCACCCGAGAACACAAAAAATTCGCTTCCAACGAAATCACCCCAGAACACAAAAAATTAGTTTCCAACATAATGACTCCAGAGCAGAGAAAACACGATTCCAACGAAATGACCCCATATTTCAAAAATTTGCTTCTATGGAAATCACCCGAAAACACAAAAAATTCGCTTCCAACGAAATTACCCCAGAACACAATAAATTCGCTTCAAACGATCTCTCTTGAGAACACAAATATTTGCTTCCAAAGAAATCATCCCAGAGCACAAAAAAATTCGCTTCCAACGAAATCACCCTGGAACACAAAAAATTCCCTTTCAACGAAATCACCCGAGAACACAAAAATTTCGCATCCAACAAAATAACCTCAGAGCACAAAATATTCACTGCCAAAGAAATGACTCCAGAGCACAGAAAACACGCTTCCAACGAAATGACCCTCTATTTAAAAAATTTGCTTCCATCGAAAAAACTGGAGAACACAAAAAATTCGCTTCCAACGAAATTACCCCAGAACACAAAAAATTCGCTTCCAAAGAAATGACTCCAGAGCACAGAAAAAACGCTTCCAACGAAATGACCCTCTATTTAAAAAATTTGCTTCCATCGAAAAAACCGGAGAACACAAAAAATTCGCTTCCAACGAAATTATCCCAGAACACAAAAAATTTGCTTGCAATGAAATATCCTGAGACACAAATATTAGCTTCCAATCAAATCACCCCAGAGCACCAAAAATTCGATTCCAACGAAATCACCCCAGAACACAAAAAATTCGCTTCCAAAGAAATGACTCCAGAGCACAGAAAAAACGCTTCCAACGAAATGACCCCCTGCTTCAAAAATTTGCTTCCATCAAAAAAACCGGAGAAAACCAAAAATTCACGTCCAACCAAATTACCACAGAACAGAAAAAAATTGCTTCCATCGAAATCACCACAGAACACAAAAAATTCGCTTCCAACAAAATTACCCTAGAACACAAAAAATTCCCTTTCAACGAAATCACACCAGAACACAAAAAATTCGCTTCCAACGAAATCAGCCCAAAGCACAAAAAATTCCCTTCCGACGAAATTACTCCAGAGCACAGAAAACGAGCTTCCAACGAAATGGCCCCTACTTCAAAAATTTGCTTCCATCGAAAAAACCGGAGAACACAAAAAATTCGCTTGCAACGAAATCGTCTGAGAACACAAATATTCGCTTCCAACGAAATGACTCCAGAGCACAGAAAACACGCTTCGAATGAAATGATACCATACTTCAAAAATTTGCTTCCATTGAAATGACCCGAGAACACAAAAAATTCACTTCCAACGAAATTACCCCAGAACACAAAAAAATTGCTTCCAACGAAATGACCCCAGAACACAAAAAATTCGCTTCCAACGAAATGACCCCAGAACACAAAATATTTGCTTCCATGAAATCACCCCAGAACACAAAAATTCGCTTTCAACGGAATGACTCCAGAGCACAGAAAACATGCTCCCAACGAAATGATCCCATACTTCAAAAATTTGCTTCCATCGAAATCACACGAGAACACAAAAAAGTCGCTTCCAACGAAATTACGCCAGAACACAAAAAATTTGCTTGCAACAAAATCTTCTGAGAATAATATATTTGCTTCCAAAGAAATCATCCCAGAGCACAAAAAAATTAGCTTCCAATGAAATCACCCTGGAACACAAAAAATTCCCTTTCAACCAAATCACCCGAGAACACAAAAAATTCACGTCCAACGAAATTACCACAGAACAGAAAAATTTTGCTTCCATCGAAATCACCCGTGAACACAAAAAACTCGCTGCGAACGAAATCACCCTAGAACACAAAACATTCCCTTTCAACGAAATCACCCGAGAAAACAAAAAATTAGCTTCCAACGAAATGACTCCAGAGCACAGAAAACATGCTTCAAACGAAATGACCACAGAACACAAAAAATTCGCTTCCAACGAAATCACCCCAGAGCACAAAAAATTCCCTTCCAACGAAATGACTCCAGAGCACAGAAAACACGCTTCCAACGAAATGACCCCCTGCTTCAAAAATTTGCTTCCATCAAAAAAACCGGAGAAAACCAAAAATTTAGGTCCAACAAAATTACCACAGAACAGAAAAAAATTGGTTCCTTCGAAATCACCACAGAGCACAAAAAATTTGCTTCCAACAAAATCACCCTAGAACACAAAATATTCCCTTTCAACGAAATCACTCTAGAACACAAAAAATTCGCTTCCAACGAAATCAGCCCAAAGCACAAAAAATTCCGTTCCAACGAAATTACTCCAGAGCACAGAAAAAAAGCTTCCAACGAAATGACCCCCTACTTCAAAAATTTGCTTCCATCGAAAAAACCTGAGAACACAAAAAATTTGCTTGCAACAAAATCGTCTGAGAACACAAATATTCGCTTCCAACGAAATGACTCCAGAGCACAGAAAACACGCTTCGAAGAAAATGATACCATACTTCAAAAATTTGCTTCCATTGAAATGACCCGAGAACACAAAAAATTCACTTCCAACGAAATTACCCCAGAACACAAAAAATTCGCTTCCAACGAAATGACTCAGAGCATAGAAAACACACTTCCAACGAAATGACCCCAGAACACAAAAAATTCACTTCCAACGAAATGACCCCAGAACACAAAAAATTTACTTCCAACGAAATGACCCTAGAACACAAAAAATTGCTTCCAACGAAATTACCCCAGAACACAAAAAATTTGCTTCCATGAAATCACCCCAAAACACAAAAAATTCGCTTCCAACGAAATGACTCCAGAGCATAGAAAACACACTTCCAACGAAATGACCCCCGGCTTCAAAAATTTGCTTCCATTGAAAAAACCGGAGAAAACAAAAATTTCACTTCCAACGAAATCTTCTGAGAACACGAATATTCGCTTCCAACGAAATCACCACAGAACACAAAAAATTCGCTTTTAAACGGAATGACCCCAGAGCACAGAAAACACGCTCCCAAAGAAATGATCCGATACTTCAAAAATTTGCTTCCATTGAAATCACCAGAGAACACAAAAAATTAGTTTAGAACATAATGACTCCAGAGCAGAGAAAACACGGTTCCAACAAAATGACCCCATATTTCAAAACTTTGCTTCTATCGAAATCACCCGAAAACACAAAAAATTCGCTTCCAACGAAATTACCCCAGAGCACAATAAATTGGCTTCAAACGATCTCTCCTGAGAACACAAATATTTGCTTCCAAAGAAATCATCCCAGAGCACAAAAAAATTCGCTTCCAACGAAACCATCCTGGAACACAAAAAATTCCCTTTCAACAAAATCAGCCGAGAACACAAAAATTTCGCTTCAAAAAAATCACCCCAGAGCACAAAATATTCACTGCCAAAGAAATGACTCCAGAGCACAGAAAACACGCTTCCAACAAAATGACCCTCTATTTAAAAAATTTGCTTCCATCGAAAAAACCGGAGAACACAAAAAATTCGCTTCCAACGAAATTATCCCAGAACACAAAAAATTTGCTTGCAATGAAATATCCTGAGACACAAATATTAGCTTCCAATCAAATCACCCCAGAGCACCAAAAATTTGCTTCCAACGAAATCACCCCAGAACACAAAAAATTCGCTTCCAACGAAATGACTCCAGAGCACAGAAAACATGCTTCCAACGAAATGACCCCCTGCTTCAAAAATTTGCTTCCATCAAAAAAACCAGAGAAAACCAAAAATTCACGTCCAACCAAATTACCACAGAACAGAAAAAAATTGCTTCCATCGAAATCACCCCAGAACACAAAAAATTCGCTTCCAACGAAATCAGCCCAAAGCACAAAAAATTCCCTTCCAACAAAATTACTCCAGAGCACAGAAAACGAGCTTCGAACGAAATGGCCCCCACTTCAAAAATTTGCTTCCATCGAAAAAACCGGAGAACACAAAAAATTCGCTTGCAACGAAATCGTCTGAGAACACAAATTTACGCTTCCAACGAAACGACTCCAGAGCACAGAAAACACGCTTCGAACGAAATGATACCATACTTCAAAAATTTGCTTTCATTGAAATGACCCGAGTACACAAAAAATTCACTTCCAACGAAATTACCCCAGAACACAAAAAATTGCTTCCAACGAAATGACCCCAGAACACAAAAAATTCCCTTTAAACGAAAACATCTGAGAACACAAAAAATTTGCTTCCAACAAAATCACCCGAGAGCACAAAAAATTCCCTTCCAACGAAATGACTCCAGAGCACAGAAAACAAGCTTCGAATGAAATGATACCATACTTGAAAAATTTGCTTCCATCGAAATCAACCGAGAACCCAAAAAATTCGCTTCCAACGAAATGACTCCAGAGCACAGAAAACATGCTTCCAACGAAATGACCCCCTGCTTCAAAAATTTGCTTCCATCAAAAAAACCAGAGAAAACCAAAAATTCATGTCCAACCAAATTACCACAGAACAGAAAAAAATTGCTTCCATCGAAATCACCCCAGAACACAAAAAATTCGCTTCCAACGAAATCAGCCCAAAGCACAAAAAATTCCCTTCCAACAAAATTACTCCAGAGCACAGAAAACGAGCTTCGAACGAAATGGCCCCCACTTCAAAAATTTGCTTCCATCGAAAAAACCGGAGAACACAAAAAATTCGCTTGCAACGAAATCGTCTGAGAACACAAATTTACGCTTCCAAAGAAACGACTCCAGAGCACAGAAAACACGCTTCGAACGAAATGATACCATACTTCAAAAATTTGCTTTCATTGAAATGACCCGAGTACACAAAAAATTCACTTCCAACGAAATTACCCCAGAACACAAAAAATTGCTTCCAACGAAATGACCCCAGAACACAAAAAATTCCCTTTAAACGAAAACATCTGAGAACACAAAAAATTTGCTTCCAACAAAATCACCCGAGAGCACAAAAAATTCCCTTCCAACGAAATGACTCCAGAGCACAGAAAACACGCTTCGAATGAAATGATACCATACTTGAAAAATTTGCTTTCATCGAAATCAACCGAGAACACAAAAAATTCGCTTTCAACAAAATTACCCCAGAACACAACAAAATTCGCTTCCAACGAAATCACCCCAAAACACAAAAAGTTTGCTTCCAACGAAATCACCCCAGATCACAAAAAATTCGCTTCCAACGAAATGACTCCAGAGCACAAAAAAATACCCTTCCAACTAAATGACCATAGAACACTAAAAATTCGCGGCCAAAGAAATCACCCGAGAACACAAAAAAATTGCTTCCAACGTAATTACCCCAGAACACAAAAAATTCGTTTCAACGAAATCACCCGAGAACAAAAAAATTCGCTTCCTACGAAATCACATCAGAGTACAAAAAATTCCCTTCCAACAAAATGACTCCAGAGCACAGAAAACACGATTCCAACTAAATGACCCGCTACTTCAAAAATTTGCTTCGATCGAAAAAACCGGAGAACACAAAAAATTCACTTCCATCGAAATCACCCCAGGACACAGAAAATTCACTTTCAACGAAATTACCCGAAAACCCAAAAATTTTGCTTCCAAAGAAATCACCAAAGAGCACAAATAATTCGCTTCCAACGAAATTACTCCAGAGCACAGAAAACACGCTTCCAATGAAATGATGCCAGAACACTAAAAATTTCCGTTCAACGAAGTCACCCGAGAACACAAAAAATTCGCTTCCAACGTAATTACCCCAGAAAACAAAAAATGCGCTTCCAACGAAATTACCCTAGAACACAAAAAATTTCCTTTGAATGAAATCACCCGAGAACACAAAAAATTCGCTTCTAACGAAATCAACCCAGAGCACCAAAAATTCTCTTCCAACAAAGTGACTCCAGAGCACAGAAATCACGCTTCCAACAAAATGACCCCCTACTTCAAAAATTTACTTCCATCGAAAAAACCGGAAAACACAAAAAATTCGCTTCCAACAAAATTTCCACAGAACACAAAAAATTCGCTTCCAAAGAAATCACCCCAGAACACAAAAAATTCGCTTCCAACGAAATGACTCCAGAGCACTCAAAACAGGCTTCCAAAGAAATGACCCCAGAACACAAAAAATTCCCTTTCAACGAAATCACCCGAGAACACAAAAAATTCACTTCCAACGAAATCACCACAGAGTACAAAAAATTCGCTTCCAACAAAATGACTCCTTAGCAGAGAAAACACGCTTCCAACGAAATGACCCCAGAACAATAAAAATTCGCGGACAACGAAATCACCCGAGAACACAAAAAATTCGCTTCCAACGTAATTACTCCAGAACACAAAAAATTGGCTTCCAACGAAATCACCCTAGAACACAAAAAATTCCCTTTAAACGAAATCATCTGAGAACACAAAAAATTTGCTTCCAACAAAATCACCCGAGAGCACAAAAAATTCCCTTCCAACGAAATGACTCCAAGCACAGAAAACACGCTTCCAATGAAATGATGCCAGAACACTAAAAATTTTCTTTCAACGAAGTCACCCGAGAACACGAAAAATTCGATTCCAACGTAATTACCCCAGAAAACAAAAAATGCGCTCCCAACGAAATTACCCTAGAACACAAAAAATTCCTTTTAAATGAAATCACCTGAGAACACAAAAAATTCGCTTCTAACGAAATCAACCCAGAACAACAAAAATTCTCTTCCAACCAAGTGACTCCAGAGCACAGAAAACACGCTTCCAACAAAATGACCCCCTACTTCAAAAATTTACTTCCATCGAAAAAACCGGAGAACACAAAAAATTCGCTTCCAACAAAATTTCCACAGAACACAAAAAATTCGCTTCCAACGTAATTACTCCAGAACACAAAAAATTGGCTTCCAACGAAATCACCCTAGAACACAAAAAATTCCCTTTAAATGAAATCATCTGAGAACACAAAAAATTCGCTTCCAACAAAATCACCCAAGAGCACAAAATTTCCCTTCCAACGAAATGACTCCAGAGCACAGAAAACACGCTTCCAACGAAATGACCCCCTGCTTCAAAAGTTTGCTTCAATCAAAAAAACCGGAGAAAACCAAAAATTCAGGTCCAACAAAATTACCACAGAACAGAAAAAATTTGGTTCCATCGAAATCAACACAGATAACAAAAAATTCGCTTTTAAACGGAATGACTCCAGAGCACAGAAAACATGCTCCCAAAGAAATGACCCCAGAACACAAAAAATTCCCTTTCAACGAAATCACACGAGAACACAAAAAATTCACTTCCAACGAAATCAACACAGAGTACAAAAAATTCCCTTCCAACAAAATGACTCCATAGCAGAGAAAACACGCTTCCAACGAAATGACCCGAGAACACAAAAAATTCACGTCCAACGAAATTACCACAGAACAGAAAAAATTTGCTTCCATAGAAATCACCACAGAACACAAAAAATTCACTTCCAATGAAATCTCCTGAGAACACAAATATTCGCTTCCAAAGAAATCATCCCAGAGCCCAAACAAGTTCGCTTACAACGAAATCACCCCAGAGCGCAAAAAATTCCCTTCCAACGAAATGACTCCAAAGCACAGAAAACACGATTATAACGAAATGACCCCCTACTTTAAAAATTTGCTTACATTGAAATAACCGGAGAACACAAAAATTCACTTCCATCGAACTCACCCCAGAACACAGAAAATTCTCTTCCAACGAAATCACCCTAGAACACAAAAACTTCCCTTTCAACGAAATCACCTGAGAACACAAAAAATTCGCTTCCGACAAAATCACCCCAGAGCACAAAAAATTCCCTTCCAACGAAATGACTCCAGAGCACAGAAAACACGCTTCCAACGAAATGACTCCCTACTTCAAAAATTTGCTTCCATCGAAAAATCCTGAGAGCATAAATATTTCTATTCCATCGAAATTACCCCAGAACACAAAAAATTCGCTTCCAACGAAATCTACTGAGAGCACAAATATTTGCTTCCAAAGAAAACATCACAGAGCACAAAAAATTCGCTTCCAACAAAATGACTCCAGAGCACACAAAACACGCTTCCAATGAAATGACTCCAGAACACAAAAAATTCGCATTCAACGAAATCACTCTAGAACATAAAAATTCGCTTCCATCGAAATCACCATAGAAGACAAAAAATTCGCTTCCAACCAAATCACTCCAGAGCACAAAAAATTTGCTTCCATCGAAAAATCCTGAGCACACAAAAATTTCTCTTCCAATGAAATCACCCCAGAACACAAAAAATTTGCTTTCAATGAAATGACCCCATTCTTCAAAAATTTGCTTCCATCTAAATCACCCGAGAACACAAAAAATTCGCTTCCGAAGAAATCAACCCAGAGCACAAAAAATTCGCTTCCAAAGAAATGACTCCAGAGCATAGAAAACACGCGTCCAACAAAATGACCCCATACTTCAAAAATTTCCTACCATCGAAATCACACCAGAACACAAAAAAATTGCTTCCAACGAAATTTCCCCAGAAGACAAAAAATTCTTTTGCAACGAAATCTCCTGAGAAAACAAATATTCGTTCTCAAAGATATCATCCCAGAGCACAAAAATTTCTCTTCCAAAGAAATCACCCTACAACACAAAAATTCCCTATCATTGAAATCCCCCGAGAACACAAAAAATTCGCTTCCAAAGAAATCACCCCAGAACACAGAAAATTCACTTGCAATGAAATCTCCTGAGAATACAAAAAATTTGCTTCCAAACAAATCACCCCAGAGCACAAAAAATTCGCTTGCAACGAAATCTCTGAGAACACAAATATTCATTTCCAATGAAATCAACACAGAACACAAAATATTCGCTTCCATCGAAATCACCCCAGAACACAAAAAATTTGCTTCAAACGAAATTACCCCTGAACACAAGAAATTCGCTTCCAACGAAATCACCCCAAAGCACATAAAATAGCTTCCAACGAAATGTCCCCATACTTCAAAAATTTGCTTCCATCGAAATCACCTGAGAACACAAAATATTTCGCTTCCAACGAAATTACCACAGAACACAAAAAATTTCGCTTCCAACGAGATGACCCCCTACTTCAAATATTTGCTTCCATCAAAAAAAACGGAGAAAACAAAAAAATTCGCTTCCAACGAAATTACCCCAGAACACAAAAAATTCACTTCCAACAAAATCTCCTGAGGACACAAATATTCGCTTCCAAAGAAATCACCCCAGAGCACAAAAAATCCGCATCCAATGAAATCACCCTAAAGCAAAAAAAAATCACTTTCAACGAAATCACCTGAGAACAAAAAAATTCACGTCCAACGAAATTACCCCAGAATAGAAAAAATTTACTTCCAACCAAATCAAGCCAGAGCACAAAAAATTCCCTTCCAACAAAATCACCCGAGAACAAAAATATTGGCTTCTAAAGAAATTACCCCAGAATGGAAAAAAATTCTTCCAACGAAATCACCCCAGAGCACAAAAAATTCCCTTCCAATAAATCACCTGAGAACAAAAATATTGGCTTCCCACAAAATTACCCCAGAACGGAAAAAATTTCCTTCCATCGAAATCACCGCAGAACACAAAAAATTTGCTTCCAACGAAATGACTCCAGAGCACAGAAAACATGACTCCAACGAAATGACCCCCTACTTCAAAAATTTGCTTCCATCGAGAAAACCTGAGAACACAAAAAATACGCTTCCAACGAAAACACCCTAGAACACAAAAAATTTGCCTCAACTGAAATCATTCCTGAACACAAAAAATTCGCTTCCAACGAAATCAACCCAGAACACAAAAAAATTTGCTTCCATCGAAAACACAAAAAATTCGCTTCTAACGAAATTACACCAGAACACAATAAATTCGCTTCCAACGATACCTCCTGAGAACACAAATATTTGCTTCCAAAGAAATCATCCCAGAGGACAAAAAAATTCGCTTCCAATGAAATCACCCTGGAACACAAAAAATTCCCTTTCAACCAAATCACCCGAGAACACAAAAAATTCACGTCCAAGGAAATTACCACAGAACAGAAAAATTTTGCTTCCATCGAAATCACCCCTGAACACAAAAAATTCGCTGCCAACGAAATCACCCCAGAACACAAAAAATTTCCTTCAAACGAAATGACTCCAGAGCACAGAAAACACGATTCCAACGAAATGACCTGCTACTTCAAAAATTTGCTTCAATCGAAAAAACCGGAGAACACAAAAAATTCACTAACATCGAAATCACCCCAGGACACAGAAAATTCACTTAAAACAAAATCACCCTAGAACACAAAAAATTCCCTTTCAATGAAATCACCCGAGAACACAAAATATTCGCTTCCAACGCAATCACACCAGAGCACAAAAAATTCCCTTCCAACGAAATGACTCCAGAGCACAGAAAACATGCTTCCAACAAAATGACCCCCTACTTCAAAAATTTGCTTCCATCGAGAAAACCTGAGAACACAAAAAATACACTTCCAACGAAAATACCCTAGAACACAAAAAATTCGCCTCCACTGAAATCATCCCAGAACACAAAAAATTCGCTTCCAACGAAATCAACACAGAACACAAAAAATTTGCTTCCAACGAAATCACCCTAGAACACAAAACATTCCCTTTCAACGAAATCACAGGAGAACACAAAAAATTCGCTTCCAACAAAATGACTCCAGAGCACAGGAAACCCGCTTCGAACGAAATGATACCATATTTCAAAAATTTGCTTCCATCGAAATCACCCGAGAACACAAAAAATTCGCTTCCAACGAAATTACCCCCGAACACAAAAATTCGCTTCTAACGAAATCACCCCAGGACACAAAAAATCTGCTTCCAACAAAATGACTCCAGAGCACAGAAAACACGCTTCGAACGAAATGATACCATACTTCAAAAATTTCTTTCCATTGAAATCATCTGAGAACACAAAAAATTCGCTTCCAAAGAAATGACTCCAGAGCACAGAAAACTCGTTTTGAACGAAATGACCCCTTACTTCAAAAATTTGCTTCCATTGAAGAAACCGGAGAACACAAAAAATTCTCTTCCAACGATATTACCCCAGAAGAGAAAAAATTCTTTTCCAACGAAATCTCCTGAGAACACAAATATTCGCTTCCAAAGATATCATCCCAGAGCACAAAAAATTCGCTTCCAACGAAATCACCCCAGAACACAAAAATTCCCTTTTAGAGAAATCACCTGAGAAAACAAAAAATTCGCTTCCAACGAAATCACCCCAGAGCACAAAAAATTCGCTTCCAATGAAATGACTTCAGAGCAAAGAAAACACGCTTCCAACGATATGACCCCCAACTTCAAAAATTTGCTTCCATCGAAAAAACCTGAGAACACAAAAAATTCTCTTCCAACCATATTACCCCAAAAGACAAAAAATTCTTTTCCAAAGAAATCTCCTGAGAACAAAAATATTCGCTTCCAACGAAATCACCCTAGAACACAAAAAATTCCCTTTCAACGAAATCACCGGAGAACACAAAAAATTCGCTTCCAACGAAATTACCCCAGAACACAAAAAATTCGCTTCCAACGAAATCACCCCAGAACACAAAAAATTTACTTCCAACGAAATGACTCCAGAGCACAGAAAACACGCTTCCAACGAAATGACCCCCTACTTCAAAAATTTGCTTCCATCGAAAAATCCTGAGCACACAAAAATTTCTCTTCCAACGAAATCACCCCAGAACACAAAAAATTTGCTCCAACGAAATGACCCCAGTCTTCAAAAATTTGCTTCCATCTAAATCACCCGAGAACACAAAAAATTCGCTTCCGAAGAAATCAACCCAGAGCACAAAAAATTCGCATCCAACAAAATGACTCCAGGGCACAGAAAACAGGCTTCCAACGAAATGACCCACTACTTCAAAAATTTGTTTCCATCAAAATCACCTGAGAACACCAAAAATTCGCACCAAATAAATTAGCCCAGAAAACAAAAAATTCGCTTGCAACGAAATCTCCTGAGAACACAAATATTCGCTTCCAACAAAATCACCCCAGAGCACAAAAAATTCGCTTCCAAAGAAATGACATCAGAGCATAGAAAACACGCGTCCAACAAAATGACCCCATACTTCAAAAATTTGCTACCATTGAAATCACCCCAGAACACAAAAAATTTGCTTCCAAGGAAATTTCTCCAGAAGAAAAAAAATTCTTTTGCAACGAAATCTCCTGAGAAAACAAATATTCGTTCTTAAAGATATCATCCCAGAGCACAAAATTTACTCTTCCAAAGAAATCACCCTACAACACAAAAATTCCCTTTCATTGAAATCCCCCGAGAACACAAAATTTCGCTTCCAACGAAATTAGCACAGAACAGAAAAAATTTGCTTCCAACGAAATCACCCGAGAACAAAAAAAATTCGCTTCCAACGAAATCAACCCAGAACACAAAAAATTAGCTTGCAACGAAATCTCCTGAGAACACAAAAATTCGCTTCCAACGAAATCACCACAGAGCACAAAAAATTCGATTCCAACGATATTACCCCAGAACACAAAAATTATTTTCCAGCGAAATCTCCTGAGAACACAAATATTCGCTTCCAAAGATATCATCCCAGAGCACAAAAAATTTGCTTCCAACGATATTACCCCAGAAGACAAAAATTCTTTTCCAACAAAATCTCCTGAGAAACAAATATTCGCTTCCAAAGATACCATCCCAGAGCACAAAAAATTCGCTTCCAAAGAAATCACCCTAGAACACAATAATTCCCTTTCAACGAAAACACCCGAAAACACAAAAAATTCGCTTCGAAAGAAATTACCACAGAAGAAAAAAAAATTTGCTTCCATCGAAATCACCCGAGAACACAAAAAATTCGCTTCCAACGAAATCACGCTAGAACACAAAAAAATTCTCTTCAAACGAAATCACCCCAGAACGCAAAAAATTTCCTTCCAACGAAATGACTCCAAAGCACAGAAAACACGATTCCAATAAAATGACCCCCTACTTCAAAAATTTGCTTCCATCGAAAAGACCGGAGAACAAAAATATTCTCTTCAAATGATATTACCCCAGAAGACAAAAAATTCTTTTCCAGCGAAATCTCCTGAGAACAGAAATATTCGCTTTCCAAAATATCATCCCAGATCACAAAATATTCGCTTCCAACGTAATCACCCAAGAACGAAAAAATTCCCTTTCAATGAAATCACCCGAGAACACAAAAAATTTGCTTCCAACGAAATCACCCCAGAGCACAAAAAATTCGCTTCCAACGAAATGACTCCTGAGCACAGAAAACACGCTTCCAACGAAATGACCACCTACTTCAAAAATTTGCTTCTATCGAAATCACCCGAGAACACAAAAAATTGACTCCAACGAAATTACCAAAGTAGACAAAAATTTCTTTTAAAACGAAATCTCCTGAGAACACAAATATTCACTTCCAGATATATCATACCAGAGAATAAAAAATTCGCTTTCAACGAAATCACCCTAGAACACAAAATTTCCGTTTCAAAGAAATAACCCGAGAACACAAAAAATTCGCTTCCAACTAAATCACCACAGAACACAAAAAATTCGCGTGCAACGAAACCTCCTGAGAACACAAGTTTTCGCTTCCAACAAAATCACCCCAGAGCACAAAAAATTCGCTTCCAACGAAATGACTCCAGAGCACAGAAAACACGCTTCCAATGAAATGACCCCCTAATTAAAAAATTTGCTTCCATCGGAAAACGAAGAACACAAAAAATTCTCTTCCAACGATATTACCCCAGAAGACAAAAATTCTATTCCAACAAAATCTCCTGAGAACACAAATATTCGCTTCATAAGATATCATCCCAGAGCAAAAAATTCACTTCCAACGAAATCACCATAGAACACAAAAATTCCCTTTCAATGAAATCACACGAGAACACAAAAAATTTGCTTCCAACGAAATCAACCCAGAAAACAAAAAATTCGCTTCCAACGAAATGACTCCAGAGCACAGAAAACACGCTTCCAACGAAATGACCCCCTACTTCAAAATGTGCTTCCATCAAAAAAACCGGTGAACACAAAAAATTCTATTCCAAAGATATTACCCCAGAATAAATAAAATTCTTTGCCAACGAAATCTCCTGAGTACACAAATATTTGCTTTCAAAGATATCATCCCAGATACAAAAATTCGCTTCCAACAAAATTACCCTAGAACAAAAAAATTCCCTTTCAACGAAATCACCCGAGAACACAAAAAATTCGCTTTCAACGAAATCACCCCAGAGCACAAAAAATTCGCTTCCAACGAAATGACTCTAGAGCACAGAAAGCACCCTTCCAATGAAATGACCCCAGAACACAAAAAATTCGCCTCCAACGAAATCAACCCAGAGCACAAAAAATTCACTTCCAACGAAATGACTCCAGAGCACAGAAAACACGCTTCCAACGAAATGACTGCCTACTTCAAAAATTTACTTCCATCGAAAAAACCGGAGAACAGAAAAAATTCGCTTGCAACGAAATCTTCTGAGAACACAAATGTTCGCTTCCAACGAAATCTCCCCAGAACACAAAATATTCGATTCCATCGAAATGACTCCAGAGCACAGAAAACACGCTTCAAACAAAATGATACCATACTTCAAAATTTTTTTCCGTTGAAATCACCCGAAAACACAAAAAATTCGCTTCCAAAGAAATGACTCCAGGGCAGAGAAAACTCGCTTCGAACGAAATGACCCCTTACTTCAAAAATTTGCTTCCATTGAAGAAACCGGAGAACACAAAAAATTCTCTTCCAATGATATTACCCCAGAAGACAAAAAATTCTTTTCCAACGAAATCTCCTGAAAACACAAATATTCGCTTCCAAAGATATCATCCCTGATCACAAAAAAATTCGCTTCCAACGAAATCATCCCAGAACACCAAAAATTCCCTTTCAACGAAATCACCTCAGAACACAAAAAATTCGCTTCCAACGATATCAACCCAGAGCACAAAAAATTCGCTTCCAACGAAATGACTCCAGAGCTCTGAAAACATGCTTCCAACGAAATGACCTCCTACTTCAAAACTTTGCTTCCATCGAAAAATCCTGAGAGCACAAAAATTTCTATTCCATCGAAATTACCCCAGAACACAAAAAATTCGCTTCCAACGAAATCTCCTGAGAACAAAAACATTCGCTTCCAAAGAAAACATCCCACAGCACAAAAAATTAGCTTCCAATGAAATGACTCCCTACTTCAAAAATTTGCTTCCATCGAAAAGTCCTGAGAGCACAAAAATTTCTATTCCATCGAAATTACCCCAGAACACAAAAAATTCGCTTGCAACGAAATCTCCTGAGAACACAAACATTCGCTTCAAAAGAAAACATCCCAGAGCACAAAAAATTCGCTTCCAACAAAATGAGTCCAGAGCACAGAAAACACGCTTCCAATGAAGTGACTCCAAAACACAAAAAATTCGCTTTCAACGAAATCACCCGAGAACATAAAAAATTCGCTTCCATCGAAATCACCATAGAAAACAAAAAATTCGCTTCCAACCAAATCACTCCAGAGCACAAAAAATTTGCTTCCAACGAAATCACCCTAGAACATAAAAAATTCCCTTTCAATGAAATTACCCCAGAACACAAAAAATTCCCTTTCAAGGAAATCACCCGAGAACACAAAAAATTCGCTTCCAACGAAATCACCCCAGAGGACAAAAAATTCACTTCCAATGAAATGACTCCAGAGCACAGAAAACATGCTTCCAACGAAATGACCCCTTCCTTCAAAAATTTGCTTCCATCAAACAAACCGGAGAACACAAAAAATTCATTTCCAAAGAAATGACCCCAGAACACAAAAAAAATTTGCTTCCAATGAAATCTTCTGAGAACACAAATATTCACTTCTAAAGAAATCATCCCAGAGCACAAAAAAATTCTCTTCCTACAAAATCACCCTCGAACATAAAAAATTTCCTTTCAAAGAAATCACCCGAGAACACAAAAAATTCACGTCCAACTAAATTAACCTAGAACACAAGAAATTCACTTCCAACGAAATTACCCTAGAACACAAAAATTTCGCTTCCAATAAAATCACCCCAGACCACAAAAAATTCTCTTCCAACGAAATGACTCCAGAGCACAGAAAACACGCTTCCAAGGAAATGATCCCATACTTCAAAAATTGGCATCCATCGAAATCACCCGAGAACACAAAAAATTCACTTCCAACGAAATTATCCCAGAACACAGAAAATGCGCTACCAACGAAATCACCCCAGAGCACAAAAAATTCACTTACAACGAAATGACTCCAGAGCACAGAAAACACGCTTCCAACGAAATGACTCCCTACTTCAAAAATTTGCTTCCATCGAAAAATCCTGAGAGCATAAATAATTCTGTTCCATCGAAATTACCCCAGAACACAAAAAATTCGCTTCCAACGAAATCTACTGAGAACACAAATATTTGCTTCCAAAGAAAACATCACAGAGCACAAAAAATTCGCTTCCAACAAAATGACTCCAGAGCACAGAAAACACGCTTCCAATGAAATGACTCCAGAACACAAAAAATTCGCATTCAACGAAATCACTCTAGAACATAAAAAATTCGCTTCCATCGAAATCACCATAGAAGACAAAAAATTCGCTTCCAACCAAATCACTCCAGAGCACAAAAAAATTTGCTTCCATCGAAAAATCCTGAGCACACAAAAATTTCTCTTCCAATGAAATCACCCCAGAACACAAAAAATTTGCTTTCAACGAAATGACCCCATTCTTCAAAAATTTGCTTCCATCTAAATCACCCGAGAACACAAAAAATTCGCTTCCGAAGAAATCAACCCAGTGCACAAAAAATTCGCTTCCAAAGAAATGACTCCAGAGCATAGAAAACACGCGTCCAACAAAATGACCCCATACTTCAAAAATTTGCTACCATCGAAATCACCCCAGAACACAAAAAATTTGCTTCCAACGAAATTTCCCCAGAAGACAAAAAATTCTTTTTCAATGAAATCTCCTGAGAAAACAAATATTCGTTCTCAAAGATATCATCCCAGAGAACAAAAATTTCTCTTCCAAAGAAATCACCCTACAACACAAAAATTCCCTATCATTGAAATCCCCCGAGAACACAAAAAATTCGCTTCCAAAGAAATCACCCCAGAACACAGAAAATTCGCTTGCAATGAAATCTCCTGAGAATACAAAAAATTCGCTTCCAACGAAATCACCCCAGAGCACAAAAAATTCGTTTCCAACGAAATGACTCCAGAGCACAGAAAACACACTTCGAATGAAATGACCCGAGAACACAAATTTTCCCTTCCAACGAAATTACCCTAGAACATAAAAAAAATCACTTCCATCAAAATCACCACAGAGACAAAAAATTCGCTTCCAACCAAATCACCACAGAGCACAATAAATTCGCTTCCAACAAAATCACCCCAAAGCAGAAAAAATTTGCTTCCAAAGAAATGTCCGTATACTTCAAAAATTTGCTTCCATTGAAATCACATGAGGACACAAAAAATTCGCTTCCAAACCAATTACCCCAGACCACAAAAAAGTCGCTTGGAACGAAATCTTCTGAGAACACAAATATTTGCTTCCATCGGACTCACCCCAGAACACAAAAAATTCGCTTCAAAAGAAATGACTCCAGAGCACGAAAACACACTTCCAACGAAATGATCCCATACTTCAAAAATTTCCTACAATCGAAATCACCCCAGAACACAAAAAATTCGCTTCCAACGAAGTTACCCCAGAACACAAAAAATTTGCTTCCAACGAAATGAATCCAGAGCACAAAAACACGCTTCCAAGGCAATGACCCCCTATTTCAAAAATTTGCTACTATCGAAATACCGGAGAACACAAAAAATTCTCTTCCAACGAGATTACCCCAGAAGACAAAAAATTCTTTTCCAACGAAATCTCCTGAGAACAAAAATATTCGCTTCCAAAGATATCATCCCAGAGCACAAAAAATTCCCTTCCAACGAAAGCACCCTTGAACACAAAAATTCCCTTTCAACGAAGTCACCCGAGAACAAAAAAAATTCGCTTCCAACGAAATCACCCCAGAACACAAAAAATTCGCATGCAACAAAATCTCCTGAGAACACAAATATTCGCTTCCAACGAAATTACCCCAGAACACAAAAAATTCGCTTTCAATGAAATCACCACAGAACACAAAAATTTCGCTTCTAACGAAATGACTCCAGAGCACAGAAAACATGCTTCCAACGAAATGACCTCCTACTTCAAAAAATTGCTTCCATGGAAATACCGGAAAACAAAAAAATTCTCTTCTAATGATATTACCCCAGAAGACAAAAAAATTCTTTTCCAACGAAATCTCCTGAGAACACAAATATTCGCTTCCAAAGAAAACATCCCAGAGCACAAAAAATTCGCTTCCAACAAAATGAGTCCAGAGCACAGAAAACATGCTTCCAATGAAGTGACTCCAAAACACAAAAAATTCGCTTTCAACGAAATCACCCGAGAACATAAAAAATTCGCTTCCATCGAAATCACCATAGAAAACAAAAAATTCGCTTCCAACCAAATCACTCCAGAGCACAAAAAATTTGCTTCCAACGAAATCACCCTAGAACATAAAAAATTCCCTTTCAATGAAATTACCCCAGAACACAAAAAATTCCCTTTCAAGGAAATCACCCGAGAACACAAAAAATTCGCTTCCAACGAAATCACCCCAGAGGACAAAAAATTCACTTCCAATGAAATGACTCCAGAGCACAGAAAACATGCTTCCAACGAAATGACCCCAGACCACAAAAAATTCTCTTCCAACGAAATGACTCCAGAGCACAGAAAACACGTTTCCAAGGCAATGATCCCATACTTCAAAAATTGGCATCCATCGAAAACACCCGAGAACACAAAAAATTCACTTCCAACGAAATTATCCCAGAACACAGAAAATGCGCTACCAACGAAATCACCCCAGAGCACAAAAAATTCGCTTACAACGAAATGACTCCAGAGCACAGAAAACACGCTTCCAACGAAATGACCCCCTACTTCAAAATGTGCTTCCATCAAAAAAACCGGTGAACACAAAAAATTCTATTCCAAAGATATTACCCCAGAATAAATAAAATTCTTTGCCAACGAAATCTCCTGAGTACACAAATATTTGCTTTCAAAGATATCATCCCAGATACAAAAATTCGCTTCCAACAAAATTACCCTAGAACAAAAAAATTCCCTTTCAACGAAATCACCCGAGAACACAAAAAATTCGCTTTCAACGAAATCACCCCAGAGCACAAAAAATTCGCTTCCAACGAAATGACTCTAGAGCACAGAAAGCACGCTTCCAATGAAATGACCCCAGAACACAAAAAATTCGCCTCCAACGAAATCAACCCAGAGCACAAAAAATTCACTTCCAACGAAATGACTCCAGAGCACAGAAAACACGCTTCCAACGAAATGACTGCCTACTTCAAAAATTTACTTCCATCGAAAAAACCGGAGAACAGAAAAAATTCGCTTGCAACGAAATCTTCTGAGAACACAAATGTTCGCTTCCAACGAAATCTCCCCAGAACACAAAATATTCGATTCCATCGAAATGACTCCAGAGCACAGAAAACACGCTTCAAACAAAATGATACCATACTTCAAAATTTTTTTCCGTTGAAATCACCCGAAAACACAAAAAATTCGCTTCCAAAGAAATGACTCCAGGGCAGAGAAAACTCGCTTCGAACGAAATGACCCCTTACTTCAAAAATTTGCTTCCATTGAAGAAACCGGAGAACACAAAAAATTCTCTTCCAATGATATTACCCCAGAAGACAAAAAATTCTTTTCCAACGAAATCTCCTGAAAACACAAATATTCGCTTCCAAAGATATCATCCCTGATCACAAAAAAATTCGCTTCCAACGAAATCATCCCAGAACACCAAAAATTCCCTTTCAACGAAATCACCTCAGAACACAAAAAATTCGCTTCCAACGATATCAACCCAGAGCACAAAAAATTCGCTTCCAACGAAATGACTCCAGAGCTCTGAAAACATGCTTCCAACGAAATGACCTCCTACTTCAAAACTTTGCTTCCATCGAAAAATCCTGAGAGCACAAAAATTTCTATTCCATCGAAATTACCCCAGAACACAAAAAATTCGCTTCCAACGAAATCTCCTGAGAACAAAAACATTCGCTTCCAAAGAAAACATCCCACAGCACAAAAAATTAGCTTCCAATGAAATGACTCCCTACTTCAAAAATTTGCTTCCATCGAAAAGTCCTGAGAGCACAAAAATTTCTATTCCATCGAAATTACCCCAGAACACAAAAAATTCGCTTGCAACGAAATCTCCTGAGAACACAAACATTCGCTTCAAAAGAAAACATCCCAGAGCACAAAAAATTCGCTTCCAACAAAATGAGTCCAGAGCACAGAAAACACGCTTCCAATGAAGTGACTCCAAAACACAAAAAATTCGCTTTCAACGAAATCACCCGAGAACATAAAAAATTCGCTTCCATCGAAATCACCATAGAAAACAAAAAATTCGCTTCCAACCAAATCACTCCAGAGCACAAAAAATTTGCTTCCAACGAAATCACCCTAGAACATAAAAAATTCCCTTTCAATGAAATTACCCCAGAACACAAAAAATTCCCTTTCAAGGAAATCACCCGAGAACACAAAAAATTCGCTTCCAACGAAATCACCCCAGAGGACAAAAAATTCACTTCCAATGAAATGACTCCAGAGCACAGAAAACATGCTTCCAACGAAATGACCCCTTCCTTCAAAAATTTGCTTCCATCAAACAAACCGGAGAACACAAAAAATTCATTTCCAAAGAAATGACCCCAGAACACAAAAAAAATTTGCTTCCAATGAAATCTTCTGAGAACACAAATATTCACTTCTAAAGAAATCATCCCAGAGCACAAAAAAATTCTCTTCCTACAAAATCACCCTCGAACATAAAAAATTTCCTTTCAAAGAAATCACCCGAGAACACAAAAAATTCACGTCCAACTAAATTAACCTAGAACACAAGAAATTCACTTCCAACGAAATTACCCTAGAACACAAAAATTTCGCTTCCAATAAAATCACCCCAGACCACAAAAAATTCTCTTCCAACGAAATGACTCCAGAGCACAGAAAACACGCTTCCAAGGAAATGATCCCATACTTCAAAAATTGGCATCCATCGAAATCACCCGAGAACACAAAAAATTCACTTCCAACGAAATTATCCCAGAACACAGAAAATGCGCTACCAACGAAATCACCCCAGAGCACAAAAAATTCACTTACAACGAAATGACTCCAGAGCACAGAAAACACGCTTCCAACGAAATGACTCCCTACTTCAAAAATTTGCTTCCATCGAAAAATCCTGAGAGCATAAATAATTCTGTTCCATCGAAATTACCCCAGAACACAAAAAATTCGCTTCCAACGAAATCTACTGAGAACACAAATATTTGCTTCCAAAGAAAACATCACAGAGCACAAAAAATTCGCTTCCAACAAAATGACTCCAGAGCACAGAAAACACGCTTCCAATGAAATGACTCCAGAACACAAAAAATTCGCATTCAACGAAATCACTCTAGAACATAAAAAATTCGCTTCCATCGAAATCACCATAGAAGACAAAAAATTCGCTTCCAACCAAATCACTCCAGAGCACAAAAAAATTTGCTTCCATCGAAAAATCCTGAGCACACAAAAATTTCTCTTCCAATGAAATCACCCCAGAACACAAAAAATTTGCTTTCAACGAAATGACCCCATTCTTCAAAAATTTGCTTCCATCTAAATCACCCGAGAACACAAAAAATTCGCTTCCGAAGAAATCAACCCAGTGCACAAAAAATTCGCTTCCAAAGAAATGACTCCAGAGCATAGAAAACACGCGTCCAACAAAATGACCCCATACTTCAAAAATTTGCTACCATCGAAATCACCCCAGAACACAAAAAATTTGCTTCCAACGAAATTTCCCCAGAAGACAAAAAATTCTTTTTCAATGAAATCTCCTGAGAAAACAAATATTCGTTCTCAAAGATATCATCCCAGAGAACAAAAATTTCTCTTCCAAAGAAATCACCCTACAACACAAAAATTCCCTATCATTGAAATCCCCCGAGAACACAAAAAATTCGCTTCCAAAGAAATCACCCCAGAACACAGAAAATTCGCTTGCAATGAAATCTCCTGAGAATACAAAAAATTCGCTTCCAACGAAATCACCCCAGAGCACAAAAAATTCGTTTCCAACGAAATGACTCCAGAGCACAGAAAACACACTTCGAATGAAATGACCCGAGAACACAAATTTTCCCTTCCAACGAAATTACCCTAGAACATAAAAAAAATCACTTCCATCAAAATCACCACAGAGACAAAAAATTCGCTTCCAACCAAATCACCACAGAGCACAATAAATTCGCTTCCAACAAAATCACCCCAAAGCAGAAAAAATTTGCTTCCAAAGAAATGTCCGTATACTTCAAAAATTTGCTTCCATTGAAATCACATGAGGACACAAAAAATTCGCTTCCAAACCAATTACCCCAGACCACAAAAAAGTCGCTTGGAACGAAATCTTCTGAGAACACAAATATTTGCTTCCATCGGACTCACCCCAGAACACAAAAAATTCGCTTCAAAAGAAATGACTCCAGAGCACGAAAACACACTTCCAACGAAATGATCCCATACTTCAAAAATTTCCTACAATCGAAATCACCCCAGAACACAAAAAATTCGCTTCCAACGAAGTTACCCCAGAACACAAAAAATTTGCTTCCAACGAAATGAATCCAGAGCACAAAAACACGCTTCCAAGGCAATGACCCCCTATTTCAAAAATTTGCTACTATCGAAATACCGGAGAACACAAAAAATTCTCTTCCAACGAGATTACCCCAGAAGACAAAAAATTCTTTTCCAACGAAATCTCCTGAGAACAAAAATATTCGCTTCCAAAGATATCATCCCAGAGCACAAAAAATTCCCTTCCAACGAAAGCACCCTTGAACACAAAAATTCCCTTTCAACGAAGTCACCCGAGAACAAAAAAAATTCGCTTCCAACGAAATCACCCCAGAACACAAAAAATTCGCATGCAACAAAATCTCCTGAGAACACAAATATTCGCTTCCAACGAAATTACCCCAGAACACAAAAAATTCGCTTTCAATGAAATCACCACAGAACACAAAAATTTCGCTTCTAACGAAATGACTCCAGAGCACAGAAAACATGCTTCCAACGAAATGACCTCCTACTTCAAAAAATTGCTTCCATGGAAATACCGGAAAACAAAAAAATTCTCTTCTAATGATATTACCCCAGAAGACAAAAAAATTCTTTTCCAACGAAATCTCCTGAGAACACAAATATTCGCTTCCAAAGAAAACATCCCAGAGCACAAAAAATTCGCTTCCAACAAAATGAGTCCAGAGCACAGAAAACATGCTTCCAATGAAGTGACTCCAAAACACAAAAAATTCGCTTTCAACGAAATCACCCGAGAACATAAAAAATTCGCTTCCATCGAAATCACCATAGAAAACAAAAAATTCGCTTCCAACCAAATCACTCCAGAGCACAAAAAATTTGCTTCCAACGAAATCACCCTAGAACATAAAAAATTCCCTTTCAATGAAATTACCCCAGAACACAAAAAATTCCCTTTCAAGGAAATCACCCGAGAACACAAAAAATTCGCTTCCAACGAAATCACCCCAGAGGACAAAAAATTCACTTCCAATGAAATGACTCCAGAGCACAGAAAACATGCTTCCAACGAAATGACCCCAGACCACAAAAAATTCTCTTCCAACGAAATGACTCCAGAGCACAGAAAACACGTTTCCAAGGCAATGATCCCATACTTCAAAAATTGGCATCCATCGAAAACACCCGAGAACACAAAAAATTCACTTCCAACGAAATTATCCCAGAACACAGAAAATGCGCTACCAACGAAATCACCCCAGAGCACAAAAAATTCGCTTACAACGAAATGACTCCAGAGCACAGAAAACACGCTTCCAACGAAATGACTCCCTACTTCAAAAATTTGCTTCCATCGAAAAATCCTGAGAGCATAAATATTTCTATTCCATCGAAATTACCCCAGAACACAAAAAATTCGCTTCCAACGAAATCTACTGAGAACACAAATATTTGCTTCCAAAGAAAACATCACAGAGCACAAAAAATTCGCTTCCAACAAAATGACTCCAGAGCACACAAAACACGCTTCCAATGAAATGACTCCAGAACACAAAAAATTCGCATTCAACGAAATCACTCTAGAACATAAAAAATTCGCTTCCATCGAAATCACCATAGAAGACAAAAAATTCGCTTCCAACCAAATCACTCCAGAGCACAAAAAATTTGCTTCCATCGAAAAATCCTGAGCACACAAAAATTTCTCTTCCAATGAAATCACCCCAGAACACAAAAAATTTGCTTTCAACGAAATGACCCCATTCTTCAAAAATTTGCTTCCATCTAAATCACCCGAGAACACAAAAAATTCGCTTCCGAAGAAATCAACCCAGTGCACAAAAAATTCACTTCCAAAGAAATGACTCCAGAGCATAGAAAACACGCGTCCAACAAAATGACCCCATACTTCAAAAATTTGCTACCATCGAAATCACCGCAGAACACAAAAAATTTGCTTCCAACGAAATTTCCCCAGAAGACAAAAAATTCTTTTTCAACGAAATCTCCTGAGAAAACAAATATTCGTTCTCAAAGATATCATCCCAGAGAACAAAAATTTCTCTTCCAAAGAAATCACCCTACAACACAAAAATTCCCTATCATTGAAATCCCCCGAGAACACAAAAAATTCGCTTCCAAAGAAATCATCCCAGAACACAGAAAATTCGCTTGCAATGAAATCTCCTGAGAATACAAAAAATTCGCTTCCAACGAAATCACCCCAGAGCACAAAAAATTCGTTTCCAACGAAATGACTCCAGAGCACAGAAAACACACTTCGAATGAAATGACCCGAGAAATGACTCCAGAGCACAGAAAACATGCTTCTAACGAAATGACCCCCTACTTCAAAAAATTGCTTCCATGGAAATACCGGAAAACAAAAAAATTCTCTTCTAATGATATTACCCCAGAAGACAAAAAATTCTTTTCCAACGAAATCTCCTGAGAACACAAATATTCACTTCCAAAGATATCATCACAGAGCACAAAAAATTCGATTCCAAAGAAATCGCCCAAGAACAAAAAAATTCCCTTTCAAAAAAATCACCTGAGAACACTAAAAATTCCCTTCCAACGAAATCACCCTAAACTAGAAAAATACCCTTTCAACGAAATCACCCGAGAACACAAAAAATTCGCTTCCAACGAAATCACCGCAGAACACAAAAAATTCCCTTGCAAGGAAATCTCCTGAGAACACAAATATTCGCTTCCAATGAAATCACCCCGGAGCACCAAAAAATTCGCTTCCAACGAAATGACTCCAGAGCACACAAAACACGCTTCCAATGAAATGAGCACAGAACACAAAAAATTCCCTTCCAACGAAATCACCCTAGAATATAAAACACTCGCTTCCTTTGAAATCACCACAGAAGACAAAAAATTCGCTTCCAACCAAATCACCCAAGAGCACAAAAAATTTGCTTCCAACGAAATTACCCCAGAATACAAAAAATTCGCTTGCAACGAAATCTCCCGAAAACACATATATTCGCTTCCAACGAAATAAACCCAGAACACAAAAAATTCGTTTCCAACGAAGTGACTCCAGAGCACAGTAAACACGCTTCCAAAGAAATAACCCGATATTTCAAAAATTTGCTTCCATCGAAAAAAACCGGAGAACACAAAAAATTCTCTTCCAACGATATTACCCCAGAACACAAAAAATTTGCTTCCAACGAAATCACCCTAGTACGCAAAAATTCCCTTTCAAGGAAATCACCCAAGAACACAAAAAATTCACTTCCAACGAAATTACCACACAATAGAAAAAAATTTCCTTCCATCGAAATCACCCCAGAACACAAAAAATTCGCTTCCAAGGAAATCCTGCTAGAACACAAAAAATCAGTTTTCAACGAAATCACCCAAGAAAACAAAAAATTCACTTCCAACGAAATCACCTCAGAACACAAAAAATTCACCACCAACCAAATGACTCCAGAGCACAGAAAACATGCTTCCAACGAAATGACCCCCTACTTCAAAAATTTGCTTCCATCGAGAAGACTGGAGAACACAAAAAATTCTCTTCCAACGATAGTACCCCAGAAGACAAAAAATTCTTTTCCAACGAAATCTCCTGATAACACAAATACTTGCTTCCAAAGATATCATCCCAGCGCACAAAAACTTCGCTTCCAAAGAAATCATCCTAGAACACAAAAATTCCCTTTCAAGGAAATCACCCGAGAACACAAAAAATTCGCTTCCAACGAAATCACCTCAGAAAACAAAAATTCCCTTTCAAAGAAATCACCCGAGAACAAAAAAAATTCGCTTCCAACGAAATGACTCCAGAACACAGAAAACACGCTTCCAACGAAATGACCCCCTACTTCAAAAATTTGTTTCTATCGTAAAACCGGAGAACACAAAAAACTCTTTTCCACAGAAATCTCCTGAGAACACAAATATTCGCTTCCAAAGATATCATCCCAGAGCACAAAAAATTCCCTTCCAACGAAATCACCCTAGAACACAAAAATTCCCTTTCAAAGAAATCGCCCGAGAACACAAAAAATTCGCTTCCAACGAAATCACCCCAGAGCACAAAAAATTCGCTTCCAACAAAATGACTCCAGAGCACAGAAAACACGCTTCCAACGAAATGACCCCCTACTTCAAAAAATTGCTTCCATCGAAAAAACCAGACAACTCAAAAAATTCTCTTCCAACGATATTACCCCAGAAGACAAAAATTCTTTTCCCAAGAAATCTCCTGAGAACACAAATATTCACTTCCAAAGATATCATTCCAGAGCACAAAAAATTCCCTTTCAACGAAATCTCCCGAGAACACAAAAAATTCACGTCCAACGAAATTACCACAGAACAGATAAAATTTCCTTCCTTCGAAATTACCCCATGACACAAAAAATTTGCTTCCAACGAAATCATGCTAGAACACAAAAAATTAGTTTTCAACGAAATCACCCCAGAACAGAAAAAATTCGCTTGGAACGAAATCTCCTGAGAACAAAAATATTCGCTTCCAACGAAATCACCACAGAGCACAAAAAATTTGCTTCCAACGAAATGACTCCAGAGCACAGAAAACATGCTTCCAACGAAATGACCCCATACTTCAAAAATTTGCTTCCATCGAAAAGTCCGGAGAACACAAAATATTCTCTTCCAACGATATTACCCCATAACACAAAAAATTCATTTCCAACGAAATCTCCTGAGAACACAAATGTTTGCTTCCAAAAATCATCCCAGAGCAGAAAAAAATTCACTTCCAACAAAATCACCCTAGAACATAAAAAATTCCCATTCAAAGAATTCTCCTGAGAACACAAAAAATTCACGTCCAAAGAAATTACCACAGAACAGAAAAAATTTCCTTCCTTCGAAATCACCACAGAACACAAAAATTCGCTTCCAACGAAATCATGCTAGAACACAAAAAATTATTTTTCAACGAAATCACCCGAGAACAGAAAAAATTCGGTTCCAACAAAATTACCCCAGAACACAAAAAATTCGCTTCCAATGAAATCACCCCCGAAAACAAAAAATTCGCTTCCAACGAAATGACTCCAGAGCACAGAAAACACGCTTCCAACAAAATGACTCCCTACTTCAAAAATTTGCTTCCATCGAAAAAACCGGAGAACACAAAAAATTCTCTTCCAACGATATTACCCCAGAAGACAAAAAATTCTTTTCCAACGAAACACAAATACTAGCTTCCAAAGATATCATCCCAGCGCACAAAAAATTCGCTTCCAAAGAAATCACCCTAGAACACAAAAATTCCCATTCAAGGAAATCACCCGAGAACACAAAAATTCCCTTTCAATGAAATCACTCGAGAACACAAAAAATTCGCTTGCAACGAAAACTCCTGAGAACACAAATATTCGCTTCCAACGAAATCACCCCAGAGTACAAAAAATTCGCTTCCAACGAAATGACTCCAGAGCACAGAAAACACGCTTCCAACGAAATCACCCGAGAACACAGAAAATTCACTTCTATTGAAATCACCACAGAAGACAAAAAATTTGGTTCCAAACAAATCACCCCAGAGCACAAAAAAGTTACTTCCAACGAAATCACCCTAGAACATAAAAAATTCGCTTCCAACGAAATCACCCCAGAACACAAAAAATTTGCTTCCAAAGAAATGACTCCAGAGCACAGAAAACTCGCTTCCAACGAAATGACTCCCTACTTCAAAAATTTGCTTCCATCGAAAAAACCGGAGAACACAAAAAATTCTCTTCCAACGATATTACCCCAGAAGACAAAAAATTCTTTTCCAACGAAATCTCCTGATAACACAAATACTTGCTTCCAAAGATATCATCCCAGCGCAAAAAAACTTCGCTTCCAAAGAAATCACCCTAGAAAACAAAAATTCCCTTTCAAGGAAATCACCTGAGAACACAAAAAATTCGCTTCCATCGAAATCACCCCAGAACACAAAAAATTTGCTTACAATGAATTTATCCCAGAACACAAAAATTCCCTTTCAACGATATCACCCGAGAACACAAAAAATTCCCTTCCAACGAAATCACCGCAGAACACAAAAAATTTCCTTGCAACGAAATCTCCTGAGAACACAAATATTTGCTTCCAACAAAATCACCTCAGAGCACAAAAAATTCGCTTCCAACAAAATGACTCCAGAGCACAGAAAACACGCTTCCAACGAAATGACCTCCTATTTAAAAAATTTGCTTCCATCAAAAAGACCGGAGAACACAAAAAAATTCTCTTCCAACGATATTACCCCAGAAGACAAAAAATTCTTTTCCAACGAAATCTCCTGATAACACAAATACTTGCTTCCAAAGATATCATCCCAGCGCAAAAAAACTTCGCTTCCAAAGAAATCACCCTAGAACACAAAAATTCCCTTTCAAGGAAATCACCTGAGAACACAAAAAATTCGCTTCCAACGAAATCACCCCAGAACACAAAAATTCACTTGTAACGAAATCACCCCAGAACACAAAAAATTCGCTTCCAAGGAAATTACCCCAGAACACAAAAAATTCGCTTGCAACGAAATCACCCTAGACCATAAAAAACTCGCTTCAAACGAAATCACCTGAGAACACAAAAAATTTGCTTCCAACGAAATCACCCAAAACACAAAAATTTCGCTTCCAATGAAATGACTCCAAAGCACAGAAAACACACCTCCAACGAAATTATACCATCCTTCAAAAATTTGCTTCCATCAAAATCACCCAAGATCACAAGAAATTTGCATCCAACGAAATTACCCCGGAAGACAAAAATTTCTTTTCCAACGAAATCTCCTGAGAACACAAATATTCGCTTCCAAAGATACCATCCCAGAGCACAAAAAATTCGCTTCCAACGAAATCACCCTAGAACACAAAAATTCCCTTTCAACCAAATCACCCGAGAACACAAAAAATTCGCTTCCAAAGAAATCACCTCAGAACACAAAAAATTCACTTCCAAAGAAATGATCCCATATTTCAAAAATTTGCTTCCATCGAAATCACCCATGAACAGAAAAAATTCGCTTCCAACGAAATTACCCCAGACCACAAAAAATTCGCTTCCAAAGAAATCACCCCAGAACACAAAAAATTCGCTTCCAACGAAATGACTCCAGTGCACAGAAAACACGCTTCCAACGAAATGACCCCATACTTCAAAAATTTGCTTCCATCGAAATGACCGGAGAACACAGAAAATTCTCTTCTAACTATATTACCCCAGAAGACAAAAAATTCTTTTCCAACGATATCTCCTGAAAACACAAATATTCGCTTCCAAAGATATCATCCCAGAGCACAAAAACTTCTCTTCCAAAGAAATCACCCTAGAACACAAAAATTCCCTTTCAACGAAATCACCCGAGAACACAAAAAATTCGCTTGCAAGGAAATCTCCTGAGAACACAAATATTCGCTTCCAACGAAATCACCACAGAATACAAAAAATTTGCTTCCAACGAAATGACTCCACAGCACAGAAAACACGCTTCCAACGAAATCACCCGAGAACACAGAAAATTCGCTTCTATTGAAATCACCACAGAAGACAAAAAATTCGCTTGCAAACAAATCACCGCAGAGCACAAAAAAGTTGCTTCCAACGAAATCACCCTAGAACATAAAAAATTTGCTTTCAACGAAATCACCCGAGAACACAACAAATTCGCTTCCAACGAAATTACCCCAGAACACAAAAAATTCGCTTGCAACGAAATCACCCTAGAACATAAAAAACTCGCTTCAAACGAAATCACCCGAGAACACAAAAAATTTGCTTCCAACGAAATCACGACAGAGCACAAAAAATTCGCTTCCAACGAAATGACTCCAGAGCACAGAAAACATGCTTCCAACGAAATCAGCCGAGAACCCAGAAAATTCGCTTCTATTGAAATCACCACAGAAGACAAAAAATTAGCTTCCAAAAAAATCACCCCAGAGCACAAACAATTCGCTTCCAACAGAATCACCCTGGAACATAAAAAATTTCCTTTCAACGAAATAACCCGAGAACACAACAAATTCGCTTCCGAAGAAATTACCCCAGAACACAAAAAATTCGCTTGCAACGAAATCACCCAAAACACAAAAATTTCGCTTCCAATGAAATGACTCCAAAGCCCAGAAAACACACCTCCAAAGAATTTATCCCATACTTCAAAAATTTGCTTCCATTGAAATCACCCAAGAACACAAAAAATTCGCTTCCAACGAAATAACCCCCGAAGACAAAAATTTCTTTTCCAACAAAATCTCCTGAGAACACAAATATTCGCTTCCACAGATACAATCCCAGAGCACAAAAAATTCGCTTCCAACGAAATCACCCTAGAACACAAAAATTCCCTTTCAAAGAAATCACCCAAGAACACAAAAAATTCGCTTCCAACGAAATCACCCCAGAACACAAAAAATTCGTTTCCAAAGAAATGACTCAGGGGCACAGAAAACACGCTTCCAACGAAATGACTCCCTACTTCAAAAATTTGCTTCCATCTAGAAGACTGTAGAACACAAAAAATTCTCTTCCAACGATATTACCCCATAAGACAAAAAATTCTTTTCCAACGAAATCTCCTGATAACACAAATACTTGCTTCCAAAGATATCATCCCAGCGCAAAAAAATTCGCTCCAAAGAAATCACCCTAGAAAACAAAAATTCCCTTTCAAGGAAATCACCCGAGAACACAAAAAAATTGCTTCCAACGAAATCACCCCAGAACACAAAAAATTCACTTGCAACGAAATCACCCCAGAACACAAAAAATTCGCTTCCAAGGAAATTACCCCAGAACACCAAAAATTCGCTTGCAACAAAATCACCCTAGAACATAAAAAATTTGCTTTCAACGAAATCACGCCAGAACACAACAAATTCGCTTCCGAAGAAATTACCCCAGAACACAAAAAATTCGCTTGCAACGAAATCACCCTAGACCATAAAAAACTCGCTTCAAACGAAATCACCCGAGAACACAAAAAATTCGCTTCCAACGAAATCACCCAAAACACAAAAATTTCGCTTCCAATGAAATGACTCCAAAGCACAGAAAACACACCTCCACCGAAATTATACCATCCTTCAAAAATTTGCTTCCATCGAAATCACCCAAGAACACAAGAAATTCGCTTCCAACGAAATTACCCCCGAAGAGAAAAATTTATTTTCCAACGAAATCTACTGAGAACACAAATATTCGCTTCCAAAGATACCATCCCAGAACACAAAAAATTCGCTTCCAACGAAATCACCCTAGAACACAAAAATTTCGCTTCCAACCAAATTACCCCATAAGACAAAAAATTCTTTTCCAGCGAAATCTCCTGAGAACACAAATATTCGATTACAACGAAATCATCCCAGAGCACAAAAAATTCGCTTCCAACGAAATGACTCCAGAGCACAGAAAACATGCTTCCAATGAAATGATCCCTACTTCAAAAATTTGCTTCCATCGAAAAACCCGGAAAACACAAACAATTCTTTTCCAACGATATTACCCCAGGAGACAAAATATTCTTTTCCAACGAAAACTCCTGAGAACACACATATTCGCTTCCAAAGATATCATCCCAGAGCACAAAAAAATCATTTCAATGAAATCACCCCAGAACACAAAAATTCCCTTTCAAAGAAATCACGTGAGAACACAAAAAATTCGCTTCCAACGAACTTACCCCAGAACACAAAAAATTCACTTGCAACAAAATCTCCTGAGAACACAAATATTCGCTTCCAAACTTATCATCCCAGAGCAAAAAAAAAATCGCTTCCATCGAAATCACCCCAGAACACAAAAATTCCCTTTCAACGATATCACCCGAGAACACAAAACAGTCGCTTCTAAAGAAATCACCCCAGAGCACAAAAAAATCATTTCAACGAAATCACCCCAGAACACAAAAGTTCCCTTTCAAGGAAATCACCCGAGAACACAAAAAATTCTCTTCCAACGAGATTACTCCAGAAGACAAAAAATTCTTTTTCAACGAAATCTCCTGAGAACACAAATATTCGCCTCCAAAGATATCATCACAGAGCACAAAAAAATCATTTCAACGAAATCACCGCAGAACACAAAAATTCCCTTTCAAAGAAATCACGTGAGAACGCAAAAAATACGCTTCCAACGAAATTACCCCAGAACACAAAAAATTCACTTGCAACGAAATCTCCTGAGAACACAAATAATCGCTTCCAAAGATATCATCCCAGAGCACAAAAAAATCATTTCAACAAAATCACCCGAGAACACAAAAAATTCTCTTCCAATGAAATTACCCCAGAACACAAAAAATTCACTTGCAACGAAATCTCCTGAGAACACAAATATTCGCTTCCAAATATATCATCCCAGAGCACAAAAAATTTGCTTCCAACGAAATCGCCCTAGAACACAAAAATTCCCTTTCAACGAAATCACCCGAGAACACAAAAATTTCGCTTCCTACGAAATGACTCCAGAGTACAGAATACATGCTTCCAACGAAATGACTACCTACTTCAAAATTTGCTTCCATCGAAAAAACTGGAGAACACAAAAAATTCTCTTCCAATGAAATTACCCCAGAACACAAAAAATTCACTTGCAAAGAAATCTCCTGAGAACACAAATATTCGCTTCCAAAGATATCATCCCAGAGCAAAAAAAATTCGCTTCTAAAGAAATCACCCCAGAACACAAAAATTCCCTTTCAACGATATCACTCGAGATCACAAAAAAATTCGCTTCCAACGAAATGACTCCAGAGCAACGAAAACATGCTTCCAACGAAAAGACACCCTACTTCAAAATTTGCTTCCATCGAAAATACCGGAGAACACAAAAAATTCTCTTCCAACGATATTACCGCAGAAGACAAAAAATTCTTTTCCAACGAAATCTCCTGAGAACACAAATATTCGCTTCCAACGAAATCACACCAAAGCACAAAAAATTCGCATCCAACGAAATGACTCCAGAGCACAGAAAACACGCTTCCAACGAAATGACCCCCTACTTCAAAAATTTGCTTCCATCAAAAAAACCGGAGAACACAAAAAATTCTCTTCCAACGATATTACCCCAGAAGACAAAAAATTCTTTTCCAACGAAATCTCCTGAAAACACAAATATTCGTTTCCAAAGATATCATCCCAGAGCACAAAAAAATTCGCTTCCAACAAAATCACCCGATGACACAAAAAATTCACGTCCAACGAAATTATCACAGAACAGAAAAATTTGCTTTGATCGAAATCACCCCATAATACAAAAAATTTGCTTCCAACCAAATCATGCTAGAACACAAAAAAATAGCTTTTTCAACGAAATCACCCGAGAACACAAAAAATTCACTTGCAATGAAATCACCCGAGAGCACAAAAAATTCCCTTGAAAGGAAATGACTCCAGAGCACAGAAAACACGCTTCGAACGAAATGACCCCCTACTTCAAAAATTTGTTTCCATCGAAATCACCTGAGAACACAAAAAATTCACTTCCAACGAAATCACCTCAGAACACAAAAAATTCGCTTGCAACGAAATCTCCTGAGAACACAAATATTCGCTTCCAGCGAAATCACACCAAAGCACAAAAAATTCGCATCCAACGAAATGACTCCAGTGCACAGAAAACACGCTTGCAACGAAATGACCCCCTACTTCAAAAATTTGCTTCCAATGAATAAACCGGAGAACACAACGAAATTTTCTGAGAACACAAATATTCGCTTCCAACGAAATCACCACAGAACAAAAAAATTCGCTTGCAAAGAAATTTTCTGAGAACACAAATATTTGCTTCCAACGAAATTACCCCAGAACACAAAAAATTCGCTTGCAACGAAATTTTCTGAGAACACAAATATTTGCTTCCATCGAAATCACCAGAGAACACAAAAAATTCGCTTCCAACGAGATTACCCCAGAAGACAAAAAATTCTTTTCCAATGAAATCTCCTGAGAACACAAATATTCGCTTCCAAAGAAATCATCCCAGAGCACAAAAAAATTCGCTTCCAACGAAAGCACCCGATAACACAAAAAATTCACGTCCAACGAAATTATCACAGAACAGAAAAAAATTTGCTTCCATCGAAATCACCCCAGAATAAAAAAAATTTGCTTCCAACGAAATCACGCTAGAACACAAAAAATTAGCTTTTTCAACGAAATCACCCGAAAACACAAAATTTCCTTTCAAAGAAATCACGTGAGAACACAAAAAATTCGCTTCCAATGAAATCACCCCAGAACACAAAAAATTCACTTGCAATGAAATCTCCTGAGAACACAAAAATTCGCTTCCAATGAAATCGTCCCAGAGCACAAAAAATTTGCTTCCAACGAAATTACCCTAGAACACAAAAATTCCCTTTCAATGAAATCACCCAAGAACACAAAAAATTCGCTTCCAACGAAAACACCATAGAACAAAAAAAAATCGCTTCCATCGAAATCACCACAGAAGACAAAAAATTCTCTTCCAATGATATTACCCCAGAAGACAAAAACTTCTTTTCAAACGAAATCTCGTGAGAACACAAATATTCGCTTCCAAAGATATCATCCCAGAGCACAAAAAATTCCCTTCGAACGAAATCACCCAAGAGCACGAAAAATTCGCTTCCAAAGAAATGACTCCAGAGCACAGAAAACATGCTTCCAATGATATGACCCCATACTTCAAAAATTTGCTTCCATCGAAATCACCCCTGAACACAAAAAATTCGCTGCCAACGAAATCACCCTAGAACACAAAACATTCCCTTTCAACGAAATCACCCGAGAACACAAAAAAATAGCTTCCAACGAAATGACTCCAGAGCACAGAAAATTCGCTTCCAACGAATTCACCCTAGAACACAAAAAATTTCCTTTCAACAAAATCACCTGAGAACACAAAAAATCAGGTCCAACAAAATTACCACAGAACAGAAAAATTTTGCTTCCATCGAAATCACCCGAGAACACAAAAAATTCTCTTCCAAAGAAATCACGCTAGAACCCAAAAAATTAGCGTTCAATGAAATCACCCCTGAGCACAAAAAATTCTCTTCCAACGAAATGACTCCAGAGCACATAAAACACGAATCCAACGAAATGACCCCCTACTTAAAAAATTTGCTTCCATCGAAAAACCGGAGAACATAAAAAATTCGCTTTCAAAGAAATTACCCCAGAACACAAAAAATTCACTTGCAACGAAATTTTCTGAGAACACAAATATTCGCTTCCAACGAAATCACCCCAGAACAAAAAAATTCGCTTGCAACGAAATTTTCTGAGAACACAAATATTCACTTCCAACGAAATTACCCCAGAACACAAAAAATTCGCTTGCAACGAAATTTTCTGAGAACACAAATATTTGCTTCCGACGAAATCACCCCAGAACACAAAAAATTCGCTTCCAACGAAATTACTCCAGAGCACAGAAAACATGCTTTCAACAAAATGATCTCATACTTCAAATATTTGCTTCCATCGAAATCACCAGAGAACACAAAAAATTCGCTTCCAACGAAATGACTCCAGAGCACAGAAAACACGCTTCAAACGAAATGACCCCCTACTTAAAAAATTTGCTTCCATCGAAAAAACCAGAGAACACAAAAATACGCTTCCAACGAAATTACCCCAGAACACAAAAAATTCGCTTGCAACGAAATCTCCTGAGAACACAAATATTCGCTTCCAAAGAAATCACCCCAGAGCACAAAAATTTCGCTTTCAACGAAATCTTCTGAGGACACATATATTCGCTTCCAACGAAAACACCCGATAACACAAAAAATTCACGTCCAACGAAATTATCACAGAACAGAAAAAAATTTGCTTCCATCGAAATCACCCCAGTATAAAAAAAATTTGCTTCCAACGAAATCACGCTACAACACAAAAAATTAGCTTTTTCAAATAAATCACCCGAAAACACAAAATTTCCTTTCAAAGAAATCACCAGAGAACACAAAAAATTCGCTTCCAATGAAATCAACCCAGAACACAAAAAATTCGCTTGCAATGAAATCTCCTGAGAACACAAATATTCGCTTCCAACGAAATCGTCCCAGAGCACAAAAAATTCGCTTCCAATGAAATCACCCTAGAACGCAAAAATTCCCTTTCAATGAAATCACCCGAGAACACAAAAAAATCGCTTCCTATGAAATCACCCCAGAGCACAAAATATTCACTTCCAACGAAAGGACTCCAGAGCACAGAAAACACGATTCCAACGAAATGTCCCCCTATTTCATATATTTGCTTCCATCGAAATCACCTGAGAACACAAAAATTTCGCTTCCAATGAAATTACCCCAGAAGACAAAAATTTCTTTTCCAATGAAACCTCCTGAGAACACAAATATTCGCATCCAACGAACTCACCCCAGAGCACAAAAAATTCGCTTCCAAAGAAATCACCCTAGAATAAAAAAATTCGCTTTCAACGATATCACCTGAGAACACAAAAAATTCGCTTTCAAAGAAATTACCCCAGAACACAAAAAATTCGCCTGCAACGAAATCTTCTGAGAACACATATAATCGCTTCCAACGAAATCACCCCAGAACACAAAAAAATCGCTTCCAATGAAATGACTCCAGAGCACAGAAAACACGCTTCCAATGAAATGACCCCCTATTTCAATAATTTGCTTCCATTGAAAAAACCAGAGAACACAAAAAATTAGCTTCCTTCGAAATTACCCCAGAACACAAAAAGTTCCCTTCCAACGAAAGGACTCCAGAGCACAGAAAATAAGCTTCAAAAGAAATGACCCCCTACTTAAAAAAATTCGCTTCCAACGAATTTAACCCAGAACACAAAAAATAGGCTTCAAACGAAATGACTCCAGAGCACAGAAAACGAGCTTCCAACGAAATGATCCCATACTTCAAAAATTTGCTTCCATTGAAATCACCTGAGAACACAAAAAATTCCCTTCCAACGAAAGGACTCCAGAGCACAGAAAACACGATTCCAACGAAATGACCCAATATTTCAAATATTCGCTTCCAACGAAATTACCCCAGAACACAAAAAATTCGCTTGCAACGAAATCTCCTGAGAACACAAATATTCGGTTCCAGCGAAATCACACCAAAGCACAAAAAATTCGCAACCAAAGAAATGACTCCAGAGCACAGAAAACACGCTTGCAACGAAATGACCCCTTAATTCAAAAATTTGCTTCCATCGAATAAACCAGAGAACACAAAAAATTCTCTTCCAACGAGATTACCCAAGAAGACAAAAAATTCTTTTCCAACGAAATCTCCTGAGAACACAAATATTCACTTCCAAAGAAATCATCCCAGAGCACAAAAAATTCGCTTCCAAAGAAATCACCATAGAACACAAAAAATTCCCTTTCAACGAAATCACCCGAGAACACAAAAAATTCACGTCCAACGAAATTACCACAGAACAGAAAATATTTGCTTCCATCGAAATCACCCCAGAACACAAAAATTCTCTTCCAAAGAAAACACGCTAGAACACAAAAAAATTAGCTTTCAATGAAATCACCCCACAGCACAAAAAATTCCCTTCCAACGAAATGACTCCAGAGCACATAAAACACGATTCCAACGAAATGACCCCCTACTTCAAAAATTTGCTTCCATCGAAAAAAACGGAGAACATAAAAAATTCTCTTCTAAAGATATTACCTCAGAAGACAAAAAATTCTTTTCCAACAAAATCTCCTGAGAACACAAATATTCGCTTCCAAAGATATCATCCCAGAGCACAAAAAATTCGCTTCCAAAGAAATCACCCCAGAGCACAAAAAATTCCCTTCCAACGAAATGACTCCAGAGCACAGAAAACACTATTCCAACGAAATGACCCCCTACTTCAAAAATTTTCTTCCATCGAAAAACCAGAGAACATAAAAAATTCGCTTCCAACGAAATTTCCCCAGAACACAAAAAATTCGCTTGCAACGAAATTTTCTGAGAACAAAAATATTCGCTTCCAACGAAATCTCCCCAGAACACAAAAAATTTGCTTCCAATGAAATTACTCCAGAGCACAGAAAACACGCTTTCCACGAAATGACCCAATATTTCAAAAATGTGCTTCCATCGAAATCACCCAGGAACACAAATAATTCGCTTCCAACAAAATTACCCCAGAACACAAAAAAATTCGCTTCCAACGAAATCTCCTGAAAACACAAATATTCGCTTCCAAACAAATCATCCCAGAGTACAAAAATATTCGCTTCCAACAAAATCACCCTCTAACACAAAAAATTCCCTTTCAACGAAATCACCTGAGAACACAAACGATTCACATCCAACACAATTACCATAGAACAGAAAAAATTTGCTTCCATCGAAATCACCCAGGAACACAAAAAATTCGCTTCCAAGGAAATCATGCTAGAACACAAAAAATCAGTTTTCAACGAAATCACCCAAGAACACAAAAAATTCGCTTCCAACGAAATCACTCCAGAGCACGAAAAAATTTGCTTCCAAAGTAATCAACCCAGAACACAAAAAATTCTCTTCCAACAAGTAACTCCAGAGCACAGAAAACACGCTTCCAACAAAATGAACCCCTACATCAAAAATTTGCTTCAATCAAAAAAACCGGAGAACATAAAAAATTCTATTCCAACGATATTACCCCAGAAGACAAAAAATTCTTTTCCAACGAAATCTCCTGATAACACAAATATTCGTTTCCAAAGATATGATCCCAGAGTACGAAAAATTCGCTTCCAAAAAATTACCCTAGAACACAAAAAATTCGCTTAAAATGAAATCTCCTGTGAACACAAATATTCGCTTCCAACGAAATCACCCAAGAGCACGAAAAATTTGCCTGCAACGAAATCTCCTGAGAACACAAATATTGGCTTCCAACGAAATCACCCCACAGCACAAAAAATTCGCTTCCAACGAAATCACCCCAGAACACAAAAAATTCGCTTGCAAAGAAATCTCCTGTGAACACAAATATTCGCTTCCAACGAAATCACCCAAGAGCACGAAAAATTCGCTTCCAAAGAAATCACACTAGAACACAAAAAAATAGCTTTCAATGAAATCACCCCAGAGCACAAAAAATTTCCTTCCAATGAAATGACTCCAGAGCACATAAAACACGATTTCAACGAAATGACCCCCTACTTAAAAAATTTGCTGCCATCGAAAACCGGAGAACATAAAAAATTCGCTTCCAACGAAATTACCCAAGAACACAAAAAATTCGCTTTCAACGAAATTTTCTGAGAATACAAATATTCGCTTCCAAAGAAATCACCCCAGAACACAAAAAATTCGCTTCCAACGAAATGACTCCAGAGCACAGAAAACACGCTTCCAACTAAATGATCCCATACTTCAAAAATTTGCTTCCATCGAAATCACCAGGGAACACAAAAAATTCGCTTCAATAGATATCATCCCAGAGCACAAAAAATATGCTTCCAACAAAATCCCCCTTGAACGCAAAAATTCGATTTCAACGAAATCACCCGAGAACACAAAAAATTTGCTTCCAACAAAATTACTCGAGAAAACAAAAAATTCGCATGCAACGAAATCTCCTGAGAACACAAAAATTAGCTTCCAACGAAATCACCCCAGAGTACAAAAATTTTGCTTCCAACGAAATGACTAAAGGGCACAGAAAACACGCTTCCAACCAAATGACCCCCTACGTCAAAAATTTGCTTCCATCAAAAAAACCAGAGAACACAAAAAATTCTCTTCCAACGATATTACCCCAGAAGACAAAAAATTCTTTTCCAACGAAATCTCCTGAGAACACAAATATTCGCTTCCAAAGATATCATCCCAGAGCACAAAAAATTCGCTTCCAACGAAATAACCCTATAACACAAAAATTCACTTTCAACGAAATCAACCGAGAACACAAAAATTTCGCTTCCAACAAAATCACCCCAGAGCAGAAAAAATTCACTTCCAACGAAATCACCGGAGAACACAAAAAATTCGTTTCCAACGATATGACCCCATACTTCAAAAATTTGCTTCCATCAAAATCACCCGAGAACAGAAAAAATTCGCTTCCAACGAAATCACCCCAGAGCACAAAAAATTCGCTTCCAACGAAATGAATCCAGAGTACAGAAAACCCGCTTCCAACGAAATGACCCCAACTTCAAAAATTTGTTACCATCGAAATCACCCCAGAACACAAAAAATTCGCTTCCAACGAATTTATCCCAGAACACAAAAAATACTTTTCCATCGAAATCTCCTGAGAGCACAAATATTCGCTTCCAAAAATATCATCCCAGAGCATAAAAAATTCGCTTCCAACGAAATCACCGTAGAACATAAAATATTCGCTTCCATCGAAATCACCACAGAAGACAAAAAATTCGCTTCCAACCAAATCACCCCAGAGCAGAAAAAATTCACTTCCAACGAAATCACCCTAGTACATAAAGAATTCGCTTCCAAATAAATCACCCCAGAGCACAAAAAAATTCGCTGCCAAGGAAATGACTCCAGAGCACAGAAAACACAGTTCCAACGAAATGATCCCCTACTTGAAAATTTGCTTCCATCGAAAAACCCGTAGAATACAAAAAATTCGCTTCCAAAGAAATTACCCCAGAACACAAAAAAATCCCTTCCAACGAAATCTCCTGGGAACACAAATATTCGCTTCCAAAGAAATCATCCCAGAGCACAAAAAATTCGCTTACAACGAAATCACCCGAGAACACAAAAAATTCCCTTTCAACGAAATCACCCGAGAATACAAAAAATTCACGTCCAATGAAATTACCACAGAACAGAAAATGTTTGCTTCCATCGAAATAACCCCAGAACACAAAATATTCGCTTCCAACCAAATCACGCTAAAACACAAAAAAATTAGCTTAAAATGAAATCACCCCAGAGCACAAAAAATTCCCTTCCAAGGAAATGACTCCAGAGCACAGAAAACATGCTTCCAACGAAATGACCCCCTACTTCAAAAATTTGCTTCCAGAGAAAATAAAAAATTCGCTTCCAACGATATTACCGCAGAAGACAAAAAATTCTTTTCCAAAGAAATCTCCTGAGAACACAAATATTTGCTTCCAAAGATATCTTCCCAGAGCACAAAAAATTCGCTTCCAACGAAATCACCCTATCACACAAAAATTCCCTTTCAATGAAATCACCCGAGAACACAAAAAATTCTCTTCCAACGAAATCACCCCAGAGCACAAAAAATTCGCTTCCAACGAAATCAACCTAGAACAACAAAATTCGCTTCCATCGAAATCACCACAGAACACAAAAAATTCCCTTCCATTCAAATCACCCCAGAGCAGAAAAAATTCACTTCCAACGAAATCACCCTAGTACATAAAAAATTTGCTTTCAACGAAATCACCCGAGAACACAAAAAATACGTTTCCAACGATATGACCCCATACTTCAAAAATTTGTTCCATCAAAATTACCCGAGAACACAAAAAATTCGCTTCTAACGAAATCACCCCAGAGGACAAAAAATTCGCTTCCAACGAAATGAATCCAGAGTACAGAAACCCGCTTCCAACGAAATGACCCCTTACTTCAAAAATTTGTATCCATCGAAATCACCCCAAAACACAAAAAATTCGCTTCCAACGAAATCACCCGAGAACACAAAAAAATTCCCTTCCAACAAAATCACCCCAGAATACAAAAAATTCGCTTGCAACGAAATCTCCTGAGAACACAAATATTTGCTTCCAACAAAATCACCCCCGAGCACAAAATTTCGCTTCGAACGAAATGACTCCAGAGCACAGAAAATAAGCTTCCAACGAAATAATCTGCTACTTCAAAAATTTGCTTCCTTCGAAAAAACCAGAGAACACAAAATATTCTCTTCCAACAATATTACCCCAGAAGACAAAAAATTCTTTTCCAACGAAATCTCCTGAGAACACAAATATTCGCTTCCAATGAAATCACCGCAGAGCACAAAAAATTCACTTCCAACGAAATCACTCCAGAGCACAGAAAACACGCTTCCAACGAAATTACCCCATATTTGAAAAATTTGCTTCCATCGAAATCACCCGAAAACACAAAAAATTCGCTTCCAAAGAAATTACCCCAGAAAACAATAAATTCGCTTCCAACCATATCTCCTGGGAACACAAATATTCGCTTCCAAAGAAATCATCCCAGAGCACAAAAAAATTCGCTTCCAACAAAATCACCCTAGAAAACAAAAAATTACCTTTCAACGAAATCACCCGAGAACACAAAAAATTCACGTCCAACGAAATTCACTGAACAGAAAAAAAATTGCTTCCATCGAAATCACCCCAGAAGACAAAAAATTCGCTTCCAACAAAATCACGCTAGAACACAAAAATTAGCTTTCAATGAAATCACCCGAAACACAAAAAATTGACTTCCAAAAAATCACCCCAGAGCACAAAAAATTCCCTTCCAACGAAAACACCCTAGAACATAAAAAATTCGCTTCCATAAAAATCATCACAGAAGCCAAAAAATTCGCTTCCAACCAAATCACCCATGAGCAAAAAAATATTCACTTCCAACGAAATCACCCTAGATCATAAAAAATTTGCTTTCAACGAAATCACCCAAGAACACAAAAAATTCGCTTCCAACAAAATCACCCAAGGGCACGAAAAATTCGCTTCCAAAGAAATGACTCCAGAGCACAGAAAACACGCGTCCAACGATATGACCCCATACCTCAAAAATTCGCTTCCAACGAAATTAACCCTGAACACAAAAAATTTGCTTGCAACGAAATCACCCAGAACACAAAAAGTTCGCTTCCTATGAAATGACTCCTCAGCAAAGAAAACACGCTTCCAAAGAAATGACCCCCTACTTCAAAAATTTGCTTCCACCGAAAAGACCGGAGAACACAAAAAATTCTTTTCCAACGAAATCTCCTGAGGACACAAATATTCTCTTCCAAAGGTATCCTCCTAGAGCACAAAAAATTCGCTTAAAATGAAATCACCCCAGAACAAAAAAATTCGCTTGCAACGAAATCTCCTGTGAACACAAATATTCGCTTCCAATGAAATCATCCCAGAGCACAAAATATTCGCTTCCAACGAAATCACTCCAGAGCACAGAAAACACCCTTCCAATGAAATGACCCCATACTTAAAAATTTGCTTCCATTGAAATCACCCGAGGACACAAAAAATTCGTTTCCAACGAAATTACACTAGAACACAAAAAATTCGCTTGCAACCAAATCTTCTGAGAACACACATATTCGCTTTCAATGAAAGCACACCAGAACACAAAAAATTCACTTCCAACGAAATGACTCCAGGGCACAGAAAACACGCTTACAATGAATTGACCCCATATTTGAAAAATTTGCTTCCATCGAAATCACCCGAGAACACAAAAAATTCACTTCCAACGAAATTACCCCAGAACAGAATAAATTCACTTCCAAAGAAATCTCCTGGGAACACAAATATTCGCTTCCAAAGAAATCATCCTAGAGCACAGAAAATTCGCTTCCCACGAAATCACACTAGAACACGAATATTAGCTTTCAATGCAATCACCCGAGAACACAAAAAATTGGCTTCCAACAAAATCCCCCCAGAGCACAAAAAATTCCCTTCCAACGAAATGACGCCAGAGCACAGAAAACACGATTCCAACGAAATGACCCCCTACTTCAAAAATTTGCTTCCATCGAAAAACCAGAGAACATAAAAAAGTTGCTTCCAAAGAAATAACCCCAGAACACTAAAAATTTGCTTGCAACGAAATATTCTGAGAACACAAATATTCGCTTCCAACGAAATCACCCCAGAACACAAAAACTTCGCTTCCAAGAAAATTACTTCTGAGCACAGAAAACACGCTTCCAACGAAATAATCCCTTACTTCAAAAATTTGCTACCATCGATATCACCCGAGAACACAAAAAATTCGCTTCCAACGAAATGACTCCAGAGCACAGAAAACACACTTCCAACGAAATGACCTCCTACTTAAAAAATTCGCGTCCATCGAAAAAACCGGAGAACACAAAAATACACTTCCAATGAAATTACCCCACAACACAAAAATTCACTTTCAACGAAATCCCCCGAGAACACAAAAAATTTGCTTCCAACGAAATCACCATAGAACACAAAATATTCCCTTTCAACGAAATCACCCAAGAACACAAAAAATTCACGTCCAACGAAATTACCACAGAACAGAAATAATTTGCTTCCATCGAAAACACCCCAGAACAGAAAAAATTCGCTTTTAATGAAATCACGCTAGAACACAAAAATTAGCTTTCAATGAAATCACCAGAGAACACAAAAAATAGGCTTCCAACGAAATCACCCCATAGCACGAAAAATTCCCTTCCAACGAAATGACTCCAGAGCACAGAAAACACGATTCCAACGAAATGACCCCCTACTTCAAAAACTTGCTTCCATCGAAAAACCGGAGAACACAAAAAATTCGCTTCCAACGAAATGACTACAGAGCACAGAAAACACGATTCCAACGAAATGACCCCCTACTTCAAAAACTTGCTTCCATCGAAAAACCGGAGAAGATAAAAAATTCGCTTCCAATGAAATAACCCCAGAACACAAAAAATTTGCTTGCAACGAAATTTTCTGAGAACACAAATATTCGCTTCCAACGAAATCACCCCAGAACACAAAAAATTAGCTTCCAACGAAATTACCCCAGAGCACAGAAAACATGCTTCCAACGAAATGAACCCTTACTTCAAAAATTTGCTTCCATCGAAATCACCAGAGAACACAAATAATTCGCTTCCAACGAAATGACTCCTGAGCACAGAAAACACACTTCCAACAAAATGACCCCTACTTAAAAAATTCGCTTCCATCGAAAAAACCGGAGAACACAAAAATATGCTTCCAACGAAATTACCCCAGAACACAAAAATTCCCTTTCAACGAAATCACACGAGAACAGAAAAAATTCGCTTCCAACTAAATCACCCCAGAGCACAAAAAATTCGCTTCCAACGAAATCACCCTAGAACATAAAAAATTCGCTTCCATCGAAATCACCACAGAAGACAAAAAATTCGCTTCCAACCAAATCACCCCAGAGCACAAAAAATTCACTTCCAATGAAATGACTCCAGAGCACAGAAAATTCGTTTCAAACGAAATGACCCCTTACTTCAAATATTTGCTTCCATTGAAGAAACCGGAGAACACAAAAAATTCTCTTCCAACGATATTACCCCAGAAGAGAAAAAATTCTTTTACAATGAAATCTCCTGAGAACACAAATATTCGCTTCCAAAGATATCATCCCAGAGCACAAAAAATTCGCTTCCAACGAAAAGACTCCAGAGCACAGAAAACATGCTTCCAACGAAATGACCACCTACTTCAAAAATTTACTCCCATTGAAAAAACGGAGAACACAAATCACCCTAGAACACAAAAATTTCCTTTTAGAGAAATCACCCTGGAACACAAAAAATTCCCTTTCAACGAAATCACCAGAGAACACAAAAAGTTTACGCCCAACGAAATTACCACAGAACAGAAAATATTTGCTTCCATTGAAATCAAAGCAGAACACAAAATATTTTATTCCAAAGAAATCACCCTAGAACACAAAAAATTCCCTTTCAACGAAATCACCGGAGAACACAAAAAATTCGCTTCCAACGAAATTACCCCAGAACACAAAAAATTCTCTTCCAAAGAAATCACCCCAGAACACAAAAAATTTACTTCCAACGAAATGACTACAAAACACAAAACACGCTTCCAACGAAATGACCCCCTACTTTAAAAATTTGCTTCCATCGAAAAATCCTGAGCACACAAAATTTTCTCTTCCAACGAAATTACCCCAGAACACAAAAAATTTGCTTCCAACGAAATTTTCTGAGAACACAAATATTCGCTTCCAAAGAATACATCCTGGAGCACAAAAAATTTGCTTCCAACAAAATCACCCCAGACACAAAAAATTCCCTTTCAACGACATCACCCCAGAACACAAAAAATTCGCTTCCAACGAAACCAACCCAGAGCACAAAAAATTCGCTTCCAACGAAAAGACTCCAGAGCATAGAAAACATGCTTCCAACGAAATGACCACCTACTTCAAAAATTTACTCCCATTGAAAAAACCGGAGAACACAAAAGTTCTCTTCCAACGATATTACCCCAGAACACAAAAAATTCAATTTCAACGAAATCTCCTGAGAACACCAATATTCGCTTCCAACGAAATCACCCCAGAGCACAAAAAATTCGCTTCCAACGAAATGACTCCAGAGCACAGAAAACACACTTCTAACGAAATGACCCCCTACTTGAAAAATTTGCTTCCATCGAAAAAACTGGAGAACAGAAAAAATTCTCTTCCAATGATATTACCCCAGAAGACAAAAATTCTTTTCCAACGAAATCTCCTGAGAACACAAACATTCGCTTCCAAAGATATCATCCCAGAGCACAAAAAATTCGCTTCCAACGAAATCACCCCAGAACACAAAAAATTCGCATGCAACGTAATCTCCTGAGAACACAAATATTCGATTCCAACGAAATCACCCCAGAGCACAAAAAATTTGCTTCCAACGAAATGACTCCAGAGCACGGAAAACGAAATATTGTGAGAACACAAATATTTGCTTCAAAAGATATCATTCCAGAGTAGAAAAAATTCGCTTCCAACGAAATCACCCTAGAACATAAAAAATTTGCTTCCATCGAAATCACCACAGAAGACAAAAGATTCGCTTCCAATCAAATCACCCCAGAACACAAAAAATAAGCTTCGAAAGAAATCAGCCTAGAACATAAAAAATTCGCTTTCAACGAAATCACCCGAGAACACAAAAAATTCGCTTCCAACGAAATCACCCCAGAGCACAAAAAATTCCCTTCCAACGAAATGACTCCAGAGCACAGAAAACACACTTCCAATGAAATGACCCCAGAACACAAAAAATTCCCTTCCAACGAAATCACCCTAGAACATAAAAAAATCGCTTCCATCGAAATCACCACAGAGACAAAAAATTCGCTTCCAACCAAATCACCCCAGAGCACAATAAATTCGCTTCCAACAAAATCACCCCACAGCAGAAAAAATTTGCTTCCAACGAAATGACCGTATACTTCAAAAATTTGCTTCCATCGAAATCACATGAGGACACAAAAAATTCGCTTCCAAATCAATTTCCCCAGACCACAAAAAAGTCTCTAGCAACGAAATCTTCTGAGAACACAAATATTTGCTTCCATTGAACTCACCCCAGAACACAAAAAATTTGCTTCCAACGAAATGACTCCAGAGCACAAAAACACGCTTCCAAAGCAATGACCCCCTATTTCAAAAATTTGATTCCATCGAAATACCGGAGAACACAAAAAATTCTCTTCCAACAAGATTACCCCAGAAGACAAAAAATTCTTTTCCAACGAAATCTCCTGAGAACAAAAATATTCGCTTCCAAAGATATCATCCCAGAGCACAAAAAATTCGCTTCCAACGAAAGCACCCTTGAACACAAAAATTCCCTTTCAACGAAATCACCCTAGAACACAAAAATTCCCTTTCCAAAAAATCACCCAAGAACAGAGAATATTCGCTTGCAACGAAATTAGCACAGAACAGAAAAAATTTGCTTCCATCGAAATCACCCGAGAACACAAAAAATTCGCTACCAACGAAATCACGCTAGACACAAAAAATTAGCTTTCAACGAAATCACCGAAGAACACAAAAAATTCGCTTCCAACGAAATCACCCCAGAGCGCAAAAAATTCCCTTCCAACAAAATCACCCCAGAGCGCAAAAAATTCCCTTCCAACAAAATGACTCTAGAGCACAGAAAACAGGCTTCCAACGAAATGAACCCCTACTTCAAAAATTTGCTTCCATCGAAATATCGCGAGAACACCAAAAATTCACTTCGAACGTAATTACCCCAAAACACAAAAAATTCGTTTCCAACAAAATCACCATGTAACACAAAAAAATTAGCTTTCAACGAAATCACCTAAGAACGCAAAAAAATTCGCTTCCAACGAAATCACCCCAGAGCACAAAAAATTCCATTTCAACGAAATGAGTCCAGAGTACAGAAAACACGCTTCGAACGAAATGACCCCCTACTTCAAAAATTTACTTCCATCGAAAAACCCGGAGAACACAAAAATTTCGCTTCCAACGAAATCACCCCAGAGCACACAAAATTCGCTTCCAGCGAAATGACCCCAGAGCACAGAAAACACGCTTCCAACGAAGTGACCACCTACTTCAAAAATTTGTTTCCATCGAAAAAAACGGAGAACACAAAAAGTTCTCTTCCAACGACATTACCCCAGAAGACAAAAAATTCTTTTGCAACGAAATCTCCTGAGAACACAAATATTCGCTTCCAAAGGAATCATCCCAGAGCACAAAAAATTCGCTTCCAACGAAATCACCCTAGAACACAAAAATTCCCTTTAAACGAACTCACAAGAGAACACAAAAAATTCGCTTCCAACGAAAACACCCCTGAACAAAAAAATCGCTTGCAACGAAATGACTCCAGAGCACAGAAAACACGCTTCCAACGAAATGACCCCCTACTTCATAAAATTGCTTCCATCGAAAAAACCGGAGAACACAAAAAATTCTCTTCCAAGGACATTACCCCAGAAGACAAAAAATTCTTTTCCAAAGAAATCTCCTGAGAACACAAATATTCGCTTCCAAAGATATCATCCCAGAGCAGAAAAAATTCGCTTCCAACGAAATCACCTGAGAAAACAAAAATTGCTTTTCAAAGAAATCACCCGAGAACAAAAAAGATTCGCTTCCAACGAAATGACTCCAGAACACAGAAAACACGCTTCCAACGAAATGACTCCCTACTTCAAAAATTTGCTTCTATCGTAAAACCGGAGAACACAAAAAACACTTTTCCACTGAAATCTCCTGAGAACACAAATATTCCCTTCCAAAGATATCATCCCAGAGCACAAAAAATTCCCTTCCAACGAAATCACCCTAGAACACAAAAATTCCCTTTCAAAGAAATCACCCGAGAACACAAAAAATTCGCTTCCAACGAAATCACCCCATAGCACAGAAAATGTGCTTCCAACGAAATGACCCCCTACTTCAAAAATTTGCTTCCATCAAAAAAACCGGAGAACTCAAAAAATTCTCTTCCAACGATATTACCCCAGAAGACAAAAATTCTTTTCCCAAGAAATCTCCTGAGAACACAAATATTCACTTCCAAAGATATCATCCCAGAGCACAAATAAATTCCCTTTCAACGAAATCTCCCGAGAACACAAAAAATTCACGTCCAACGAAATTACCATAGAACAGAAAAAATTTCCTTCCTTCGATATCACCCCAGAACACAAAAAATTCGCTTCCAACGAAATCATGCTAGAACACAAAAAATTAGTTTTCAACGAAATCACACAAGAACACAAAAAATTCTTTTGCAACGAAATCTCCTGAGAACACAAATATTCGCTTCCAACGAAATCACCACAGAGCACAAAAAATTTGCTTCCAACGAAATGACCCCCTACTTCAAAAATTTGCTTCCATCGAGAAGACTGGGGAACACAAAAAAATCTCTTCCAACGATATTACCCCAGAAGACAAAAAATTCTATTCCAACGAAATCTCCTGATAACACAAATACTTGCTTCCAAAGATATCATCCCAGCGCACAAAAACTTCGCTTCCAAAGAAATCACCCTAGAACACAAAAATTCCCTTTCAAGGAAATCATCCGAGAACCCAAAAAATTCGCTTCTAACGAAATCACCCCAGAACCCAAAAAATTCGCTTGCAACGAAACCTCCTGAGAACACAAATATTCGTTTCCAACGAAATCACCACAGAGCACAAAAAATTTTCTTCCAACGAAATGACTCCAGAGCACAGAAAACACGCTTCCAACTAAATGACCCCCTATTTCAAAAATGTGCTTCCATCGAAAAGTCCGGAGAACACAAAAAATTCTCTTACAACGACATTACCCCAGAAGATAAAAAATTCTTTTGGAATGAAATCTCCTGAGAACACAAATATTCGCTTCCAAAGATATCATCCCAGAGCACAAAAAATTCGCTTCCAACGAAATCACCCTGGAACACAAAAATTCCCTTTCAACGAAATCACAGGAGAACACAAAAAATACGCTTCCAACGAAATCACCCTAGAACAAAAAATTCACTTGCAACGAAATCTCCTGAAAACACAAATATTAGCTTCCAAAGAAATCACCACAGAGCACGAAAAATTTGCTTCCAACGAAATGACTCCAAAGCACAGAAAACACGCTTCCAATGAAATGATCCCATACTTTAAAAAATTGCTTCCATCGAAATCCCCCGAGAACAGAAAAAATTCGCTTCGAACGAAATTACCACAGAAAACAAAAAATTCGAGTCCAACGAATTAACCCCAGAACACAAAAAAATCGCTTCCAACGAAATGACTCCAGAGCAAAGAAAACACGCTTCCAATGAAATGACCCCATACTTCAAAAATTTGCTTCCATCGAAAAGACCGGAGAACACAAAAAATTCTCTTCTAACGATATTACCCCAGAAGACAAAAAATACTTTTCCAACGAAATCTCCTGAGAACACATATATTCGCTTCCAAAGATATAATCCCAGAGCACAAAAAATTCGATTCCAACGAAATCACCCTAGAACAAAAAAATTCCCTTTCAAAGAAAACACCCGAGAACAAAAAAAATTCGCTTCCAACGAAATGACTCCAGAACACAGAAAACACGCTTCCAACGAAATGACCCCCTACTTCAAAAATTTGCTTCTATCGTAAAACCGGAGAACACAAAAAACTCTTTACCACCGAAATGTCCTGAGAACACATATATTCGCTTGCAACGATATCATCCCAGAGCACAAAAAGTTCGATTCCAAAGAAATCACCCTAGAACAAAAAAATTCCCTTTCAAAAAAATCTCCTGAGAAAAACAAATATTCGCTTCCAACGAAATCACCTCAGAGCACAGAAAATATGCTTCCAACGAAATGACCCCCTACTTCAAAAATTTGCTTCCATCGAAAAAACCGGAGAACTCAAAAAATTCTCTTCCAACGATATTACCCCAGAAGACAAAAATTCTTTTCCCACGAAATCTCCTGAGAACACAAATATTCACTTCCAAAGATATCATCCCAGATCACAAAAAATTCGCTTCAAACGAAATCACCCTACAACGCAAAAATTCCCTTTCAATGAATTGAAAGGAGAACACAAAAATTCACTTTCAACGAAATTACCACAAAACACAAAAAATTCGCTTGCAACGAAATCTCCTGAGAACACAAATATTCGCTTCCAACGAAATCACCCAAGAGCACAAAAAATTCGCTTCCAACGAAATGATTCCATAGCACAGAAAACACGCTTCAAATGAAATGACCCCATACTTCAAAAATTTGCTTCCATCGAAATCAGTCAAGAACACAAAAAATTTGCTTCCAACGCAATTACCCCAGAAGACAAAAATTACTTTTCCAACGAAATCTCCTGAGAACAGAAATATTCGCTTCCAACAAAATGACCCGAGAACACAAAAAATTCACTTCCAACGAAATTTCCCCAGAACACAAAAAATTCGCTTGCAACGAAATCTCCTGAGAACACAAATATTCGCTTCCAACGAAATCACCCCAGAGCACAAAAAATTCGCTTCCAACGAAATCACCCGAGAACACAGAAAATTCGCTTCTATTGACATCACCACAGAAGACAAAAAATTCGCTTCCAAACAAATCACCCCAGAGCACAAAAAAGTTGCTTCCAACGAAATCACCCTAGAACATGAAAAATTTGCTTTCAACGAAATCACCCGAAAACACAACAAATTCGCTTCCAACGAAATTACCCCAGAACACAAAAAATTTGCTTGCAACGAAATCTTGTGAGAACACAAATATTTGCTTCCAAAGATATCATCCCAGAGCACAAAAACTTCCCTCCCAAAGAAATCACCCTAGAACACAAAAATTCCCTTTCAACGTAATCACCCGAGAACACAAAAAATTCGCTTGCAACGAAATCTCCTGAGAACACAAATATTCGCTTCGAACGAAATCACCCCAGAGTACAAAAAATTCGCTTCCAACGAAATGACTCCAGAGCACAGAAAACACGCTTCCAACGAAATCACCCGAGAACACAGAAAATTCGCTTCTATTGACATCACCACAGAGGACAAAAAATTCGCTTCCAAACAAATCACCCCAGAGCACAAAAAAGTTGCTTCCAACGAAATCACCCTAGAACATGAAAAATTTGCTTTCAACGAAATCACCCGAAAACACAACAAATTCGCTTCGAAAGAAATTAACCCAGAACACAAAAAATTCGCTTGCAACTAAATCATCCTAGACCATAAAAATCTCGCTTCAAACGAAATCACCCGAGAACACAAAATATTCGCTTCCAAAGAAATCACCCAAAACACAAAAATTTCGCTTCCAATGAAATGACTCCAAAGCACAGAAAACACGCCTCCAACGAAATTATCCCATACTTCAAAAATTTGCTTCCAACGAAATCACCCTAGAACACAAAAATTCCCTTTCAACCCAATCACCCGAGAACACAAAAAAATTCGCTTCCAACGAAATCAAAACACAGCACAAAAAATTGCTTCCAACGAAATTACCCCCAAAGACAAAAATTTCTTTTCCAACGAAATCTCCTGAGAACACAAATATTCGCTTCCAAAGATACCATCTCAATGCCCAAAAAATTCGCTTCCAACGAAATCACCCTAGAACACAAAAATTCCTCTTCAACGAAATCACCCGAGAACACAAAAAATTCGCTTCCAACGAAATTACCCCAGAACATAAAAAATTCGCTTCCAACGAAATGATCCCGTACTTCAAAAATTTGCTTCCATCGAAATCACCCGAGAAAAGAAAAAACTTGCTTCCATCGAAATTACCCCAGAACACAATAAATTCGCTTCCAACGAAATCACCCCAGAACACAAAAAATTCGCTTCCAACGAAATGACTCCAGAGCACAGAAAACACGCTTCCAACAAAATGACCCCATACTTCAAAATTTGCTTCCATCGAAAAGACCGGAGAACACAAAAAATTCTCTCCTAACGATAATACCACAGAAGACAAAAAATTCTTTTCCAATGAAATCTCCTGAGAACACAAATATTCGCTTCCAAAGATATCATCCCAGAGCACAAAAACTTCGCTTCCAAAGAAATCACCCTAGAACACAAAAATTCCCTTTCAACGAAATCACCCGAGAACACAAAAATTTCGCTTGCAATGAAATCTCCGGAAAACAAAAATATTCGCTTCCAACGAAATCACCCCAGAGTACAAAAAATTCGCTTCCAACGAAATGACTCCATAGCACAGAAAACACGCTTTCAACGAAATCACCCGAGAACAAAGAAAATTCGCTTCTATTGAAATCACCAAAGAAGACAAAAAATTCGCTTCCAAACAAAACACCCCAGAGCACAAAAAATTCGCTTCCAACGAAATCACCCTAGAACATAAAAAATTTGCTTTCAACGAAATCACCCGAGAACACAACCAATTCGCTTCCAAAGAAATTACCCCAAAACACAAAAAATTCGATTGCAACGAAATCACCCTAGAACATAAAAAACTCGCTTCAAACGAAATCACCCAAGAACACAAAAAATTCGCTTCCAACGAAATCACACCACAGCACAAAAAATTCATTTCCAACGAAATGACTCCAGAGCACAGAAAACACGCTTCCAACGAAATCACCCGAGAACACAGAAAATTCGCTTCCAACGGAATCACCCTAGAACATAAAAAAATTGCTTTAAACGAAATCACCCGAGAACACAACAAATTCGCTTCCAAAGAAATTACCCCAGAACACAAAAAATTCGCTTGCAACGAAATCACCCTAGACCATAAAAACTCACTTCAAACGAAATCACCCGAGAACACAAAAAATTCGCTACCAACGAAATCACCCAAAACACAAAAATTTCGATTCCAATGAAATGACTCCAAAGCACAGAAAACACGCCTCCAACGAAATTATCCCATACTTCAAAAATTTGTTTCCATCGAAATCACCGAAGAACACAAAAAATTCGCTTCCAACGAAATCACCTCAGAACATAAAAAATTCGCTTCCAACGAAATGATCCCATACTTCAAAAATTTGCTTCCATCGAAATCACCTGAGAACACAAAAATTCGCTTCTGACGAAATCACCCCAGAACACAAAAAATTCGCTTGCAATGAAATGACTCCAGAGCACAGAAAACACGCTTCCAACAAAATGACCCCATACTTCAAAAATTTGCTTCCATCGAAAAGACTGGAGAACACAAAAAATTCTCTTCTAACGATATTACCCCAGAAGAGAAAAAATCCTTTTCCAACGAAATCTCCTGAGAACACAAATATTCGCTTCCAAATATATCATCCCAGAGCACAAAAAATTCGATTCCAACGAAATCACCCTAGAACACAAAAATTCCCTTTCAAACATATCACCCAAGAACACAAAATATTCGCTTCCAACGAAATCACCCGAAAACACAAAAAATTCGCTTCCAACAAAATCACCACACAGCACAAAAAATTTGCTTTCAACGAAATGACTCCAGAGCACAGAAATCACGCTTCCAAAGAAATGACTCCCTACTTCAAAAATTTGCTTCCATCGAGAAGACTGGAGAACACAAATAATTCTCTTCCAACGATATTACCCCAGAAGACAAAAATTCTTTTCCAACGAAATCTCCAGATAACACAAATACTTGCTTCCAAAGATATCATCCCAGCGCACAAAAATTTCGCTTCCAAAGAAATCACCCTAGAACACAAAAATTCCCTTTCAAGGAAATCACCTGAGAACACAAAAAATTCACTTGCAACAAAATCTCCTGAGAACACAAATATTCGCTTCCAATGAAATCACCACAGAACACAAAATTTTGCTTCCAACGAAATGACTCCAGAGCACAGAAAACACGCTACCAACGAAATGACCCCCTCCTTCAAAAATTTGCTTCCATCCAAAAGTCCGGAGAACACAAAAAATTCTCTTCCAACAATATTACCCCAGAACACAAAAAATTCTCTTCCAATGAAATCTCATGAGAATACAAATGTTTGCTTCCAAAAAATCATCCTAGAGCACAAAAACATTTGTTTCCAAAGATATCACCCTAGAACACAAAAATTCCCTTTCAGCGAAATCTCCCGAGAACACAAAAAATTCATGTCCAACGAAATTACCACAGAACAGAAAAAATTTCCTTCCATCGAAATCACCCCAGAACACAAAAAATTCGCTTCCAAGGAAATCATGCTAGAACACAAAAAAACAGTTTTCAACGAAATCACCCAAGAACACAAAAAATTTGCTTCCAACGAAATTACACCAGAAGACAAAAAATTCGCTTCCAATGAAATCACCTCAGAACACAAAAAATTCACTTCCAACGAAATGACTCCAGCGCACAGAAAACATGCTTCCAACGAAATGATCCCATACTTCAAAAATTTGCTTCCATCGGAATCACCCGAGAACACAAAAAATTCGCTTCCAAAGATATTACCCCAGAAGACAAAAAATTCTTTTCCCACGAAATCTCCTGAGAACACAAATATTCGCTTCCAAAGATATCATCCCAGAGCACAAAAAATCGCTTCCAAAGAAATCACCCTAGAACGCAAAAATTCCCTTTCAAGGAAATCACCCGAGAACACAAAAAAATCGCTTCCAACGACTTAACGCCAGAACACAAAAAAATCGCTTGCAACGAAATCTCCTGAGAACACAAATATTCGCTTCCAAAGATATCATCCCATAACACAAAAAATTCGCTTCCAACGAAATCACCATAGTACGCAAAAATTCCCTTTCAAGGAAATTACCCGATAACACAAAAAATTCGCTTCCAACGAAATCTCCTGAGAACACAAATATTCGCTTCCAACGAAATCACCCCAGAGCACAAAAAAATTCGCTTCCAACGAAATGAACCCCTACTTCAAAAATTTGCTTCCATCGAAAAAAACGGAGAACACAAAAAATTCTCTTCCAACAATATTACCCTAGAAGACAAAAAATTTTTTCCAACGAAATCTCCTGAGAACACATATATTCGCTTCCAAAGATATCATCCCAGAGCACAAAAAATTCGATTCCAACGAAATCACCCTAGAACAAAAAAATTCCCTTTCAAAAAAATCATCTGAGAAAACAAAAAATTCGCTTCCAACGAAATCACCCCAGAGCACACAAAATTCGCTTCCAACGAAATGACTCCAGAGCACAGAAAACACGCTTCCAACGAAGTGACCCCCTACTTCAAAAATTTGTTTCCATTGAAAAAACCGGAAAACAGAAAAAATTCTCTTCCAACGACATTACCCCAGAAGACAAGAAAATCTTTTGCAACGAAATCTCCTGAGAACACAAATAATCGATTCCAAAGATATCATCCCAGAGCAGAAAAAATTCGCTTCCAACGAAATCACCTCAGAAAACAAATATTCCCTTTCAAAGAAATCACCCGAGAACAAAAACAATTCGCTTCCAACGAAATGACTCCAGAACACAGAAAACACGCTTCCAATGAAATGACCCCCTACTTCAAAAATTTGCTTCTATCGCAAAACTGGAGAACACAAAAAACTCTTTACCACCGAAATCTCCTGAGAACACATATATTCGCTTCCAACGATATCATCCCAGAGCACAAAAAGTTCGATTCCAAAGAAATCACCCTAGAACAAAAAAATTCCCTTTCAAAAAAATCTCTGAGAAAAACAAATATTCGCTTCCAACGAAATCACCTCAGAGCACAGAAAATATGCTTCGAACGAAATGACCCCCTACTTCAAAAATTTGCTTCCATCGAAAAAACCGGAGAACTCAAAAAATTCTCTTCCAACGATATTACCCCAGAAGACAAAAATTCTTTTCCCACGAAATCTCCTGAGAACACAAATATTCGCTTCCAAAGATATCATCCCAGAGCACAAAAAATTCGCTTCCAACGAAATGACTCCAGAGCACAAAAAACACGCTTCCAAAGAAATCACCTGAGAACACAGATAATTCGCTTCTATTGAAATCACCACAGAAGACAAAAAATTCGCTTTCAATCAAATCACCCCAGAACACAAAAAAGTTGCTTCCAACGAAATCACCCTAGAACATAAAAAATTTGCTTTCAACGAAATCACCCGAGAACACAACAAATTCGCTTCAAACGAAATGACTCCAGAGCACAGAAAACACGCTTCCAACGAAATGACCCCATACTTCAAAATTTGCTTCCATCGAAAAGACCGGAGAACACAAAAAATTCTCTTCTAACGATATTACCCCAGAAGGCAAAAAATCCTTTTCCAACGAAATCTCCTGAGAACACAAATATTCGCTTCCAAAGATATCATCCCAGAGCACAAAAAATTCGGTTCCAACGAAATCACCCTAGAAAACAAAAATTCCCTTTCAAAGAAATCACCCAAGAACACAAAAAATTCGCTTGCAACGAAATCTCCTGAGAACACAAATATTCGCTTCCAACAAAATCACCCCAGAGTACAAAAAATTCGCTTCCAAAGAAATGACTGCAGAGCACAGAAAACACGCTTCCAACGAAATCACCCGAGAACACAGAAAATTCGCTTCTATTGAAATCACCACAGAAGACAAAAAAATCGCTTCGAAACAAATCACCCCAGAGCACAAAAAATTCGCTTCCAACGGAATCACCCTAGAACATAAAAAATTTGCTTTCAACGAAATCACCTAGAACAAAACAAATTCGCTTCCAAAGCAATTACCCCAGAACATAAAAAATTCGCTTCCAACGAAATCACCCAAAACACAAAATATTCGCTTCCAACGAAATGACTCCAGGGAACAGAAAACACGCTTCCAAGGAAATCACCCGAGAACACTGAAAATTCGCTTCTATTGAAATCACCACAGAATACAAAAAATTCGCTTCCAAACAAATCACCCCAGAGCACCAAAAATTTGCTTCCATCGAAATCACCCAAGAAAACAAAAAATTCGCTTCCAACGAAATTAACACCGAAGACAAAAATTTCTTTTCCAAGGAAATCTCCTGGGAACACAAATATTCGCTTCCAAAGATACCAAAAAAGAGCACAAAAAATTCGCTTCCAACGAAATCACCCTAGAACACAAAAATTCCCTTTCAACGCAATCACCCCAGAACACAAAAGTTCACTTCCAACGAAATGATCCCATACTTCAAAAATTTGCTTCCATCGAAATCACTCGAGAACACAAAAATTCGCTTCCAACGAAATCACCCCAGAACACAAAAAATTCGCTTCCAACGAAATGACTCCAGAGCACAGAAAATACGCTTCCAACGAAATGACCCCATACTTCAAAAATTTGCTTCCATCGAAAAGACCGGAGAACACAAAAAATTCTCTTCTAACAATATTAAAACAGAAGAGAAAAAATTCTTTTCCAACGAAATCTCCTGATAACACAAATACTTGCTTCCAAAGATATCATCCCAGCGCACAAAAACTTCGCTTCCAAAGAAATCACCCTAGAACACAAAAATTCCCTTTCAAGGAAATCACCTGAGAACACAAAAAATTCGCTTCCAACAATATTACCCCAGTACACAAAAAATTCTCTTCAAATGAAATCTCCTGAGAACACAAATGTTTGCTTCCAAAAGTCATCCTAAAGCACAAAAAAATTCGCTTCCAATGAAATCACCCTAGAACACAAAAAATTCCCGTTCAACGAAATTACCACAGAACAGAAAAAATTTCCTTCCATCGAAATCACCCCAGACCACCAAAAATCGCTTCCAAAGATATCATCCCAGAGCAAAAAAAATTACATTCCAACAAAATCACCCCAGAGCACAAAAAAATTCGCTTCCAACGAAATGATTCCAGAGCACAGAAAACACGCTTCCAACGAAATGACCCCCTACTTCAAAAATTTTCTTCCATCGAAATCACCCAAGAACACAAAAAACTTGCTTCCAACAAAATTACCCCAGAAGACAAATATTTCTTTTCAAACGAAATCTCCTGAGAACACAAATATTTGCTTCCAACGAAATCACCCTAGAGCACAAAAAACTCGTTTCCAACGAAATGAATCCAGGGCACAGAAAACAAGCTTCCAACGAAATGACCCCCTATTCAAAAATTTGTTTCCATAGAAATCACCTGAGAACACAAAAAATTCGCTTCCAACGAAATTACCCAAGAATTCAAAAAATTCGCATGCAACGAAATCTTCTGAGAACACAAATATTCGCATCCAATGAAATAATCCCCAGAGCACAAAAAATTCGCTTCCAACGAAATGACTCCAGAGCACAGAAAACACGCTTCCAACGAAATGACCCCCTACTTCAAAAATTTGCTTCCATCGAAAAAACCGGAGAACACAAAAAATTCTCTTCCAACGACATTACCCCAGAAGCCAAATTCGCTTCCAACGAAATCTCCTGAGGACACAAATATTCGCGTCCAAAGATATCATCCCAGAGCACAAAAAATTCGCTTCCAACAAAATCACCCTAGAACGCAAAAATTCCCTTTCAACGAAATCACCTGAGAACACAAAAAAATTCGCTTCCAACGAAATTACTCCAGAACACAAAAAATTCAGATGCAACGAAATCTCTTGAGAAGACAAAAATTCGCTTCCATCGAAATGACCGCAGAGCACAAAGAATTCGCTCCAACGAAATGACTCCAGAACACAGAAAACATGGTGTCAATGAAATGACCCCCTACTTCAAAAATTTGCTTCCATCGAAAAAACCGGAGAACACAAAAAATTCTCTTCCAACGATATTACCCCAGAAGACAAAAAATTCTTTTCCAACGAAATCTCCTGAGAACACAAAATTCGTTTCCAAAGATATCATCCCAGAGCACAAAAAATTCGCTTCCAACTAAATCACCCCAGAACACAAAAATTCCCTTTCAAATAAATCACGCGAGAACACAAAAAATTCGCTTCCAACGAAATTACCCCAGAACACAAAAAATTCACTTGCAACGAAATCTCCTGAGAACTCAAATATTCGCTTCCAACGAAATCACCCTAGAGCACAAAAAATTCGCTTCCAACGAAATGACTCCAGAGCACAGAAAACATGCTTCCAAAGAAATGACACCCTACTTCAAAATTTGCTTCCATCGAAAAAACCGGAGAACACAATAAATGCTCTTCCAACAATATTTCCCCAGACTACAAAAAATTCTTTTTTCCAACTAAATCTCCTGAGAACACAAATATTCGCTTCCAAAGATATCATCCCAGAGCACAAAAAATTCGCTTCCAAGGAAATCACCCTAGAACACAAAAATTCCCTTTCAACGGTATCACACGAGAACACAAAAAATTCGCTTCCAACGAAATTAACCCAGAACACAAAAAATTCCTTTGCAACGAAATCTCCTGAGAACACAAATATTCGCTTCCTATGAAATCACCCCAGAGCACACAAAATTAGCTTCTAACGAAATGACTCCAGAGCACAGAAAACACGCTTCCAACGAAATGACCCCCTACTTCCAAAATTTGCTTCCATCGAAAAAACCGGAGAACACAAAAAATTCTCTTCCAACGACATTACCCCAGAAGCCAAATTCGCTTCCAACGAAATCACCCCGGAGCACAAAAAATTCGCTTCCAACGAAATGACTCCAGAGCACAGAAAACATGCTTCCAATGAAATGACACCCTACTTCAAAATTTGCTTCCATCGAAAAAACCGGAGAACACAAAAAATTCTCTTCCAACGATATTACCCTAGAAGACAAAAAATTATTTTCCAACGAAATCTCCTGAGAACACAAATATTCGCTTCCAAAGATATCATCCCAGAGCACAAACTTCTCCTCCAAAGAAATCACCCTAGAACACAAAAATTCCCTTTCAATGAAATCACCCGAGAACACAAAAAATTCGCTTCCAACGAAATTTGTGTTCTTGGGTGATTTCGATGGAAGCGAATTTTTTATGTTCTAGGGGGATTTCGTTGGAATCGAATTTTTTGTGCTCTGGCGTGATTTCGTTGGAAGTGAATTTCTTGTGTTCTAGGGTAATTTCGTTGGAAGCGAATTTTTTGTGTTCCCGGGTGATTTCGATGGAAGCAAATTTTTGAAGTAGGGGGTCATTTCGTTGGAAGCAAATAGTTTGTGCTCTTGGGTAATTTCTTTGGAAGCGAATTTTTTTGTGCTCTGGAGTGATTTCATTGGAAGCGAATATTTGTGTTCCTGAGTAATTTTGTTGGAAGTGAATTTTTTGTGTTCTGGGGTCATTTCGTTGGAAGCGTGTTTTCTGTGCTCTGGAGACATTTCGTTGGAAGCGAATTTTTTGTGTTCTGTGGTGATTTCGATGGAAGCAAATTTTTTTCTCTTGTGAATTGATTTCGTTGGAAGCAAATTTTTTGTGTTCTGGGGTAATTTCCTAAGCAGAGAATTTTTTGTGTTCTGGGGTGATTTCGTTGGAATCGTTTTTTCAGTGTTATGGAGTCATTTCTTTGGAAGCGAAATTTTTGTGTTCTAGGGTGATTTCTTTGGAAGCGAATTTTTTGTGTTCTGGGGAGATTTCGTTGGAAGTGAATTTTTGTGTTCTGGGGTAATTTCTTTGGAAGCAAATTTTTTTGTTCTGGGGTGATTTCGATGGAAGCGAAATTTTTATGTTCTAGGGTGATTTCTTTGGAAGCAAATTTTTTGTGCTCTGGGGTGTTTTCGTTGGAAGCGAATATTTGTCTTCCGGGTGATTTTGTTGGAAGCAAATTTTTTGTGTTCTGGGGTAATTACGTTGGAAGCGAATTTTTTGTATTCTCGGGAGATTTCGTTGGAAGCGTTTTTTCAGTGTTATGGAGTCATTTCGTTGGAAGCGAAATTTTTGTGTTGTAGGGTGATTTCTTTGGAATCCAATTTTTTGTGTTCTGGGGTGATTTCGTTGGAAGCAAATTTTTGAAGTAGGTGGTCATTTCATTGGAAGCGTGTTTTCTGTGCTGTTGAGTCATTTCTTTCGAAGGGATTTTTTTTTGTTCTGGGGTGATTTCGTTGGAAGCGAATTTTTGTGTTCTGGGGTAATTTCTTTGGAAGCAAATTTTTTTGTTCTGTGGTGATTTCCATGGAAGCAAATTTTTTATGTTCTAGGGTGATTTTGTTGGAAGCGAATTTTTTGTGTTCAGGGGTAATTACGTTGGAAGCGAATTTTTTGTATTCTCGGGTGATTTCGTTGAAAGTGAATTTTTTGTATTCTGGGCTGATTTCATTTGCAGCGAATTTTTTGTGCTCTGGGTTGATTTCGTTGGAAGCGAATATTTGTGTTCTCAGGAGATTTTGTTGTAAGCAAATTTTTTTTTGTGTTCTGGGGAAATTTCGTTGGAAGCAAATTTTTTGTGTTCTCTGGTGATTTCGATGGAAGCAAATTTTTCAAGTAGGGGGCCATTTCGTTGGAAGCGTGTTTTCTGTGCTCTGGAGTTTTTTCGTTGGAATCAAATTTTTTGTGTTCTGGGGTGATTTCTTTGGAAGTCTATATTTGTGTTCTCGAGTGATTTTGTTGGAAGGGAATTTTTTGTGCTCTGGAGTGATTTCCTTGGAATCGGTTTTTTTTTGTTCTCGGGTGATTTGGTTGCAAGCGAATTTTTTGTGTTTTAGGGTGATTTTGTTGGAAGATAATATTTTGTATTTTGGGGTGATTTCATTGGAAGCGAATTTCTTGTCTTCTGGGGTAATTTTGTTGGAAGCGAATTTTTTGTGTTCTTGGGTGGTTTCGATGGAAGCGAATTTTTTATGTTCTAGGGGGATTTCGTTGGAAGCGAATTATTTGTACTCTGGCGTGATTTCGTTGGAAGCAAATTTCTTGTGTTCTGGGTAATTTCCTTGGAAGCGAATTTTTTGTGTTCTCGGGTGATTTCGATGGAAGCAAATTTTTTATGTTCTAGGGGGATTTCTTTGGAAGCTCTGGAGTGATTTCATTGGAAGCGAATATTTGTGTTCCTGAGTAATTTTGTTGGAAGCGAATTTTTGTGTTCTCCGGTTTTTTCGATGGAAGCAAATTTTTGAAGTAGGGGGTCATTTCGTTGGAAGCGTGTTTTCTTTGCTCTGGAGTCATTTCGTTGGAAGCAAAATTTTGGGGTTCTGGAGTCATTTCGTTGGAAGCGAATTTTTTGTGTTCTGGGGTAATTTCGTTGGAAGCGAATTTTTTGTGTTCTTAGGTGATTTCGATGCAAGCAAATTTTTGAAGTATGGGGTCTTTTCGTTGGAAGCGAATTTTTTGTGCTCTGGCGTGATTTTGTTGGAAGTGAATTTCTTGTGTTCTGGGTAATTTCCTTGGAAGCGAATTTTTTGTGTTCTCCGGTTTTTTCGATGGAGGCAAATTTTTGAAGTAGGGGGTCATTTCATTGGAAGCGTGTTTTCTGTGCTCTTGAATCATTTCTTTGGAAGGGATTTTTTGTGTTCTGGCGTAATTTCGTTGGAAGCCAATTTTTGTGTTCTGGGGTAATTTCTTTGGAAGCAAATTTTTTTGTTCTGGGGTGATTTCGTTGGAAGCGAATTTTTTATGCTCTGGGGTGATTTCGTTGGAAGCGAATGTTTGTGTTCCCGGGTGATTTTGTTGAAAGCAAATTTTTTGTGTTTTGGGCTGATTTCGTTGGCAGTGAATTTTTTGTGTTCTCTGGTGATTTCGATGGAAGCAAATTTTTCAAGTAGGGGGTCATTTCGTTGGAGGCGTGTTTTCTGTGCTCTGGAGTCGTTTTGTTTTAAGCGAATTTTTTGTGTTCTCAGGTGATTTGGTTGGAAGCAAATTTTTTTGTACTTTGGGGTGATTTCGTTGGAAGCGAATTTCTTGTGTTTTGGGGTAGTTGCGTTGGAAGCAAATTTTTTGTGTTCTCGGGGTATTTCGTTGGAAGCGAATTTTTTTTGCTTTGGGGTGATTTCTTTGGAAGCGAATTTCTTGTGTTCTGGGGTAATTCGTTGGACGCGAATTTTTTGTGTTCTCAGGTGATTTTGTTGCAAGCGTTTTTTCAGTGTTATGGAGTCATTTCTTTGGAAGCGAAATTTTTGTGTTCTAGGGTGATTTCTTTGGAATCCAATTTTTTGTGTGCTGGGGTGATTTCGTTGGAAGCAAATTTTTGAAGTGGGGGTCATTTCATTGGAAGCGTGTTTTCTTTGCTCTGGAGTCGTTTCGTTTTAAGCGAATTTTTTTGTGTTCTGGGGTGATTTCGTTGGAAGCAAATTTTTTGTGTTCTGGGGTGATTTCGTTGGAAGCGAATTTTTTTGTGCTCTGGGGTGATTTCGTTGGAAGTGAATATTTGTCTTCTCAGGAGATTTCATTGCAAGCAAATTTTTTTGTGTTCTGGGGTAATTTCGTTGGAAGCGAATTTTTTGTGTTCTCTGGTGATTTCGATGGAAGCAAATTTTTCAAGTAGGGAGTCATTTCGTTGGAAGCGTGTTTTCTGTGCTCTGGAGTCGTTTCCTTGGAAGCGAATTTTTTGTGCTCTGGGGTGATTTCGTTGGAAGCGAATTTTTTGTGTTTTGGGTTAATTTCTTTGGAAGTCTATATTTGTTTTTTCGAGTGATTTTGTTGGAAGGGAATTTTTGTGCTCTGGGGTGATTTCCTTGGAATGGAATTTTTTGTGTTCTCGGGTGATTTGGTTGAAAGCGAATTTTTTGTGTTTTAGGGTGATTTCGTTGGAAGCGAATTTTTTGTATTTGGGGGTGATTTAATTGGAAGCGAATTTCTTGTCTTCTGGGGTAATTTTGTTGCAAGCGAATTTTTTTTGTTCTCGGGTGATTTTGATGGAAGCAAATTTTTTATGTTCTAGGGGGATTTCGTTGGAAGCGAATTTTTTGTGCTCTGGAGTGATTTGATTGGAAGCGAATATTTGTGTTCCTGAGTAATTTTGTTGGAAGCGAATTTTTGTGTTCTCCTTGGTATTTTCAATGGAAGCAAATTTTTGAAGTAGGGGGTCATTTCGTTGGAAGCGTGTTTTTTTTTGGTCTGGAGTCATTTCGTTGGAAGCAAAATTTTGGGGCTCTGGGGTCATTTCGCTGGAAGCGAATTTTTTGTGTTCTGGGGTAATTTCCTGGGAAGAGAATTTTTTGTGTTCTGGGGTGATTTCGTTGGAAGCGTTTTTCCAGTGTTATGGAGTCATTTCGTTGCAAGCAAAATTTTTGTGTTCTAGGGTGATTTCTTTGGAAGCGAATTTTTGAAGTAGGTGGTCATTTCATTGGAAGCATGTTTTCTGTGCTGTTGAGTCATTTCTTTCGAAGGGATTTTTTTTTGTTCTGGGGTGATTTCGTTGGAAGCGAATTTTTGTGTTCTGGGGTAATTTTTTTGGAAGCAAATTTTTTTGTTCTGTGGTGATTTCCATGGAAGCAAATTTTTTATGTTCTAGGGTGATTTTGTTGGAAGCGAATTTTTTGTGTTCAGGGGTAATTTCGTTGGAAGCGAATTTTTTGTATTCTCGGGTGATTTCGTTGAAAGTGAATTTTTTGTATTCTGGGCTGATTTCATTTGCAGCGTATTTTTTGTGCTCTGGGGTGATTTCGCTGGAAGCGAATGTTTGTGTTCCGGGTGATTTTGTTGGAAGCGAATTTTTTGTGTTCTGGGGTAATTACGTTGGAAGCGAATTTTTTGTATTCTCGGGTGATTTCGTTGGAAGCGTTTTTTCACTGTTATGGAGTCATTTCGTTGGAAGCGAAATTTTTGTGCTCTGGGGTCATTAACTTGGAAGCGAATTTTTTGTGTTCTCAGGTGATTTGGTTGGAAGCAAATTTTTTGTGCTTTGGGGTGATTTCGTTGGAAGCGAATTTCTTGTGTTCTCGGGTGATTTCGTTGGAAGCGTTTTTTCAGTGTTATGGAGTCATTTCGTTGGAAGCGAAATTTTTGTGTTGTAGGGTGATTTCTTTGGAATCCAATTTTTTGTGTTCTGGGGTGATTTCGTTGGAAGCAAATTTTTGAAGTAGGTGGTCATTTCATTGGAAGCGTGTTTTCTGTGCTGTTGAGTCATTTCTTTCGAAGGGATTTTTTTTTGTTCTGGGGTGATTTCGTTGGAAGCGAATTTTTGTGTTCTGGGGTAATTTCTTTGGAAGCAAATTTTTTTGTTCTGTGGTGATTTCCATGGAAGCAAATTTTTTATGTTCTAGGGTGATTTTGTTGGAAGCGAATTTTTTGTGTTCAGGGGTAATTACGTTGGAAGCGAATTTTTTGTATTCTCGGGTGATTTCGTTGAAAGTGAATTTTTTGTATTCTGGGCTGATTTCATTTGCAGCGAATTTTTTGTGCTCTGGGTTGATTTCGTTGGAAGCGAATATTTGTGTTCTCAGGAGATTTTGTTGTAAGCAAATTTTTTTTTGTGTTCTGGGGAAATTTCGTTGGAAGCAAATTTTTTGTGTTCTCTGGTGATTTCGATGGAAGCAAATTTTTCAAGTAGGGGGCCATTTCGTTGGAAGCGTGTTTTCTGTGCTCTGGAGTTTTTTCGTTGGAATCAAATTTTTTGTGTTCTGGGGTGATTTCTTTGGAAGTCTATATTTGTGTTCTCGAGTGATTTTGTTGGAAGGGAATTTTTTGTGCTCTGGGGTGATTTCCTTGGAATCGATTTTTTTTTTGTTCTCGGGTGATTTGGTTGCAAGGGAAATTTGTGTTTAAGGGTGATTTTGTTGGAAGCGAATATTTTGTATTTTGGGGTGATTTCATTGGAAGCGAATTTCTTGTCTTCTGGGGTAATTTTGTTGGAAGCGAATTTTTTGTGTTCTTGGGTGGTTTCGATGGAAGCGAATTTTTTATGTTCTAGGGGGATTTCGTTGGAAGCGAATTTTTTGTGCTCTGGCGTGATTTCGTTGGAAGCAAATTTCTTGTGTTCTGGGTAATTTCCTTGGAAGCGAATTTTTTGTGTTCTCCGGTGATTTCGATGGAAGCAAATTTTTTTATGTTCTAGGGGGATTTCATTGGAAGCTCTGGAGTGATTTCATTGGAAGCGAATATTTGTGTTCCTGAGTAATTTTGTTGGAAGCGAATTTTTTGTGTTCTCCAGTTTTTTCGATGGAAGCAAATATTTGAATTAGGGGGTCATTTCTTTGGAAGCGTGTTTTCTTTGCTCTGGAGTCATTTCGTTGGAAGCAAAATTTTGGGGTTCTGGAGTCATTTCGTTGGAAGCGAATTTTTTGTGTTCTGGGGTAATTTCGTTGGAAGCGAATTTTTTGTGTTCTTAGGTGATTTCGATGCAAGCAAATTTTTGAAGTATGGGGTCTTTTCGTTGGAAGCGAATTTTTTGTGCTCTGGCGTGATTTCGTTGGAAGCGAATTTCTTTTGTTCTGGGTAATTTCCTTGGAAGAGAATTTTTTTGTGTTCTCGGGTGTTTTCGATGGAAGCAAATTTTTTATGTTCTAGGGGAATTTCTTTGGAAACGAATTTCTTGTGCTCTGGAGTGATTTCATTGGAAGCGAATATTTGTGTTCCTGAGTAATTTTGTTGGAAGCGAAATTTTTGTGTTCTCTGGTTTTTTCGATGGAAGCAAATTTTTGAAGTAGGGGGTAATTTCGTTGGAAGCGTGTTTTCTTTGCTCTGGAGTCATTTCGTTGGAAGCAAAATTTTGGGGTCTGGGGTCATTTCTTTGGAATCGAAATTTTGTGTTATTAGGTGATTTCGATGGAAGCAAATTTTTGAAGTATGGGGTCATTTCGTTGGAAGCAAATAGTTTGTGCTCTTGGGTGATTTCGTTGTGAAGCGAATTTCTTGTGTTCTGGGGTGATTTCTTTGGAAGCGAATTTTTTTGTGCTCTGGAGTGATTTCATTGGAAGCGAATATTTGTGTTCCTGAGTAATTGTATTGGAAGCGAATTTTTTTTGTTCTGGGGTCATTTCGTTGGAAGCGTGTTTTCTGTGCTCTGGAGTCATTTCGTTGGAAGCGAATTTTTTGTGTTCTGGGGTGATTTCGTTGGAAGCGAATATTTGTGTTCTCATTAGATTTCTTTGCAAGCGAATTTTTTTGTGTTCTGGGGTAATTTTGTTGGAAGCGAATTTTTTGTGCTCTGGGTGATTTTTTGGAAGCGAATATTTGTGTTCTCAGGAGATTTCGTTGCAAGCGAATTTTTTGTTTTCTGGGGTGATTTCGATGGAAGCGAAAATTTATGTTCTAGGGTGATTTCTTTGGTATCGCATTTTTTGTGCTCTGGGGTGATTTCCTTGGAAGCGAATTTTTTGTGTTCTGGGGTAATTTCGTTGGAAGCGAATTTTTTGTGTTCTCAGGTGATTTGGTTGGAAGCAAATTTTTTTGTACTTTGGGGTGATTTCGTTGGAAGCGAATTTCTTGTGTTCTGGGGTAGTTGCGTAGGAAGCGAATTTTTTGTGTTCTCGGGGTATTTCGTTGGAAGTGAATTTTTGTGCTTTTGGGTGATTTCTTTGGAAGCGAATTTCTTGTGTTCTGGGGTAATTTCGTTGGAAGCAAATTTTTTGTGTTCTCGGGTGATTTCGTTGGAAGCGTTTTTTCAGTGTTATGGAGTCATTTCTTTGGAAGCGAAATTTTTGTGTTCTAGGGTGATTTCTTTGGAAGCGAATTTTTTGTGTTCTGGGGTGATTTTGTTGGAAGCAAATTTTTGAAGTAGGGGGTCATTTCATTGGAAGCATGTTTTCTGTGCTCTGGAGTCATTTCGTTGGAAGGGAATTTTTTGTGTTCTTGTGTGATTTGGTTGAAAGCGAATTTTTTTGTTTTAGGGTGATTTCGTTGGAAGCGATTTTTTGTATTTTGGGGTGATTTCATTGGAAGCGAATATCCTGTCTTCTGGGGTAATTTTTTTGGAAGCGAATTTTTTGTGTTCTTGGGTGATTTCGATGGAAGCGAATTTTTTGTGTTCTCGGGTGATTTCGATGGAAGCAAATTTTTTATGTTCTAGGGGGATTTCGTTGGAAGTGCATTTTTTGTGCTCTGGAGTGATTTCATTGGAAGCGAATATTTGTGTTCCTGAGTAATTTTGTTGGAAGCGAATTTTTGTGTTCTCTGGTTTTTTCGATGGAAGCAAATTTTTGAAGTAGGGGGTCATTTCGTTGGAAGCGTGTTTTCTTTGCTCTGGAGTCATTTCGTTGGAAGCAAAATTTTGGGGCTCTGGGGTCATTTCGTTGGAAGCGAATTTTTTGTGTTCTGGGGTAATTTCATTGGAAGCGATTTTTTTGTGTTCTTAGGTGATTTCGATGGAAGCAAATTTTTGAAGTATGGGGTCATTTCGTTGGAAGCAAATAGTTTGTGCTCTTGGGTGATTTCGTTGGAAGCGAATTTCTTGTTTTCTGGGGTAATTTCTTTGGAAGCGAATTTTTTTGTGCTCTGGAGTGATTTCATTGGAAGCGAATATTCGTGTTCGTGAGTAATTTTGTTGGAAGTGAATTTTTTGTGTTCTCGGGTCATTTCGTTGGAAGCGTGTTTTCTGTGCTCTGGAGTCATTTCGTTGGAAGCGAATTTTTTTGTTCTGGGGTGATTTTGCTGGAAGCCTGTTTTCTGTGTTCTGGAGTCATTTCGTTGGAAGCGAAATTTTTGTGTTATGGGGTGATTTCTTTGGAAGCGAATTTTTTGTATTCTGTTGTAATTAAGTTGGAAGCCAATTTTTTGTGTTCTCAGGTCATTTAGTTGAAAGAGAATTTTTTGTGTTCTAGGGTGATTTTGTTGGCAGCGAATATTTGTGTTCTCATTAGATTTCTTTGCAAGGGAATTTTTTTGTGTTCTGGGGTAATTTCGTTGGAAGCGCATTTTTTGTTTTCTCCGGTTTTTCGATGGAAGCAAATTTTTGAAGTATGGGATCATTTCGTTGGAAGCCAATATTTGTGTGTTCGGGTGATTTTGTTGGAAAGGAATTTTTGTGCTCTGGGGTGATTTCTTTGGAAGCAAATTTTTTCTGTCCTGGGTAATTTTGTTGGAAGCTAATATTTGTGTTCTCGGGTGATTTTGTTGGAAGGGAATTTTTTGTGCTCTGGGTTGATTTGGTTGGAAGTAAATTTTTTCTATTCTGTGGTAATTTCGTTGGACGCGAATTTTTTTGTTTTTGGGTGATTTTGTAGAAAGGGAATTTTTTGTGTTCTAGAGTGATTTTGTTGGAAGCGAATTTTTTGTGTTCTAGGGTGATTTCGTTAGAAGCAAATTTTTGAAGTAGGTGGTCATTTCATTGGAAGCGTTTTTCTGTGCCCTGGAGTCATTTCTTTGGAAGGGATTTTTTTGTGTTCTCAGGAGATTTGGTTGTAAGCGAATTTTCTGTTCTCTGGGGTGATTTCGTTGGAAGCGAATATTTGTGTTCTCAGGAGATTTGGTTGTAAGCGAATTTTTTGTGTTCTGGGATAATTTTGTTGGAAGCAAATTTTTTGTGTTTTCCGTTTTTTTTTTGATGGGAGGAAATTTTTGAAGTAGGGGGTCATTTTGTTGGAAGCATGTTTTTTGTGCTCTGGATTTATTTCTTCGGAAGCGAATTTTTTGTGCTCTGGGGTGATTTATTTGGAAGCGAATTTTTTGTTTTCTTGGGTGTTTTCCTTGAAAGCAAATTTTTTGTGCTCTGGGGTGATTTCGTTGGAAGCGATTTTCTTGTGTTCTGGGGTAATTTCGTAGGAAGTGAATTTTTTGTGTTCTGGGGTAATTTCGTTGGAAGCGAATTTTTTTTGTTCTCAGGTGATTTCGATGGAAACAAAGTTTTGAAGTATGGGGTCATTTCGTTGGCAGCAAATTTTTTTGTGCTTTGGGGTGATTTCGTTGGAAGCGAATTTCTTGTGTATGGGGTAATTTCGTTGGAATTGAATTTTTCTGTGTTCTCGGGTGATTTCGATTGAAGCGAATTTTTTCTGTTCTCGGGTGATTTCGATGGAAGCAAATTTTTTTGTTTTCTTGGTTGATTTCGTTGGAAGCGAATTTTTTGTATTCTGGGGTAATTTCCTTGGAAGAGAATTTTTTGTGTTCTGGGGTGATTTCGTTGGAAGCAAATTTTTTTTTCTTGGTTGATTTCGAAGGAAGCGAATTTTTTATGTTCTACGGTGATATTTATGGAAGCGAATTTTTTGTGCTTTGTGGTGATTTTGTTGGAAGCAAATTTCTTGTGCTCTGGGGTAATTTCTTTGGAAGCGAATTTTTTGTTTTCTGGGGTGATTTCCATGGGATCAAATTTTTTCTGTTCTGGGGTAATTTTGTTGGTAGCCAATATTTGTGTTCTCTGGTGATTTTGTTGGAAGGGAATTTTTTGTGCTCTGGGGTGATTTTGTTGGAAGCGAATTTTTTGTGTTCTGGGGTCATTTCTTTGGAAGTCTATATTTGTGTTCTCGAGTGATTTTGTTTGAAGGGAATTTTTTGTGCTCTGGGGTGATTTCCTTGGAAGCGAATTTTTTGTGTTCTCTGGTGATTTCGATGGAAGCAAATTTTTCAAGTAGGGGGTCATTAAGTTGGAAGCGTGTTTTCTGTGCTCTGGAGTCGTTTCGTTGGAAGCGAATTTTTTTGTTCTGGGGTGATTTTGCTGGAAGCCTGTTTTCTGTGTTCTGGAGTCATTTCGTTGGAAGCGAAATTTTTGTGTTATGGGGTGATTTCTTTTTAAGCGAATTTTTTGTATTCTGTTGTAATTAAGTTGGAAGCCAATTTTTTGTGTTCTCAGGTCATTTAGTTGAAAGAGAATTTTTTGTGTTCTAGGGTGATTTTGTTGGCAGCGAATATTTGTGTTCTCATTAGATTTCTTTGCAAGGGAATTTTTTTGTGTTCTGGGGTAATTTCGTTGGAAGCGCATTTTTTGTTTTCTCCGGTTTTTCGATGGAAGCAAATTTTTGAAGTATGGGATCATTTCGTTGGAAGCCAATATTTGTGTTTTCGGGTGATTTTGTTGGAAAGGAATTTTTTGTGCTCTGGGGTGATTTCTTTGGAAGCAAATTTTTTCTGTCCTGGGTAATTTTGTTGGAAGCTAATATTTGTGTTCTCGGGTGATTTTGTTGGAAGGGAATTTTTTGTGCTCTGGGTTGATTTGGTTGGAAGCAAATTTTTTCTATTCTGTGGTAATTTCGTTGGACGCAAATTTTTTTTGTTTTTGGGTGATTTTGTAGAAAGGGAATTTTTTGTGTTCTAGAGTGATTTTGTTGGAAGCGAATTTTTTGTGTTCTAGGGTGATTTCGTTAGAAGCAAATTTTTGAAGTAGGTGGTCATTTCATTGGAAGCGTTTTTCTGTGCCCTGGAGTCATTTCTTTGGAAGGGATTTTTTTGTGTTCTCAGGAGATTTGGTTGTAAGCGAATTTTCTGTTCTCTGGGGTGATTTCGTTGGAAGCGAATATTTGTGTTCTCAGGAGATTTGGTTGTAAGCGAATTTTTTGTGTTCTGGGATAATTTCGTTGGAAGCGAATTTTTTGTGTTTTCCGTTTTTTTTGATGGGAGGAAATTTTTGAAGTAGGGGGTCATTTTGTTGGAAGCATGTTTTTTGTGCTCTGGATTTATTTCGTTGGAAGCGAATTTTTTGTGCTCTGGGGTGATTTATTTGGAAGCGAATTTTTTGTTTTCTTGGGTGTTTTCCTTGAAAGCAAATTTTTTGTGCTCTGGGGTGATTTCGTTGGAAGCGATTTTCTTGTGTTCTGGGGTAATTTCGTAGGAAGTGAATTTTTTGTGTTCTGGGGTAATTTCGTTGGAAGCGAATTTTTTTTGTTCTCAGGTGATTTCGATGGAAACAAAGTTTTGAAGTATGGGGTCATTTCGTTGGCAGCAAATTTTTTTGTGCTTTGGGGTGATTTCGTTGGAAGCGAATTTCTTGTGTATGGGGTAATTTCGTTGGAATTGAATTTTTCTGTGTTCTCGGGTGATTTCGATTGAAGCGAATTTTTTCTGTTCTCGGGTGATTTCGATGGAAGCAAATTTTTTTGTTTTCTTGGTTGATTTCGTTGGAAGAGAATTTTTTGTATTCTGGGGTAATTTCCTTGGAAGAGAATTTTTTGTGTTCTGGGGTGATTTCGTTGGAAGCAAATTTTTTTTTCTTGGTTGATTTCGAAGGAAGCGAATTTTTTATGTTCTACGGTGATATTTATGGAAGCGAATTTTTTGTGCTTTGTGGTGATTTTGTTGGAAGCAAATTTCTTGTGCTCTGGGGTAATTTCTTTGGAAGCGAATTTTTTGTTTTCTGGGGTGATTTCCATGGGATCAAATTTTTTCTGTTCTGGGGTAATTTTGTTGGTAGCCAATATTTGTGTTCTCTGGTGATTTTGTTGGAAGGGAATTTTTTGTGCTCTGGGGTGATTTTGTTGGAAGCGAATTTTTTGTGTTCTGGGGTCATTTCTTTGGAAGTCTATATTTGTGTTCTCGAGTGATTTTGTTTGAAGGGAATTTTTTGTGCTCTGGGGTGATTTCCTTGGAAGCGAATTTTTTGTGTTCTCTGGTGATTTCGATGGAAGCAAATTTTTCAAGTAGGGGGTCATTAAGTTGGAAGCGTGTTTTCTGTGCTCTGGAGTCGTTTCGTTGGAAGCGAATTTTTTTGTTCTGGGGTGATTTTGCTGGAAGCCTGTTTTCTGTGTTCTGGAGTCATTTCGTTGGAAGCGAAATTTTTGTGTTATGGGGTGATTTCTTTTTAAGCGAATTTTTTGTATTCTGTTGTAATTAAGTTGGAAGCCAATTTTTTGTGTTCTCAGGTCATTTAGTTGAAAGAGAATTTTTTGTGTTCTAGGGTGATTTTGTTGGCAGCGAATATTTGTGTTCTCATTAGATTTCTTTGCAAGGGAATTTTTTTGTGTTCTGGGGTAATTTCGTTGGAAGCGCATTTTTTGTTTTCTCCGGTTTTTCGATGGAAGCAAATTTTTGAAGTATGGGATCATTTCGTTGGAAGCCAATATTTGTGTTTTCGGGTGATTTTGTTGGAAAGGAATTTTTTGTGCTCTGGGGTGATTTCTTTGGAAGCAAATTTTTTCTGTCCTGGGTAATTTTGTTGGAAGCTAATATTTGTGTTCTCGGGTGATTTTGTTGGAAGGGAATTTTTTGTGCTCTGGGTTGATTTGGTTGGAAGCAAATTTTTTCTATTCTGTGGTAATTTCGTTGGACGCAAATTTTTTTTGTTTTTGGGTGATTTTGTAGAAAGGGAATTTTTTGTGTTCTAGAGTGATTTTGTTGGAAGCGAATTTTTTGTGTTCTAGGGTGATTTCGTTAGAAGCAAATTTTTGAAGTAGGTGGTCATTTCATTGGAAGCGTTTTTCTGTGCCCTGGAGTCATTTCTTTGGAAGGGATTTTTTTGTGTTCTCAGGAGATTTGGTTGTAAGCGAATTTTCTGTTCTCTGGGGTGATTTCGTTGGAAGCGAATATTTGTGTTCTCAGGAGATTTGGTTGTAAGCGAATTTTTTGTGTTCTGGGATAATTTCGTTGGAAGCAAATTTTTTGTGTTTTCCGTTTTTTTTGATGGGAGGAAATTTTTGAAGTAGGGGGTCATTTTGTTGGAAGCATGTTTTTTGTGCTCTGGATTTATTTCGTTGGAAGCGAATTTTTTGTGCTCTGGGGTGATTTATTTGGAAGCGAATTTTTTGTTTTCTTGGGTGTTTTCCTTGAAAGCAAATTTTTTGTGCTCTGGGGTGATTTCGTTGGAAGCGATTTTCTTGTGTTCTGGGGTAATTTCGTAGGAAGTGAATTTTTTGTGTTCTGGGGTAATTTCGTTGGAAGCGAATTTTTTTTGTTCTCAGGTGATTTCGATGGAAACAAAGTTTTGAAGTATGGGGTCATTTCGTTGGCAGCAAATTTTTTTGTGCTTTGGGGTGATTTCGTTGGAAGCGAATTTCTTGTGTATGGGGTAATTTCGTTGGAATTGAATTTTTCTGTGTTCTCGGGTGATTTCGATTGAAGCGAATTTTTTCTGTTCTCGGGTGATTTCGATGGAAGCAAATTTTTTTGTTTTCTTGGTTGATTTCGTTGGAAGAGAATTTTTTGTATTCTGGGGTAATTTCCTTGGAAGAGAATTTTTTGTGTTCTGGGGTGATTTCGTTGGAAGCAAATTTTTTTTTCTTGGTTGATTTCGAAGGAAGCGAATTTTTTATGTTCTACGGTGATATTTATGGAAGCGAATTTTTTGTGCTTTGTGGTGATTTTGTTGGAAGCAAATTTCTTGTGCTCTGGGGTAATTTCTTTGGAAGCGAATTTTTTGTTTTCTGGGGTGATTTCCATGGGATCAAATTTTTTCTGTTCTGGGGTAATTTTGTTGGTAGCCAATATTTGTGTTCTCTGGTGATTTTGTTGGAAGGGAATTTTTTGTGCTCTGGGGTGATTTTGTTGGAAGCGAATTTTTTGTGTTCTGGGGTCATTTCTTTGGAAGTCTATATTTGTGTTCTCGAGTGATTTTGTTTGAAGGGAATTTTTTGTGCTCTGGGGTGATTTCCTTGGAAGCGAATTTTTTGTGTTCTCTGGTGATTTCGATGGAAGCAAATTTTTCAAGTAGGGGGTCATTAAGTTGGAAGCGTGTTTTCTGTGCTCTGGAGTCGTTTCGTTGGAAGCGAATTTTTTGTGTTCTGGGGAGATTTCGTTGGAAGCAAATTTTTTGTGTTCTGGGGTGATTTCGTTGGAAGCGAATTTTTTGTGCTCTTGGGTGATTTCGTTGGAAGCGAATGTTTGTCTTCTCAGTAGATTTCGTTGCAAGCAATTTTTTTTGTGTTCTGGGGTAATTTCGTTGGAAGCGATTTTTTTGTGTTCTCTGGTGATTTCGATGGAAGCAAATTTTTCAAGTAGGGGGTCATTTCATTGGAAGCGTGTATTCTGTGCTCTGGAGTCATTTCTTTGGAAGGGATTTTTTTGTGTTCTGGGGTGATTTCGTTGGAAGCGAATTTTTGTGTTCTGGGGTAATTTCTTTGGAAGCAAATTTTTTTGTTCTGGGGTGATTTCGTTGGAAGCGAATTTTTTGTGCTCTGGGGTGATTTCGTTGGAAGCGAATGTTTGTGTTCCCGGGTGATTTTGTTGGAAGTGAATTTTTTATGTTTTGGGCTGATTTCATTGGCAGCGAATTTTTTGTGTTCTCTGGTGATTTCGATGGAAGCAAATTTTTCAAGTAGGGGGTCAGTTCGTTGGAAGCGTGTTTTCTGTGCTCTGGAGTCGTTTCGTTGTAAGCAAATTTTTTGTGCTCTGGGGTGATTTCGTTGGAAGCGAATTTTTGTGTTCTGGGGTAATTTCTTTGGAAGTCTATATTTGTGTTTTCGAGTGATTTTGTTGGAAGGGAATTTTTGTGCTCTGGGCTGATTTCCTTGGAATCGAATTATTTGTGTTCTCTGGTGATTTCGATGGAAACAAATTTTTCAAGTAGGTGGTCATTTCGTTGGAAGTGTGTTTTCTGTGTTCTGGAGTCGTTTCGTTGGAATCGAATTTTTTGTGCTCTGCGGTGATTTCGTTGGAAGCGAATTTTTTGTCTTCTGGGGTGATTTCGACGGAACCAAATTTTTTCTGTTCTGGGGTAATTTCGTTGGACACCAATATTTGTGTTCTCGGGTGATTTTGTTAGAAGGGAATTTTTTGTGCTCTGAGTTGATTTGGTTCGAAGTAAATTATTTCTATTCTGGGGTAATTTCGTTGGAAGCGTGTTTTCTGTGCTCTGTAGTCATTTCGTTGGAAGCGAATTTTTTGTGTTCTGGGGTGATTTCCTTGGAAGCGAATATTTGTGTTCTAAGGAGATTTTGTTGCAAGCAATTTTTTGTGTTCTGGGGTAATTTCTTTGGAAGCGAATTTTTTGTGTTCTCTGGTTTTTTCGACGGAAGCATATTTTTTAAGTAGGGGGTCATTTCGTTGAAAGCATGATTTCTGTGCTCTGGAGTCATTTCGTTGGTAGCGAATTTTTTGTGTTCTGGGGTAATTTCATTGGAAGCGAATTTTTTATGTTCTCAGGTGATTTCGATGGAAGCAAATTTTTGAAGTATGGGTCATGTAGTTAGAAGCGAATTTTTTCTGTTCTCGGGTAATTTCAATGGAAGCAAATTTTTTGGGTTCTGGGATGATGAGGTTGGAAGAGAATTTTTTGTGTTCTCAGGTTTTTTTGGTGGAAGCAAATTTTTGAAGTAGGGGGTCATTTCGTTGGAACTGTTTTTTCTGTGCTCTGGAGTCATTTCGTTGGAAGTGAATTTTTTGTGTTCTGGGGTGATTTCGTTGGAAGCGAATTTCTTGTGTCTGGGGTAATTTCGTTGGAATTGAATTTTTCTGTGTTCTCGGGTGATTTCGATTGAAGCGAATTTTTTCTGTTCTCGGGTGATTTCGATTGAAGCAAATTTTTTTGTTTTCTTGGTTGATTTCGTTGGAAGCGAATTTTTTGTATTCTGGGGTAATTTCCTTGGAAGAGAATTTTTTGTGTTCTGGGGTGTTTTCGTTGGAAGCAAATTTTTTTTTTCTTGGTTGATTTCGAAGGAAGCGAATTTTTTATGTTCTACGGTGATATTTATGGAAGCGAATTTTTTGTGCTTTGTGGTGATTTTGTTGGAAGCAAATTTCTTGTGCTCTGGGGTAATTTCTTTGGAAGCGAATTTTTTGTGTTCTCTGGTGATTTCGATGGAAGCAAATTTTTCAAGTAGGGGGTCATTAAGTTGGAAGCGTGTTTTCTGTGCTCTGGAGTCGTTTCGTTGGAAGCGAATTTTTTGTGTTCTGGGGAGATTTCGTTGGAAGCAAATTTTTTGTGTTCTGTGGTGATTTCGTTGGAAGCGAATTTTTTGTGCTCTTGGGTGATTTCGTTGGAAGCGAATGTTTGTCTTCTCAGTAGATTTCGTTGCAAGCAAATTTTTTTGTGTTCTGGGGTAATTTCGTTGGAAGCGAATTTTTTGTGTTCTCTGGTGATTTCGATGGAGGCAAATTTTTCAAGTAGGGGGTCATTTCATTGGAAGCGTGTTTTCTGTGCTCTGGCGTCATTTCTTTGGAAGGGATTTTTTTGTGTTCTGGGGTGATTTCGTTGGAAGCGAATTTTTGTGTTCTGGGGTAATTTCTTTGGAAGCAAATTTTTTTGTTCTGGGGTGATTTCGTTGGAAGCGAATTTTTTGTGCTCTGGGGTGATTTCGTTGGAAGCGAATGTTTGTGTTCCCGGGTGATTTTGTTGGAAGCGAATTTTTTATGTTTTGGGCTGATTTCATTGGCAGCGAATTTTTTGTGTTCTCTGGTGATTTCGATGGAAGCAAATTTTTCAAGTAGGGGGTCATTTCGTTGGAAGCGTGTTTTCTGTGCTCTGGAGTCGTTTCGTTGGAAGCGAATTTTTTGTGCTCTGGGGTGATTTCATTGGAAGCGAATTTTTGTGTTCTGGGGTAATTTCTTTGGAAGTCTATATTTGTGTTTTCGAGTGATTTTGTTGGAAGGGAATTTTTGTGCTCTGGGCTGATTTCCTTGGAATCGAATTATTTGTGTTCTCTGGTGATTTCGATGGAAACAAATTTTTCAAGTAGGTGGTCATTTCGTTGGAAGTGTGTTTTCTGTGTTCTGGAGTCGTTTCGTTGGAAGCGAATTTTTTGTGCTCTGCGGTGATTTCGTTGGAAGCGAATTTTTTGTCTTCTGGGGTGATTTCGACGGAACCAAATTTTTTCTGTTCTGGGGTAATTTCGTTGGACACCAATATTTGTGTTCTCGGGTGATTTTGTTAGAAGGGAATTTTTTGTGCTCTGAGTTGATTTGGTTCGAAGTAAATTATTTCTATTCTGGGGTAATTTCGTTGGAAGCGTGTTTTCTTTGCTCTGTAGTCATTTCGTTGGAAGCGAATTTTTTGTGTTCTGGGGTGATTTCCTTGGAAGCGAATATTTGTGTTCTAAGGAGATTTTGTTGCAAGCAATTTTTGTGTTCTGGGGTAATTTCTTTGGAAGCGAATTTTTTGTGTTCTCTGGTTTTTTCGACGGAAGCATATTTTTTAAGTAGGGGGTCATTTCGTTGAAAGCGTGATTTCTGTGCTCTGGAGTCATTTCGTTGGTAGCGAATTTTTTGTGTTCTGGGGTAATTTCATTGGAAGCGAATTTTTTATGTTCTCAGGTGATTTCGATGGAAGCAAATTTTTGAAGTATGGGTCATGTAGTTAGAAGCGAATTTTTTCTGTTCTCGGGTGATTTCAATGGAAGCAAATTTTTTGGGTTCTGGGATGATGTGGTTGGAAGAGAATTTTTTGTGTTCTCAGGTTTTTTTGGTGGAAGCAAATTTTTGAAGTAGGGGGTCATTTCGTTGGAACTGTTTTTTCTGTGCTCTGGAGTCATTTCGTTGGAAGTGAATTTTTTGTGTTCTGGGGTGATTTCTTTGGAAGCGAATTTTTTGTGTCATGGGGCAATTTTGTTGGAAGCGAATTTTTTTTGAAGTATGAGTTGATTTCGTTGGAAGTGTGATTTCTCTGCTCTGGAGTCATTTTTTGGAAGCAAATTTTTTGTGTTCTGGGGTGATTTTGTTGGAATCGAATTTTTTGTATTCTAGGGTGATTTCATTGGAAGTAATTTTTTTGTGTTCTGTGGGGATTTTTTGGAAGCGATTTTTTTCTATTCTGGGGTAATTTCTTTGGAAGCAAATATTTCTCTTCTGGGGTAATTTCGTGGGAAGCTAATGTTTTGCGTTCTGGGTTGATTTCGTTGGAAGCGAATATTTGTGTTCTGGGGTGATTTGGTTTGAAGCGCATTTTTTGTGATCTGTGTGATTTCTTTGGAAGCGAATATTTGTGTTCTCTGGAGATTTCTTTGGAAGCGAATTTTTGGTGTTCTGGGGTAATTTCTTTGGAAGCGAATTTTTTTGTTTTGGGGTAATTTCTTTGGAAGCTAATGTTTTGTGTTCTCTGGTTTTTTCGATGGAAGCAAATTTTTGAAGTAGGGGGTCATTTCGTTGGAAGCGTGTTTTCTGTGCTCTGGAGTCATTTAGTTGGAAGCCAATTTTTTGTGTTTTAGGATGATTTCGTTGGAAGCTAATATTTGTGTTTCCGGTTGATTTCGTTGGAAGCGAATTTTTTCTGTTCTCGGGTGATTTCGAGGGAAGCAAATTTTTTGTGTTTCGGGGTGATTTCGTTGGAAGCGTGTTTTCTGTGCTCTGGAGTCATTTCATTGGAAGCGATTTTTTGTGTTTTGGGGTGATTTCTTTGGAAGCGAATTTTTTGTGCTCTGGAGTGATTTCATTGGAAGCGAATATTTGTGTTCCTTAGTAATTTTGTTGGAAGCGAATTTTTTGTGTTCTGGGGTCATTTCATTGGAAGCGTGTTTTCTGTGCTCTGGAGTCGTTTTGTTGGAAGCGAATTTTTTGTGTTCTGGGGTGATTTTGTTGGAAGTGAATTTTTTGTGCTTTGGGTGATTTCTTTGGAAGCGAATATTTGTGTTCTCAGGAGATTTCATTGCAAGTGAATTTTTTGTTTTCTGGGGTGATTTCAATGGAAGCGAAAATTTATGTTCTAGGGTGATTTCTTTGGAAGCGCATTTTTTGTGCTCTGGGGTGAATTCCTTGGAAGCGAATTTTTTGTGTCCTTAGGTGATTTGGTTGGAAGCAATTTTTTTGTGGTTTGGGGTGATTTCGTTGGAAGCGAATTTCTTGTGTTCTGGGGTAATTTCGTTGGAAGCGAATTTTTTGTGTTCTCGGGTGATTTCGTTGGAAGCATTTTTTCAGTGTTATGGAGTCATTTCGTTGGAAGCGAAATTTTTGTGTTCTGGGGTAATTTCATTGGAAGCGAATTTTTTGTGTTCTTAGGTGATTTCGATGGAAGCAAATTTTTGAAGTATGGGGTAATTTCGTTGGAAGCAAATAGTTTGTGCTCTTGGGTGATTTCGTTGGAAGCGAATTTCTTGTGATCTGGGGTAATTTCTTTGGAAGCGAATTTTTTTGTGCTCTGGAGTGATTTCATTGGAAGCGAATATTTGTGTTCCTGAGTAATTTCGTTGGAAGCGAATTTTTTGTGTTCTGGGGTGATTTCGATGGAAGCGTAAATTTATGTTCCAAGGTGATTTCTTTGGAATCGCATTTTTTGTGCTCTGGGGTGATTTCCTTGGAAGCGAATTTTTTGTGTTCTCAGGTGATTTGGTTGGAAGCAAATTTTTTTGTGCTTTGGGGTGATTTCGTTGGAAGCGAATTTCTTGTGTTCTGGGGTAGTTGCGTTGGAAGCGAATTTTTTGTGTTCTTGGGGTATTTCGTTGGAAGCGAATTTTTTGTGTTCTAGGTTGATTTCGTTGGAAGCGTTTTTTCAGTGTTATGGAGTCATTTCTTTGAAAGCGAAATTTTTGTGTTCTAGGGTGATTTCGTTGGAAGCGAATTTTGTGTGTTCTGGAGTTATTTCGTTGGAAGCAAATTTTTGAAGTAGGGGGTCATTTCATTGGAAGCATGTTTTCTGTGCTCTGGAGTCATTTCTTTGGAAGGGATTTTTTTTGTGTTCTGGGGTGATTTCGTTGGAAGTGAATTTTTGTGTCCTGGGGTAATTTCTTTGGAAGCAAATTTTTTTGTTCTGGGTGATTTCCTGGGAAGCGAATTTTTTGTGCTCTGGGGTGATTTTGTTGTAAGCGAATGTTTGTGTTCCCTGGTGATTTTGTTGGAAGCGAATTTTTTGTGTTTTGGGCTGATTTTGTTGGCAGCGAATTTTTTGTGTTCTCTGGTGATTTCGGTGGAAGCAAATTTTTCAAGTAGGGGGTCATTTCGTTGGAGGCGTGTTTTCTGTGCTCTGGAGTCGTTTCGCTGGAAGCTAATTTTTTGTGTTCTGGGGTGATTTCGTTGGAAGCGAATTTTTTGTGTTCTGGGGTGATTTCGTTGGAAGCGAATTTTTTGTGCTCTGGGGTGATTTTGTTGGAAGCGAATATTTGTCTTCTCAGGAGATTTCGTTGCAAGCAAATTTTTTTGTGTTCTGGGGTAATTCGTTGGAAGCGAATTTTTTGTGTTCTCTGGTGATTTCAATGGAAGCAAATTTTTCAAGTAGGGGGTCATTTCGTTGGAAGCGTGTTTTCTGTGCTCTGGATTCGTTTCGTTGGAAGCGAATTTTTTGTGCTCTGGGGTGATTTCGTTGGAAGCGAATTTTTTGTGTTCTGGGGTAATTTCTTTGGAAGTCTATATTTGTGTTTTCGAGTGATTTTGTTGGAAGGGAATTTTTGTGCTCTGGTGTGATTTCCTAGGAATCGAATTTTTTGTGTTCTCGGGTGATTTGGTTGAAAGCGAATTTTTTGTGTTTTAGGGTGATTTCGTTGTAAGCGAATTTTTTGTATTTTGGGGTGATTTAATTGGAAGCGAATTTCTTGTCTTCTGGGGTAATTTTGTTGGAAGCGAATTTTTTGTGTTCTGGGGTGGTTTCGATGGAAGCGAATGTGTGTGTTCCCCGGTGATTTCGTTGGAAGTGAATGTTTTGTGTTCTGGGGTAATTTTGTTGGAAGCAAATTTTTTCTGTTCTTGGGTGATTTCGACAGAAGCAAATTTTTTGTGTTCTGGGTTGATTTCGTTGGAAGAGAATTTTTTGTGTTTTCCGGTTTTTCCATGGAAGCAAATTGTTGAAGTAGGGGGTCATTTTGTTGGAAGCGTTTTTTCTGTGCTCTGGAGTCATTTCGGTGGAAGCAAATTTTTTGTGTTCTGGGGTGATTTCGATGGAAGCAAACTTTTTCCGTTCTGGGGTAATTTTGTGGGAAGCCAATATTTGTGTTCTCGGGTGATTTTGTTGGAAGGGAATTTTTTATGATCTGGGTTGATTTTTTTTTGAAGTAAATTTTTTCTATTCTGGGGTAATTTCGTTGGACGCGAAATTTTGTGTTCTCGGGTGATTTCTTTGGAAGCAAATTTTTTGTGTTCTTTTGTGATTTCGTTGGAAGCGAATTTTTTCTGTTCTCGGGTGATTTCGAGGGAAGCAAATTTTTTGTGTTCTGATGTAATTACGTTGGAAGAGAATGTTTTGTGTTTTGGGGTGATTTCGTTGGAAGCGTGTTTTCTGTGCTCTGGAGTCATTTCATTGGAAGTGATTTTTTTTGTGTGTTTTGGGGTGATTTCTTTGGAAGCGAATTTTTTGTGTTCTGGGGTGATTTTGTTGGAAGAGAATTTTTGTGTTCTGGGTTAATTTCTTTGAAAGCTAATTTTTTGTGTTCTGGGGTGATTTCGATGGAAGCGAATATTTTGTGTGCTGGTTTGATTTTTTTGGAAGAGAATTTTTTGTGCTTTGGGGTGATTTCTTTGTAATGAATATTTGTCTTCTCTGGAGATTTTGTTGCAAGCGAATTTTTTGTGTTCTGGGGTAATTTCGTGGGAAGCAAATTTTTTGTGTTCTCCGTTTTTTTCGATGGAAGCAAATTTTGAATTAGGGGGTCATTTCGTTGAAAGCGAATTTTTTTGTGCTTTGGGGTGATTTCGTTGGAAGCGAATATCTTGTGTTCTGGGGCAATTTCGTTGGAAGCGAATTTTTTGTGTTCTTGGGTTAATTTGATGGAAGCGAATTTTTTATGTTCTAGGGTGATTTCGTTGGAAGCGAATATTTGTGTTCCCAGGTGATTTCATTGGAAGCGAATTTTTTTGTGTTCTGGGGTAATTTTGTTGGAAGCAAATTTTTTCTGTTCTTGGATGATTTCGACAGAAGCAAATTTTTTGTGTTCTGTGTTGATTTCGTTGGAAGCGAATTTTTTGTGTTCTGGGGTGATTTCGTTGGAAGCGTGTTTTCTGTGTTCTGGAATCACTTCGTTCGAAGGGAAATTTTTGTGTTCTAGGGTGATTTCTTTGGAAGGGAATTTTTTGTGTTCTGGGGTGTTTTCGATGGAAGCACACCTTTTCCGTTCTGGGGTAATTTCGTGGGAAGCTAATATTTGTGTTCTCGGGTGATTTCTTTGGAAGCGAATTTTTTGTCTTCTTTTGTGATTTCGTTGGAAGCGAATTTTTTCTGTTCTCGGGTGATTTCGAGGGAAGCAAATTTTTTGTGTTCTGGCTTGATTTTGTTGGAAGCAAATTTTTCGTGTTCTGATGTAATTACGTTGGAAGAGAATGTTTTGTGTTTTCGAGTGATTTCGTTGGAATCGTGTTTTCTGTGCTCTGGAGTCATTTCATTGGAAGCGATTTTTTTGTGTTTTGGAGTGATTTCTTTGGAAGCGAACTTTTTGTGTTCTGGGGTGATTTCTATGGAAGCGAATATTTTGTGTGCTGGGTTGATTTTGTTGGAAGAGAATTTTTTGTGTTCTGGGGCATTTTTGTTGGAATCGAATTTTTCGTGTTCTCAGGTGATTTCGATGGAAGCAAATTTTTGAAATATGGGTTCATTTCGTTAGAAGGGAATTTTTTGTGCTTTGGGGTGATTTCTTTGGAACGAATATTTGTCTTCTCAGGAGATTTCGTTGCACGCGAATTTTTTGTGTTCTGGGGTAATTTCGTTGGAAGTGAATTTTTTGTGTTCTCCGTTTTTTTCGATGGAAGCAAATTTTTGAAGTATAGGGTCATTTCGTTGAAAGCGAATTTTTTTTGTGCTTTGGGGTGATTTCGTTGGAAGCGAATATCTTGTGTTCTGGGGTAATTTCGTTGGAAGCGAATATTTTCTGTTCTGGGGTAATTTCGTTGGAAGCTAATGTTTTGCTTTCTGGGGTGATTTCGTTGGAAGCGAATATTTGTGTTCCATGGTGATTTTGTTGGAAGCGAATTTTTTTGTGTTCTGGGGTAATTTTGTTGGAAGCAAATTTTTTCAGTTCTTGGGTGATTTCGACAGAAGGAAATTTTTTGTGTTCTGGGTAGATTTCGTTGGAAGCGAATTTTTTTGTTCTGGGGTGATTTCTTTGGAGCGTGTTTTCTGTGTTCTAGAATCACTTCGTTGGAAGGGAAATTTTTGTGTTCTGGGGTGATTTCTTTGGAAGCGAATTTTTTGTGTTCTGGGGTGATTTTGATGGAAGCAAACTTTTTCCGTTCTGGGGTAATTTCGTGGGAAGCCAATATTTGTGTTCTCGGGTGGTTTTGTTGGAAGGGAATTTTTTGTGCTCTGGGTTGATTTGGTTGGAAGTAAATTTTTTCTATTCAGGGGTAATTTCTTTGGACGCGAATTTTTTGGGTTCTCGGGTGATTTCTTTGGAAGCGAATTTTTTGTGTTCTTTTGTGATTTCTTTGGAAGCGAATTTTTTGTGCTCTGGGGTGATTTCTTTGGAAGCAAATATTTGTGTTCTCAGGCGATTTAGTTGGAAGCGAATTTTTTGTATTCTGTGGTAATTTCGTTGGAAGCGAATTTTTTGTGTTCTCAGGTGATTTCGATGGAAGCAAATTTTTCAAGTATGGGGTCATTTCTTTGGAAGCTTGTTTTCTGTGCTCTGGAGTCATTTCTTTGGAAGCGAATTTTTTGTGTTGTTCGGTGATTTCGGTGGAAGTGAATTTTTTGTGTTCTGGAGTAATTTCATTGGAAGCGAATTTTTTGTGTTCTCGGGTGATTTCGATGGAAGCAAATTTTTGAAGTATTGGGTCATTTCGTTGCAAGCATGTTTTCTGTGCTCTGGAGTCATTTCATTGGAAGCGATTTTTTGTGCTCTGGGGTGATTTCGTTGGAAGCGAATATTTGTGTTCTCAGAAGATTTCGTCGCAAGCTAATTTTTTGTGTTCTGGGGTAAATTCGTTGGAAGCGATATTTTTGTGTTCTCCGTTTTTTTTGATGGAAGCAAATTTTTTAAGTAGGTGGTCATTTCGTTGGAAGCGTGTTTTCTGTGCTATGGAGTCATTTCTTTGGAAGCGAATTTTTTGTGTTCTGGGGTAATTTTGTTGGAAGTGAATTTTTTTTGTTCTCCGGTTTTTTCGATGGAAGCAAATTTTTGAAGTAGGGGGTCATTTCATTGGAAACGTGTTTTCTGTGCTCTGGAGTTATTTGGTTGGAAGCGAATTTTTTTGTGCTCTGGGGTGATTTAATTGGAAGCAAATATTTGTGTTCTCAGGAGATTTAGTCGCAAGCGAATTTTTTTTTGTTCTGGGGTAATTTCGCTGGAAGCGAATTTTTTGTGTTCTCCGTTTTTTTCGATAGAAGCGAATTTTTTGTTTTCTGGGGTAATTACTTTCGAAGCGAATTTTTTGTTTTCTGGGTCGATTTCGTTGGAAGCGTGTTTTCTGTGCTCTGGAGTCATTTCGTTGGAAGTGAATTTTTTGTGCACTGGGGTGATTACGTTGGAAGCGAATATTTTGTGTTCTGGGGTGATTTCATTGGAAGCCATTTTTTTTGTTCTCGGGTGATTTCGATGGAAGCGAATCTTTTGTGTTTTGGGTTGATTTCGTTGTAAGCAAATTTTTTGTGTTCTGCTGTGATTTCGTTAGGAATGAATATTTTGTGCTCTGGGGTGATTACGATAGAAATGAATTTTTTCTGTTCTGGGGTAATTTTGTTGGAAGCGTGTTTCATGTGCTATGGTGTCATTTCGTTGGAAGCAAATTTTTTGTGTTCTGGGGTGATTTGTTGGAAGCGAAATTTTTGTGTTCTGGGGTAATTTCGTTGGAAGCCAATATTTGTGTTCTTGGGTGGTTTTGTTTTAAGGGAATTTTTTGTGCTCTGGGTTGATTCTGTTGGAAGTAAATTTTTTCTATTCTGGAGTAATTTCTTTGGACCCGAACTTTTTGTGTTCTCAGGTAATTTTGTTGAAAGGGAATTTTTTTGTTCTAGGGTGATTTCGTTGGAAAGGAATTTTTTGTGCGCTGGGCTGATTTCTTTGGAAGCGAATATTTGTGTTCTCAGGAGATTTCCTTGGAAGCGAATTTTTTTGTGTTTTGGCGTGATTTCTTTGGAAGCATGACTCTATAGTCATTTCTTTCGAAGGAAAATTTTTGTGTTCTGGGGTGATTTCGTTAGAAGCGAATTTTTTTGAAGTATTGGGTGATTTCGTTGGAAGCTTGTTTTCTCTTCTCTGGAGTCATTTCTTTGGAAGCAAATTTTTTGTGTTCTGGGGAGATTTCATTGGAAGCGAATTTTTTTGAAGTATAGGGTGATATCGTTGGAAGCGTTTTTTCTGTTCTCTGGAATCATTTCTTTGGTAGCAAATTTTTTGTGTTCTGGGGTGATTTCGTTGGAAGCAAATATATGTGTTCTCAGAAGATTTCGTTGCAAGTGAATTTTTTGTGTTCTGGGGTAATTTCGTTGGAACCGAATTTTTTGTGTTCTAGGGTTGTTTCGTTGGTATCGAATTTTTTGTGTTCTCCGGTTTTTTCGATGGAAGCAAATTTTTGAAGTTGGGGGTCATTTCGTTGGAAGCGTATTTCATGTGCTGTGGAGTCATTTCGTTGGAAGCGAATTTTTTGTGTTCGGTGGTGATTTTGTTTAAACGAATTTTTTGTGTTCTGGGGTAATTTAGTTTGTAGCGAGTTTTTTGTGTTCTCAGGTGATTTCGATGGAAACAAATTTTTGAAGTGTGTTGTCATGTCGTTTGAAGCGTGTTTTCTGTGCTCTGGAGTCATTTCGTTGGAAGCAAATTTTTTATGTTCTCGAGTGATTTCGATGTAAGCGAATTTTTTGTGCTCTGTGGTGATTTCTTTGGAAGCGAATAATTGTGTTCTCAGGAGATTTTGTTGGAAGCGAATTTTTTGTTTTCAGGTGTGATTTTTTTGGAAGCGAATTTTTTGTGTTCTAGGGTGATTTTGTTGGAAGCAAATTTTTTGTGTTCTCAGGTTTTTTCGATGGAAGCAAATTTTTGAAGTAGGGGGTCATTTCGTTGGAAGCGTGTTTTCTGTGCTCTGGACTCATTTCGTTGGAAGCCAATATTTGTGTTCTCGGGTGATTTCGTTGGAAGTGAATTTTTTGTGATCTGGGTTGATTTGGTTGGAAGTAAATTGTTTCTATTCTGGGGTAATTTCGCTGGAAGCGAATTTTTTGTGTTCTGGGGTGATTTCGTTGGAAGCGAATTTTTATGTTCTTGGTGATCTTGATGGAAGCAAATTTTTGAAGTATGGGGTCATTTCCTTGGAAGCATGCTTTCTGGGATCTAGAGTTATTTCGTTGGAATCGAATTTTTTGTACTCTGGTGTGATTTCGTAGGAAGCAAATCTTTTGTGTTCTTGGGTGATTTCCATGGAAGCGTATTTTTTATGTTCTAGCATGATTTTGTTGGAAGCGAATTTTTTGTACTCTGGGATGATTTCATTAGAAGCAAATTTTTTGTAGTATGGGGTGATTTCGTTGGAAGCCTGTTTTCTGTGCTCTGGAGTTTTTTTGTTGGACGCGAAATTTTGTTTTCTGGGGTGATATCATTGGAAGCGAATTTTTTGTGTTCTGGGGTGATTTCGTGGGAAGTGAATTTTTTTGATCTGGGTTGATTCGGTTGGAAGTAAATTATTTCTATTCTGGGGTAATTTCGTTTGAAGCGAATTTTTTGTGTTCTGGGGTGATTTCGATGGAAGCAAATTTTTGAAGTATGGGGTCATTTCCTTGGAAGCATGCTTTCTGGGATCTAGAGTCATTTCGTTGGAAATGAATTTTTTGTACTCTGAGGTGATTTCGTAGGAAGCGAATATTTGTATTCTCAGAAGATTTCATTGCAAGCAAAATTTTTGTATTCTAGTGTGATTTCTTTGGAAAAAAATTTTTTGTGCTTTGGGTGATTTTGTTGGAAGCAAATTTTTTCTGTTCTTGGGTAATTTCGTTGGAAGCGAATTTTTTCTGTTCTGGGGTGATTTTGATGGAAGCAAATTTTTTGTGTTCTGACGTAATTTCTTTGGAAGCGAATTTTTTGTGTTCTGGGGTGATATCGTTGGAAGCATGTTTTCTGTTTTCTGGAGTCATTTCTCTGGAAGCAAATTTTTTGTGTTCTGGGGTGATTTCAGTTGAATCGAATTTTTTGTGTTCTCGGGTGATTTCGATGGAAGCAAATTTTTGAAGTAGGGGGTCATTTCGTTGGAAGCTAATTTTTTGTGCTCTGGGGTGATTTCTTTGGTAGCGAATATTTGTGTTCTCAGGAGATTTCGTTGAAAGCAAATTTTTTGTGTTCTTGGGTAATTTCGTTGGAAGCGAACTTTTTTGGGTTCTCCGGTTTTTTCGATGGAAGAAAATTTTTGAAGAAGGGGGTCATTTCGTTGGAAGCTAATTTTTTGTGTTCAGGGGTGATTTCATTTGAAGCGAAATTTTTTTGTTCTGGGGTAGTTTCTTTGGAAGCAAATTATTTTGTGTTCTCTGTTGATTTCTTTGGAAGCGAATATTTGTGTTCTCAGGAGATTTCGGTGCAAGCGAATGTTTTGTGTTCTGGGGTAATTTCGTTGGAAGCGAATTTTTTGTGTTCTAGGGTGATTTCGTTGGAAGCAAATTTTTGAATTATGGGGACATTTCGTTGGAAGCGATTTTTTTGTGCTTTGCTGTGATTTCGTTGGAAGCGAATTTCTTGTGTTCTGGGGTAATTTTGTTGGATGCGAATTTTTTTTGTGTTCTGGGGTGATTTTGATGGAAGCGAATATTTTGTGTTCTGTGTTGATTTCTTTGGAAGCGAATATTTGTGTTCTCAGGAGATTTCGGTGCAAGCGAATTTTTTGTGTTCTGTGGTGATTTCGATGGAAGCGAATTTTTTGTGTTCTAGGGTGATTTCGTTGGAAGCGAATTTTTTGTGTTCTGGGTTGATTTCGTTGGAAACCTGTTTTCTGTGTTCTGGAGTAATTTTTTTTGGAACGAATTTTTGTGTTCTGGGGTGATTTCGTTGGAAGCATGTTTTCTGTTTTCTTGAGTCATTTCTCTGGAAGCAAATTTTTTTGTGTTCTGGGGCGATTTCAGTGGAATCGAATTTTTTGTGTTCTCGGGTGATTTCGATGGAAGCAAATTTTTGAAGTATGGGGTCATTTCGTTGGAAGCGTGTTTTCTGTGCTCTCGAGTCATTTCTTTGCAAACAAATTTTTTTGTGTTCTGGGGTGATTTTGTGGGAAGCGAATTTTTGAGTTCTAGGGGGATTTCGTTGGAAGCAATTTTTTCTGTGCTCTGCGGAGATTTTGTTGGAAGCGAATTTTTTGTATTCTGGGGTAATTTCTTTGGAAGCAAATTTTTTCTGTTCTGGGGTAATTTCGTTGGAAGCTAATGTTTTGCGTTCTGGGGTGATTTCGTTGGATGCGAATATTTGTGTTCTAGAGTAATTGTGTTGGAAGCGAAGTTTTTGTGCTCAGGGATGATATCTTTGAAAGTGAATATTTTGTGTTCTCCAGTTTTTTCGATGGAAGCAAATTTTTGAAGTAGGGGGTCATTTCTTTGGAAGCTTGTTTTCTGCGCTCTGGAGTCATTTCATTGGAAGCGAATTTTTTATGTTCTAGGGTGATTTCGTTGGAAGCTAATATTTGTTTTCCCAGTTGATTTCCTTATAAGCGAATTTTTTGTGTTCTGGGGTAATATCTTTGGAAGCGAATTTTATGTCCTTTGGAGTCATTTAGTTAGAAGCGAATTTTTCTCTGTTCTGTTGTGATTTCTTTGGAAATGAAGTTTTGTGATCTGGGGTGATTTCATTGGAAACGAAGTTTTTGTTTTCTGGGGTGATTTCATTGGAAGCTAATTTTTTGAAGTATGGGGTGATTTTGTTGGAAGCGTGTTTTTTGAAGTATGGGGTGATTTTGTTGGAAGCGTGTTTTCTGTGCTCTGGAATCTTCGATGGAAGCGAATTTTTTGTGTTCTGGGTTGATTTCGTTCGAAGCTAATTTTTTGTGTTCTGGGCTGATTTCGGTGGAAGAGAATTTTTGGTGTTCTGGGGTAATTTTGTTGGAGGCAAATTTTTGGTGTTCTGGTGTAATTTCGTTGGAAGCAGGTTTTATGTCCTTTGGAGTCATTTCGTTAGAAGAGAATATTTCTCTGTTCTGGTGTGATTTCGTTGGAAAAGAATTTTTTTTGTGCTCTAGGGTGATTTCTTTGGAAGCGAATGTTTTTGTGTTCTGGGGTAATTTTGTTGGAAGCGAATTTTTCTGTTCTCGAGTGATTTCGATGGAAGCGAATTTTCTGTGTTCTGGGTTTATTAAGTTGGAAACAAATATTTGTTTTCTGGGATAATTTCATTGGAAGCAAATTTTTTTCTGTTTTGGGGTAATTTCTTTGGAAGCCAATATTTTTGTTCTCGGGTGATTTTGTTGGAAGGGAATTTTTTGTGCTCTGGTTTGATTTGGTTGGAAGTAAATTTTTTCTATTCTGGGGTAATTTTGTTGGACGCCAATTTTTTTGTTCTCAGGTGATTTCGTTGAAAGTGAATTTTTTTTTGCTTTAGGGTGATTTCGTTGGAAGCGAATTTTTTGTGCTCTGGGGTATTTTCGCTGGAAGTGAACTTTTTTGGGTTCTCCGGTTTTTTCGATGGAAGAAAATTTTTGAAGTAGGGGGTCATTTCGTTGGAAGCTAATTTTTTGTGTTCAGGGGTGATTTCATTGGAAGCGAAATTTTTGTGTTCTGGGGTAGTTTCGTTGGAAGCAAATTATTTTGTGTTCTGTGTTGATTTCTTTGGAAGCGAATATTTGTGTTCTCAGGAGATTTTGGTGCAAGCGAATTTTTTGTGTTCTGGGGTAATTTCATTGGAAGCGAATTTTTTGTGTTCTAGGGTGATTTCGTTGGAAGCAAATTTTTGAATTATGGGGACATTTCGTTGGAAGCGATTTTTTTGTGCTTTGCTGTGATTTCGTTGGAAGCGAATTTCTTGCGTTCTGGGGTAATTTTGTTGGATGCGAATTTTTTTTGTGTTCTGGGGTGATTTTGATGGAAGCGAATATTTTGTGTTCTGTGTTGATTTCTTTGGAAGCGAATATTTGTGTTCTCAGGAGATTTCAGTGCAAGCGAATTTTTTGTGTTCTGGGGTAATTTCATTAGAAGCGAATTTTTTGTGTTCTAGGGTGATTTCATTGGAAGCGAATTTTTTGTGTTCTGGGGTGATTTCGTTGGAAGCCTGTTTTCTGTGTTCTGGAGTAATTTTTTTGGAAGCGAATTTTTGTGTCTGGGGTGATTTCTTTGGAAGCAATTTTTATGTGTTCTTGGGTAATTTCTTTGGAGGCGAATTTTTTGTGTTCTGGGGTGATTTCGATGGAAGCAAATTTTTTCCGTTCTGGGGTCATTTCTTGGCAAGCCAATATTTGTGTTCTTGGGTGATTTTGTTGGAAGGGAATTTTTTGTGCTCTGAGGTGATTTTGTTGGAAGCAAATTTTTTCTGTTCTGGAGTAATTTCTTTGGAAGCCAATATTTTTGTTCTCTGGTGATTTTGTTGGAAGGGAATTTTTTTGTGCTCTGGGTTAATGTCTTTGGAAGCGGGTTTTATGTCCTTTGAAGTCATTTAGTTAGAAGCCAATTTTTCTCTGTTCTGGTGTAATTTCTTTGGAAATGATGTTTTTGTGATCTGGGGTGATTTCGTTGGAAGCGAATTTTCTATGTTCTCGGGTGATTTCGATGGAAGCAAATTTCTTGTGATCTGGGTTGATTTCGTTGGAAATGAAGTTTTTGTGATCGGGGTGATATCGTTGGAAGCGAATTTTTTGTGTTCTGGGGTGATTTCTTTGGAAGCAAATTTTTGGTGGTCTGGGGTGATTTCGTTGGAAGCGTGTTTTCTGTGCTCTGGAGTCATTTCGATGGATGCGAAATTCTTCTGCTCTGGGCTGATTTCGTTGGAAGCGAATTTTTTGTGTTCTAGGGTGATTTTTTTGGAAGCGAATTTTTTGTTTTCTGGGGTGATTTCGTTGGAAATGAATTTTTTGTGGTCTGGGGTGATTTCGTTGTTAGCGAATTTTTTGAAGTATGGGGTGATTTCGTTGGAAGCGTGTTTTCTGTGCTCTGGAGTCATTTCCATGGAAGCAAATTTTTTGTGTTCTGGGTTGATTTCGTTCGAAGCTAATTTTTTGTGTACTGGGGTGATTTCGATTGAAGCGAATTTTTTGTTTTCTGGGTTGATTTTTTTGGAAGCGAATTTTTTGTGGTCAGGGGTGATTTCTTTGGAAGCAATTTTTTTGAAGTATGGGGTGATTTCGTTGGAAGCGTGTTTTCTGTGTTCTGGAGTCCTTTCGTTGGACGCAAATTTTTTGTGTTCTGGGCTGATTTCGGTGGAAGCGAATTTTTGGTGTTTGGGGTAATTTTGTAGTAAGCGGGCTTTATGACCTTTGGAGTTATTTCGTTAAGAGCGAGTTTTTCTCTGTTCTGGTGTGATTTCGTTGGAAATGAATTTTTCGAGATCTGGGGTGATTTTGTTGGAAACCAATTTTCTGTGCTCTGGGGTGATTTCATTGGAAGCGAATTTTTTGTGTTCTGGGGTAATTTCGTTGGAAGCAAATTTTTTGTGTTTTGGGGTGATTTCGATGGAAGCGAATTTTTTGTGGTCTGGGTTGATTTCAATGGAAGCGAATTTTTTGTGGTCTGGGTTGATTTCCTGGGAAGCGAATTTTTTATGTTCTGGGGAAATGCCTTTGGAAGCTAATTTTTTGTTTTCGGGGGTAATTTCGTTGGAAGTGAATTTTTTGTGTTCTGGGTTGATTTCGTTCAAAGCAAATTTTTTATGATCTGGTGTAATTTCAAAGAAGAGATTTTTTGTGCTCTGGGGTGATTTCGTTGGAAGCGAATATTTGTGTTCTCAGGAGATTTCCTTTGAAAAGAATTTTTTGTCTTCTGGAGTAATATCGTTGGAAGAGAATTTTTTGTGTTCTCCGGTTTTTTCGATGGAAGCAAATTTTTGAAGTAGGGGGTGATTTCGTTGGAAGCGTGTTTTCTGTGCTCTGGAGTCATTTCAATGGATGCGAAATTTTTGTGTTCTGGGGTAGTTTCGTTGGAAGCGAATTATTTTGTGTTCTGGGGTAATTTCGTTGGAAACGAATTTTTTCATGGTCTGGGGTGATTTCGTGTTAGTGAATTTTTTGAAGTATGGGGTGATTTCGTTGGAAGCGTGTTTTCTGTGCTCTGGAATCATTTCGATGGAAGTGAATATTTTGTGTTCTGGGTTGATTTCGTTCGAAGCGAATATATTGTGTTCTGATTTAATTTCAATGAAGGGATTTTCTGTGGTCTGGGGTGATTTTGTTGGAAGCAAATTTTTTCTGTTCTGGGGTAATTTCGTTGAAAGCAAATTTTTTGTGTTCTAAGGTGATTTCGTTGGAAGGGAATTTTTTGTGCTCTGGGGTGATTTCTTTGGAAGCAAATTTTTTCTGTTCTGGGGTTATTTCATTGGAAGCCAATATTTGTGTTCTCGGGTGATTTTGTTGGAAGGGAATTTTTGTGCTCTGGGTTGATTTGGTTGGAAGTAAATTTTTTCTATTCTGGGGGAATTTCGTTGGACGCAAATTATTTGTGTTCCCAGGTGATTTTGGTGGGAGCAAATTTTTTTAGTTCTGGGGTAATTACGTTGGAAGCAAATTTTTTGTGTTCTCAGGTGATTTCGTTGAAAGTGAATTTTTTGTGTTCTAGGGTGATTTCGATTGCAGCGAATTTTTTGTGCTCTGGGGTGATTTCGTTGGAAGCAAATTTTTTTGTGTTCTGGGGTAATTTCGTTGGAAGCATTTTTTTGTGTGTTTTTGGGTGATTTCGATGGAAGCGAATTTTTTGTGCTCTGGGGTGATTTCTTTGGAAGCGAATTTTTGGTGGTCTGGGGTGATTTCGTTGGAAGCGTGTTTTTTGTGCTCTGGAGTCATTTCGATGGATGCGAAATTCTTCTGCTCTGGGGTGATTTCTTTGGAAGCGAATTTTTTGTTTTCTGGGGTGATTTCGTTGGAAATGAATTTTTTGTGGTCTGGGGTGATTTCGTTGTTAGCGAATTTTTTGAAGTATGGGGTGATTTCGTTGGAAGCGTGTTTTCTGTGCTCTGGAGTCATTTCCATGGAAGCAAATTTTTTGTGTTCTGGGTTGATTTCGTTCGAAGCTAATTTTTTGTGTACTGGGGTGATTTCGATTGAAGCGAATTTTTTGTTTTCTGGGTTGATTTTTTTGGAAGCGAATTTTTTGTGGTCAGGGGTGATTTCTTTGGAAGCAATTTTTTTGAAGTATGGGGTGATTTCGTTGGAAGCGTGTTTTCTGTGCTCTGGAATCATTTCGATGGAAGTGAATATTTTGTGTTCTGGGTTGATTTCGTTCGAAGCGAATATATTGTGTTCTGATTTAATTTCAATGAAGGGATTTTCTGTGGTCTGGGGTGATTTTGTTGGAAGCAAATTTTTTCTGTTCTGGGGTAATTTCGTTGAAAGCAAATTTTTTGTGTTCTAAGGTGATTTCGTTGGAAGGGAATTTTTTGTGCTCTGGGGTGATTTCTTTGGAAGCAAATTTTTTCTGTTCTGGGGTTATTTCATTGGAAGCCAATATTTGTGTTCTCGGGTGATTTTGTTGGAAGGGAATTTTTGTGCTCTGAGTTGATTTGGTTGGAAGTAAATTTTTTCTATTCTGGGGGAATTTCGTTGGACACAAATTATTTGTGTTCCCAGGTGATTTTGGTGGGAGCAAATTTTTTTAGTTCGGGGGTAATTACGTTGGAAGCAAATTTTTTGTGTTCTCGGGTGATTTCGTTGAAAGTGAATTTTTTGTGTTCTAGGGTGATTTCGATTGCAGCGAATTTTTTGTGCTCTGGGGTGATTTCGTTGGAAGCAAATTTTTTTGTGTTCTGGGGTAATTTCGTTGGAAGCATTTTTTTTTGTGTTTTTGGGTGATTTCGATGGAAGCGAATTTTTTGTGGTCTGGGTTGATTTCAATGGAAGCGAATTTTTTGTGGTCTGGGTTGATTTCCTGGGAAGCGAATTTTTTGTGTTCTCAGGTGATTTCATTGGAAGCGAATTTTTCTGCTCTGGGATGATATCTTTGGAAGCGAACATTTGTGTTCTCAGGAGATTTCGTTGGAAAAGAATTTTTTGTCTTCTGGGGAAATTTCGTTGCAAGTGAATTATTTGTGTTCTCGGGTGATTTCGATGGAAGTAAATTTTTGAAGTATGGGATCATTTCGATGGAAGCGTGTTTTCTGTGCCCTGGAGTCACTTCGTTGGAAGCGAATTTTTTTGTGTTCTCGGTAATATCGTTGGATATGAATTTTTTGTGTTCTTCGTTTTTTTTGATGGAAGCACATTATTGAAATAGGGGGGCATTTAGTTGGAAGCGTGTTTTCTGTGCTCTGGAGTCATTTCGTTGGAAGCGAATTTTTTGTGTTCTGGGGTGATTTCGTTGGAAGCAAATATATGTGTTCTGAGAAGATTTAGTTGCAAGCGAATTTTTTGTGTTCTGGGGTAATTTCGTTGGAACCAAATTTTTTGTGCTCTGGGGTGATTTCGTTGGAAGCGAATTTTTTGTGCTCTGGGGTGTTTTCGTTGGAAGCGAATTTTTTGTGTTCTCAGGTGATTTCATTGGAAGCGAATATTTGTGTTCTCATGACATTTCGTTCTAAAAGAATTTTTTGTCTTCTGGGGTAATTTTGTTGCAAGCGATTTTTTTGTGTTCTTGGTTGATTTCGATGGAACCAAATTTTTGAAGTATCGGATCATTTCGTTGGAAGCGTGTTTTCTGTGCTCTGGAGTCATTTCGTTGCAAGCGAATTTTTTGTGTTCTGGGGTAATTTCGTTGGAACCGAATATTTTGTGTTCTCCGGTGATTTCGTTGGAAGCGAAGTTTTTGTGCTCAGGGATGATATCTTTGGAAGTGAATATTTTGTGTTCTCCAGTTTTTTCGATGGAAGCAAATTTTGGTAGTAGGGGGTCATTTCTTTGGAGGCATGTTTTCTGTGCTCTGGAGTCATTTCGTTCAAAGCGAATTTTTTGTGCTCTGGGGTGATTTCTTTGGAAGCGAATTTTTGGTGGTCTGGGGTGATTTCGTTGGAAGCGTGTTTTTTGTGCTCTGGAGTCATTTCGATGGATGCGAAATTCTTCTGCTCTGGGGTGATTTCTTTGGAAGCGAATTTTTTGTTTTCTGGGGTGATTTCGTTGGAAATGAATTTTTTGTGGTCTGGGGTGATTTCGTTGTTAGCGAATTTTTTGAAGTATGGGGTGATTTCGTTGGAAGCGTGTTTTCTGTGCTCTGGAGTCATTTCCATGGAAGCAAATTTTTTGTGTTCTGGGTTGATTTCGTTCGAAGCTAATTTTTTGTGTACTGGGGTGATTTCGATTGAAGCGAATTTTTTGTTTTCTGGGTTGATTTTTTTGGAAGCGAATTTTTTGTGGTCAGGGGTGATTTCTTTGGAAGCAATTTTTTTGAAGTATGGGGTGATTTCGTTGGAAGCGTGTTTTCTGTGTTCTGGAGTCCTTTCGTTGGACGCAAATTTTTTGTGTTCTGGGCTGATTTCGGTGGGAGCGAATTTTTGGTGTTTGGGGTAATTTGGTAGTAAGCGGGCTTTATGACCTTTGGAGTTATTTCGTTAAGAGCGAGTTTTTCTCTGTTTTGGTGTGATTTCGTTGGAAATGAATTTTTCGAGATCTGGGGTGATTTTGTTGGAAACCAATTTTCTGTGCTCTGGGGTGATTTCATTGGAAGCGAATTTTTTGTGTTCTGGGGTAATTTCGTTGGAAGCAAATTTTTTGTGTTTTGGGGTGATTTCGATGGAAGCGAATTTTTTGTGGTCTGGGTTGATTTCAATGGAAGCGAATTTTTTGTGGTCTGGGTTGATTTCCTGGGAAGCGAATTTTTTATGTTCTGGGGAAATGCCTTTGGAAGCTAATTTTTTGTTTTCGGGGGTAATTTCGTTGGAAGTGAATTTTTTGTGTTCTGGGTTGATTTCGTTCAAAGCAAATTTTTTATGATCTGGTGTAATTTCAAAGAAGAGATTTTTTGTGCTCTGGGGTGATTTCATTGGAAGCGAATATTTGTGTTCTCAGGAGATTTCCTTTGAAAAGAATTTTTTGTCTTCTGGAGTAATATCGTTGGAAGAGAATTTTTTGTGTTCTCCGGTTTTTTCGATGGAAGCAAATTTTTGAAGTAGGGGGTGATTTCGTTGGAAGCGTGTTTTCTGTGCTCTGGAGTCATTTCAATGGATGCGAAATTTTTGTGTTCTGGGGTAGTTTCGTTGGAAGCGAATTATTTTGTGTTCTGGGGTAATTTCGTTGGAAACGATTTTTTTCATGGTCTGGGGTGATTTCGTGTTAGTGAATTTTTTGAAGTATGGGGTGATTTCGTTGGAAGCGTGTTTTCTGTGCTCTGGAATCATTTCGATGGAAGTGAATATTTTGTGTTCTGGGTTGATTTCGTTCGAAGCGAATATATTGTGTTCTGATTTAATTTCAATGAAGGGATTTTCTGTGGTCTGGGGTGATTTTGTTGGAAGCAAATTTTTTCTGTTCTGGGGTAATTTCGTTGAAAGCAAATTTTTTCTCTTTGGGGTTATTTCATTGGAAGCCAATATTTGTGTTCTCAGGAGATTTCCTTGGAAAAGAATTTTTTGTCTTCTGGGGTAATATCGTTGGAAGCGAATTTTTTGTGTTCTCGGGTGATTTTGTTGGAAGCGAATATTTGTGTTCTCAGGAGATTTCGTTGGAAAAGATTTTTTTGTCTTCTGGGGTAATATCGTTGGAATATAATTTTTTGTGCTCTTGGGTTTTTCCAATGGAAGCAAATTTTTGAAGTATGGGGTCATTTCGTTGGAAGCGTGTTTTCTGTGCCCTGGAGTCATTTCGTAGGAATCGAATTTTTTGTGTTCTGGATAATATCGTTGGAAGCGAATTTTTTGTGTTCTCCGGTTTTTTCGATGGAAGCACATTATTGAAATAGGGGGTCATTTCGTTGGAAGCGTGTTTTCTTTGCTCTGGAGTCATTTCGTTGCAAGCGAATTTTTTGTGTTCTGGGGTAATTTCGTTGGAACCGAATTTTGTGTTCTCTGGTGATTTAGTTGGAAGCGAATTTTTTATGTTCTAGGTTGATTTCATTGGAAGCGAATTTTTTGTGCTCTGGGGTGATTTGGTTGGAAGCGTATTTTTTGTCTTCTGTGGTGATTTCGATGGAAGAGATTTTTTTATGTTCTAGGGTGATTTCGTTGGAAGGGAATTTTTTGTGTTCTGGGGTCATTTCATTGGAAGCGTATTTTCTGTGCTCTGGAGGCATTTCGTTGAAAGCGAATTTTTTATGTTCTCGGGTGATTTCTTTGGAAGCGAATTTTTTCTGCTCTGGGATGATATATTTGGAAGCGAATAATTGTGTTCTCAGGAGATTTCGTTGGAAAAGAATTTTTTGTCTTTTGGGGTAATCTCGCAGGAAGGCAATTTTTTGTGTTCTCAGGTTTTTTCGATGGAAGCAAATTTTGGTAGTAGGGGGTCATTTCTTTGGAGGCATGTTTTCTGTGCTCTGGAGTCATTTCGTTCGAAGCGAATTTTTTGTGCTCTGGGGTGATTTTGTTGGAAGTGAATATTTGTGTTCTCAGGAGATTTTGTTGCAAGCGAATTTTTTGTGTTCTGCGGTGATTTCGTTGGAAGCGAATTTTTGTGTTCTCGGGAGATTTCGTTGAAAGGGAATTTTTGTGTTCTAGCGTGATTTGGTTGAAAGCGAATTTTTTGTGCTCTGGGATGATATCTTTTGAATCGAATATTTGTGTTATCAGGAGATTTCGTTGGAAAAGAATTTTTTGTCTTCCTGGGTAATATCGTTGGAAGAGAATTTTTGTGTTCTCCAGTCTTTTCGATGGAAGCAAATTTTTGAAGTAGGGGGTCATTTCTTTGGAAGCGTGTTTTCTGTGCTCTGGAGTCATTTCGTCGGAAGCGATTTTTTTGTGTTCTGTGTAATTTCGTTGGAAGCGAATTTTTTGTGTTCTAGGGTGATTTCTTTTGAAGCGAATTTTTAGTGCTCTGGGGTGATTTTGTTGGAAGTGAATATTTGTGTTCTCAGGAGATTTCGTTGCAAGCGAATTTTTTGTGTTCTGCGGTGATTTCGTTGGAAGCGAATTTTTGTGTTCTCGAGAGATTTCCTTGAAAGGGAATTTTTGTGTTCTAGCGTGATTTGGTTGAAAGCGAATTTTTTGTGCTCTGGGATGATATCTTTTGAATCGAATATTTGTGTTCTCAGGAGATTTCGTTGGAAAAGAATTTTTTGTCTTCCTGGGTAATATCGTTGGAAAAGAATTTTTTGTGTTCTCCGGTCTTTTCGATGGAAGCAAATTTTTGAAGTAGGGGGTCATTTCGTTGCAAGCGTGTTTTCTGTTTCTTGGATTCATTTTGATAGAAGCGAATTTTTTGTGTTCTCGTGTGATTTTGTTGGAAGCGAATATTTGTGTTCTCAGGAGATTTCATGGGAAAAGAATTTTTTGTCTTCTGGGGTAATTTCATTGCAAGCGAATTTTTTGTGTTCTCTGGTGATTTCGATGGAAGTAAATTTTTGAAGTATGGGATCATTTTGTTGGAAGCCTGTTTTCTGTGCTCTGGAGTCACTTGGTTGGAAGAGAATTTTTGGTGCTCTGGAGTGATTTCGTTGGAAACGAATTTTTTGTGTTCTCGTGTGATTTCATTTAAAGGGAATTTTTTGTGTTCTAGGGTGATTTCGTTGGAAGCGCATTTTTTGTTTTCTGGGGTAATTACGTTGGAATCGAATTTTTTTTGTTCTGGGGTAATTTCGTTGGAAGCAAATTTTTTGTGTTCTCCGGTTTTTCGAAGGAAGCAAATTTTTTAAGTAGAGGGTCATTTCGTTGGAAGCGTGTTTTCTGTGCTCTGGAGTCATTTCTTTGGCAGTGAATTTTTTGTGCTCTGGGGTGATTTCGTTGGAAGCGAATTTTTTATGTTCTAGGGTGATTTCGTTGGAAGCGAATTTTTGTGCTCTGGGGTGATTTCGTTAGAAGGGAATTTTTTGTCTTCTGTGGTTATTTCGATGGAAGCCAATTTTTTATGTTCTAGGGTGATTTCGTTGGAAGCGAATTTTTTGTGTTCTGGGATGATATCTTTGGAAGCGAATCTTTGTGTTCTCAGGAGTTTTCGTTGGAAAAGAATTTTTTGTCTTCTAGGGTTATATCGATGGAAGAGAATTTTTTTGTGTTCTCCGGTCTTTTCGATGGAAGCCTTTTTTCTGTGCCCTGGAGTCATTTCGTTGGAAGGGAATTTTTTGTGCTCTAGGGTGATTGCGTTGGAAGCGAATTTTTTTGTTCTCGGGTGATTTCGTTCAAAGGGAATTTTTTGTGTTCAAGGTTGACTTCGTTGGAAGCGAATTTTTTTGTTCTGGGGTAATTACGTTGGAAGCGAATTTTTTGTGTTCTTGGGTGATTTCTTTGGCCGCGAATTTTTAGTGTTCTGGGGTCATTTAGTTGGAAGCGTGTTTTCTGTGCTCTGGAGTCATTTCGATGGAAGCGAATTTTTTGTGCTCTGGGGTGATTTCTTTGGAAGCAAATTTTTTGTGTTCTGGGTGATTTCGTTGGAAGCGAATTTTTTGTGTTCTGGGGTAATTTCGTTGGAAGCGAATTTTTTGTGTTCTGGGGTCATTTCATTGGAAGCAAATTTTTTGTGTTCTGGGGTATTTTCGTTCGAAGGGAATTTTTTGTGTTCTCGGGTCATTTCAATGGAAGCAAATTTTTGAAGTATGGTATCATTTCGTTCGAAGCGTGTTTTCTGTGTTCTGGAGTCATTTCGTTGGAACGAATTTTTTGTGTTCTAGTGTGATTTCGTTTAAAGGGAGTTTTTCTGTTCTAGGTTGATTTCGTTGGAAGCGAATTTATTGTGTTCTGGGGTGATTTCGATGGAAGCAAATTTTTTCTGTTCTGTGGTAATTTCGTTGGACGTGAATTGTTTGTGTTCTCGGGTGATTTCGTTGAACGGGAATTTTTTTGTGCTCTGGGATGATTTCTTTCGAAGCGAATATTTGTGTTCTCAGGAGATTTCTTTGGAAGCCAATATTTTGTCTTCTGGGGTAATATCGTTGAAAGAGAATTTTTTGTTTTCTCCGGTTTTTTCGATTGAAGCAAATTTTCGAAGTATAGTATCATTTCGTTGGAAGCGTGTTTTCTATGCTTTGGAGTCATTTCGTTGGAAGCGAATTTTTTGTGTTCTGGGGTGATTTCATTGGAAGCGAATTTTTTGTGCTCTGGGGTGATTTGATTGGAAGCTAATATTTGTGTTCATAGGATATTTCATTGCAAGCGAATTTTTTGTGTTCTGGGGTAATTTCGTTGGAAGCGAATTTTTTGTGTTCTCCGGTTTTTTCGATGGAAGCAAATTTTTTAAGTAGAGGGTCATTTCGTTGGAAGCGTGTTTTCTGTGCTCTGAGGTCATTTCTTTGGCAGTGAATTTTTTGTGCTCTGGCGTGATTTCGTTGGAAGCGAATTTTTTCTATTCTCGGATGATTTCATTGAAAGCGAATTTTTTATGTTCTAGGGTGATTTTGTTGGAAGCAAATTTTTTGTGCTCTGGGGTGATTTCTTTAGAAGGGAATTTTTTTTCTTCTGTGGTTATTTCGATGGAAGCCAATTTTTATGTTCTAGGGTGATTTCTTTGGAAGCGAATTTTTTGTGTTCTCGGGTCATTTCATTGCTTCATTGTTTTCTGTCTTCTGGAGTCATTTCGTTGGAAGCGAATTTTTTGTGCTCTCGGGTGATTTCATTGGAAGCGATATTTTGGTGTTCTCGGGTGATTTCTTTGAAAGGGAATTTTTGTGTTCTTGGGTGATTTCGTTGGATGCGAATTTTTTGTGCTCTGGGATGATATCTTTGGAAGCGAATATTTGTGTTCTCAGGAGTTTTCGTTGGAAAAGAATTTTTTGTCGTCTGGGGTAATATCGTTGGAAGAGAATTTTTTCTGTTCTCCGGTCATTTCGATGGAAGCAAATTTTGAAATAGTGTGTCATTTTGTTGGAAGCATTTTTTCTGTGCTCTGGAGTCATTTCGTTGGTAGCGAATTTTTTGTACTCTGTGGTGATTTCGTTGGAAGTGAATTTTTTGTGTTCTCGGGTGATTTCGTTGAAAGGAAATTTTTTGTGTTCTGGGGTAATTTCGTTGGAAGCGAATTTTTTTTGTTCTCCGGTTTTTTCGATGGAAGCAAATTTTTTAAATAGAGGGTCATTTCGTTGGAAGCGTGTTTTCTGTGCTCTGGAGTCATTTCTTTGGCAGTGAATATTTTGTGCTCTGGGGTGATTTTGTTGGAAGCGAAATTTTTGTGTTCTCGGGTGATTTCGTTGAAAGGGAATTTTTTGTGTTCCAGGGTGATTTCGTTGGAAGCGAATTTTTTTGTGCTCTGGGATGATTTCTTTGGAAGCAAATATTTGTGTTCTCAGGAGAGATCGTTTGAAGCGAATTTATTTTGTTCTGGGGTAATTTCGTTGGAAGCGAATTTTTTGTGTTTTCGGGTGATTTCGATAGAAGCAAATTTTTGGAATATGGGGTCATTTCCTTGGAACCGTGTTTTCTCTGCTCTGGAGTCATTATGTTGGAAACTAATTTTTTGTGTTCTGGGGTGATTACGTTGGAATCGAATTTTTTGTGTTCTCGGGTGATTTCAATGGAAGCAAATTTTTGAATTATGGGATCATTTCTTTGGGAGCGTGTTTTCTGTGCTCTGGAGTCATTCTGTTTAAAAGCGAATTTTTTGTGTTCTGGGGTGATTTCGTTGGAAGCGAATATTCGTGTTCTCAGAAGATTTCGTTGGAAGCGAATTTTTTGTTTTCTCTGGTTTTTTCAACGGAAGGAAATTTTTGAAGCCGGGGGTCATTTCGTTGGAAGTGTGTTTTCTATGCTCTGGAGTCATTTCGTTGGAAGCGAATTTTTTGTGTTTTGGGGTGATTTCATGGAAGCAAATTTTTTTTGTTCTGGGGTAATTTCGTTGGAAGCAATTTTTTGTGTTCTGGGGTCATTTCGTTGGAAGTAAATTTTTTGTGTTCTGGGGTCATTTCGTTGGAAGTAAATTTTTTGTGTTCTGGGGTCATTTCATTGGAAGTGTGTTTTCTATGCTCTGGAGTCATTTCGTTGGAAGCGAATTTTTTGTGTTCTGGGGTAATTTCGTTGGAAGTGAATTTTTTGTGTTCTCGGGTCATTTCAATGGAAGAAAATTTTTGAAGTATGGTATCATTTCGTTCGAAGCGTGTTTTCTGTGCTCTGGAGTCATTTCGTTGGAAGCGAATATTTGTGTTCTCAGACGATTTCGTTGCAAGCGAATTTTTTGTGTTCTCAGGTTTTTTCGATGGAAGCAAATTTTTGAAGTAGGGGGTCATTTCTTTGGAAGCTTGTTTTCTGTGCTCTGGAGTAATTTCGTTGGAACGGAATTTTTTATGCTTTGGGCTGATTTCGTTGGAAGCAAATTTTTTGTGTTCTAGTGTGATTTCGTTGAAAGGGAATTTTTTGTGTTCTAGGGTGATTTTGTTGGAAGCAAATTTTTTGTGCTCTGTGGTGATTTCGAAGGAACCAAATTTTTTCTGTTCTGTGGTAATTTTGTTGGACCTAAATTTTTGGTTTTCTCCGGTTTTTTTGATGGAAGCAAATTTTTGAAGCAGGGGGTCATTTCGTTGGAAGCGTGTTTTCTGTGCTCTGGAGTCATTTCGTTGGAAGCGAATTTTTGTGTTCTGGGGTGATTTCGTTGGAAGCAAATTTTTTGTGTTCTGGGGTAATTTCGTTGGAAGCGAATTTTTTGTGTTATGGGGTCATTTCGATGGAAGCCAATTTTTGAAATAGGGGGACATTTCGTTGGAAGCTTGTTTTCTGTGCTCTGGAGTCAGATCGTTGGAAGGGAATATTTTGTGCTTTGGGGTGATTTCGTTGGAAGCCAATTTTTTGTGTTCTAGTGTGATTTCGTTGAAAGGAAATTTTTTGTGTTCTAGGGTGATTTCGTTGGACATGAATTTTTTGTTTTCTCAGGTGATTTCATCGAAAGGGAATTTTTGGTGTTCTATGGTGATTTCGTTGGAAGCGAACTTTTTTTGCTCTGGGATGATTTCTTTGGAAGCGAATATCTGTGTTCTCAGGAGATTTCGTTGCAAGCGAATTTTTTTTGTTCTGGGGTAATTTCGTTGGAAGCGAATTTTTTGTATTCTCAAGTGATTTCGATGGAAGCAAATTTTTGAAATATGAGGTCATTTCGCTGGAAGCATGTTTTCTGTGCTTTGGAGTCATTTCTTTGGAAGCGAATTTTTTGTGCTCTGGGGTGATTTCTTTGGAAGCTAATATTTGTGTTCTCAGGACATTTCGTTGCAAGCGAATTTTTTGTGTTCTGGGGTAATTTCTTTGGAAGCGAATTTTTTGTGTTCTCTGGTGATTTCGATGGAAGCAAATTTTTGAAGTATGGTATCATTTAGTTGGAAGCGTGTTTTCTGTGCTCTGGAGTCATTTCGTTGGAAGCGAATTTTTTGTGTTCTGGGGTGATGTCATTGGAAGCGAATATTTGTGTTCTCAGAAAATTTCGTTGCAAGCGAATTTTTTGTGTTCTGTGGTAATTTCATTGGAAGCGAATTTTTTATGTTCTCCAGTTTTTCGGTGGCAGCAAATTTTTGAAGTATGGTATCATTTCGTTGGAATCGTGTTTTATGTGCTCTGGAGTCATTTCGTTGGAAGGGAATGTTTTGTGCTCTGGGATGATTTCTTTGGAAGCCAATATTTGTATTCTCAAGAGATTTCTTTAGAAGTGAATTTTTTCTGTTCAGGTGTAATTTCGTTGGAAGCGAATTTTATCTGTTCTCTGGTCTTTTCCATGGAAGAAAATTTTTGAAGTCTGAGGTCATTTCTTTGGAAGCGAATTTTTTGTGCTTTGGGGTGATTTTGTTGGAAGAGAATTTTTTGTGTTTTCGGGTGATTTCCATGGAAACAAATTTTTGAAGTACGGGGTCATTTCTTTGCAAGCGTGTTTTCTGTGCTCTGGAGTCACTTTGTTGTAAGCGAATTTTTTGTGCTCTGGTGTGATTTCTTTGGAAGCGAATATTTGTGTTCTCTGGAGATTTGGTTGCAAGCGAATTTTTTATTTTTTGGGTAATTTAGTTGGAAGTGAATTTTTTGTGTTCTACTGTTTTTCAATGGAAGAAAATTTTTGACGTAGGGGGTCATTTCGTTGGAAGAGAATTTTTTGTGCTCTGGGGTGATTTCGTTGGAAGCGAATTTTTTGTATCCCCTGTTCATTTTGTTGAAAGCGAATTTTTTATGTTCCAGGGTGATTTCGTTGTAAGCAAATTTTTTGCGCTCTGGGGTGATTTGGTTGGAAGCGAATATTTTGTCTTCTCTGGTGATTTCGATTGAAGCGAATTTTTTATGTTCTAGGGTCATTTTACGGGAAGCGAATTTTTTGTGCTCTGTGGTGATTACGTTGGAAGTGAATTTTTTTTTCTCGGGTGATTTTGTTGAAAGCGAATGATTTGTGTTCGAGGTGATTTTGTTGGTAGCAAATTTTTTGTGTTCTGGGGTCATTTCTTTGTAAGCGTGTTTTCTGTGCTCTGGAGTCATTTCGTTGGAAGCCAATTTTTGTGCTCTGGTGTGATTTTGTTGAAAGCGAATTATTTGTGTTCGAGGTGATTTTGTTGGCAGCAAATTTTTTGTGTTCTGGGGTGATTTCGTTGAAAGAGAATTTTTTGTGTTCTCGGGTGATTTCGTTGAAAGGAATTTTTGTGTTCAAGGGTGCTTTCGTTGGAAGCGAGTTTTTTGTGCTCTGGGATGATATCTTTGGAAGCGAATATTTTTGTTCTCAGGAGATTTCGTTGGAAAAGAATTTTTTGTCTACTGCGGTAATCTTGTTGGAAGTGAATTTTTTGTGTTCCCCGGTATTTCGATGGAAGCAAATTTTTGATATAGGGGGTCATTGCCTTGGAAGCGTGTTTTTGTGCTCTGGAGTCATTTCGTTGGAAGCAAATTTTTTGTGTTCTGGGGTAACTTCATTGGAAGCGAATTTTTTGTGTTCTGGGGTGATTTCGATTGTAGGAAATTTTTGAAGTATGGGATCATTTCGTTGGAAGTGTGTTTTTTGTGCTCTGGGTTGATTATGTTGGAAGCGAATTTTTTGTATTCTCAGGTGATTTTGTTGAAAGGGAATTTTTTGTGTTCTAGGGTGATTTTGTTGGAAGCGAATTTTTTGTGCTCTGGGATGATTTCTTTAGAAGTGAATATGTATTTGTGTTCTCAGAAGATTTCGTTGGAAGCAAATTTTTTTGTGTTCTGGGGTCATTTCTTTGGAAATGAATTTTTTGTGTTCTCTGGTTTGTTTGATGGAAGCAAATTTTTGAAGGAGGGGGTCATTTCGTTGGAACCGTGTTTTCTGTGCTTTGGAGTCATTTCGTTAGAAGCAAATTTTTTGTCCTCTGGAGTGATTTCTTTGGAAGCGAATTTTCTGTGTTCTGCTGTACTTTCGTTGGAAGTGAATTTTTTGTGTTCTCGGGTGATTTCGATGGAAGCCAATTTTTTAAGTATGGGATCATTTCCTTGGAAGCATGTTTTCTGTGCTCTGGAGTCATTTCGTTGGAAGAGAATTTTTTGTGGTCTGGGGTGATTTTTTTGGAAGCGAATTTTTTGTGTTCTAGGGTAATTTCGTTGGAAGCGAATTTTTTGTGTTCTGGGGTGATTTCGTTGAAAGGGAAATTTTAGTGTTCTGGGGTTATTTTGTTGGAAGCGAATTTTTTGTACTCTGGTATGTTTTCTTTGGAAGCGAATATTTGTGTTCTCAGGAGATTTCGTTGGAAGCGAATTTTTTGTGTTCTGTGGTAATTTTGATGGAATAGAAATTTTTGTGCTCTCAGGATTTTTCGATGGAAGCAAATTTTTGAAGTAGGGAGTCATTTTTTTGGAAGCGTAATTTCTGTGCTCTGGAGTCATTTCGTTGGAAGCGAATATTTTGTTCTCTGGGGTGATTTCGTTGGTAGCGCATTTTCTGTGTTCTGGGATCATTTCGTTGGAAGTGAATTTTTTGTGTTCTCGGGTGATTTCGATGGAAGCCAATTTTTGAAGTATGGGATAATTTCCTTGGAAGCGTGTTTTCTGTGCTCTGGAGTCATTTCGTTGGAAGAGAATGTTTTGTGGTTTGGGGTGATTTTGTTGGAAGCGAAATTTTTGTGTTCTAGGGTAATTTCATTGGAAGCGAATTTCTTGTGTTCTGGGGTAATTTCGTTGGACGTGAATTTTTTGTGTTCTCGGGTGATTCTTTGAAAGGAAATTTTTTATGTTCTAGGGTTATTTTGTTGGAAGCGATTTTTTTTGTGCTCTGGGCTGATTTCTTTAGAAGTGAGTATTTGTGTTCTCAGAAGATTTCGTTGGAAGCGAATTTTTTTGTGTTCTGGGGTCATTTCTTTGGAAATGAATTTTTTGTGTTCGCCGGTTTGTTTGATGGAAGCAAATTTTTGAAGGAAGGGGTCATTTCGTTGGAAGCGTGTTTTCTGTGCTCTGGAGTCATTTCTTTGGAAGCGAATTTTTTGTCCTCTTGGGTGGTTTCGTTGGAAGCGAATTTTTTGTGTTCTCAGGTGATTTCCTTGAAAGGGAATTTTTTGTGTCCTGGGGTCATTTCGTTGGAAGCAAATTTTTTGTGTTCTGGGGTGATTTCGTTGGAAGCGAATATTTTGTGTTCTGGGGAGATTTCATTGGGGGCGAATATTTGTGTTCTCAGAAGATTTCGTAGCAAACGAATTTTTTCAGTTCTCCGGTTTTTTCGATGGAAGTAAATTTTTGAAGTAGGAGGTCATTTCGTTGGAAGAGAATTTTTTGTGTTCTGGGGTGATTTCGTTGGAAGCGAATATTTTGTGTTCTGGGGAGATTTCGTTGGAAGCGAATATTTGTGTTCTCAGAAGATTTCGTTGCAAGCGAATTTTTTCTGTTCTCCGGTTTTTTCGATGGAAGTAAATTTTTGAAGTAGGAGGTCATTTCGTTGGAAGCATGTTTTCGGAGCTCTGGAGACATTTCGTTGCACGTGAATTTTTTGTGCTCTGGGTTGATTTCGTTGGAAGCGAATTTTTTGTGCTCTGGGGTGATTTCGTTGGAAGCGAATTTTTTGTGTTCTGGGGTGATTTCGTTGAAAGGCAATATTTGGTGTTCTGGGGTGATTTCGTTGGAAGTGAATTTTTTGTGCTCTATGATGTTTTCTTTGGAAGCGAATATTTGTGTTCTCAGGAGATTTCGTTGCAAGCGAAAGTTTTGTGTTCTGGGGTAATTTCATTGAAATGGAATTTTTTATGTTCTAGGGTGATTTCGTTGGAAGCAAATTTTTTGTGCTCTGGAGTGATTTGGTTGGAAGCGAATTTTTTGTCTTCTATGGTGATTTCGATGGAAGCGAATTTTTTATGTTCTAGAGTGATTTCGTTGAAAGCAAATTTTTTGTGTTCTGGAGTCATTTCATTGGAAGCGTGTTTTCTGTGCTCTGGAGTCATTTTGTTGGAAGCGAATTTTTTGTGCTCTGGGTTGATTATGTTGGAAGCGAATTTTTTGTATGCTTGGGTGATTTCGTTGAAAGGGAATTTTTTGTGTTCTAGGGTGATTTTGTTGGAAGCGAATTTTTTGTGCTCTGGGATGATTTCTTTAGAAGTGAATATTTGTGTTCTCAGAAGATTTCATTGGAAGCGAATTTTTTTGTGTTCTGGGGTCATTTCTTTGGAAATGAATTTTTTGTGTTCTCCGGTTTGTTTGATGGAAGCAAATTTTTGAAGGAGGGGGTCATTTCGTTGGAAGCGTGTTTTCTGTGCTCTGGAGTCATTTCGTTGGAAGCGAATTTTTTGTCCTCTGGGGTGATTTCGTTGGAAGCGAATTTTTTGTGTTCTCAGGTGATTTCCTTGAAAGGGAATTTTTTGTGTTCTGGGGTCATTTCGTTGGAAGCGAATTTTTTGTGTTCTGGTGTGATTTCATTGGAAGCGAATATTTTGTGTTCTGGGGAGATTTCATTGGAAGCGAATATTTGTGTTCTCAGAAGATTTCGTTGCAAGCGAATTTTTTCTTTTCTCCGGTTTTTTCGATGGAAGTAAATTTTTGAAGTGGGAGGCCATTTTGTTTAAAGCATGTTTTCGGAGCTCTGGAGTCATTTCGTTGGAAACGAATTTTTTCTGCTCTGGGTTGATTTCGTTGGAAGCGAATTTTTTGTGTTCTGGGGTGATTTCGTTGAAAGGGAATTTTTGGTGTTCTAGGGTGATTTCGTTGGAAGCGAATTTTTTGTGCTCTGGGATGTTTTCTTTGGAAGCGAATATTTGTGTTCTCAGGAGATTTCGTTGCAAGCGAATTTTTTGTGTTCAAGGGTAATTTCATTGAAAGGGAATTTTTTATGTTCTAGGGTGATTTCGTTGGAAGCAAATTTTTTGTGCTCTGGAGTGATTTGGTTGGAAGCGATTTTTTTTGTCTTCTATGGTGATTTCGATGGAAGCGAATTTTTTATGATCTAGGGTGATTTCGTTGAAAGCGAATTTTTTGTGTTCTGGAGTCACTTCATTGGAAGCGTGTTTTCTGTGCTCTGGAGTCATTTTGTTGGAAGCGAATTTTTTGTGCTCTGGGATGTTTTCTTTGGAAGCGAATATTTTTGTTCTCAGGAGATTTCATTGGAAGCGAATTTGTTGTGTTCTGGGGTAATTTCGATGGAATAGAAATTTTTGTGCTCTCACGACTTTTGGATGGAAGCAAATTTTTGAAGTAGGGAGTCATTTCGTTGGAAGCGTGTTTTCTGTGCTCTGGAGTCATTTCGTTGGAAGCGAATTTTTTGTGCTCTAATATGATTTCATTGGTAGCGCATTTTCTGTGTTCTGGGATAATTTCGTTGGAAGTGAATTTTTTGTGTTCTCGGGTGATTTCGATTGAAGCCAATTTTTGAAGTATGGGATCATTTCCTTGGAAGCGTGTTTTCTATGCTCTGGAGTCATTTCGTTGGAAGCGAATTTTTGTGGTCTGGGGTGATTTTGTTGGAAGCGAAATTTTTGTGTTCTAGGGTAATTTCGTTGGACGTGAATTTTTTGTGTTCTCGGGTGATTTCTTTGAAAGGAAATTTTTTATGTTCTTGGGTGATTTTATTGGAAACGAATTTTTTTGTGCTCTGGGATGATTTCTTTAGAAGTGAATATTTGTGTTCTCAAAAGATTTCGTTGGAAGCAGACTTTTTTGTGTTCTGGGGTCATTTCTTTGGAAATGAATTTTTTGTGTTCTCCGGTTTGTTTGATGGAAGCAAATTTTTGAAGGAGGCGGTCATTTCGTTGGAAGCGTGTTTTCTGTGCTCTGGAGTCATTTAGTTGGAAGCGAATTTTTTGTCCTCTGGGGTGATTTCGTTGGAAGCGAATTTTTTGTGTTCTCGGGTGATTTCCTTGAAAGGGAATTTTTTGTGTTCTGGCTTCATTTCGTTGGAAGCGAATTTTTTGTGTTCTGGAGTGATTTCGTTGGAAGCGAATATTTTGTGTTCTGGGGAGATTTCGTTGGAAGCGAATACTTGTGTTCTCAGAAGATTTCGTTGCAAGCGAATTTATTCTGTTCTCCGTTTTTTTCGATGGAAGTAAATTTTTGAAGTAGGAGGTCATTTCGTTGGAAGCATGTTTTCGGAGCTCTGGAGTCATTTCGTTGGAAGCGAATTTTTTGTGCTCTGGGGTGATTTCGTTGGAAGCGAATTTTTTGTGTTCTAGGGTAATTTCATTGGAAGCGAATTTCTTGTGTTCTGGGGTAATTTCGTTGGACTTGAATTTTTTGAGTTCTCGGGTGATTTCTTTGAAAGGAAATTTTTTATGTTCTAGGGTGATTTTCTTGGAAACAATTTTTTTTGTGCTCTGGGATGATTTCTTTAGAAGTGAATATTTGTGTTCTCAAAAGATTTCATTGGAAGCGGATTTTTTTGTGTTCTGGGGTCATTTCTTTGGAAATGAATTTTTTGTGTTCTCCGGTTTGTTTGATGGAAGCAAATTCTTGAAGGAAGGGGTCATTTCATTGGAAGCGTGTTTTCTGTGGTCTGGAGTCATTTCGTTGGAAGCGAATTTTTTGTCCTCTGGGGTCATTTCGTTGGAAGCGAATTTTTTGTGTTCTCGGGTGATTTCCTTGAAAGGGAATTTTTTGTGTTCTGGGGTCATTTCGTTGGAAGTGAATTTTTTGTGTTCTGGAGTGATTTCTTTGGAAGCGAATATTTTGTTTTCTGGGGAGATTTCGTTGGAAGCGAATATTTGTGTTCTCAGTAGATTTCGTTGCAAGCGAATTTTTCTGTTCTCCGGTTTTTTCGATGGAAGTAAATTTTTGATGTAGGAGGTCATTTCGTTGGAAGCATGTTTTCAGAGCTCTGGAGTCATTTCGTTGGAAGCGAATTTTGTGTGCTGTAGGTTGATTTCGTTGGAAGCGAATTTTTTGTGTTCTGGGGTGATTTCGTTGAAAGGGTATTTTAGGTGTTCTGGGGTGATTTCGTTGGAAGCGAATTTTTTGTGATCTGGGATGTTTTCTTTGGAAGCGAATATTTGTGTTCTCAGAAGATTTCCTTGCAAGCGAATTTTTTGTGTTCTGGGGTAATTTCATTGAAAGGGAATTTTTTATGTTCTAGGGTGATTTCTTTGGAAGCAAATTTTTGTGCTCTGGAGTCATTTCATTGGAAGCGTGTTTTCTGTGCTCTGGAGTCATTTTTTGGAAGCAAATTTTTTGTGCTCTGGGTTGATTATGTTGGAAGCGAATTTTTTGTATTCTCGGGTGATTTTTTTGAAAGGGAATTTTTTGTGTTCGAGGGTGATTTCGTTGGAAGCGAATTTTTTGCGCTCTGGGATGTTTTCTTTGGAAGTGAATATTTGTATTCTCAGGAGATTTCGTTGGAAGCGAATTTTTTGTGTTCTGGGGTAATTTCGTTGGAATAGAAATATTTGTGCTCTCAGGATTTTTCGATGGAAGCAAATTTTTGAAGAAGGGAGTCATTTCGTTGGAAGCATGTTTTCTGTGCTCTGGAATCATTTCTTTGGAAGCGAATATTTTGTTCTCTGGGGTGATTTCGTTGGTAGCGCATTTTCTCTGTTCTGGGATATTTTCGTTGGAAGTGAATTTTTTGTGTTCCCCGGTGATTTCGATGGAAGCCAATTTTTGAAGTATGGGATCATTTCCTTGGAAGTGTGTTTTCTGTGCTCTGGAGTCATTTCGTTGGAAGCAAATTTTTTGTGTTCTGTGGTGATTTCTTTGGAAGCGAATATTTTGTGTTCTGGGGAGATTTCATTGGAAGCAAATATTTGTGTTCTCAGAAGATTTCTTTGCAAGCGAATTTTTTCTGTTCTCCGGTTTTTTTCGATGGAAGTAAATTTTTGAAGTAGGAGGTCATTTCGTTGGAAGCATGTTTTCGGAGCTCTGGAGTCATTTCGTTGGAAGCGAATTTTTTGTGCTCTGGGTTGATTTCGTTGAAAGTGAATTTTGGGTGTTTTGGGGTGATTTCGTTGGAAGCGAATTTTTTGTGTTCTGGGGTGATTTCGTTGAAAGGGAATTTTGGGTGTTCTGGGGTGATTTCGTTGGAAGTGAATTTTTTGTGCTCTGGGATGTTTTCTTTGGAAGCGAATATTTGTGTTCTCAGGAGATTTCATTGCAAGCTAATTTTTTGTGTTCTGGGGTAATTTCATTGAAAGGGAATTTTTTATGTTCTAGGGTGATTTCATTGAAAGCAAATTTTTTGTGCTCAGGAGTGATTTGCTTGGAAGTGAATTTTTTGTCTTCTATGGTGATTTCGATGGAAGCGAATATTTTATTTTCTAGGGTGATTTCATTGAAAGCTAATTTTTTGTGCTCTTGGATGTTTTCTTTGGAATAGAATATTTTTGTTCTCAGGTGATTTCGTTGGAAGCGAATTTTTTGTGTTCTGGGGTAATATCATTGGAATAGAAATTTTTGTGCTTTCAGGATTTTTCGATGGAAGCAAATTTTTGAAGTAGGGAGTCATTTCGTTGGAAGCGTGTTTTCTGTGCTCTGGAGTCAATTCGATGGAAGCGAATTTTTGGTGCACTGGGGTGATTTCGTTGGAAGCGCATTTTTTGTGTTCTGGGATCATTTCGTTGGAAGTGAATTTTTGTGTTCTCGGGTGATTTCGATGGAAGCCAATTTTTGAAGTATGGGATCATTTCCTTGGAAGCGTGTTTTCTGTGCTCTGGAGTCATTTCGTTGGAAGACAATTTTTTGTGCTCTGGAGTGATTTTGTTGGAAGTGAAAATTTGTCTTCTGTGGTGATTTCGATGGATGCGAATTTTTTATGTTTTAGGGTGATTTCGTTGGAAGCGAATTTTTTGTGCTCTGGGATGATATCTTTGGAAGCGAATATTTGTGTTCTCAGGATATTTCGTTGGAAAAGAATTTTTTTCTTCTGGGGTAATATCGTTGGAAGTGAATTTTTTGTGTTCTCCTTTTTCTTCGATGGAAGCAAATTTTTGAAGTAGGGGGTCATTTCATTGGAAGCCTGTTTTCTGTGCTCTGGAGTCACTTCGTTGGAAGGGAATTTTTGGTGCTCAGGGGTGATTTCGTTGGAAGCACATTTTTTTGTGTTCTCGGGTGATTTCTTTAAAAGAGAATATTTTGTGTTCTAGGGTGATTTCGTTGGAAGCGAATTTTTTGTGTTCTCGGGTGATTTCGTGGGAAAACAATTTTTTGTCTTCTTGGGTAATATCTTTGGAAGAGAATTTTCTGTGTTCTTATATTATTTCAATGGAAGCAAATTTTGAAATATGTGGTCATTTCGTTGGAAGAGTGTTTTCTGTGCTCTAGAGGCATTTCTTTGGAAGCGAATTTTTTTTGTTCTGGGGTGATTTGGTTTTAAGCGAATATATGTATTCTCAGAAGATTTCATTGCAAGCGAATTTTTTTGATCTTGGGTAATTTCTTTGAAAGAGAATTTTTTATGTTCTAGGGTAATTTCGTTGGAAGAGAAGTTTTTGTGTTCTCAGGATTTTTCGATGGAAGCAAATTTTTGAAGTACGGAGTCATTTTGTTGGAAGCGTGTTTTCTGTGCTCTGGAGTCACTTCGTTGGAAGCAAATTTTTTGTGCTCTGGGGTGATTTCGTTGGAAGCGCATTTTTTGTGTTCAGGGATAATTTCGTTGGAAGTGAATTTTTTGTGTTCTCGGGTGATTTCGATGGAAGCCAATTTTTGAAGTATTGGATCATTTCCTCGGAAGTGTGTTTTCTGTGCTCTGGAGTCATTTCGTTGGAATCAAATTTTTTGTGCTCTGGGGTGATTTTGTCGGAAGCGAAATTTTTGTGTTCTCGGGTAATTTCGTTGGAAGCAATTTTCTTGTGTTCTGGGGTAATTTCGTTGGAAGCGAATTTTTTTGTGCTCTGGAATGATTTCTTTGGAAGCGAATATTTGTGTTCTCAGAAGATTTCCTTGCAAGTGAATTTTTTGTGTTCTGGGGTAATTTCGTTGGAAGCAAATTTTTTGTGTTCTGGGGTGATTTCGTTGGAAGCGAATATTTTGTGTTCTCGGGTGATTTCAATGGAAACAAATTTTTGAAGAATGGTATCATTTCGTTCGAAGTGTGTTTTCTGTGCTCTGGAGTCATTTCGTTGGAAGCGAATTTTTTGTGTTCTGGGGAGATTTCGTTGGAAGCGAATATTTGTGTTCTCAGAAGATTTCGTTGCAATCGAAATTTTCTGTTCTCCGGTTTTTTGATGGAAGTAAATTTTTGAAGTAGGAGGTCATTTCGTTGGAAGCATGTTTCGGTGCTCTGGAGTCATTTCGTTGGAAGCGAATTTTTTGTGCTCTGGGTTGATTTCGTTGGAAGCGAATTTTTTGTGTTCTCGGGTGATTTCTTTGAAAGGGAATTATTTGTGTTCTAGGGTGATTTCGTTGGAAGCGAATTTTTTTGTGCTCTGGGATGATTTCTTTCGAAGGGAATATTTGTGTTCTCAGGAGATTTCGTTGGAAGCGAATATTTGTGTTCTGGGGTAATTTCATTGAAAGCGAATTTTTTGTGTTCTCGGGTGATTTCAATGGAACCAAATTTTTGAAATATGGGGTCATTTCGTTGGAAGCTTGTTTTCTCTGCTCTCTAGTCATGTTGGAAGTGAATTTTTTGTGTTCTGGGGTGATTTCGTTGGAAGCGAATGTATGTGCTTTCAGAACATTTCGTTGCAAGCGAATATTTTGTGTACTGGCGTAATTTCGTTGGAAGCGAATTTTGTGTGTTCTCGGGTGATTTCGATGGAAGCAAATTTTTGAAGATTGGGATCATTTCGTTGGGATTGTGTTTTCTGTGCACTGGAGTCATTTCGTTGAAAGCGAATTTTTTGTGTTCTGGGGTGATTTCGTTGGAAGCGAATATTCGTGTTCTCAGAAGATTTCGTTGCAAGCGAATTTTTTTGTGTTCTGGGGTAATTTCCTTTGAAGGGAATTTTTTGTTTTCTCCGGTTTTTTCCAATGAAGCAAATTTTTGAAGCAGGGGGTCATTTCGTTGGAAGCATGTTTTCTGTGCTCTGGAGTCATTTCATTGGAAGGGAATTTTTTGTGCTCTGGGGTGATTTCGTTGGAAGCGAAGTTTATGTGTTCTCGGGTGATTTCGTTTAAAGGGAATTTTTTGTGTTCAAGGGTGATTTCGTTGGAAGCGAATTTTTTGTGTTCTGGGGTAATTACGTTGGAAGCGAATATTTTGTGTTCTCGGGTGATTTCGTTGGCCGCGAATTTTTCGTGGTCTGGGGTCATTTAGTTGGAAGCGTGTTTTCTGTGCTCTGGAGTCATTTCGTTGGAAGCAAATTTTTTGTGCTCTGTGGTGATTTCGTTGGAAGCGAATTTTTTGTGTTCTGGGATGATTTCGATGGAAGCAAATTTTTGAAATATGGTATCATTTCGTTCAAAGCGGGTTTCCTGTGCTCTGGTGTCATTTCTTTGGAAGCGAATTTTTTGTGTTCTCGGGTGATTTCGTTGAAAGGGAATGTTTTGTTTTCTAGGGTGATTTCGTTGGAAGCGAATTTTTTGTGTTCTGGGTTGATTTCGTTGGAAGCTAATTTTTTGTGTTCTGGGATGATTTCAGTGGAGGCGAATTTTTTGTGTTCTAGGGTATTTTCGTTGGAAGTGTATTTTTTGTGTTCTCAGGTTTTCTCGATGGAAGCAAATTTTTGAAGTAGGGGGTCATTTCGTTGGAAGCATGTTTTCTGTGCTCTGGAGTCATTTCGTTGGAAGCGAATTTTTTGTGTTCTGGGGTGATTTCCTTGGAAGCGAATTTGTTCTGTTCTGGGGTAATTTCTTTGGACGCGAATTTTTTGTGTTCTGGGGTGAGTTTTTTGGAAGCGAATTTTTTGTGTTCTGGGGCAATTTCGTTGAAAGGGAATTTTTTGGAAGTATGGGGTGATTTCGTTGAAAGAGTGTTTTCTTTGCTCTGGAGTCATTTTTTGGAAGCAAATTTTTTGTGTTCTGAGTTGATTTCATTGGAAGCAAATTTTTTGTGTTCTGGGGTATTTTCGTTGGAAGCAAATTTTTTTGTGTTCTCCGGTTTTTTCGATGGAAGCAAATTTTTGAAGTAGGGGGTCACCTCGTTGGAAGTGAAATTTTTTGTGTTCAGGGGTGATTTCGTTGGAAGCGAATGTTTTGTGTTCTGGGGTAATTTCGTTGGAAGCGAATTATTTTGTGTTCTCAGGTGATTTCGATGGAAGCAAATTTTCGAAGTATGGGGACATTTCGTTGGAAGCTAATTTATGTGCTTTGGTGTGATTTCGTTGGAAGCGAATTTCTTGTGTTCAGGGGTAATTTCTTTTGAAGCAAATTTTTTGTGTTCTGGGGTGATTTCAATGGAAGCGAATATTTTGTGTTCTGTGTTGATTTCATTGGAAATGAATATTTGTGTTCCAGGAGATTTCGTTGCAAGCGAATTTTTTGTGCTCTGGGGTGATTTCGTTGGAAGGGAATTTTTTGTGTTCTGGGGTGATTCCGTTGAAAGGGAATTTTTTGTGTTCTGGGGTCATTTCGTTGGAAGCGTGTTTTCTGTGCTCTGGAGTCATTTCTTTGGAAGGGAATTTTTTGTGCTCTGGGGTGATTTCGTTGGAAGCGAATTTTTTGTGTTCTCAGGTGATTTCGTTGAAAGGGAATTTTTTTGTGTTCTAGGGTGATTTCGTTGGAAGAGAATTTTCTCTGTTATGGGGTGACTTCGATGGAAGTGAATTTTTTGTGTTCTCCGGTTTTTTCGAAGTAGGGGGTGATTTCATTAGAATCGTGTTTTCTATGCTTTGGAGTCATTTCGTTGGAAGGGAATTTTTTGTGCTCTGTGGTGATTTCGATGTAAGCAAATTTTTTCTGTTCTGTGGTAATTTCGTTGGACGTGAATTTTTTGTTTTCTCTGGTTTTTTTGATGGAAGCAAATTTTAGAAGCAGGGGGTCATTTCGTTGGAAGCGTGTTTTCTGTTCTCTGGAGTCATTTCTTTGGGAGCGAATTTTTTTGTGCTCTGGGATGATTTCTTTGGAAGCAAATATTTGTGTTCTCAGGAGGTATCGTTGGAAGCGAATTTATTGCGTTCTGGGGTAATTTCGTTGGAAGCAAATTTTTGAAGTATGGGATCATTTCGTTGAAAGCGTGTTTTCTCTGCTCTGGAGTCATTATGTTGGAAGCTAATTTTTTGTGTTCTGGGATGATTTCGTTGGAAGCGAATATATTGTTCTCAGAAGATTTTGTTGCAAACGAATTTTTTGTGTTCTGGAGTAATTTCGTTGGAAGCGATTTTTTTGTGTTCTCGGGTGATTTCGATGGAAGCAAATTTTTGAAGTATGGGATCATTTCGTTGGGAGCGTGTTTTCTGTGCTCTGGAGTCATTTCGTTGGAAGCGAATTTTTTGTGTTCTGGGGTGATTTCATTGAAGCAAATTTTTTGTGTTCTGGGGTCATTTCGTTGGAAGCAAATTTTTTGTGTTCTGGGGTATTTTCGTTCGAAGGGAATTTTTTGTGTTCTCGGGTCATTTCAATGGAAGCAAATTTTTGAAGTATGGTATCATTTCGTTCGAAGCGTGTTTTCTGTGCTCTGGAGTCATTTCGTTGGAAGCGAATATTTGTGTTCTCAGACGATTTCGTTGCAAGCGAATTTTTTGTGTTCTCCGGTTTTTTTGATGGAAGCAAATTTTTGAAGTAGGGGGTCATTTCGTTGGAAGCTTGTTTTCTGTGCTCTGGAGTAATTTCATTGGAAGGGAATTTTTTGTGCTTTGGGCTGATTTCGTTGGAAGCGAATTTTTTGTGTTCTAGTGTGATTTCGTTGAAAGGGAATGTTTTGTGTTCTAGGGTGATTTTGTTGGAAGCGAATTTTTTGTGTTCTGTGGTGATTTCGATGGAAGCAATTTTTTTCTGTTCTGTGGTAATTTCGTTGGACGTGAATTTTTGGTTTTCTCCGGTTTTTTTGATGGAAGCAAATATTTGAAGCAGGGGGTCATTTCGTTGGAAGCGTGTTTTCTGTGCTCTGGAGTCATTTCGTTGGAAGCGAATTTTTTGTGCTCTGGGGTGATTTGATTGGAAGCTAATATTTGTGTTCTCAGGATATTTCGTTGCAAGCGAATTTTTTGTGTTCTGGGGTAATTTCGTTGGAAGCGAATTTTTTGTGTTCTCCGATTTTTTCGATGGAAGCAAATTTTTTAAGTAGAGGGTCATTTCGTTGGAAGCGTGTTTTCTGTGCTCTGGAGTCATTTCTTTGGCAGTGAATTTTTTATGCTCTGTGGTGATTTCGTTGGAAGCGAATTTTTTCTATTCTCCCGTGATTTCATTGAAAGCGAATTTTTTATGTTCTAGGGTGATTTCGTTGGAAGCGAATTTTTTGTGCTCTGGGGTGATTTGGTTAGAAGGGAATTTTTTTCTTCTGTGGTTATTTCGATGGAAGCCAATTTTTTATGTTCTAGGGTGATTTCTTTGGAAGCGAATTTTTTGTGTTCTCGGGTCATTTCATTGGTACATTGTTTTCTGTGCTCTGGAATCATTTCGTTGGTAGCGAATTTTTTGTGCTCTCGGGTGATTTCATTGGAAGCGTTATTTTTGTATTCTCGGGTGATTTCGTTGAAAGGGAATTTTTGTGTTCTAAGCTGATTTCGTTGGTAGCGAATTTTTTGTGCTCTGGGATGATATCTTTGGAAGCGAATTTTTGTGTTCTCAGGAGTTTTCGTTGGAAAAGAATTTTTTGTCTTCTGGGGTAATATCGTTGGAAGAGAATTTTTTCTGTTCTCCGGTCATTTCGATGGAAGCAAATTTTGAAATAGTGTGTCATTTCGTTGGAAGCATGTTTTCTGTGCTCTGTAGTCATTTCGTTGGAAGCGAATTTTTTGTACTCTGTGGTGATTTCATTGGAAGTGAATTTTTTGTGTTCTCGGGTGATTTCGTTGAAAGGGAATTTTTTGTGTTCTGGGGTCATCTCTTTGGAAGCCTGTTTTCTGTGCTCTGGAGTCATTTCGTTGGAAGCGAATTTTTTGTGTTCTGGGGTGATTTCGATGGAAGCAAATTTTTTGTGTTCTCGGGTGATTTCGATGGAAGCAAATTTTTGAAGTATGTTATCATTTCGTTCGAAGCGTGTTTTCTGTGCTCTGGAGTCATTTCGTTGGAAGCAAATTTTTTGTGTTCTTGGGTGATTTCGTTGAAAGGGAATGTTTAGTGTTCAGGGTGATTTCGTGGAAGCGATTTTTTGTGTTCTGAGTTGATTTCGTTGGAAGCGAATTTTTTGTGTTCTGGGATGATTTCAGTGGAGGCGAATTTTTTGTGTTCTAGGGTGTTTTTGTTGGAAGCGTATTTTTTGTGTTCAGGTTTTCTCGATGGAAGCAAATTTTTGAAGTAGGGGGTCATTTCGTTGGAAGCATGTTTTCTGTGCTCTGGAGTCATTTCGTTGGAAGCGAATTTTTTGTGTTCTGGGGTGATTTCCTTGGAAGCGAATTTATTTTGTTCTGGGGTAATTTAGTTGGAAGCGAATTTTTTGTGTTCTCGGTTGATTTCGATGGAAGCAAATTTCTGAAGTATGGTATCATTTCATTCAAAGCGTGTTTTCTGTGCTCTGGAGTCATTACGTTGGAGCGAATTTTTTGTGTTCTAGGGTGATTTCGTTGAAAGGGAGTTTTTCTATTGTAGGGTGATTTCGTTGGAAGTGAATTTATTGTGTTCTGGGGTGATTTCAATGGAAGCAAATTTTTTCTGTTCTGTGGTTATTTCGTCGGACGTGAATTTTTTGTGTTCTCGGGTGATTTCGTTGAAAGGGAATTTTTTGTGCTCTATTGTGATTTCGTTGGAAGTGAATTTTTTTGTGCTCTGGGATGATTTCTTTCGAAACGAATATTTGTGTTCTCAGGAGATTTCGTTGGAAGCAAATTTTTTGTGTTCTGGGGTTATTTCGATAGAAGCGAATTTTTTGTGTTCTTCGGTTTTTCGATGGAAGCAAAATTTTTGAAGTAGGGGGTCATTTCGTTGGAAGCGTGTTTTCTGGAGTGCTCTGGAGTCATTTCATTGGAAGGGAATTTTTTGTGCTCTTCGGTTATTTCGTTGGAAGCAAATTTTTTGTGTTCTCAGATGATTTCGTTTAAAGGGAATTTTTCGTGTTCTCGGTGATTTCGTTGGATGCGAATTTTTTGTGTTCTGGGGTCATTTCGTTGGAAGCGTGTTTTCTGTGCTCTGGAGTCAGTTAGTTGGAAGCGAATTTTTTGTACTCTGGTGTGATTTCGTTGGAAGCGAATTTTTTGTGTTCTCACGTGATTTCCTTTAAAGCTAATTTTTTGTGTTCTAGGGTGATTTCGTTGGCAGCGAATTTTTTGTGTTCAGGGGTGATTTCGATGGAAGCAAAATTTTTCTGTTCTGGGGTAATTTCGTTGGACGTGAATTTTTTGTGTTCTCGGGTGATTTGTTTGAAAGGGAATTTTTTGTGTTCCAGGGTGATTTCATTGGATACGAATTTTTTTGTGCTCTGGAATGATTTCTTTGGAAGCAAACATTTGTGTTCTTAGGAGGTATCGTTGGAAGCGAATTTATTGTGTTCTGGGGTAATTTCGTTGGAAGTGAATTTTTTGTGTTTTCGCGTGATTTCGATGGAAGCAAATTTTTGAAATATGGGGTCATTTCGTTGGAAGCGTGTTTTCTCTGCTCTGGAGTCATTATGTTGGAAGCTAATTTTTTGTGTTCTGGGGTGATTTCGTTGGAAGAGAATATATTGTTCTCAGAAGATTTTGTTGCAAGCAAATTTTTTGTGTTCTGGCATAATTTCGTTGGAAGCGAATTTTTTGTGTTCTCGGGTGATTTCGATGGAAGCAAATTTTTGAAGTAATGGATCATTTTGTTGGGAGCTGTTTTCTGTGCTCTGGAGTCATTCCGTTGAAAGCGAATTATTTGTGTTCTGGGGTGATTTCGTTGGAAGCGAATATTAGTGTTCTCAGAAGATTTCGTTGCAAGCGAATTTTTTTGTGTTCTAGGGTAATTTCGTTGGAAGCGAATTTTTTGTTTTCTCCGGTTTTTTCGATGGAAGGAAATTTTTGAAGCAGGGGGTCGTTTCATTGGAAGTGTGTTTTCTGTGCTCTGGAGTCATTTCGTTGGAAGCGAATTTTTTGTGTTCTAGGGTGATTTCATGGAAGCAAATTTTTTGTGTTCTGGGGTAATTTCGTTGGAAGCGAATTTTTTGTGTTCTGGGGTCATTTCGTTGGAAGCAAATTTTTTGTGTTCTGCGGTAATTTCGTTGGAAGTGATTTTTTTGTGTTCTCGGGTCATTTCAATGGAAGCAAATTTTTGAAGTATGGTATCATTTCGTTCGAAGCGTGTTTTCTGTGCTCTGGAGTCATTTCGTTGGAAGCGAATATTTGTGTTCTCAGACGATTTCGTTGCAAGCGAATTTTTTGTGTTCTCCGGTTTTTTCGATGGAAGAAAATTTTTGAAGTAGGGGGCCATTTCGTTGGAAGCTCGTTTTCTGTGCTCTGGAGTTATTTTGTTGGAAGGGAATTTTTTGTGCTTTGGGCTGATTTCGTTGGAAGCGAATTTTTTGTGTTCTAGTGTGATTTCGTTGAAAGGGAATTTTTTGTCTTCTAGGGTGATTTTGTTGGAAGCGAATTTTTTGTGTTCTGTGGTGATATTTCGATAGAAGCAATTTTTTTCTGTTCTGTGGTAATTTGGTTGGAAATGAATTTTTTGTTTTCTCCTGTTTTTTTGAAGGAAGCAAATTTTTGAAGCAGGGGGTCATTTCGTTGGGGGCGTGCTTTCTGTACTCTGGAGTCATTTCGTTGGAAGCGAATTTTTTGTGTTCTGGGTTGATTTCGTTGGAAGCGAATTTTTGGTGCTCTGGGGTGATTTGATTGGAAGCTAATATTTGTGTTCTCAGGATATTTCGTTGCAAGCAAATTTTTTGTGTTCTGGAGTAATTTCGTTGGAAGCGAATTTTTTGTGTTCTCCGGTTTTTTCGATGGAAGCAAATTTTTTAAGTAGAGGGTCATTTTGTTGGAAGCATGTTTTCTGTGCTCTGGAGTCATTTCTTTGGCAGTGAATATTTTGTGCTCTGGGGTGATTTCGTTGGAAGCGAAATTTTTGTGTTCTCGGGTGATTTCGTTGAAAGGGAATTTTTGCGTTCTAGGGTGATTTCGTTTGAAGCGAATTTTTTGTGCTCTGGGATGATATCTTTGGAAGCGAATACTTGTGTGCTCAGGAGTTTTTGTTGGAAAAGAATTTTTTGTCTTCTGGGGTAATATCTTTGGAAGAGAATTTTTTGTGTTCTCTGGTCTTTTCGATGGAAGCAAATTTTGAAATAGTGTGTCATTTCGTTGGAAGCATGTTTTCTGTGCTCTGGAGTCATTTCGTTGGAAGCGAATATTTTGTACTCTATGGTGATTTCGTTGGCAGTGAATTTTTTGTGTTCTCGGGTGATTTCGTTGAAAGGGAAGTTTTTGTGTTCTGGGGTCATCTCTTTGGAAGCCTTTTTTCTGTGCTCTGGAGTCATTTCGTTGGAAGCGTATTTTTTGTGTTCTCTGGTGATTTCGTTGGAAGCGAATTTTTTGTGTTCTGTGGAAATTTTGTTGGAAGCGAATTTTTTGTGTTCTCCGGTTTTGTCGATGAAAGCAAATTTTTGAAGTATGGGGTCATTTTGTTGGAAGCGTGTTTTCTGTGCTCTGGAGTCACTTGGTTGGAAGAGAATTTTTGGTGCAGTGGAGTGATTTCGTTGAAAGCAAATTTTGTGAGTTCTGGGGTAATTTCGATAGAAGCGATTTTTTTGTTTCTGGGGTCATTTCGTTGGAAGAGAATTTTTTGTGTTCTTGGGTAATTTCGTTTTTTTGTGCTTTGGGCTGATTTCTTTGGAAGCGAATTTTTTGTGTTCTAGTGTGATTTCGTTGAAAGGGAATTTTTTGTGTTCTAGGGTGATTTTGTTGGAAGCAAATTTTTTGTGCTCTGTGGTGATTTCGATGGAAGCAAATTTTTTCTGTTCTGTGGTAATTTTGTTGGACCTGAATTTTTGGTTTTCTCCGGTTTTTTTGATGGAAGCAAATTTTTGAAGCAGGGGGTCATTTCATTGGAAGCGTGTTTTCTGTGCTCTGGAGTCATTTCATTGGAAGCAAATTTTTTGTTTTCTGGGGTGATTTCGTTGGAAGCAAATTTTTTGTGTTCTGGTGTAATTTCGTTGGAAGCGAATTTTTTGTGTTCTGGGGTCATTTCTATGGAAGCAAATTTTTGAAGTAGGTGGACTTTTCGTTGGTAGCTTGTTTTCTGTGCTCTGGAGTCAGATCGTTGGAAGGGAATTTTTTGTGCTTTGGGGTGATTTCGTTGGAAGCAAATTTTTTGTGTTCTAGTGTGATTTCGTTGAAAGGAAATTTTTTGTGTTCTAGGGTGATTTCGTTGGACATGAATTTTTTGTGTTCTCGGGTAATTTCATCGAAAGGGAATTTTTTGTGTTCTAGGGTGATTTCGTTGGAAGCGAACTTTTTTTTGCTCTGGGATGATTTCTTTGGAAGCGAATATCTGTGTTCTCAGGAGATTTCGTTGCAAGCGAATTTATTTTGTTCTGGGGTAATTTCGTTGGAAGCTAATTTTTTGTATTCTCAAGTGATTTCGTTGGAAGCAAATTTTTGAAATATGGGGTCATTTCGCTGGAAGCATGTTTTCTGTGCTTTGGAGTCATTTCTTTGGAAGCGAATTTTTTGTGCTCTGGGGTGATTTCTTTGGAAGCTAATATTTGTGTTCTCAGGACATTTCGTTTCAAGTGAATTTTTTGGGTTCTGGGGTAATTTCTTTGGAAGCGAATTTTTTGTGTTCTCCAGTTTTTTCGATGGAAGCAAATTTTTTAAGTAGAGGGTCATTTCGTTGGAAGCGTGTTTTCTGTGCTCTGGAGTCTTTTCTTTGGTAGCGAATTTTTTGTGCTCTGGGGTGATTTCGTTGGAAGCGAATATTTGTGTTCTCAGGAGATTTCATTGCAAGCGAATTTTTTGTGTTCTGGGGTAATTTCGTTGGAAGCGTATTTTTGTGTTCTCCGGTTTTTTTGATGGAAGTGAATTTTTTAAGTAGGGTGTCATTTCATAGGAAGCGTGTTTTCTGTGCTCTTGAGTCATTTCGTTGGAAGGGAATTTTTTGTGTTCTGGGGTGATTTCGTTGGAAGCGAATATTTGTTTTCTCAGAAAATTTCGTTGCATGCGAAATTTTTTGTGTTCTGTGGTAATTTTTTTGGAAGCGAATTTTTTATGTTCTCCGGTTTTTCAATGGCAACAAATTTTTTAAGTAGGGGGTCATTTCGTTGGAATCGTGTTTTATGTGCTCTGGAGGCATTTCGTTGGAAGGGAATTTTTTGTGCTCTGGGGTGATTTCATTGAAAGCTAACTTTTTTGTGTTCTAGCGTGATTTCGTTGGAAGCGAATTTTTTGTGTTGTGGGGTTATTTCGATGGAAACAAATATTTTCTGTTCTGTGGTAATTTCGTTGGACGTGAATTTTTTGTGTTCTCAGGTGATTTCGTTGAAAGGGAAGTTTTTGTGTTCTAGGGTGATTTCGATGGAAATGAATTTTTTGTGTTCTTGGGTGCTTTCATCGAAAGGGAATTTTTTGTGTTCTAGGGTGATTTCGTTGGAAGCGAACTTTTTTTTGCTCTGGGATGATTTCTTTGGAAGCGAATATCTGTGTTCTCAGGAGATTTCGTTGCAAGCGAATTTATTTTGTTCTGGGGTAATTTCGTTGGAAGCTAATTTTTGTATTCTCAAGTGATTTCAATGGAAGCAAATTTTTGAAATATTGGGTCATTTCGCTGGAAGCATGTTTTCTGTGCTTTGGAGTCATTTCTTTGGAAGCAAATTTTTTGTGCTCTAGGGTGATTTATTTGGAAGCTAATATTTGTGTTCTCAGGACATTTCGTTGCAAGCGAATTTTTTGGGTTCTGGGGTAATTTCTTTGTTAGCGAATTTTTTGTGTTCTCCGGTTTTTTCGATGGAAGCAAATTTTTTAAGTAGAGGGTCATTTCGTTGGAAGCGTGTTTTCTGTGCTCTGGAGTCATTTCTTTGGTAGCGAATTTTTTGTGCTCTGGGGTGATTTCGTTGGAAGCGAATATCTGTGTTCTCAGGAGATTTCATTGCAAGCGAATTTTTTGTGTTCTGGGGTAATTTCGTTGGAAGCGTATTTTTGTGTTCTCCGGTTTTTTTGATGGAAGCGAATTTTTTATGTAGGGGGTCATTCCATAGGAAGCGTGTTTTCTGTGCTCTGGAGTCATTTCGTTGGAAGGGAATTTTTTGTGTTCTGGGGTGATTTCGTTGGAAGCGAATATTTGTTTTCTCAGAAAATTTCGTTGCAAGCGAATTTTTTGTGTTCTGTGGTAATTTTGTTGGAAGCGAATTTTTTATGTTCTCCGGTTTTTCGATGGCAACAAATTTTTTAAGTAGGAGGTCATTTCGTTGGAATCGTGTTTTATGTGCTCTGGAGTCATTTCGTTGGAAGAGAATTTTTTGTGCTCTTGGGTGATTTCATTGAAAGGTAACTTTTTTGTGTTCTAGCGTGATTTCTTTGGTAGCGAATTTTTTGTGTTGTGGGTTTATTTCGATGGAAGCAAATATTTTCTCTTCTGTGGTAATTTCGTTGGACGTGAATTTTTTGTGTTATCAAGTGATTTCGTTGAAAGGGATTTTTTGTGTTCTAGGGTGATTTCGTTGTAAGCGAATTTTTTGTGCTCTGGGATTATTTCTTTGGAAGCGAATATTTGTGTTCTCAGGAGACTTCGTTGCAAGCGAATTTTTTGTGTTCTGGGGTAATTTCGTTGGAAGCGTATTTTTGTGTTCTCCGGTTTTTTCGATGGAAGCGAAATTTTTAAGTAGGGGGTCATTTCGTTGGAAGCGTGTTTTCTGTGCTCTGGAGTCATTTCGTTGGAAGCGAATTTTTTGTGTTCTCTGGTGATTTCGAAGGAAGCAAATTTTTGAAGTATGAGATCATTTTGTTGAAAGCATGTTTTCTGTGCTCTGGAGTAATTTCGCTGGAAGCAAATTTTTTTTGTTCTGGAGTGATTTCGTTGGAAGCGAATATTTGTGTTCTCAGAAAATTTCGTTGCAAGCAAATTTTTTGTGTTCTGGGGTAATTTCGTTGGAAGCTAATTTTTTGTGTTCTCCGGTTTTTTCAATGGAAGCAAATTGTTGAAATAGGGGGTCATTTCATTGGAAGCGTGTTTTCTGTGATCTGGAGTCATTTCAATGGAAGCGAATTTTTTGTGTTCTGGGGTGATTTCGTTGGAAGCGAATATATGTGTTCTCAGAAGATTTAATTGAAAGCGAATTTTTTGTGCTCTGGGGTGATTGCTTTGGAAGCAAATATTTGTGTTCTCAGGAGACTTCGTTGCAAGCAAATTTTTCGTGTTCTGGGGTAATTTCGTTGGAAGCTAATTTTTTGTGTTCTCCGGTTTTTTCAATGGAAGCAAATTATTGAAATAAGGGGTCATTTCATTGGAAACGTGTTTTCTGTGATCTGGAGTCATTTCAATGGAAGCAAATTTTTTTGTGTTCTGGGGTGATTTCGTTGGAAGCGAATATATGTGTTCTCAGAAGATTTCGTTGAAAGCGAATTTTTTGTGTTCTGGGGTAATTTCGTTGGAAACGTATTTTTGTGGTCTCCGGTTTTTTCGATGGAAGCAAATTTTTTAAGTAGGGGGTCATTTCGTTGGAAGTGTGTTTTCTGTGCTCTGGAGTCATTTCGTTGGAAGCGAATTTTTTGTGTTCTCGGGTGATTTCGATGGAAGCAAATTTTTGAAGTAAGGGTTCATTTCGTTGGAAGCATGTTTTCTGTGCTCTAGGGTAATTTCGTTGGAAGCTAATTTTTTGTGTTCTGGGGTGATTTCGTTGGAAGCGAATATTTGTGTTCTCAGAAAATTTTGTTGCAAGCAAATTTTTTGTGTTCTGGGGTTATTTCGTTGGAAGCGAATTTTTTATCTTCTCCGGTTTTTCGATGGAAGCAAGTTTTTGAAGTAGGGGGTCATTTCGTTGGAATCGTGTTTTCTGTGCTCTGGAGTCATTTCGTTGGAAGGGAATTTTTTGTGCTCTGGGGTGATTTCGTTGGAAGCCTATTTTTTGTGTTCTTGGGTGATTTCATTGAAAGCTAATTTTTGTGTTCTGCCGTGATTTCATTAGAAGCGAATTTTTTGTGTTCTGGGGTGATTTCGATGGAAGCAAATTATTTCTGTTCTGTGGTAATTTCGTTGGACGTGAATTTTTTTGTGTTCTCGGGTGATTTCGTTGAAAGGGAATTTTTTGTGTTCTAGGGTGATTTCGTTGGAAGCGAATTTTTTTGTGCTCTGTGATGATTTCTTTGGAAGCAGATATTGTGTTCCCAGGAAATTTCGTCGGAAGCGATTTTTTTGTGTTCTGGGGTAATTTCGTTGGAAGCGAAATTTTTGTGTTCTCGGATGATTTCGATGGAAGCAAATTTTTGAAATATGGGGTCATATCGTTGGAAGCATGTTTTCAGTGCTCTGGAGTCAATTCTTTGGAAGTGAATTTTTCGTACTCTAGGGTGATTTCGTTCGAAGCGAATTTTTTGTGGTCTGGAATGATATCTTTGGAAGCGAATATGTGTGCTCTCAGGAGATTTTGTTGGAAAAGAATTTTTTGTCTTCTGGGGTAATATCGTTGGAAGAGAATTTTTTGTGTTCTCGGTTGATTTCGATGGAAGCAAATTTTTGAAATAGGGGGTCATTTCGTTGGAAGCATGTTTTCTGTGCTCTGGAATCATTTCGTTCGAAGCGAATTTTTTGTGCTCTGGCATGTTTTCGTTGGAAGCGAATTTTTTGTGCTCTAGGAGGATATCTTTGGAAGAGAATATTTGTGTTCTCAGGAGATTTCATTGGAAAAGAATTTTTTGTCTTCTGGGGTAATATCTTTGAAAGAGAATTTTTTGTGTTCTCCGGTCTTTTCAGTGGAAGCAAATATTTGAAGTAGGGGGTCATTTCATTGGAAGCGTGTTCTCTGTGCTAGGGAGTCATTTCATTGGAAGGGAATTTTTTGTGCTCTGGGGTGATTTCGTTGAAAGTGAATTTTTTATGTTCTAGGCTGATTTCGTTCGAAGCTTATTTTTTGTGCTCTGGGGTGATTTGGTTGGAAGCGAATTTTTTTTCTTCTTTGGTGATTTCGATGGAAGCGAATTTTTTATGTTCTAGGGTGATTTCGTTGGAAGCGAATTTTTTCTACTCTGGAATGATATCTTTTGAAGCAAATATTTGTGTTCTCACGATATTTTGTTTTCCGTGCTCTCGAGTCATTTCGTTGGAATGCGAATTTTTTGTGCTCTGGGGTGATTTCGTTGGAATCGAATATTTGTGTTCTCAGGAGATTACGTTGCATGCGAATTTTTTGTGTTCTGAGGTGATTTCGTTGGAAGCGAATTTTTTTGTTCTCGGGTGATTTCGTTGGAAGGGAATTTTTGTGCTATAGGGTGATTTCGTTGGAAGCGAATTTTTTGTGCTCTGGGATGATATCTTTGGAAGCGAATGTTTGTGTTCTCAGGAGATTTCGTTGGAAAAGAATTTTTGTCTTCTGGGGTAATATCATTGGAAGAGAATTTTTTGTGTTCTCCAGTTTTTTCGATGGAAGCAAATTTTTGAAGTACGGGGTCATTTCGTTAGAAGTGTGTTTTCTGTGCTCTGGAGTCATTTCGTTGGAAGCGAATTTTTTGTGCTCTGGGGTGATTTCGTTGGAAGCGAATATTGGTGTTCTCAGGAGATTTCGTTGCAAGTGAATTTTTTGTGTTCTGGGGTAATATCGTTGGAAGAGAACTTTTGTGTTCTCCGTTTTTTTCAATGGGAGTAAATTTTTGAAGTAGGTGGTCATTTCGTTGGAAGCATGTTTTCTGTGCTCTGGAGTCTTTTCGTTGGAAGCGAATTTTTTGTGCTCTGGGTTGGTTTCGTTGGAAGCGAATTTTTTGTGATCTGGGGTGATGTCGTTGAAAGGGAATTTTTTGTGTCTGGGGTGATTTCGTTGGAAGCAAATTTTTTGTGCTCCAGGATGTTTTCTTTGGAAGCGAATATTTGTGTTCTCAGGAAATTTCGTTGGAAGCGAATTTTTTGTGTTCTGGGGTAATTTCGTTGGAAGAGAAATTTTTGTGTGCTCAGGATTTTTCGATGGAAGCAAATTTTTAAAGTAGGGGGTCATTTCGTTGGAAGCGTGTTTTCTGTGCTCTGGAGTCATTTCGTTGGAAGGGAATTTTTTGTGCTCTGGGGTGATTTCGTTGGAAGCCTATTTTTTGTGTTCTTGGGTGATTTCATTGAAAGCTAATTTTTGTGTTCTGCCGTGATTTCATTAGAAGCGAATTTTTTGTGTTCTGGGGTGATTTCGATGGAAGCAAATTATTTCTGTTCTGTGGTAATTTCGTTGGACGTGAATTTTTTTGTGTTCTCGGGTGATTTCGTTGAAAGGGAATTTTTTGTGTTCTAGGGTGATTTCGTTGGAAGCGAATTTTTTTGTGCTCTGTGATGATTTCTTTGGAAGCAGATATTGTGTTCCCAGGAAATTTCGTCGGAAGCGATTTTTTTGTGTTCTGGGGTAATTTCGTTGGAAGCGAAATTTTTGTGTTCTCGGATGATTTCGATGGAAGCAAATTTTTGAAATATGGGGTCATATCGTTGGAAGCATGTTTTCAGTGCTCTGGAGTCAATTCTTTGGAAGTGAATTTTTCGTACTCTAGGGTGATTTCGTTCGAAGCGAATTTTTTGTGGTCTGGAATGATATCTTTGGAAGCGAATATGTGTGCTCTCAGGAGATTTTGTTGGAAAAGAATTTTTTGTCTTCTGGGGTAATATCGTTGGAAGAGAATTTTTTGTGTTCTCGGTTGATTTCGATGGAAGCAAATTTTTGAAATAGGGGGTCATTTCGTTGGAAGCATGTTTTCTGTGCTCTGGAATCATTTCGTTCGAAGCGAATTTTTTGTGCTCTGGCGTGTTTTCGTTGGAAGCGAATTTTTTGTGCTCTAGGAGGATATCTTTGGAAGAGAATATTTGTGTTCTCAGGAGATTTCATTGGAAAAGAATTTTTTGTCTTCTGGGGTAATATCTTTGAAAGAGAATTTTTTGTGTTCTCCGGTCTTTTCAGTGGAAGCAAATATTTGAAGTAGGGGGTCATTTCATTGGAAGCGTGTTCTCTGTGCTAGGGAGTCATTTCATTGGAAGGGAATTTTTTGTGCTCTGGGGTGATTTCGTTGAAAGTGAATTTTTTATGTTCTAGGCTGATTTCGTTCGAAGCTTATTTTTTGTGCTCTGGGGTGATTTGGTTGGAAGCGAATTTTTTTTCTTCTTTGGTGATTTCGATGGAAGCGAATTTTTTATGTTCTAGGGTGATTTCGTTGGAAGCGAATTTTTTCTACTCTGGAATGATATCTTTTGAAGCAAATATTTGTGTTCTCACGATATTTTGTTTTCCGTGCTCTCGAGTCATTTCGTTGGAATGCGAATTTTTTGTGCTCTGGGGTGATTTCGTTGGAATCGAATATTTGTGTTCTCAGGAGATTACGTTGCATGCGAATTTTTTGTGTTCTGAGGTGATTTCGTTGGAAGCGAATTTTTTTGTTCTCGGGTGATTTCGTTGGAAGGGAATTTTTGTGCTATAGGGTGATTTCGTTGGAAGCGAATTTTTTGTGCTCTGGGATGATATCTTTGGAAGCGAATGTTTGTGTTCTCAGGAGATTTCGTTGGAAAAGAATTTTTGTCTTCTGGGGTAATATCATTGGAAGAGAATTTTTTGTGTTCTCCAGTTTTTTCGATGGAAGCAAATTTTTGAAGTACGGGGTCATTTCGTTAGAAGTGTGTTTTCTGTGCTCTGGAGTCATTTCGTTGGAAGCGAATTTTTTGTGCTCTGGGGTGATTTCGTTGGAAGCGAATATTGGTGTTCTCAGGAGATTTCGTTGCAAGTGAATTTTTTGTGTTCTGGGGTAATATCGTTGGAAGAGAACTTTTGTGTTCTCCGTTTTTTTCAATGGGAGTAAATTTTTGAAGTAGGTGGTCATTTCGTTGGAAGCATGTTTTCTGTGCTCTGGAGTCTTTTCGTTGGAAGCGAATTTTTTGTGCTCTGGGTTGGTTTCGTTGGAAGCGAATTTTTTGTGATCTGGGGTGATGTCGTTGAAAGGGAATTTTTTGTGTCTGGGGTGATTTCGTTGGAAGCAAATTTTTTGTGCTCCAGGATGTTTTCTTTGGAAGCGAATATTTGTGTTCTCAGGAAATTTCGTTGGAAGCGAATTTTTTGTGTTCTGGGGTAATTTCGTTGGAAGAGAAATTTTTGTGTGCTCAGGATTTTTCGATGGAAGCAAATTTTTAAAGTAGGGGGTCATTTCGTTGGAAGCGTGTTTTCTGTGTTTTGGAGTCATTTCGTTGGAAGTAATTTTTTTGTGTTCTGGGGTGATTTCGTTGGAAGCTAATTTTTTGTGTTCTGGGGTAATGTCGTTGGAAGCAAATTTTTTGTGTTCTCCGGTGATTTCGTTGAAAGGGAATTTTTTGTGTTCTAGGGTGATTTCTTTGGAATCAAATATTTTGTGTTCTGCTTTGATTTCAATGGAAGCAAATATTTTCAGTTTTGTGGTAAATTCGTTGGACGTAAACTTTTTGTGTTCTCTGGTGATTTCGTTGAAAGGGAATTTTTTGTGTTCAAGGGTGATTTCTCTGAAAGGGAATTTTTGTGTTCTAGGTTGATTTCGTTGGAAGGGAATTTTTTGTGCTCTGGGATGATATCTTTGGAAGTGAATATTTGTGTTCTCAGGAGATTTCATTGTAAAAGAATTTTTTCTCTTCTGGGGTAATATCGTTGGAAGAGAATTTTTTGTGTTCCCCGGTTTCTTCAATGGAAGCAAATATTTGAAGTAAGGGGTCATTTCGTTCGAAACGAGTTTTCTGTGCTCTGGAGTCATTTCATTGGAAGCGAATTTTTTGTGCTCTGGGGTGATTTATTGGAAGCAAATTTTTTGTTTTCTTGGGTGATTTCTCTAAAAGGGAATTTTTGTGTTCTAGGGTGATTTCGTTGGAAGCGAATTTTTTGTGCTCTGAGATGATATCTTTGGAAGCGAATATTTGTGTTTTCAGGAGATTTCGTTGGAAAAGAATTTTTTCTCTTCTGGGGTAATAGCGTTGGAAGAGAATTTTTTGTGTTCTCCGGTTTCTTCAATGGAAGCAAATTTTTGAAGTAAGGGGTCATTTATCGAAACGAGTTTTCTGTGCTCTGGAGTCATTTCTTTGGAAGCGAATTTTTTGTGTTCTCAGATGATTTCAACGGAAACAAATTTTTGAAGTATGGTATCATTTCGTTCGAAGCGTGTTTTCTGTGCTCTGGAGTCATTTCGTTGGAAGCGAATATTTTGTTTTCTGGGGAGATTTCGTTGGAAGCGAATATTTGTGTTCTCAGAAGATTTCGTAGCAAGCGAATTTTTGCTTTTCCTCGGTTTTTTCGATGGAAGCAAATTTTTGAAGTAGGAGGTCATTTCGTTGGAAGCGAATTTTTTGTGTTCTGGAGTGATTTCGTTTGAAGCAAATATTTTGTGTTCTGGGGAGATTTCGTTGTAAGTGAATATTTGTGTTCTCAGAAGATTTCGTTGCAAGCGAATTTTTTCTGTTCTCCGGTTTTTTCGATGGAAGTAAATTTTTGAAGTAGGAGGTCATTTGGTTGGAAATATGTTTTCGGAGCTCTGGAGTAATTTCGTTGGAAGCAAATTTTTTGTGCTCTGGGTTGATTTCGTTGGAAGCGAATTTTTTGTGTTCTGGGGTGATTTCGTTGGAAGTAAATATTTTGTGTTCTGGGGAGATTTCGTTGTAAGTGAATATTTGTGTTCTCAGAAGATTTCGTTGCAAGCGAATTTTTTCTGTTCTCGTTTTTTTTCGATGGAAGTAAATTTTTGAAGTAGGAGGTCATTTGTTTGGAAGTATGTTTTCGGAGCTCAGGAGTAATTTCGTTGGAAGCGAATTTTTTCTGCTCTGGGTTGATTTCGTTGAAAGGGAAATTTTGGTGTTCTGGGGTGATTTCGTTGGAAGTGAATTTTTTGTGCTCTGGGATGTTTTTTTGGAAGCGAATATTTGAGTTCTCAGGAGATTTCGTTGGAAGCGAATTTTTTGTGTTCTGGGGTAATTTCATTGAAAGGGAATTTTTTATGTTCTAGGGTGATTGCGTTCGAAGCAAATTTTTTGTGCTCTGGAGTGATTTGGTTGGAAGCGAATTTTTTGTCTTCTATGGTGATTTCGATGGAAGCGAATTTTTTATGTTCTAGGGTAATTTCGTTGAAAGCAAATTTATTGTGTTCTGGAGTCATTTCATTGGAAGCGTGTTTTCTGTGCTCTGGAGTCATTTTTTTGGAAGCAAATTTTTTGTCCTCTGGGTTGATTATTTTGGAAGCGAATTTTTTGTATTTTCGGTGATTTCGTTGAAAGGGAATTTTTTGTTCGAGGGTGATTTCGTTGGAAGCGAATTTTTTTCGCTCTGGGATGTTTTCTTTGGAAGCAAATGATTTCGTTAGAAGCAAATTTTTTGGGTTCTGGAGTAATTTCGATGGAATATAAATTTTTGTGCTCTCAGGATTTTTCGATGGAAGCAAATTTTTGAAGTAGGGAGCCATTTTGTTGGAAGCGTGTTTTCTGTGCTCTGGAGTCATTTCGTTGGAAGCGAATTTTTTGTGCTCTGTTGTGATTTCGTTGGTAGCGCATTTTCTGTGTTCTTGGATAATTTCGTTGGAAGTGAATTTTGTGTTCTCGGCTGATTTCGATGGAAGCCAATTTTTGAAGTATGGGATCATTTCCTTGGAAGCATGTTTTCTGTGCTCTGGAGTCATTTCGTTGGAAGAGAATGTTTTGTGGTTTGTGGTGATTTTGTTGGAAGCGAAATTTTTGTGTTCTAGGTTAATTTCGTTGGAAGCGAATTTCTTGTGTTCTGGGGTAATTTCGTTGGACGTGAATTTTTTGTGTTCTCGGGTGATTTCTTTGAAAGGAAATTTTTTATATTCTAGGGTTATTTTGTTGGAAGCGAATTTTTTGTGTTCTCGGGTGATTTCGATTAAAGGAAATTTTTAATGTTCTGGCATTATTTCATTGGAAGCTTGTTTTCTGTGCTCTGGAGTCATTTCGTTGGAAGGGAATTTTTTGTTCTCTGGGGTGATTTCGTTGGAAGCGAATTTTTTTGTTCTCGGGTGATTTCGTTGAAAGGGAATTTTTTGTGTTCAAGGTTGATTTCGTTGGAAGCGAATTTTTTGTGTTCTGGGGTAATTACGTTGGAAGCGAATTTTTTGTGTTCTCGGGTGATTTCTTTGGCCGCGTATTTTTAGTTTTCTGGGGTCATTTAGTTGGAAGCGTGTTTTCTGTGCTCTGGAGTCATTTCGTTGGAAGGGAATTTTTTGTTCTCTGGGGTGATTTCGTTGGAAGCGAATTTTTTTGTTCTCGGGTGATTTCGTTGAAAGGGAATTTTTTGTGTTCAAGGTTGATTTCGTTGGAAGCGAATTTTTTTGTTCTCGGGTGATTTCGCTGAAAGCGAATTTTTTATGTTCTAGGGTGATTTCGTTGGATGTGAATATTTTTCTGCTCTGGGGTGATTTGGTTGGAAGCGAATTTTTTGGCTTCTGTGGTGATTTCGATGGAAGCGAATTTTTTATGTTCTAGGGTGTTTTCGTTGGAAGCGATTTTTTGTGCTCTGGGGTGATTTCGTTGGAAGCGAATTTTTTGTGTTCTCGGGTGATTTCGTTGAAAGGGAATTTTTGTGTTCTGGGGTAATTTCGTTGGAAGCGTATTTTTGTGTTCTCCGGTTTTTTCGATGGAAGCGAATTTTTTAAGTAGGGGGTCATTTTGTTGGAAGTGTGTTTTCTGTGCTCTGGAGTCATTTCGTTGGAAGCAAATTTTTTTGTGTTCTCGGGTGATATCGATGGTAGCAAATTTTTGAAGTAAGGGATTATTTCGTTGGAAGCGTGTTTTCTGTGCTCAGGAGTAATTTCGTTGGAAGCGAAGTTTTTGTGTTCTGGGGTGATTTCGTTGGAAGCGAATATTTGTGTTCTCAGAAAATTTCGTTGCAAGCAAATTTTTAGTGTTCTGGGGTTATTTCTTTGGAAGCAACTTTTTTATGTTCTCTGGTTTTTCGATGGAAGCAAATTTTTGAAGTAGGGGGTCATTTCGTTGGAATCGTGTTTTCTGTGCTCTGGAGTCATTTCGTTTTAAGGGAATTTTTTGTGCTCTGGGGTGATTTCGTTGGAAGCGAATTTTTTGTGTTCTGGGGTGATTTCGTGGAAGGCGAATTCTTTGTGTCTCCGGTTTTTTCGAATGAAGCAAATTTTTGAAATAGGGGGTCATTTCGTTGGAAGCGTGTTTTTTTACGAGCTCTGGAGTCTTTTCGTTGGACGTGAAATTTTGTGTTTTTCGGTGATTTCGATGGAAGCGAAATTTTTGTTTTCTAGGGTCATTTCACTGGAAGCGTGTTTTCTGTGCTCTGGAGTCATTTCGTTGGAAGCGAATTTTTTGTGTTCTAGGATGATTTCGTTGGAAGCAAATTTTTTGTGTTCTCGGGTGAGTTCGTTGGTAGCGTTTTTTCTGTGTTCTGGAGTCTTTTCGTTCGATGTGAATTTTTGTGTTTTGCGGTGATTTCGATGGAAGCGAAATATTTGTTTTCTGGGGTCATTTCATTGGAAGTGTGTTTTCTGTGCTCTGCAGTCATTTCGTTCGATGCGAATTTTTTGTGTTCTAGGATGATTTCGTTGGAAGCGAATTTTTTGTGTTCTCGAGTGATTCCGTTGGTAGCGTTTTTTCTGTGTTCTGGAGTCATTTCGTTGGAAGCGAAATTTTTGTGTTCTGCGGTAATTTCTTTGGGAGCAAATTTTTTGTGTTCTGGGGTGATTTTGTTGGAAGCGAATTTTTGTGTTCTGGGGTGATTTCTTTGGAAGCAAAGTTTTGTGTTCTGGGGTGATTTCGATGGAAGCGAAATTTTTGTGTTCTGGGGTGATTTCGATGAAAGCAAATTTTTTCTGTTCTGGGGTAATTTCGTTGTTAGCAAATATATGCGTACTCAGGTGATTTTATTCAGTTCTGGGGTAATTTCGTTGGAAGCCAATATTTGTGTTCTTGGGTGATTTTGTTGGAAGTGAATTTTTTGTGCTCTGGGTTGATTCGGTTGGAAGTAATTTTTTTCTATTCTGGGTTAATTTTTTTGGATGCGAATTTTTTGTGTTCTTCGGTTTTCGTCGGAAGCGAATATTTGTGTTCTCAGGAAATTTCGTTGCAAGCTAATTTTTTGTGTTTTGGTGTAATTTCATTGGAAGCTAATTTTTTGTGTTCGCTGGTTGTTTCGATGGAAGAAAATTTTTCAAGTAGGGGGTCATTTCGTTGGAAGCGTGTTTTCTGTGCTTTGTAGTCTTTTCATTGGAGGTGAATTTTTATGTTTTGCGATGATTTCGATAGAAGCGAATTTTTTATGTTCTAGTGTGATTTCGTTGGAAGCGAAATTTTTGTTTTCTGGGGTCATTTCATTGGAAGCGTGTTTTCTGTGCTCTGGAGTCATTTCGTTGGAAGCGAATTTTTTATGTTCTCCGGTTTTTTCGATGGAAGCAAATTTTGGAATTAGGGGGTCATTTCGTTGGAAGCGTGTTTTCTGTGCTCTGGAGTCATTTCTTTGGAAGCGAATTTTTTATGTTCTCCGGTTTTTTCGATGGAAGCAAATTTTTGAATTAGGGGGTCGTTTCGTTGGAAGCGTGTTTTCTGTGATCTTGAGTCATTTCATTGGAAGCGAATTTTTTGTGTTCTGGGGTGATTTCGTTGGAAGCGAATATATGTGTTCTCAGAAGATTGCGTTGCAAGCGAATTTTTTTGTTCTCTGGGGTGATTTCTTTGGAAGCGAATATTTGTGTTCTCAGGAGATTTCCTTCCAAGCTAATTTTTTGTGTTCTGGGGTAATTTCTTTGGAAGCGTATTTTTGTGTTCTCCGGTTTTTTCGATGGAAGCGAATTTTTGAAGTAGGGGGTCATTTTGTTGGAAGCGTGTTTTCTGTGCTCTGGAGTCATTTCGTTGGAAGCGAATTTTTTTGTTCTGGGGTGATTTCGTTGGAAGTGAATATTTGTGTTCTCAGAAAATTTCGTTGCAAGAGAATTTTTTGTGTTCTGGGGTAATTTCAGTGGAAGCGAATATTTTATGTTCTCCGGTTTTTCAATGGAAGCGTGTTTTCTGTGCTCTGGAGTCATTTCGTTGGAAGCGAAATTTTTGTGTTCTGGGGTGATTTCAATGGAAGCCAATATTTGTGTTCTTGGGTGATTTTGTTGGAAGGGAATTTTTGTACTCTGGGGTGATTTCTTTGGAAGCAAATTTTTTGTGCTCTGGGATGATTTCTTTGGAAGCCAATATTTGTATTCTCAATAGTTTTCTTTAGAAGTGAATTTTTTGTGTTCAGGGGTAATTTCGTTGAAAGCGAATTTTATGTGTTCTCTGGTCTTTTCGATGGAAGAAAATTTTTGAAGTCTGAGGTCATTTCTTTGGAAGCGAATTTTTTATGTTTTCGGGTGATTTCGATGGAAACAAATTTTTGAAGTATGGGGTCATTTCTTTGCAAGCGTGTTTTCTGTGCTCTGGAGTCACTTCGTTGTAAGCGAATTTTTTATGCTCTAGTGTGATTTCTTTGGAAGCGAATATTTGTGTTCTCCGAAGATTTGGTTGCAAGCGAATTTTTTGTTTTCTTGGGTAATTTCGTAGGAAGCGAATTTTTTGTGTTCTACTGTTTTTCGCTGGAAGAAAATTTTTGACGTAGGGGGTCATTTCGTTGGAAGAGAATTTTTTGTGCTCTGGGGTGATTTCGTTGGAAGCGAATTTTTTGTATCCCCTGTTCATTTTGTTGAAAGCGAAGTTTTTATGTTCCAGGGTGATTTCGTTGTAAGCAATTTTTTTTGTGCTCTGGGGTATTTGGTTGGAAGCGCATATTTTGTCTTCTCTGGTGATTTTGATTGAAGCGAATTTTTTATGTTATAGGGTCATTTTACGGGAAGCGAATTTTTTGTGCTCTGTGGTGATTACGTTGGAAGTGAATTTTTTTTTCTCGGGTGATTTCGTTGAAAGCGAATTTTTTGTGTTCTAGGTGATTTTGTTGGCAGTGAATTTTTTGTGTTCTGGTGTCATTTCTTTGGAAGCGTGTTTTCTGTGCTCTGGAGTCATTTCGTTGGAAGCTAATTTTTTGTGCTCTGTGGTGATTTCGTTGGAAGCGAATTTTTTTTGTTCTCGGGTGTTTTCGTTGAAAGAGAATTTTTTGTGTTCTTGGGTATTTAGTTGGAAGCGAATTTTTTGTGCTGTCTGGTGATTTTGTTTGAAGCGAATTTTTTCTCTTCAGGGTTAATTTCGTTGGAAGCTAATTTTTTGTGTTCTGGTGTGATAACATTGGGAATGAATATTTCGTGCTCTGTGGTGACTACGATAGAAGCAAATTTTTTCTCTCCTGGGGTAATTTCGTTGAAAGGGAATTTTTTGTGTTCTAGGATGATTTCGTTGATATCGAATTTTTTGTGCTTTAGGGTGATTTTGTTGGAAGCGAATTTTTTGTGCTTTGGGGTGATTTCGTTGGAAGCAAATGTTTTCTGCTCTGGGATAATTTCGTTGGACGAGAATATTTTTAAGTATGGGGTGATTTCGTTAGAAGCGTATTTTCTGTGCTCAGGAGTCATTTCGTTGGAAGCGAATGTTTTATGTTCTGGGGTGATTTCGTTGGAAGCGAATATTTTGTGTTCTCGGGTGATTTCGATGGAAGCAAATGTTTGAAATAGGGGGTCATTTCGTTCGAAGCGTGTTTTCTAACTATGGAGTCATTTCGTTGGAAGCAAATTTTTTGTGCTCTGGGGTGATTTCGTTGGAAGCGAATTTTTTGTGTTCTGGGCTAATTTCATTGGAAGCAAATTTTTTGTGTTCTCGGGTGATTTTGTAGAATGCCAATTTTTTGTGCTCCAGGGTGATTTCGTTGGAAACGAATTTTTTGTGCTCTGGGGCGATTTTGTTGGAAGAGTATTTCTTGTGTTCTGGGGTAATTTTGTTTTAATCGAATTTTTTGAGCTCTGGGGTGATTTCGTTGAAAGAAAAAGATTTTGTTCTGGGGTGATTTTGTTGGAAGCGAATTTTTTGTGTTCTGGGGTGATTTCGTTGGAGGCGAATTCTTTGTGTCTCTGGTTTTTTCGAATGAAGCAAATTTTTGAAATAGGGGGTCATTTTGTTGGAAGCGTGTTTTCTGTGCTCTGGAGTCTTTTTATTGGATGTGAATTTTTGTCTTTTGCGGTGATTTCGATGGAAGCGAAATTTTTGTTTTCTGGGGTCATTTCATTGGAACCGTGTTTTCTGTGCTCTGGAGTCATTTCATTGGATGCGAATTTTTTGTGTTCTAGGATGATTTCGTTGGAAACGAATTTTTTTGTGTTTTCAGGTGATTTCGTTGGTAGCGTTTTTTTCTGTGTTCTGGAGTCATTTGTTGGAAGCGAAATTTTTGTGTTCTGCGGTGATTTCTTTGGGAGCAAAGTTTTGTGTTCTTGGGTGATTTCGTTGGAAGCCAATATTTGTGTTCCTGGGTGATTTTGTTGGAAGGGAATTTTTTGTGCTCTGGGTTGATTTGGTTGGAAGTAATTTTTTTCTATTCTGGGGTAATTTCGTTGGATGCGAATTTTTTGTGTTCTTCGGTGATTTCGTTGGAAGCGAATATTTGTGTTTTTGCTTGATTTGGTCGGAAGCAAATATTTGTGTTCTCAGGAGATTTCGTTGCAAGCTAATTTTTTGTCTTTTGAGGTAATTTCATTGGAAGCTAATTTTTTGTGTTCACTGATTTTTCCGATGGAAGAAAATTTTTCAAGTAGGGGGTCATTTCGTTGGAAGTGTGTTTTCTGTGCTCTGGATTCTTTTCGTTGGATGTGAATTTTTGTGTTTTGCGGTGATTTCGATGGAAGCGAATTTTTTATGTTCTAGGGTGATTTCGTTGGAAGTGAAATTTTTGTTTTCTGGGGTCATTTCATTGGAAGCATGTTTTCTGTGCTCTGGAGTCATTTCTTTGGAAGCGAATTTTTTGTGTTCTCGGGTGATTTCGTTGAAAGCGAATTTTTTATGTTCTAGGGTGATTTTGTTGGAAGCAAATTTTTTGTGCTCAGGAGGGCTTTAGTTGGAAGCGTGTTTTCTGTGCTCTGGAGTCATTTCTTTGGAAGCAAATTTTTTGTGCTCTGGTGTGATTTTGTTGGAAGCGAATTTTTTGTGTTCTCTGGATTTTTCAATTGAAGCAAATTTTTGAAGTAGGGGGTCATTTCGTTGGAAGCGTGTTTTCATTGCTCTGGAGTCATTTGTTGGAAGCCAATTTTTTGTGCTCTGGGGTGATTTCTATGGAAGCAAATTTTTTGTGTTCTCTGGTGATTTCGTTGAAAGCGAATATTTGTGTTCCCAGGTGATTTCATTGGAAGCGAATTTTTTGTCTTCTGGGGTAATATCGTTGGAAGAGAATTTTTTGTGTTCTCCGGTTTTTTCGATGGAAGCAAATTTTTGAAATACGGGGTCATTTCGTTGGAAGCGTGTTTTCTGTGCTCTGGAGTCACTTCGTTGGAAGCGAATTTTTTGTGCTCTGGGGTGATTTCGTTGGAAGCGAATTTTTTGTGTTCTCGCGTGATTTCGTTGAAAGGGAATTTTTGCGTTCTAGGGTGATTTCGTTGGAAGCGAATTTTTTGTGCTCTGGGATGATATTTTTGGAAGCGAAAATTTGTGTTCTCAGGAGATTTCGTTGGAAAAGAATTTTTTGTCTTCTGGGGTAATATCGTTGGAAGAGAATTTTTTGTGTTCTCCGGTTTTTTCGATGGAAGCAAATTTTTGATGTAGGGGGTCATTTCGTTTGTAGCCTGTTTTCTGTGCTCTGGAGTCGTTTCTTTGGAAGCAAATTTTTTTGTGTTCTGGGGTGATTTCTTTGGAAGCGAATTTTTTGTGTTCTGTGGTAATTTAGTTGGAAGCAAATTTTTTGTGCTTTGGGGTGATTTCGTTGGAAGCGAATTTCTTGTGTTCTGGGGTATTTTAGTTGGAAGCTATTTTTTTGTGTTTTAAGGTGATTTCGATGGAAGCAAATTTTTGAAGTATGGGTAATTTCATTGGAAGCGAATTTTTTTGTATTCTCTGGTGATTTCGGTTGTCCCGAATTTCTTGTGTTCTGGGTACATGTCGTTGGAAGCAAATTTTTTGTGTTCTGGGTTAAGTACGTTGGAAGCAAATTTTTTGTGTTTTGGGGTGATTTCTTTGTAAGCATGTTTTCTGTGCATTGGAGTCATTTCTTTGAAAGCAAATTTTTTGTGTTCTGGGGTGATTTTGTTGGAAGCGAATTTTTTGTGTTCTAGGGTGATTTCTTTGGAAGCAATTTTTTGTGCTCTGCGGGAATTTCGTTGGAAGCGAATTTTTTGTGTTCTGGGGGATTTCGATGGAAGTAAAAATTTTCCGTTCTGGGGTAATTTCTTTGGAAGCCAATATTTGTGTTCTCGGGTGATTTTTTTGGAAGGGAATTTTTCGTGCTCTGGCTTGATTTGGGTGGAAGTAAATTTATCTATTCTGGGGTAATTTCTTTGGAAGCGAATTTTTTCTGTTCTCGGGTGATTTGGATAGAAGCACATTTTTTGTGTTCTGGGTTGATTTTGTTGGAAGCGAATTTTTTGTGCTCTTGGGTGATTTCATTGGAAGCATGTTTTCTGTGTTTTGGAGTCATTTCGTTGGAAGGGAAATTTTTATGTTCTGTGTGATTTCTTTGGATGCGAATTTTTTGTGTTCTGGGTTGATTTCGTTGGACACAAATTTTTTGTGTTCTCAGGTGATTTCGTTGAAAGTGAATTTTTTTTTTTTTTGCCTTGGGTAAATTCGTTGTAAGCGAATTTTTTGTGCTCTGGGTTAATTTCTTTGGAAGGGAATATTTGTGTTCTCAGGAGATTTCGTTGGAAGCAAATTTTTTGTGCTTTAGGATGATTTCATTGGAAGCTAATATTTGTGTTCCCGGGTGATTTCGTTAGAAACGAATTTTTTCTGTTCTCGGGTGATTTCGATGGAAGCAAATTTTTTGTGTTCTGGGTTGATTTCGTTGGAAGCGAATTTTTTGTTCTGGGGCAATTTAGTTGGAAGCGAATTTTTTTGAAGTATGGGGTGATTTCATTGGAAGCATGTTTTCTGTGCTCTGGAGTCATTTCTTTGGAATCAAATTTTTTGTGCTCTGGGGTGATTTCTTTGGAAGCGAATATTTGTCTTCTCAGGACATTTCTTTGCAAGCGAATTTTTTGTGTTCTGGGGTAATTTCGTGGAAGTGAATTTTTTGTGTTCTGGGGTGATTTTGATGGAAGCGAATATTTTGTGTTCTGGGTTGATTTCGTTGGAAGAGAATTTTTTGTGTTCTGGGGCAATTTTTTGAAAGCGAATTTTTTTGAATTATGGGGTGATTTTATTGGAAGCGTATTTTCTGTGCATTGGAGTCATTTCTTTGGAAGCAAATTTTTTGTGTTCTGGGGTGATTTTGTTGGAAGCGAATTTTTTGTGTTCTGGGGTGATTTCTTTGGAAGAAATTTTTTTTGTGCTCTGCGGGGATTTCTATGGAAGCGAATTTTTTGTATTCTGGGGTAATTTCTTTGGAAGCGCATTTTTTCTGTTCTCAGGTGATTTGGATAGAAGCAATTTTTTTGTGTTCTAGGTTGATTTCATTGGAAGCGAATTTTTTGTGCTCTGGGGTGATTTCATTGGAAGCGTGTTTTCTGTGTTTTGGAGTCATTTCGTTGGAAGGGAAATTTTTGTGTTCTGAGTGATTTCTTTGGATGCGAATTTTTTGTGTTCTGGGTTGATTTCATTGGACACGAATTTTTTGTGTTCTCAGGTGATTTCGTTGAAAGTGAAATTTTTTTCCTTAGGGTTATTTCGTTGGAAGTGAATTTTTGGTGCTCTGGGGTGATTTCTTTGGAAGCGAATATTTGTGTTCTCAGGAGATTTCGTTGGAAAAGAATTTTTTGATTTTAGGGTGATTTCATTGGAAGCTAATATTTGTGTTCCTGGGTGATTTCGTTAGAAGCGAATTTTTTCTGTTCTCGGGTGATTTCGATGGAAGCAAATTTTTTGTGTTCTGGGTTGATTTCGTTGGAAGCGAATTTTTTGTGTTCTGGGGCAATTTAGTTGGAAGTGAATTTTTCTGAAGTATGGGGTGATTTCATTGGAAGCGTGTTTTCTGTGCTCTGGAGTCATTTCTTTGGAAGCAAATTTTTTGTGTTCTGGGGTGATTTCCTTGGAAGCGAATTTTTGTGTTCTGGGGTAATTTCTTTGGAAGCGAATTTTTTGTGTTCTCGGGTGATTTCGATGAAGCAAATTTTTCAAGTATGGGCTCATTTCATTGAAAGCGAATTTTTTGTGCTTGGGGTGATTTCGTTGGAAGCGAATTTTTTGTGCTCTAGGGTGATTTCTTTGGAAGCGAATATTTGTCTTCTCAGGAGATTTCTTTGCAAGCGAATTTTTTGTGTTCTGGGGTAATTTCGTTGGAAGCGAATTTTTTGTGTTCTCAGGTAATTTCGATGGAAGCAAATTTTTGAAGTATAGGGACATTTCGTTGTAAGCGAATTTATTATGTTCCTGGGTGATTTCGTTGGATGCAAATATTTTTGTTCCCTGGTGATTTCGTTGGAAGCTAATTTTTCATGTTCTGGGGTATTTTTGTTGGAAGCGAATTTTTTTCTGTTCTCGGGTGATTTCAATAGAAGCAAATTTTTCGTGTTCTGGGTTGATTTCTTTGGAAGTAAATATTTTGTGTGTTGGGGTGATTTCGTTGGCAGCGATTTTTTTGTGTTCTGGGGTGATTTCGATGGAAGCAAACTTTTTCCATTCTGGGGTAATTTCGTGGGAAGTCAATATTTGTGTTCTCGGGTGATTTTGTTGGAAGGGAATTTTTTGTGCTCTAGGTTGATTTGGTTGGAAGTAAATTTTTTCAATTCTCGGGTAATTTCGTTATATGTGAATTTTTTGTGTTCTCGGGTGATTTCGTTATATGTGAATTTTTTTGCTTTAGGGTGATTTCTTTGAAAGCGAATTTTTTGTGCTCTGTGGTGATTTCTTTGGAAGCGAATTTTTTGTGTTCTAGGGTGATTTCGTTGGAAGCGAATTTTTTGTGTTCTCTGGTTTTTTCGATGGAAGCAAATTTTTGAAGTAGGGGGTCATTTCATTGGAAGCGTGTTTTCTGTGATCTGGAGTCATTTCAATGGAAGCGAATTTTTTGTGTTCTGGGGTGATTTCGATGGAAGCAAACTTTTTCCATTCTGGGGTAATTTCGTGGGAAGTCAATATTTGTGTTCTCGGGTGATTTCGTTGAAAGTGAATTTTTTTTGCTTTAGGGTGATTTCGTTGAAAGCGAATTTTTTGTGCTCTGTGGTGATTTCTTTGGAAGCGAATTTTTTGTGTTCTGGGGTGATTTTATTGGAAGCGAATTTTTTGTGTTCTAGGGTGATTTCGTTGGAAGCGAATTTTTTGTGTTCTCTGGTTTTTTCGATGGAAGCAAATTTTTGAAGTAGGGGGTCATTTCATTGGAAGCGTGTTTTCTGTACTCTGGAGCCATTTCATTGGAAGGGAATTTCTTCTGTTCTGAGGTAATTTCATTGGAAGCGAATTTTTTTGTGTTCTCGGGTGATTTCGATGGAAGCGATTTTTTTATGTTGTAGAGTGATTTCGTTTGAAGCTAATATTTTTGTTCTCGTGTGATTTCATAGGATGCGAATTTTTGGTGGTCTGGCGTAATTTCTTTGGAAGCGAATTTTTTCTGTTCTCGGGTGATTTCGATGTAAGCAAATTTTTTGTGTTATGGGTTCATGTCGTTGGAAGCGAATTTTTTGTGTTCTGGGGTAATTTCGTTTGAAGCGAATTTTTGGTGTTCTTGGGTGATTTCGATGGAAGCAAATTTTTGAAGTATGGGATCATTTCTTTGGAAGCGTGTTTTCTGTACTCTGAAGTCTTTTCGTTGGCAGCTAATTTTTTGGGCTCTGCGGTGATTTCTTTGGAAGCGAATATTTTGTGTTCTCGGGTGATTTCGTTGAAAGCGAATTTTTTATGTTCTAGGGTAATTTCGTAAAAGCGAATTTTTTGAGCTCTGGGGTGATTTGGTTGGAAGTGAATTTATTGTCTTCTGTGGTGATTTCGATGGAAGCGAATTTTTTATGTTCTAGGGTGATTTCATTGGAAGCAAATTTTTTGTGTTCTGGGGTAATTTCATTTGAAGCTTCTTTTCTGTGCTCTGGAGTCATTTCGTTGGAAGTGAATTTTTTGTGCTCTGCGGTGATTTCGTTGGAAGCGAATTTTTTGTGTTCTCTGGGGATTTCGATGGAAGCGTATTTTTGAAATATGGGGTCATTTCATTGGAATCATATTTTCTGTGCTCTGGAGTCTTTTCTTTGGAAGCGAATTTTTTGTGCTCTGTGGTGATTTCGTTGGAAGCGAATTTTTTGTGTTCTCGGGTGATTTCGTAGAAAGGGAATTTTTGTGTTCTAGGGTGATTTAATTGGAAGCAATTTTTTTCTGATCTGGGATGATATCTTTGGAAGTGAATATTGGTGTTCTCAGGAGATTTCCTTGGAAAAGATTTTTTTGTCTTCTGGGGTAATATCTTTAAAAGAGAATTTTTTGTGTACTACGGTCTTTTCGATGGAAGCAAATTTTTGAAGTAGAGGGTCATTTCGTTGGACGCGTGTTTTCTGTGCTCTGCAGTCATTTCATTGGAACCAAATTTTTTGTGTTCTGGGGTGATTTCGTTGGAAGTGAATTTTTTGTGTTCTGGGTTGATTTCTTTGGAAGCGAATTTTATTGTGTTCTGGGGTAATTTCGTTGGAAGAGAATATTTTGTATTCTCGGGTGATTTCGATGGAAGCAAATTTTTGAAGTACGGTATCATTTCGTTCGAAACGTGTTTTCTGTGCTCTGGAGTCAGTTCGTTGGAAGCGAATTTTTTGTGCTCTGGTGTGATTTCGTTGGAAGCGAATTTTTTGTGTTCTCAGGTGATTTCCTTAAAAGCTAATTTTTTGTGTTCTAGCGTGATTTCGTTGGAAGCGAATTTTTTGTGTTCTGGGGTGATTTCGATGGGAGCAAGTTTTTTCTGTTCTGTGGTAATTTCGTTGGACGTGAATTTTTTGTGTTCTCGGGTGATTTCGTTGAAAGGGAATTTTTTATGTTCTAGGGTGATTTCATTCGAAGCGAATTTTTTGTGCTCTGGGGTGATTTGGTTAGAAGCGAATTTTTTGTCTTCTGTGGTGATTTCGATGGAAGTGAATTTTTTATGTTCTAGGGTGATTTCGTTGGAGGCGAATTTTTTGTGTTCTGGGGTCATTTCTTTGGAAGCGTTTTTTCTGTGCTCTGGAGTCATTTTGTTGGAAGTGAATTTTTTGTGCTATGTGGTGATTTCGTTGGAAGCAAATATTTTGTGTTCTTGGGTGATTTCGTTGAAAGGGAATTTTTTGTGTTCTAGGGTGATTTCGTTGGAAATGAATTTTTATTGATCTGTGATGTTTTCTTTGGAAGCGAATATTTGTGTTCTCAGGAGATTTAGTTGCAAGCGAAATTTTGTGTTCTGGGGTAATTTCGTTGGAATCAAATTTTTGTTTTCTCCGGTTTTTTCGATGGAAGCAAATTTTTCAAGTATGGACTCATTTCGTTGAAAACTAATTTTTTGTGCTTGGGGTGATTTCGTTGGAAGTGAATTTTTTGTGCTCTGGGGTGATTTCTTTGGAAGCGAATATTTGTCTTCTCAGGAGATTTCTTTGCAAGCGAATTTTTTGTGTTCTGGGGTAATTTCGTTGGAAGCGAATTTTTTGTCTTCTCAGGTAATTTCGATGGAAGCAAATTTTTGTAGTATAGAGACATTTCGTTGGAAGCGAATTTTTTGTTCTTTGGGGTGATTTCATTGGAAGCGAATTTTTTGTGTTCTGTGGAGATTTAGTTGGAAGCGAATATTTGTGTTCTCAGAAGATTTCGTTACGAGCGAATTATTTTTTCTGGGGCAATTTCATTGCAAGCGACTTTTTTGTGTTCTCCGGTTTTTTCGATGGAAGCAAATTTTTGAAGTAGGGGGTCATTTCTTTGGAAGCGTGTTTTCTGTGCTCTGGAGCCATTTCATTGGAAGCGAATTTTTTGTGCTCTAGGATAATTTCATTGTAAACGAAGTTTTTGTGTTCTCAGGTGATTTCGTTGAAAGGGAATCTTTTGTGTTCTAGGGTGATTTCGTTGGAAGCGATTTTTTTGTGCTCTGGGATGATATCTTTGAAAGCGAATATTTGTGTTCTCAGGAGATTTCGTTGAAAATGAATTTTTTTTGTTCTGGGGTAATATCTTTGGAAGTGAATTTTTTGTGTTCTCGGGTGATTTCAATGGAAGCAAGTTTTTGAAGTATGGGGTCATTTCGTTGGAAGCGTGTTTTCTGTGCTCTGGAGTCATTTCTTTGAGAGCGAATTTTTTGTGCGCTGTGATGATTTCATTGGAAGCGATATTGGTGTTCTCAGGAGATTTCATTGCAAGAAATTTTTTGTGTTCTGCGTAAATTTGGGTGGAAGCGAATTTTTTGTGTTCTCCGGTTTTTTCGATTGAAGCAAATTTTTGAAGTAGGGGGTCATATCGTTAGAAGCGTGTTTTCTGTGCCCTGGAGTCATTTCGCTGGAAACGTGTTTTTTGTGCTCTGGGGTGATTTCGTTGGAAGCGAATATTTGTGTTCTCAGGAGATTTTGTTAGAAAAGAATTTTTTGTCTTCTGGGGTAATTTCGTTGAAAGAGAATTTTTGTGTTCTCCGGTTTTTTCGAGGGAAGCAAATTTTTGAAGTAGGGGGTCATTTTGTTGGAAGTGTGTTTTCTGTGCTCTGGAGTCATTTAGTTGGAAGCGAATTTTTTGTCTTCTGGGGTGATTTCGTTGGAAGCGAATTTTTTGTGTTCTCTGGTTTTTTCGATTGAAGCAAATTTTTGAAGTAGGGGGTCATTTCGTTGGAAGCATGTTTTCATTGCTCTGGAGTCATTCGTTGGAAGCCAATTTTTTGTGCTCTGGGGTGATTTCTTTGGAAGCAAATTTTTTGTGTCCTCGGGTGATTTCGTTGAAAGCGAATATTTGTGTTCCCAGGTGATTTCACTGGAAGCAAATTTTTTGTCTTCTGGGGTAATATCGTTGGAAGAGAATTTTTTGTGTTCTCCGGTTTTTTCGATGGAAGCATATTTTTGAAATACGGGGTCATTTCATTGGAAGCGTGTTTTCTGTGCTCTGGAGTCATTTCGTTGGAAGCGAATTTTTCTGCTCTGGGGTGATTCGTTGGTAGCAAATTTTTTGTGTTCTCGGGTGATTTCGTTGAAAGGGAATTTTTGCGTTCTAGGGTGATTTCGTTGGAAGCGAATTTTTTGTGCTCTGGGATGATATTTTTGGAAGCGAATATTTGTGTTCTCAGGAGATTTAGTTGGAAGCGAATTTTTTGTCTTCTGGGGTAATATCGTTGGAAGAGAATTTTTTGTTTTCTCCTTTTTTTTTCGATGGAAGCAAGTTTTTGAAGTAGTAGGTCATTTTGTTGGAAGCGTGTTTTCTGTGCTCTGGAGTCATTTCGTTGGATGCAAAATTTTTGTGTTCTGTGGTGATTTCTTTGGAAGCGAATTTTTTGTGTTCTGGGGTAATTTCAATAGAAGCAATTTTTGTGTTCTGGGGTAATTACTTTGGAATCAAATTTTTTGTTTTCTGGGGTGATTTCGATGGAAACGAATTTTTTGTGTTCTGGGGTGATTTTGATGGAAGCGAATATTTTGTGTTCTGGGTTGATTTCGTTGGAAGAGAATTTTTTGTGTTCTGGGGCAATTTTGTTGAAAGTGATTTTTTTTTGAAGTATGGGGTGATTTTGTTGGAAGCTTTTTTTCTGTGCATTAGAGTCATTTCCTTGGAAGCAAATTTTTTGTGTTCTGGGGTGATTTTGTTGGAAGCGAATTTTTTGTGTTCTAGGGTGATTTCTTTGGAAGCAATTTTTTTGTGCTCTGCGGGAATTTCGTTGGAAGCGAATTTTTTGTGTTCTGGGGGATTTCGATGGAAGTAAAAATTTTCCGTTCTGGGGTAATTTCGTTGGAAGCCAATATTTGTGTTCTCGGGTGATTTTTTTGGAAGGGAATTTTTTGTGCTCTGGCTTGATTTGGGTGGAAGTAAGTTTATCTATTCTGGGGTAATTTCTTTGGAAGCGAATTTTTTCTGTTCTCGGGTGATTTGGGTAGAAGCACATTTTTTGTGTTCTGGGTTGATTTTGTTGGAAGCCAATTTTTTGTGCTCTGGGGTGATTTAATTGGAAGCGTGTTTTCTGTGTTTTGGAGTCATTTCGTTGGAAGGGAAATTTTTGTGTTCTGGGTGATTTCTTTGGATGCGAATTTTTTGTGTTCTGGGTTGATTTCGTTGGACGCGAATTTTTTGTGTTCTCAGGTGATTTCGTTGAAAGTGAATTTTTTTTTTTTTTTGCCTTAGGGTAAATTCGTTGGAAGCGAATTTTTTGTGCTTTAGGATGATTTCATTGGAAGCTAATATTTGTGTCGCTGGGGATTTCATTAGAAAGGAATTTTTTCTGTTCTCGTGTGATTTCGATGGAAGCAAATTTTTTGTGTTCTGGGTTGATTTCGTTGGACACAAATTTTTTGTGTTCTCAGGTGATTTCGTTGAAAGTGAAATTTTTTCCTTAGGGTTATTTCGTTGGAAGTGAATTTTTGGTGCTCTGGGGTGATTTCTTTGGAAGCGAATATTTGTGTTCTCAGGAGATTTCGTTGGAAAAGAATTTATTGATTTTAGGGTGATTTCATTGGAAGCTAATATTTGTGTTCCCGGGTGATTTCATTAGAAGCGAATTTTTTCTGTTCTCGGGTGATTTCGATGGAAGCAAATTTTTTGTGTTCTGGGTTGATTTCGTTGGAAGCGAATTTTTTGTGTTCTGGGGCAATTTAGTTGGAAGCGAATTTTTTTGAAGTATGGGGTTATTTCATTGGAAGCGTGTTTTCTGTGCTCTGGAGTCATTTCTTTGGAATCAAATTTTTTGTGTTCTGGGGTGATTTCGTTGGAAGCGAATTTTTGTGTTCTGGGGTAATTTCGTTGGAAGCGAATTTTTTGTGTTCTTCGGTGATTTCGATTGAAGCAAATTTTTGAAGTATGGGCTCATTTCGTTGAAAGCGAATTTTTTGTGCTTGGTGTGATTTTGTTGGAAGCGAATTTTTTGTGCTCTGGGGTGATTTCTTTGGAAGCGAATATTTGTCTTCTCAGGACATTTCTTTGCAAGCGAATTTTTTTTTGTTCTGGGGTAATTTCGTGGAAGTGAATTTTTTGTGTTCTGGGGTGATTTTGATGGAAGCGAATATTTTGTGTTCTGGGGTGATTTCGTTGAAAGCGAATTTTTTGTGCTTGGTGTGATTTCGTTGGAAGCGAATTTTTTGTGCTCTGGGGTGATTTCTTTGGAAGCGAATATTTGTCTTCTCAGGACATTTCTTTGCAAGCGAATTTTTTTTTGTTCTGGGGTAATTTCGTGGAAGTGAATTTTTTGTGTTCTGGGGTGATTTTGATGGAAGCGAATATTTTGTGTTCTGGGGTGATTTCGTTGAAAGCGAATTTTTTGTGCTTGGTGTGATTTTGTTGGAAGCGAATTTTTTGTGCTCTGGGGTGATTTCTTTGGAAGCGAATATTTGTCTTCTCAGGAAATTTCTTTGCAAGCGAATTTTTTGTGTTCTGGGGTAATTTTGTTGGAAGCGAATTTTTGTATCTGGGATGATATCTTTGAAAGCGAATATTTGTGTACTCAGGAGATTTCGTTGGAAAAGAATTTTATGTATTCTGGGGTAATATCGTTGGAAGAGAATTTTTTGTTTTCTCCTTTTTTTTTCGATGGAAGCAAGTTTTTGAAGTAGTAGGTCATTTTGTTGGAAGCGTGTTTTCTGTGCTCTGGAGTCATTTCGTTGGATGCAAAATTTTTGTGTTCTGTGGTGATTTCTTTGGAAGCGAATTTTTTGTGTTCTGGGGTAATTTCAATAGAAGCAATTTTTGTGTTCTGGGGTAATTACTTTGGAATCGAATTTTTTGTTTTCTGGGGTGATTTCGATGGAAGCGAATTTTTTGTGTTCTGGGGTGATTTTGATGGAAGCGAATATTTTGTGTTCTGGGTTGATTTCGTTGGAAGAGAATTTTTTGTGTTCTGGGGCAATTTTGTTGAAAGTGATTTTTTTTGAAGTATGGGGTGATTTCGTTGGAAGCATGTTTTCTGTGCATTGGAGTCATTTCCTTGGAAGAAAATTTTTTGTGTTCTGGGGTGATTTTGTTGGAAGCGAATTTTTTGTGTTCTAGGGTGATTTCTTTGGAAGCAATATTTTTGTGCTCTGCGGGGATTTCGATGGAAGCGAATTTTTTGTATTCTGGGGTAATTTCTTTGGAAGCACATTTTTTCTGTTCGTAAAAGCGAATTTTTTGTGCTCTTGGGTGATTTGGTTGGAAGCGCATTTTTTGTCTTCTGTGGTGATTTCGAAGGAAGCGAGGGTTTTATGTTCTAGGGTGATTTTCTTTGAAGGGAATTTTTTGTGTTCTGGGGTCATTTCATTGGAAGCGTGTTTTCTGTGCTCTGGAGTCATTTCGTTGGAAGCGAATTTTTTTGTGTTCTTGGGTGATTTCGTTGAAAGCGAATTTTTTATGTTCTAGGGTGATTTCATTGGAAGCGAATTTTTTGTGTTCTGGGGTCCTTTCTTTGGAAGCGTGTTTTCTGTGCTTTGGAGTCATTTCATTGGAAGCGAATATTTTGTGCTCTGTGGTGATTCCGTTTGAAGCGAATTTTTTGTGTTCTCAGGTGATTTCGTTTAAAGCTAATTTTTTGTGTTCTGGGGTGATTTCGATGGAAGCAAATTTTTTCTGTTCTGTGGTAATTTCGTTGGACGTGAATTTTTTGTGTTCTCGGGTGATTTCACTGAAAGGGAATTTTTTGTGTTCTAGGGTGATTTTGTTGGAAGCGAATTTTTTTGTGCCGTTGGATGATTTCTTTGGAAGCGAATATTTGTGTTATCAGGAGATTTCGTTGGAAGTGAATTGTTTGTGTTCTTCGGTAATTTCGTTGGAAGCGAATTTTTTGTGTTCTTGGGTGATTTCGATGGAAACAAATTTTTGAAATATGGGGTAATTTTATTGGAAGCGTGTTTTCTGTGCTCTGGAGTCATTTCGTTGGAAGCGAATTTTTTGTGTTCTCGGGTGATTTCGATGGAAGCAAATTTTTGAAATATCGGGTCATTTCTTTGGAAGCGTGTTTTCTGTGCTCTGGAGTCACTTCGTTGGAAGCGAATTTTTTGTGTTCTTGGTTGATTTCGTTGGAAGCGAATATATGTGTTTTCGGAAGATTTCGTTGCAAGCGAATTTTTTGTATTCTGGGGTAATTTCTTTGGAAGCAAATTTTGTGTGCTCTTGGGTGATTTGGTTGGAAGCGAATTTTTTGTCTTCTGTGGTAATTTCGAAAGAAGCGAGTGTTTTATATTCTAGGGTGATGTCGTTGGAAGGGAATTTTTTGTGTTCTGTGCTCATTTCATTGGAAGCGTGTTTTGTGTGCTCTGGAGTCATTTCGTTGGAAGCAAATATTTTGGTGCTCCGGGGTGATTTCATTGGAAGCGAATCTTTGTGTTCTCAGGCGATTTCCTTGCAAGGGAATTTTTTGTGTTCTGCGGTGATTTCGTTGGAAGCGAATTTTTTGTGTTCTCGGGTGATTTCGTTGAAAGGGTATTTTTCTGTTTTAGGGTGATTTCGTTGGAAGCGAATTTTTTGTGCTCTGTGATTATATCTTTGGAAGCAAATATTTGGGTTCTCGGGAGATTTCGTTGGAAAAGAATTTTTTCTCTTCAGGGGTAATATCATTAGAAGAGAATTTTTTGTGTTTTCCGGTATTTCCATGGAAGCAAATTTTTGTAGTAGGGGGTCATTGCATTGGAAGCGTGTTTTCTGTGCTCTGGAGTCACTTCGTTGGAAGCGAATTTTTTGTGTTCTGGGTTGATTTCGTTGGAAGCAAATATTTCTGTTTTCGGAAGATTTCGTTGGAAAAGAATTTTTTGTCTTCTGGGGTAATATCATTAGAAGAGAATTTTTTTTGTTTTCCAGTATTTCCATGGAAGCAAATTTTTGTAGTAGGGGGTCATTGCGTTGGAAGCATGTTTTCTGTGCTCTGGAGTCATTTCGTTGGAAGCGAATATTTTGTGCTCTGGGGTGATTTCGTTGGAAGCAAATTTTTTGTGTTCTCGGGTGATTACTTTGAAAGGGAATATTAGTGTTCTAGGGTGATTTCGTTGGAAGTGAATTTGTTGTGCTCTGGAATTATATCTTTGGAAGCGAATATTTGTGTTCTCAGGAGATTTCATTGGAAAAGAATTTTTTGTCTTCTGGGGTAATATCGTTGGAAGCTAATTTTTTGTGTTCTCCGGTTTTTTCGATGGAAGCAAATTTTTGAAGTAGGGGTTCATTTCGTTGGAAGCGTGTTTTCTGTGCTCTGGAGTCATTTCTTTGGAAGTGAATTTTTTGTGTTCTCGGGTGATTTCGTTGAAAGGGAATTTTTGTGTTCTGGGGTCATTTCTTTGGAAGCCTGTTTTCTGTGCTCTGGAGTCATTTCGTTAGAAGCGAATTTTTTGTGTTCTGGGCTGATTTCGTTGGAAGCGAATTTTTTGTGTTCTGTGGTAATTTCATTGGAAGCCAATTTTTTGTGCTCTGGGGTGATTTCGTTGGAAGCGAATTTTTGTGTTCTCAGGAGATTTCGTTGCAAGCGAATTTTTTCTGTTCTGTGCTAATTTCGTTGGAAGCATATTTTTTGTGTTCTCGGGTGATTTCTTTGAAAGGGAATTTTTGTGTTCTATGTTGATTTCGTTGGAAGTGAATTTTTTGTGCTCTGGGATGATAATTTTGAGAGCGAATATTTGTTTTCTCAGGAGAATACTTTGGAGAATAATTTTTTTCTCCTAGGGTAATATCGGTGGAAGATAATTTTTTGGGTTCTCTGGTCTTTTCCATGGTAGCAAATTTTTGAAGTAAGGGGTCATTTCGTTGGAAGCGTGTTTTCTATGCTCTGGAGTCATTTCTTTGGAAGCCAATTTTTTGTGCTCTGGGGTGATTTCGTTGGAAGCGAATTTTTTTGCTCTGGGATGATATCTTTGGAAGCGAATATTTGTGTTCTCAGGAGATTTCGTTGGAAAAGAATTTATTGTCTTCTGGGGTAATATCGTTGGAAGAGAATTTTTTGTGTTCTTCGGTCTTTTCGATGGAAGCAAATTTTTGAAGTAGGGGGTCATTTCTTTGGAAGCGTGTTTTCTGTGCTCTGGAGTCATTTCGTTGGAAGTGAATATTTTGTGTTCTCGGGTGATTTCGTTGAAAGCGAATATTTGTATTCTCAGGAGATTTCTTTGCAAGCGAATTTTTTTGTGTTCTGGGCTGATTTCGTTGGAAGCGAATTTTTTGTGTTCTGTGGTAATTTCATTGGAAGCAAATTTTTTGTGTTCTGGGGTGATTTCGTTGGAAGCGAATTTTTTGTGTTCTGTGGTAATTTCATTGGAAGCAAATTTTTTGTGTTCTGGGGTGATTTCGATGGTAGCAAATTTTTGAAGTATGGGGTCATTTCGTTGGAAGCGTGTTTTCTATGCCCTGGAGTCATTTCTTTGGAAGCCAATTTTTGTGCTCTGGGGTGATTTCGTTGGAAGCGAATTTTTGTGTTCTCAGGAGATTTCGTTGCAAGCGAATTTTTTGTGTTCTGGGTTGATTTCATTGGAAGCGAATTTTTTGTGTTCTCGGGTGATTTCATTGAAAGGGATTTTTTGTATTCTAGGGTGATTTCGTTGGAAGCAAATTTTTTGCTCTGGGATGATAATTTTGAGACGAATATTTGTTTTCTCAAGAGAATTCGTAGGAAAAGGATTTTTTGTCTCCTGGGGTAATATCGTTGGAAGAGAATTTTTTGTGTTCTCCGGACTTTTCGATGGTAGCAAATTTTTGAAGTAGGGGGTCATTTCTTTGGAAGCGTTTTTTCTATGCTCTGGAGTCATTTCTTTGGAAGCCAATTTTTTGTGCTCTGGGGTGATTTCGTTGGAAGCCAATATTTGTGTTCTCAGGAGATTTCGTTGCAAGCCTATTTTTTGTGTTCAGGGGTAATTTCGTTGAGAGAGAATTTTTTGTGTTCTCAGGTGATCTCGATGGAAACAAATTTTTGAAGTAGGGGGTAATTGCGTTGGAAGCGTGTTTTCTGTGCTCTGGAGTCATTTCGTTGGAAGCGAATTTTTTGTGTTCTGGGGTGATTTCGTTGGAAGCGAATTTTTGTGTTCTGGGGTCCTTTCATTGGAAGCATGTTTTCTGTGCTTTGGAGTCATTTCATTGGAAGTGAATATTTTGTCCTCTCTGGTGATTTTTTTGGAAGCGAATTTTTTGTGTTCTCAGGTGATTTCGATTATAGCTCATTTTTTTGTGTTCTAGCGTGATTGCGTTGGAAGCGAATTTTTTGTGTTCTGGGGTGATATCGATGGAAGTAAAGTTTTTCTGTTCTGTGGTAATTTTGTTGGAAGTGAACTTTTAGTGTTCTCGGGTTATTTCCTTGAAAGCGAATTTTTTGTGTTCTAGGGTGATTTTGTTGGAAGCGAATTTTTTTGTTCTCTGGGATGAATTCTTTGGAAGCGAATATTTGTGTTATCAGGAGATTTCGTTGGAAACGAATTTTTTGTGTTCCGGGGTAATTTCTTTGGACGCGAATTTTTTGTGTTCTTGGGTGATTTCAAAGGAAGCAAATTTTTGAAATATGGGGTCATTTCGTTGGAAGCGTGTTTTCTGTGCTCTGGAGTCATTTCTTTGGAAACGAATTTTTTGTACTCTGGGGTGATTTCGTTCGAAGCGAATTTTTTGTGCTCTGGGGTGATTTGTTTGGAAGCGAATTTTTTGTCTTCTGTGGTGAATTCGATGGAAGGGAATTTTTTATGTTTTAGGGTGATTTCATTGGAGGCGAATTTTTTGTGTTCAGGGGTCATTTCATTGGAAGCATGCTTTCTGTGATCTGGAGTCATATCTTTGGAAGAAATTTTTTGTGTTCTCGGGGGATTTCGTTGAAAGGGAATTTTTGTGTTCTAGGGTGATTTCTTTGGAAGCGATTTTTTTCTACTCTGTGATGATATCTTTGGAAGCAAATATTTGTGTTCTCAGGAGATTTCGATGGAAAAGAATTTTTTGTCTTCTGGGGTAATATCGTTGGAAGAGATTTTTTTGTGTTCTCCGTTTTTTTCGATGGAAGCAAATTTTTGAAATATCAGGTCATTTCTTTGGAAGCGTGTTTTCTGTGCTCTGGAGTCACTTCGTTGGAAGTGAATTTTTTGTGTTCTGAGTTTATTTCGTTGGAAGCGAATATATGTTTTTTTCGGAAGATTTCGTTGCAAGCAAATTTTTTGTATTCTGGGGTAATTTCGTTGGAAGCAAATTTTTTGTGTTCTCGGGTGATTTCGTTGAAATCGATTTTTTTATGTTCTAGGGTGATTTCGTTGGAAGGGAATTTTTTGTGCTCTTGGGTGATTTGGTTGGAAGTGAATTTTTGTCTTCTGTGGTGATTTCGAAGGCAGCGAGTGTTTTATATTCTAGGGTGATTTCGTTGGAAGGGAATTTTTTGTGTTCTGGGGTCATTTCATTGGAAGCGTGTTTTGTGTGCTCTGGAGTCATTTCATTGGAAGCAAATTTTTTTGTGCTCTGGGGTGATTTCGTTGGAAGCGAATATTTGTGTTCTCAGGAGATTTCGTTGCGAGGGAATTTTTTGTGTTCTGGGTTCCTTTCATTGGAAGCATGTTTTCTGTGCTTTGGAGTCATTTCATTGGAAGCGAATATTTTGTGCTCTGTGGTGATTTTGTTGGAAGCGAATTTTTTGTGTTCTCAGGTGATTTCGTTTATAGCTCATTTTTTGTGTTCTAGCGTGATTGCTTTGGAAGCGAATTTTTTGTGTTCTGGGGTGATTTCAATGGAAGCAAATTTTTTCTGTTCTGTGGTAATTTTGTTGGAAGTGAATTTTAGTGTTCTCGGGTGATTTCGTTGAAAGCGAATTTTTTGTGTTTTTGGGTGATTTTGTTGGAAGCGAATTTTTTTGTGCTCTGGTATGATTTCTTTGGAAGCGAATATTTGTGTTATCAGGAGATTTCGTTGGAAGCGAATTTTTTGTGTTCTGGGGTAATTTCTTTGGACGCAAATTTTTTGTGTTCTTGGATGATTTCAATGGAAGCAAATTTTTGAAATATCTGGTCATTTCGTTGGAAGTGTGTTTTCTGTGCTCTGGAGTCATTTCGTTGGAAGCGAATTTTTTCTGCTCTGGGGTGATTTCGTTCGAAGCGAATTTTTTTGTGCTCTGGGGTGATTTGGTTGGAAGCGAATTTTTTGTCTTCTGTGGTGATTTCGATGGAAGCGAATTTTTTATGTTTTAGGGTGATTTCGTTGGAGGCGAATTTTTGTGTTCTCAGGAGAATTCGTTGCAAGCGAATTTTTTGTGTTCTGGGGTAATTTCATTGAAAGGGAATTTTTTATGTTCTACGGTGATTTCGTTGGAAGCGAATTTTTTGTCTTCTGTGGTGATTTCGATGGAAGCCAATATTTTATGTTCTAGGGTGATTTCGTTGAAAGCGAAATTTTTGTGTCCTGGGGTCATTTCATTGGAAGCATGTTTTCTGTGCTCTGGAGTCAATTTGTTGGAAGCGAATTTTTTGTGCTCTGGGATGATTTCTTTAGAAGTGAATATTTGTGTTCTCAGAAGATTTCATTGGAAGCGATTTTTTTTGTGTTCTGGGGTCATTTCTTTGGAAATGAATTTTTTGTGTTCTCTGGTTTGTTTGATGGAAGCAAATTTTTGAAGGAGGGGGTCATTACGTTGGAAGCGTGTTTTCTGTGCTCTGGGATGTTTTCTTTGGAAGCGAATATTTGTATTCTCAGGAGATTTCGTTGCAAGTGAATTTTTTGTGTTCTGGTGTAATTTCATTGAAAGGGAATTTTTTATGTTCTAGGGTGATTTCGTTGGAAGCAAATTTTTTGTGCTCTGGAGTGATTTGTTTGGAAGCGAATTTTTTGTTTTCTATGGTGATTTCGATGGAAGCGAATTTTTTATGTTCGAGGGTGATTTCGTTGAAAGTGAATTTTTTGTGTTTTGGAGTCACTTCTTTGGAAGCGTGTTTTCTGTGCTCTGGAGTCATTTTGTTGGAAGCGAATTTTTTGTGCTCTGGGATGTTTTCTTTGGAAGAGAATGTTTGTGTTCTCAGGAGATTTCGTTGGAAGCGAATTTTTTGTGTTCTGGGGTAATTTCGATGGAATAGAAATTTTTGTGCTCTCAGGACTTTTCGATGGAAGGAAATTTTTGAAGTAGGGAGTCATTTCGTAGGAAGCAAATTTTTTGTGTTCTGGGGTGATTTCATTGAAAGGGAAATTTTGGTGTCCTGGGGTGATTTCGTTGGAAGCGAATTTTTTGTGCTCTGGGATGTTTTTTGGAAGCGAATATTTGTGTTCTCAGGAGATTTCGTTGCAAGCGAATTTTTTCTATTCTGGGGTCATTTCGTTGGAAGTAAATTTTTTGTGTTCTGGGGTGATTTCGTTGGAAGCGAATATTTTGTGTTCTGTGGAGATTTCGTTGGAAGCGAATATTTGTGTTCTCAGAAGATTTCGTTGCAAGCGAATTTTTTCTGTTCTCCTGTTTTTTCGATGGAAGTAAATTTTTGAAGTAGGAGGTCATTTCGTTGGAAGCATGTTTTCGGAGCTCTGGAGTCATTTCGTTGGAAGCGAATTTTTTGTGCTCTGGGTTGATTTCGTTGGAAGCGAATTTTTTGTGTTCTGGGGTGATTTCGTTGAAAGGGAAATTTTGGTGTCCTGGGATGATTTCATTGGAAGCGAATTTTCTGTTTTCTGGGATGTTTTCTTTGGAAGCGAATATTTGTGTTCTCAGGAGATTTCGTTGCAAGCGAATTTTTTGTGTTCTGGGGTAATTTCGATGGAATAGAAATTTTTTGTGCTCTCAGGATTTTTCAATGGAAGCAAATTTTTGAAGTAGGGAGTCATTTCTTTGGAAGCGTGTTTTCTGTGCTCTGGAGTCATTTCTTTGGGAGCGAATATTTTGTTCTCTGGGGTGATTTCGTTGGCAGCGCATTTTTTGTGTTCTGGGATATTTTCGTTGGAAGTGAATTTTTTGTGTTCTCAGGTGATTTCGATGGAAGCCAATTTTTGAAGTATGGGATCATTTCCTTGGAAGCGTGTTTTCTGTGCTCTGGAGTCATTTCGTTGGAAGAGAATTTTTTGTGGTCTGGGGTGATTTTGTTGGAAGCGAAATTTTTTTGTTCTAGGGTAATTTCATTGGAAGCAAATTTCTTATGTTCTGGGGTAATTTCGATGGATGTGAGTTTTTTGTGTTCTCGTGTGATTTCTTTGAAAGGAAATTTTTTTATGTTCTAGGGTTACTTTGTTGGAAGCGAAATTTTTTGTGCTCTAGGATGATTTCTTTAGAAGTATTTGTGTTCTCAGAAGTTTTCGTTGGAAGCGAATTTTTTTGTGTTCTGGGGTCATTTCTTTGGAAATGAATTTTTTGTGTTCTCCGGTTTGTTTGATGGAAGCAAATTTTTGAAGGAGGGGGTCATTTCGTTGGAAGCGTGTTTTCTGTGCTCTGGAGTCTGTTCGTTGGAAGCGAATTTTTGGTCCTCTGGTGTGATTTCCTTGGAAACGAATTTTTTTGTGTTCTTGGGTGATTTCGTTGAAAGGGAATTTTGGGTGTTCTGGGGTGATTTCATTGGAAGCGAATTTTTTGTGCTCTGGGATGTTTTCTTTGGAAGCAAATATTTGTGTTCTCAGGAGATTTCGTTGCAAGCGAATTTTTTGTGTTCTGGGGTAATTTCATTGAAAGGGAATTTTTTATTTTCTAGGTTGATTTCGTTGGAAGCAAATTTTTTGTGCTCTGGCGTGATTTGGTTGAAAGCGAATTTTTTGTCTTCTATGGTGATTTCGATGGAAGCGAATTTTTTATGTTCTAGGGTGATTTCGTTGAAAGCAAATTTTTTGTGTTCTGGAGTCATTTCATTGGAAGCGTGTTTTCTGTGCTCTGGAGTCATTTTGTTGGAAGCGAATTTTTTGTGCTCTGGGTTGATTATGTTGGAAGCGAATTTTTTGTATTCTCGGGTGATTTCGTTGAAAGGGAATTTTTTGTGTTCTAGGGTGATTTTGTTGGAAGCGAATTTTTTGTGCTCTGGGATGATTTCTTTAGAAGTGAATATATGTGTTCTCGGAAGATTTCATTGGAAGAGAATTTTTTGTGTTCTGGGGTCATTTCTTTGGAAATGAATTTTTTGTGTTCTCTGGTTTGTTTGATGGAAGCAAATTTTTGTGCTCTGGGTTGATTATGTTGGAAGCGAATTTTTTGTATTCTCGGGTGATTTCCTAGAAAGGGAATTTTTTGTGTTCTGGGGTCATTTCGTTGTAAGCGAATTTTTTGTGCTCTGGGGTGATTTCGTTGGTAGCGCATTTTCTGTGTTCTGGGATAATATCGTTGGAAGTGAATTTTTTGTGTTCTCGGGTGATTTCGATGGAAGCCAATTTTTGAAGTATGGGATCATTTCCTTGGAAGCGTGTTTTCTGTGCTCAGGAGTCATTTCATTGGAAGAGAATTTTTTGTGCTCTGGGGTGATTTTGTTGGAAGCGAAATTTGTGTGTTCTAGGGTAATTTCGTTGGAAGCGAATTTCTTGTGTTCTGGGGGAATTTCGTTGGACGTGAATTTTTTGTGTTCTCGGGTGATTTCTTTGAAAGGAAATTTTTTATGTTCGAGGGTGATTTTGTTGGAAGCGATTTTTTTGTGCTCTGGGATGATTTCTTTAGAAGTGAATATTTGTGTTCTCAGAAGATTTCGTTGGAAGCGAATTTTTTTGTGTTCTGGGGTCATTTCTTTGGAAATGAATTTTTTTGTGTTCTCCGGTTTGTTTGATTGAAGCAAATTTTTGAAGGAGGGCGTCATTTCGTTGGAAGTGTGTTTTCTGTGCTCTGAAGTCTGTTCGTTGGTAGCGAATTTTTTGTGTTCTCGGGTGATTTCATTGAAAGGGAATTTTTGTATTCTAGGGTGATTTCGTTGGAAGCGAATTTTTTGTGCTCTAGGGTGATTTCGTTAGAAGCGAATTTTTTGTGTTCTCGCGTGATTTCTTTGAAAGGAAATTTTTGTGTTCTGGGGTGATTTCGTTGAAATTATTTTTATGTGCTCTGGGATGATATCTTTGGAAGAGAATATTTGTGTTCTCAGGAGATTTCTTTGGAAAAGAATTTTTGGTCTTCTGGGGTAATATCGTTGGAAGCGAATTTTTTATGTTCTCCGGTTTTTTCGATGGAAGCAAATTTTTGAAGTAGGGGGTCATTTCGTTGGAAGCGTGTTTTCTCTGCTCAGGAGTCATTTCGTTGGAAGCGAATTTTTTGTGCTCTGGGGAAATTTTGTTGGAAGCGAATTTTTGTGTTCTCACGTGATTTCTTTGAAAGGGAATTTTTGTGTTCTAGGGTGATATCGTTGGAAGCGAATTTTTTGTGCTCTGGGATGATATCTTTGGAAGCGAATATTTGTGTTCTCAGGTGATTTCGTTGGAAAAGAATTTTGTCTTCTGGGGTAATATCGTTGGAACAGAATTTTTTGTGTTCTCCGGTTTTTACAATGGAAGCAATTTTTTGAAGTACGGGGTCATTTCGTTGGAAGCGCGTTTTCTCTGCTCAGGAGTCATTTCGTTGGGAGCAAATTTTTTGTGCTCTGAGGTGATTTCGTTGGAAGCGAATTTTTTGGGTTCTCGGGTGATTTTGTTGAAAGGGAATTTTTGTGTTCTGGGGTGATTTCGTTGAAATGATTTTTTTTGTGTTCTGGGATGATATCTTTGGAAGAGAATATTTGTGTTCCCAGGAGATTTCGTTGGAAAAGAATTTTTTGTCTCCTGGGGTAATGTCGTTTGAAGCGAATTTTTTGTGTTCTCCGGTTTTTTGGATGGAAGCAAATTTTGAAGTAGGGTGTCATTTCGTTGGAAGCATGATTTCTGTGCTCTGGAGTCATTTCGGTGAAGCGAATTTTTTTATGTTCTCGGGTGATTTCCTTGAAATGGAATTTTTGCGTTCTAGGTTGATTTCGTTGAAATGATTTTTTTGGGCTCTGGGATGATATCTTTGGAAGCGAATATTTGTGTTCTCAGGAGATTTCGTTGGAAAAGAATTTTTTGTTTTCTCGGGTAATATCATTGGAAGAGAATGTTTTGTGTTCTCCGGGTTTTCGATGGAAGCAAATATTTGAAATAGGGGGTCATTTCTTTGGAAGAGTGTTTTCTGTGCTCTGCAGTCATTTCGTTGGAAGCGAATTTTTTGTGCTCTGTTGTGATTTCGTTGGAAGCCAATTTTTTGGGTCTTGGGTGATTTCGTTGAAAGGGAATATTTGCTTTCTAGGGTGATTTCGTTGGAAGCGAATTTTTTGGGTCTCCGGTGATTTCGTTGAAAGGGAATATTTGCGTTCTAGGGTGATTTCATTGGAAGCGAATTTTTTGTGCTCTGGAGTCATTTCGTTGGAAGTGAATTTTTTGTGCTTTTTGTGATTTCGTTGGAAGCGAATATTTGTGTTCTCAGGAGATTTCGTTGCAAGTGATTTTTTTGTGTTCTGGGGTAATTTCGTTGGAAGCGAATTTTTTGTGTTCTCGGGTGATTTCGTTGAAAGGGAATTTTTGCATTCTTGGGTGATTTCGTTGGAATCGAATTTTTTGTGCTCTGGGATGAAATCTTTGGAAGCGAATATTTGTATTCTCAGGAGATTTCGTTGCAAGCGAATTTTTTGTGTTCTGGGGTAATATCGTTCGAAGCGAATTTTTTGTGTTCTCTGGTGTTTCCGATGAAAGCAAATTTTTTAAGTAGGGGCTCATTTGTTTGGAAGCATGTTTTCTGTGCTCTGGAGTTATTTCGTTGGAAGCAAATTTTTTGTGCTCTGAGATGATATCGTTGGAAGCGAATATTTGTGTTCTCAGGATATTTCATTGGAAAAGAATTTTTTGTCTTCTGGGGTAATATCGTTGGAAGAGAATTTTTTGTGTTCTCCAGTTGTTTCGATGGAAGGAAATTTTTGAAGTATTGGGTCATTTCGTTGGAAGCGTGTTTTCTGTGCTCTGCAGTCATTTCGTTGGAAGCGAATTTTTTGTGCTCTGTTGTGATTTCGTTGGAAGCGAATATTTGTGTTCTCAGGAGATTTCGTTTGAAAAGAATTTTTTGTCTTCTGGGGTAATATCGTTGGAAGAGAATTTTTGTGCTCTCAGGACTTTTCGATGGAAGCAAAGTTTTGAAGTAGGGAGTAATTAGCTTCCATCAAAATGACCCCGGAACACAAAAAATTCGCTTTCAAAGAAATGACTCCACAGCACAGAAAACACGCTTCCAACTAAATGACCCCCTGCCTCAAAAATTTGCTTCCAACAAAAAAACCGGAGAAAACCAAAAATTCAGGTCCAACAAAATTACCACAGAACAAAAAAAATTTGGTTCCATCGAAATCACCACAGAGCACAAAAAATTTGCTTCCAACAAAATCACCCTAGAACACAAAAAATTCCCTTTCAACGAAATCACACTAGAACACAAAAAATTCGCTTCCAACGAAATCAGCCCAAAGCATAAAAAATTCCGTTCCAACGAAATTACTCCAGAGCACAAAAAACAAGCTTCCAACGAAATGACCCCCTACTTCAAAAATTTGCTTCCATCGAAAAAACCTGAGAACACAAAAAATTCACTTCCAACGAAATTACCCCAGAACACAAAAAATTCGCTTCCAACGAAATGACTCTAGAGCATAGAAAACACACTTCCAACGAAATGACCCCATAACACAAAAAATTTACTTCCAATGAAATGACCCCAGAACACAAAAAATTTACTTCCAACGAAATGACCCCAGAACACAAAAAATTGCTTCCAACGAAATTACCCCAGAACACAAAAAATTTGCTTCCATGAAATCACCCCAAAACACAAAAAATTCGCTTCCAACGAAATGACTCCAGAGCATAGAAAACACACTTCCAACGAAATGACCCCCGGCTTCAAAAATTTGCTTCCATTGAAAAAACCGGAGAAAACAAAAAATTCGCTTCCAACGAAATCTTCTGAGAACACGAATATTCCCTTCCAACGAAATCACCCCAGAACACAAAAAATTCGCTTTTAAACGGAATGACTCCAGAGCACAAAAAATTAGTTTCCAACATAATGACTTCAGAGCAGAGAAAACACGGTCCAACGAAATGACCCCATATTTCAAAAATTTGTTTCTATCGAAATCACTCGAAAACACAAAAAATTCGCTTCCAACGAAATTACCCCAGAACAAAATAAATTCGCTTCAAACGATCTCTCCTGAGAACACAAATATTTGCTTCCAAAGAAATCGTCCCAGAGCACAAAAAAATTCGCTTCCAACGAAATCACCCTGGAACAAAAAAAATTCCCTTTCAACGAAATCACCCGAGAACACAAAAATTTCGCTTCCAAAAAAATCACCCCAGAGCACAAAATATTCACTGCCAAAGAAATGACTCCAGAGCACAGAAAACACGCTTCCAACGAAATGACCCTCTATTTAAAAAATTTGCTTCCATCGAAAAAACCGGAGAACACAAAAAATTCGCTTCCAACGAAATCACCCCAGAACACAAAAAATTAGTTTCCAACATAATGACTCCAGAGCAGAGAAAACACGGTTCCAACGAAATGACCCCATATTTCAAAAATTTGCTTCTATCGAAATCACCCGAAAACACAAAAAATTCGCTTCCACGAAATTACCCCAGAACACAATAAATTCGCTTCAAACGATCTCTCCTGAGAACACAAATATTTGCTTCCAAAGAAATCATCCCAGAGCACAAAAAAATTCGCTTCCAACGAAATCACCCTGGAACACAAAAAATTCCCTTTCAACGAAATCACCCGAGAACACAAAAATTTCGCTTCCAACAAAATCACCCCAGAGCAATAAATATTCACTGCCAAAGAAATGACTCCAGAGCACAGAAAACACGCTTCCAACGAAATGACCCTCTATTTAAAAAATTTGCTTCCATCGAAAAAACCGGAGAACACAAAAAATTCGCTTCCAACGAAATTACCCCAGTACACAAAAAATTTGCTTGCAATGAAATATCCTGAGAACACAAATATTAGCTTCCAATCAAATCACCCCAGAGCACCAAAAATTTGCTTCCAACGAAATCACCCCAGAACACAAAAAATACGCTTCCAACGAAATGACTCCAGAGCACAGAAAACACGCTTCCAACGAAATGACACCCTGCTTCAAAAATTTGCTTCCATCAAAAAAACCGGAGAAAACCAAAAATTCATGTCCAACCAAATTACCACAGAACAGAAAAAAATTGCTTCCATCGAAATCACCACAGAACACAAAAAATTCGCTTCCAACAAAATCACCCTAGAACACAAAAAATTCCCTTTCAACGAAATCACACCAGAACACAAAAAATTCCCTTCTTACGAAATCAGCCCAAAGCACAAAAAATTCCCTTCCAACGAAATTACTCCAGAGCACAGAAAACGAGCTTCCAACGAAATGGCCCCTACTTCAAAAATTTGCTTCCATCGAAAAAACCGGAGAACACAAAAAATTCGCTTGCAACGAAATCGTCTGAGAACACAAATATTCGCTTCCAACGAAATGACTCCAGAGCACAGAAAACACGCTTCGAATGAAATGATACCATACTTCAAAAATTTGCTTCCATTGAAATGACCCGAGAACACAAAAAATTCACTTCCAACGAAATTACCCCAGAACACAAAAAAATTGCTTCCAACGAAATGACCCCAGAACACAAAAAATTCGCTTCCAATGAAATTACCCCAGAACACAAAAAATTTGCTTCCATGAAATCACCCCAGAACACAAAAAATACGCTTCCAATGAAATCAACCCAGAACACAAAAAATTTGCTTCCAAAGAAATGACTCCAGAGCACAGAAAACACGCTTTCAACGAAATCACCCCATACTTCCAAAAAAATTCGCTTCCAACAAAATTGCCCCAGAACACAAAAAATTCGCTTCAATCGATCTCTCCTGAAAACACAAATATTTGCTTCCAAAGAAATCATCCCAGAGCACAAAAAAATTAGCTTCCAACGAAATCACCCTGGAACACAAAAAATTCCCTTTCAACGAAATCACCCGAGAACACACAAAATTCACGTCCAAGGAAATTACCACAAAACAGAAAAATTTTGTTTCCATCGAAGTCACCCCTGAATACAAAAAATTCGCTGCCAACAAAATAACCCTAGAACACAAAACATTCCCTTTCAACGAAATCACCCGAGAACACAAAAAATTAGCTTCCAACGAAATCACCCCAGAACACAAAAAATTCCCTTTCAACGAAATCACACGAGAACACAAAAAATTCACTTCCAACGAAATCACCACAGAGTACAAAAAATTCCCTTCCAACAAAATGACTCCATAGCAAAGAAAACACGCTTCCAACGAACTGACCCGAGAACACAAAAAATTCATGTCCAATGAAATTACCACAGAACAGAAAAAATTTGCTTCCATAGAAATCACCACAGAACACAAAAAATTCGCTTCCAACGAAATTACCCAGAAAACAAAAATTTCTTTTCCAACGTATTCTCCTGAGAACACAAATATTCGATTCCAATGAAAACACCCCAGAGCACAAAAAACTCGTTTCCAACGAAATGACTGCAGGGCACAGAAAACACGCTTCAAATGAAATGACCCCCTACTTCAAAAATTAGTTTCTATCGAAATCACGAGAACACAAAAAATTTGCTTCCAACGAAATTACCCCTGAACACAAAAAATTCGCTTGCAACGAAATCTACTGAGAACACAAATATTTGCTTCCAACGAGATCACCCCAGAGCACAAAAAATTCGCTTCCAACGAAATGACTCCAGAGCACAGAATACACGCTTCCAACGAAATGACCCCATACTTCAAAAATTTGCTTCCATCGAAAAAACCGGACAACACAAAAAATTCACTTCCAACGAAATTACCCCAGAAGAGAAAAAATTCGCTTGCAAAGAAATCTTCTGAGAACACAAATATTCGCTTCCAACAAAATCACCCCAGAACACAAAAAATTCGCTTCCAAACAAATCACAATATAGCACAAAAAAAATTCCCTTTCAACGAAATCACCCGAGAACACAAAAAACTCGATTCCAACAAAATTACCTCAGAACACAAGAAATTCCTTCCAACGAAATCACCACAGAGCAAAAAAATTTGCTTCCAACGAAATCACCCCAAAGCACAAAAAATTCGCTTCCAACGAAATGACCGCACACTTCAAAAATTTGCTTCCATCGAAGAAAACCCGAGAACAAAAATATTCGCTTCCAAAGATATCATCCCAGAACACAAAAAATTCGCTTCCAACAAAATCACCACGGAAGACAAAAAATTTGCTTCCAACCAAATCACCCCAGAGCACAAAAAATTCGCTTCCAATGAAATCACCCTAGAACATAAAAAATTCTCTTTCAACAAAATCACCCCAGACACAAAATATTCGCTTCCAACAAAATTATCCCAGAACACAAAAAATTCGCTTCCTCCGAAATCACCACAGAGCACAAAAAATTCGCTTCCAACGAAATTAACCCAGAATACAAAAAATTCGCTTCCAACAAAATCACCCCAGAGCACAAAAAACTCGTTTCCAACGAAATGATTCCAGGGCGCAGAAAACATGCTTCCAATGAAATGACCCCCCTACTTCAAAAATTTGTTTCCATCGAAATCACATGAGAACACAAAAAATTTACTTGCAACGAAATCTCCTGAGAACACAAATATTCGCTTCCAACGAAATCACCCTAGAACACAAAAAATTCCCTTTCGATGAAATCACCCGAGAAAACAAAAAATTCATGTCCAACGAAATCAACCTAGAACACAAAAAATTTCCTTTCAACGAAATCACACTAGAACACAAAAAATTCGCTTCCAACGAAATCACCCCAAAGCACAAAAAATTCCCTTCCAACGATCTGACTCGAGAGCACAGAAAACAAGCTTCCAACGAAATGTCCCCCTACTTCAAAAATTTGCTTCCATCGAAATGACCCCAGAACACAAAAAATTTGCTTGCAATGAAATATCCTGAGAACACAAATATTAGCTTCCAATCAAATCACCCCAGAGCACCAAAAATTCGCTTCCAACGAAATCACCCCAGAACACAAAAAATTCGCTTCCAACGAAATGACTCCAGAGCACAGAAAACACGCTTCCAACGAAATGACACCCTGCTTCAAAAATTTGCTTCCATCAAAAAAACCGGAGAAAACCAAAAATTCATGTCCAATCAAATTACCACAGAACAGAAAAAAATTGCTTCCATCGAAATCACCACAGAACACAAAAAATTCGCTTCCAACAAAATCACCCTAGAACAAAAAAAAAATTCCCTTTCAACGAAATCACACCAGAACACAAAAAATTCGCTTCCAACGAAATCAGCCCAAAGCACAAAAAATTCCCTTCCAACGAAATTACTCCAGAGCACAGAAAACGAGCTTCCAACGAAATGGCCCCTACTTCAAAAATTTGCTTCCATCGAAAAAACCGGAGAACACAAAAAATTCGCTTGCAACGAAATCGTCTGAGAACACAAATATTCGCTTCCAACGAAATGACTCCAGAGCACAGAAAACACGCTTCGAACGAAATGATACCATACTTCAAAAATTTGCTTCCATTGAAATGACCCGAGAACACAAAAAATTCAATTCCAACGAAATTACCCAAGAACACAAAAAATTGCTTCCAACGAAATGACCCCAGAACACAAAAAATTCGCTTCCAACGAAATGACCCCCTATTCAAAAATTTGTTTCCATCGAAATCACCTGAGAACCCAAAAAATTCGCTTCCAACGAAATTACCCAAGAATTAAAAAAATTCGCTTCCAACGAAATCACCCTAGAACAGAAAAATTCCCTATCAAAGTAATCACCCGAAAACACAAAAAATTCGCTTCCAACGAAATCACCCCAGAGCACAAAAAATTCGCTTCCAACGAAATGACTCCAGAGCACAGAAAACTTGCTTCCAACGAAATGATCCCATACTTCAAAAATTTGCTTCCATCAAAATCACCCGAGAATACAAAAAATTCGCTTCCAACGAAATTACCCCTTAACACAAAAGTTTCTTTTCCAACGAAATCTCCTGAGAACACAAATATTTGCTTCCAAAGATATCATCCCAGAGCACAAAAAATTCGCTTCGAACGAAATCACCCTAGAACACAAAAATTCCCTTTCAACGAAATCACCCGAGAACACAGAAAATTCGCTTCCAACGAAAACACCCCAGAACACAAAATATTCGCTTGCAACGAAATCTCCTGAGAATACAAATATTCGCTTTCATCGAAATCACCCCAGACCACAAAAATTCGCTTATAACGAAAAAACTCCAGAGCACAGAAAACACACATCCAATGAAATGACCCCCTACTTCAAAAATTTGCTTCCATCGAAAAGTCCGGAGAACAAAGAAAATTCTCTTCCAACAATATTACCCCAGAACACAAAAAATTCGCTTCCAACGAAATCTCCTGAGAACACAAATATTCGCTTCCAAAGATATCATCCCAGAGCACAAAAAATTCGCTTCCAAGGAAATCACCGTAGAACAAAAAAAAATTCACTTTCAGCGAAATCACCCGAGAACACAAAAAATTCACGTTCAACGAAATTACCACAGAAGAGAAAAAATTTCCTTCCATCGAAATTACCCCAGAACACAAAAAAATTTGCTTCCAAAGAAATCATGCTAGAACACAAAAAATTACCTTTCAACGAAATCACCTGAGAACACAAAAAATTCGCTTCCAACTAAATTACCCCAGAAGACAAAAAAATTCGCTTCCAACGAAATCAACCCAGAACACAAAAAATTCACTTCCACCGAAATGACTCCAGAGCACAGAAAACATGCTTCCAACGAAATGATCCCATACTTCAAATACTTGCTTTTATCGAAATCACCTGAGAACAGAAAAAATTTGCTTCCAACGAAATTACCCCAGAACACAAAAAATTCGCTTCCAAGAAAATCACCCTAGCACACAAAAAATTTGCTTCCAACGAAATGACTCCAGAGCACAGAAAACACGCTTCCAACGAAATGACCCCATACTCCAAAAATTTGCTTCCATCGGAAAGACCGGAGAACACAAAAAATTCTCTTCTAACGATATTACCCCAGAAGACAAAAATTCTTTTTCAACGAAATCTCCTGAGAACACAAATATTCGCTTCCAAAGATATCATCCCAGAGCACAAAAACTTTGCTTCCAACGAAATCACCCTAGAACACAAAAATTCCCTTTCAAAGAAATCACCCGAGAACACAAAAAATTAGCTTCCAAAGAAATGACTCCAGAGCACAGAAAACACGCTTCCAAAGAAATCACCTGAGAACACAGAAAAATTGCTTCTATTGAAATCACCACAGAAGACAAAAAAATTCGCTTCCAAACAAATCACCCCAGAGCACAAAAAAGTTGCTTCCAACGAAATCACCCTAGAACATAAAAAATTTGCTTTCAACGGAATCACCCGAGAACACAACAAATTCGCTTCCAACGAAATTACCCCAGAACATAAAAAATTTGCTTCCAACGAAATCATACTAGAACATAAAATACTCGCTTCAAACAAAATCACCCGAGAACACAAAAAATTCGCTTCCAACGCAATCACGCCAGAGCACAAAAAATTCGCTTCCAACGAAATGTCTCCAGAGCACAGAAAACACGCTTCCAACGAAATCACCCGAGAACACAGAATATTCGCTTCTATTGAAATCACCACAGAAGACAAAAAATTCGCTTCCAAACAAATCAACCCAGAGCACAAAAAATTCGCTTCCAACGGAATCACCTTAGAATATAAAAAATTTGCTTTCAACGAAATCACCCAAGAACACAACAAATTCGCTTCCAAAGAAATTACCCCAGAACACAAAAAATTCGCTTCCAACGAAATTCCCCCAGAACACAAAAAATTCACTTCCAACGAATTGACTCCAGAGCACAGAAAACACGCTTCCAATGAAATGATCCCATACTTCAAAAATTTGCTTCCATCAAAAAAACCGGAGAAAACAAAAAATTCGCTTCCAACCCAATTGCCCCAGAACACAAAAAATTTGCTTCCAACGAAATGACTCCAGAGCACAGAAAACACGCCTCCAAAGAAATAACCCCCTACTATCAAAATTTGCTTCCATCGAAAAAACCGGAGAACACAAAAAATTCTCTTCCAAGGATATTACCCCAGAAGACAAAAACTTCTTTTCCAACGAAATCTCCTGGGAACACAATTATTTGCATCCAAAGATATCATCCCAGAGCACAAAAAATTCGCTTCCAACTAAATGACCCTAGAACACAGAAATTTCCTTTCAACAAAATCACCCGAGAACACAAAAAATTCGCTTCCAATGAAATCAGCCCAGAGCACAAAATATTCACTTCCAAAGAAATGACGCCTGAGCACAGAAAACACGCTTCCAACGAAATGATCCGATACTTCAAAAATTTGGTTACATCGAAATCAACCAAGAACACAAAAAATTCGCTTGCAACAAAATTACCCCAGAAGACAAAAAATTCTTTTAGAATGAAATCTCATGAGAACACAAATATTCGCTTCCAACGAAATCACCCTAGAACACAAAAAATTCGCTTCCAACGACATTACCCAGAACCCAAAAAATTCGCTTCCCACGAAATGACTCCAGAGCAAAGAAAACACGCTTCCAAAGAAATGACTCCAGAGCACAGAAAACACGCTTCCAACGAAATGACCCCCTACTTCAAAAATTTGCTTCCATCGAAAAGACCGGAGAACACAAAAAATTCTCTTCCAACGATATTACCCCAGAAGACAAAAAATTCTTTTCCAACGAAATCTCCTGAGAACACAAATATTCGCTTCCAAAGATATCATCCCAGAGCAGAAAAAATTCGCTTCCAACGAAATCACCCGAGAACACAAAAAATTCGCTTTCAACGAAATGACTCCAGAGCACAGAAAATACGCTTCCAATGAAATGACCCCAGAACACAAAAAATTCCCTTCCAACGAAATCACCCTAGAACATAAAAAAATCTCTTCCATTGAAATCACCACAGAAGACAAAAAATTCGCTTCCAACCAAATCACACCAGAGCACAAAAAATTCGCTTCCAACGAAATCACCCTAGAACATAAAAAATTCGCTTCCAACGAAATCACCGGAGAACACAAAATATTCGGTTCCAACGAAATTACCCCAGAACACAAAAAATTCGCGTGCAACGATATGACTCCAGAGCACAGAAAACACGCGCATATTTGTGTTATCAGGAGATTTCATTGGAAGCGAATTTTTTGTGTTCTGGGGTAATTTCGTTGGAAGCGAATTTTTTGTGTTCTTGGGTGATTTCGATGGAAGCAAATTTTTGAAATACGAGGTCATTGCGTTGGAAGCGTGTTTTCTGTGCTCTGGAGTCATTTCGTTGGAAGCGAATTTTTTGTGCTCTGTGGCGATTTCTTTGGATGCGAATTTTTTGTGTTCTCAGGGTATTTCGCTGGAAGCAAATATTTGTGTTCTCAGAAGATTACGTTGCAAGCGAATTTTTTGTGTTCTGGGGTAATTTGGTTGGAATCGAATTTTTTGTGTTCTCTGGTTTTTTCAATGGAAGCAAATTGTTGAAGTAGGGGGTCATTTCATTGGAATCGTGTTTTCTGTGCTCTGGAGTCATTTCGTTGGAAGGGAATTTTTTGCGCTCTGGGGTGATTTCATTGGAAGCAAATTTTTTTGTGCTCTGAGATGATTTCTTTGGAAGCGAATATTTGTGTTCTCAGGAGATTTCGTTGGAAGCGAATTTTTTGTGTTCTGGGGTAATTTTTGTTGAAAGTGATTTTTTTGTGTTCTCGGGTGATTTCGATGGAAGCAAATTTTTGAAATATCGGGTCATTTCTTTGAAAGCGTGTTTTCTGTGCTCTGGAGACATTTCGTTGGAAGCGAAATTTTGTGTCCTGGGTTGATTTCGTTGGAAGCAAATTTTTTTTTAAATATGGGGTGATTTTGTTGGAAGCGTGTCTTCTGTTCTCTGGAGTAATTTTTTGGAAGCAAATTTTTTGTGTTCTGGTGTAATTTCTTTGGAAGCGAATTTTTTGTGTTCTTGGGTGATTTCGATGGAAGCAAACTTTTTCTGTTCTGGGGTAATTTATTTGGAAGCCAATATTTGTGTTCTCGGGTGATTTTGTTGGAAGGGAAATTTTTGTGCTCTGGGTTAATTTGGTTGGATGTAAATTATTTCTATTCTGGGATAATTTCGTAGGATGCAAATTTTTTTGTCTTTTCATGTAATTTCGTTGAAAGAGAATTTTTTGTGTTCTAGGGTGATTTCGTTGGAAGCGAATTTTTTGTGCTCTGGGGTGATTTCTTTTGAAACGAATATTTGTGTTCTCAGAAGATTTCGTTGGAACGAATTTTTTGTGTCTGGGGTCATTTCGATGGAAGCGAATTTTTTGTGTTCTCCAGTATTTTCGATGAAAGCAAATTTTTGAAGTAGGGGTTCATTTCGTTGGAAGCGTGTTTTCTGTGCTCTGGAATCATTTCGTTGGAAGCAATTTTTTTGTGTTCTGGGGTAATTTCTTTGGAAGAAAATTTTTCTGTTCTGAGGTAATTTCGTTGGAAGCCAATATTTGTATTCTCGGTTGATTTCGTTGGAAGCAAATTTTTGTGTTCTGGGGTGATTTTGTTGGAAGGGAAGTTTTTGTGCTCTTGGTTGATATCTTTGGAAGCAAATTTTTTCTCTTATGGGGTAATTTCGTTGGAAGCCAATATTTGTGTTCTCGAGTGATTTCGTTGTAAGGGAATTTTTTGTGCTCTAGGGTGATTTCGTTGGAAGCTAATTTTTTGTGCTCTGGGGTGATTTCCTTGGTAGCGAATATTTGTGTTCCTGGGTGATTTTGTTGGAAGCAATTTTTTTTGTGTTCTGGGGTAATTACGTTGGAAGCGAATTTTTTTTGTTTTCGTGTGATTTCGTTGAAAGCGAATTTTTTGTGTTCTAGGGTGATTTGATTGGGAGCGAATTTATTGTGATCTGGGGTGATTTCTGTGGAAGCGAATATTTGTGTACTCAGGAGATTTCGTTGCAAGCGAATTTTTTTGTGTTCTGGGGTAATTTCGTTGGAAGCGAAATAATTGTGTTCTCTGGTTTTTTCGATGGAAGCAAATTTTTGAAGTAGGCGGTTGTTTCGTTGGAACCGTGTTTTGGTGCTCTGGAGTCATTTTGGTGGAAGCGAATTTTTTGTGTTCTGGGGTGATTTATTTGGAAGCGAATTTTTTGTGTTCTTGGGTAATTTCTTTGGAAGCAAATTTTTTTGTGTTCTCAGGTGATTTCGATGGAAGCCAATTTTTGAAGTATGGGGACATTTTGTTGGAAGCAAATGTTTTGTGCTTTGGGGTGATTTCGTTAGAAGCGAATTTTTTGTGCTCTGGTGTGATTTCTTTGGAAGTGAATATTTGTGTTATCAGGAGATTTCGTTGCAAGCGAATTTCTTGTGTACTGGGGTAATTTCGTTGGAAGCGATTTTTAATGTGTTCTCGGGTGATTTCGATGGAAGCGAATTTTTCATGTTCTAGGGTTATTTCTTTGGAAGCACATATTTGTGATCCTGAGTGATTTAGATGGAAGCAAATTTCTTCCGTTCTGGGGAAATTTCTTAGGAAGCCAATATTGTAGTTCTCGGGTGATTTTGTTGGAAGGGAATTTTTTGTGCTCAGGGTTGATTTGGTAGGAAGTACATATTTTCTGTTCTGGGGCAATTTCGTTGGACACGAATTTTTTGTGTTCTAGGGTGATTTCTTTGGAAGAGAATAGTTGTGTTCTCAGGAGATTTCGTTGGACACGAATTTTATGTGTTCTCGTGTAATTTCGTTGGAAAAGAATTTTTTGTGTTTTCTGGGCTTTTCGAAGGAAGGAAATTTTTGAAGTATGGGGTCATTTCATTGGAAGCGTGTTTTCTGTTCTGTGGAGTCATTTTGTTAGAAGCGAATTTTTTGTACTCTGGGGTGATTTCGTTGGAAGCGAATTTTTTGTGTTCTCGGGTGATTTCTTTGAAAGGAATTTGTGCGTTCTAGGGTGATTTGGTTGAAATGATTTTTTTGTGCTCGGGGATGATATCTTTGGAAGCGAATCTTTGTGTTCTCAGGAGATTTCGTTGGAAAAGAAATTTTTGTCTTCGGGGGTAATTTCGTTGGAAGCGAATTTTTTCTGTTCTGGGGTGATTTCGTTGGAAGCGAATTTTTTGTGCTCTGGGATGATTTCGTTGGAAGCGAATATTTGTGTTCTCAGGAGTATTCATTGTATGCGAATTTTTGGTGTTCTGGGGTGATTTCGTTGGAAGGGAATTTTTGTGTTCTAGGGTGATTTCTTTGGAAGCGAATTTTTTGTGCTCTGGGATGATATCCTTGGAAGCGAATATTTGTATTCGCAGGAGATTTTGTTGGAAAAGAATTTTTTGTCTTCTGGTGTAATATCCTTAGAAAAGAATTTTTTGTGTTCTCCCGTCTTTTCGATGGAAGCAAATATTTGAAGTAAGGGGTCATTTCGTTGGAAGCCTGTTTTCTGTGCTCTGGAGTCATTTCTTTGGAAGCAAATTTTTTGTGCTCTGGGGTGATTTCGTTGGAAGCGAATATTTGTGCTCTCAGGAGATATCATTGCAAGCGTATTTTCTGTGTTCTGGGGTGATTTTGTTGGAATCGAATTTTTTGTGTTCTCTGGTGATTTCGTTGAAAGGGAATTTTTGTGTTCTAGGGTGATTTCTTTGGAAGCGAAGTTTTTGTGCTCTGGGATGATATCTTTGGAAGCGAATATTTGTGTTCTCGGGACATTTCGTTGGAAGCGAATTTTTTGTGTTCTGGTGTAATTTCGTTAGAAACGAATTTTTTGTGTTTTCCAGTCTTTTCGATGGAGCAAATTTTTGAAGTAGGGGGTCATTTCGTTGGAATCATGTTTTCTGTGCTCTGGAGTCATTTTGTTGGAAGCGAATTTTTTGTACTCTGTGGTAATTTCGTTGGAAGCGAACATTTGTGTTCTCAGGAGATTTCGTTGCAAGCGAATTTTTGGTATTCTGGGGTGATTTCGTTGGAAGAGAATTTTTGTGTTCTAGGGTGATTTCTTTGGAAGCGAATTTTTTGTGCTCTGGGATGATAAGATTGGAAGCCAATACTTGTGTTCTCAGGAGATTTCATTGGAAAAGAATTTTTTGTCTTCTGGGGTAATATGGTTGGAAGAGAATTTTTTGTGTTCTCCGATTTTTTCGATGGAAGCAAATTTTAGAAGTAGGGGGTCATTTCGTTGGATGGGTGTTTTCTGTGTCCTGTAGTCATTTCTTTGGAAGCGAATTTTTTGTGCTCTGGGGTGATTTCGTTGGAAGCGAATTTTTTGTGTTCTCGGGTGATTTCTTTGAAAGGGAATTTTTGTGTACTAGGGTGATTTCATTGGAAGCGAATTTTTGGTGCTCTGGGATGATATCCTTTGAAGCGAATATTTGTGTTCTCAGGAGATTTCGTTGGAAAAGAATTTTTTATCTTCTGGGGTAATATCGTTAGAAGAGAATTTTTTGTGTTCTCCGGTCTTTTCGATGGAAGCAAATTTTGAATTATGGGGTCATTTCGTTGGAAGCGTGTTTTCTGTTTCCTGGAGTCATGTCGTTGGAAGCGAATTTTTTGTGCTCTGGGCTCATTTCTTTGGAATCGAATATTTGTGTTCTCAGGAGATTTCGTTGCAAGCTAATTTTTTGTGTTCTGGAGTAATTTCCTTGGAAGCGAATTTTTCGTGTTCTCGCGTGATATCTTTAAAAGGGAATTTTTGCGTTCTTGGGTGATTTCGTTGGAAGCGAATTTTTTGTGCTCTGGGATGATATCTTTGGAAGCAAATATTTGTGTTCTCAGGAGATTTCGTTGGAAAAGAATTTTTTGTCCTCTGGGGTAATGTCGTTGGAAGAGAATTTTTGTGTTCTCCGTTTTTTCCGAGGGAAGCAATTTTTTGAAGTATGGGGTCATTTCGTTGGAAGCGTGCTTTATGTGCTCTGGAGTCATTTTATTGGAAGCGAATTTTTTGTGCTCTGGGGTGATTTGGTGCTAGCGAATATTTCTGTTCTCAGGACATTTCGTTGCAAGCGAATTTTTTGTGTTCTTCGGTTTGTTCGATGGAAGCAAATTTTTGAAGTACGTGGTCATTTCGTTGGAAGCGTGTTTTCTGTGCTCAGGAGTCATTTCGTTGGAAGCGAATATTTTGTGCTCTGGGGTGATTTCGTTGCAAGCGAATTTTTTGGGTTCTCGGGTGATTTCGTTGAAAGGGAATTTTTGCGTTCTAAGGTGATTTTGTTGAAATGATTTTTTGTGCTCTGGGATGATATCTTTGCAAGTGAATATTTGTGTTCTCAGGAGATTTCGTTGGAAAAGAATTTTTTGTCTTCTGGGGTAATGTCGTTGGAAGCGAATTTTTTTGTGCTCTGGGATGATATCTTTGGAAGCGAATATTTGTGTTCTCAGGAGATTTCGTTGGAAAAGAATTTTTTGTCTTCTGGGGTAATGTCGTTGGAAGAGAATTTTTTGTGTTCTCCGGTTTTTTCGATGCAAGCAATTTTTTGAAGTAGGGGGTCATTTCTTTGGAAGCATGTTTTCTGTGCTCTGGAATCATTTCGTTGGAAGCGAATATTTGTGTTCTCAGGAGATTTTGTTGCAAGCGAATTTTTTGTGTTCTTTGGTTTATTCGATGGAAGCAAATATTTGAAGTAGGGGGTCATTTCGTTGTAAGTGTGTTTTCTGTGCTCAGGAGTCATTTCGTAGTAAGCGAATTTTTTGTGCTCTGGGATGATATCTTTGGAATCGAATATTTGTGTTGTCAGGTGATTTCCTTGGAAAAGAATTTTTTGTCTTCTGGGGTAATGTCATTGGAAGAGAATTTTTTGTGTTCTCCGATTTTTTCGATGGAAGCAATTTTTTGAAGTAGGGGGTCATTTCGTTGGAAGCATGTTTTCTGTGCTCAGGAGTCATTTCGTTGGAAGCGAATTTTTTGTGTTCTCGAGTGATATCGTTGAAAGGGAATTTTTGTGTTCTAGGGTGATTTCGTTGGAAGCGAATTTTTTGGGTTCTCGGGTGATTTCGTTGAAAGGGAATTTTTGCGTTCTAAGGTGATTTTGTTGAAATGATTTTTTTGTGCTCTGGGATGATATCTTTGGAAGTGAATATTTGTGTTCTCAGGAGATTTCGTTGGAAAAGAATTTTTTGTCTTCTGGGGTAATATCGTTGGAAGCGAATTTTTTGTGCTCTGGGATGTTATCTTTGGAAGCGAATATTTGTGTTCTCAGGAGATTTCGTTGGAAAAGAATTTTTTGTCTTCTGGGGTAATGTCGTTGGAAGAGAATTTTTTGTGTTCTCTGGTTTTTTCGATGCAAGCAATTTTTGGAAGTAGGGGGTCATTTCCTTGGAAGCGTGTTTTCTGTGCTCTGGAGTCATTTCGTTGGAAGCCAATATTTGTGTTCTCAGGAGATTTCGTTGCAAACGAATTTTTTGTGTTCTGGGGTGATTTCGTTGGAAGCGAATTTTTTGTGTTCTCGGGTGATTTCCTTGAAAGGGAATTTTTGCGTACTAGGGTGATTTCGTTGGAAGCGAATTTTTTGTGTTCTGGGATGATATCTTTGGAAGCGAATATTTGTGTTCTCAGGAGATTTCGGTGGAAAAGAGTTTTTTGTGTTCTCCGATTTTACGATAGAAACAAATTTTTGAAGTAGGGTGTCATTTCGTTGGAAGCGTGTTTTCTGTGTTCTGGAGTCATTTCGTTGGAAGCGAATTTTTTTGTTCTCGGGTGATTTCTTTGAAAGGGAATTTTTGTTTTCTGAGGTGATTTCGTTGGAAGCGAATTTTTTGTGTTCTCGGGTGATTTCCTTGAATGGGAATTTTTGTGTTCTAGGGTGATTTCTTTGGAAGCGAAGTTTTTGTGCGCTGGGATGACATCTTTGGAAGCAAGTATTTGTGTTATCAGGAGATTTCGTTGGAAAAGAATTTTTTGTCTTCTGGGGTAATATCGTTGGAAGAGAATTTTTTGTGTTCTCCAGTCTTCTCGATGGAAGCAAATTTTTGAAGTAGGGGGTCATTTCGTTGGAAGCGAGTTTTCTGTTCTCTGGAGTCATTTCTTTGGAAGCGAATTTTTTGTGTTCTGGGGTAATTTCTTTGGAAGGGAATTTTTTCTGTTCTCGGGTGATTTCGATGGAAGCAAATTTTTGAAATATTGGATCATTTCGTTGGAAGCAAATTTTTCCTGTTCTAAGGTGATTTCGTTGGAAGAGAATTTTTTGTGTTTTCGGGTGATTTCGTTGAAAGGAAATTTTTGTGTTCTCGGATGATTTCGTTTGAAACGAGTTTTTTATGGTCTAGGGTGATTTCGTTGCAAGCGAATTTTTTTGTATTCTGCGGTAATTTCTTTGGAAGCGAATTTGTTGTGTTCTCGGGTGATTTCGTTGAAAGCAAATTTTTTCTGTTCTCGGGTGATTTCGTTGGAAGCGTATTTTCTGTGCTCTGGAGTCATTTCGTTGGAAGCGAATTTTTTGTACTCTGGGGTGATTTCGTTGGAAGCGAATATTTGTGTTCTCAGGAGATTTCGTTGGAAGCGAATTTTTGTGTTCTGGGGTGATTTCGTTGGAAGCGAATTTTTTTGTATTCTGCGGTAATTTCTTTGGAAGCGAATTTGTTGTGTTCTCAGGTGATTTCGTTGAAAGCAAATTTTTTATATTCTAGGGTGATTCGGATGGAAGCGAATTTTTTGTGCTCTAGGGTGATTTGTTTGGAAGCAAATTTTTTGTCTTCTATTTTGATTTCAATAGAAGCGAATTTTCTGTGTTCTCGGGTGATTTCGTTGGAAGCGTGTTTTCTGTGCTCTGGAGTCATTTCGTTGGAAGCAAATTTTTTGTGCTCTGGCGTAATTTCGTTGGAAGCGAATTTTTTGTGTTCTCGGGGGATTTCGTTTGAAGCGAGTTTTTTATGTTCTAGGGTGATATCGTTGCAAGCGAATTTTTTGTGTTCTGGGGTAATATCGTTGGAAGTGAATTTGTTGTGTTCTCGGGTGATTTGGTTGAAAGCAAATTTTTTCTGTTCTCGGGTGATTTCGTTGGAAGCGTGTTTTCTGTGCTCTGGAGTCATTTTGTTGGAAGCGAATTTTTTGTACTCTGGGGTGATTTCGTTGGAAGCGAATATTTGTGTTCTCAGGAGATTTCGATGGAAGCGAATTTTTGTGTTCTAGGGTGATTTCTTTGAAAGGGAAATTTTGTTTTCTGAGGTGATTTCGTTGGTAGCGAATTTTTCCTGCTCTGGGATGATATCTTTGGAAGCGAATATTTGTGTTCTCAGAAGATTTCGTTGCAAGCGAATTATTTGTTCTGGGCTGATTTCGTTGGAAGCGAATTTTTTTGTGTTCTCTTGTGATTTCGTTTAAAGGGAATTTTTGTGTTCTAGGGTGATTTCGTTGGAAGCGAATTTTTTGTGCTCTGGGATGATATCTTTGGAAGTGAATATTTCTGTTCTCAGGAGATTTCGTTGGAAAAGAATTTTTTGTCTTCTGGGGTAATATCGTTGAAAGCGAATTTTTTGTATTCTCCGGTTTTTTCGATGGAATCAAATTTTGAAGTACGGTGTCATTTCATTGGAAGCATGTTTTCTGTGGTCTGGAGTCATTTCATTGGAAGCGAATTTTTTGTGCTCCGGGGTGATTTCGTTGGAAGCGAATTTGTCTTCTGGTGTAATGTCGTTGGAAGAGAATTTTTTGTGTTCTCAGTTGATTTTTTTTGAAAGGGAATTTTTTTGTTCTAGGGTGATTTCGTTGGAATCGAATTTTTTGTTCTCTGGGATGATATCTTTGGAAGCGAATATATGTGTTCTCAGGAGATTTCGTTGGAAAAAATTTTTTGTCTTCTAGGGTAATATTGTTGGAAGAAAATTATTTGTGTTCTCCGTTTTTTTTCGATGGAAGCAAATTTTTGAAATAGGGGGTCATTTCGTTGGAAGCGAATTTTTTTGTGCTCTGGGGTGATTTCGTTGGAAGCGAATATTTGTGTTCTCATTAGATTTCGTTGCAAGCGAATTTTTTGCGTTCTGGGGTGATTTCGTTGGAAGCGAATTTTTTGTGTTCTGGGATGATATCTTTGGAAGCGAATATTTGTGTTCTCAGGAGATTTCGGTTAAAAAGAGTTTTTTGTGTTCTCCGGTTTTACGATAGAAGCAAATTTTTGAAGTAGGGGGTCATTTCGTTGGAAGCGTGTTTTCTGTGTTCTGGAGTCATTTCGTTGGAAGCGAATTTTTTTTGTTCTAGGGTGATTTTGTTGGAAGCGAATTTTTTTGTTCTCTGGGATGATATCTTTGGAACGAATATTTGTGTTCTCAGGAGATTTCGTTGGAAGCGAATTTTTTGTGTTCTGGGGTAATTTCTTTGGACGCAAATTTTTTGTGTTCTTGGGTGATTTCAATGGAAGCAAATTTTTGAAATATTGGGTCATTTCGTTGGAAGCGTGATTTCTGTGCTCTGGAGTCATTTCGTTGGAAGCGAATTTTTTGTGCTCTGGGGTGATTTCGTTCGAAGCGAATTTTTTGTGCTCTGGGGTGATTTGGTTGGAAGCGAATTTTTTGTCTTCTGTGGTGATTTCGATGGAAGCGAATTTTTTATGTTTTAGGGTGATTTCGTTGGAGGCGAATTTTTTTGTGTTCAGGGGTCATTTCATTGGAAGCATGCTTTCTGTGCTCAGGAGTCATATTTTTGGAAGCGAATTTTTTGTGCTCTGGGGTGATTTCGTTGGATGCAAATTTTTTGTGTTCTCGGGGGATTTCGTTGAAAGGGAATTTTTGTGTTCTAGGGTGATTTCTTTGGAAGCGATTTTTTTCTACTCTGTGATGATATCTTTGGAAGCGAATATTTGTGTTCTCAGGAGATTTCGTTGGAAAAGAATTTTTTCTCTTCTGGGGTAATATTGTTGGAAGATTTTTTTGTGTTCTCCGGTTTTTTTGATGGAAGCAAATTTTTGAAATAGGGGGTCATTTCGTTGGAAGCGTGTTTTCTCTGCTGTAGAGTCATTTTGTTGGAAGCAAATTTTTTGTGCTCTGGGGTGATTTCGTTCGTAGAGAATATATGTGTTCGCAGGAGATTGCGTTGAAAGCGAATTTTTTGTGTTCTAGGGTGATTTCGTTGGAAGCGAATTTTTTGTGTTCTTGGGTGATTTCGATTGTAGGATATTTTTGAAGTATGTGATCATTTCGTTGGAAGTTTGTTTTCTGTGCTCTGGAATCATTTCTTTTGAAGCGAATTTTTTGTGTTCTGGGGTGAGTTCGATGGAAGCAAATATTTGTGTTCTCAGAAGATTTCTTTGCAAGCGACTTTTTTGTAGTCTGGGGTAATTGGTTTGGAAGCGAATTTTTTGTGTCCTCATGTGATTTCAATGGAAGCAAATTTTTGAAGTATACGGTCATTTCGTTGGAAGCAAATTTTTTCTGCTTTGGGGTGATTTTGTTGGAAGCGAATTTATTGTGCTCTGGGGTGATTTCGTTGGAAGCAAATTTTTTGTCTCTGTGTTGATTTCGATGGAAGCGATTTTTTATGTTCTAGGGTGATTTCGTTGGAAGGGAAAATTTGTGTTCTCGGGTCATTTCATTCGAAGTGTGTTTTCTGTGCTCTGGAGTCATTTCGTTGGAAACGAATTTTTTGTGCTCTGGGGTGATTTCGTTGGAAGCGAATTTTTTGTGTTCTCAGGAGATTTCATTGCAAGCGAATTTTCTGTGTTCTGGGGTGATTTCTTTGGAAGCGAATTTTTTGTGTTCTCGGGGGATTTCAATGAAAGGGAATTTTTGTGTTGTAGGGTGATTTCTTTGGAAAAGAAATTTTTGTGCTCTGGGATGATATCTTTGAGAACGAATATTTGTTTTCTCAGGAGATTTCGTTGCAAAAGAATATTTTGTCTTCTGGGGAAATTTCGTTGGAAGCAAATTGTTTGTGTTCTGGGGTGATTTCGATGGTAGCAAATTTTTGAAGTATGGGGTCATTTTGTTGGACGCGTGTTTTCTATGCTCTGGAGTCATTTCTTTGGAAGCGAATTTTTTGTGCTCTGGGGTGATTTTGTTGGAAGCGAACATTGGTGTTCTCAGGAGATTTTGTTGCAAGCGAATTTTTTGTTTTCTGGGCTAATTTTTTTGGTGCGAATTTTTGGTGTTCTCAGGTGATTTCGATGGAAACAAATTTTTGAAGTAGGGAGTCATTTCGTTGGAAGCCTGTTTTCTGTGCCCTCGAGTCATTTTTTTTGGATGCGAATTTTTTGTGCTCTGGGTTGATTTCTTCGGAAGCGAATTTTTTGTGTTCTCGGGTGATTTAGATGGTAGCAAATTTTTGAAGAATGGGGTCATTTCGTTGGAAGCAATTTATTTGTGTTCTGAGGTGATTTCGTTGGAAGAGAAATTTTTGTGTGCTCAGGATTTTTCGATGGAAGCAAATTTTTGAAGTAGGGGGTCATTTCGTTGGAAGCGTGTTTTCTGTGCTCTGGAGTCATTTCGTTGGAAGTAAATTTTTTGTGTTCTTTGGTGATTTCGTTGGAAGCGAATTTTTTGTGTTCTGGGGTAATTTCGTTGGAAGCGAATTTTTTGTGTTCTCCGGTGATTTCGTTGAAAGGGAATTTTTTTTGTGTTCTAGGGTGATTTCTTTGGAATCGAATATTTTGTGTTCTGCTTTGATTTCAATGGAAGCAAATATTTTCCGTTCTGTAGTAATTTCGTTGGACGTAACCTTTTTGTGTTCTGGTGATTTAGTTGAAAGGGAATTTTTTGTGTTCTAGGGTGATTTCGTTGGAAGCGAATATTTGTGTTCTCAGGAGATTTCTTTGGAAAAGAATTTTTTGTCTTCTGGGGTAATATGGTTGGAAGAGAATTTTTTGTGTTCTCCGGTTTTTTCGATGGAAGCAAATTTTTGAAGTAGGGGGTCATATCGTTGGAAGCGTGTTTTCTTTGCTCTGAAGTCATTTCATTGGAAGTAAATTTTTTGTGCTCTGGGGTGATTTCGTTGGAAGCGAATTTTTTGTTTTCTCGGGTGATTTCTCTAAAAGGGAATTTTTGTGTTCTGGGGTGATTTCGTTGGAAGCGAATTTTTTGTGCTCTGGGATGATATCTTTGGAAGCGAATATTTGTGTTCTCAGGAGATTTCGTTGGAAAAGAATTTTTTCTCTTCTGGGGTAATATCGTTGGAAGAGAATTTTTTGTGTTCTCCGGTTTCTTCAATGGAAGCAAATTTTTGAAATAAGGGGTCATTTCTTTCATAACGAGTTTTCTGTGCTCTGGAGTCATTTCTTTGGAAGCGAATTTTTTGTGTTCTCAGATGATTTCAACGGAAACAAATTTTTGAAGTATGGTATCATTTCGTTCGAAGCGTATTTTCTGTGCTCTGGAGTCATTTCGTTGGAAGCGAATATTTTATGTTCTGGGGAGATTTCGTTGGAAGCGAATATTTGTGTTCTCAGAATATTTCGTTGCAAGCGAATTTTTTCTGTTCTCCGGTTTTTTCGATGGAAGTAAATTTTTGAAGTAGGAGGTCATTTCGTTGGAAGCATGTTTTCGGAGCTCTGGAGTAATTTCTTTGGAAGAGAATTTTTTGTGCTCTGGGTTGATTTCGTTGGAAGCGAATTTTTTGTGTTCTGGGGTGATTTCGTTGAAAGGGAAATTTTGGTGTTCTGGGGTGATTTCGTTGGAAGTGAAATTTTTGTGCTCTGGGATGTTTTCTTTGGAAGCGAATATTTGTGTTCTCAGGAGATTTCGTTGGAAGCGAATGTTTTGTGTTCTGGGGTAATTTCATTGAAAGGGAATTTTTTATGTTCTAGGGTGATTTCGTTGGAAGCAAATTTTTTGTGCTCTGGAGTGATTTGGTTGGAAGCGAATTTTTTGTCTTCTATGGTGATTTCGATAGAAGCGAATATTTTATGTTCTAGAGTGATTTCGTTGAAAGCGAATTTTTTGTGTTCTGGAGTCATTTCATTGGAAGCGTGTTTTTTGTGCTCTGGAGTCATTTTGTTAGAAGCGAATTTTTTGTGCTCTGTGATGTTTTCTTTGGAAGCGAATATTTGTGTTCTCAGGAGATTTCGTTGTGTTCTGGGGTAATTTCGATGGAATAGAAATATTTATGCTCTCAAGATTTTTTGATGGAAGCAAATTGTTGAAGTAGGGAGTCATTTCGTTGGAAGCGTGTTTTCTGTGCTCTGGAGTAATTTCGTTTGAAGCGAATTTTTTATGCTCTGGGGTGATTTCGTTGGTAGCGCATTTTCTGTGTTCTGGGATAATTTCGTTGGAAGTGTATTTTTTGTGTTCTCGGGTGATTTCGATGGGAGCCAATTTTTGAAGTATTGTATCATTTCCTTGGAATCGTGTTTTCTGTGCTCTTTAGTCATTTCGTTGGAAGCGAATTTTTTGTGTTCTGGGGTGATTTCGTTGGAAGCGAATATTTTGTGTTCTCAGGAGATTTCGTTGCAAGCGAATTTTTTGTGTTCTCCGTTTTTTTCGATGGAAGTAAATTTTTGAAGTAGGAGGTCATTTCTTTGGAAGCATGTTTTCAGAGCTCTGGAGTCATTTCGTTGGCAGCGAATTTTTTGTGCTCTGGGATGTTTTCTTTGGAAGCGAATATTTGTGTTCTCAGGAGATTTCGTTGCAAGCGAATTTTTTGTGTTCTGGGTAATTTAATTGAAAGGGAATTTTTTGTCTTCTATGGTGATTTCGATGGAAGTGAATATTTTATGTTCTAGGGTGATTTCGTTGAAAGCGAATTTTTTGTGTTCTGGGGTCATTTCATTGGAAGCGTGTTTTCTGGGCTCTGGAGTCATTTTGTTGGAAGTAAATTTTTTGTGCTCTGGGTTGATTATGTTGGAACCGAATTTTTTGTATTCTCGGGTGATTTCGTTGAAAGAGAATTTTTTGTGTTCTAGGTTGATGTTGTTGGAAGCGAATTTTTTGTGCTCTGGGATGATTTTTTAGAAGTGAATATTTGTGTTCTCAGAAGATTTCATTGGAAGCGAATTTTTTTGTGTTCTGGGGTCATTTCTTTGGAAATGAATTTTTTGTTTTCTCTGGTTTGTTTGATGGAAGCAAATTTTTGAAGGAGGGGGTCATTTCATTGGAAGCATATTTTCTGTGCTCTGGAGTCATTTCATTAGAAGTGAATTTTTTCTCCTCAGGAGAGATTTCGTTAGAAGCGAATTTTTTGTGTTCTCGGGTGATTTCCTTGAAAGGGAATTTTTTGTGTTCTGGGGTCATTTAGTTGGAAGCGAATTTTTTGTGTTCTGGGGTGATTTCGTTGGAAGCGAATGTTTTGTGTTCTGGAGTCACTTCATTGGAAGCGTGTTTTCTGTGCTCTGGAGTCATTTTGTTGGAAGCGAATTTTTTGTGCTCTGGGGTAATTTCGATGGAATTGAAAATTTTTGTACTCTCAGGACTTTTTGATGGAAGCAAATTTTTGAAGTAGGGAGTCATTTCATTGGAAGCGAATTTTTTGTGCTCTGGGATGCTTTTTTTTGGAAGCGAATATTTTTGTTCTCAGGAGATTTCGTTGGAAGCGAATTTTTTGTGTTCTGGGGTAATTTCGATGGAATAGAATTTTTGTGCTCTCAGGACTTTTCGATGGAAGCAAAGTTTTGAAGTAGGGAGTAATTTCGTTGGAAGCGTGTTTTCTGTGCTCTGGAGTCATTTCGTAGGAAGCGATTTTTTTGTGCTCTGATGTGATTTCGTTGGTAGCGCATTTTCTGTGTTCTGGGATAATTTCGTTGGAAGTGAATTTTTTGTGTTCTCGGGTGATTTCGATGGAAGCCAATTTTTGAAGTATGGGATCATTTCCTTGGAAGCATGTTTTCTGTGCTCTGGAGTCATTTCGTTGGTAGAGAATTTTTTGTGGTCTGGGGTGATTTTGTTGGAAGCGAATATTTTGTGCTCTGGAGTGATTTGGTTGGAAGCGAGTTTTTTGTCTTCTATGGTGATTTCGATGGAAGCGAATTTTTTATGTTCTAGGGTGATTTCGTTGAAAGCGAATGTTTTGTGTTCTGGAGTCACTTCATTGGAAGCGTGTTTTCTGTGCTCTGGAGTCATTTTGTTGGAAGAGAATTTTTTGTGCTCTGGGATGTTTTCTTTGGAAGCGAATATTTGTGTTCTCAGGAGATTTCGTTGGAAGCGAATTTTTTTTGTTCTGGGGTAACTTCGATGGAATAGAAATTTTTGTGCTCTCAGGACTTTTTGATGGAAGCAAATTTTTGAAGTAGGGAGTCATTTCATTGGAAGCGAATTTTTTGTGTCCTGGGATGCTTTTTTTTGGAAGCGAATATTTTTGTTCTCAGGAGATTTCGTTGGAAGCGAGTTTTTTTGTGTTCTGGGGTAATTTCGATGGAAAAGAAATTTTTGTGCTCTCAGGACTTTTCGATGGAAGCAAATTTTTGAAGTAGGGAGTCATTTCGTTGGAAGCGTGTTTTCTGTGCTCTGGAGTCATTTCGTTGGAAGCGAATTTTTTGTGCTCTGATGTGATTTCGTTGGTAGAGCATTTTCTGTGTTCTGGGATAATTTCGTTGGAAGTGAATATTTGTGTTCTCGGGTGATTTCGATGGAAGCCAATTTTTGAAGTATGGGATCATTTGCTTGGAAGCGTGTTTTCTGTGCTCTGGAGTCATTTCTTTGGAAGATAATTTTTTGTGGATGGGGTGATTTCGTTGGAAGCAAATTTTTTGTGTCGTGTGGCAATTTCTTGGGAAGCAAATTTTTTGTGTCTTGGTGTGTTTTTGTTGGAAGCGAATTTTTGGTGGTCTGGGGTGATTTCGTTGGAAGCGTGTTTTCTGTGGTCTGGAGTGATTACTTTGGAAGCGAATATTTGTGTTCTCAGGAGATTTCATTTGAAAAGAATTTTTTGTCTTCTGGGGTAATATGGTTGGAAGAGAATTTTTTGTGTTCTCCGTTTTTTTCCATGGAAGCTAATTTTTGAAGTAGGGGGTCATATCGTTGTAAGCATGTTTTCTGTGCTCTGAAGTCTTTTCATTGGAAGCGAATTTTTTGTGCTCTGTGGTGATTTCATTGAAAGCAAATATTTGTATTCTCAGGAGATTTCGTTGCAAGCTAATTTTTTGTGTTCTAGTTTGATTTCGTTGGAAGCAAATTTTTTGTGCTCTGGGATGATATCTTTGGAAGCGAATGTGTTCTCAGGAGATTTCGTTGGAAAAGAATTTTTTCTGTTTTAGGGTAATATCGTTGGAAGAGAATTTTTTGTGTTCTCCGGTTTCTTCGATGGAAGCAAATTTTTGAAGTAAGGGGTCATTTCGTGAAAGGGTGTTTTCTGTGCTCTGGAGTCATTTCTTTGGAAGCGAATTTTTTGTGTTCTCGGGTGATTTCAATGGAAACAAATTTTTGAAGTATGGTATCATTTCATTCGAAGCCTGTTTTCTGTGCTCTGGAGTCATTTTGTTGGAAGCGAATTTTTTGTGTTCTGGGGAGATTTCGTTGGAAGCGAATATTTGTGTTCTCAGAAGATTACGTTGCAAGCGAATTTTTTCTGTTCTCCGGTTTTTTCGACGGAAGTAAATTTTTGAAGTAGGAGGTCATTTCATTGGAAGCATGTTTTCGGAGCTCTGGAGACATTTCTTTGGAAGCGAATTTTTTGTGCTCTGGGATGATATCTTTGGAAGCGAATATTTGTGTTCTCGGGTGATTTCGTTGAAAGGGAATTTTTTGTGTTCTGGGGTCATTTCGTTGAAAGAAATTTTTGGTGTTCTGGGGTGATTTCGTTGGAAGCGAATTTTTTGTGCTCTGGGATGTTTTCTTTGGAAGCGAATATTTGTGTTCTCAGGAGATTTCGTTGGAAGCGAATTTTTTGTGTTCTGGGGTAATTTCATTGAAAGCGAATTTTTTATGTTCTAGGGTGATTTCGTTGGAAGCAAATTTTTTGTACTCTGGAGTGATTTGGTTGGAAGCGAACTTTTTATCTTCTATGGTGATTTCGATGGAAGCGAATTTTTTATGTTCTAGGGTGATTTCATTGAAAGCGAAATTTTGGTGTTCTGGGGTCATTTCATTGGAAGGGTATTTTCTGTGCTCTGGAGTCATTTTGTCGGAATCGAATTTTTTGTGCTCTGTGTTGATTATGTTGGAAGCGAATTTTTTGTATTCTCGGGTGATTTCGTTGAAAGGGAATTTTTTGTGTTCGAGGGTGATTTCGTTGGAAGCGAATTTTTTGTGCTCTGGGATGTTTTCTTTGTAAGCGAATATTTTTGTTCTCAGGTGATTTCGTTGGAAGCGAATTTTTTGTGTTCTGGTGTAATTTCGTTGGAATAGTAATTTTTGTGCTCTCAGGATTTTTCGATGGAAGCAAATTTTTGAAGTAGGGAGTCATTTCGTTGGAAGCGTGTTTTCTGTGCTCTGGAGTCATTTCGATGGAAGCGAATTTTTTGTGCTCTGGGGTGATTTCGTTGGAAGCACATTTTTAGTGTTCTGGGATAATTTCGTTGGAAGCGAATTTTTTGTGTTCTCGGGTCATTTCGATGGAAGCCAATTTTTGAAGTATGGGATCATTTCCTTGGAAGCATGTTTTCTGTGCTCTGGTGTCATTTCGTTGGAAGACAATTTTTTGTGCTATGGGGTGATTTTGTTGGAAGCGAAATTTTTGTCTTCTGTGGTAATTTCGATGGAAGCGAATTTTTTGTGTTTTAGGGTGATTTCGTTGGAAGCAAATTTTTTGTGCTCTGGGATGATATCTTTGGAAGCGAATATTTGTGTTCTCAGGAGATTTCGTTGGCAAAGAATTTTTTCTTCTGGGGTAATATCGTTGGAAGAGAATTTTTTTGTTCTCCTTTTTCTTAGATGGAAGCAAATTTTTGAAGTAGGGGGTCATTTCGTTGGAAGCGTGTTTTCTGTGCTCTGGAGTCACTTCGTGGGAAGGGAATTTTTGGTGCTCAGGTGTGATTTCGTTGGAAGCACATTTTTTGTGTTCTCGGGTGATTTATTTTACAGAGAATTTTTTGTGTTCTAGGGTGATTTCGTTGGAAGCGAATTTTTTGTGTTCTCGGGTGATTTCGTGGGAAAACAATTTTTTGTCTTCTTGGGTAATATCTTTGGAATAGAATTTTCTGTGTTCTTATATTATTTCAATGGAAGAAAATTTTTGAAATATGGGGTCATTTCGTTGGAAGTGTGTTTTCTGTGCTCTAGAGGCATTTCTTTGGAAGCAATTTTTTTTGTTCTGGGGTAATATCGTTGGAATGGAAATTTTTGTGTTCTCAGGATTTTTTGATGGAAGCAAATTTTTGAAGTAGGGAGTCATTTCGTTGGAAGCGTGTTTTCTGTGCTCTGGAGTCACTTCTTTGGAAACAAATTTTTTGTGCTCTGGGGTGATTTCATTGGAGACACATTTTTTGTGTTCAGGGATAATTTCGTTGAAAGTGAATTTTTTGTGTTCTCGGGTGATTTCGATGGAAGCCAATTTTTGAAGTAATGGATCATTTCCTTGAAAGCGTGTTTTCTGTGCTCTGGAGTCATTTCGTTGGAATCGAATTTTTTGTGCTCTGGATGTGATTTTGTTGGAAGCGAAATTTTTGTGTTCTCGGGTAATTTTGTTGGAAGCGATTTTCTTGTGTTCTGGGGTAATTTCGTTGGACGTGAATTTTTTGTGTTCTAGGGTGATTTTTTTGGAAGCGAATTTTTTTGTGCTCTGGGATGATTTCTTTGGAAGCGAATATTTGTGTTCTCAGAAGATTTCCTTGCAAGCGAATTTTTTTTGTTCTGGGGTGATTTCGTTGGAAGCGAATATTTTGTGTTCTCGGGTGATTTCAATGGAAACAAATTTTTGAAGTATGGTATCATTTCGTTCGAAGCGTGTTTTCTGTGCTCTGGAGTCATTTCGTTGGAAGCAAATTTTTTGTGTTCTTGGGTGACTTCCTGGAAGCGAATATTTGTGTTCTCAGAAGATTTCGTTGCAAGCGAATTTTTTTGTGTTCTGGGGTAATGTTGTTGGAAGCGAATTTTTTTGTGTTCTGGGGTAATGTTGTTGGAAGCGAATTTTTTGTGTTCTCAGGTTTTTTCCATGGAAGCAAATTTTTGATGTAGGGGGTCATTTCGTTGGAAGCGTGTTTTCTGTGCTCTGGATTCACTTCGTTGGAAGGGAATTTTTGTTGCTCTGGGGTGATTTCGTTGGAAGCGAAATTTTTGTGTTCTCGGGAGATTTCGTTAAAAGGGAATTTTTTGTGTTCTGGGGTCATTTCGTTGGAAGCATGTTTTCTGTGCTCTGGAGTCATTTCGTTGGAAGCGTGTTTTCTGTGCTCTGGAGTCATTTCGTTGGAAGCGAATTTTTTGTTTTCTCGGGTGAATTTGTTAAAAGGGAATTTTTGTGTTCTATGGTCATTTCGTTGGAAGCCTGTTTTCTGTGCTCTGGAGTCATTTCGTTGGAAGCGAATTTTTTGTGTTCTGGGGTGATTTCTTTGTAGGCGAAGTTTTTGTGTTCTGGGGAAATTTCGTCGGACGTGAATTTTTTGTGTTCTAGGGTGATATCGTTGAAAGGGAATTTTTGTATTCTAGGGTGATTTCGATGGAAGCGAATTTTTTGTGGTCTGGGATGATATTGTTGTTAGCGAATTTTTTGAAGTATGGGGTGATTTATTTGGAAGCGTGTTTCCTGTGCTCTGGAGTCAATTTGATGGAAGCGAATTTTTGTGTTCTGGGTTGATTTCTATCGAAGCGATTTTTTTGTGTTCTGGGGAGGTTTCTGTGGGAGCGAATTTTTGGTGTTCTGGGGTAATTTAGTTGGAAGAGGGTTTTATGTCCTTTGTAGTCATTTCATTGAAAGCGAATTTTTCTCTGTTCTGGTGTGATTTTGTTGGAAACGCATTTTTTTTTTTTTTGCTCTGGAATGTTTTTGTAGTAAGAGAATGTTTTGCGTTCTGGGGTAATTTCATTGGAAGCAAATTTTTTTTGTGTGTGTGTTCTGGGGTGATTTCATTGGAAGGGAATTTTTTGTGATCTGGGGTAATTTCGTTGGAAGCAGGTTTTATGTCCTTTGGAGTCATTTCGTTAAAAGCGAATTTTTCTCTGTTCTGGTGTGATTTCGTTGGAAATGAAGATTTTGTGATCTGGTGTGATTTCGTTGGTAGCGAATTTTTTGTGGTCTGGTGTGATTTCTTTGGAAACAAACTATTTGTGTTCTAGGGTGATTTTGATGGAAGCGAATTTTTTGTGTTCTGGGGTCATTTCCTTGGTAGCGTGTTTTCTATGCTCAGGAGTCATTTCGTTGGAAGCGAATTTTTTGTGTTCTCGGTTGATTTCGATGGAAGCAAATTTTTGAAGTATGGTATCATTTTATTCGAAGCTTGTTTTCTGTACTCTGGAGTCATTTCGTTGGAAGCGAATTTTTTGTGTTCCAGGGTGATTTCGAGGAAGTGAATTTTTTTGTGCTCTGGGATGATTTCTTTGGAAGCGAATATTTGTGTTCTCAGGATATTTCGTTGGAAGCGAATTTTTTGTGTTCTTGGGTAATTTCGTTGGAAGCAAATTTATTTTGTGTTCTATGGTGATTTTGATGGAAGCAAATTTTTGAAGTAGGGGGCCATTTTGTTGGAAGCGTGTTTTCTGTGCTCTGGAGTCATTTCTTTGGAAGTTAATTTTTTGTGCTCTGGGGCAAGTTTGTTGGAAGCGAATATTTTGTGTTCTCGGGTGATTTCGTTGGAAGCGAATTTTTTGTGTTATTGGGTGATTTCGTTGGAAGCGAATATTCATGTTCTCAGAAGATTTCATTGCAAGCAAATTTTTTTTGTGTTCTGGGGTAATTTCGTTGGAAGCGAATTTTTTGTGTTCTCCGTTTTTTTCGATGAAAGCAAATTTTTGAAGTAGGGGGTCATTTCCTTGGAAGCGAGTTTTCTGTGCTCTGGAGTCACTTCATTGGAAGGGAATTTTTGGTGCTTTGGTGTGATTTCTTTGGAAGCGAATTTTTTGTTTTCTGGGGTAATTACGTTGGAAGCGAATTTTTTGTGTTCTAGGGTGATATCGTTGAAAGGGAATTTTTAGTGTTCTGGTGTCATTTCGTTGGAAGCGTGTATTCTGTGCTCTGGATTCATTTCTTTGGAAGCAAATTTTTTGTGTTCTGGGGTGATTTCGTTGGAAGCGAATTTTTGGTGGTCTGGGGTGATTTCGTTGAAAGGGAATTTTTTGTGTTCTGGGGTCATTTCGTTGGAAGCGTGTTTTCTGTGCTCTGGAGTCATTTTGTTGGAAGCGAATTTTTTGTGTCCTGGGGTGATTTCGTTAGAAGCGAATTTTTGTGTTCGGGGGTAATTTCGTTGGAAGCGAATTTTTTGGAAGTATGGGGTGATTTTGTTGAAAGCGTGTTTTCTGTGCTCTGGAGTCATTTCATTGGAAGCAAATTTTTTGTGTTCTGGGTTGATTTCATTGGAAGCAAATTTTTTGTGTTCTGGGGTGATTTCGTTGGAAGGGTGTTTTCTGTGCTCTGGAGTCATTTCGTTGGAAGCGAATTTTTTGTGTTCTGCGGTGATTTCGATGGAAGGAAATTTTTTCCGTTCTGGGGTAATTTTGTGGGAAGCCAATATTTTTGTTCTCAGGTGATTTATGGGAAGGGAATTTTTTGTGCTCTGGGGTGATTTCGTTGGAAGCAAATTTTTTCTATTCTGGGGTAATTTCGTTGGACGTGAATTTTATTGTTCTCAGGTGATTTATTGGAAGGGAATTTTTTGTCTTCTGTGGTTATTTCAATGGAAGCCAATTTTTTATGTTCTAGGGTGATTTCTTTTGAAGCGAATTTTTTGTGTTCTCGGGTCATTTCATTGGTAAATTGTTTTCTGTGCTCTGGAGTCATTTCGTTGGAAGCGAATTTTTTGTGCTCTCGGGTGATTTTTTTGGAATCGATATTTTTGTGTTCTCGGGTGATTTCGTTGAAAGAGAATTTTTTGTGCTCTGGCATGATATCTTTGGAAGCGAATATTTGTGTTCTCATGAGTTTTCGTTGGAAAAGAATTTTTTTGTCTTCTAGGGGTAATATCGTTGGAAGAGAATTTTTTCTGTTCTCCGGTCTTTTCGATGGAAGCAAATTTTGAAATAGTGTGTCATTTCATTGGAAGCATGTTTTCTGTATTCTGGAGTCATTTTGTTGGAAGCGAATTTTTGGTACTCTGTGGTGATTTCGTTGGAAGTGAATTTTTTGTGTTCTCGGGTGATTTCGTTGAAAGGGAATTTTTTGTATTCTGGGGTCATTTCTTTGGCCGCGAATTTTTAGTGTTCTGGGGTCATTTAGTTGGAAGCGTGTTTTCTGTGCTCTGGAGTCATTTCGATGGAACCGAATTTTTGTGTTCTCGGGTGATTTCTTTGGCCGCGAATTTTTAGTGTTCTGGGGTCATTTATTTGGAAGCGTGTTTTCTGTGCTTGGAGTCATTTCGATGGAAGCGAATTTTTTGTGCTCTGGGGTGATTTCGTTGGAAGCAAATTTTTTGTGCTCTCGGGTGATTTTTTTGGAATCGATATTTTTGTGTTCTCGGGTGATTTCGTTGAAAGAGAATTTTTTGTGCTCTGGCATGATATCTTTGGAAGCGAATATTTGTGTTCTCATGAGTTTTCGTTGGAAAAGAATTTTTTTGTCTTCTAGGGGTAATATCGTTGGAAGAGAATTTTTTCTGTTCTCCGGTCTTTTCGATGGAAGCAAATTTTGAAATAGTGTGTCATTTCATTGGAAGCATGTTTTCTGTATTCTGGAGTCATTTTGTTGGAAGCGAATTTTTGGTATTCTGTGGTGATTTCGTTGGAAGTGAATTTTTTGTGTTCTCGGGTGATTTCGTTGAAAGGGAATTTTTTGTATTCTGGGGTCATTTCTTTGGCCGCGAATTTTTAGTGTTCTGGGGTCATTTAGTTGGAAGCGTGTTTTCTGTGCTCTGGAGTCATTTCGATGGAAGCGAATTTTTGTGTTCTCGGGTGATTTCTTTGGCCGCGAATTTTTAGTGTTCTGGGGTCATTTATTTGGAAGCGTGTTTTCTGTGCTTGGAGTCATTTCGATGGAAGCGAATTTTTTGTGCTCTGGGGTGATTTCGTTGGAAGCAAATTTTTTGTGTTCTGGATGATTTTGTTGGAAGCGAATTTTTTGTGTTCTGGGGTAATTTCGTTGGAAGCGAATTTTTTTGTTCTCGGGTGATTTCGATGGAAGCAAATTTTTGAAGTATGGTATCAATTCGTTCGAAGCGTGTTTTCTGTGCTCTGCAGTCATTTCGTTGGAGCGAATTTTTTGTGTTCTAGGGTGATTTCGTTTAAAGGGAGTTTTTCTGTTCTAGGGTGATTTCGTTGGAAGCGAATTTATTGTGTTCTGGGGTGATTTCGATGGAAGCAAATTTTTTCTGTTCTGTGGTAATTTCTTTGGACGTGAATTTTTTGTGTTCTTGGGTGATTTCGTTGAAAGGGAATTTTTTGTGTTCTTTTGTGATTTCGTTGGAAGCTAATTTTTTTGTGCTCTGTGATGATTTCTTTCGAAGCGAATATTTGTGTTCTCAGGAGATTTCGTTGGAAGCAAATATTTTGTCTTCTGGGGTAATATCGTTGGAAGAGAATTTTTTGTTTTCTCCAGTTTTTTCGATTGAAGCAAATTTTTGAAGTATGGTATCATTTCGTTCGAAGCGTGTTTTCTGTGCTCTGGAGTCATTTCGTAGGAAGCAAATTTTTTGTGTTCTGGGGTGATTTCGTTGGAAGCTAATTTTTTGTGTTCTCGGGTGATTTCGTTGAAAAGGAATGTTTTGTGTTCTAGGGTGATTTCGTTGGCAGCGAATTTTTTTGTGCTCTGGGATGATTTCTTTGGAAGCAAATATTTGTGTTCTCAGGAGATATCTTTGGAAGCTAATTTATTGTGTTCTGGGGTAATTTCGTTGGAAGCAAATTTTTTGTGTTCTGGGGTGATTTCATTGGAAGCGTGTTTTCTGTGCTCTGGAGTCATTTCGTTGGAAGCGAATTTTTTGTGTTCTGCGGTGATTTCGATGGAAGGAAATTTTTTCCGTTCTGGGGTAATTTTGTGTGAAGCCAATATTTTTGTTCTCAGGTGATTTATTGGAAGGGAATTTTTTGTGCTCTGGGGTGATTTTGTTGGAAGCAATTTTTTTCTCTTCTGGGGTAATTTCTTTAGAAGCCAATATTTTTGTTCTCGGGTGATTTTGTTGGAAGGGAATTTTTTGTGCTCTGGGTTGATTTGGTTGGAAGTAAATTTTTTCTATTCTGGGGTAATTTCGTTGGACGTGACTTTTTTTGTTCTCAGGTGATTTCGTTGAAAGTGAATTTTTTTTGCTTTAGGGTGATTTCATTGGATGCGGATTTTTTGTGCTCTGGGGTGATTTCTATGGAAGCGAATATTTGTGTCCTCAGGAGATTTTGTTGGAAGTGAATTTTTTGTGTTCTGGGGTAATTTCGTTGGAAGCAAATTTTTTTGTGTTCTCTGGTTTTTTTGATGGAAGCAAATTTTTATGGTAGGGGGTCATCTCGTTGGAAGTGAAATTTTTTGTGTTCAGGGGTTATTTCGTTGGAAGCGAATGTTTTGTGTTCTGGGGTAATTTGTTTGGAAGCGAATTATTTTGTGTTCTCAGGTGATTTCGATGGAAGCAAATTTTTGAAGTATGGGGACATTTCGTTGGAAGCTATTTTATGTGCTTTGGGGTGATTTCGTTGGAAGCGAATTTCTTGTGTTCAGGGGTAATTTCGTTTGAAGCAAATTTTTTGTGTTCTCGGGTGATTTCGTTGAAAGGGAAGTTTTTGTTTTTGAGGGTGATTTCGTTGGAAGAGAATTTTCTCTGTTCTGGGGTGACTTCGATGGAAGTGAATTTTTTGTGTTCTCCAGTTTTTTCGATGTAAGCAAATTTTTGAAGTAGGGGGTCATTTCGTTATAATCGTGTTTTCTGTGCTTTGGAGTCATTTCGTTGGAAGGGAATTTTTTGCGCTCTGGGGTGATTTCATTGTAAGCGAACTTGTTTGGGCTCTAGGATGATTTCTTTGGAAGCGACTATTTGTGTTCACAGGAGATTTCGTTGGAAGCGAATTTTTTGTGTTCTCTGGTGATTTCTTTGGAAGCAAATTTTTTCTGTTCTGTGGTAATTACGTTGGACGTGAATTTTTTGTTTTCTCTGGTTTTTTTGATGGAAGCAAATTTTTGAAGCAGGGGGTCATTTCGTTGGAAGCGTGTTTTTTGCGCTCTGGAGTCATTTCGTTGGAAGGGAATTTTTTGTGCTCTGGGGTGATTTCGTTGGAAGCGAATTTTTTGTGTTCTGGGGTAATTACGTTGGAAGCGAATTTTTTTGTGTTCTCGGGTGATTTCGTTGGCTGTGAATTTTTAGTGTTCTGGGGTCATTTCGTTGGAAGCGTGTTTTCTGTGCTATGGAGTCATTTTGTTGGAAGCCAATTTTTTGTACTCTGTGTATATTTCGTTGCAAGTGAATTTTTTGTGTTCTCGGGTGATTTCGTTGGCCGCGAATTTTTAGTGTTCTGGGGTCATTTCTTTGGACGCCTGTTTTCTGTGCTCTCGAGTCATTTCGTTGGAAGTGAATTTTTTGTGTTCCGGGCTGATTTCGTTGGAAGCGAATTTTTTGTGTTCTGTGGAAATTTTGTTGGAAGCGAATATTTTGTGTTCTCCGGTTTTTTCGATGGAAGTAAATTTTTGAAGTAGGGGGTCATTTTGTTGGAAGCGTGTTTTCTGTGCTCTGGAGTCACTTAGTTGGAAGAGAATTTTTGGTGCTCTGGGTTGATTTCGTTGGAAGCGAATTTTTTGTGTTCTCGGGTGATTTCATTTAAAGGGAATTTTTTGTGTTCTAGGGTGATTTCGTTGGAAGCGCATTTTTTGTTTTCTGGGGTATTTACGTTGGAAGCGAATTTTTTGTGTTCTCGGGTGATTTTGTTTAAAGGAAATTTTTAGTGTTCTGGGCTCATTTCGGTGGAAGCGTGTTTTCTGTGCTCTGGAGTAATTTCGTTGGAAGGGAATTTTTGGTGCTCTTGGGTGATTTCGTTGGAAGCAAATTTTTTGGGTTCTCGGGTGATTTTGTTGAAAGGGAATTTTTTGTGTTCTGGGCTCATTTCGGTGGAAGCGTGTTTTCTGTGCTCTGGAGTAATTTCGTTGGAAGGGAATTTTTTGTGCTCTGGGGTGATTTCGTTGGAAGCGAATATTTTGTGTTCTCGGGTGATTTCATTGAAAGGGAATTTTTTGTGTTCTAGGGTGATTTCGTTGAAAGTGAATTTTCTGTGTCCTGGGGTGATTTCGATGGAAGTGAATTTTTTGTGTTCTCCGGTTTTTTTGATCGAAGCAAATTTTTGAAGTAGCAGGTCATTTCGTTGGAATCGTGTTTTCTGTGCTCTGGAGTCATTTCGTTGGAAGGGAATTTTTTGTTCTCTGGGATGATTTCGTTGGAAGCGAATTTTTTTGTTCTCGGGTGATTTCGTTGAAAGGGAATTTTTTGTGTTCTCGGGTGATTTCTTTGGTCGCGAATTTTTAGTGTTCTGGGGTCTTTTAGTTGGAAGCATGTTTTCTGTGCTCTGGAGTCATTTTGTAGGAAGCGAATATTTTGTGATCTGGGGTGATTTCGTGGGTAGCAAATTTATTGTATTCTGGGGTGATTTCGATGGAAGCAAAATTTTTCTGTTCTGTGGTAATTTCGTTGGACGTGAATTTTTTGTGTTCTCTGGTGATTTGGTTGAAAGGGAATTTTTTGTGTTCCAGGGTGATTTCGTTGGAAGCGAATTTTTTTGTGCTCTTGGATGATTTCTTTGGAAGCAAATATTTGTGTTCTCAGGAGGTTCGTTGGAAGCGAATTTATTGTGTTCTGGGGTAATTTCGTTAGAAGCGATTTTTTTGTTTTTTCGGGTGATTTCGATGGAAGCAAATTTTTGAAATATGGGGTCATTTCGTTGGAAGCGTGTTTTCTCTGCTCTGGAGTCATTATGTTGGAAGCTAATTTTTTGTGTTCTGGGGTGATTTCGTTGGAAGCCAATATTCGTGTTCTCAGAAGATTTCGTTGGAAGCGAATTTTTGTGTGTTCTGGGGTAATTTCGTTGGAAGCGAATATTTTGTTTTCTCCGGTTTTTTCGATGGAAGCAAATTTTTGAAGCAGGGGGTCATTTCGTTGGAAGTGTGTTTTCTGTGCTCTGGAATCATTTCGTCGGAAGGGTATTTTTGTGTTCTGGGGTGTTTTCATGGAAGCAATTTTTTGTGTTCTGGGGTAATTTCGTTGGAAGCGAATTTTTTATTGTCTGGGGTCATTTGATTGGAAGCTAACATTTGTGTTCTCAGGATATTTCGTTGCAAGCGAATTTTTATGTTCTGGGGTAATTTCGTTGGAAGCGTATTTTTTGCGTTCTCACGTGATTTCTTTGAAAGGGAATTTTTGTGTTCAGTGGTGATTTCGTTGAAATGATTTTTTGTGCTCTGTGATGATATCTTTGGAAGCGAATATTTGTGTTCTCAGGAGATTTCGTTGAAAAAGAATTTTTTGTCTTCTGGGGTAATATCGTTGGAAGAGAATTTTTTTTGATCTCTGGTTTTTTCGATGGAAGCAATTTTTTGAAGTAGGGGGTCATATCGTTGGAAGCGACTTTTTTGTGTTCTCGGGTGATATCGTTGAAAGGGAATTTTTGTGTTCTGGGGTGATTTCGATGGAAGCGAATATTTTTTGCACTGGGATGATAAGTTTGGAAGCGAATATTTGTGTTCTCAGGAGATTTCATTGCAAAAGAATTTTTTGTCTTCTGGGGTAATGTCGTTGGAAGAGAATTTTTTGTGTTCTCTGGTTTTTTCGATGGAAGCAAATTTTTGAAGTAGTGTGTCATTTCGTTGGAAGCGTGTTTTCTGTGCTCTGGAGTCATTTCGTTGGAAGCGAATTATTTGTGTTCTCGGGTGATTTCCTTGAAAGGGAATTTTTGTGTTCTAGGGTGATTTCTTTGGAAGCGAATTTTTTGTGGTCTGGGATGATATCTTTGGAAGCGAATATTTGTGTTCTCAGGAGATTTCGTTGGAAAAGAATTTTTGTCTTCTGGGGTAATATCGTTGGAAGAGAATTTTTTGTGTTCTCTGGTTTTTTCGATGGAAGCAAATTTTTGAAGTAGTGTGTCAGTTCGTTGGAAGCGTGTTTTCTGTGCTCTGGAGTCATTTCGTTGGAAGCAAATTTTTTGTACTCTGGGGTGATTTAGTTGGAAGCGAATATTTGTGTTCTCAGGAGATTTCGTTGCAAGTGAATTTTTTGTGTTCTGGGGTAAGTTCGTTGGAAGCGTATTTTTTGTGTTCTCACGTGATTTCGTTGGAAGGGAATTTTTGAGTTCTAGGGTGATTTCGTTGAAATGATTTTTTGTGCTCTGGGACGATATCTTTGGAAGCGAATATTTGTGTTCTCAGGAGATTTCGTTGGAAAAGAATTTTTTGTCTTCTGGGGTAATGTCCTTGGAAGAGAATTTTTTGTTTTCTCCGGTTTTTTCGATCGAAGCAAATTTTTGAAGTAGGGGTCATTTCATTGGAAGCACGTTTTCTGTGCTCTGGAGTCTTTTCGATGGAAGCGAATTTTTTGTGCTCTGGGGTGATTTCGTTGTAATCGAATATTTGTGTTCTCAGGAGATTTCGCTGGAAAAGAATTTTTTGTCTTATGGGGTAATGTTGTTGGAAGAGAATTTTTTGTGTTCTCCGGTTTTTTCGATGGATGCAATTTTTTGAAGTAGAGGGTCATTTCGTTGGAAACATGTTTTGGGTGCTGTGGACTCATTTCGTTGGAAGCGAATTTTTTGTGTTGACGCGTGATATCGTTGAAAGGGAATTTTTTGCGTTCTAGTGTGATTTTGTTGGAAGAGAATTTTTTTGTGCTCTGGGATGATATCTTTGGAAGCAAATATTTGTGTTCTCAGGAGAATTCGTTGCAAGCAAATGTTTTGTGTTCTGGGGTAATTTCGTTAGAAGCAAATTTTTTATGTTCTCGGGTGATTTCCTTGAAAGGGAATTTTTGTGTTCTAGGGTGATTTCTTTGGAAGCGAATTTTTTTGTGGTCTGGGATGATATCTTCGGAAGTGAATATTTGTGTTCTCAGGAGATTTCGTTGGAAAAGAAATTTTTCTCTTCTGGGGTAATTTCTTTGGAAGTTAATTTTTTGTGTTCTCGGGTGATTTCCATGGAAGCAAATTTTTGAAGTATGGGATCATTTCGTTGGAGGCATGTTTTCTGTGCTCTGAAGTCATTTCGTTGGAAGCGAATTTTTTGTGTTCTCAGGTGATTTTTTTGAAAGGGAATTTTTTTGTTCTATGGTGATTTTGTTGGAATCAAATTATTTGTGCTCTGGGATGATATCTTTGGAAGCAAATATATGTGTTCTCAGGAGATTTCGTTGGAAAAAATTTTTTGTCTTCTGGGGTAATATCGTTGAAAGAGAATTTTTTGTGTTCTCCTTTTTTTCGATGGAAGCAAATTTTTGAAGTAGGCGTTCATTTCGTTGGAAGCAAATTTTTTTGTGCTCTGGGGTGATTTCGTTGGAAGCGAATATTTGTGTTCTCAGGAGATTTCGTTGCAAGCGATTTTTTTGTGTTCTGGGTTCATTTCGTTGGAAGCGAATTTTTTGTGTTCTCAGGTGATTTTGTTGAAAGGGAATTTTTATGTTCTAGGGTGATTTCGTTAGAAGTGAATTTTTTGTGCTCTGGGGTGTGTTCGTTGGAAGCGAATATTTGTGTTCTCAGGAGATTTCTTTGAAAGTGAATTTTTTGTGTTCTGGTGTGATTTCGTTGGAAGCGAATTTTTTGTGTTCTCGGGTGATATCGTTGAAAGGGAATTTTTGTGTTCTGGGGTGATTTCGTTGGAAGCGAATTTTTTTTGCTCTGGGATGATAACTTTGGAAGCAAATATTTGTGTTCTCAGGAGATTTCGTTGCAAAAGAATTTTTTGCCTTCTGGGGTAATGTCGTTGGAAGAGAATTATTTGTGTTCTCCGGTTTTTTCGATGGAAGCAAATTTTGAAGTAGGGGGTCATTTCGTTGGAAGCATGTTTTCGGTGCTCTGGACTCATTTCGTTGGAAGCGAATTTTTTGTGTTCTCGCGTGATATCGTTGAAAGGTAATTTTTGCATTCTAGTGTGATTTCGTTGGAAGAGAATTTGTTGTGCTCTGGGATGATATCTTTGGAAGCAAATATTTGTGTTCTCAGGAGAATTCGTTGCAAGCAAATGTTTTGTGTTCTGGGGTAATTTCGTTGGAAGCGAATTTTTTGTGTTCTTGGGTGATTTCCTTGAAAGGGAATTTTTGTGTTCTAGGGTGATTTCTTTGGAAGCGAATTTTTTGTGGTCTGGGATGATATCTTTGGAAGCGAATATTTGTGTTCTCAGGAGATTTCGTTGGAAAAGAATTTTTGTCTTCTGGGGTAATATCGTTGGAAGAGAATTTTTTGTGTTCTCTTGTTTTTTCGATGGAAACAAATTTTTGAAGTAGTGTTTCATTTCGTTGGAAGCGTGTTTTCTGTGCTCTGGAGTCATTTCGTTGGATGCAAATTTTTTGTACTCTGGGGTGATTTAGTTGGAAGCGAATATTTGTGTTCTCAGGAGATTTCGTTGCAAGTGAATTTTTTGTGTTCTGGGGTAAGTTCGTTGGAAGCGTATTTTTTGTGTTCTCACGTTATTTCTTTGAAAGGGAATTTTTGTGTTCTGGGGTAATTTGATTGAACTGACTTTTTTGTGCTATGGGATGATATCTTTGGAAGTGAATATGTGTGTTCTCAGGAGTTTTCTTTGGAAAAGAATATTTTGTCTTCCTGAGTAATATTGTTGGTAAAGAATTGTTTGTGTTCTCCGGTTTTTTCGATGGAAGCAATTTTTTGAAGTATGGGGTCATTTCGTTGGAAGCGAATTTTTTGTGTTCTCGGGTGATATCGTTGAAAGGGAATTTTTGTGTTCTAGGGTGATTTCGTTGGAAGCAAATTTTTTGTGCTCGGGGATGATATCTTTGGAAGCGAATATTTGTGTTCTCAGGAGATTTCTTTGGAAAAGAATTTTTTGTCTTTTGGGGTAATGTCGTTGGAAGAGAATTTTTGTGTTCTCCGGTTTTTTCGATCGAAGCAAATTTTTGAAGTAGGTGGTCATTTGGTTGGAAGCATATTTTCTGTCCTCTGGATTCATTTCGGTGGATTAGAATTTTTTGTGCTCTGGGATGATTTCGATGGAAGTGAATATTTGTGTTCTCAGGAGATTTCGTTGCAAGTGAATTTTTTGTATTCTGGGGTAATTTCATTGGAAGAGAATTTTTTGTGTTCTCAGGTGATTTCGTTGGAAGGGAATTTTTGAGTTCTAGGGTGATTTCGTTGAAATGATTTTTTTTGTGCTCTGGGACGATATCTTTGGAAGCGAATATTTGTGTTCTCAGGAGATTTCATTGGAAAAGAATTTTTTGTCTTCCGGGGTAATGTCGATGGAAGAGAATTTTTTGTGTTCTCCGGTTTTTTCGATCGAAGGAAATTTTTGAAGAAGGGGGTCATTTCGTTGGAAGCGTGTTTTCTGTGCTCTGGAGTCATTTCGGTGGAAGCGAATTTTTTGTGCTCTGGGGTGATTTCGATGGAAGCGAATATTTGTGTTCTCAGGAGATTTCATTGCAAGCGAATTTTTTGTTTTCTTGGGTCATTTCGTTGGAAGCGAATTTGTTGTGCTCTGGGATGATATCTTTTGAAACAAATTTTGTGTTCTCAGGAGATTTTGTGGGTAAAGAATTTTTTGTCTTCTGGGTTAATATCTTTGGAATAGAATTTTTTGTGTCCTCGGCTTTTTCGATGGAAGCAAATTTTTGAAGTAGGGGTCATTTCATTGGAAGCATGTTTTCTGTGCTCTGGAGTCATTTCGTTGGAAGCGAATTTTTTGTGTTCTGGGGTGATTTCGTTGTAATCGAATATTTGTGTTCTCAGGAGATTTCGCTGGAAAAGAATTTTTTGTCTTATGGGGTAATATCGTTGGAAGAGAATTTTTTGTGTTTTCCGGTTTTTTCGATGGAAGAAAATTTTGAAGTAGGGGGTCATTACGTTGGAAGCATGTTTTCTGTGCTCTGGAGTCATTTCGTTGGAAGCGAATTTTTTGTGTTCTCGGGTGATTTCATTGAAAGGGAATTTTTGTGTTCTAGGGTAATTTCGTTGGAAGCAAATTTTTTGGTTTTTCGGGTGATTTTGTTGAAAGGGAATTTTTGCGTTCTAGGGTGATTTCGTTGAAATGATTTTTTTGTGCTCTGGGATGATATCTTTGGAAGCGAATATTTGTGTTCTCAGGACATTTCGTTGGAAAGAATTTTTTTTCTTCTGGGGTAATATCGTTGGAAGAGAATTTTTTGTGTTCTCTGGTTTTTTCGATGGAGGGAAATTTTTGAAGTATGGGGTCATTTCGTTGGAAGCGTGTTTTCATTGCTCTGTAGTCATTTTATTGGAAGCGAATTTTTTGTGCTCTGGGGTGAGTTCGTTAGAAGCGAATTTTTTGTGTTCTCGGGTGATATTGTTGAAAGGGAATTTTTGTGTTCTAGGGTGATTTCGTTGGAAGGAAATTTTTTGTGCTCTGGGTTGATATCTTTGGAAGCGAATATTTGTGTTCTCATGAGATTTCATTGGAAAAGAATTTTTTGTCTTCTGGGGTAATGTCGTTGGAAGAGAATTTTTTGTGTTCTCCGGTTTTTTCGATCGAAGCAAAATTTTGAAGTAGGGGGTCATTTCGTTGGAAGCATGTTTTCTGTGCTCTGGAGTCATTTCGGTGGAAGCGAATTTTTTGTATTCTGGTGTGATTTCGATGGAAGCGAATATTTGTGTTCTCAGGAGATTTCATTGCAAGCGAATTTTTTGTGTTCTGGGGTAATTTCATTGGAACCTAATTTTTTGTGATCTCGAGTTATTTCGTTGAAAGGGAATTTTTGTGTTCTTGTGTGATTTCGTTGGAAGCGAATTTGTTGTGCTCTGGGATGGTATCTTTAGAAGCGAATATTTGTGTTCTCAGGAGATTTCGTTGGAAAAGAAATTATTGTCTTCGGGGGTAATTTCGTTGGAAGCGAATTTTTGTTTTCTTGGGTGATTTCGATGGAAGCATATTTTTGAAGTATGGGATCATTTCGTTGGAAGCATGTTTTCTGTGCTCTGGAGTCATTTCGTTGGAGGTGAATTTTTTGTGTTCTGAGGTGATTTCGTTGGAAGCGAATTTTTTGTCTTCTGGGGTAATTTCGTTGGAAGCGAATTTTTTGTGTTCTTCGGTTATTTCGTTGAAAACTGATTTTTTGTGTTCTAGCATGATTTCCTTGGAAGCGAATTTTTTGTGTTCTGGGGTGATTTCGATGGAAGGAAATTTTTTCTGTTCTGTGGTAATTTCGTTGGACGTGAATTTTTTGTGTTCTCGGGAGATTTCATTGAAAGGGAATTTTTTGTGTTCTAGGGTGATTTCGTTGGAAGCAAATTTTTTTGTGCTCTGGTATGATTTTTTGGAAGCAAACATTTGTGTTCCCAGGAGAATTCGTTGGAAACGAATTTTTTGTGTTCTGGGTAATATTGTTGGAAGAGAATTTTTTGTGTTCTGCGGACTTTTCGATGGAAGCAAATTTTTGAAATAGGTGGTCATTTAGTTGGAAGCGTGTTTTCTGTGCTCTGGAGTCATTTCGTTGGAAGCAAATTTTTTGTGCTCTGTGGTGATTTCGTTGGAAGCGAATATTTATGTTCTCAGGAGATTTCGTTGCAAGCGAATTTTTTGTGTTCTCAGGTGATTTCCTTGAAAGGGAATTTTTGTGTTCTAGGGTGATTTTTTTTGAAGAGAAGTTTTTGTGCCCTGGGAAGATATTTTGGAAGCAAGTATTTGTGTTATCAGGAGATTTCGTTGGAAAAGAATTTTTTGTCTTCTGGGGTAATATCGTTGGAAGAGAATTTTTTGTGTTCTCCGGTCTTTTCGATGGAAGCAAATTTTTGAAGTATGGGGTCATTTCTTTGGAAACGTGTTTGCTGTGCTCTGGAGTCATTTCGTTGGAAGCGAATTTTTTGTGTTCTGGGGTGATTTCGTTGGAAGCGAATTTTTTGTGTCCTGCGGTAATTTCGTTGGAAGCGAATTTTTTGTGTTCTGGGGTGATTTCGTTGGAAGCGAATTTTTTGTGTCCTGGGGTAATTTCGTTGGAAGCGAATTTTTTCTGTTCTCGGGTGATTTCGATGGAAGCAAATTTTTGAAGTATGGGATCATTTCGTTGCAAGCGAATTTTTTGTGGTCTGGGATGATATCTTTGGAAGCGAATAATTGTGTTCTCAGTAGATTTCGTTGGAAAGAAATTTTTGTCTTCGGGGGTAATTTCTTTGGAAGTTAATTTTTTTGTGTTCTCGGGTGATTTCCATGGAAGCAAATTTTTGAAGTATGAGATCATTTCGTTGGAGGCATGTTTTCTGTGCTCTGGAGTCATTTCGTTGGAAGCGAATTTTTTGTGTTCTTGGGTGATTTCGTTGAAAGGGAATTTTTGTGTTCTAGGGTGATTTTGTTGGAAGCAATTTTTTGTGCTCTGGGATGATATCTTTGGAAGCGAATATTTGTGTTCTCAGGAGATTTCGTTGGAAAAGAATTTATTGTCTTCTGGGGTAATATCGTTGGAAGAGAATTTTTTGTGTTCTCCGGTCTTTTCGATGGAAGCAAATTTTTGAAGTAGGGGGTCATTTCGTTGGAAGCGAATTTGTTGTGTTCTTGGGTGAATTCGTTGAAAGCAAATTTTTTCTGTTCTCGGGTGATTTTGTTGGAAGCGTGTTTTCTGTGCTCTGGAGTCATTTCGTTGGAAACCAATTTTTTGTACTCTGGGGTGATTTCGTTGGAAGCGAATATTTGTGTTCTCAGAAGATTTCTTTGGAAGCGAATTTTTTGTGTTCTGGGCTGATTTCGTTGGAAGCGAATTTTTTGTGTTCTGTGGTAATTTCATTGGAAACGAATTTTTTGTGTTCTGGGGTGATATCGATGGTAGCAAATTTTTGAAGTATGGGGTCATTTCGTTGGAAGCGTCTTTTCTATGCTCTGGAGTCATTTCTTTGGAAGCCAATTTTTTGTGCTCTGGGGTGATTTCGTTGGAAGCGAATTTTTTGTGTTCTGGGGTAATTTCGTTGGAAGCGAATTTTTTCTGTTTTCAGGTGATTTCGATGGAAGCAAATTTTTGAAATATGGGATCATTTCGTTGGAAGCGAATTTGTTGTGTTCTCGGGTGAATTCGTTGAAAGAAAATTTTTTCTGTTCTCGGGTGATTTCGTTGGAAGTGTGTTTTCTGTGCTCTGGAGTCATTTCGTTGGAAGCCAATTTTTTGTACTCTGGGGTGATTTCGTTGGAAGCGAATATTTGTGTTCTCAGAAGATTTCGTTGGAAGCGAATTTTTGTGTTCTGGGGTGATTTCGTTGGAAGCGAATTTTTCATTCTCTGGTATGATATATCTGGAAGCGAATATTTGTGTTCTCAGTTGATTTCGTTTTAAAAGAAATTTTTGTCTTCTTTGGTAATTTCGTTGGAGTCAATTTTTTGTGTTCTCGGGTGATTTCGTTGAAAGGGAATTTTTGTGTTCTAGGTTGATTTCGTTGGAAGTGAATTTTTTGTGCTCTGGGGTGATTTGGTTGGAAGCGAATTTTTTGTCTTCTGAGGTGATTTCGATGGAAGCGATTTTTTTATGTTCTAGGGTGATTTCGTTGGAAGGGAATTTTTTGTGTTCTGGGGTCATTTCATTGGAAGCCTGTTTTCTGTGCTCTGGAGTCATTTCGTTGGAAGCGAATTTTTTGTGTTCTCGGGTGATTTCATTGAAAGGGAATTTTTGTGTTCTAGGTTGATTTTTTTGGAAGCGAATTTTTTGTGCGCTGGGATGATATCTTTGGAAGCGAATATTTGTGTTCTCAGGAGATTTCATTGGAAAAGAATTTTTTGTCTTCTGGGGTAATATGGTTGGAAGACAATTTTTTGTGTTCTCCGGTTTGTTCGATGCAAGCAATCTTATGAAGTATGGGGTCATTTCGTTTGAAGAGTTTGTTCTGTGCTCTGTAGTCATTTCATTGGAAGCGAATTTTTTGTGCTCTGGGGTGATTTCGTTGGAAGCGAATTTTTTGTATTCTCAGGTGATTTCTTAGAAAGGGAATTTTTGTGTTTTAGGGTGATTTCGTTGGAAGCGAATTTTTTGTGCTCTGGGATGATATCTTTGGAAGTGAATATTTGTGTTCTCCAGAGATTTCGTTGGAAAAGAATTTTGGTCTTGTGGGGTAGTATCGTTGGAAGAGTTTTTTTTGTGTTCTAGCGTGATTTCATTGGAAGCGAATTTTTTGTGTTCTCGGGTGATTTTGATGGAAGCAAATTTTTTTTGTTCTGTGGTAATTTCGTTGGAAGCGAATTTTTTGTGTTTTCAGGTGATTTCGTTGAAAGGGAATTTTTGTGTTCTAGAGTGATTTCTTTGGAAGCGAATTTTTTGTGCTTTGGGATGATATCTTTGGAAGCGAATATTTGTGTTCTCAGGAGGTTTCGCTGGAAAAGAATTTTTTGTCTTCTGGGGTAATATCGTTGGAAGCGAATTTTTTGTGCTCTGTGGTGATTTCGTTGGAAGTGAATTTTTGTGTTCTCAGGAGATTTCGTTGCAAGCGAATTTTTTGTGTTCTGGGTTGATTTTGTTGGAAGCAAATTTTTTGTGTTCTCGGGTGATTTCGATGGAAGCAAATTTTTTCTGTTCTGTGCTAATTTCGTTGGAAGCGAATTTTTTGTGTTTTCGTGTGATTTCTTTGAAAGGGAATTTTTGTGTTCTAGGGTGATTTCGTTGGAAGCGAATTTTTTCTACTCTGTTATGATATCTTTGGAAGCGAATATTTGTGTTCTCAGGAGATTTTGCTGGAAAAGAATTTTTTGTCTTCTGGGGTAACATCGTTGGAAGCAAATTTTTTGTTTTCTCCGGTTTTTTGGATGGAAGCACATTTTTGAAGTAGGCAGTCATTTCTTTGGAAGCGTGTTTTCTGTGCTCTGGAGTCATTTCGTTGGAAGTGAATTTTTTGTGCTCTGGGGTGATTTCGTTTGAGGCGAATTTTTTGTGTTCGGGGGTCATTTCATTGGAACCGTGCTTTCTGTGCTCTGTAGTCATTTCGTTGGAAGCGAATTTTTTGTGCTCTGTGGTGATTTCTTTGGAAGTGAATTTTTGTGTTCTCAGGAGATTTCGTTGCAAGCGAATTTTTTGTGTTCTGGGTTGATTTCGTTGGAAGCGAATTTTTTGTGTTCTCGGGTGATTACGATGGAAGCAAATTTTTTCTGTTCTGTGCTAATTTCGTTGGAAGCATATATTTTGTGTTCTCGGGTGATTTCTTTGAAAGGGAATTTTTGTGTTCTATGTTGATTTCGTTGGAAGTGAATTTTTTGTGCTCTGGGATGATAATTTTGAGAGCGAATATTTGTTTTCTCAGGAGAATACTTTGGAGAATAATTTTTTTTCTCCTAGGGTAATATCGGTGGAAGATAATTTTTTGGGTTCTCTGGTCTTTTCCATGGTAGCAAATTTTTGAAGTAAGGGGTCATTTCGTTGGAAGCGTGTTTTCTATGCTCTGGAGTCATTTCTTTGGAAGCCAATTTTTTGTGCTCTGGGGTGATTTCGTTGGAAGCGAATTTTTTGTGCTCTGGGATGATATCTTTGGAAGCAAATATTTGTGTTCTCAGGAGATTTTGTTGGAAAAGAATTTATTGTCTTCTGGGGTAATATCGTTGGAAGAGAATTTTTTGTGTTCTTCGGTCTTTTCGATGGAAGCAAATTTTTGAAGTAGGGGGTCATTTCTTTGGAAGCGTGTTTTCTGTGCTCTGGAGTCATTTCGTTGGAAGTGAATATTTTGTGTTCTTGGGTGATTTCGTTGAAAGCGAATATTTGTGTTCTCAGGAGATTTCTTTGCAAGCGAATTTTTTTGTGTTCTGGGCTGATTTCGTTGGAAGCGAATTTTTTGTGTTCTGTGGTAATTTCATTGGAAGCAAATTTTTTGTGTTCTGGGGTGATTTCGATGGTAGCAAATTTTTGAAGTATGGGGTCATTTCGTTGGAAGCGTGTTTTCTATGCCCTGGAGTCATTTCTTTGGAAGCGAATTTTTGTGCTCTGGGCTGATTTCGTTGGAAGCGAATTTTTGTGTTCTCAGGAGATTTCGTTGCAAGCGAATTTTTTGTGTTCTGGGTTGATTTCATTGGAAGCGAATTTTTTGTGTTCTCGGGTGATTTCATTGAAAGGGATTTTTTGTATTCTAGGGTGATTTCGTTGGAAGCAAATTTTTTGCTCTGGGATGATAATTTTGAGACGAATATTTGTTTTCTCAAGAGAATTCGTAGGAAAAGGATTTTTTGTCTCCTGGGGTAATATCGTTGGAAGAGAATTTTTTGTGTTCTCCGGACTTTTCGATGGTAGCAAATTTTTGAAGTAGGGAGTCATTTCTTTGGAAGCGTTTTTTCTATGCTCTGGAGTCATTTCTTTGGAAGCCAATTTTTTGTGCTCTGGGGTGATTTTGTTGGAAGCCAATATTTGTGTTCTCAGGAGATTTCGTTGCAAGCCAATTTTTTGTGTTCAGGGGTAATTTCTTTGAGAGAGAATTTTTTGTGTTCTCAGGTGATCTCGATGGAAACAAATTTTTGAAGTAGGGGGTAATTGCGTTGGAAGCGTTTTTTCTGTGCTCTGGAGTCATTTCGTTGGAAGCAAATTTTTTGTGTTCTGGGGTGATTTCGTTGGAAGCGAATTTTTGTGTTCTGGGGTCCTTTCATTGGAAGCATGTTTTCTGTGCTTTGGAGTCATTTCATTGGAAGTGAATATTTTGTGCTCTCTGGTGATATTTTTGGAAGCGAATTTTTTGTGTTCTCAGGTGATTTCGATTATAGCTCATTTTTTTGTGTTCTAGCGTGATTGCGTTGGAAGCGAATTTTTTGTGTTCTGGGGTGATTTCGATGGAAGCAAATTTTTTCTGTTCTGTGGTAATTTTGTTGGAAGTGAACTTTTAGTGTTCTCGGGTGATTTCCTTGAAAGCGAATTTTTTGTGTTCTAGGGTGATTTTGTTGGAAGCGAATTTTTTTGTTCTCTGGGATGAATTCTTTGGAAGCGAATATTTGTGTTATCAGGAGATTTCGTTGGAAACGAATTTTTTGTGTTCCGGGGTAATTTCTTTGGACGCGAATTTTTTGTGTTCTTGGGTGATTTCAAAGGAAGCAAATTTTTGAAATATGGGGTCATTTCGTTGGAAGCGTGTTTTCTGTGCTCTGGAGTCATTTCGTTGGAAGCGAATTTTTTGTACTCTGTTATGATATCTTTGGAAGCGAATATTTGTGTTCTCAGGAGATTTTGCTGGAAAAGAATTTTTTGTCTTCTGGGGTAACATCGTTGGAAGCAAATTTTTTGTTTTCTCCGGTTTTTTGGATGGAAGCACATTTTTGAAGTAGGCAGTCATTTCTTTGGAAGCGTGTTTTCTGTGCTCTGGAGTCATTTCGTTGGAAGTGAATTTTTTGTGCTCTGGGGTGATTTCGTTTGAGGCGAATTTTTTGTGTTCGGGGGTCATTTCATTGGAACCGTGCTTTCTGTGCTCTGTAGTCATTTCGTTGGAAGCGAATTTTTTGTGCTCTGTGGTGATTTCTTTGGAAGTGAATTTTTGTGTTCTCAGGAGATTTCGTTGCAAGCGAATTTTTTGTGTTCTGGGTTGATTTCGTTGGAAGCGAATTTTTTGTGTTCTCGGGTGATTACGATGGAAGCAAATTTTTTCTGTTCTGTGCTAATTTCGTTGGAAGCATATATTTTGTGTTCTCGGGTGATTTCTTTGAAAGGGAATTTTTGTGTTCTATGTTGATTTCGTTGGAAGTGAATTTTTTGTGCTCTGGGATGATAATTTTGAGAGCGAATATTTGTTTTCTCAGGAGAATACTTTGGAGAATAATTTTTTTTCTCCTAGGGTAATATCGGTGGAAGATAATTTTTTGGGTTCTCTGGTCTTTTCCATGGTAGCAAATTTTTGATATAAGGGGTCATTTCGTTGGAAGCGTGTTTTCTATGCTCTGGAGTCATTTCTTTGGAAGCCAATTTTTTGTGCTCTGGGGTGATTTCGTTGGAAGCGAATTTTTTGTGCTCTGGGATGATATCTTTGGAAGCAAATATTTGTGTTCTCAGGAGATTTTGTTGGAAAAGAATTTATTGTCTTCTGGGGTAATATCGTTGGAAGAGAATTTTTTGTGTTCTTCGGTCTTTTCGATGGAAGCAAATTTTTGAAGTAGGGGGTCATTTCTTTGGAAGCGTGTTTTCTGTGCTCTGGAGACATTTCGTTGGAAGTGAATATTTTGTGTTCTTGGGTGATTTCGTTGAAAGCGAATATTTGTGTTCTCAGGAGATTTCTTTGCAAGCGAATTTTTTTGTGTTCTGGGCTGATTTCGTTGGAAGCGAATTTTTTGTGTTCTGTGGTAATTTCATTGGAAGCAAATTTTTTGTGTTCTGGGGTGATTTCGATGGTAGCAAATTTTTGAAGTATGGGGTCATTTCGTTGGAAGCGTGTTTTCTATGCCCTGGAGTCATTTCTTTGGAAGCGAATTTTTGTGCTCTGGGCTGATTTCGTTGGAAGCGAATTTTTGTGTTCTCAGGAGATTTCGTTGCAAGCGAATTTTTTGTGTTCTGGGTTGATTTCATTGGAAGCGAATTTTTTGTGTTCTCGGGTGATTTCATTGAAAGGGATTTTTTGTATTCTAGGGTGATTTCGTTGGAAGCAAATTTTTTGCTCTGGGATGATAATTTTGAGACGAATATTTGTTTTCTCAAGAGAATTCGTAGGAAAAGGATTTTTTGTCTCCTGGGGTAATATCGTTGGAAGAGAATTTTTTGTGTTCTCCGGACTTTTCGATGGTAGCAAATTTTTGAAGTAGGGAGTCATTTCTTTGGAAGCGTTTTTTCTATGCTCTGGAGTCATTTCTTTGGAAGCCAATTTTTTGTGCTCTGGGGTGATTTTGTTGGAAGCCAATATTTGTGTTCTCAGGAGATTTCGTTGCAAGCCAATTTTTTGTGTTCAGGGGTAATTTCGTTGAGAGAGAATTTTTTGTGTTCTCAGGTGATCTCGATGGAAACAAATTTTTGAAGTAGGGGGTAATTGCGTTGGAAGCGTTTTTTCTGTGCTCTGGAGTCATTTCGTTGGAAGCAAATTTTTTGTGTTCTGGGGTGATTTCGTTGGAAGCGAATTTTTGTGTTCTGGGGTCCTTTCATTGGAAGCATGTTTTCTGTGCTTTGGAGTCATTTCATTGGAAGTGAATATTTTGTGCTCTCTGGTGATATTTTTGGAAGCGAATTTTTTGTGTTCTCAGGTGATTTCGATTATAGCTCATTTTTTTGTGTTCTAGCGTGATTGCGTTGGAAGCGAATTTTTTGTGTTCTGGGGTGATTTCGATGGAAGCAAATTTTTTCTGTTCTGTGGTAATTTTGTTGGAAGTGAACTTTTAGTGTTCTCGGGTGATTTCCTTGAAAGCGAATTTTTTGTGTTCTAGGGTGATTTTGTTGGAAGCGAATTTTTTTGTTCTCTGGGATGAATTCTTTGGAAGCGAATATTTGTGTTATCAGGAGATTTCGTTGGAAACGAATTTTTTGTGTTCCGGGGTAATTTCTTTGGACGCGAATTTTTTGTGTTCTTGGGTGATTTCAAAGGAAGCAAATTTTTGAAATATGGGGTCATTTCGTTGGAAGCGTGTTTTCTGTGCTCTGGAGTCATTTCGTTGGAAGCGAATTTTTTGTACTCTGGGGTGATTTCGTTCGAAGCGAATTTTTTGTGCTCTGGGGTGATTTGTTTGGAAGCGAATTTTTTGTCTTCTGTGGTGAATTCGATGGAAGGGAATTTTTATGTTTTAGGGTGATTTCGTTGGAGGCGAATTTTTTGTGTTCAGGGGTCATTTCATTGGAAGCATGCTTTCTGTGATCTGGAGACATATCTTTGGAAGCAAATTTTTTGTGTTCTCGGGGGATTTCGTTGAAAGGGAATTTTTGTGTTCTAGGGTGATTTCTTTGGAAGCGATTTTTTTCTACTCTGTGATGATATCTTTGGAAGCAACTATTTGTGTTCTCAGGAGATTTCGATGGAAAAGAATTTTTTGTCTTCTGGGGTAATATCGTTGGAAGAGATTTTTTTGTGTTCTCCGGTTTTTTCGATGGAAGCAAATTTTTGAAATATCAGGTCATTTCTTTGGAAGCGTGTTTTCTGTGCTCTGGAGTCACTTCGTTGGAAGCGAATTTTTTGTGTTCTGAGTTTATTTCGTTGGACGCGAATATATGTGTTTTTCGGAAGATTTCGTTGCAAGCAAATTTTTTGTATTCTGGGGTAATTTCGTTGGAAGCAAATTTTTTGTGTTCTCGGGTGATTTCGTTGAAATCGATTTTTTTATGTTCTAGGGTGATTTCGTTGGAAGGGAATTTTTTGTGCTCTTGGGTGATTTGGTTGGAAGTGAATTTTTTGTCTTCTGTGGTGATTTCGAAGGCAGCGAGTGTTTTATATTCTAGGGTGATTTCGTTGGAAGGGAATTTTTTGTGTTCTGGGGTCATTTCATTGGAAGCGTGTTTTGTGTGCTCTGGAGTCATTTCATTGGAAGCAAATTTTTTTGTGCTCTGGGCTGATTTCGTTGGAAGCGAATATTTGTGTTCTCAGGAGATTTCGTTGCGAGGGAATTTTTTGTGTTCTGGGTTCCTTTCATTGGAAGCATGTTTTCTGTGCTTTGGAGTCATTTCATTGGAAGCGAATATTTTGTGCTATCTGGTGATTTTGTTGGAAGCGAATTTTTTGTGTTCTCAGGTGATTTCGTTTATAGCTCATTTTTTGTGTTCTAGCGTGATTGCTTTGGAAGCGAATTTTTTGTGTTCTGGGGTGATTTCGATGGAAGCAAATTTTTTCTGTTCTGTGGTAATTTTGTTGGAAGTGAATTTTAGTGTTCTCGGGTGATTTCGTTGAAAGCGAATTTTTTGTGTTCTAGGGTGATTTTGTTGGAAGCGAATTTTTTTGTGCTCTGGGATGATTTCTTTGGAAGCGAATATTTGTGTTATCAGGAGATTTCGTTGGAAGCGAATTTTTTGTGTTCTGGGGTAATTTCTTTGGACGCAAATTTTTTGTGTTCTTGGGTGATTTCAATGGAAGCAAATTTTTGAAATATCTGGTCATTTCGTTGGAAGCGTGTTTTCTGTGCTCTGGAGTCATTTCGTTGGAAGCGAATTTTTTCTGCTCTGGGGTGATTTCGTTCGAAGCGAATTTTTTTGTGCTCTGGGGTGATTTGGTTGGAAGCGAATTTTTTGTCTTCTGTGGTGATTTCGATGGAAGCGAATTTTTTATGTTTTAGAGTGATTTCGTTGGAGGCGAATTTTTGTGTTCTCAGGAGAATTCGTTGCAAGCGAATTTTTTGTGTTCTGGGGTAATTTCATTGAAAGGGAATTTTTTATGTTCTACGGTGATTTCGTTGGAAGCGAATTTTTTGTCTTCTGTGGTGATTTCGAAGGAAGCGAATTTTTTGTCTTCTATGGTGATTTCGATGGAAGCCAATATTTTATGTTCTAGGGTGATTTCGTTGAAAGCGAAATTTTTGTGTCCTGGGGTCATTTCATTGGAAGCATGTTTTCTGTGCTCTGGAGTCAATTTGTTGGAAGCGAATTTTTTGTGCTCTGGGATGATTTCTTTAGAAGTGAATATTTGTGTTCTCAGAAGATTTCATTGGAAGCGAATTTTTTTGTGTTCTGGGGTCATTTCTTTGGAAATGAATTTTTTGTGTTCTCTGGTTTGTTTGACGGAAGCAAATTTTTGAAGGAGGGGGTCATTACGTTGGAAGCGTGTTTTCTGTGCTCTCGAGTCATTTCGTTAGAAGCGAATTTTTTGTCCTCTGGAGTGATTTCATTGGAAGCAAATTTTCTGTGTTCTCGTGTGATTTCCTTGAAAGGGAATTTTTTGTGTTCTGGGGTCATTTTGTTGGAAGCGAATTTTTTGTGCTCTGGGATGTTTTCTTTGGAAGCGAATATTTGTGTTCTCAAGAGATTTCGTTGCAAGTGAATTTTTTGTGTTCTGTTGTAATTTCATTGAAAGGGAATTTTTTATGTTCTATTGTGATTTCGTTGGAATCAAATTTTTTGTGCTCTGGAGTGATTTGGTTGGAAGCGAATTTTTTGTTTTCTATGGTGATTTCGATGGAAGCGAATTTTTTATGTTCGAGGGTGATTTCGTTGAAAGTGATTTTTTTGTGTTTTGGAGTCACTTCTTTGGAAGCGTGTTTTCTGTGCTCTGGAGTCATTTTGTTGGAAGCGAATTTTTTGTGCTCTGGGATGTTTTCTTTGGAAGAGAATGTTTGTGTTCTCAGGAGATTTCGTTGGAAGCGAATTTTTTGTGTTCTGGGGTAATTTCGATGGAATAGAAATTTTTGTGCTCTCAGGACTTTTCGATGGAAGGAAATTTTTGAAGTAGGGAGTCATTTCGTTGGAAGCGAATTTTTTGTGTTCTGGGGTGATTTCGTTGAAAGGGAAATTTTGGTGTCCTGGGGTGATTTCTTTGGAAGCGAATTTTTTGTGCTCTGGGATGTTTTTGGAAGCAAATATTTGTGTTCTCAGGAGATTTCGTTGCAAGCGAATTTTTTCTATTCTGGGGTCATTTCGTTGGAAGCAAATTTTTTGTGTTCTGGGGTGATTTCGTTGGAAGCGAATATTTTGTGTTCTGGGGAGATTTCGTTGGAAGCGAATATTTGTGTTCTCAGAAGATTTCGTTGCAAGCGAATTTTTTCTGTTCTCCTGTTTTTTCGATGGAAGTAAATTTTTGAAGTAGGAGGTCATTTTGTTGGAAGCATGTTTTCGGAGCTCTGGAGTCATTTCGTTGGAAGCGAATTTTTTGTGCTCTGGGTTGATTTCGTTGGAAGCGAATTTTTTGTGTTCTGGGGTGATTTCGTTGAAAGGGAAATTTTGGTGTCCTGGGATGATTTCGTTGGAAGCGAATTTTCTGTGCTCTGGGATGTTTTCTTTGGAAGCGAATATTTGTGTTCTCAGGAGATTTCGTTGCAAGCGAATTTTTTGTGTTCTGGGGTAATTTCGATGGAATAGAAATTTAATGTGCTCTCAGGATTTTTCAAAGGAAGCAAATTTATGAAGTAGGGAATCATTTCTTTGGAAGCGTGTTTTCTGTGCTCTGGAGTCATTTCTTTGGAAGCGAATATTTTGTTCTCTGGGGTGATTTCGTTGGCAGCGCATTTTTTGTGTTCTGGGATATTTTCGTTGGAAGTGAATTTTTTGTGTTCACAGGTGATTTCGATAGAAGCCAATTTTTGAAGTATGGGATCATTTCCTTGGAAGCGTGTTTTCTGTGCTCTGGAGTCATTTCGTTGGAAGAGAATTTTTTGTGGTCTGGGGTGATTTTGTTGGAAGCGAAATTTTTTTGTTCTAGGGTAATTTCATTGGAAGCGAATTTCTTATGTTCTGGGGTAATTTCGATGGACGTGATTTTTTTGTGTTCTCGTGTGATTTCTTTGAAAGGAAATTTTTTTATGTTCTAGGGTTACTTTGTTGGAAGCGAAATTTTTTGTGCTCTAGGATGATTACTTTAGAAGTATTTGTGTTCTCAGAAGTTTTCGTTGGAAGTGAATTTTTTGTGTTCTGGGGTCATTTCTTTGGAAATGAATTTTTTGTGTTCTCCGGTTTGTTTGATGGAAGCCAATTTTTGAAGTATGGGATCATTTCCTTGGAAGCGTGTTTTCTGTGCTCTGGAGTCATTTCGTTGGAAGAGAATTTTTTGTGGTCTGGGGTGATTTTGTTGGAAGCGAAATTTTTTTGTTCTAGGGTAATTTCATTGGAAGCAAATTTCTTATGTTCTGGGGTAATTTCGATGGACGTGAGTTTTTTGTGTTCTCGTGTGATTTCTTTGAAAGAAAATTTTTTTATGTTCTAGGGTTACTTTGTTGGAAGCGAAATTTTTTGTGCTCTAGGATGATTTCTTTAGAAGTATTTGTGTTCTCAGAAGTTTTCATTGGAAGCGAATTTTTTGTGTTCTGGGGTCATTTCTTTGGAAATGAATTTTTTGTGTTCTCCGGTTTGTTTGATGGAAGCAAATTTTTGAAGGAGGGGGTCATTTCGTTGGAAGCGTGTTTTCTGTGCTCTGGAGTCTGTTCGTTGGAAGCGAATTTTTGGTCCTCTGGTGTGATTTCCTTGGAAGTGAATTTTTTGTGTTCTTGGGTGATTTCGTTGAAAGGGAATTTTGGGTGTTCTGGGGTGATTTCTTTGGAAGCGAATTTTTTGTGCTCTGGGATGTTTTCTTTGGAAGCAAATATTTGTGTTCTCAGGAGATTTCATTGCAAGCGAATTTTTTGTGTTCTGGGGTAATTTCATTGAAAGGGAATTTTTTATTTTCTAGGTTGATTTCGTTGGAAGCAAATTTTTTGTGCTCTGGAGTGATTTGGTTGGAAGCGAATTTTTTGTCTTCTATGGTGATTTCGATGGAAGCGAATTTTTTATGTTCTAGGGTGATTTCGTTGAAACCAAATTTTTTGTGTTCTGGAGTCATTTCATTGGAAGCGTGTTTTCTGTGCTCTGGAGTCATTTTGTTGGAAGCGAATTTTTTGTGCTCTGGGTTGATTATGTTGGAAGCGAATTTTTTGTATTCTCGTGTGATTTCGTTGAAAGGGAATTTTTTGTGTTCTAGGGTGATTTTGTTGGAAGCGAATTTTTTGTGCTCTGGGATGATTTCTTTAGAAGTGAATATTTGTGTTCTCAGAAGATTTCATTGGAAGAGAATTTTTTGTGTTCTGAGGTCATTTCTTTGGAAATGAATTTTTCGTGTTCTCTGGTTTGTTTGATGGAAGCAAATTTTTGAAGGAGGGGGTCATTTCGTTGGAAGCGTGTTTTCTGTGCTCTGGAGTCATTTCGTTAGAAGCGATTTTTTGTCCTCTGGAGTGATTTCGTTAGAAGCGAATTTTTTGTGTTCTCGGGTGATTTCCTAGAAAGGGAATTTTTTGTGTTCTGGGGTCATTTCGTTGTAAGCGAATTTTTTGTGCTCTGGGGTGATTTCGTTGGTAGCGCATTTTCTGTGTTCTGGGATAATTTCGTTGGAAGTGAATTTTTTGTGTTCTCGGGTGATTTCGATGGAAGCCAATTTTTGAAGTATGGGATCATTTCCTTGGAAGCATGTTTTCTGTGCTCTGGAGTCATTTCATTGGAAGAGAATTTTTTGTGCTCTGGGGTGATTTTGTTGGAAGCGAAATTTTTGTGTTCTAGGGTAATTTCGTTGGAAGCGAATTTCTTGTGTTCTGGGGGAATTTCGTTGGACGTGAATTTTTTGTGTTCTCGGGTGATTTCTTTGAAAAGAAATTTTTTATGTTCAAGGGTGATTTTGTTGGAAGCGATTTTTTTGTGCTCTGGGATGATTTCTTTAGAAGTGAATATTTGTGTTCTCAGAAGATTTCGTTGGAAGCGAATTTTTTTGTGTTCTGGGGTCATTTCTTTGGAAATGAATTTTTTTGTGTTCTCCGGTTTGTTTGATTGAAGCAAATTTTTGAAGGAGGGGGTCATTTCGTTGGAAGTGTGTTTTCTGTGCTCTGGAGTCTGTTCGTTGGTAGCGAATTTTTTGTGTTCTCGGGTGATTTCATTGAAAGGGAATTTTTGTATTCTAGGGTGATTTCGTTGAAATGATTTTTATGTGCTCTGGGATGATATCTTTGGAAGAGAATATTTGTGTTCTCAGGAGATTTCTTTGGAAAAGAATTTTTTGTCTTTTGGGGTAATGTCGTTGGAAGAGAATTTTTGTGTTCTCCGGTTTTTTCGATGGAAGCAAATTTTTGAAGTAGGGGGTCATTTCGTTGGAAGCGTGTTTTCTGTGCTCAGGAGTCATTTCGTTGGAAGCGAATTTTTTGTGCTCTGGGGAAATTTTGTTGGAAGCGAATTTTTGTGTTCTCACGTGATTTCTTTGAAAGGGAATTTTTGTGTTCTAGGGTGATATCGTTGGAAGCGAATTTTCTGTGCTCTGGGATGATATCTTTGGAAGCGAATATTTGTGTTCTCAGGTGATTTCGTTGGAAAAGAATTTTTTGTCTACTGGGGTAATGTCGTTTGAAGCGAATTTTTTGTGTTCTCCGGTTTTTTGGATGGAAGCAAATTTTGAAGTAGGGTGTCATTTCGTTGGAAGCATGATTTCTGTGCTCTGGAGTCATTTCGGTGAAGCCAATTTTTTTGGGTTCTCGGGTGATTTCCTTGAAAGGGAATTTTTGCGTTCTAGGTTGATTTCGTTGAAATGATTTTTTTGGGCTCTGGGATGATATCTTTGGAAGCGAATATTTGTGTTCTCAGGAGATTTCGTTGGAAAAGAATTTTTTGTTTTCTCGGGTAATATCATTGGAAGAGAATGTTTTGTGTTCTCCGGGTTTTCGATGGAAGCAAATATTTGAAATAGGGGGTCATTCCTTTGGAAGCGTGTTTTCTGTGCTCAACAGTCATTTCATTGGAAGCAAATTTTTTGTGCTCTGGGGTGATTTCTTTGGAAGCCAATTTTTTGGGTCTCGGGTGATTTCGTTGAAAGGGAATATTTGCTTTCTAGGGTGATTTCGTTGGAAGCGAATTTTTTGGGTCTCCGGTGATTTCGTTGAAAGGGAATATTTGCGTTCTAGGGTGATTTCATTGGAAGCGAATTTTTTGTGCTCTGGAGTCATTTCGTTGGAAGTGAATTTTTTGTGCTTTTTTGTGATTTCGTTGGAAGCGAATATTTGTGTTCTTAGGAGATTTCGTTGCAAGTGATTTTTTTGTGTTCTGGGATAATTTCGTTGGAAGCGAATTTTTTATGTTCTCGGGTGATTTCGTTGAAAGGGAATTTTTGCATTCTTGGGTGATTTCGTTGGAATCGAATTTTTTGTGCTCTGGGATGATATCTTTGGAAGCGAATATTTGTATTCTCAGGAGATTTCGTTGCAAGCGAATTTTTTGTGTTCTGGGGTAATTTCGTTGGAAGCGAATTTTTTGTGTTCTCGGGTGATTTCGTTGAAAGGGAATTTTTGCATTCTTGGGTGATTTCGTTGGAATCGAATTTTTTGTGCTCTGGGATGAAATCTTTGGAAGCGAATATTTGTATTCTCAGGAGATTTCGTTGCAAGCGAATTTTTTGTGTTCTGGGGTAATATCGTTCGAAGCGAATTTTTTGTGTTCTCTGGTGTTTCCGATGAAAGCAAATTTTTTAAGTAGGTGCTCACTTGTTTGGAAGCATGTTTTCTGTGCTCTGGAGTCATTTCGTTGGAAGCAAATTTTTTGTGCTCTGAGATGATATCGTTGGAAGCGAATATTTGTGTTCTCAGGATATTTCATTGGAAAAGAATTTTTTGTCTTCTGGGGTAATATCGTTGGAAGAGAATTTTTTGTGTTCTCCAGTTGTTTCGATGGAAGGAAATTTTTGAAGTATTGGGTCATTTCGTTGGAAGCGTGTTTTCTGTGCTCTGCAGTCATTTCGTTGGAAGCGAATTTTTTGTGCTCTGTTGTGATTTCGTTGGAAGCGAATATTTGTGTTCTCAGGAGATTTCGTTGCAAGTGAATTTTTTGTGTTCTGGGGTAAGTTCGTTGGAAACGAATTTTTGTGCTCTGAGATGATATCGTTGGAAGCGAATATTTGTGTTCTCAGGAGATTTCGTTGCAAGCGAATTTTTTGTGTTCTGGAGTAATTTCTTTGGAAGCGAATTTTTTCTTTTCTCGGTTGATTTCGTTGAAAGGGAATTTTTGTGTTCTAGGGTGATTTCGTTCAAAGAGAATTTTTTGTGCTCTGAGATGATATCTTTGGAAGCGAATATTTGTGTTCTCAGGAAATTTCGTTGGAAGCGAATTTTTTGTGTTCTGGGGTAATTTCGTTGGCAGCGAATTTTTTGTGTTCTCGGGTGATTTCCTTGAAAGGGAATTTTTGCGTTCTAGGGTGATTTCATTGGAAGCGAATTTTTTGTGCTCTGGGATGATATCTTTGGAAGCGAATATTTGTGTTCTCAGGAGATTTCGTTTGAAAAGAATTTTTTGTCTTCTGGGGTAATATCGTTGGAAGAGAATTTTTTTGTGTTCTCCTGTTTTTTCGATGGAAACAAATTTTTGAAGTAGGGGGTCAGTTCGTTGGAAGCGTGTTTTCTGTGCTCTGGAGACATCGTTGGAAGCAAATTTTTTGTGCTCTGAGGTGATTTCGTTGGAAGTGATTTTTTGGGTTCTCGGGTAATTTTGTTGAAAGGGAATTTTTGTGTTCTGGGGTGATTTCTTTGAAATGATTTTTTTGTGTTCTGGCATGATATCTTTGGAAGAGAATATTTGTGTTCCCAGGAGATTTCGTTGGAAAAGAATTTTTTGTCTTCTGGGGTAATGTCGTTTGAAGCGAATTTTTTGTGTTCTCCGGTTTTTTGGATGGAAGCAAATTTTGAAGTAGGGTGTCATTTCCTTGGACGCATGATTTCTATGCTCTGGAGTCATTTCATTGAAGCCAATTTTTTGTGTTCTCGGGTGATTTCCTTGAAAGGGAATTTCTGCGTTCTAGGGTGATTTCGTTGAAATGATTTTTTTTTGCTCTAGGATGATTTCTTTGGAAGCGAATATTTGCGTTCTCAGGAGATTTCGTTGCAAAAGAATTTTTTGTTTTCTGGGGTAATATCGTTGGAAGAGAATTTTTGTGTTCTCCGGTTTTTTCGAAGGAAGCTAATTTTTGAAGTAGGGGGTCATTTCTTTGGAAGCATGTTTTCTGTACTCTGGAGTCATTTCGTTGAAAGCGAATTTTTTGTACTCTGTGGTGATTTTGTTGGAAGCGAATTTTTTTTGCTCTAGGGTGATTTCGATGGAAGCGAATATTTGTGTTCTCAGAAGATTTCATTGCAAGCGAATTTTTTGTGTTCTGGGGTAATTTTGGTGGAACCAAATTTTTTGTGTTCTCGCGTGATTGCGTTGAAAGGGAATTTTTGTGTTCTCGGGTGATTTCGTTGGAAGCGAATTATTTGTGCTCTGGGATGATATCTTTGGAAGCAAATATTTGTGTTCTCAGAAGATTTCGTTGGAAAAGAATTTTTTGTCTTCTGGTGTAATGTCGTTTGAAGCGAATATTTTGTGTTCTCTGGTTTTTTGGATGGGAGCAAATTTTGAAGTAGGGTGTCATTTCTTTGGAAGCATGATTTCTGTGCTATGGAGTCTTTTCGTTGAAACGAATTTTTTGTGTTCTCGGGTGATTTCCTTGAAAGGGAATTTTTGCGTTCTAGGTTGATTTCATTGAAATGTTTTTTTTGTGCTCTGGGATGATATCTTTGGAAGCGAATGTTTGTGTTCTCAGGAGATTTCGTTGGAAAAGAATTTTTTGTTTTCTGGGGTAATATCGTTGGAAGAGAATGTTTTGTGTTCTCCGGTTTTTTCGATGGAAGCAAATTATTGAAGTATGGGGTCATTTCTTTGGAAGCTTGTTTTCTGTGCTCTGGAGTCATTTTGTTCGAATCAAATTTTTTGTGCTCTGGGGTGATTTCGTTGGAAGTGAATATTTTTGTTCTTAGGATATTTCGTTGCAAGTGAATTTTTTGTCTTCTGGGGTAATGTTGTTGGAAGAAAATTTTTTGTGTTTCTCTGTTTTTTCGATGGAAGCAAATTTTGAAGTAGGGTGTCATTTCATTGGAAGCGAATTTTTTGTGTTCCTGGGTGATTTCGTTGAAAGGGAATTTTTGTGTTTTAGGGTGATTTCGTTGGAAGGGAATTTTTGTGTTCTAGGGTGATTTCGTTGGAAGCGAACTTATTGTGCTCTGGGATGATATCTTTGGAAGTGAATATTTGTGTTCTCGGGAGATTTCTTTGGAAAAGAATTTTTTGTCTTCTGGGGTAATATCGTTGGAAGTAAATTTTTTATTTTCTCCGGTTTTTTCGATGGAAGCAAATTTTTGAAGTAGGGGGTCCTTTCGTTGGAAGCGTGTTTTCTGTGCTCAGGAGTCATTTCGTTGGAAACGAATTTTTCGTGCTCTGGGTTGATTTCTTTGGAAGCGATTTTTCTTGTGTTCTCGGGTGATTTCAATGGAAGCGAATTTTTCATGTTTTAGGGTTATTTCTTTAGAAGCACATATTTGTGATCCCGAGTGATTTAGATGGAAGCAAATTTCTTCCGTTCTGGGGAAATTTCTTAGGAAGCCAATATTTTAGTTCTAGGATGATTTTTTTGGAAGGGAATTTTTTGTGCTCTGGTTTGATTTGGTGGGAAGTACATATTTTCTGTTCTGGGGCAATTTCGTTGGACACGAATTTTTTGTGTTCTAGGGTGATTTCTTTGGATGAGAATAGTTGTGTTCTCAGGAGAATTCGTTGGACACGAATTTTTTTTGTTCTCATGTAATTTCGTTGGAAAAGAATTTTTAGTGTTTTCTGGTCTTTTCGACGGAAGGAAATTTTTGAAGTATGGGGTCATTTCGTTGGAAGCGTGTTTTCTGTGCTGTGGAGTCATTTTGTTAGAAGCGAATTTTTTGTACTCTGGGGTGATTTCGTTGGAAGCGAATTTTTTGTGTTCTCGGTTGATTTTGTGAAAGGGAATTTTTGTGTTCTAGGGTGATTTCATTGGAAGCGAATTTTTGGTGCTCTGGGATGTTTTCTTGGGAAGCGAATTTTGTGTTCTCAGGAGATTTCGTTGGAAAAGAAATTTTTGTCTTCGGGGGTACTTTCGTTGGAAGCGAATTTTTTCTGTTCTGGAGTGATTTCGTTGGAAGTGAATTTTTTGTCTACTGGGGTAATTTCATAGGATGCGAATTTTTTGTGTTCTCGGGTGATTTCGTTGAAAGCTAATTTTTTGTGTTCTAGCATGATTTCGTTGGAAGCGAATTTTTTGTGTTCTGGGGTGATTTCGATGGAAGGAAATTTTTTCTGTTCTTTGGTAATTTCGTTGGAAGCGTGTTTTCTGTGCTCAGGAGTCATTTCGTCGGAAGCTAATTTTTTGTGCTCTGGGGTGATTTCGTTGGAAGCTAATATTTGTGTTCTCAGGAGATTTCATTGCAAGAAAATTTTTTGTGTTCTGGGGTGATTTTTTTGGAAGCGAATTTTTTGTGTTCTCGGGTGATTTCGTTGAAAGGGAATTTTTGTGTTCTAGTGTGATTTCGTTGGATGCGAATTTTTTGTGCTCTGGGATGATTTCTTTGGAAGCGAATATTTGTGTTCTCAGGAGTATTCGTTGTATGCGAATTTTTGGTGTTCTGGGGTGATTTCGTTGGAAGGGAATTTTTGTGTTCTAGGGTGATTTCTTTGAAAGCGAATTTTTTGTGCTCTGGGATGATATCTTTGGAAGCGAATATTTTTTTTCTCAGGAGATTTCATTGGAAAAGAATTTTTTGTCTTCTGGAGTAATATCGTTGGAAGAGAATTTTTTGTGTTCTCCGGTTTTTTCGATGGAAGCAAATTTTAGAAGTAGGGGGTCATTTCCTTGGTTGCGTGTTTTCTGTGTTCTGAAGTCATTTCTTTGGAAGCTAATTTTTTGTGCTCTGGGGTGATTTCGTTGGAAGCAAATTTTTTCTGTTCTCGGGTGATTTCTTTGAAAGGGAATTTTTGTGTTCTAGGGTGATTTCGTTGGAAGCAAATTTTTTGTGCTCTGGGATGATATCCTTGGAAGCGAATATTTGTGTTCTCAGGAGATTTCGTTGGAAAAGAATTTTTTGTCTTCTGGTGTAATATACTTAGAAAAGAATTTTTTGTGTTCTCCGGTCTTTTCGATGGAAGCAAATATTTGAAGTATGGGGTCATTTCATTGGAAGCGTGTTTTCTGTGCTCTGGAGTCATTTCGTTGGAAGCAAATTTTTTGTGCTGTGGTGTGATTTCGTTGGAAGCGAATTTTTTGTGCTCTGGGATGTTTTCTTTGGAAGCAAATATTCGTGTTCTCAGGAGATTTCGTTGCAAGCGAATTTTTTGTGTTCTGGGGTAATTTCATTGAAAGGGAATTTTTTATTTTCTAGGTTGATTTCGTTGGAAGCAAATTTTTTGTGCTCTGGAGTGATTTGGTTGGAAGCGAATTTTTTGTCTTCTATGGTGATTTCGATGGAAGCGAATTTTTTATGTTCTAGGGTGATTTCGTTGAAACCAAATTTTTTGTGTTCTGGAGTCATTTCATTGGAAGCGTGTTTTCTGTGCTCTGGAGTCATTTTGTTGGAAGCGAATTTTTTGTGCTCTGGGTTGATTATGTTGGAAGCGAATTTTTTGTATTCTCGGGTGATTTCGTTGAAAGGGAATTTTTTGTGTTCTAGGGTGATTTTGTTGGAAGCGAATTTTTTGTGCTCTGGGATGATTTCTTTAGAAGTGAATATTTGTGTTCTCAGAAGATTTCATTGGAAGAGAATTTTTTGTGTTCTGGGGTCATTTCTTTGGAAATGAATTTTTTGTGTTCTCTGGTTTGTTTGATGGAAGCAAATTTTTGAAGGAGGGGGTCATTTCGTTGGAAGCGTGTTTTCTGTGCTCTGGAGTCATTTCGTTAGAAGCGATTTTTTGTCCTCTGGAGTGATTTCGTTAGAAGCGAATTTTTTGTGTTCTCGGGTGATTTCCTAGAAAGGGAATTTTTTGTGTTCTGGGGTCATTTCGTTGTAAGCGAATTTTTTGTGCTCTGGGGTGATTTCGTTGGTAGCGCATTTTCTGTGTTCTGGGATAATTTCGTTGGAAGTGAATTTTTTGTGTTCTCGGGTGATTTCGATGGAAGCCAATTTTTGAAGTATGGGATCATTTCCTTGGAAGCGTGTTTTCTGTGCTCTGGAGTCATTTCATTGGAAGAGAATTTTTTGTGCTCTGGGGTGATTTTGTTGGAAGCGAAATTTGTGTGTTCTAGGGTAATTTCGTTGGAAGCGAATTTCTTGTGTTCTGGGGGAATTTCGTTGGACGTGAATTTTTTGTGTTCTCGGGTGATTTCTTTGAAAGGAAATTTTTTATGTTCGAGGGTGATTTTGTTGGAAGCGATTTTTTTGTGCTCTGGGATGATTTCTTTAGAAGTGAATATTTGTGTTCTCAGAAGATTTCGTTGGAAGCGAATTTTTTTGTGTTCTGGGGTCATTTCTTTGGAAATGAATTTTTTTGTGTTCTCCGGTTTGTTTGATTGAAGCAAATTTTTGAAGGAGGGGGTCATTTCGTTGGAAGTGTGTTTTCTGTGCTCTGGAGTCTGTTTGTTGGTAGCGAATTTTTTGTGTTCTCGGGTGATTTCATTGAAAGGGAATTTTTGTATTCTAGGGTGATTTCGTTGGAAGCGAATTTTTTGTGCTCTAGGGTGATTTCGTTAGAAGCGAATTTTTTGTGTTCTTGCATGATTTCTTTGAAAGGAAATTTTTGTGTTCTGGGGTGATTTCGTTGAAATGATTTTTATGTGCTCTGGGATGATATCTTTGGAAGAGAATATTTGTGTTCTCAGGAGATTTCTTTGGAAAAGAATTTTTGGTCTTCTGGGGTAATATCGTTGGAAGCGAATTTTTTATATTCTCCGGTTTTTTCGATGGAAGCAAATTTTTGAAGTAGGGGGTCATTTCGTTGGAAGCGTGTTTTCTGTGCTCAGGAGTCATTTCGTTGGAAGCGAATTTTTTGTGCTCTGGGGAAATTTTGTTGGAAGCGAATTTTTGTGTTCTCACGTGATTTCTTTGAAAGGGAATTTTTGTGTTCTAGGGTGATATCGTTGGAAGCGAATTTTCTGTGCTCTGGGATGATATCTTTGGAAGCGAATATTTGTGTTCTCAGGTGATTTCGTTGGAGAAGAATTTTGTCTTCTGGGGTAATATCGTTGGAACAGAATTTTTTGTGTTCTCCGGTTTTTACGATGGAAGCAATTTTTTGAAGTACGGGGTCATTTCGTTGGAAGCGCGTTTTCTCTGCTCAGGAGTCATTTCGTTGGGAGGAAATTTTTTGTGCTCTGAGGTGATTTCGTTGGAAGCGAATTTTTTGGGTTCTCGGGTGATTTTGTTGAAAGGGAATTTTTGTGTTCTGGGGTGATTTCGTTGAAATGATTTTTTTTGTGTTCTGGGATGATATCTTTGGAAGAGAATATTTGTGTTCCCAGGAGATTTCGTTGGAAAAGAATTTTTTGTCTACTGGGGTAATGTCGTTTGAAGCGAATTTTTTGTGTTCTCCGGTTTTTTGGATGGAAGCAAATTTTGAAGTAGGGTGTCATTTCGTTGGAAGCATGATTTCTGTGCTCTGGAGTCATTTCGGTGAAGCGAATTTTTTTGTGTTCTCGGGTGATTTCCTTGAAAGGGAATTTTTGCGTTCTAGGTTGATTTCGTTGAAATGATTTTTTTGGGCTCTGGGATGATATCTTTGGAAGCGAATATTTGTGTTCTCAGGAGATTTCGTTGGAAAAGAATTTTTTGTTTTCTCGGGTAATATCATTGGAAGAGAATGTTTTGTGTTCTCCGGGTTTTCGATGGAAGCAAATATTTGAAATAGGGGGTCATTTCTTTGGAAGCGTGTTTTCTGTGCTCAACAGTCATTTCATTGGAAGCAAATTTTTTGTGCTCTGGGGTGATTTCGTTGGAAGCCAATTTTTTGGGTCTCGGGTGATTTCGTTGAAAGGGAATATTTGCTTTCTAGGGTGATTTCGTTGGAAGCGAATTTTTTGGGTCTCCGGTGATTTCGTTGAAAGGGAATATTTGCGTTCTAGGGTGATTTCATTGGAAGCGAATTTTTTGTGCTCTGGAGTCATTTCGTTGGAAGTGAATTTTTTGTGCTTTTTTGTGCTTTCGTTGGAAGCGAATATTTGTGTTCTCAGGAGATTTCGTTGCAAGTGAATTTTTTGTGTTCTGGGGTAATTTCGTTGGAAGCGAATTTTTTGTGTTCTCGGGTGATTTCGTTGAAAGGGAATTTTTGCATTCTTGGGTGATTTCGTTGGAATCGAATTTTTTGTGCTCTGTGATGATATCTTTGGAAGCGAATATTTGTATTCTCAGGAGATTTCGTTGCAAGCGAATTTTTTGTGTTCTGGGGTAATATCGTTCGAAGCGAATTTTTTGTGTTCTCTGGTGGTTCCGATGAAAGCAAATTTTTTAAGTAGGGGCTCATTTGTTTGGAAGCATGTTTTCTGTGCTCTGGAGTCATTTCGTTGGAAGCAATTTTTTTGTGCTCTGAGATGATATCGTTGAAAGCGAATATTTGTGTTCTCAGGATATTTCATTGGAAAAGAATTTTTTGTCTTCTGGGGTAATATCGTTGGAAGAGAATTTTTTGTGTTCTCCAGTTGTTTCGATGGAAGGAAATTTTTGAAGTATTGGGTCATTTCGTTGGAAGCGTGTTTTCTGTGCTCTGCAGTCATTTCGTTGGAAGCGAATTTTTTGTGCTCTGTTGTGATTTCGTTGGAAGCGAATATTTGTGTTCTCAGGAGATTTCGTTGCAAGTGAATTTTTTGTGTTCTGGGGTAAGTTCGTTGGAAACGAATTTTTGTGCTCTGAGATGATATCGTTGGAAGCGAATATTTGTGTTCTCAGGAGATTTCGTTGCAAGCGAATTTTTTGTGTTCTGGAGTAATTTCTTTGGAAGCGAATTTTTTCTTTTCTCGGGTGATTTCGTTGAAAGGGAATTTTTGTGTTCTAGGGTGATTTCGTTCAAAGAGAATTTTTTGTGCTCTGAGATGATATCTTTGGAAGCGAATATTTGTGTTCTCAGGAAATTTCGTTGGAAGCGAATTTTTTGTGTTCTGGGGTAATTTCGTTGGAAGCGAATTTTTTGTGTTCTCGGGTGATTTCCTTGAAAGGGAATTTTTGCGTTCTAGGGTGATTTCATTGGAAGCGAATTTTTTGTGCTCTGGGATGATATCTTTGGAAGCGAATATTTGTGTTCTCAGGAGATTTCGTTGGAAAAGAATTTTTTGTCTTCTGGGGTAATATCGTTGGAAGAGAATTTTTTGTGTTCTCCTGTTTTTTCGATGGAAACAAATTTTTGAAGTAGGGGGTCAGTTCGTTGGAAGCGTGTTTTCTGTGCTCTGGAGACATCGTTGGAAGCAAATTTTTTGTGCTCTGAGGTGATTTCGTTGGAAGTGATTTTTTTGGGTTCTCGGGTGATTTTGTTGAAAGGGAATTTTTGTGTTCTGGGGTGATTTCTTTGAAATGATTTTTTTGTGTTCTGGCATGATATCTTTGGAAGAGAATATTTGTGTTCCCAGGTGATTTCGTTGGAAGCGAATTTTTTGTGCTCTACGGTGATTTCGATGGAAGCGAATATTTGTGTTCTCAGAAGATTTCATTGCAAGCGAATTTTTTGTGTTCTGGGGTAATTTTGGTGGAACCGAATTTTTTGTGTTCTCGGGTGATTTCGTTGAAAGGGAATTTTTGTGTTCTAGTGTGATTTCGTTGGAAGCGAATTTTTTGTGTTCTCGGGTGATTTTGTGAAAGGGAATTTTTGTGTTCTAGGGTGATTTCGTTGGAAGCGAATTTTTTGTGCTCTGGGATGTTTTCTTTGGAAGCGAATTTTGTGTTCTCAGGAGATTTCGTTGGAAAAGAAATTTTTGTCTTCGGGGGTAATTTCGTTGGAAGCGAATTTTTTCTGTTCTGGAGTGATTTCGTTGGAAGTGAATTTTTTGTCTACTGGGGTAATTTCATAGGATGCGAATTTTTTGTGTTCTCGGGTGATTTCGTTGAAAGCTAATTTTTTGTGTTCTAGCATGATTTCGTTGGAAGCGAATTTTTTGTGTTCTGGGGTGATTTCGATGGAAGGAAATTTTTTCTATTCTTTGGTAATTTCGTTGGAAGCGTGTTTTCTGTGCTCAGGAGTCATTTCGTCGGAAGCTAATTTTTTGTGCTCTGGGTTGATTTCGTTGGAAGCGAATATTTGTGTTCTCAGGAGATTTCGTTGGAAAAGAATTTTTTGTCTTCTGGTGTAATATACTTAGAAAAGAATTTTTTGTGTTCTCCGGTCTTTTCGATGGAAGCAAATATTTGAAGTATGGGTTCATTTCGTTGGAAGCGTGTTTTCTGTGCCCTGGAGTCATTTCGTTGGAAGCAAATTTTTTGTGCTCTGGGGTGATTTCGTTGGAAGCGAATATTTGTGCTCTCAGGAGATTTCATTGCAAGCTAATTTTTTCTGTTCTGGGGTGCTTTCTTTGGAATCAAATTTTTTGTTTTCTCTGGTGATTTCGTTGAAAGGGAATTTTTGTGTTCTAGGGTGATTTCTTTGGAAGCGAAGTTTTTGTGCTCTGGGATGATATCTTTGGAAGCGAATATTTGTGTTCTCGGGACATTTCTTTGGAAGCGAATTTTTTGTGTTCTGGTGTAATTTAGTTAGAAACGAATTTTTTGTGTTTTCCAGTCTTTTCGATGGAGCAAATTTTTGAAGTAGAGGGTCATTTCGTTGGAAGCATGTTTTCTGTGCTGTGGAGTCATTTTGTTGGAAGCAAATTTTTTGTACTCTGTGGTGATTTCGTTGGAAGCGAACATTTGTGTTCTCAGGAGATTTCGTTGCAAGCGAATTTTTGGTGTTCTTATGTGATTTCATTGGAAGAGAATTTTTTTGTTCTAGGGTGATTTCTTTGGAAGCAAATTTTTTGTGCTCTGGGATGATAAGATTGGAAGCCAATATTTGTGTTCTCAGGAGATTTCATTGGAAAAGAATTTTTTGTCTTCTGGGGTAATATCGTTGGAAGAGAATTTTTTGTGTTCTCCGATTTTTTCGATGGAAGCAAATTTTAGAATTACGGGGTCATTTCGTTCGATGGGTGTTTTCTGTGTTCTGGAGTCATTTCTTTGGAAGCTAATTTTTTGTGCTCTGGGGTGATTTCGTTGGAAGCGAATTTTTTGTGTTCTCGGGTGATTTTTTTGAAAGGGAATTTTTGTGTTCTAGGGTGATTTCATTGGAAGCAAATTTTTTGTGTTCTCTGGTGATTTTTTTGAAAGGGAATTTTTGTGTTCTAGGGTGATTTCATTGGAAAAGAATTTTTTGTCTTCTGGGGTAATATCGTTAGAAGAGAATTTTTTGTGTTCTCCGGTCTTTTCGATGGAAGCAAATTTTGAATTATGGGGTCATTTTGTTGGAAGAGTGTTTTCTGTGCTCTGGAGTCATGTCGTTGGAAGCGAATTTTTTGTGCTCTGGGGTGATTTTGTTGGAAGCGAATATTTGTGTTCTCTGGAGATTTCGTTGCAAGCGAATTTTTGTGTTCTGGAGTAATTTATTTGGAAGCGAATTTTTTGGGTTCTCGGGTTATTTCTTTGAAAGGGAATTATTGTGTTCTAGGATGATTTCGTTTGAAGCGAATTCTATGTGCTCTGGGATGATATATTTGGAAGCGAATATTCGTGTTCTCGGCATATTTCGTTGGAAAAGAATTTTTTGTTTTCTGGGGTAATATCGTTGGAAGATAATTTTTTGTGTTCACCGGTTTTTTCGATGGAAGCAAATTTTGAAATAGGGTGTCATTTCGTTGGCAGCATCTTTTCTGTGCTCTGTAGTCATTTCATTGGAAGCGAATTTTTGGTGCTCTGTGGTGATTTCTTTGGAAGCGAATATTTGTGTTCTCAGGAGATTTCGTAGCAAGCAATTTTTTGTGTTCTGGTGTAATTTTGTTGGAAGCGAATGTTTTGTGCTCTGGGATGATATCTTTGGAAGCGAATATTGGTGTTCTCAGGAGATTTCGTTGGAAAAGGATTTTTTGTCTTCTGGGGTAATATCGTTGGAAGAGAATTTTTTGTGTTCTCCGGTTTTTTCGATGGAAGCAAATTTTTGAAGTAGGGGGTCATTTCGTTGGAAGTGTGTTTTCTGTGCTCTGGAGTCATTTCTTTGGAAATGAATTTTTTGTGCTCTGGGGTGATTTCTTGGGAAGCGAATATTTATGTTCTCAGGAGATTTCATTGGAAAAGAATTTTTTGTCTTCTGGGGTAATGTCGTTGGAAGAGAATTTTTTGTGTTCTCCGTTTTTTTCGATGGAAACAAATTTTGAAGTAGCGTGTCATTTCGTTTGAAGCATGTTTTCTGTGCTCTGGAATAATTTCGTTGGAAGCGAATTTTTGGTGCTCTGGGGTGATTTCTTTGGAAGCGAATATTTGTGTTCTCAGGAGATTTCATTGCAAGCGAATTTTTTGTGTTCTGGTGTAATTTTGTTGGAAGCGAATTTTTTGTGCTCTGGGATGATATCTTTGGAAGTGAATATTGGTGTTCTCAGGAGATTTTGTTGGAAAAGAATTTTTTGTGTTCTGGGGTAATGTCGTTGGAAGAGAATTTTTTGTGTTCTCCGGTTTTTTCGATGGAAACAAATTTTGAAGTAACGTGTCATTTAGTTGGAAGCATGTTTTCTGTGCTCTGGAACAATTTCGTTGAAAGCGAATTTTTTGTGTTCTGGTGTAATTTTGTTGGAAGCGAATTTTTTGTTTTCTCGGGTGATTTCGTTGAAAGGGAGTTTTTGTGTTCTAGGATGATTTCATTGGAAGCGAATTTTTTGTGCTCTGGGGTGATTTCTTTGGAAGCGAATTTTTTGGGTTATCGGGTGATTTCGTTGAAAGGGAATTTTTGCGTTATAGGGAGATTTCACTGAAATGATTTTTTGTGCTCTGGGATGATGTCTTTGGAAGCGAATATTTGTGTTCTCTGGAGATTTTGTTGCAAGCGAATTTTTTTTGTTCTGGAGTAATTTCTTTGGAAGCGAATTTTTTGGGTTCTCGGGTGGTTTCTTTGACAGGGAATTTTTGCATTCTAGGGTAATTTCATTGTAAGCAATTTTTTTTGCTCTGGGATGATATCTTTGGAAGCGAATATTTATATTCTCAGGAGATTTCCTTGGAAAAGAATTTTTTTGTCTTCTGGGGTAATATCGTTGGACGAGAATTTTTTGTGTTCTCCATTTTTTTCGATGGAAGCAAATTTTTGAAGTAGGGTGTCATTTCGTTGGAAGCGTGTTTTCTGTGTTCTGGAGTCATTTCGTTGGAAGAGAATTTTTTGTGCTCTGGGGTGATTTCATTGGAAGCGAATTTTTTGTCCTCTGGGATGATATCTTTGGAAGCGAATATTTATATTCTCAGGAGATTTCGTTGGAAAAGAATTTTTTGTCTTCTGGGGTAATATCGTTGGACGAGAATTTTTTGTGTTCTCCATTTTTTTCGATGGAAGCAAATTTTTGAAGTAGGGGGTCATTTCTTTGGAAGCGTGTTTTCTGTGCTCTGGAGTCATATCGTTGGAAGCTAATTTTTTGTGCTCTGGGGTGATTTCGTTGGAAGCGAATATTTGTGTTCTCAGGAGATTTCATTGCAAGCGAATTTTTTTGTATTCTGGAGTCATTTCTTTGGAAGCGAATTTTTTGTGTTCTCGGGTGATTTCGTTGAAAGGGCATTTTTGCGTTCTAGGGTGATTTCATTGGAAGCGATTTTTTTGTGCTCTGGGATGATATCTTTGGAAGCAAATATTTATGTTCTCAGGAGATTTCTTTGGAAAAGAATTTTTTGTCTTCTGGGGTAATGTCTTTGGAAGAGAATTTTTTGTGTTCTCCGGTTTTTTCGATGGAAGCAAATTTTTGAAGTAGGGGGTCATTTCATTGGAAGCATGTTTTCTGTGCTCTGGAGTCATTTCGTTGGAAGCGAATTTTTTGTGCTCTGGTGTGATTTCGTTGGAAACGAATTTTTTGTGTTTTCGGGTGATTTCGTTGCAAGTGAATTTTTTGTGTTCTCAGGAGATTTCTTTGGAAAAGAATTTTTTTGTCTTCTGGGGTAATGTCGTTGGAAGAGAATTTTTTGTGTTCTCCGGTTTTATCAATTGAAGCAATTTTTTGAAGTAGTGGGTCATTTCGTTGGAAGCTTGTTTTCTGTGCTCTGGAGTCATTTTGTTCGAAGTGAATTTTTTGTTTTCTTGGGTGATTTCGTTGGAAGCGAATATTTGTGTTCTCAGGAGATTTCATTGCAAGCAAATTTTTTGTATTCTGGTGTCATTACGTTGGAAGCGAATTTTTTGTGTTCTCGGGTGTTTTCGTTGAAAGGGAATTTTTTGTGTTCTCAGGAGATTTCTTTGGAAAACAATTTTTGGTCTTCTGGGGTAATGTCGTTGGAAGAGAATTTTTTGTGTTCTCCACTTTTTTCGATGGAAGCAATATTTTGAAGTAGTGGGTCATTTCGTTGGAAGCGTGTTTTCTGTGATCTGGAGTCATTTGGTTGGAAGCGAATTTTTTGTACTCTGGGGTGATATCGTTGGAAGCGAATATTTGTCTTCTCAGGAGATTTCGTTGGAAAAGTATTTTTTGTCTTCTGGGGTAGTATCGTTGGAAGAGAATTTTTTGTTTTCTCTGGTTTTTTGATGGAAGCTAATTTTTAAGTAGGGGGTCATTTCATTGGAAGCATGTTTTCTGTGCTCTGGAGTCATTTCGTTGGAAGCGAATTTTCTGTGCTCTGGGGTGATTTCATTGGAAGCAAATTTTTTGTGCTCTGGGCTGATATCATTGGAAGCGAATCTATGTGTTCCCAGGAGATTTCGTTGGAAAAGAATTTTTTGTCTTCTGGGGTAATGTCGTTGGAAGAGAATTTTTTGTGATCTCCGGTTTTTTCGATGGAAGCAAATTTTTGAAGTGGGTCATTTCGTTGGAAGCGTGTTTTCTGTGCTCTGGAGTCATTTCGTTGTAATCAAATTTCTGGTGCTCTGGGCTCATTTCTTTGGAATCGAATATTTGTGTTCTCAGGAGATTTCGTGGCAAGTGAATTTTTTGTGTTCTGGAGTAATTTCCTTGGAAGCGAACTTTTTGTGTTTTTGCGTGATATCTTTAAAAGGGAATTTTTGCGTTCTTGGGTTATTTCATTGGAAGCGAATTTTTTGTGCTCTGGCATGATATCTTTGAAAGCAAATATTTGTGTTCTCAGGAGATTTCGTTGGAAAAGAATTTTTTGTCCTATGGGGTAATGTCGTTGGAAGAGAATTTTTGTGTTCTCCGGTTTTTTCGATGGAAGCAAATTTTGAAGTAGGGTGTCATTTCGTTGGAAGCATTTTTTCTGTGCTCTGGAGTCATTTCTTTGGGAGCGAATTTTTTGTGTTCTCGGGTGATTTCGTTGGAAGTGAATTTTTGCATTCTAGGGTGATTTCGTTGGAAGCGAATTTTTTGTGCTCTGTGATGATATCTTTGGAAGCGAATATTTATATTCTCAGGAGATTTTGTTGGAAAAGAATTTTTTGTCTTCTGGGGTAATATCGTTGGACGAGAATTTTTTGTGTTCTACATTTTTTTCGATGGAAGCAAATTTTTGAAGTAGGGTGTCATTTCGTTGGAAGCGTGTTTTCTGTGTTCTGGAGATATTTCGTTGGAAGCGAATTTTTTGTGCTCTGCGGTGATTTCATTGGAAGCGAATTTTTTGTGCTCTGGGATGATATCTTTGGAAGCAAATATTTATATTCTCAGGAGTTTTCGTTGGAAAAGAATTTTTTGTCTTTGGGGGTAATATCGTTGGAAGAGAATTTTTTGTGTTCTCCGGTTTTTTCGATGGAAGCAAATTTTTGAAGTAGTCGGTCATTTCGTTGGAAGCGTGTTTTCTGTGCTCTGGAGTCTTTTCGTTGGAATCAAATTTCTGGTGCTCTGGGCTCATTTCTTTGGAAGCGAATATTTTTGTTCTCAGGAGATTTCGTTGCAAGCAAATTTTTTGTGTTCTGGAGTAATTTCCTTGGAAGCGAATTTTTTGTGTTCTCGCGTGATTTCTTTGAAAGGGAATTTTTGCGTTCTTGGGTGATTTCGTTGGAAGCGAATTTTTTGTGCTCTGTGATGATATCTTTGGAAGCGAATATTTGTGTGCTCAGGAGATTTCTTTGGAAAAAAATTTTTTGTCTTTTGGGGTAATATCGTAGGAAGAGAATTTTTTGTGATCTCCGGTTTTTTCGATGGAAGCAAATTTTTGAAGTGGGTCATTTCGTTGGAAGCGTGTTTTCTGTGCTCTGGAGTCATTTCGTTGGAATCAAATTTCTGGTGCTCTGGGCTCATTTCTTTGGAATCGAATATTTGTGTTCTCAGGAGATTTCGTTGCAAGCGAATTTTTTGTGTTCTGGAGTAATTTCCTTGGAAGCGAATTTTTTGTGTTTTCGCGTGATATCTTTAAAAGGGAATTTTTGCGTTCTTGGGTTATTTCTTTGGAAGCGAATTTTTTGTGCTCTGGCATGAAATCTTTGAAAGCAAATATTTGTGTTCTCAGGAGATTTCGTTGGAAAAGAATTTTTTGTCCTCTGGCGTAATGTCGTTGGAAGAGAATTTTTGTGTTCTCCGGTTTTTTCGATGGAAGCAAATTTTGAAGTAGGGTGTCATTTCGTTGGAAGCATTTTTTCTGTGCTCTGGAGTCATTTCTTTGGAAGCGAATTTTTTGTGTTCTCGGGTGATTTCGTTGGAAGTGAATTTTTGCATTCTAGGGTGATTTCGTTGGAAGCGAATTTTTTGTGCTCTGTGATGATATCTTTGGAAGCGAATATTTATATTCTCAGGAGATTTCGTTGGAAAAGAATTTTTTGTCTTCTGGGGTAATATCGTTGGACGAGAATTTTTTGTGTTCTTCATTTTTTTCGATGGAAGCAAATTTTTGAAGTAGGGTGTCATTTCGTTGGAAGCGTGTTTTCTGTGTTCTGGAGTCATTTCGTTGGAAGCGAATTTTTTGTGCTCTGCGGTGATTTCATTGGAAGCGAATTTTTTGTGCTCTGGGATGATATCTTTGGAAGCAAATATTTATATTCTCAGGGGATTTCGTTGGAAAATAATTTTTTGTCTTTGGGGGTAATATCGTTGGATGAGAATTTTTTGTGTTCTCCATTTTTTTCGATGGAAGCAAATTTTTGAAGTAGGGCGTCATTTCTTTGGAAGAGTGTTTTCTGTGCTCTGGAGTCATTTCTTTGGAAGCGAATTTTTTGGGTTCTCGGGTGATTTCGTTGAAAGGGAATTTGTGCGGTCTAGGGTGATTTTGTTGAAATGATTTTTTTGTGCTCTGGGATGATATCTTTGGAATCAAATATTTGTGTTCTCAGGAGATTTCGTTGGAAAAGAATTTTTTGTCTTCTGGGGTAATGTCGTTGGAAGAGAATTATTTGTGTTCTCCAGTTTTTTCGATCGAAGCAAATTTTTGAAGTAGGGGGTCATTTCGTTAGAAGCGGGTTTTCTGTGCTCTGGAGTCATTTCAGTGGAAGCGAATTTTTTCTTCTCTGGCGTGATTTCGATGGAAGCGAATATTTGTGTTCTCAGGAGATTTCATTGCAACCAAATTTTTGTGTTTTGGGGTAATTTCGTTGGTACCGAATTTTTGTGTTCTCGCGTGATTTCGTTGAAAGGGAATTTTTGTGTTCTGGGGTGATTTTGTTGGACGTGATTTTTTTTGTGCTCTGGGATGATTACTTATGAAACGAATTTTGTGTTCTCAGGAGATTTCGTAGCAAGTGAATTTTTTGTGTTCTCAGGAAATTTCATTGAAAAAGAATTTTTTGTCTTCTGGGGTAATAACGTTGGAATAGAATTTTTTGTGTTCTCCGAATTTTCGATGGAAGCAAATTTTTGAAGTAGGGGTCATTTCATTGGAAGCATGTTTTCTGTGCTCTGGCGTAATTTCGTTGGAAGCGAATTTTTTGTGCTCTGGGGTGATTTCGTTGTAATGGAATATTTGTGTTCTCTGGAGATTTTGCTGCAAAAGAATTTTTTGTCTTATGGGGTAATGTCGTTGGAAGAGAATTTTTTGTGTTCTCCGGTTTTTTCGATGGAAGCAATTTTTTGAAGTAGTATGTCATTTCGTTGGAAGCATGTTTTCTGTGCTCTGGAGTCATTTCATTGGAAGGGAATTTTTTGTGCTCTGGGTGATTTCGGTGGAAGCGAATTTTTTGTGTTCTCGGGTGATTTTGTTGAAAGGAAATTTTTGTGTTCTAGGGTGATTTTGTTGGAAGCGAAGTTTTTCTGCTTTGAGTTGTTTTGGTTGGAAGTAATTTTTTCTATTCTGGGGTAATTTTTTGGACGAGAATTTTTTGTGTTCTTGGGTGATTTCGTTGGGAGCGAATTTTTTGTGTTCTGGAGTATTACGTTGGAAGCCAATTTTTTGTGTTCTTGGTTGATTTCCTTGGCCGTGAATTTTTAGTGTTCTGGGGTCATTTTGTGGGAAGCGAATTTTTTGTGTTCTCAGGTGATTTCGATAGAAGCAAATTTTTGAAATATTGGTTCATTTCTTTGGAAGCGTGTTTTCTGTGCTCTGTAGTCATTTGGTTGGAAGCGAATATTTGTGTTCTCTGGAGATTTAGTTGCAAACGAATTTTTTGTGTTCTGGGGTAATTTCGTTGGAAGCGAATTTTTTGTGTTCTCAGATGATTTCGATGTAACCAATATTTGAAGTAGGGGGTCATTTCGTTAGAAGCTTGTTTTCTGTGCCCTGGAGTCATTTCGTTGCAAGCGAATATTTCTGCTCTGGATTGATTTCGTTGGAAGCGAATTCTTTGTGTTCTCGGGTGATTTCGTTGAAAGGAAATTTTTTGTGGTCTAGGATGATTTCGTTGGAAGCGAATTTTTTGTGCTCTGGGACGTTTTCTTTGGAAGCGAATATTTGTGTTCTCAGGAGATTTCGGTGGAAGCGAATTTTTTGTGTTTTGGGGTAATTTCGTTGGAAGAGAATTTTTTGTGTTCTTGGGTGATTTCGATGGAAGCAAATTTTGGAAGTATGGTATCATTTCGTTGGATTCGTGTTTTCAGTGCTCTGGATTCATTTCGTTGGAAACGAGTTTTTTGTGCTCTGGGGTGATTTCTTTGGAAGCGAACATTTGTGTTCTCAGATTTCGTTGGAAAAGAATTTTTGTGTTCTTGGGTAGTTTCGTTGGAAGCGAATTATTTGTGTTCTCGGGTGATTTCGATGGAAGCAAATTTTTGAAGTATGGGATCATTTCGTTGGAAGCGTGTTTTCTGTGCTCTGGAGTTATTTCTTTGGAAGCGAATTTTTTGAGTTCTAGGGTGATTTCGTTGGAAGCAAATATTTGTGTTCTCAGAAGATTTCGTTGCAAGCGAGTTTTTTCTGTTCTCCGGTTTTTTCGATGGAAGTAAATTTTTGAAGCAGGGGGTCATTTCTTTGGAAGCGTGTTTTCAGTGCTCTGGAGTCATTTCGTTGGAAGGGATTTTTTTGTGCTCTGGGTGATTTCATTGGAAGCGAATATTTTCTGTTCTGTGGTAATTTCGTTGGACGAAAAGTTTTTGTGTTCTCTGGTGATTTCGTTGAAAGGGATTTTTTTGTGTTCTAGGGTGATTTCGTTGGAAGCGATTTTTTGTGCTCTGGGTTTATTTTGTTGGAAATAATTTTTGCTATTCTGGGGTTATTTTGTTGGACAAAAATTTTTTGTGTTCTCTGGTGATTGCGTTGAAAGGGAATTTTTGGTGTTCTAGGGTGATTTCATTGGAAGCGAATTTTTTGTTCTCTGGGATGATATCTTTGGAAGCTAATATTTGTGTTCTCAGGAGATTTCGTTTGAAGCGAATTTGTTGTCTTCTGGGGTAATATCGTTGAAAGAGAATTTTTTGTGTTCTCCGGTTTTTTCGATGGAAGCAAATTTTTGAAGTAGGGGGTCATTTCGTTGGAAGCGTGTTTTCTGTGCTCTGGAGTCATTTCATTGGAAGCGAATTTTTGGTGCTCTGTGGTGATTTCTTTGGAAGCGAATATTTGTGTTCTCAGGAGATTTCGTTGCAAGCAATTTTTTGTGTTCTGGTGTAATTTTGTTGGAAGCGAATGTTTTGTGCTCTGGGATGATATCTTTGGAAGCGAATATTGGTGTTCTCAGGAGATTTCGTTGGAAAAGGATTTTTTGTCTTCTGGGGTAATATCGTTGGAAGAGAATTTTTTGTGTTCTCCGGTTTTTTGATGGAAGCAAATTTTTGAAGTAGGGGGTCATTTTGTAGGAAGTGTGTTTTCTGTGCTCTGGAGTCATTTCTTTGGAAATGAATTTTTTGTGCTCTGGGGTGATTTCGTGGGAAGCGAATATTGGTGTTCTCAGGAGATTTTGTTGGAAAGAATTTTTTGTCTTCTGGGGTAATGTCGTTGGAAGAGAATTTTTTGTGTTCTCCGGTTTATTCGATGGAAACAAATTTTGAAGTAACGTGTCATTTAGTTGGAAGCATGTTTTCTGTGCTCTGGAACAATTTCGTTGAAAGCGAATTTTTTGTGTTCTGGTGTAATTTTGTTGGAAGCGAATTTTTTGTTTTCTCGGGTGATTTCGTTGAAAGGGAGTTTTTGTGTTCTAGGGTGATTTCATTGGAAGCGAATTTTTTGTGCTCTGGGATGATTTCGTTGGAAGCGAATTTTTTGGGTTATCTTGTGATTTCGTTGAAAGGGAATATTTGCGTTCTAGGGAGATTTCATTGAAATGATTTTTTGTGCTCTGGAATGATATCTTTGGAAGCGAATATTTGTATTCTATGGAAATTTCGTTGCAAGCAAATTTTTTTTTGTTCTGGAGTAATTTCTTTGGAAGCGAATTTTTTGGGTTCTCGGGTGGTTTCTTTGACAGGGAATTTTTGTGTTCTAGGGTAATTTCGTTGTAAGCAAATTTTTTGTGCTCTGGGATGATATCTTTGGAAGCGAATATTTATGTTTTCAGGAGATTTCCTTGGAAAAGAATTTTTTGTCTTCTGGGGTAATATTGTTGGAAGAGAATTTTTTGTCTTCTCCGGTTTTTGCGATGGAAGCAAATTTTTGAAGTAGGGTGTCATTTCGTTGGAAGTATGTTTTCTGTTGTCTGGAGTCATTTCATTGGAAGCAAATTTTTTGTACTCTGGTGTGATTTTGTTGGAAGCGAATTTTTTGAGTTCTCGGGTGATTTCGTTGAAAGGGAATTTTTGCGTTCTAGGGTGATTTTGTTGGAAGCGATTTTTTTGTGCTCTGGTATGATATCTTTGGAAGCGAATATTTATATTCTCAGGAGATTTCATTGGAAAAGAATTTTTTGTCTTCTGGGGTAGTATCGTTGGACGAGAATTTTTTGTGTTCTCCATTTTTTGCGATGGAAGCAAATTTTTGAAGTAGGGGGTCATTTCTTTGGAAGCGTGTTTTCTGTGCTCTGGAGTCATATCGTTGGAAGCTAATTTTTTGTGCTCTGGGGTGATTTCGTTGGAAGCGAATATTTGTGTTTTCAGGAGATTTTATTGCAAGCGAATTTTTTTGTATTCTGGAGTCATTTCTTTGGAAGCGAATTTTTTGTGTTCTCGGGTGATTTCGTTGAAAGGGAATTTTTGCGTTCTAGGGTGATTTCATTGGAAGCGATTTTTTTGTGCTCTGGGATGATATCTTTGGAAGCAAATATTTATGTTCTCAGGAGATTTCTTTGGAAAAGAATTTTTTGTCTTCTGGGGTAATGTCTTTGGAAGAGAATTTTTTGTGTTCTCCGGTTTTTTCGATGGAAGCAAATTTTTGAAGTAGGGGGTCATTTCATTGGAAGCATGTTTTCTGTGCTCTGGAGTCATTTCGTTGGAAGCGAATTTTTTGTGCTCTGGTGTGATTTCGTTGGAAACGAATTTTTTGTGTTTTCGGGTGATTTCGTTGCAAGTGAATTTTTTGTGTTCTCAGGAGATTTCTTTGGAAAAGAATTTTTTGTCTTCTGGGGTAATGTCGTTGGAAGAGAATTTTTTGTGTTCTCCGGTTTTATCAATTGAAGCAATTTTTTGAAGTAGTGGGTCATTTCGTTGGAAGCTTGTTTTCTGTGCTCTGGAGTCATTTTGTTCGAAGCGAATTTTTTGTTTTCTTGGGTGATTTCGTTGGAAGCGAATATTTGTGTTCTCAGGAGATTTCATTGCAAGCAAATTTTTTGTATTCTGGTGTCATTTCGTTGGAAGCGAATTTTTTGTGTTCTCGGGTGATTTCGTTGAAAGGGAATTTTTTGTGTTCTCAGGAGATTTCTTTGGAAAAGAATTTTTGGTCTTCTGGGGTAATGTCGTTGGAAGAGAATTTTTTGTGATCTCCGGTTTTTTCGATGGAATCAAATTTTTGAAGTGGGTCATTTCGTTGGAAGCGTGTTTTCTGTGCTCTGGAGTCATTTCGTTGGAATCAAATTTCTGGTGCTCTGGGCTCATTTCTTTGGAATCGAATATTTGTGTTCTCAGGAGATTTCGTGGCAAGCGAATTTTTTGTGTTCTGGAGTAATTTCCTTGGAAGCGAATTTTTTGTGTTTTCGCGTGATATCTTTAAAAGGGAATTTTTGCGTTCTTGGGTGATTTCGTTGGAAGCGAATTTTTTGTGCTCTGGCATGATATCTTTGGAAGTGAATATTGGTGTTCTCAGGAGATTTCGTTGGAAAAGAATTTTTTGTCCTATGGGGTAATGTCGTTGAAAGAGAATTTTTGTGTTCTCCGGTTTTTTCGATGGAAGCAAATTTTGAAGTAGGGTGTCATTTCATTGGAAGGATTTTTTCTGTGCTCTGGAGTCATTTCTTTGGAAGCGAATTTTTTGTGTTCTCGGGTGATTTCGTTGGAAGTGAATTTTTGCATTCTAGGGTGATTTCGTTGGAAGCGAATTTTTTGTGCTCTGTGATGATATCTTTGGAAGCGAATATTTATATTCTCAGGAGATTTCGTTGGAAAATTATTTTTTTGTCTTCTGGGGTAATATCGTTGGACAAGAATTTTTTGTGTTCTACATTTTTTTCGATGGAAGCAAATTTTTGAAGTAGGGTGTCATTTCGTTGGAAGCGTGTTTTCTGTGTTCTGGAGATATTTCGTTGGAAGCGAATTTTTTGTGCTCTGGGGTGATTTCATTGGAAGCGAATTTTTTGTGCTCTGGGATGATATTTTTGGAAGCAAATATTTATATTCTCAGGAGATTTCGTTGGAAAAGAATTTTTTGTCTTTGGGGGTAATATCGTTGGAAGAGAATTTTTTGTGTTCTCCGGTTTTTTCGATGGAAGCAAATTTTTGAAGTAGTCGGTCATTTCGTTGGAAGCGTGTTTTCTGTGCTCTGGAGTCATTTCGTTGGAATCAAATTTCTGTTGCTCTGGGCTCATTTCTTTGGAAGCGAATATTTGTGTTCTCAGAAGATTTCGTTGCAAGCAAATTTTTTGTGTTCTGGAGTAATTTCCTTGGAAGCGAATTTTTTTTGTTCTCGCGTGATTTCTTTGAAAGGGAATTTTTGCGTTCTTGGGTGATTTCGTTGGAAGCGAATTTTTTGTGCTCTGTGATGATATCTTTGGAAGCGAATATTTGTGTGCTCAGGAGATTTCTTTGGAAAAAAATTTTTTGTCTTTGTGGGTAATATCGTTGGATGAGAATTTTTTGTGTTCTCCATTTTTTTCGATGGAAGCAAATTTTTGAAGTAGGGCGTCATTTCTTTGGAAGAGTGTTTTCTGTGCTCTGGAGTCATTTCTTTGGAAGCAAATTTTTTGGGTTCTCGGGTGATTTCGTTGAAAGGGAATTTGTGCGGTCTAGGGTGATTTTGTTGAAATGATTTTTTTGTGCTCTGGGATGATATCTTTGGAATCAAATATTTGTGTTCTCAGGAGATTTCGTTGGAAAAGAATTTTTTGTCTTCTGGGGTAATGTCGTTGGAAGAGAATTATTTGTGTTCTCCAGTTTTTTCGATCGAAGCAAATTTTTGAAGTAGGGGGTCATTTCGTTAGAAGCGGGTTTTCTGTGCTCTGGAGTCATTTCGGTGGAAGCGAATTTTTTCTTCTCTGGCGTGATTTCGATGGAAGCGAATATTTGTGTTCTCAGGAGATTTCATTGCAACCAAATTTTTGTGTTTTGGGGTAATTTCGTTGGTACCGAATTTTTGTGTTCTCACGTGATTTCGTTGAAAGGGAATTTTTGTGTTCTGGGGTGATTTTGTTGGAAGTGATTTTTTGTGCTCTGGGATGATTACTTTTAAAACGAATTTTGTGTTCTCAGGAGATTTCGTTGCAAGTGAATTTTTTGTGTTCTCAGGAAATTTCATTGAAAAAGAATTTTTTGTCTTCTGGGGTAATATCGTTGGAATAGAATTTTTTGTGTTCTCCGATTTTTCGATGGAAGCAAATTTTTGAAGTAGGGGTCATTTCATTGGAAGCATGTTTTCTGTGCTCTGGCGTAATTTCGTTGGAAGCGAATTTTTTGTGCTCTGGGGTGATTTCGTTGTAATGGAATATTTGTGTTCTCAGGAGATTTTGCTGCAAAAGAATTTTTTGTCTTATGGGGTAATGTCGTTGGAAGAGAATTTTTTGTGTTCTCCGGTTTTTTCGATGGAAGCAATTTTTTGAAGTAGTATGTCATTTCGTTGGAAGCATGTTTTCTGTGCTCTGGAGTCATTTCGTTGGAAGGGAATTTTTTGTGCTCTGGGTGATTTCGGTGGAAGCGAATTTTTTGTGTTCTCGGGTGATTTTGTTGAAAGGAAATTTTTGTGTTCTAGGGTGATTTTGTTGGAAGCGAAGTTTTTCTGCTTTGGGTTGTTTTGGTTGGAAGTAATTTTTTCTATTCTGGGGTAATTTTTTGGACGAGAATTTTTTGTGTTCTTGGGTGATTTCGTTGGGAGCGAATTTTTTGTGTTCTGGAGTATTACGTAGGAAGCCAATATTTTGTGTTCTTGGTTGATTTCCTTGGCCGTGAATTTTTAGTCTTCTGGGGTCATTTTGTGGGAAGCGAATTTTTTGTGTTCTCAGGTGATTTCGATAGAAGCAAATTGTTGAAATATCGGTTCATTTCTTTGGAAGCGTGTTTTCTGTGCTCTGCAGTCATTTGGTTGGAAGCGAATATTTGTGTTCTCTGGAGATTTAGTTGCAAACGAATTTTTTGTGTTCTGGGGTAATTTCGTTGGAAGCGAATTTTTTCTATTCTCCCGTGATTTCATTGAAAGCGAATTTTTTATGTTCTATTGTGATTTCGTTGGAAGCGAATTTTTTGTGCTCTGGGGTGATTTGGTTAGAAGGGAATTTTTTTCTTCTGTGGTTATTTCGATGGAAGCCAATTTTTTATGTTCTAGGGTGATTTCTTTGGAAGCGAATTTTTTGTGTTCTCGGGTCATTTCATTGGTACATTGTTTTCTGTGCTCTGGAATCATTTCGTTGGTAGCGAATTTTTTGTGCTCTCAGGTGATTTCATTGGAAGCGTTATTTTTGTATTCTCGGGTGATTTCGTTGAAAGGGAATTTTTGTGTTCTAAGCTGATTTCGTTGGTAGCGAATTTTTTGTGCTCTGGGATGATATCTTTGGAAGCGAATTTTTATGTTCTCAGGAGTTTTCGTTAGAAAAGAATTTTTTGTCTTCTGGGGTAATATCGTTGGAAGAGAATTTTTTCTGTTCTCCGGTATTTTCGATGGAAGCAAATTTTGAAATAGTGTGTCATTTCATTGGAAGCATGTTTTCTGTGCTCTGGAGTCATTTCGTTGGAAGCGAATTTTTTGTACTCTGTGGTGATTTCATTGGAAGTGAATTTTTTGTGTTCTCGGGTGATTTCGTTGAAAGGGAATTTTTTGTGTTCTGGGGTCATTTCTTTGGAAGCCTGTTTTCTGTGCTCTGGAGTCATTTCGTTGGAAGCGAATTTTTTGTGTTCTGGGGTGATTTCGATGGAAGCAAATTTTTTGTGTTCTCGGGTGATTTCGATGGAAGCAAATTTTTGAAGTATGTTATCATTTCGTTCGAAGCGTGTTTCCTGTGCTCTGGAGTCATTTCGTTGGAAGCGAATTTTTTGTGTTGTTAGGTGATTTCGTTGAAAGGGAATGTTTAGTGTTCAGGGTGATTTCGTGGAAGCGATTTTTTGTGTTCTGAGTTGATTTCGTTGGAAGCGAATTTTTTGTGTTCTGGGATGATTTCAGTGGAGGCTAATTTTTTGTGTTCTAGGGTGTTTTTGTTGGAAGCGTATTTTTTGTGTTCAGGTTTTCTCGATGGAAGCAAATTTTTGAAGTAGGGTGTCATTTCGTTGGAAGCGTGTTTTCTGTGTTTTGGAGTCATTTCGTTGGAAGCGAATTTTTTTGTGCTCTGGGGTGATTTCTTTGGAAGCGAATTTTTTGTGTTCTGGGGTGATTTCTTTGGAAGCGAATTTTTTGTGTTCTCGGGTGCTTTTGTTGAAAGGGAATTATTGTGTTCTAGGGTGATTTCGTTGGAAGCAAATTTTTTGTGCTCTGGGATGATATCTTTGGAAGCGAATATTTGTGTTCTCAGAAGATTTCATTGGAAAAGAATTTTTTGCCTTCTGGGGTAATATCGTTGGAAGAGAATTCTTTGTGTTCTCCGGTTTTGTCGATGGAAGCAAATTTTTGAAGATGGGGGTTATTTCGTTGGAAGCGTGTTTTTGGTGCTCTGGAGTCATTTCATTAGAATCGAATTTTTTGTGCTTTGGGATGATATCTTTGGAAGCGAATATTTGTGTTCTCATGAGATTTCGTTTGAAAACAATTTTTTGTCTTCTGGGGTAATATCGTTGGAAGCGAATTTTTTGTGTTCTCAGGTCATTTTGTTGAAAGGGAAATTTTGTGTTCTAGGATAATTTTGTTGGAAGCCAATTTTTGTGCTCTGGGTTGATTCCGTTGGAAGTGAATTTTTTGTATTCTCGGGTGATTTCATTGCAAGTGAATTTTTGTGTTCTAGGGTGATTTCGTTGGAAGCGAATTTTTTGTGCTCTGGGATGATATCTTTGGAAGTGAATATTTGTTTTCTCAGGAGATTTCGTTGGAAAAGAATTTTTTGCCTTCTGGGGTAATGTCGTTGGAAGAGAATTTTTTGTGTTCTCCGGTTTTATCAATGGAAGCAATTTTTTGAAGTAGTGGGTCATTTCGTTGGAAGCTTGTTGTCTGTGCTCTGGAGTAATTTTTTTCGAAGCGAATTTTTTGTGTTCTGGGGTGATTTCGTTGGAAGCGAATATTTGTGTTCTCAGGAGATTTCGTTGCAAGTGAATTTTTTGTGTTTTCAGGAGATTTCGTTGGAAAAGAATTTTTGGTCTTCTGGGATAATGTCGTTGGAAAAGAATTTTTTGTGTTCTCCACTTTTTTCGATGGAAGCAATATTTTGATGTAGTGGCTAATTTCGTTGGAAGCGTGTTTTCTGTGATCTGGAGTCATTTAGTTGGAAGCGAATTTTTTGTACTCTGGGGTGATTTCGTTGGAAGCGAATATTTGAGTTCTCAGAAGATTTCTTTTCAAGCGTATTTTTTGGGTTCTTGAGTAATTTCCTTGGAAGCGAATTTTTTGTGTTCTCGCGTGATTTCTTTGAAAGGGAATTTTTGCGTTCTTGGGTGATTTCGTTGGAAGCGAATTTTTTGTGCTCTGGGATGATATCTTTGGAAGGGAATATTTGTGTTCTCAGGAGATTTCGTTGGAAAAGAATTTTTTGTCTTCGCGGGTAATGTCGTTGGAAGAGAATTTTTTGTGTTCTCCGGTTTTTTCGATGGAAGCAATTTTTTGAAGTAGGGGGTCATTTCGTTGGAAGCGTGTTTCCGGTGCTCAGGAGTCATTTCGTTGGAAGCGAATTTTTTGTGCTCTGGGGTGATTTCGTTGGAAGCGAATTTTTTGTGTTCTCGCGTGATTTCTTTGAAAGGGAATTTTTGCATTCTAGGGTGATTTCGTTGGAAGCGATTTTTTTGCACTGGGATGATATCTTTAGAAACTAATATTTGTGTTCTCAGGAGATTTCGTTGGAAAAGAATTTTTTGTCTTCTGGGGTAATGTCGTTGGAAGAGAATTTTTTGTGCTCTGGGGTGATTTCGTTGGAAGCGAAGTTTTTGGGTTCTCAGGTGATTTCTTTGAAAGGGAATTTTTGCATTCTAGGGTAATTTGGTTGGAAGCGAATTTTTGTGCTCTGGGATGATATCTTTAGAAGAGAATATTTGTGTTCTCAGGAGATTTCGTTGGAAAAGAATTTTTTGTCTTCTGGGGTAATATCGTTGGAAGCGAATTTTTTGTGTTCTCCGGTTTTTTCGATGGAAGCAAATTTTTGAAATAGGGGATCACTTCGTTGGAACCGTGTTTTCTGTGATCTGGAGTCATTTCGTTGGAACCGTGTTTTCTGTGCTCAGGAGTCATTTCGTTGGAAGCGAATTTTTTGTGTTCTGGGGTGATTTCGTTGGAAGCGAATATTTGTGTTCTCAGGAGATTTCGTTGCTAGCGAATTTTTTGTGTTCTAGGGTGATTTCGTTGGAAGCGAATTTTTTGTGCTCTTGGGTGATTTGGTTGGAAGGGCATTGTTTGTCTTCTGTGGTGATTTCGAACGAAGCGAGTGTTTTATGTTCTAGGGTGGTTTTCTTGGAAGGGAATTTTTTGTGGTCTGGGGTCATTTCATTGGAAGCGTGCTTTCTGTGCTCTGGAGTCATTTCGTTGAAAGCGAATTTTTTATGTAATAGGGTGATTATAGTGGAAGCGAATTTTTTGTGTTCTAGGGTCCTTTCATTGGAAGCGTGTTTTCTGTGCTTTGGAGTCATTTCATTGGAAGCGAATATTTTGTGATCTGTGGTGATTGCATTGGAAGCGAATTTTTTGTGTTCTGGGATGATTTCAATAGAAGCAATTTTTTTCTGTTCTGTAGTAATTTCGTTGGATGTTAACTTTTTGTGTTTTCGGGTGATTTCGTTGAAAGGGAATTTTTTGTGTTCTGGGGTAATTTCGTTGGAAGCGAATTTTTTGTGTTCTTGGGTGATTTCGATGGAAGCAAATTTTTGAAATATCGGGTCATTTCGTTGGAAGCGTGTTTTCTGTGCTCTGGAGTCATTTCATTGGAAGCGAATTTTTTGTGTTCTCGGGTGATTTCGATGGAAGCAAATTTTTGAAATATCACGTCATTTCTTTGGAAGCATGTTTTCTGTGCTCTGGAGTCACTTCGTTGGAAGCGAATTTTTTGTGTTCTGAGTTGATTTCGTTGGAAGCGAATATATGTGTTTTTCGGAAGATTTTGTTGCAAGCGAATTTTTTGTATTCTGGGGTAATTTCGTTGGAAGCAAATTTTTTGTGTTCTCGGGTGATTTCGTTGAAATCGATTTTTTTTTAGTTCTAGGGTGATTTCGTTGGAAGGGAATTTTTTGTGCTCTTGGGTGATTTGGTTGGAAGCGAATTTTTTGTCTTCTGTGGTGATTTCGAAGGCAGCGAGTGTTTTATATTCTAGGTTGATTTCGTTGGAAGGGAATTTTTTGTGTTCTGGGGTCATTTCATTGGAAGCGTGTTTTGTGTGCTCTGGAGTCATTTCATTGGAAGCAAATTTTTTTGTGCTCTGGGGTGATTTCGTTGGAAGCGAATATTTGTGTTCTCAGGAGATTTCGTTGCGAGGGAACTTTTGGTGTTCTGCGGTGATTTCGTTGGAAGCGAATTTTTTGTGTTCTCGGGTGATTTTGTTGAAAGGGTATTTTTTTGTTCTTGGGCGATTTCTTTGGAATCGAATTTTTTGTGCTCTGTGATGATATCTTTGGAAGCGAATATTTGTGTTCTCAGGAGATTTCGTTGGAAAAGAATTTTTTGTCTTCTGGGGTAATATCATTAGAAGAGAATTTTTTTGTTTTCCGGTATTTCCATGGAAGCAATTTTTTGAAGTAGGGGGTCATTTCGTTGGAAGCATGTTTTCTGTGCTCTGGAGTCATTTCGTTGGAAGCGAATTTTTTGTGTTCTGTGGTGATTTCATTGAAAGCGAATTTTTTGTGTTCTGGGGTATTTCGTTGGAAGCGAATATTTGTGTTCTCAGGAGATTTCGTTGCAAGCGAATTTTTTGTGTTCTGGGGTGATTTCGTTGGAAGCGTATTTTTTTTGTTCTCGGGTGATTTCGTTGAAAGGGAATTTTTGTGTTCAAGGGTGCTTTCGTTGGAAGCGAATTTTTTGTGCTCTGGGATGATATCTTTGGAAGCGAATATTTTTGTTCTCAGTAGATTTCGTTGGAAAAGAATTTTTGTCTTCTGGGGTAATATCGTTAGAAGAGAATTGTTTGTGTTTTCCGGTATTTCCATGGAAGCAAATTTTTGAAGTAGGGGGTCATTGCGTTGGAAGCATGTTTTCTGTGCTATGGAGTCATTTCGTTGGAAGCGAATTTTTTGTGTTCTGGGGTGATTTCGTTGGAAGCGAATTTTTGTGTTCTGGGGTAACTTCGTTCGAAGCGAATTTTTTGTGTTCTGGGTTCCTTTCATTGGAAGCATGTTTTCTGTGCTTTGGAGTCATTTCATTGGAAGCGAATATTTTGTGCTCTGTGGTGATTTTGTTGTAAGCGAATTTTTTGTGTTCTCAGGTGATTTTGTTTATAGCTCATTTTTTGTGTTCTAGCGTGATTGCTTTGGAAGTGAATTTTTTGTGTTCTGGGGTGATTTCGATGGAAGAAAATTTTTTCTGTTCTGTGGTAATTTTGTTGGAAGTGAACTTTTAGTGTTCTCGGGTGATTTCGTTGAAAGCGAATTTTTTGTGTTCTAGGGTGATTTTGTTGGAAGCGAATTTTTTTGTGCTCTGGGATGATTTCCTTGGAAGCGAATATTTGTGTTATCAGGAGATTTCGTTGGAAGAGAATTTTTTTGTGTTCTGGGGTAATTTCTTTGGATGCAAATTTTTTGTGTTCTTGGGTGATTTCAATGGAAGCAAATTTTTGAAATATGTGGTCATTTCTTTGGAAGCGTGTTTTCTGTGCTCTGGAGTCATTTCGTTGGAAGCGAATTTTTTGTGCTCTGTGGTGATTTCGTTCTAAGCGAATTTTTTGTGCTCTGGGGTGATTTGGTTGGAAGCGAATTTTTTGTCTTCTGTGGTGATTTCGATGGAAGCGAATTTTTTATGTTTTAGGGTGATTTCATTGGAGGCGAATTTTTTGTGTTCAGGGGTCATTTCATTGGAAGCGTGCTTTCTGTGCTCTGGAGTCATATCTTTGGAAGCGAATTTTTTGTGCTCTGGGGTGATTTCGTTGGAAGCAAATTTTTTTATGTTCTCGGGGGTTTCGTTGAAAGGGAATTTTTGTGTTCTAGGGTGATTTCGTTGGAAGCAATTTTTTTCTACTCTGTGATGATATCTTTGGAAGCGAATATTTATGTTCTCAGGAGATTTCGTTGGAAAAGAATTTTTTGTCTTCTGGGGCAATATTGTTGGAAGATTTTTTTGTGTTCTTCGGTTTTTTCGATGGAAGCAAATTTTTGAAATAGGGGGTCATTTAGTTGGAAGCGTGTTTTCTGTGCTGTAGAGTCATTTTGTTGGAAGCGAATTTTTTGTGTTCTGGGGTAACTTCGTTGGAAACGAATTTTTTGTGTTCTGGGGTGATTTCGATTGTAGGAAATTTTTGAAGTATGGGATCATTTCGTTGGAAGTGTGTTTTCTGTGCTCTGGAGTCATTTCTTTTGAAGCGAATTTTTTGTGTCCTCGTGTGATTTCGTTAAAAGTGAATTTTTTCTGCTCTGGGATGATATTTTTGGAAGCGAATATTTGTGTTCTCAGGAGATTTTGTTGGAAAAGAATTTTTTGTCTTCTGGGGTAATTTTGTTGAAAGCGAATTTTTTGTGTTTTCGGGTGATTTCGAAGGAAGCAAATTTTTAAAGTATGGGATCATTTCGTTGGAAGTGTGTTTTCTGTGCTCTGGAGTCATTTCTTTTGAAGCGAATTTTTTGTGTTCTGGGGTGAGTTCGATGGAAGCAAAGATTTGTGTTCTCAGAAGATTTCGTTGCAAGCGACTTTTTTGTGGTGTGGGGTAATTGGTTTGGAAGCGAATTTTTTGTGTCCTCATGTGATTTCAATGGAAGCAAATTTTTGAAGTATACGGACATTTCTTTGGAAGCAAATTTTTTCTGCTTTGGGGTGATTTTGTTGGAAGCGAATTTATTGTGCTCTGGGGTGATTTGGTTGGAAGCGAATTTTTTGTCTCTGTGGTGATTTCGATGGAAGCGATTTTTTTATGTTCTAGGGTGATTTCGTTGGAAGGGAAAATTTGTGTTCTCGGGTCATTTCATTCGAAGCATGTTTTCTGTGCTCTGGAGTCATTTCATTGGAAACGAATTTTTTGTGCTCTGGGGTGATTTCGTTGGAAGCGAATTTTTTGTGTTCTCAGGAGATTTCATTGCAAGCGAATTTTCTGTGTTCTGAGGTGATTTCTTTGGAAGCGAATTTTTTGTGTTCTCGGGGGATTTCAATGAAAAGGAATTTATGTGTTGTAGGGTGATTTCTTTGGAAGAGAAATTTTTGTGCTCTGGAATGATATCTTTGAGAACGAATATTTGTTTTCTCAGGAGATTTCGTTGCAAAAGAATTTTTTGTCTTCTGGGGAAATTTCGTTGGAAGCAAATTTTTTGTGTTCTGGGGTGATTTCGATGATAGCAAATTTTTGAAGTATGGCGTCATTTTGTTGGACGCGTGTTTTCTATGCTCTGGAGTCATTTCTTTGGAAGCGAATTTTTTGTGCTCTCTGGTGATTTTGTTGGAAGCGAATATTTGTGTTCTCAGGAGATTTCGTTGCAAGCAAATTTTTTGTTTTTTGGGCTAATTTTTTTGGTGCGAATTTTTGGTGTTCTCAGTTGATTTCGATGGAAACAAATTTTTGAAGTAGTGGTTCATTTCGTTGGAAGCCTGTTTTCTGTGCCCTGGAGTCATTTTGTTGGATGCGAATTTTTTGTGCTCTGGGTTGATTTCTTCGGAAGTGAATTTTTTGTGTTCTCAGGTGATTTAGATGGAAGCAAATTTTTGAAGAATGGGGTCATTTCGTTGGAAGCAAATTTTTTGTGTTCTGGGGTGATTTCGTTGGAAGAGAAATTTTTGTGTGCTCAGGATTTTTTAATGGAAGCAAATTTTTGAAGTAGGGGGTCATTTCGTTGGAAGCATGTTTTCTGTGCTCTGGAGTCATTTTGTTGGAAGCGAATTTTTTGTGCTCTGGGGTGATTTCATTGGAAGCGAATATTTGTGTTCTCAGGAGATTTCGTTGCAAGCAAATTTTTTGTGTTCTAGGGTGATTTCGTTGGAAGCGAATTTTTTGTGCTCTTGGGTGATTTGGTTGGAAGCGCATTTTTTGTCTTCTGTGGTGATTTCGAAGGAAGCGAGGGTTTTATGTTCTAGGGTAATTTTCTTGGAAGGGAATTTTTTGTGTTCTGGGGTCTTTTCATTGGAAGCATGTTTTCTGTGCTCTGGAGTCATTTCGTTGGAAGCGAATTTTTTATGTTCTCCGGTGATTTCGTTGAAAGGGAATTTTTTGTGTTCTAGGGTGATTTCTTTGGAATCGAATATTTTGTGTTCTGCTTTGATTTCAATGGAAGCAAATATTTTCTGTTCTGTAGTAATTTCGTTGGACATAATCTTTTTGTGTTCTCTGGTGATTTCGTTGAAAGGGAATTTTTTGTGTTCTAGGGTGATTATGTTCGAAGCGAATATTTTTGTTCTCAGGAGATTTCTTTGGAAAAGAATTTTTTGTCTTCTGGGGTAATATGGTTGGAAGAGAATTTTTTGTGTTCTCCGGTTTTTTCGATGGAAGCAAATTTTTGAAGTAGGGGGTCATATCGTTGGAAGCGTGTTTTCTTTGCTCTGAAGTCATTTCATTGGAAGCGAATTTTTTGTGCTCTGGGGTGATTTCGTTGGAAGCGAATATTTTGTTTTCTGGGGAGATTTCGTTGTAAGCGAATATTTGTGTTCTCAGAAGATTTCGTTGGAAAAGAATTTTTTCTCTTTAGGGGTAATATCGTTGGAAGAGAATTTTTTGTGTTCTCCGGTTTCTTCAATGGAAGCAAATTTTTGAAGTAAGGGGTCATTTCGTTCAAAACGAGTTTTCTGTGCTCTGGAGTCATTTCATTGGAAGAGAATTTTTTGTGCTCTGGGATAATATCTTTGGAAGCAAATATTTGTGTTCTCACGAGATTTCGTTGCAAGCGAATTTTTTGTGTTCTGGAGTAATTTTGTTGGAAGCCAATTTTTTGTGTTCTCGGGTGATTTTCTTGAAAGGGAATTTTTTGTGTTCTATGGTGATTTTGTTGGAAGCGAATTTTTTGTGCTCTGGGATGATTTCTTTAGAAGTGAATATTTGTGTTCTCAGAAGATTTCATTGGAAGAAAATTTTTTGTGTTCTGGGGTCATTTCTTTGGAAATGAATTTTTTGTGTTCTCTGGTTTGTTTGATGGAAGCAAATTTTTGAAGGAGGGGGTCATTTCGTTGGAAGCGTGTTTTCTGTGCTCTGGAGTCATTTCATTAAAAGCGAATTTTTTGTCCTCTGGAGTTATTTCGTTAGAAGTGAATTTTTTGTGTTCTCGGGTGATTTCCTAGAAAGGGAATTTTTTGTGTTCTGGGGAGATTTCGATGGAAGCCAATTTTTGTGCTCTCAGGATTTTTCGATGGAAGCAAATTTTTGAAGTAGGGAGTCATTTTTTTGGAAGCGTAATTTCTGTGCTCTGGAGTCATTTCGTTGGAAGCGAATATTTTGTTCTCTGGGGTGATTTCGTTGGTAGCGCATTTTCTGTGTTCTGGGATCATTTCGTTGGAAGTGAATTTTTTGTGTTCTCGGGTGATTTCGATGGAAGCCAATTTTTGAAGTATGGGATCATTTCCTTGGAAGCGTGTTTTCTGTGCTCTGGAGTCATTTCATTGGAAGAGAATTTTTTGTGCTCTGGGGTGATTTTGTTGGAAGCGAAATTTTTGTGTTCTAGGGTAATTTCGTTGGAAGCGAATTTCTTGTGTTCTGGGTTAATTTCGTTGGACGTGAATTTTTTGTGTTCTCGGGTGATTTCTTTGAAAGGAAATTTTTTATGTTCGAGGGTGATTTTGTTGGAAGCAAATTTTTTTGTGCTCTGGAATGATTTCTTTAGAAGTGAATATTTGTGTTCTCAGAAGATTTAGTTGGAAGCGAATTTTTTTGTGTTCTGGGGTCATTTCTTTGGAAATGAATTTTTTGTGTTCTCCGGTTTGTTTGATTGAAGCAAATTTTTGAAGGAGGGGGTCATTTCGTTGGAAGAGTGTTTTCTGTCCTCTGGAGTCTGTTCGTTGGAAGCGAATTTTTTGTGTTCTCGGGTGATTTCCTTGAAAGGGAATTTTTTGTGTTCTGGGGTCATTTCTTTGGAAGCGAATTTTTTGTGTTCTGTGGTGATTTCGTTGGAAGCGAATATTTTGTGTTCTGGGGAGATTTCGTTGGAAGCGAATATTTGTGTTCTCAGAAGATTTCCTTGCAAGCGAATTTTTTCTGTTCTCCGGTTTTTTCGATGGAATAAATTTTTGAAGTAGGAGGTCATTTCGTTGGAAGCAAAATTTTTGTGTTCTGGGGTGATTTCGTTGGAAGCGAATATTTTGTGTTCCAGGGAGATTTCGTTGGAAGCGAATATTTGTGTTCTCAGAAGATTTCGTTGCATGCGAATTTTTTCTGTTCTCCGGTTTTTTCGATGGAAGTAAATTTTTGAAGTAGGAGGTCATTTCGTTGGAAGCATGTTTTCGGAGCTCTGGAGTCATTTCGTTGGATGCGAATTTTTTGTGCTCTGGGTTGATTTCTTTGGAAGCGAATTTTTTGTGTTCTGGGTTGATTTCGTTGAAAGGGAATTTTGGGTATTCTGGGGTGATTTCATTGGAAGCGAATTTTTTGTGCTCTGGGATGTTTTCTTTGGATGCGAATATTTGTGTTCTCAGGAGATTTCGTTGCAAGCGAATTTTTTGTGTTCTGGGGTAATTTCATTGAAAGGGGATTTTTTATGTTCTAGGGTGATTTCATTGGAAGCCAATTTTTTGTGCTCTGGAGTGATTTGGTTGGAAGCGAATTTTTTGTCTTCTATGGTGATTTCGATGGAAGCGAATATTTTATGTTCTAGGGTGATTTCGTTGAAAGCAAATTTTTTGTGTTCTGGGGTCATTTCATTGGAAGCGTGTTTTCTGTGCTCTGGAGTCAATTTGTTGGAAGCGAATTTTTTGTGCTCTTGGTTGATTATGTTGGAAGCGAATTTTTTGTATTCTCAGGTGATTTTGTTGAAAGGGAATTTTTTGTGTTCTAGGGTGATTTTGTTGGAAGCGAATTTTTTTGTGCTCTGAGATGATTTCTTTAGAACTGAATATTTGTGTTCTCAGAATATTTCATTGGAAGCGATTTTTTTTTTGTGTTCTGGGGTCATTTCTTTGGAAATGAATTTTTTGTGTTCTCTGGTTTGTTTGATGGAAGCAAATTTTTGAAGGAGGGGTCATTTCGTTGAAAGCGTGTTTTCTGTGCTCTGGAGTCATTTCGTTAGAAGCGAATTTTTTGTCCTCTGGAGTGATTTCGTTGGAAGCGAATTTTTTGTGTTCTGGGGTGATTTTGTTGAAAGGGAAATTTTAGTGTTCTGGGGTGATTTCGTTGGAAGCGAATTTTTTGTGCTCTGGGATATTTTCTTTGGAAGCGAATATTTGTGTTCTCAGGAGATTTCGTTGCAAGCGAATTTTTTGTGTTCAAGGGTAATTTCATTGAAAGGGAATTTTTTATGTTCTAGGGTGATTTCGTTGGAAGCAAATTTGTTGTGCTCTGGAGTGATTTGTTTGGAAGCAAAATTTTTGTCTTCTATGGTGATTTCGATGGAAGCGAATTTTTTATGTTCTAGGGTGATGTCGTTGAAAGCAAATTTTTTGTGTTCTGGAGTCACTTCATTGGAAGCGTGTTTTCTGTGCTGTGGAGTCATTTTGTTGGAAGCGAATTTTTTGTGCTCTGGGATGTTTTCTTTGGAATCGAATGTTTGTGTTCTCAGGAGATTTTCTTGGAAGCGAATGTTTTGTGTTCTGGGGTAATTTCGATGGAATAGAATTTTTTGTGCTCTCAGGACTTTTCGATGGAAGCAAAGTTTTGAAGTAGGGAGTCATTTTGTTGGAAGCGTGTTTTCTGTGCTCTGGAGTCATTTCGTTGGAAGCGAATTTTTTGTGCTCTGATGTGATTTCGTTGGTAGCGCATTTTTTGTGTTCTGGGATAATTTCGTTGGAAGTGAATTTTTTGTGTTCTCGGGTGATTTCGATGGAAGCCAATTTTTGAAGTATGGAATCATTTCCTTGGAAGCATGTTTTCTGTGCTCTGGAGTCATTTCGTTGGAAGAGAATTTTTTGTGGTCTGGGGTGATTTTGTTGGAAGCGAAATTTTTGTGTTCTAGGGTAATTTCGTTGGAAGCGAATTTCTTGTGTTCTGGGGTAATTTCGTTGTACATGAATTTTTTGTGTTCTCGGGTGATTTCTTTGAAAGGAAAGTTTTTATGTTCTAGGGTGATTTTCTTGGAAATGAATTTTTTGTGCTCTGTGGTGATTTTGTTGGTAGCGCATTTTCTGTGTTCTGGGATAATTTCGTTGGAAGTGAATTTTTTGTGTTCTCGGGTAATTTCGATGGAAGCCAATTTTTGAAGTATGGGATCATTTCCTTGGAAGCGTGTTTTCTGTGCTCTGGAGTCATTTCATTGGAAGAGAATTTTTTGTGGTCTGGGGTGATTTTGTTGGAAGCAAAATTTTCGTGTTCTAGGGTAATTTCGTTGGACGTGAATTTTTTGTGTTCTCGGGTGATTCCTTTGAAAAAAAAAATTATGTTCTTGGGTGATTTTATTGGAAACGAATTTTTTTGTGCTCTGGGATGATTTCTTTAGAAGTGAATATTTGTGTTCTCAAAAGATTTTGTTGGAAGCGGATTTTTTTGTGTTCTGGGGTCATTTCTTTGGAAATGAATTTTTTGTGTTCTCCGGTTTGTTTGATGGAAGCAAATTTTTGAAGTAGGGAGTCATTTCGTTGGAAGCGAATTTTTTGTATTCTGGAGTGATTTCTTTGGAAGCGAATATTTTGTGTTCTGGGGAGATTTCGTTGGAAGCGAATATTTTGTGTTCTTGGGAGATTTCGTTGGAAGCGAATATTTGTGTTCTCAGAATATTTCGTTGCAAGCGAATTTTTTCTGTTCTCCGTTTTTTTCGATGGAAGAAAATTTTTGTAGTAGGAGGTCATTTCGTTGGAAGCATGTTTTCGGAGCTCCGGAGTCATTTCGTTGGAAGCGAATTTTTTGTGCTCTGGGTTGATTTCGTTGGAAGCGAATTTTTTGTGTTATGTGGTGATTTCGTTGGAAGCGAATTTTTTGTGATCAGGGATGTTTTCTTTGGAAGTGAATATTTGTGTTCTCAGGAGATTTCGTTGCAAGTATATTTTTTCTGTTCTGGGGTAATTTTATTGAAAGGGAATTTTTTATGTTCTAGGGTGATTTTGTTGAAAGCGAATTTTTTGTGTTCTGGGGTCATTTCATTGGAAGCGTGTTTTCTGGGTTCTGGAGTCATTTTGTTGGAAGTGAATTTTTTGTGCTCTGGGTTGATTATGTTGGAACCGAATTTTTTGTATTCTCGGGTGATTTCATTGAAAGAGAATTTTTTGTGTTCTAGGTTGATGTTGTTGGAAGCGAATTTTTTGTGCTCTGGGATGATTACTTTAGAAGTGAATATTTGTGTTCTCAGAAGATTTCATTGGAAGAAAATTTTTTTGTGTTCTGGGGTCATTTCTTTGGAAATGAATTTTTTGTGTTCTCTGGTTTGTTTGATGGAAGCAAATTTTTGAAGGAGGGGGTCATTTCGTTGGAAGCTTGTTTTCTGTGCTCTCGATTCATTTCATTAGAATTTTTTGTCCTCAGGAGAGATTTCGTTGGAAGCAAATTTTTTGTGTTCTGGGGTAATTTCGATGGAATAGAAATTTTTGTGCTCTCAGGTCTTTTTGATGGAAGCAAATTTTTGAAGTAGGGAGTCATTTCATTGGAAGCGAATTTTTTGTGCTCTGGGATGCTTTTTTTTTGGAAGCGAATATTTTTGTTCTCAGGAGATTTCGTTGGAAGCGAATTTTTCATGTTCTAGGGTAATTTCGATGGAATAGAATTTTTGTGCTCTCAGGACTTTTCGATGGAAGCAAAGTTTTGAAGTAGGGAGTCATTTTGTTGGAAGCGTGTTTTCTGTGCTCTGGAGTCATTTCGTTGGAAGCGAATTTTTTGTGCTCTGATGTGATTTCGTTGGTTGCGCATTTTCTGTGTTCTGGGATAATTTCGTTGGAAGTGAATTTTTTGTGTTCTCGCGTGATTTTGATGGAAGCCAATTTTTGAAGTATGGGATCATTTCCTTGGAAGCATGTTTTCTGTGCTCTGGAGTCATTTCGTTGGAAGAGAATTTTTTGTGGTCTGGGGTGATTTTGTTGGAAGCGAATATTTTGTGCTCTGGAGTGATTTGGTTGGAAGCGAGTTTTTTGGTCTTTTATGGTGATTTCGATGGAAGCGATTTTTTTATGTTCTAGGGTGATTTCTTTGAAAGCGAATGTTTTGTGTTCTGGAGTCACTTCATTGGAAGCGTGTTTTCTGTGCTCTGGAGTCATTTTGTTGGAAGCGAATTTTTTGTGCTCTGGGATGTTTTCTTTGGAAGCGAATATTTGTGTTCCCAGGAGATTTCGTTGGAAGCGAATTTTTTGTGTTCTGGGGTGATTTCGTTGGAAGCGAATTTTTGGTGGTCTGGGGTGATTTTGTTGGAAGCGTGTTTTCTGTGGTCTGGATTGATTACTTTGGAGGCGAATATTTGTGTTCTCAGGAGATTTCGTTGGAAAAGAATTTTTTGTCTTCTGGGGTAACATGATTGGAAGAGAATTTTTTGTGTTCTCTGTTTTTTTCCATGGAAGCAAATTTTTGAAGTAGGGGGTCATATCGTTGTAAGCATGTTTTCTGTGCTCTGAAGTCTTTTCATTGGAAGCGAATTTTTTGTGCTCTGGGGTGATTTCGTTGAAAGCAAATATTTGTATTCTCAGGAGATTTCGTTGCAAGCTAATTTTTTGTGTTCTAGTTTGATTTCGTTGGAAGCGAATATTTGTGTTCTCAGAAGATTACGTTGCAAGCGAATTTTTTCTGTTCTCCCGTTTTTTCGACGGAAGTAGGAGGTCATTTCGTTGGAAGCATGTTTTCGGAGCTCTGGAGATATTTCGTTGGAAGCGAATTTTTTGTGCTCTGGGATGATATCTTTGGAAGTGAATATTTGTGTTCTCGGGTGATTTCGTTGAAAGGGAATTTTTTGTGTTCTGGTGTAATTTCATTGAAAGCGAATTTTTTACGTTCTAGGGTGATTTCGTTGGAAGCGAATTTTTTATGTTCTAGGGTGATTTCATTGAAAGAATTTTTGGTGTTCTGGGGTAATTTCATTGGAAGCGTATTTTCTGTGCTCTGGAGTCATTTCGATGGAAGCGAATTTTTTGTGCTCTGGGGTTATTTCGTTGGAAGCGCATTTTTTGTGTTCTGGGATAATTTCGTTGGAAGTGAATTTTTTGTGTTCTCGGGTGATTTCGATGGAAGCCAATTTTTGAAGTATGGGATCATTTCCTTGTAAGCGTGTTTTCTGTGCTCTGGAGTCATTTCGTTGGAAGACAATTTTTCGTGCTATGGGGTGATTTTGTTGGAAGCGAAATTTTTGTCTTCTGTGGTGATTTCGATGGAAGCGAATTTTTTATGTTTTAGGGTGATTTCGTTGGAAGCGAATTTTTTGTGCTCTGGGATGATATCTTTGGAAGCGAATATTTGTGTTCTCAGGGATTTCGTTGGAAAAGAATTTTTTCTTCTGGGGTAATGTCGTTGGAATGGAATTTTTGTGTTCTCCTTTTTCTTCGATGGAAGCAAATTTTTGAAGTAGGGGGTCATTTCGTTGGAAGCGTGTTTTCTGTGCTCTGGAGTCACTTCGTTGGAAGGGAATTTTTGGTGCTCAGGTGTGATTTCGTTGGAAGCACATTTTTTTGTGTTCTCGGGTGATTTCTTTTAAAGAGATTTTTTGTGTTCTAGGGTGATTTCGTTGGAAGCGAATTTTTTGTGTTCTCGGGTGATTTTTTGGGAAAACAATTTTTTGTCTTCTTGGGTAATATCTTTGGAAGAGAATTTTCTGTGTTCTTATATTATTTCAATGGAAGCAAATTTTTGAAATATGGGGTCATTTCGTTGGAAGAGTGTTTTCTGTGCTCTAGAGGCATTTCTTTGGAAGCGAAATATTTTTGTTCTGGGGTAATATCGTTGGAATAGAAATTTTTGTGTTCTCAGGATTTTTCGATGGAAGCAAATTTTTGAAGTAGGGAGTCATTTCGTTGGAAGCGTGTTTTCTGTGCTCTGGCGTCACTTCGTTGGAAGCAAATTTTTTGTGCTCTGGGGTGATTTCGTTGGAGGCGCATTTTTTGTGTTCAGGGATAATTTCGTTGGAAGTGAATTTTTTGTGTTCTCGGGTGATTTCGATGGAAGCCAATTTTTGAAGTATTGGATCATTTCCTTGAAAGCGTGTTTTCTGTGCTCTGGTGTCATTTCGTTGGAATCAAATTTTTTGTGCTCTGGGGTGATTTTGTTGGAAGCTAAATTTTTGTGTTCTCGGGTAATTTCGTTGGAAGCGATTTTCTTGTGTTCTTGGGTAATTTCGTTGGACGTGAATTTTTTGTGTTCTAGGGTGATTTTTTTGGAAGCGAATTTTTTTGTGCTCTGGGATGATTTCTTTGGAAGCGAATATTTGTTTTCTCAGAAGATTTCCTTGCAAGCGAATTTTTTGTGCTCTGGGTTGATTTCGTTGTAAGCGAATTTTTTGTGTTCTCTGGTGATTTCTTTGAAAGGGAATTATTTGTGTTCTAGGGTGATTTCTTTGGAAGCGAATTTTTTTGTGCTCTGGGATGATTTCTTTCGAAGCGAATATTTGTGTTCTCAGGAGATTTCGTTGGAAGCGAACATTTTGTGTTCTGGGGTAATTTCGTTCTAAGCGAATTTTTTGTGTTCTCGGGTTATTTCAATGGAAGCAAATTTTTGAAATATGGGGTCATTTCGTTGGAAGCCTGTTTTCTGTGCTCTGGAGTCATTTAGTTGGAAGCAATTTTTTTGTGTTCTGGGGTGATTTCGTTGGAAGCGAATTTTTTGTGTTCTAAGGTAATTTCATTGGAAGCGAATTTTTTGTGTTCTCCGGTTTTTTCGATGGTAGCAAATTTTTGAAGTAGGGGGACACTTTGTTGGAAGCGTGTTTTCTGTGCTCTGGAGTCATTTCGTTGGAATCGAATTTTTTGTTCTCTGTGGTGATTTTGTTGGAAGTGAATTTTTTGTGTTCTCGGGTGATTACCATGAAAGGGATTTTTTTTGTGTTCCAGGGTGCATTCGGTGGAAGCGAATTTTTTGTTCTCTGTGGTGATTTTGTTGGAAGTGAATTTTTTGTGTTCTCGGGTGATTTCGTTGAAAGGGAATGTTTTGTGTTCTCGCGTGATTTCTTTGTAAGCTAATTTTTTGTGATCTCGGGTGATTTCGATGGAAGCAAATTTTTTGTGATCTTTGTTGATTTTTTTGGAAATGATGTTTTTGTGATCGGGGTAATTTTGTTGGAAGCGAACTTTTTATGTTCTGGGTTGATTTCGATCGAAGCGAATTTTTTTGTGTTGTGGGGTGATTTTGTTGGAAGCGAATTCTTTGTGTTCTGGGCTAATATCTTTGGAAGCAGGTGTTATGTCCTTTGGAGTCATTTCGTTAGAAGCGAATTTTTCTCTGTTCTGGTGTGATTTCTTTGGAAACGAATTTTTTGTCCTCTGTGGTGATTTCGTTGGAAGCAAATTTTTGTGTTCTGGGGTAATTTGTTTGGAAGCAAATTTTTTGCATTCTCGGGTGATTTCGTTGGAAGCAAATTTTTCGTGTTCTAGGGTGTTTTCGTTGAAAACGAATTTTTTGTGCTCTGGAGTAATTTTGTTGGAAGCGAATATTTTGTGTTCCTCGGGTGATTTCGATGGAAGTGAATTTTTTGTGTTCTGGGGTAATTTCGTTGGAAGCGAATTTTTTGTGGTCTGGGTTTATTTCGTTGTTAGCGAATTTTTTGAAGTATGGGGTGATTTCGTTGGAAGCGTGTTTTCTGTGCTCTGGGGTGATTTCGTTGGAAACGAATTTTTTGTGTTCTCTGGTGATTTCGATGGAAGCGAATTTTTTGTGGTCTGGGATGATATCGTTGTTAGCGAATTTTTTGAAGTATGGGGTGATTTATTTGGAAGCGTGTTTCCTGTGCTCTGGAGTCATTTTGATGGAAGCGAATTTTTTGTGTTCTGGGTTGATTTCTATCGAAGCGATTTTTTTGTGTTCTGGGGAGATTTCCGTGGGAGCGAATTTTTGGTGTTCTGGGGTAATTTTGTTGGAAGAGGGTTTTATGTCCTTTGTAGTCATTTCATTGGAAGCGAATTTTTCTCTGTTCTGGTGTGATTTTGTTGGAAACGCATTTTATTTGCTCTGGAATGTTTTTGTTGTAAGAGAATGTTTTGCGTTCTGGGGTAATTTCATTGGAAGCTAATTTTTTTTGTGTGTGTTCTGGGGTGATTTCATTGGAAGGGAATTTTTTGTGATCTGGGTTAATTTCGTTGGAAGCGGGTTTTATGTCCTTTGGAGTCATTTCGTTAAAAGCGAATTTTTCTCTGTTCTGGTGTGATTTCGTTGGAAATGAAGATTTTGTGATCTGGGATGATTTCGTTGGTAGCGAATTTTTTGTGGTCTGGTGTGATTTCTTTGGAAACAAACTATTTCCGTTCTAGGGTGATTTTGATGGAAGCGATTTTTTTTGTGTTCTGGGGTCATTTCGTTGGTAGCGTGTTTTCTACGCTCAGGAGTCATTTCATTGGAAGCGAATTTTTTGTGTTCTCGGTTGATTTCGATGGAAGCAAATTTTTGAAGTATGGTATCATTTTGTTCGAAGCTTGTTTTCTGTACTCTGGAGTCATTTCGTTGGAAGCGAAATTTTTGTGTTCAAGGGTGATTTCGAGGAAGTGAATTTTTTTGTGCTCTGGGATGATTTCTTTGGAAGCGAATATTTGTGTTCTCAGGATATTTCGTTGGAAGCTAATTTTTTGTGTTCTTGGGTAATTTCGTTGGAAGCAAATTTTTTGTGTTCTAGGGTGATTTTGATGGAAGCAAATTTTTGAAGTAGGGGGCCATTTTGTTGGAAACGTGTTTTCTGTGCTCTGGAGTCATTTCGTTGGAAGTTAATTTTTTGTGCTCTGGGGCAATTTCGATGGAAGCGAATATTTTGTGTTCTCGGGTGATTTCGTTGGAAGCCAATTTTTTGTATTTTGGGTGATTTCCATGAAAGCAAATTTTTTGTGTTCTGGGGTAATTTCGTTGGAAGCGAATTTTTTGTGTTCTCGGGTGTTTTCAATGGAAGCAAATTTTTGAAGTATGGGATCATTTTCGTTGGAAGCGTGTCTTCTGTGCTCTAGAGTCATTTCGTTGGAAGCGAATTTTTTGTGTTCTTGGGTGATTTCGTTGGAAGCGAATATTCATGTTCTCAGAAGATTTCATTGCAAGGGAATTTTTTTGTGTTCTGGGGTAATTTCGTTGGAAGCAAATTTTTTGTGTTCTAGGGTGATTTCGTTGAAAGGGAATTTTTTGTGTTCTGGGGTAATTTCGTTGGAAGCAAATTTTTTGTGTTCTCGGGTGATTTCGTTGAAAGGGAATTTTTAGTGTTCTGGCGTCATTTCGTTGGAAGCGTGTTTTCTGTGCTCTGGATTCTTTTCGTTGGAAGCGAATTTTTTGTGCACTGGGGTGATTTCGTTGGAAACAAATTTTTTGTGTTCTGTGGTGATTTCGTTGAAAGGGAATTTTTTGTGTTCTGGGGTCATTTCATTGGAAGCGTGTTTTCTGTGCTCTGGAGTCATTTTGTTGGAAGCAGATTTTTTGTGTCCTGGGGTGATTTCGTTAGAAGCGAATTTTTGTGTTCGGGGGTAATTTCGTTGGAAGCGAATTTTTTGTGTTCTCAGGTGATTTCGATGGAAGCAAATTTTTGAAATATGGTATCATTTCGTTCGAAGCGGGTTTCCTGTGCTCTGGAGTCATTTCGTTGGAAGCGAATTTTTTGTGTTCTCCGGTGATTTCGTTGGAAGCGTGTTTTCTGTGCTCTGGAGTCATTTCGTTGGAAGCAAATTTTTTGTGTTCTGCGGTGATTTCGATGGAAGGAAATTTTTTCCGTTCTGGGGTAATTTTGTGGGAAGCCAATATTTTTGTTCTCAGGTGATTTATTGGAAGGGAATTTTTTGTGCTCTGGGGTGATTTCGTTTGAAGCAAATTTTTTCTATTCTGGGGTAATTTCGTTGGACGTGAATTTTTTTGTTCTCAGGTGATTTATTGGAAGGGAATTTTTTGTCTTCTGTGGTTATTTCAATGGAAGCCAATTTTTTATGTTCTAGGGTGATTTCTTTGGAAGCGAATTTTTTTGTGTTCTCGGGTCATTCCATTGGTAAATTGTTTTTTGTGCTCTGGAGTCATTTCGTTGGAAGCGAATTTTTTGTGCTCTCGGGTGATTTCATTGGAAGCGATATTTTTGTGTACTCGGGTGATTTCGTTGAAACGGAATTTTTTGTGTTCTCGGGTGATTTCGTTGAAAGGAAATTTTTTGTGTTCTGGGGTCATTTCGTTGGACGCCTGTTTTCTGTGCTCTGGAGTCATTTCGTTGGAAGCGAATTTTTTGTGTTCTGCGGTGATTTCGATGGAAGGAAATTTTTTCCATTCTGGGGTAATTTTGTGGGAAGCCAATATTTTTGTTCTCAGGTGATTTATTGGAAGGGAATTTTTTTTGCTCTGGGGTGATTTCGTTGGAAGCAAATTTTTTCTATTCTGGGGTAATTTCGTTGGACGTGAATTTTTTTGTTCTCAGGTGATTTATTGGAAGGGAATTTTTTTGTCTTCTGTGGTTATTTCAATGGAAGCCAATTTTTTATGTTCTAGGGTGATTTCTTTGGAAGCGAATTTTTTGTGTTCTCGGGTCATTCCATTGGTAAATTGTTTTTTTGTGCTCTGGAGTCATTTCGTTGGAAGCGAATTTTTTGTGCTCTCGGGTGATTTCATTGGAAGCGATATTTTTGTGTACTCGGGTGATTTCGTTGAAACGAATTTTTTTGTGCTCTGGGATGATATCTTTGGAAGCGAATATTTGTGTTCTCAGGAGTTTTCGTTGGAAAAGAATTTTTTGTCTTCTGGTTTAATATCGTTGGAAGAGAATTTTTTCTGTTCTCCGGTCTTGTCGATGGAAGCAAATTTTGAAATAGTGTGTCATTTCATTGGAAGCATGTTTTCTGTATTCTGGAGTCATTTTGTTGGAAGCGAATTTTTGGTACTCTGTGGTGATTTCGTTGGAAGTGAATTTTTTGTGTTCTCGGGTGATTTCGTTGAAAGGGAATTTTTTGTGTTCTGTGGTCATTTCTTTGGCCGCGAATTTTTAGTGTTCTGGGGTCATTTAGTTGGAAGCGTGTTTTCTGTGCTCTGGAGTCATTTCGATGGAAGCTAATTTTTTGTGTTCTCGGGTGATTTCTTTGGCCGCAAATTTTTAGTGTTCTGGGGTCATTTAGTTGGAAGCGTGTTTTCTGTGCTCTGGAGTCATTTCGATGGAAGCAAATTTTTTGTGCTCTGGGGTGATTTCGTTGGAAGCAAATTTTTTGTGTTCTGGGTGATTTCGTTGGAAGCGAATTTTTGTGTTCTGGGGTAATTTCGTTGGAAGCGAATTTTTTTGTTCTCGGGTGATTTCGATGGAAGCAAATTTTTGAAGTATGGTATCAATTCGTTCGAAGCGTGTTTTCTGTGCTCTGCAGTGATTTCGTTGGAGCGAATTTTTTGTGTTCTAGGGTATTTCGTTTAAAGGGAGTTTTTCTGTTCTAGGGTGATTTCGTTGGAAGCGAATTTATTGTGTTCTAGGGTGATTTTGTTGGAAGCTAATTTTTTTGTGCTCTGTGATGATTTCTTTCGAAGCGAATATTTGTGTTCTCAGGAGATTTCGTTGGAAGCAAATATTTTGTCTTCTGGGGTAATATCGTTGGAAGAGAATTTTTTGTTTTCTCCAGTTTTTTCGATTGAAGCAAATTTTTGAAGTATGGTATCATTTCGTTCGAAGCGTGTTTTCTGTGCTCTGGAGTCATTTCGTTGGAAGCAAATTTTTTGTGTTCTGGGGTGATTTCGTTGGAAGCTAATTTTTTGTGTTCTCGGGTGATTTCGTTGAAAGGGAATGTTTTGTGTTCTAGGGTGATTTCGTTGGCAGCGAATTTTTTTGTGCTCTGGGATGATTTCTTTGGAAGCAAATATTTGTGTTCTCAGGAGAGATCGTTTGAAGCGAATTTATTGTGTTCTGGGGTAATTTCGTTGGAAGCGAATTTTTTGTGTTTTCAGGTGATTTCGATGGAAGCAAATTTTTGAAATATGGGGTCTTTTCGTTGGATGTGTGTTTTCTATACTCTGGAGTCATTTCGTTGGAAGCGAATTTTTTGTGTTCTGGGGTGATTTCATGGAAGCAAATTTTTTGTGTTCTGGGGTAATGTCGTTGGAAGCAAATTTTTTGTGTTCTCCGGTCATTTCGTTGGAAGCAAATTTTTTGTGTTCTGGGCTAATTTCGTTGGAAGCGAATTTTTTGTGTTCTCGGGTCATTTCAAAATGGAAGCAAATTTTTTAAGTATGGTATCATTTCGTTCGAAGCGTGTTTTCTGTGCTCTGGAGTCATTTCGTTGAAAGCGAATATTTGTGTTCTCAGACGATTTCGTTGCAAGCGAATTTTTTGTGTTCTCTGGTTTTATCGATGGAAGCAAATTTTTGAAGTAGGTGGTCATTTCATAGGAAGTTGTTTTCTGTGCTCTGGAGTAATTTCATTGGAAGGGAATTTTTTGTGCTTTGGGCTGATTTCGTTGGAAGCGAATTTTTTGTGTTTTAGTGTGATTTCGTTGAAAGGGAATTTTTTGTGTTCTAGGGTGATTTTTTTGGAAGCGAATTTTTTGTGTTCTGTGGTGATTTCGATGGAAGCGAATTTTTGTGTTCGGGGGTAATTTCGTTGGAAGCGAATTTTTTGTGTTCTCAGGTGATTTCGATGGAAGCAAATTTTTGAAGTATGGTATCATTTCGTTCGAAGCGGGTTTCCTGTGCTCTGGAGTCATTTCGTTGGAGCGAATTTTTGGTGTTCTTCGGTGATTTAGATGGAAGCAAACTTTTTCTGTTCTCTGGTAATTTCGTTTTAGGTGAATTTTTTGTGTTCTCGGGTGATTTCTTTGAAAGGGAATTATTTGTGTTCTAGGGTGATTTCTTTGGAAGCGAATTTTTTTTGTGCTCTGGGATGATTTCTTTCGAAGCGAATATTTGTGTTCTCAGGAGATTTCGTTGGAAGCGAATTTTTTGTGTTCTCCGGTTTTTTCAATGGAATCAAATATTTGAAGTAGGGGGTCATATCGTTGGCAGCGTGTTTTCTGTGCTCTGGAGTCATTTCGTTGGAAGCGAATTTTTTGTTTTCTCGGGTGATTTTGTTAAAAGGGAATTTTTTGTGTTCTGTGGTCATTTCGTTGGAAGTCTGTTTTCTGTGCTCTGGAGTCCTTTCGTTGCAAGCGAATTTTTTGTGTCCTGGGGTGATTTCGTTGCAGGCGAAGTTTTTGTGTTCTGGGGAAATTTCGTTGGAAGCAAATTTTTTGTGTTCTCGGGTGATTACCATGAAAGGGATTTTTTTTGTGTTCCAGGGTGCATTCGGTGGAAGCGAATTTTTTGTTCTCTGTGGTGATTTTGTTGGAAGTGAATTTTTTGTGTTCTCGGGTGATTTCGTTGAAAGGGAATGTTTTGTGTTCTCGCGTGATTTCTTTGTAAGCTAATTTTTTGTGATCTCGGGTGATTTCGATGGAAGCAAATTTTTTGTGATCTTTGTTGATTTTTTTGGAAATGATGTTTTTGTGATCGGGGTAATTTTGTTGGAAGCGAACTTTTTATGTTCTGGGTTGATTTCGATCGAAGCGAATTTTTTTGTGTTGTGGGGTGATTTTGTTGGAAGCGAATTCTTTGTGTTCTGGGCTAATATCTTTGGAAGCAGGTGTTATGTCCTTTGGAGTCATTTCGTTAGAAGCGAATTTTTCTCTGTTCTGGTGTGATTTCTTTGGAAACGAATTTTTTGTCCTCTGTGGTGATTTCGTTGGAAGCAAATTTTTGTGTTCTGGGGTAATTTGTTTGGAAGCAAATTTTTTGCATTCTCGGGTGATTTCGTTGGAAGCAAATTTTTCGTGTTCTAGGGTGTTTTCGTTGAAAACGAATTTTTTGTGCTCTGGGGTAATTTTGTTGGAAGCGAATATTTTGTGTTCCTCGGGTGATTTCGATGGAAGTGAATTTTTTGTGTTCTGGGGTAATTTCGTTGGAAGCGAATTTTTTGTGGTCTGGGTTTATTTCGTTGTTAGCGAATTTTTTGAAGTATGGGGTGATTTCGTTGGAAGCGTGTTTTCTGTGCTCTGGGGTGATTTCGTTGGAAACGAATTTTTTGTGTTCTCTGGTGATTTCGATGGAAGCGAATTTTTTGTGGTCTGGGATGATATCGTTGTTAGCGAATTTTTTGAAGTATGGGGTGATTTATTTGGAAGCGTGTTTCCTGTGCTCTGGAGTCATTTTGATGGAAGCGAATTTTTTGTGTTCTGGGTTGATTTCTATCGAAGCGATTTTTTTGTGTTCTGGGGAGATTTCCGTGGGAGCGAATTTTTGGTGTTCTGGGGTAATTTTGTTGGAAGAGGGTTTTATGTCCTTTGTAGTCATTTCATTGGAAGCGAATTTTTCTCTGTTCTGGTGTGATTTTGTTGGAAACGCATTTTATTTGCTCTGGAATGTTTTTGTTGTAAGAGAATGTTTTGCGTTCTGGGGTAATTTCATTGGAAGCTAATTTTTTTTGTGTGTGTTCTGGGGTGATTTCATTGGAAGGGAATTTTTTGTGATCTGGGTTAATTTCGTTGGAAGCGGGTTTTATGTCCTTTGGAGTCATTTCGTTAAAAGCGAATTTTTCTCTGTTCTGGTGTGATTTCGTTGGAAATGAAGATTTTGTGATCTGGGATGATTTCGTTGGTAGCGAATTTTTTGTGGTCTGGTGTGATTTCTTTGGAAACAAACTATTTCCGTTCTAGGGTGATTTTGATGGAAGCGATTTTTTTTGTGTTCTGGGGTCATTTCGTTGGTAGCGTGTTTTCTACGCTCAGGAGTCATTTCATTGGAAGCGAATTTTTTGTGTTCTCGGTTGATTTCGATGGAAGCAAATTTTTGAAGTATGGTATCATTTTGTTCGAAGCTTGTTTTCTGTACTCTGGAGTCATTTCGTTGGAAGCGAAATTTTTGTGTTCAAGGGTGATTTCGAGGAAGTGAATTTTTTTGTGCTCTGGGATGATTTCTTTGGAAGCGAATATTTGTGTTCTCAGGATATTTCGTTGGAAGCTAATTTTTTGTGTTCTTGGGTAATTTCGTTGGAAGCAAATTTTTTGTGTTCTAGGGTGATTTTGATGGAAGCAAATTTTTGAAGTAGGGGGCCATTTTGTTGGAAACGTGTTTTCTGTGCTCTGGAGTCATTTCGTTGGAAGTTAATTTTTTGTGCTCTGGGGCAATTTCGATGGAAGCGAATATTTTGTGTTCTCGGGTGATTTCGTTGGAAGCCAATTTTTTGTATTTTGGGTGATTTCCATGAAAGCAAATTTTTTGTGTTCTGGGGTAATTTCGTTGGAAGCGAATTTTTTGTGTTCTCGGGTGTTTTCAATGGAAGCAAATTTTTGAAGTATGGGATCATTTTCGTTGGAAGCGTGTCTTCTGTGCTCTAGAGTCATTTCGTTGGAAGCGAATTTTTTGTGTTCTTGGGTGATTTCGTTGGAAGCGAATATTCATGTTCTCAGAAGATTTCATTGCAAGGGAATTTTTTTGTGTTCTGGGGTAATTTCGTTGGAAGCAAATTTTTTGTGTTCTAGGGTGATTTCGTTGAAAGGGAATTTTTTGTGTTCTGGGGTAATTTCGTTGGAAGCAAATTTTTTGTGTTCTCGGGTGATTTCGTTGAAAGGGAATTTTTAGTGTTCTGGCGTCATTTCGTTGGAAGCGTGTTTTCTGTGCTCTGGATTCTTTTCGTTGGAAGCGAATTTTTTGTGCACTGGGGTGATTTCGTTGGAAACAAATTTTTTGTGTTCTGTGGTGATTTCGTTGAAAGGGAATTTTTTGTGTTCTGGGGTCATTTCATTGGAAGCGTGTTTTCTGTGCTCTGGAGTCATTTTGTTGGAAGCAGATTTTTTGTGTCCTGGGGTGATTTCGTTAGAAGCGAATTTTTGTGTTCGGGGGTAATTTCGTTGGAAGCGAATTTTTTGTGTTCTCAGGTGATTTCGATGGAAGCAAATTTTTGAAATATGGTATCATTTCGTTCGAAGCGGGTTTCCTGTGCTCTGGAGTCATTTCGTTGGAAGCGAATTTTTTGTGTTCTCCGGTGATTTCGTTGGAAGCGTGTTTTCTGTGCTCTGGAGTCATTTCGTTGGAAGCAAATTTTTTGTGTTCTGCGGTGATTTCGATGGAAGGAAATTTTTTCCGTTCTGGGGTAATTTTGTGGGAAGCCAATATTTTTGTTCTCAGGTGATTTATTGGAAGGGAATTTTTTGTGCTCTGGGGTGATTTCGTTTGAAGCAAATTTTTTCTATTCTGGGGTAATTTCGTTGGACGTGAATTTTTTTGTTCTCAGGTGATTTATTGGAAGGGAATTTTTTGTCTTCTGTGGTTATTTCAATGGAAGCCAATTTTTTATGTTCTAGGGTGATTTCTTTGGAAGCGAATTTTTTTGTGTTCTCGGGTCATTCCATTGGTAAATTGTTTTTTGTGCTCTGGAGTCATTTCGTTGGAAGCGAATTTTTTGTGCTCTCGGGTGATTTCATTGGAAGCGATATTTTTGTGTACTCGGGTGATTTCGTTGAAACGGAATTTTTTGTGTTCTCGGGTGATTTCGTTGAAAGGAAATTTTTTGTGTTCTGGGGTCATTTCGTTGGACGCCTGTTTTCTGTGCTCTGGAGTCATTTCGTTGGAAGCGAATTTTTTGTGTTCTGCGGTGATTTCGATGGAAGGAAATTTTTTCCATTCTGGGGTAATTTTGTGGGAAGCCAATATTTTTGTTCTCAGGTGATTTATTGGAAGGGAATTTTTTTTGCTCTGGGGTGATTTCGTTGGAAGCAAATTTTTTCTATTCTGGGGTAATTTCGTTGGACGTGAATTTTTTTGTTCTCAGGTGATTTATTGGAAGGGAATTTTTTTGTCTTCTGTGGTTATTTCAATGGAAGCCAATTTTTTATGTTCTAGGGTGATTTCTTTGGAAGCGAATTTTTTGTGTTCTCGGGTCATTCCATTGGTAAATTGTTTTTTTGTGCTCTGGAGTCATTTCGTTGGAAGCGAATTTTTTGTGCTCTCGGGTGATTTCATTGGAAGCGATATTTTTGTGTACTCGGGTGATTTCGTTGAAACGGATTTTTTTGTGCTCTGGGATGATATCTTTGGAAGCGAATATTTGTGTTCTCAGGAGTTTTCGTTGGAAAAGAATTTTTTGTCTTCTGGTTTAATATCGTTGGAAGAGAATTTTTTCTGTTCTCCGGTCTTGTCGATGGAAGCAAATTTTGAAATAGTGTGTCATTTCATTGGAAGCATGTTTTCTGTATTCTGGAGTCATTTTGTTGGAAGCGAATTTTTGGTACTCTGTGGTGATTTCGTTGGAAGTGAATTTTTTGTGTTCTCGGGTGATTTCGTTGAAAGGGAATTTTTTGTGTTCTGTGGTCATTTCTTTGGCCGCGAATTTTTAGTGTTCTGGGGTCATTTAGTTGGAAGCGTGTTTTCTGTGCTCTGGAGTCATTTCGATGGAAGCTAATTTTTTGTGTTCTCGGGTGATTTCTTTGGCCGCAAATTTTTAGTGTTCTGGGGTCATTTAGTTGGAAGCGTGTTTTCTGTGCTCTGGAGTCATTTCGATGGAAGCAAATTTTTTGTGCTCTGGGGTGATTTCGTTGGAAGCAAATTTTTTGTGTTCTGGGTGATTTCGTTGGAAGCGAATTTTTGTGTTCTGGGGTAATTTCGTTGGAAGCGAATTTTTTTGTTCTCGGGTGATTTCGATGGAAGCAAATTTTTGAAGTATGGTATCAATTCGTTCGAAGCGTGTTTTCTGTGCTCTGCAGTGATTTCGTTGGAGCGAATTTTTTGTGTTCTAGGGTATTTCGTTTAAAGGGAGTTTTTCTGTTCTAGGGTGATTTCGTTGGAAGCGAATTTATTGTGTTCTAGGGTGATTTTGTTGGAAGCTAATTTTTTTGTGCTCTGTGATGATTTCTTTCGAAGCGAATATTTGTGTTCTCAGGAGATTTCGTTGGAAGCAAATATTTTGTCTTCTGGGGTAATATCGTTGGAAGAGAATTTTTTGTTTTCTCCAGTTTTTTCGATTGAAGCAAATTTTTGAAGTATGGTATCATTTCGTTCGAAGCGTGTTTTCTGTGCTCTGGAGTCATTTCGTTGGAAGCAAATTTTTTGTGTTTTGGGGTGATTTCGTTGGAAGCTAATTTTTTGTGTTCTCGGGTGATTTCGTTGAAAGGGAATGTTTTGTGTTCTAGGGTGATTTCGTTGGCAGCGAATTTTTTTGTGCTCTGGGATGATTTCTTTGGAAGCAAATATTTGTGTTCTCAGGAGAGATCGTTTGAAGCGAATTTATTGTGTTCTGGGGTAATTTCGTTGGAAGCGAATTTTTTGTGTTTTCAGGTGATTTCGATGGAAGCAAATTTTTGAAATATGGGGTCTTTTCGTTGGATGTGTGTTTTCTATACTCTGGAGTCATTTCGTTGGAAGCGAATTTTTTGTGTTCTGGGGTGATTTCATGGAAGCAAATTTTTTGTGTTCTGGGGTAATGTCGTTGGAAGCAAATTTTTTGTGTTCTCCGGTCATTTCATTGGAAGCAAATTTTTTGTGTTCTGGGCTAATTTCGTTGGAAGCGAATTTTTTGTGTTCTCGGGTCATTTCAAAATGGAAGCAAATTTTTTAAGTATGGTATCATTTCGTTCGAAGCGTGTTTTCTGTGCTCTGGAGTCATTTCGTTGAAAGCGAATATTTGTGTTCTCAGACGATTTCGTTGCAAGCGAATTTTTTGTGTTCTCTGGTTTTATCGATGGAAGCAAATTTTTGAAGTAGGTGGTCATTTCATAGGAAGTTGTTTTCTGTGCTCTGGAGTAATTTCATTGGAAGGGAATTTTTTGTGCTTTGGGCTGATTTCGTTGGAAGCGAATTTTTTGTGTTTTAGTGTGATTTCGTTGAAAGGGAATTTTTTGTGTTCTAGGGTGATTTTTTTGGAAGCGAATTTTTTGTGTTCTGTGGTGATTTCGATGGAAGCGAATTTTTGTGTTCGGGGGTAATTTCGTTGGAAGCGAATTTTTTGTGTTCTCAGGTGATTTCGATGGAAGCAAATTTTTGAAGTATGGTATCATTTCGTTCGAAGCGGGTTTCCTGTGCTCTGGAGTCATTTCGTTGGAGCGAATTTTTGGTGTTCTTCGGTGATTTAGATGGAAGCAAACTTTTTCTGTTCTCTGGTAATTTCGTTTTAGGTGAATTTTTTGTGTTCTCGGGTGATTTCTTTGAAAGGGAATTATTTGTGTTCTAGGGTGATTTCTTTGGAAGCGAATTTTTTTTGTGCTCTGGGATGATTTCTTTCGAAGCGAATATTTGTGTTCTCAGGAGATTTCGTTGGAAGCGAATTTTTTGTGTTCTCCGGTTTTTTCAATGGAATCAAATATTTGAAGTAGGGGGTCATATCGTTGGCAGCGTGTTTTCTGTGCTCTGGAGTCATTTCGTTGGAAGCGAATTTTTTGTTTTCTCGGGTGATTTTGTTAAAAGGGAATTTTTTGTGTTCTGTGGTCATTTCGTTGGAAGCCTGTTTTCTGTGCTCTGGAGTCCTTTCGTTGCAAGCGAATTTTTTGTGTCCTGGGGTGATTTCGTTGCAGGCGAAGTTTTTGTGTTCTGGGGAAATTTCGTTGGAAGCAAATTTTTTGTGTTCTCGGGTGATTTCGATGGAAGCAAATATTTGAAGTATGGTATCATTTCGTTCGAAGTGTGTTTTCTGTGCTCTGGAGTCATTTCTTTGGCAGTGAATTTTCTGTGCTCTGGGGTGATTTCGTTGGAAGCGAATTTTTTCTATTCTCGGGTGATTTCGTTGAAAGCGAATTTTTTGTGTTCTGTGGAAATTTTGTTGGAAGCAAATTTTTTGTGTTCTCCGGTTTTTTCGATGGAAGCAAATTTTTGAAGTAGGGGGTCATTTTGTTGGAAGCATGTTTTCTGTGCTCTGGAGTCACTTGGTTGGAAGAGAATTTTTGGTGCTCTGGAGTGATTTCGTTGGAAACGAATTTTTTGTGTTCTCGTGTGATTTCATTTAAAGGGAATTTTTTGTGTTCTAGGGTGATTTCGTTGGAAGCGCATTTTTTATTTTCTGGGGTAATTACGTTGGAATCGAATTTTTTTTGTTCTGGGGTAATTTCGTTGGAAGCAAATTTTTTGTGTTCTCCGGTTTTTTCGATGGAAGCAAATATTTGAAGTATGGTATCATTTCGTTCGAAGTGTGTTTTCTGTGCTCTGGAGTCATTTCTTTGGCAGTGAATTTTTTGTGCTCTGGGGTGATTTCGTTGGAAGCGAATTTTTTCTATTCTCGGGTGATTTCGTTGAAAGCGTACTTTTTATGTTCTAGGGTGATTTCGTTGGAAGCGAATTTTTGTGCTCTGGGGTGATTTCGTTAGAAGGGAATTTTTTGTCTTCTGTGGTTATTTCGATGGAAGCCAATTTTTTATGTTCTAGGGTGATTTCGTTGGAAGCGAATTTTTTGTGTTCTGGGATGATATCTTTGGAAGCGAATCTTTGTGTTCTCAGGAGTTTTCGTTGGAAAAGAATTTTTTGTCTTCTAGGGTTATATCGATGGAAGAGAATTTTTTTGTGTTCTCCGGTCTTTTCGATGGAAGCCTTTTTTCTGTGCCCTGGAGTCATTTCGTTGGAAGGGAATTTTTTGTGCTCTAGGGTGATTGCGTTGGAAGCGAATTTTTTTATTCTCGGGTGATTTCGTTCAAAGGGAATTTTTTGTGTTCAAGGTTGACTTCGTTGGAAGCGAATTTTTTTGTTCTGGGGTAATTACGTTGGAAGCGAATTTTTTGTGTTCTTGGGTGATTTCTTTGGCCGCGAATTTTTAGTGTTCTGGGGTCATTTAGTTGGAAGCGTGTTTTCTGTGCTCTGGAGTCATTTCGATGGAAGCGAATTTTTTGTGCTCTGGGGTGATTTCTTTGGAAGCAAATTTTTTGTGTTCTGGGTGATTTCGTTGGAATCGAATTATTTGTGTTCTGGGGTAATTTCGTTGGAAGCGAATTTTTTGTGTTCTGGGGTCATTTCATTGGAAGCAAATTTTTTGTGTTCTGGGGTATTTTCGTTCGAAGGGAATTTTTTGTGTTCTCGGGTCATTTCAATGGAAGCAAATTTTTGAAGTATGGTATCATTTCGTTCGAAGCGTGTTTTCTGTGTTCTGGAGTCATTTCGTTTGAACGAATTTTTTTGTGTTCTAGTGTGATTTCGTTTAAAGGGAGTTTTTCTGTTCTAGGTTGATTTCGTTGGAAGCGAATTTATTGTGTTCTGGGGTGATTTCGATGGAAGCAAATTTTTTCTGTTCTGTGGTAATTTCGTTGGACGTGAATTGTTTGTGTTCTCGGGTGATTTCGTTGAACGGGAATTTTTTTGTGCTCTGGGATGATTTCTTTCGAAGCGAATATTTGTGTTCTCAGGAGATTTCTTTGGAAGCCAATATTTTGTCTTCTGGGGTAATATCGTTGAAAGAGAATTTTTTGTTTTCTCCGGTTTTTTCGATTGAAGCAAATTTTCGAAGTATAGTATCATTTCGTTGGAAGCGTGTTTTCTATGCTTTGGAGTCATTTCGTTGGAAGCGAATTTTTTGTGTTCTGGGGTGATTTCATTGGAAGCGAATTTTTTGTGCTCTGGGGTGATTTGATTGGAAGCTAATATTTGTGTTCTCAGGATATTTCGTTGCAAGCGAATTTTTTGTGTTATGGGGTAATTTCGTTGGAAGCGAATTTTTTGTGTTCTCCGGTTTTTTCGATGGAAGCAAATTTTTTAAGTAGAGGGTCATTTCGTTGGAAGCGTGTTTTCTGTGCTCTGAGGTCATTTCTTTGGCAGTGAATTTTTTGTGCTCTGGCGTGATTTCGTTGGAAGCGAATTTTTTCTATTCTCGGATGATTTCATTGAAAGCAAATTTTTTATGTTCTAGGGTGATTTTGTTGGAAGCAAATTTTTTGTGCTCTGGGGTGATTTCTTTAGAAGGGAATTTTTTTTCTTCTGTGGTTATTTCGATGGAAGCCAATTTTTATGTTCTAGGGTGATTTCTTTGGAAGCGAATTTTTTGTGTTCTCGGGTCATTTCATTGCTTCATTGTTTTCTGTCTTCTGGAGTCATTTCGTTGGAAGCGAATTTTTTGTGCTCTCGGGTGATTTCATTGGAAGCGATATTTTGGTGTTCTCGGGTGATTTCTTTGAAAGGGAATTTTTGTGTTCTTGGGTGATTTCGTTGGATGCGAATTTTTTGTGCTCTGGGATGATATCTTTGGAAGCGAATATTTGTGTTCTCAGGAGTTTTCGTTGGAAAAGAATTTTTTGTCGTCTGGGGTAATATCGTTGGAAGAGAATTTTTTCTGTTCTCCGGTCATTTCGATGGAAGCAAATTTTGTAATAGTGTGTCATTTTGTTGGAAGCATTTTTTCTGTGCTCTGGAGTCATTTCGTTGGTAGCGAATTTTTTGTACTCTGTGGTGATTTCGTTGGAAGTGAATTTTTTGTGTTCTCGGGTGATTTCGTTGAAAGGAAATTTTTTGTGTTCTGGGGTAATTTCGTTGGAAGCGAATTTTTTGTGTTCTCCGGTTTTTTCGATGGAAGCAAATTTTTTAAATAGAGGGTCATTTCGTTGGAAGCGTGTTTTCTGTGCTCTGGAGTCATTTCTTTGGCAGTGAATATTTTGTGATCTGGGGTGATTTTGTTGGAAGCGAAATTTTTGTGTTCTCGGGTGATTTCGTTGAAAGGGAATTTTTTGTGTTCCAGGGTGATTTCGTTGGAAGCGAATTTTTTTGTGCTCTGGGATGATTTCTTTGGAAGCAAATATTTGTGTTCTCAGGAGAGATCGTTTGAAGCGAATTTATTGTGTTCTGGGGTAATTTCGTTGGAAGCGAATTTTTTGTGTTTTCGGGTGATTTCGATAGAAGCAAATTTTTGGAATATGGGGTCATTTCCTTGGAACCGTGTTTTCTCTGCTCTGGAGTCATTATGTTGGAAACTAATTTTTTGTGTTCTGGGGTGATTACGTTGGAATCGAATTTTTTGTGTTCTCGGGTGATTTCAATGGAAGCAAATTTTTGAATTATGGGATCATTTCTTTGGGAGCGTGTTTTCTGTGCTCTGGAGTCATTCTGTTTAAAAGTGAATTTTTTGTGTTCTGGGGTGATTTCGTTGGAAGCGAATATTCGTGTTCTCAGAAGATTTCGTTGGAAGCGAATTTTTTGTTTTCTCTGGTTTTTTCAACGGAAGCAAATTTTTGAAGCCGGGGGTCATTTCGTTGGAAGTGTGTTTTCTATGCTCTGGAGTCATTTCGTTGGAAGCGAATTTTTTGTGTTTTGGGGTGATTTCATGGAAGCAAATTTTTTTTGTTCTGGGGTAATTTCGTTGGAAGCAATTTTTTGTGTTCTGGGGTCATTTCGTTGGAAGTAAAATTTTGTGTTCTGGGGTCATTTCGTTGGAAGTAAATTTTTTGTGTTCTGGGGTCATTTCATTGGAAGTGTGTTTTCTATGCTCTGGAGTCATTTCGTTGGAAGCGAATTTTTTGTGTTCTGGGGTAATTTCGTTGGAAGTGAATTTTTTGTGTTCTCGGGTCATTTCAATGGAAGCAAATTTTTGAAGTATGGTATCATTTCGTTCGAAGCGTGTTTTCTGTGCTCTGGAGTCATTTCGTTGGAAGCGAATATTTGTGTTCTCAGACGATTTCGTTGCAAGCGAATTTTTTGTGTTCTCAGGTTTTTTCGATGGAAGCAAATTTTTGAAGTAGGGGGTCATTTCTTTGGAAGCTTGTTTTCTGTGCTCTGGAGTAATTTCGTTGGAACGGAATTTTTTATGCTTTGGGCTGATTTCGTTGGAAGCAAATTTTTTGTGTTCTAGTGTGATTTCGTTGAAAGGGAATTTTTTGTGTTCTAGGGTGATTTTGTTGGAAGCAAATTTTTTGTGCTCTGTGGTGATTTCGAAGGAACCAAATTTTTTCTGTTCTGTGGTAATTTTGTTGGACCTAAATTTTTGGTTTTCTCCGGTTTTTTTGATGGAAGCAAATTTTTGAAGCAGGGGGTCATTTCGTTGGAAGCGTGTTTTCTGTGCTCTGGAGTCATTTCGTTGGAAGCGAATTTTTGTGTTCTGGGGTGATTTCGTTGGAAGCAAATTTTTTGTGTTCTGGGGTAATTTCGTTGGAAGCGAATTTTTTGTGTTATGGGGTCATTTCAATGGAAGCCAATTTTTGAAATAGGGGGACATTTCGTTGGAAGCTTGTTTTCTGTGCTCTGGAGTCAGATCGTTGGAAGGGAATATTTTGTGCTTTGGGGTGATTTCGTTGGAAGCCAATTTTTTGTGTTCTAGTGTGATTTCGTTGAAAGGAAATTTTTTGTGTTCTAGGGTGATTTCGTTGGACATGAATTTTTTGTTTTCTCAGGTGATTTCATCGAAAGGGAATTTTTGGTGTTCTATGGTGATTTCGTTGGAAGCGAACTTTTTTTGCTCTGGGATGATTTCTTTGGAAGCGAATATCTGTGTTCTCAGGAGATTTTGTTGCAAGCGAATTTTTTTTGTTCTGGGGTAATTTCGTTGGAAGCGAATTTTTTGTATTCTCAAGTGATTTCGATGGAAGCAAATTTTTGAAATATGAGGTCATTTCGCTGGAAGCATTTTTTCTGTGCTTTGGAGTCATTTCTTTGGAAGCGAATTTTTTGTGCTCTGGGGTGATTTCTTTGGAAGCTAATATTTGTGTTCTCAGGACATTTCGTTGCAAGCCAATTTTTTGTGTTCTTGGGTAATTTCTTTGGAAGCGAATTTTTTGTGTTCTCTGGTGATTTCGATGGAAGCAAATTTTTGAAGTATGGTATCATTTAGTTGGAAGCGTGTTTTCTGTGCTCTGGAGTCATTTCGTTGGAAGCGAATTTTTTGTGTTCTGGGGTGATGTCATTGGAAGCGAATATTTGTGTTCTCAGAAAATTTCGTTGCAAGCGAATTTTTTGTGTTCTGTGGTAATTTCATTGGAAGCGAATTTTTTATGTTCTCCGGTTTTTCGGTGGCAGCAAATTTTTTAAGTAGGGGGTCATTTCGTTGGAATCGTGTTTTATGTGCTCTGGAGTCATTTCGTTGGAAGGGAATGTTTTGTGCTCTGGGGTGATTTCATTGAAAGCTAATTTTAATGTGTTCTAGCGTCATTTCGTTAGAAGCGAATTTTTTGTGTTGTGGGGTTATTTTGATGGAAGCAAATATTTTCTGTTCTGTGGTAATTTCGTTGGACGTGAATTTTTTGTGTTCTCAGGTGATTTCGTTGAAAGGGAATTTTTTGTGTTCTAGGGTGATTTCGTTGGAAGCGAATTTTTTGTGCTCTGGGATGATTTCTTTGGAAGCGAATATTTGTGTTCCCAGGAGATTTCGTTGGAAGCAATTTTTTTGTGTTCTGGGGTAATTTCTTTGGAAGCGCATTTTTTGTGTTCTCGGGTGATTTCGATGGAAGCAAATTTTTGAAGTATGGGGTCATATCGTTGGAAGTGTGTTTTCTGTGCTCTGGAGTCATTTCGTTGGAAGCGAATTTTTCGTGCTCCGGGGCGATTTCATTGGAAGCGAATATTTGTGTTCTCAGGAGATTTCGTTGCAAGCGAATTTTTTGTGTTCTGGGGTAATTTCGTTGGCAGCGAATTTTTTGTGCTCTGGGGTGATTTAGTTGGAAGCAATTTTTTTATGTACTAGGGTAATTTCGTTGGAAGTGAATTTTTTCTGCTCTGGGGTGTTTTGGTTGGAAGCGAATTTTTTGTCTTCTGTGGTGATTTCGATGGAAGCGAATTTTTTATGTTCTACGGTGATTTCGTTGGAAGTGAATTTTTTGTACTCTGGGATGATATTTTTGGTAGCGAATATTTGTGCTCACAGGAGATTCCTTGGAAAAGAATTTTTTGTCTTCTGGGGTTTTATCGTTGGAAGAGAATTTTTTGTCTTCTCCGGGTTTTTCGATGGAAGCAAATTTTTGAAATAGGGGGTCATTTCGTTGGAATCATGTTTTCTGTGCTCTGGAGTCATTTTTTTGGAAGGGAAGTTTTTGTGCTCTGGGGTGATTTCGTTCGAAGTGAATTTTTTGTGTTCTCGGGTGATTTCGTTGAAAAAGCTTATTTTTTGTGTTCTAGCATGTTTTCGTTGGAAGCAAATTTTTTTGTATTCTGGGGTGATGTTGTTGGAAGCGAATTTTTTTGTGCTCTGGGATGATTTCATTGGAAGCGAATATTTGTGTTCTCAGGAGTTTTCGTTGGAATAGAATTTTTTTCTCCTGGGGTAATAGCGTTGGAAGAGAATTTTTTGTGTTCTACGGTTTTTTTTGATGGAAGCAAATTTTTGAAGTAGGGGGTCATTTCGTTGCGAGCGTGTTTTCTGTGCTCTGGAGTCATTTCCTTTGAAGAGAAATTTTTGTGCTCTGGGATGATTTCTTTGGAAGCCAATATTTGTATTCTCAAGAGATTTCTTTAGAAGTGAATTTTTTCTGTTCAGGTGTAATTTCGTTGGAAGCGAATTTTATCTGTTCTCTGGTCTTTTCCATGGAAGAAAATTTTTGAAGTCTGAGGTCATTTCTTTGGAAGCGAATTTTTTGTGCTTTGGGGTGATTTTGTTGGAAGAGAATTTTTTGTGTTTTCGGGTGATTTCCATGGAAACAAATTTTTGAAGTACGGGGTCATTTCTTTGCAAGCGTGTTTTCTGTGCTCTGGAGTCACTTTGTTGTAAGCGAATTTTTTGTGCTCTGGTGTGATTTCTTTGGAAGCGAATATTTGTGTTCTCTGGAGATTTGGTTGCAAGCGAATTTTTTATTTTTTGGGTAATTTAGTTGGAAGTGAATTTTTTGTGTTCTACTGTTTTTCAATGGAAGAAAATTTTTGACGTAGGGGGTCATTTCGTTGGAAGAGAATTTTTTGTGCTCTGGGGTGATTTCGTTGGAAGCGAATTTTTTGTATCCCCTGTTCATTTTGTTGAAAGCGAATTTTTTATGTTCCAGGGTGATTTCGTTGTAAGCAAATTTTTTGCGCTCTGGGGTGATTTGGTTGGAAGCGAATATTTTGTCTTCTCTGGTGATTTCGATTGAAGCGAATTTTTTATGTTCTAGGGTCATTTTACGGGAAGCGAATTTTTTGTGCTCTGTGGTGATTACGTTGGAAGTGAATTTTTTTTTTCTCGGGTGATTTTGTTGAAAGCGAATGATTTGTGTTCGAGGTGATTTTGTTGGTAGCAAATTTTTTGTGTTCTGGGGTCATTTCTTTGTAAGCGTGTTTTCTGTGCTCTGGAGTCATTTCGTTGGAAGCCAATTTTTGTGCTCTGGTGTGATTTTGTTGAAAGCGAATTATTTGTGTTCGAGGTGATTTTGTTGGCAGCAAATTTTTTGTGTTCTGGGGTGATTTCGTTGAAAGAGAATTTTTTGTGTTCTCGGGTGATTTCGTTGAAAGGAATTTTTGTGTTCAAGGGTGCTTTCGTTGGAAGCGAGTTTTTTGTGCTCTGGGATGATATCTTTGGAAGCGAATATTTTTGTTCTCAGGAGATTTCGTTGGAAAAGAATTTTTTGTCTACTGCGGTAATCTTGTTGGAAGTGAATTTTTTGTGTTCCCCGGTATTTCGATGGAAGCAAATTTTTGATATAGGGGGTCATTGCCTTGGAAGCGTGTTTTTGTGCTCTGGAGTCATTTCGTTGGAAGCAAATTTTTTGTGTTCTGGGGTAACTTCATTGGAAGCGAATTTTTTGTGTTCTGGGGTGATTTCGATTGTAGGAAATTTTTGAAGTATGGGATCATTTCGTTGGAAGTGTGTTTTTTGTGCTCTGGGTTGATTATGTTGGAAGCGAATTTTTTGTATTCTCAGGTGATTTTGTTGAAAGGGAATTTTTTGTGTTCTAGGGTGATTTTGTTGGAAGCGAATTTTTTGTGCTCTGGGATGATTTCTTTAGAAGTGAATATGTATTTGTGTTCTCAGAAGATTTCGTTGGAAGCAAATTTTTTTGTGTTCTGGGGTCATTTCTTTGGAAATGAATTTTTTGTGTTCTCTGGTTTGTTTGATGGAAGCAAATTTTTGAAGGAGGGGGTCTTTTCGTTGGAACCGTGTTTTCTGTGCTTTGGAGTCATTTCGTTAGAAGCAAATTTTTTGTCCTCTGGAGTGATTTCTTTGGAAGCGAATTTTCTGTGTTCTGCTGTACTTTCGTTGGAAGTGAATTTTTTGTGTTCTCGGGTGATTTCGATGGAAGCCAATTTTTTAAGTATGGGATCATTTCCTTGGAAGCATGTTTTCTGTGCTCTGGAGTCATTTCGTTGGAAGAGAATTTTTTGTGGTCTGGGGTGATTTTTTTGGAAGCGAATTTTTTGTGTTCTAGGGTAATTTCGTTGGAAGCGAATTTTTTGTGTTCTGGGGTGATTTCGTTGAAAGGGAAATTTTAGTGTTCTGGGGTTATTTTGTTGGAAGCGAATTTTTTGTACTCTGGTATGTTTTCTTTGGAAGCGAATATTTGTGTTCTCAGGAGATTTCGTTGGAAGCGAATTTTTTGTGTTCTGGGGTAATTTTGATGGAATAGAAATTTTTGTGCTCTCAGGATTTTTCGATGGAAGCAAATTTTTGAAGTAGGGAGTCATTTTTTTGGAAGCGTAATTTCTGTGCTCTGGAGTCATTTCGTTGGAAGCGAATATTTTGTTCTCTGGGGTGATTTCGTTGGTAGCGCATTTTCTGTGTTCTGGGATCATTTCGTTGGAAGTGAATTTTTTGTGTTCTCGGGTGATTTCGATGGAAGCCAATTTTTGAAGTATGGGATAATTTCCTTGGAAGCGTGTTTTCTGTGCTCTGGAGTCATTTCGTTGGAAGAGAATGTTTTGTGGTTTGGGGTGATTTTGTTGGAAGCGAAATTTTTGTGTTCTAGGGTAATTTCATTGGAAGCGAATTTCTTGTGTTCTGGGGTAATTTCGTTGGACGTGAATTTTTTGTGTTCTCGGGTGATTCTTTGAAAGGAAATATTTATGTTCTAGGGTTATTTTGTTGGAAGCAATTTTTTTTGTGCTCTGGGCTGATTTCTTTAGAAGTGAGTATTTGTGTTCTCAGAAGATTTCGTTGGAAGCGAATTTTTTTGTGTTCTGGGGTCATTTCTTTGGAAATGAATTTTTTGTGTTCGCCGGTTTGTTTGATGGAAGCAAATTTTTGAAGGAAGGGGTCATTTCGTTGGAAGCGTATTTTCTGTGCTCTGGAGTCATTTCTTTGGAAGCGAATTTTTTGTCCTCTTGGGTGGTTTCGTTGGAAGCGAATTTTTTGTGTTCTCAGGTGATTTCCTTGAAAGGGAATTTTTTGTGTCCTGGGGTCATTTCGTTGGAAGCAAATTTTTTGTGTTCTGGGGTGATTTCGTTGGAAGCGAATATTTTGTGTTCTGGGGAGATTTCATTGGGGGCGAATATTTGTGTTCTCAGAAGATTTCGTAGCAAACGAATTTTTTCAGTTCTCCGGTTTTTTCGATGGAAGTAAATTTTTGAAGTAGGAGGTCATTTCGTTGGAAGAGAATTTTTTGTGTTCTGGGGTGATTTCGTTGGAAGCGAATATTTTGTGTTCTGGGGAGATTTCGTTGGAAGCGAATATTTGTGTTCTCAGAAGATTTCGTTGCAAGCGAATTTTTTCTATTCTCCGGTTTTTTCGATGGAAGTAAATTTTTGAAGTAGGAGGTCATTTCGTTGGAAGCATGTTTTCGGAGCTCTGGAGACATTTCGTTGCACGTGAATTTTTTGTGCTCTGGGTTGATTTCGTTGGAAGCGAATTTTTTGTGCTCTGGGGTGATTTCGTTGGAAGCGAATTTTTTGTGTTCTGGGGTGATTTCTTTGAAAGGCATAATTTGGTGTTCTGGGGTGATTTCGTTGGAAGTGAATTTTTTGTGCTCTATGATGTTTTCTTTGGAAGCGAATATTTGTGTTCTCAGGAGATTTCTTTGCAAGCGAAAGTTTTGTGTTCTGGGGTAATTTCATTGAAATGGAATTTTTTATGTTCTAGGGTGATTTCGTTGGAAGCAAATTTTTTGTGCTCTGGAGTGATTTGGTTGGAAGCGAATTTTTTGTCTTCTATGGTGATTTCGATGGAAGCGAATTTTTTATGTTCTAGAGTGATTTCGTTGAAAGCAAATTTTTTGTGTTCTGGAGTCATTTCATTGGAAGCGTGTTTTCTGTGCTCTGGAGTCATTTTGTTGGAAGCGAATTTTTTGTGCTCTGGGTTGATTATGTTGGAAGCGAATTTTTTGTATGCTTGGGTGATTTCGTTGAAAGGGAATTTTTTGTGTTCTAGGGTGATTTTGTTGGAAGCGAATTTTTTGTGCTCTGGGATGATTTCTTTAGAAGTGAATATTTGTGTTCTTAGAAGATTTCATTGGAAGCGAATTTTTTTGTGTTCTGGGGTCATTTCTTTGGAAATGAATTTTTTGTGTTCTCCGGTTTGTTTGATGGAAGCAAATTTTTGAAGGAGGGGGTCATTTCGTTGGAAGCGTGTTTTCTGTGCTCTGGAGTCATTTCGTTGGAAGCGAATTTTTTGTCCTCTGGGGTGATTTCGTTGGAAGCGAATTTTTTGTGTTCTCAGGTGATTTCCTTGAAAGGGAATTTTTTGTGTTCTGGGGTCATTTCGTTGGAAGCGAATTTTTTGTGTTCTGGTGTGATTTCGTTGGAAGCGAATATTTTGTGTTCTGGGGAGATTTCATTGGAAGCGAATAATTGTGTTCTCAGAAGATTTCGTTGCAAGCGAATTTTTTCTTTTCTCCGGTTTTTTCGATGGAAGTAAATTTTTGAAGTGGGAGGCCATTTTGTTTAAAGCATGTTTTCGGAGCTCTGGAGTCATTTCGTTGGAAGCGAATTTTTTCTGCTCTGGGTTGATTTCGTTGGAAGCGAATTTTTTGTGTTCTGGGGTGATTTCGTTGAAAGGGAATTTTTGGTGTTCTAGGGTGATTTCGTTGGAAGCGAATTTTTTGTGCTCTGGGATGTTTTCTTTGGAAGCGAATATTTGTGTTCTCAGGAGATTTCGTTGCAAGCGAATTTTTTGTGTTCAAGGGTAATTTCATTGAAAGGGAATTTTTTATGTTCTAGGGTGATTTCGTTGGAAGCAAATTTTTTGTGCTCTGGAGTGATTTGGTTGGAAGCGATTTTTTTTGTCTTCTATGGTGATTTCGATGGAAGCGAATTTTTTATGATCTAGGGTGATTTCGTTGAAAGCGAATTTTTTGTGTTCTGGAGTCACTTCATTGGAAGCGTGTTTTCTGTGCTCTGGAGTCATTTTGTTGGAAGCGAATTTTTTGTGCTCTGGGATGTTTTCTTTGGAAGCGAATATTTTTGTTCTCAGGAGATTTCATTGGAAGCGAATTTGTTGTGTTCTGGGGTAATTTCGATGGAATAGAAATTTTTGTGCTCTCACGACTTTTGGATGGAAGCAAATTTTTGAAGTAGGGAGTCATTTCGTTGGAAGCGTGTTTTCTGTGCTCTGGAGTCATTTCGTTGGAAGCGAATTTTTTGTGCTCTAATATGATTTCATTGGTAGCGCATTTTCTGTGTTCTGGGATAATTTCGTTGGAAGTGAATTTTTTGTGTTCTCGGGTGATTTCGATGGAAGCCAATTTTTGAAGTATGGGATCATTTCCTTGGAAGCGTGTTTTCTATGCTCTGGAGTCATTTCGTTGGAAGCGAATTTTTCTGGTCTGGGGTGATTTTGTTGGAAGCGAAATTTTTGTGTTCTAGGGTAATTTCGTTGGACGTGAATTTTTTGTGTTCTCGGGTGATTTCTTTGAAAGGAAATTTTTTATGTTCTTGGGTGATTTTATTGGAAACGAATTTTTTTGTGCTCTGGGATGATTTCTTTAGAAGTGAATATTTGTGTTCTCAAAAGATTTCGTTGGAAGCAGATTTTTTTGTGTTCTGGGGTCATTTCTTTGGAAATGAATTTTTTGTGTTCTCCGGTTTGTTTGATGGAAGCAAATTTTTGAAGGAGGCGGTCATTTCGTTGGAAGCGTGTTTTCTGTGCTCTGGAGTCATTTAGTTGGAAGCGAATTTTTTGTCCTCTGGGGTGATTTCGTTGGAAGCGAATTTTTTGTGTTCTCGGGTGATTTCCTTGAAAGGGAATTTTTTGTGTTCTGGCTTCATTTCGTTGGAAGCGAATTTTTTGTGTTCTGGAGTGATTTCGTTGGAAGCGAATATTTTGTGTTCTGGGGAGATTTCGTTGGAAGCGAATACTTGTGTTCTCAGAAGATTTCGTTGCAAGCGAATTTATTCTGTTCTCCGTTTTTTACGATGGAAGTAAATTTTTGAAGTAGGAGGTCATTTCGTTGGAAGCATGTTTTCGGAGCTCTGGAGTCATTTCGTTGGAAGCGAATTTTTTGTGCTCTGGGGTGATTTCGTTGGAAGCGAATTTTTTGTGTTCTAGGGTAATTTCATTGGAAGCGAATTTCTTGTGTTCTGGGGTAATTTCGTTGGACTTGAATTTTTTGAGTTCTCGGGTGATTTCTTTGAAAGGAAATTTTTTATGTTCTAGGGTGATTTTCTTGGAAACAATTTTTTTTGTGCTCTGGGATGATTTCTTTAGAAGTGAATATTTGTGTTCTCAAAAGATTTCATTGGAAGCGGATTTTTTTGTGTTCTGGGGTCATTTCTTTGGAAATGAATTTTTTGTGTTCTCCGGTTTGTTTGATGGAAGCAAATTCTTGAAGGAAGGGGTCATTTCATTGGAAGCGTGTTTTCTGTGCTCTGGAGTCATTTCGTTGGAAGCGAATTTTTTGTCCTCTGGGGTCATTTCGTTGGAAGCGAATTTTTTGTGTTCTCGGGTGATTTCCTTGAAAGGGAATTTTTTGTGTTCTGGGGTCATTTCGTTGGAAGTGAATTTTTTGTGTTCTGGAGTGATTTCTTTGGAAGCGAATATTTTGTTTTCTGGGGAGATTTCGTTGGAAGCGAATATTTGTGTTCTCAGTAGATTTCGTTGCAAGCGAATTTTTCTGTTCTCCGGTTTTTTCGATGGAAGTAAATTTTTGATGTAGGAGGTCATTTCGTTGGAAGCATGTTTTCAGAGCTCTGGAGTCATTTCGTTGGAAGCGAATTTTGTGTGCTGTAGGTTGATTTCGTTGGAAGCGAATTTTTTGTGTTCTGGGGTGATTTCGTTGAAAGGGTATTTTAGGTGTTCTGGGGTGATTTCGTTGGAAGCGAATTTTTTGTGATCTGGGATGTTTTCTTTGGAAGCGAATATTTGTGTTCTCAGAAGATTTCCTTGCAAGCGAATTTTTTGTGTTCTGGGGTAATTTCATTGAAAGGGAATTTTTTATGTTCTAGGGTGATTTCTTTGGAAGCAAATTTTTGTGCTCTGGAGTCATTTCATTGAAAGCGTGTTTTCTGTGCTCTGGAGTCATTTTTTGGAAGCAAATTTTTTGTGCTCTGGGTTGATTATGTTGGAAGCGAATTTTTTGTATTCTCGGGTGATTTTTTTGAAAGGGAATTTTTTGTGTTCGAGGGTGATTTCGTTGGAAGCGAATTTTTTGCGCTCTGGGATGTTTTCTTTGGAAGTGAATATTTTTATTCTCAGGAGATTTCGTTGGAAGCGAATTTTTTGTGTTCTGGGGTAATTTCGTTGGAATAGAAATATTTGTGCTCTCAGGATTTTTCGATGGAAGCAAATTTTTGAAGAAGGGAGTCATTTCGTTGGAAGCATGTTTTCTGTGCTCTGGAGTCATTTCTTTGGAAGCGAATATTTTGTTCTCTGGGGTGATTTCGTTGGTAGCGCATTTTCTCTGTTCTGGGATATTTTCGTTGGAAGTGAATTTTTTGTGTTCCCCGGTGATTTCGATGGAAGCCAATTTTTGAAGTATGGGATCATTTCCTTGGAAGTGTGTTTTCTGTGCTCTGGAGTCATTTCGTTGGAAGCAAATTTTTTTGTGTTCTGTGGTGATTTCTTTGGAAGCGAATATTTTGTGTTCTGAGGAGATTTCATTGGAAGCAAATATTTGTGTTCTCAGAAGATTTCTTTGCAAGCGAATTTTTTCTGTTCTCCGGTTTTTTTCGATGGAAGTAAATTTTTGAAGTAGGAGGTCATTTCGTTGGAAGCATGTTTTCGGAGCTCTGGAGTCATTTCGTTGGAAGCGAATTTTTTGTGCTCTGGGTTGATTTCGTTGAAAGTGAATTTTGGGTGTTTTGGGGTGATTTCGTTGGAAGCGAATTTTTTGTGTTCTGGGGTGATTTCGTTGAAAGGGAATTTTGGGTGTTCTGGGGTGATTTTGTTGGAAGCGAATTTTTTGTGCTCTGGGATGTTTTCTTTGGAAGCGAATATTTGTGTTCTCAGGAGATTTCATTGCAAGCTAATTTTTTGTGTTCTGGGGTAATTTCATTGAAAGGGAATTTTTTATGTTCTAGGGTGATTTCATTGAAAGCAAATTTTTTGTGCTCAGGAGTGATTTGCTTGGAAGTGAATTTTTTGTCTTCTATGGTGATTTCGATGGAAGCGAATATTTTATTTTCTAGGGTGATTTCATTGAAAGCTAATTTTTTGTGCTCTTGGATGTTTTCTTTGGAATAGAATATTTTTGTTCTCAGGTGATTTCGTTGGAAGCGAATTTTTTGTGTTCTGGGGTAATATCATTGGAATAGAAATTTTTGTGCTTTCAGGATTTTTCGATGGAAGCAAATTTTTGAAGTAGGGAGTCATTTTGTTGGAAGCGTGTTTTCTGTGCTCTGGAGTCAATTCGATGGAAGCGAATTTTTGGTGCTCTGGGGTGATTTCGTTGGAAGCGAATTTTTTGTGTTCTGGGATCATTTCGTTGGAAGTGAATTTTTGTGTTCTTGGGTGATTTCGATGGAAGCCAATTTTTGAAGTATGGGATCATTTCCTTGGAAGCGTGTTTTCTGTGCTCTGGAGTCATTTCGTTGGAAGACAATTTTTTGTGCTCTGGAGTGATTTTGTTGGAAGTGAAAATTTGTCTTCTGTGGTGATTTCGATGGATGCGAATTTTTTATGTTTTAGGGTGATTTCGTTGGAAGCGAATTTTTTGTGCTCTGGGATGATATCTTTGGAAGCGAATATTTGTGTTCTCAGGATATTTCGTTGGAAAAGAATTTTTTCTTCTGGGGTAATATCGTTGGAAGTGAATTTTTTGTGTTCTCCTTTTTCTTCGATGGAAGCAAATTTTTGAAGTAGGGGGTCATTTCATTGGAAGCCTGTTTTCTGTGCTCTGGAGTCACTTCGTTGGAAGGGAATTTTTGGTGCTCAGGGGTGATTTCGTTGGAAGCACATTTTTTTTGTGTTCTCGGGTGATTTCTTTAAAAGAGAATATTTTGTGTTCTAGGGTGATTTCGTTGGAAGCGAATTTTTTGTGTTCTCGGGTGATTTCGTGGGAAAACAATTTTTTGTCTTCTTGGGTAATATCTTTGGAAGAGAATTTTCTGTGTTCTTATATTATTTCAATGGAAGCAAATTTTGAAATATGTGGTCATTTCGTTGGAAGAGTGTTTTCTGTGCTCTAGAGGCATTTCTTTGGAAGCGAATTTTTTTTGTTCTGGGGTGATTTGGTTTTAAGCGAATATATGTATTCTCAGAAGATTTCATTGCAAGCGAATTTTTTTGATCTTGGGTAATTTCTTTGAAAGAGAATTTTTTATGTTCTAGGGTAATTTCGTTGGAAGAGAAGTTTTTGTGTTCTCAGGATTTTTCGATGGAAGCAAATTTTTGAAGTACGGAGTCATTTTGTTGGAAGCGTGTTTTCTGTGCTCTGGAGTCACTTCGTTAGAAGCAAATTTTTTGTGCTCTGGGGTGATTTCGTTGGAAGCGCATTTTTTGTGTTCAGGGATAATTTCGTTGGAAGTGAATTTTTTGTGTTCTCGGGTGATTTCGATGGAAGCCAATTTTTGAAGTATTGGATCATTTCCTCGGAAGTGTGTTTTCTGTGCTCTGGAGTCATTTCGTTGGAATCGAATTTTTTGTGCTCTGGGGTGATTTTGTCGGAAGCGAAATTTTTGTGTTCTCGGGTAATTTCGTTGGAAGCGATTTTCTTGTGTTCTGGGGTAATTTCGTTGGAAGCGAATTTTTTTGTGCTCTGGAATGATTTCTTTGGAAGCGAATATTTGTGTTCTCAGAAGATTTCCTTGCAAGTGAATTTTTTGTGTTCTGGGGTAATTTCGTTGGAAGCAAATTTTTTGTGTTCTGGGGTGATTTCGTTGGAAGCGAATATTTTGTGTTCTCGGGTGATTTCAATGGAAACAAATTTTTGAAGAATGGTATCATTTCGTTCGAAGCGTGTTTTCTGTGCTCTGGAGTCATTTCGTTGGAAGCGAATTTTTTGTGTTCTGGGGAGATTTCGTTGGAAGCGAATATTTGTGTTCTCAGAAGATTTCGTTGCAATCGAAATTTTCTGTTCTCCGGTTTTTTGATGGAAGTAAATTTTTGAAGTAGGAGGTCATTTCGTTGGAAGCATGTTTCGGTGCTCTGGAGTCATTTCGTTGGAAGCGAATTTTTTGTGCTCTGGGTTGATTTCGTTGGAAGCGAATTTTTTGTGTTCTCGGGTGATTTCTTTGAAAGGGAATTATTTGTGTTCTAGGGTGATTTCGTTGGAAGCAAATTTTTTTGTGCTCTGGGATGATTTCTTTCGAAGGGAATATTTGTGTTCTCAGGAGATTTCGTTGGAAGCGAATATTTGTGTTCTGGGGTAATTTCATTGAAAGCGAATTTTTTGTGTTCTCGGGTGATTTCAATGGAACCAAATTTTTGAAATATGGGGTCATTTCGTTGGAAGCTTGTTTTCTCTGCTCTCTAGTCATGTTGGAAGTGAATTTTTTGTGTTCTGGGGTGATTTCTTTGGAAGCGAATGTATGTGCTTTCAGAACATTTCGTTGCAAGCGAATATTTCGTGTACTGGCGTAATTTCGTTGGAAGCGAATTTTGTGTGTTCTCGGGTGATTTCGATGGAAGCAAATTTTTGAAGATTGGGATCATTTCGTTGGGAGTGTGTTTTCTGTGCACTGGAGTCATTTCGTTGAAAGCGAATTTTTTGTGTTCTGGGGTGATTTCGTTGGAAGCGAATATTCGTGTTCTCAGAAGATTTCGTTGCAAGCGAATTTTTTTGTGTTCTGGGGTAATTTCCTTTGAAGGGAATTTTTTGTTTTCTCCGGTTTTTTCCAATGAAGCAAATTTTTGAAGCAGGGGGTCATTTCGTTGGAAGCATGTTTTCTGTGCTCTGGAGTCATTTCATTGGAAGGGAATTTTTTGTGCTCTGGGGTGATTTCGTTGGAAGCGAAGTTTATGTGTTCTCGGGTGATTTCGTTTAAAGGGAATTTTTTGTGTTCAAGGGTGATTTCGTTGGAAGCGAATTTTTTGTGTTCTGGGGTAATTACGTTGGAAGCGAATATTTTGTGTTCTCGGGTGATTTCGTTGGCCGCGAATTTTTCGTGGTCTGGGGTCATTTAGTTGGAAGCGTGTTTTCTGTGCTCTGGAGTCATTTCGTTGGAAGCAAATTTTTTGTGCTCTGTGGTGATTTCGTTGGAAGCGAATTTTTTGTGTTCTGGGATGATTTCGATGGAAGCAAATTTTTGAAATATGGTATCATTTCGTTCAAAGCGGGTTTCCTGTGCTCTGGTGTCATTTCTTTGGAAGCGAATTTTTTGTGTTCTCGGGTGATTTCGTTGAAAGGGAATGTTTTGTTTTCTAGGGTGATTTCGTTGGAAGCGAATTTTTTGTGTTCTGGGTTGATTTCGTTGGAAGCTAATTTTTTGTGTTCTGGGATGATTTCAGTGGAGGCGAATTTTTTGTGTTCTAGGGTATTTTCGTTGGAAGTGTATTTTTTGTGTTCTCAGGTTTTCTCGATGGAAGCAAATTTTTGAAGTAGGGGGTCATTTCGTTGGAAGCATGTTTTCTGTGCTCTGGAGTCATTTCGTTGGAAGCGAATTTTTTGTGTTCTGGGGTGATTTCCTTGGAAGCGAATTTGTTCTGTTCTGGGGTAATTTCTTTGGACGCGAATTTTTTGTGTTCTGGGGTGAGTTTTTTGGAAGAGAATTTTTTGTGTTCTGGGGCAATTTCGTTGAAAGGGAATTTTTTGGAAGTATGGGGTGATTTCGTTGAAAGAGTGTTTTCTTTGCTCTGGAGTCATTTTTTGGAAGCAAATTTTTTGTGTTCTGAGTTGATTTCATTGGAAGCAAATTTTTTTGTGTTCTGGGGTATTTTCGTTGGAAGCAAATTTTTTTGTGTTCTCCGGTTTTTTCGATGGAAGCAAATTTTTGAAGTAGGGGGTCACCTCGTTGGAAGTGAAATTTTTTGTGTTCAGGGGTGAGTTCGGTGGAAGCGAATGTTTTGTGTTCTGGGGTAATTTCGTTGGAAGCGAATTAATTTGTGTTCTCAGGTGATTTCGATGGAAGCAAATTTTCGAAGTATGGGGACATTTCGTTGGAAGCTAATTTATGTGCTTTGGTGTGATTTCGTTGGAAGCGAATTTCTTGTGTTCAGGGGTAATTTCTTTTGAAGCAAATTTTTTGTGTTCTGGGGTGATTTCAATGGAAGCGAATATTTTGTGTTCTGTGTTGATTTCATTGGAAATGAATATTTGTGTTCCAGGAGATTTCGTTGCAAGCGAATTTTTTGTGCTCTGGGGTGATTTCGTTGGAAGGGAATTTTTTGTGTTCTGGGGTGATTCCGTTGAAAGGGAATTTTTTGTGTTCTGGGGTCATTTCGTTGGAAGCGTGTTTTCTGTGCTCTGGAGTCATTTCTTTGGAAGGGAATTTTTTGTGCTCTGGGGTGATTTCGTTGGAAGCGAATTTTTTGTGTTCTCAGGTGATTTCGTTGAAAGGGAATTTTTTTGTGTTCTAGGGTGATTTCGTTGCAAGAGAATTTTCTCTGTTATGGGGTGACTTCGATGGAAGTGAATTTTTTGTGTTCTCCGGTTTTTTCGAAGTAGGGGGTGATTTCATTAGAATCGTGTTTTCTATGCTTTGGAGTCATTTCGTTGGAAGGGAATTTTTTGTGCTCTGTGGTGATTTCGATGTAAGCAAATTTTTTCTGTTCTGTGGTAATTTCGTTGGACGTGAATTTTTTGTTTTCTCTGGTTTTTTTGATGGAAGCAAATTTTAGAAGCAGGGGGTCATTTCGTTGGAAGCGTGTTTTCTGTTCTCTGGAGTCATTTCGTTGGGAGCGAATTTTTTTGTGCTCTGGGATGATTTCTTTGGAAGCAAATATTTGTGTTCTCAGGAGGTATCGTTGGAAGCGAATTTATTGCGTTCTGGGGTAATTTCGTTGGAAGCAAATTTTTGAAGTATGGGATCATTTCGTTGAAAGCATGTTTTCTCTGCTCTGGAGTCATTATGTTGGAAGCTAATTTTTTGTGTTCTGGGATGATTTCGTTGGAAGCGAATATATTGTTCTCAGAAGATTTTGTTGCAAACGAATTTTTTGTGTTCTGGAGTAATTTCGTTGGAAGCGATTTTTTTGTGTTCTCGGGTGATTTCGATGGAAGCAAATTTTTGAAGTATGGGATCATTTCGTTGGGAGCGTGTTTTCTGTGCTCTGGAGTCATTTCTTTGGAAGCGTATTTTTTGTGTTCTGGGGTGATTTCATTGAAGCAAATTTTTTGTGTTCTGGGGTCATTTCGTTGGAAGCAAATTTTTTGTGTTCTGGGGTATTTTCGTTCGAAGGGAATTTTTTGTGTTCTCGGGTCATTTCAATGGAAGCAAATTTTTGAAGTATGGTATCATTTCGTTCGAAGCGTGTTTTCTGTGCTCTGGAGTCATTTCGTTGGAAGCGAATATTTGTGTTCTCAGACGATTTCGTTGCAAGCGAATTTTTTGTGTTCTCCGGTTTTTTTGATGGAAGCAAATTTTTGAAGTAGGGGGTCATTTCGTTGGAAGCTTGTTTTCTGTGCTCTGGAGTAATTTCATTGGAAGGGAATTTTTTGTGCTTTGGGCTGATTTCGTTGGAAGCGAATTTTTTGTGTTCTAGTGTGATTTCGTTGAAAGGGAATGTTTTGTGTTCTAGGGTGATTTTGTTGGAAGCGAATTTTTTGTGTTCTGTGGTGATTTCGATGGAAGCAATTTTTTTCTGTTCTGTGGTAATTTCGTTGGACGTGAATTTTTGGTTTTCTCCGGTTTTTTTGATGGAAGCAAATATTTGAAGCAGGGGGTCATTTCGTTGGAAGCGTGTTTTCTGTGCTCTGGAGTCATTTCGTTGGAAGCGAATTTTTTGTGCTCTGGGGTGATTTGATTGGAAGCTAATATTTGTGTTCTCAGGATATTTCGTTGCAAGCGAATTTTTTGTGTTCTGGGGTAATTTCGTTGGAAGCGAATTTTTTGTGTTCTCCGATTTTTTCGATGGAAGCAAATTTTTTAAGTAGAGGGTCATTTCGTTGGAAGCGTGTTTTCTGTGCTCTGGAGTCATTTCTTTGGCAGTGAATTTTTTATGCTCTGTGGTGATTTCGTTGGAAGCGAATTTTTTCTATTCTCCCGTGATTTCATTGAAAGCGAATTTTTTATGTTCTAGGGTGATTTCGTTGGAAGCGAATTTTTTGTGCTCTGGGGTGATTTGGTTAGAAGGGAATTTTTTTCTTCTGTGGTTATTTCGATGGAAGCCAATTTTTTATGTTCTAGGGTGATTTCTTTGGAAGCGAATTTTTTGTGTTCTCGGGTCATTTCATTGGTACATTGTTTTCTGTGCTCTGGAATCATTTCGTTGGTAGCGAATTTTTTGTGCTCTCGGGTGATTTCATTGGAAGCGTTATTTTTGTGTTCTCGGGTGATTTCGTTGAAAGGGAATTTTTGTGTTCTAAGCTGATTTCGTTGTTAGCGAATTTTTTGTGCTCTGGGATGATATCTTTGGAAGCGAATTTTTGTGTTCTCAGGAGTTTTCGTTGGAAAAGAATTTTTTGTCTTCTGGGGTAATATCGTTGGAAGAGAATTTTTTCTGTTCTCCGGTCATTTCGATGGAAGCAAATTTTGAAATAGTGTGTCATTTCGTTGGAAGCATGTTTTCTGTGCTCTGTAGTCATTTCGTTGGGAGCGAATTTTTTGTACTCTGTGGTGATTTCATTGGAAGTGAATTTTTTGTGTTCTCGGGTGATTTCGTTGAAAGGGAATTTTTTGTGTTCTGGGGTCATCTCTTTGGAAGCCTGTTTTCTGTGCTCTGGAGTCATTTCGTTGGAAGCGAATTTTTTGTGTTCTGGGGTGATTTCGATGGAAGCAAATTTTTTGTGTTCTCGGGTGATTTCGATGGAAGCAAATTTTTGAAGTATGTTATCATTTCGTTCGAAGCGTGTTTTCTGTGCTCTGGAGTCATTTCGTTGGAAGCAAATTTTTTGTGTTCTTGGGTGATTTCGTTGAAAGGGAATGTTTAGTGTTCAGGGTGATTTCGTGGAAGCGATTTTTTGTGTTCTGAGTTGATTTCGTTGGAAGCGAATTTTTTGTGTTCTGGGATGATTTCAGTGGAGGCGAATTTTTTGTGTTCTAGGGTGTTTTTGTTGGAAGCGTATTTTTTGTGTTCAGGTTTTCTCGATGGAAGCAAATTTTTGAAGTAGGGGGTCATTTCGTTGGAAGCATGTTTTCTGTGCTCTGGAGTCATTTCGTTGGAAGCGAATTTTTTGTGTTCTGGGGTGATTTCCTTGGAAGCGAATTTATTTTGTTCTGGGGTAATTTAGTTGGAAGCGAATTTTTTGTGTTCTCGGTTGATTTCGATGGAAGCAAATTTCTGAAGTATGGTATCATTTCATTCAAAGCGTGTTTTCTGTGCTCTGGAGTCATTACGTTGGAGCGAATTTTTTGTGTTCTAGGGTGATTTCGTTGAAAGGGAGTTTTTCTATTGTAGGGTGATTTCGTTGGAAGCGAATTTATTGTGTTCTGGGGTGATTTCAATGGAAGCAAATTTTTTCTGTTCTGTGGTTATTTCGTCGGACGTGAATTTTTTGTGTTCTCGGGTGATTTCGTTGAAAGGGAATTTTTTGTGCTCTATTGTGATTTCGTTGGAAGTGAATTTTTTTGTGCTCTGGGATGATTTCTTTCGAAACGAATATTTGTGTTCTCAGGAGATTTCGTTGGAAGCAAATTTTTTGTGTTCTGGGGTTATTTCGATAGAAGCGAATTTTTTGTGTTCTTCGGTTTTTCGATGGAAGCAAAATTTTTGAAGTAGGGGGTCATTTCGTTGGAAGCGTGTTTTCTGGAGTGCTCTGGAGTCATTTCGTTGGAAGGGAATTTTTTGTGCTCTTCGGTTATTTCGTTGGAAGCAAATTTTTTGTGTTCTCAGATGATTTCGTTTAAAGGGAATTTTTCGTGTTCTCGGTGATTTCGTTGGATGCGAATTTTTTGTGTTCTGGGGTCATTTCGTTGGAAGCGTGTTTTCTGTGCTCTGGAGTCAGTTAGTTGGAAGCGAATTTTTTGTACTCTGGTGTGATTTCGTTGGAAGCGAATTTTTTGTGTTCTCACGTGATTTCCTTTAAAGCTAATTTTTTGTGTTCTAGGGTGATTTCGTTGGCAGCGAATTTTTTGTGTTCAGGGGTGATTTCGATGGAAGCAAAATTTTTCTGTTCTGGGGTAATTTCGTTGGACGTGAATTTTTTGTGTTCTCGGGTGATTTGTTTGAAAGGGAATTTTTTGTGTTCCAGGGTGATTTCATTGGATACAAATTTTTTTGTGCTCTGGGATGATTTCTTTGGAAGCAAATATTTGTGTTCTTAGGAGGTATCGTTGGAAGCGAATTTATTGTGTTCTGGGGTAATTTCGTTGGAAGTGAATTTTTTGTGTTTTCGCGTGATTTCGATGGAAGCAAATTTTTGAAATATGGGGTCATTTCGTTGGAAGCGTGTTTTCTCTGCTCTGGAGTCATTATGTTGGAAGCTAATTTTTTGTGTTCTGGGGTGATTTCGTTGGAAGAGAATATATTGTTCTCAGAAGATTTTGTTGCAAGCAAATTTTTTGTGTTCTGGCATAATTTCGTTGGAAGCGAATTTTTTGTGTTCTCGGGTGATTTCGATGGAAGCAAATTTTTGAAGTAATGGATCATTTTGTTGGGAGCTGTTTTCTGTGCTCTGGAGTCATTCCGTTGAAAGCGAATTATTTGTGTTCTGGGGTGATTTCGTTGGAAGCGAATATTAGTGTTCTCAGAAGATTTCGTTGCAAGCGAATTTTTTTGTGTTCTAGGGTAATTTCGTTGGAAGCGAATTTTTTGTTTTCTCCGGTTTTTTCGATGGAAGGAAATTTTTGAAGCAGGGGGTCGTTTCATTGGAAGTGTGTTTTCTGTGCTCTGGAGTCATTTCGTTGGAAGCGAATTTTTTGTGTTCTAGGGTGATTTCATGGAAGCAAATTTTTTGTGTTCTGGGGTAATTTCGTTGGAAGCGAATTTTTTGTGTTCTGGGGTCATTTCGTTGGAAGCAAATTTTTTGTGTTCTGCGGTAATTTCGTTGGAAGTGAATTTTTTGTGTTCTCGGGTCATTTCAATGGAAGCAAATTTTTGAAGTATGGTATCATTTCGTTCGAAGCGTGTTTTCTGTGCTCTGGAGTCATTTCGTTGGAAGCGAATATTTGTGTTCTCAGACGATTTCGTTGCAAGCGAATTTTTTGTGTTCTCCGGTTTTTTCGATGGAAGAAAATTTTTGAAGTAGGGGGCCATTTCGTTGGAAGCTCGTTTTCTGTGCTCTGGAGTTATTTTGTTGGAAGGGAATTTTTTGTGCTTTGGGCTGATTTCGTTGGAAGCGAATTTTTTGTGTTCTAGTGTGATTTCGTTGAAAGGGAATTTTTTGTCTTCTAGGGTGATTTTGTTGGAAGCGAATTTTTTGTGTTCTGTGGTGATATTTCGATAGAAGCAATTTTTTTCTGTTCTGTGGTAATTTGGTTGGAAATGAATTTTTTGTTTTCTCCTGTTTTTTTGAAGGAAGCAAATTTTTGAAGCAGGGGGTCATTTCGTTGGGGGCGTGCTTTCTGTACTCTGGAGTCATTTCGTTGGAAGCGAATTTTTTGTGTTCTGGGTTGATTTCGTTGGAAGCGAATTTTTGGTGCTCTGGGGTGATTTGATTGGAAGCTAATATTTGTGTTCTCAGGATATTTCGTTGCAAGCAAATTTTTTGTGTTCTGGAGTAATTTCGTTGGAAGCGAATTTTTTGTGTTCTCCGGTTTTTTCGATGGAAGCAAATTTTTTAAGTAGAGGGTCATTTTGTTGGAAGCATGTTTTCTGTGCTCTGGAGTCATTTCTTTGGCAGTGAATATTTTGTGCTCTGGGGTGATTTCGTTGGAAGCGAAATTTTTGTGTTCTAGGGTGATTTCGTTGAAAGGGAATTTTTGCGTTCTAGGGTGATTTCGTTTGAAGCGAATTTTTTGTGCTCTGGGATGATATCTTTGGAAGCGAATACTTGTGTGCTCAGGAGTTTTTGTTGGAAAAGAATTTTTTGTCTTCTGGGGTAATATCTTTGGAAGAGAATTTTTTGTGCTCTTTTCGATGGAAGCAAATTTTGAAATAGTGTGTCATTTCGTTGGAAGCATGTTTTCTGTGCTCTGGAGTCATTTCGTTGGAAGCGAATATTTTGTACTCTATGGTGATTTCGTTGGCAGTGAATTTTTTGTGTTCTCGGGTGATTTCGTTGAAAGGGAAGTTTTTGTGTTCTGGGGTCATCTCTTTGGAAGCCTTTTTTCTGTGCTCTGGAGTCATTTCGTTGGAAGCGTATTTTTTGTGTTCTCTGGTGATTTCGTTGGAAGCGAATTTTTTGTGTTCTGTGGAAATTTTGTTGGAAGCGAATTTTTTGTGTTCTCCGGTTTTGTCGATGGAAGCAAATTTTTGAAGTATGGGGTCATTTTGTTGGAAGCGTGTTTTCTGTGCTCTGGAGTCACTTGGTTGGAAGAGAATTTTTGGTGCTCTGGAGTGATTTCGTTGGAAGCAAATTTTGTGAGTTCTGGGGTAATTTCGATAGAAGCGATTTTTTTGTTTCTGGGGTCATTTCGTTGGAAGAGAATTTTTTGTGTTCTTGGGTAATTTCGTTTTTTTGTGCTTTGGGCAGATTTCTTTGGAAGCGAATTTTTTGTGTTCTAGTGTGATTTCGTTGAAAGGGAATTTTTTGTGTTCTAGGGTGATTTTGTTGGAAGCAAATTTTTTGTGCTCTGTGGTGATTTCGATGGAAGCAAATTTTTTCTGTTCTGTGGTAATTTTGTTGGACCTGAATTTTTGGTTTTCTCCGGTTTTTTTGATGGAAGCAAATTTTTGAAGCAGGGGGTCATTTCATTGGAAGCGTGTTTTCTGTGCTCTGGAGTCATTTCATTGGAAGCAAATTTTTTGTTTTCTGGGGTGATTTCGTTGGAAGCAAATTTTTTGTGTTCTGGTGTAATTTCGTTGGAAGCGAATTTTTTGTGTTCTGGGGTCATTTCTATGGAAGCAAATTTTTGAAGTAGGTGGACTTTTCGTTGGTAGCTTGTTTTCTGTGCTCTGGATTCAGATCGTTGGAAGGGAATTTTTTGTGCTTTGGGGTGATTTCGTTGGAAGCAAATATTTTGTGTTCTAGTGTGATTTCGTTGAAAGGAAATTTTTTGTGTTCTAGGGTGATTTCGTTGGACATGAATTTTTTGTGTTCTCGGGTAATTTCATCGAAAGGGAATTTTTTGTGTTCTAGGGTGATTTCGTTGGAAGCGAACTTTTTTTTTGCTCTGGGATGATTTCTTTGGAAGCGAATATCTGTGTTCTCAGGAGATTTCGTTGCAAGCGAATTTATTTTGTTCTGGGGTAATTTCGTTGGAAGCTAATTTTTTGTATTCTCAAGTGATTTCGTTGGAAGCAAATTTTTGAAATATGGGGTCATTTCGCTGGAAGCATGTTTTCTGTGCTTTGGAGTCATTTCTTTGGAAGCGAATTTTTTGTGCTCTGGGGTGATTTCTTTGGAAGCTAATATTTGTGTTCTCAGGACATTTCGTTGCAAGTGAATTTTTTGGGTTCTGGGGTAATTTCTTTGGAAGCGAATTTTTTGTGTTCTCCAGTTTTTTCGATGGAAGCAAATTTTTTAAGTAGAGGGTCATTTCGTTGGAAGCGTGTTTTCTGTGCTCTGGAGTCTTTTCTTTGGTAGCGAATTTTTTGTGCTCTGGGGTGATTTCGTTGGAAGCGAATATTTGTGTTCTCAGGAGATTTCATTGCAAGCGAATTTTTTGTGTTCTGGGGTAATTTCGTTGGAAGCGTATTTTTGTGTTCTCCGGTTTTTTTGATGGAAGTGAATTTTTTAAGTAGGGGGTCATTTCATAGGAAGCGTGTTTTCTGTGCTCTTGAGTCATTTCGTTGGAAGGGAATTTTTTGTGTTCTGGGGTGATTTCGTTGGAAGCGAATATTTGTTTTCTCAGAAAATTTCGTTGCATGCGAATTTTTTGTGTTCTGTGGTAATTTTTTTGGAAGCGAATTTTTTATGTTCTCCGGTTTTTCAATGGCAACAAATTTTTTAAGTAGGGGGTCATTTCGTTGGAATCGTGTTTTATGTGCTCTGGAGGCATTTCGTTGGAAGGAAATTTTTTGTGCTCTGGGGTGATTTCATTGAAAGCTAACTTTTTTGTGTTCTAGCGTGATTTCGTTGGAAGCGAATTTTTTGTGTTGTGGGGTTATTTCGATGGAAACAAATATTTTCTGTTCTGTGGTAATTTCGTTGGACGTGAATTTTTTGTGTTCTCAGGTGATTTCGTTGAAAGGGAAGTTTTTGTGTTCTAGGGTGATTTCGATGGAAATGAATTTTTTGTGTTCTCGGGTGCTTTCATCGAAAGGGAATTTTTTGTGTTCTAGGGTGATTTCGTTGGAAGCGAACTTTTTTTTGCTCTGGGATGATTTCTTTGGAAGCGAATATCTGTGTTCTCAGGAGATTTCGTTGCAAGCGAATTTATTTTGTTCTGGGGTAATTTCGTTGGAAGCTAATTTTTGTATTCTCAAGTGATTTCAATGGAAGCAAATTTTTGAAATATTGGGTCATTTCGCTGGAAGCATGTTTTCTGTGCTTTGGAGTCATTTCTTTGGAAGCAAATTTTTTGTGCTCTAGGGTGATTTATTTGGAAGCTAATATTTGTGTTCTCAGGACATTTCGTTGCAAGCGAATTTTTTGGGTTCTGGGGTAATTTCTTTGTTAGCGCATTTTTTGTGTTCTCCGGTTTTTTCGATGGAAGCAAATTTTTTAAGTAGAGGGTCATTTCGTTGGAAGCGTGTTTTCTGTGCTCTGGAGTCATTTCTTTGGTAGCGAATTTTTTGTGCTCTGGGGTGATTTCGTTGGAAGCGAATATCTGTGTTCTCAGGAGATTTCATTGCAAGCGAATTTTTTGTGTTCTGGGGTAATTTCGTTGGAAGCGTATTTTTGTGTTCTCCGGTTTTTTTGATGGAAGTGAATTTTTTAAGTAGGGGGTCATTCCATAGGAAGCGTGTTTTCTGTGCTCTGGAGTCATTTCGTTGGAAGGGAATTTTTTGTGTTCTGGGGTGATTTCGTTGGAAGCGAATATTTGTTTTCTCAGAAAATTTCGTTGCAAGCGAATTTTTTGTGTTCTGTGGTAATTTTGTTGGAAGCGAATTTTTTATGTTCTCCGGTTTTTCGATGGCAACAAATTTTTTAAGTAGGAGGTCATTTCGTTGGAATCGTGTTTTATGTGCTCTGGAGTCATTTCGTTGGAAGAGAATTTTTTGTGCTCTTGGGTGATTTCATTGAAAGGTAACTTTTTTGTGTTCTAGCGTGATTTCTTTGGTAGCGAATTTTTTGTGTTGTGGGTTTATTTCGATGGAAGCAAATATTTTCTCTTCTGTGGTAATTTCGTTGGACGTGAATTTTTTGTGTTATCAGGTGATTTCGTTGAAAGGGATTTTTTGTGTTCTAGGGTGATTTCGTTGTAAGCGAATTTTTTGTGCTCTGGGATTATTTCTTTGGAAGCGAATATTTGTGTTCTCAGGAGACTTCGTTGCAAGCGAATTTTTTGTGTTCTGGGGTAATTTCGTTGGAAGCGTATTTTTGTGTTCTCCGGTTTTTTCGATGGAAGCGAAATTTTTAAGTAGGGGGTCATTTCGTTGGAAGCGTGTTTTCTGTGCTCTGGAGTCATTTCGTTGGAAGCGAATTTTTTGTGTTCTCTGGTGATTTCGAAGGAAGCAAATTTTTGAAGTATGAGATCATTTTGTTGAAAGCATGTTTTCTGTGCTCTGGAGTAATTTCGCTGGAAGCAAATTTTTTTTGTTCTGGAGTGATTTCGTTGGAAGCGAATATTTGTGTTCTCAGAAAATTTCGTTGCAAGCAAATTTTTTGTGTTCTGGGGTAATTTCGTTGGAAGCTAATTTTTTGTGTTCTCCGGTTTTTTCAATGGAAGCAAATTGTTGAAATAGGGGGTCATTTCATTGGAAGCGTGTTTTCTGTGATCTGGAGTCATTTCAATGGAAGCGAATTTTTTGTGTTCTGGGGTGATTTCGTTGGAAGCGAATATATGTGTTCTCAGAAGATTTCATTGAAAGCGAATTTTATGTGCTCTGGGGTGATTGCTTTGGAAGCAAATATTTGTGTTCTCAGGAGACTTTGTTGCAAGCAAATTTTTCGTGTTCTGGGGTAATTTCGTTGGAAGCTAATTTTTTGTGTTCTCCGGTTTTTTCAATGGAAGCAAATTATTGAAATAGGGGGTCATTTCATTGGAAACGTGTTTTCTGTGATCTGGAGTCATTTCAATGGAAGTGAATTTTTTGTGTTCTGGGGTGATTTCGTTGGAAGCGAATATATGTGTTCTCAGAAGATTTCGTTGAAAGCGAATTTTTTGTGTTCTGGGGTAATTTCGTTGGAAACGTATTTTTGTGGTCTCCGGTTTTTTCGATGGAAGCAAATTTTTTAAGTAGGGGGTCATTTCGTTGGAAGTGTGTTTTCTGTGCTCTGGAGTCATTTCGTTGGAAGCGAATTTTTTGTGTTCTCGGGTGATTTCGATGGAAGCAAATTTTTGAAGTAAGGGTTCATTTCGTTGGAAGCATGTTTTCTGTGCTCTAGGGTAATTTCGTTGGAAGCTAATTTTTTGTGTTCTGGGGTGATTTCGTTGGAAGCGAATATTTGTGTTCTCAGAAAATTTTGTTGCAAGCAAATTTTTTGTGTTCTGGGGTTATTTCGTTGGAAGCGAATTTTTTATCTTCTCCGGTTTTTCGATGGAAGCAAGTTTTTGAAGTAGGGGGTCATTTCGTTGGAATCGTGTTTTCTGTGCTCTGGAGTCATTTCCTTTTAAGGGAATTTTTTGTGCTCTGGGGTGATTTCGTTGGAAGCCTATTTTTTGTGTTCTTGGGTGATTTCATTGAAAGCTAATTTTTGTGTTCTGCCGTGATTTCATTAGAAGCGAATTTTTTGTGTTCTGGGGTGATTTCGATGGAAGCAAATTATTTCTGTTCTGTGGTAATTTCGTTGGACGTGAATTTTTTTGTGTTCTCGGGTGATTTCGTTGAAAGGGAATTTTTTGTGTTCTAGGGTGATTTCGTTGGAAGCGAATTTTTTTGTGCTCTGTGATGATTTCTTTGGAAGCAGATATTGTGTTCCCAGGAAATTTCGTCGGAAGCGATTTTTTTGTGTTCTGGGGTAATTTCGTTGGAAGCGAAATTTTTGTGTTCTCGGATGATTTCGATGGAAGCAAATTTTTGAAATATGGGGTCATATCGTTGGAAGCATGTTTTCAGTGCTCTGGAGTCATTTCTTTGGAAGTGAATTTTTCGTACTCTAGGGTGATTTCGTTCGAAGCGAATTTTTTGTGCTCTGGAATGATATCTTTGGAAGCGAATATGTGTGCTCTCAGGAGATTTTGTTGGAAAAGAATTTTTTGTCTTCTGGGGTAATATCGTTGGAAGAGAATTTTTTGTGTTCTCGGTTGATTTCGATGGAAGCAAATTTTTGAAATAGGGGGTCATTTCGTTGGAAGCATGTTTTCTGTGCTCTGGAATCATTTCGTTCGAAGCGAATTTTTTGTGCTCTGGCGTGTTTTCGTTGGAAGCGAATTTTTTGTGCTCTAGGAGGATATCTTTGGAAGAGAATATTTGTGTTCTCAGGAGATTTCATTGGAAAAGAATTTTTTGTCTTCTGGGGTAATATCTTTGAAAGAGAATTTTTTGTGTTCTCCGGTCTTTTCAGTGGAAGCAAATATTTGAAGTAGGGGGTCATTTCATTGGAAGCGTGTTCTCTGTGCTAGGGAGTCATTTCATTGGAAGGGAATTTTTTGTGCTCTGGGGTGATTTCGTTGAAAGTGAATTTTTTATGTTCTAGGCTGATTTCGTTCGAAGCTTATTTTTTGTGCTCTGGGGTGATTTGGTTGGAAGCGAATTTTTTTTCTTCTTTGGTGATTTCGATGGAAGCGAATTTTTTATGTTCTAGGGTGATTTCGTTGGAAGCGAATTTTTTCTACTCTGGAATGATATCTTTTGAAGCAAATATTTGTGTTCTCACGATATTTTGTATTCCGTGCTCTCGAGTCATTTCGTTGGAATGTGAATTTTTTGTGCTCTGGGGTGATTTCGTTGGAATCGAATATTTGTGTTCTCAGGAGATTACGTTGCATGCGAATTTTTTGTGTTCTGAGGTGATTTCGTTGGAAGCGAATTTTTTTGTTCTCGGGTGATTTTGTTGGAAGGGAATTTTTGTGCTATAGGGTGATTTCGTTGGAAGCGAATTTTTTGTGCTCTGGGATGATATCTTTGGAAGCGAATGTTTGTGTTCTCAGGAGATTTCGTTGGAAAAGAATTTTTGTCTTCTGGGGTAATATCATTGGAAGAGAATTTTTTGTGTTCTCCAGTTTTTTCGATGGAAGCAAATTTTTGAAGTACGGGGTCATTTCGTTAGAAGTGTGTTTTCTGTGCTCTGGAGTCATTTCATTGGAAGCGAATTTTTTGTGCTCTGGGGTGATTTCGTTGGAAGCGAATATTGGTGTTCTCAGGAGATTTCGTTGCAAGTGAATTTTTTGTGTTCTGGGGTAATATCGTTGGAAGAGAACTTTTGTGTTCTCCGTTTTTTTCAATGGGAGTAAATTTTTGAAGTAGGTGGTCATTTCGTTGGAAGCATGTTTTCTGTGCTCTGGAGTCTTTTCGTTGGAAGCGAATTTTTTGTGCTCTGGGTTGGTTTCGTTGGAAGCGAATTTTTTGTGATCTGGGGTGATGTCGTTGAAAGGGAATTTTTTGTGTCTGGGGTGATTTCGTTGGAAGCAAATTTTTTGTGCTCCAGGATGTTTTCTTTGGAAGCGAATATTTGTGTTCTCAGGAAATTTCGTTGGAAGCGAATTTTTTGTGTTCTGGGGTAATTTCGTTGGAAGAGAAATTTTTGTGTGCTCAGGATTTTTCGATGGAAGCAAATTTTTAAAGTAGGGGGTCATTTCGTTGGAAGCGTGTTTTCTGTGTTTTGGAGTCATTTCGTTGGAAGTAATTTTTTTGTGTTTTGGGGTGATTTCGTTGGAAGCTAATTTTTTGTGTTCTGGGGTAATGTCGTTGGAAGCAAATTTTTTGTGTTCTCCGGTGATTTCGTTGAAAGGGAATTTTTTGTGTTCTAGGGTGATTTCTTTGGAATCAAATATTTTGTGTTCTGCTTTGATTTCAATGGAAGCAAATATTTTCAGTTTTGTGGTAAATTCGTTGGACGTAAACTTTTTGTGTTCTCTGGTGATTTCGTTGAAAGGGAATTTTTTGTGTTCAAGGGTGATTTCTCTGAAAGGGAATTTTTGTGTTCTAGGTTGATTTCGTTGGAAGGGAATTTTTTGTGCTCTGGGATGATATCTTTGGAAGTGAATATTTGTGTTCTCAGGAGATTTCATTGTAAAAGAATTTTTTCTCTTCTGGGGTAATATCGTTGGAAGAGAATTTTTTGTGTTCCCCGGTTTCTTCAATGGAAGCAAATATTTGAAGTAAGGGGTCATTTCGTTCGAAACGAGTTTTCTGTGCTCTGGAGTCATTTCATTGGAAGCGAATTTTTTGTGCTCTGGGGTGATTTATTGGAAGCAAATTTTTTGTTTTCTTGGGTGATTTCTCTAAAAGGGAATTTTTGTGTTCTAGGGTGATTTCGTTGGAAGCGAATTTTTTGTGCTCTGAGATGATATCTTTGGAAGCGAATATTTGTGTTTTCAGGAGATTTCGTTGGAAAAGAATTTTTTCTCTTCTGGGGTAATAGCGTTGGAAGAGAATTTTTTGTGTTCTCCGGTTTCTTCAATGGAAGCAAATTTTTGAAGTAAGGGGTCATTTATCGAAACGAGTTTTCTGTGCTCTGGAGTCATTTCTTTGGAAGCGAATTTTTTGTGTTCTCAGATGATTTCAACGGAAACAAATTTTTGAAGTATGGTATCATTTCGTTCGAAGCGTGTTTTCTGTGCTCTGGAGTCATTTCGTTGGAAGCGAATATTTTGTTTTCTGGGGAGATTTCGTTGGAAGCGAATATTTGTGTTCTCAGAAGATTTCGTAGCAAGCGAATTTTTGCTGTTCCTCGGTTTTTTCGATGGAAGTAAATTTTTGAAGTAGGAGGTCATTTCGTTGGAAGCGAATTTTTTGTGTTCTGGAGTGATTTCGTTTGAAGCAAATATTTTGTGTTCTGGGGAGATTTCGTTGTAAGTGAATATTTGTGTTCTCAGAAGATTTCGTTGCAAGCGAATTTTTTCTGTTCTCCGGTTTTTTCGATGGAAGTAAATTTTTGAAGTAGGAGGTCATTTGGTTGGAAATATGTTTTCGGAGCTCTGGAGTAATTTCGTTGGAAGCAAATTTTTTGTGCTCTGGGTTGATTTCGTTGGAAGCGAATTTTTTGTGTTCTGGGGTGATTTCGTTGGAAGTAAATATTTTGTGTTCTGGGGAGATTTCGTTGTAAGTGAATATTTGTGTTCTCAGAAGATTTCGTTGCAAGCGAATTTTTTCTGTTCTCGTTTTTTTTCGATGGAAGTAAATTTTTGAAGTAGGAGGTCATTTGGTTGGAAGTATGTTTTCGGAGCTCAGGAGTAATTTCGTTGGAAGCGAATTTTTTCTGCTCTGGGTTGATTTCGTTGAAAGGGAAATTTTGGTGTTCTGGGGTGATTTCGTTGGAAGTGAATTTTTTGTGCTCTGGGATGTTTTTTTGGAAGCGAATATTTGAGTTCTCAGGAGATTTCGTTGGAAGCGAATTTTTTGTGTTCCGGGGTAATTTCATTGAAAGGGAATTTTTTATGTTCTAGGGTGATTGCGTTCGAAGCAAATTTTTTGTGCTCTGGAGTGATTTGGTTGGAAGCGAATTTTTTGTCTTCTATGGTGATTTCGATGGAAGCGAATTTTTTATGTTCTAGGGTAATTTCGTTGAAAGCAAATTTATTGTGTTCTGGAGTCATTTCATTGGAAGCGTGTTTTCTGTGCTCTGGAGTCATTTTTTTGGAAGCAAATTTTTTGTCCTCTGGGTTGATTATTTTGGAAGCGAATTTTTTGTATTTTCGGTGATTTCGTTGAAAGGGAATTTTTTGTTCGAGGGTGATTTCGTTGGAAGCGAATTTTTTTCGCTCTGGGATGTTTTCTTTGGAAGCAAATGATTTCGTTAGAAGCAAACTTTTTGGGTTCTGGAGTAATTTCGATGGAATAGAAATTTTTGTGCTCTCAGGATTTTTCGATGGAAGCAAATTTTTGAAGTAGGGAGTCATTTTGTTGGAAGCGTGTTTTCTGTGCTCTGGAGTCATTTCGTTGGAAGCGAATTTTTTGTGCTCTGTTGTGATTTCGTTGGTAGCGCATTTTCTGTGTTCTTGGATAATTTCGTTGGAAGTGAATTTTTTGTGTTCTCGGCTGATTTCGATGGAAGCCAATTTTTGAAGTATGGGATCATTTCCTTGGAAGCATGTTTTCTGTGCTCTGGAGTCATTTCGTTGGAAGAGAATGTTTTGTGGTTTGGGGTGATTTTGTTGGAAGCGAAATTTTTGTGTTCTAGGGTAATTTCGTTGGAAGCGAATTTCTTGTGTTCTGGGGTAATTTCGTTGGACGTGAATTTTTTGTGTTCTCGGGTGATTTCTTTGAAAGAAAATTTTTTATATTCTAGGGTTATTTTGTTGGAAGCGAATTTTTTGTGTTCTCGGGTGATTTCGATTAAAGGAAATTTTTAATGTTCTGGCATTATTTCATTGGAAGCTTGTTTTCTGTGCTCTGGAGTCATTTCGTTGGAAGGGAATTTTTTGTTCTCTGGGGTGATTTCGTTGGAAGCGAATTTTTTTGTTCTCGGGTGATTTCGTTGAAAGGGAATTTTTTGTGTTCAAGGTTGATTTCGTTGGAAGCGAATTTTTTGTGTTCTGGGGTAATTACGTTGGAAGCGAATTTTTTGTGTTCTCGGGTGATTTCTTTGGCCGCGTATTTTTAGTTTTCTGGGGTCATTTAGTTGGAAGCGTGTTTTCTGTGCTCTGGAGTCATTTCGTTGGAAGGGAATTTTTTGTTCTCTGGGGTGATTTCGTTGGAAGCGAATTTTTGTGTTCTAGGTTAATTTCGTTGAAAGGGAATTTTTTGTGTTCAAGGTTGATTTCGTTGGAAGCGAATTTTTTTGTTCTCGGGTGATTTCGCTGAAAGCGAATTTTTTATGTTCTAGGGTGATTTCGTTGGATGTGAATATTTTTCTGCTCTGGGGTGATTTGGTTGGAAGCGAATTTTTTGGCTTCTGTGGTGATTTCAATGGAAGCGAATTTTTTATGTTCTAGGGTGTTTTCGTTGGAAGCGATTTTTTGTGCTCTGGGGTGATTTCGTTGGAAGCGAATTTTTTGTGTTCTCGGGTGATTTCGTTGAAAGGGAATTTTTGTGTTCTGGGGTAATTTCGTTGGAAGCGTATTTTTGTGTTCTCCGGTTTTTTCGATGGAAGCGAATTTTTTAAGTAGGGGGTCATTTTGTTGGAAGTGTGTTTTCTGTGCTCTGGAGTCATTTCGTTGGAAGCGAATTTTTTTGTGTTCTCGGGTGATATCGATGGTAGCAAATTTTTGAAGTAAGGGATTATTTCGTTGGAAGCGTGTTTTCTGTGCTCAGGAGTAATTTCGTTGGAAGCGAAGTTTTTGTGTTCTGGGGTGATTTCGTTGGAAGCGAATATTTGTGTTCTCAGAAAATTTCGTTGCAAGCAAATTTTTAGTGTTCTGGGGTTATTTCTTTGGAAGCAACTTTTTTATGTTCTCTGGTTTTTCGATGGAAGCAAATTTTTGAAGTAGGGGGTCATTTCGTTGGAATCGTGTTTTCTGTGCTCTGGAGTCATTTCGTTTTAAGGGAATTTTTTGTGCTCTGGGGTGATTTCGTTGGAAGCGAATTTTTTGTGTTCTGGGGTGATTTCGTGGAAGGCGAATTCTTTGTGTCTCCGGTTTTTTCGAATGAAGCAAATTTTTGAAATAGGGGGTCATTTCGTTGGAAGCGTGTTTTTTTACGAGCTCTGGAGTCTTTTCGTTGGACGTGAAATTTTGTGTTTTTCGGTGATTTCGATGGAAGCGAAATTTTTGTTTTCTAGGGTCATTTCACTGGAAGCTTGTTTTCTGTGCTCTGGAGTCATTTCGTTGGAAGCGAATTTTTTGTGTTCTAGGATGATTTCGTTGGAAGCAAATTTTTTGTGTTCTCGGGTGAGTTCGTTGGTAGCGTTTTTTCTGTGTTCTGGAGTCTTTTCGTTCGATGTGAATTTTTGTGTTTTGCGGTGATTTCGATGGAAGCGAAATATTTGTTTTCTGGGGTCATTTCATTGGAAGTGTGTTTTCTGTGCTCTGGAGTCATTTCGTTCGATGCGAATTTTTTGTGTTCTAGGATGATTTCGTTGGAAGCGAATTTTTTGTGTTCTCGAGTGATTCCGTTGGTAGCGTTTTTTCTGTGTTCTGGAGTCATTTCGTTGGAAGCGAAATTTTTGTGTTCTGCGGTAATTTCTTTGGGAGCAAATTTTTTGTGTTCTGGGGTGATTTTGTTGGAAGCGAATTTTTGTGTTCTGGGGTGATTTCTTTGGAAGCAAAGTTTTGTGTTCTGGGGTGATTTCGATGGAAGCGAAATTTTTGTGTTCTGGGGTGATTTCGATGAAAGCAAATTTTTTCTGTTCTGGGGTAATTTCGTTGTTAGCAAATATATGCGTACTCAGGTGATTTTATTCAGTTCTGGGGTAATTTCGTTGGAAGCCAATATTTGTGTTCTTGGGTGATTTTGTTGGAAGTGAATTTTTTGTGCTCTAGGTTGATTCGGTTGGAAGTAATTTTTTTCTATTCTGGGTTAATTTTTTTGGATGCGAATTTTTTGTGTTCTTCGGTTTTCGTCGGAAGCGAATATTTGTGTTCTCAGGAAATTTCGTTGCAAGCTAATTTTTTGTGTTTTGGTGTAATTTCATTGGAAGCTAATTTTTTGTGTTCGCTGGTTGTTTCGATGGAAGAAAATTTTTCAAGTAGGGGGTCATTTCGTTTTAAGCGTGTTTTCTGTGCTTTGTAGTCTTTTCATTGGAGGTGAATTTTTATGTTTTGCGGTGATTTCGATAGAAGCGAATTTTTTATGTTCTAGGGTGATTTCGTTGGAAGCGAAATTTTTGTTTTCTGGGGTCATTTCATTGGAAGCGTGTTTTCTGTGCTCTGGAGTCATTTCGTTGGAAGCGAATTTTTTATGTTCTCCGGTTTTTTCGATGGAAGCAAATTTTGGAATTAGGGGGTCATTTCGTTGGAAGCGTGTTTTCTGTGCTCTGGAGTCATTTCTTTGGAAGCGAATTTTTTATGTTCTCCGGTTTTTTCGATGGAAGCAAATTTTTGAATTAGGGGGTCGTTTCGTTGGAAGCGTGTTTTCTGTGATCTTGAGTCATTTCATTGGAAGCGAATTTTTTGTGTTCTGGGGTGATTTCGTTGGAAGCGAATATATGTGTTCTCAGAAGATTGTGTTGCAAGCGAATTTTTTTGTTCTCTGGGGTGATTTCTTTGGAAGCGAATATTTGTGTTCTCAGGAGATTTCCTTCCAAGCTAATTTTTTGTGTTCTGGGGTAATTTCTTTGGAAGCGTATTTTTGTGTTCTCCGGTTTTTTCGATGGAAGCGAATTTTTGAAGTAGGGGGTCATTTTGTTGGAAGCGTGTTTTCTGTGCTCTGGAGTCATTTCGTTGGAAGCGAATTTTTTTGTTCTGGGGTGATTTCGTTGGAAGTGAATATTTGTGTTCTCAGAAAATTTCGTTGCAAGAGAATTTTTTGTGTTCTGGGGTAATTTCAGTGGAAGCGAATATTTTATGTTCTCCGGTTTTTCAATGGAAGCGTGTTTTCTGTGCTCTGGAGTCATTTCGTTGGAAGCGAAATTTTTGTGTTCTGGGGTGATTTCAATGGAAGCCAATATTTGTGTTCTTGGGTGATTTTGTTGGAAGGGAATTTTTGTACTCTGGGGTGATTTCTTTGGAAGCAAATTTTTTGTGCTCTGGGATGATTTCTTTGGAAGCCAATATTTGTATTCTCAATAGTTTTCTTTAGAAGTGAATTTTTTGTGTTCAGGGGTAATTTCGTTGAAAGCGAATTTTATGTGTTCTCTGGTCTTTTCGATGGAAGAAAATTTTTGAAGTCTGAGGTCATTTCTTTGGAAGCGAATTTTTTATGTTTTCGGGTGATTTCGATGGAAACAAATTTTTGAAGTATGGGGTCATTTCTTTGCAAGCGTGTTTTCTGTGCTCTGGAGTCACTTCGTTGTAAGCGAATTTTTTATGCTCTAGTGTGATTTCTTTGGAAGCGAATATTTGTGTTCTCCGAAGATTTGGTTGCAAGCGAATTTTTTGTTTTCTTGGGTAATTTCGTAGGAAGCGAATTTTTTGTGTTCTACTGTTTTTCGCTGGAAGAAAATTTTTGACGTAGGGGGTCATTTCGTTGGAAGAGAATTTTTTGTGCTCTGGGGTGATTTCGTTGGAAGCGAATTTTTTGTATCCCCTGTTCATTTTGTTGAAAGCGAAGTTTTTATGTTCCAGGGTGATTTCGTTGTAAGCAATTTTTTTTGTGCTCTGGGGTATTTGGTTGGAAGCGCATATTTTGTCTTCTCTGGTGATTTCGATTGAAGCGAATTTTTTATGTTATAGGGTCATTTTACGGGAAGCGAATTTTTTGTGCTCTGTGGTGATTACTTTGGAAGTGAATTTTTTTTTCTCGGGTGATTTCGTTGAAAGCGAATTTTTTGTGTTCTAGGTGATTTTGTTGGCAGTGAATTTTTTGTGTTCTGGTGTCATTTCTTTGGAAGCGTGTTTTCTGTGCTCTGGAGTCATTTCGTTGGAAGCTAATTTTTTGTGCTCTGTGGTGATTTCGTTGGAAGCGAATTTTTTTTGTTCTCGGGTGTTTTCGTTGAAAGAGAATTTTTTGTGTTCTTGGGTATTTAGTTGGAAGCGAATTTTTTGTGCTGTCTGGTGATTTTGTTTGAAGCGAATTTTTTCTCTTCAGGGTTAATTTCGTTGGAAGCTAATTTTTTGTGTTCTGGTGTGATAACATTGGGAATGAATATTTCGTGCTCTGTGGTGACTACGATAGAAGCAAATTTTTTCTCTCCTGGGGTAATTTCGTTGAAAGGGAATTTTTTGTGTTCTAGGATGATTTCGTTGATATCGAATTTTTTGTGCTTTAGGGTGATTTTGTTGGAAGCGAATTTTTTGTGCTTTGGGGTGATTTCATTGGAAGCAAATGTTTTCTGCTCTGGGATAATTTCGTTGGACGAGAATATTTTTAAGTATGGGGTGATTTCGTTAGAAGCGTATTTTCTGTGCTCAGGAGTCATTTCGTTGGAAGCGAATGTTTTATGTTCTGGGGTGATTTCGTTGGAAGCGAATATTTTGTGTTCTCGGGTGATTTCGATGGAAGCAAATGTTTGAAATAGGGGGTCATTTCGTTCGAAGCGTGTTTTCTAACTATGGAGTCATTTCGTTGGAAGCAAATTTTTTGTGCTCTGGGGTGATTTCGTTGGAAGCGAATTTTTTGTGTTCTGGGCTAATTTCATTGGAAGCAAATTTTTTGTGTTCTCGGGTGATTTTGTAGAATGCCAATTTTTTGTGCTCCAGGGTGATTTCGTTGGAAACGAATTTTTTGTGCTCTGGGGCGATTTTGTTGGAAGAGTATTTCTTGTGTTCTGGGGTAATTTTGTTTTAATCGAATTTTTTGAGCTCTGGGGTGATTTCGTTGAAAGAAAAAGATTTTGTTCTGGGGTGATTTTGTTGGAAGCGAATTTTTTGTGTTCTGGGGTGATTTCGTTGGAGGCGAATTCTTTGTGTCTCTGGTTTTTTCGAATGAAGCAAATTTTTGAAATAGGGGGTCATTTTGTTGGAAGCGTGTTTTCTGTGCTCTGGAGTCTTTTTATTGGATGTGAATTTTTGTCTTTTGCGGTGATTTCGATGGAAGCGAAATTTTTGTTTTCTGGGGTCATTTCATTGGAACCGTGTTTTCTGTGCTCTGGAGTCATTTCATTGGATGCGAATTTTTTGTGTTCTAGGATGATTTCGTTGGAAACGAATTTTTTTGTGTTTTCAGGTGATTTCGTTGGTAGCGTTTTTTTCTGTGTTCTGGAGTCATTTGTTGGAAGCGAAATTTTTGTGTTCTGCGGTGATTTCTTTGGGAGCAAAGTTTTGTGTTCTTGGGTGATTTCGTTGGAAGCCAATATTTGTGTTCCTGGGTGATTTTGTTGGAAGGGAATTTTTTGTGCTCTGGGTTGATTTGGTTGGAAGTAATTTTTTTCTATTCTGGGGTAATTTCGTTGGATGCGAATTTTTTGTGTTCTTCGGTGATTTCGTTGGAAGCGAATATTTGTGTTTTTGCTTGATTTGGTCGGAAGCAAATATTTGTGTTCTCAGGAGATTTCGTTGCAAGCTAATTTTTTGTCTTTTGAGGTAATTTCATTGGAAGCTAATTTTTTGTGTTCACTGATTTTTCCGATGGAAGAAAATTTTTCAAGTAGGGGGTCATTTCGTTGGAAGTGTGTTTTCTGTGCTCTGGATTCTTTTCGTTGGATGTGAATTTTTGTGTTTTGCGTTGATTTCGATGGAAGCGAATTTTTTATGTTCTAGGGTGATTTCGTTGGAAGTGAAATTTTTGTTTTCTGGGGTCATTTCATTGGAAGCATGTTTTCTGTGCTCTGGAGTCATTTCTTTGGAAGCGAATTTTTTGTGTTCTCGGGTGATTTCGTTGAAAGCGAATTTTTTATGTTCTAGGGTGATTTTGTTGGAAGCAAATTTTTTGTGCTCAGGAGGGCTTTAGTTGGAAGCGTGTTTTCTGTGCTCTGGAGTCATTTCTTTGGAAGCAAATTTTTTGTGCTCTGGTGTGATTTTGTTGGAAGCGAATTTTTTGTGTTCTCTGGATTTTTCAATTGAAGCAAATTTTTGAAGTAGGGGGTCATTTCGTTGGAAGCGTGTTTTCATTGCTCTGGAGTCATTTGTTGGAAGCCAATTTTTTGTGCTCTGGGGTGATTTCTATGGAAGCAAATTTTTTGTGTTCTCTGGTGATTTCGTTGAAAGCGAATATTTGTGTTCCCAGGTGATTTCATTGGAAGCGAATTTTTTGTCTTCTGGGGTAATATCGTTGGAAGAGAATTTTTTGTGTTCTCCGGTTTTTTCGATGGAAGCAAATTTTTGAAATACGGGGTCATTTCGTTGGAAGCGTGTTTTCTGTGCTCTGGAGTCACTTCGTTGGAAGCGAATTTTTTGTGCTCTGGGGTGATTTCGTTGGAAGCGAATTTTTTGTGTTCTCGCGTGATTTCGTTGAAAGGGAATTTTTGCGTGCTAGGGTGATTTCGTTGGAAGCGAATATTTTGTGCTCTGGGATGATATTTTTGGAAGCGAAAATTTTTGTTCTCAGGAGATTTCGTTGGAAAAAATTTTTTGTCTTCTGGGGTAATATCGTTGGAAGAGAATTTTTTGTGTTCTCCGGTTTTTTCGATGGAAGCAAATTTTTGAAGTAGGGGGTCATTTCGTTTGTAGCCTGTTTTCTGTGCTCTGGAGTCGTTTCTTTGGAAGCAAATTTTTTTGTGTTCTGGGGTGATTTCTTTGGAAGCGAATTTTTTGTGTTCTGTGGTAATTTCGTTGGAAGCAAATTTTTTGTGCTTTGGGGTGATTTCGTTGGAAGCGAATTTCTTGTGTTCTGGGGTATTTTAGTTGGAAGCTATTTTTTTGTGTTTTAAGGTGATTTCGATGGAAGCAAATTTTTGAAGTATGGGTAATTTCATTGGAAGCGAATTTTTTTGTATTCTCGGGTGATTTCGGTTGTCCCGAATTTCTTGTGTTCTGGGTACATGTCGTTGGAAGCAAATTTTTTGTGTTCTGGGTTAAGTACGTTGGAAGCAAATTTTTTGTGTTTTGGGGTGATTTCTTTGTAAGCATGTTTTCTGTGCATTGGAGTCATTTCTTTGAAAGCAAATTTTTTGTGTTCTGGGGTGATTTTGTTGGAAGCGAATTTTTTGTGTTCTAGGGTGATTTCTTTGGAAGCAATTTTTTGTGCTCTGCGGGAATTTCGTTGGAAGCGAATTTTTTGTGTTCTGGGGGATTTCGATGGAAGTAAAAATTTTCCGTTCTGGGGTAATTTCTTTGGAAGCCAATATTTGTGTTCTCGGGTGATTTTTTTGGAAGGGAATTTTTCGTGCTCTGGCTTGATTTGGGTGGAAGTAAATTTATCTATTCTGGGGTAATTTCTTTGGAAGCGAATTTTTTCTGTTCTCGGGTGATTTGGATAGAAGCACATTTTTTGTGTTCTGGGTTGATTTTGTTGGAAGCGAATTTTTTGTGCTCTTGGGTGATTTCATTGGAAGCATGTTTTCTGTGTTTTGGAGTCATTTCGTTGGAAGGGAAATTTTTATGTTCTGTGTGATTTCTTTGGATGCGAATTTTTTGTGTTCTGGGTTGATTTCGTTGGACACAAATTTTTTGTGTTCTCAGGTGATTTCGTTGAAAGTGAATTTTTTTTTTTTTTTTTTTTGCCTTGGGTAAATTCGTTGTAAGCGAATTTTTTGTGCTCTGGGTTAATTTCTTTGGAAGGGAATATTTGTGTTCTCAGGAGATTTCGTTGGAAGCAAATTTTTTGTGCTTTAGGATGATTTCATTGGAAGCTAATATTTGTGTTCCCGGGTGATTTCGTTAGAAACGAATTTTTTCTGTTCTCGGGTGATTTCGATGGAAGCAAATTTTTTGTGTTCTGGGTTGATTTCGTTGGAAGCGAATTTTTTGTGTTCTGGGGCAATTTAGTTGGAAGCGAATTTTTTTGAAGTATGGGGTGATTTCATTGGAAGCGTGTTTTCTGTGCTCTGGAGTCATTTCTTTGGAATCAAATTTTTTGTGCTCTGGGGTGATTTCTTTGGAAGCGAATATTTGTCTTCTCAGGACATTTCTTTGCAAGCGAATTTTTTGTGTTCTGGGGTAATTTCGTGGAAGTGAATTTTTTGTGTTCTGGGGTGATTTTGATGGAAGCGAATATTTTGTGTTCTGGGTTGATTTCGTTGGAAGAGAATTTTTTGTGTTCTGGGGCAATTTTTTGAAAGCGAATTTTTTTGAATTATGGGGTGATTTTATTGGAAGCGTATTTTCTGTGCATTGGAGTCATTTCTTTGGAAGCAAATTTTTTGTGTTCTGGGGTGATTTTGTTGGAAGCGAATTTTTTGTGTTCTGGGGTGATTTCTTTGGAAGAAATTTTTTTTGTGCTCTGCGGGGATTTCTATGGAAGCGAATTTTTTGTATTCTGGGGTAATTTCTTTGGAAGCGCATTTTTTCTGTTCTCAGGTGATTTGGATAGAAGCAATTTTTTTGTGTTCTAGGTTGATTTCGTTGGAAGCGAATTTTTTGTGCTCTGGGGTGATTTCATTGGAAGCGTGTTTTCTGTGTTTTGGAGTCATTTCGTTGGAAGGGAAATTATTGTGTTCTGAGTGATTTCTTTGGATGCGAATTTTTTGTGTTCTGGGTTGATTTCATTGGACACGAATTTTTTGTGTTCTCAGGTGATTTCGTTGAAAGTGAAATTTTTTTCCTTAGGGTTATTTCGTTGGAAGTGAATTTTTGGTGCTCTGGGGTGATTTCTTTGGAAGCGAATATTTGTGTTCTCAGGAGATTTCGTTGGAAAAGAATTTTTTGATTTTAGGGTGATTTCATTGGAAGCTAATATTTGTGTTCCCGGGTGATTTCGTTAGAAGCGAATTTTTTCTGTTCTCGGGTGATTTCGATGGAAGCAAATTTTTTGTGTTCTGGGTTGATTTCGTTGGAAGCGAATTTTTTGTGTTCTGGGGCAATTTAGTTGGAAGTGAATTTTTCTGAAGTATGGGGTGATTTCATTGGAAGCGTGTTTTCTGTGCTCTGGAGTCATTTCTTTGGAAGCAAATTTTTTGTGTTCTGGGGTGATTTCCTTGGAAGCGAATTTTTGTGTTCTGGGGTAATTTCTTTGGAAGCGAATTTTTTGTGTTCTCGGGTGATTTCGATGAAGCAAATTTTTCAAGTATGGGCTCATTTCATTGAAAGCGAATTTTTTGTGCTTGGGGTGATTTCGTTGGAAGCGAATTTTTTGTGCTCTAGGGTGATTTCTTTGGAAGCGAATATTTGTCTTCTCAGGAGATTTCTTTGCAAGCGAATTTTTTGTGTTCTGGGGTAATTTCGTTGGAAGCGAATTTTTTGTGTTCTCAGGTAATTTCGATGGAAGCAAATTTTTGAAGTATAGGGACATTTCGTTGTAAGCGAATTTATTATGTTCCTGGGTGATTTCGTTGGATGCAAATATTTTTGTTCCCTGGTGATTTCGTTGGAAGCTAATTTTTCATGTTCTGGGGTATTTTTGTTGGAAGCGAATTTTTTTCTGTTCTCGGGTGATTTCAATAGAAGCAAATTTTTCGTGTTCTGGGTTGATTTCTTTGGAAGTAAATATTTTGTGTGTTGGGGTGATTTCGTTGGCAGCGATTTTTTTGTGTTCTGGGGTGATTTCGATGGAAGCAAACTTTTTCCATTCTGGGGTAACTTCGTGGGAAGTCAATATTTGTGTTCTCGGGTGATTTTGTTGGAAGGGAATTCTTTGTGCTCTAGGTTGATTTGGTTGGAAGTAAATTTTTTCAATTCTCGGGTAATTTCGTTATATGTGAATTTTTTGTGTTCTCGGGTGATTTCGTTGAAAGTGAATTTTTTTGCTTTAGGGTGATTTCGTTGAAAGCGAATTTTTTGTGCTCTGTGGTGATTTCTTTGGAAGCGAATTTTTTGTGTTCTAGGGTGATTTCGTTGGAAGCGAATTTTTTGTGTTCTCTGGTTTTTTCGATGGAAGCAAATTTTTGAAGTAGGGGGTCATTTCATTGGAAGCGTGTTTTCTGTGATCTGGAGTCATTTCAATGGAAGCGAATTTTTTGTGTTCTGGGGTGATTTCGATGGAAGCAAACTTTTTCCATTCTGGGGTAATTTCGTGGGAAGTCAATATTTGTGTTCTCGGGTGATTTCGTTGAAAGTGAATTTTTTTTGCTTTAGGGTGATTTCGTTGAAAGCGAATTTTTTGTGCTCTGTGGTGATTTCTTTGGAAGCGAATTTTTTGTGTTCTGGGGTGATTTTATTGGAAGCGAATTTTTTGTGTTCTAGGGTGATTTCGTTGGAAGCGAATTTTTTGTGTTCTCTGGTTTTTTCGATGGAAGCAAATTTTTGAAGTAGGGGGTCATTTCATTGGAAGCGTGTTTTCTGTACTCTGGAGCCATTTCATTGGAAGGGAATTTCTTCTGTTCTGAGGTAATTTCATTGGAAGCGAATTTTTTTGTGTTCTCGGGTGATTTCGATGGAAGCGATTTTTTTATGTTGTAGAGTGATTTCGTTTGAAGCTAATATTTTTGTTCTCGTGTGATTTCATAGGATGCGAATTTTTGGTGGTCTGGCGTAATTTCTTTGGAAGCGAATTTTTTCTGTTCTCGGGTGATTTCGATGTAAGCAAATTTTTTGTGTTATGGGTTCATGTCGTTGGAAGCGAATTTTTTGTGTTCTGGGGTAATTTCGTTTGAAGCGAATTTTTGGTGTTCTTGGGTGATTTCGATGGAAGCAAATTTTTGAAGTATGGGATCATTTCTTTGGAAGCGTGTTTTCTGTACTCTGAAGTCTTTTCGTTGGCAGCTAATTTTTTGGGCTCTGCGGTGATTTCTTTGGAAGCGAATATTTTGTGTTCTCGGGTGATTTCGTTGAAAGCGAATTTTTTATGTTCTAGGGTAATTTCGTAAAAGCGAATTTTTTGAGCTCTGGGGTGATTTGGTTGGAAGTGAATTTTTTGTCTTCTGTGGTGATTTCGATGGAAGCGAATTTTTTATGTTCTAGGGTGATTTCATTGGAAGCGAATTTTTTGTGTTCTGGGGTAATTTCATTTGAAGCTTCTTTTCTGTGCTCTGGAGTCATTTCGTTGGAAGCGAATTTTTTGTGCTCTGCGGTGATTTCGTTGGAAGCGAATTTTTTGTGTTCTCTGGGGATTTCGATGGAAGCGTATTTTTGAAATATGGGGTCATTTCATTGGAATCATATTTTCTGTGCTCTGGAGTCTTTTCTTTGGAAGCGAATTTTTTGTGCTCTGTGGTGATTTCGTTGGAAGCGAATTTTTTGTGTTCTCGGGTGATTTCGTAGAAAGGGAATTTTTGTGTTCTAGGGTGATTTAATTGGAAGCAATTTTTTTCTGATCTGGGATGATATCTTTGGAAGTGAATATTGGTGTTCTCAGGAGATTTCCTTGGAAAAGATTTTTTTGTCTTCTGGGGTAATATCTTTAAAAGAGAATTTTTTGTGTACTACGGTCTTTTCGATGGAAGCAAATTTTTGAAGTAGAGGGTCATTTCGTTGGACGCGTGTTTTCTGTGCTCTGCAGTCATTTCATTGGAACCAAATTTTTTGTGTTCTGGGGTGATTTCGTTGGAAGTGAATTTTTTGTGTTCTGGGTTGATTTCTTTGGAAGCGAATTTTATTGTGTTCTGGGGTAATTTCGTTGGAAGAGAATATTTTGTATTCTCGGGTGATTTCGATGGAAGCAAATTTTTGAAGTACGGTATCATTTCGTTCGAAACGTGTTTTCTGTGCTCTGGAGTCAGTTCGTTGGAAGCGAATTTTTTGTGCTCTGGTGTGATTTCGTTGGAAGCGAATTTTTTGTGTTCTCAGGTGATTTCCTTAAAAGCTAATTTTTTGTGTTCTAGCGTGATTTCGTTGGAAGCGAATTTTTTGTGTTCTGGGGTGATTTCGATGGGAGCAAGTTTTTTCTGTTCTGTGGTAATTTCGTTGGACGTGAATTTTTTGTGTTCTCGGGTGATTTCGTTGAAAGGGAATTTTTTATGTTCTAGGGTGATTTCATTCGAAGCGAATTTTTTGTGCTCTGGGGTGATTTGGTTAGAAGCGAATTTTTTGTCTTCTGTGGTGATTTCGATGGAAGTGAATTTTTTATGTTCTAGGGTGATTTCGTTGGAGGCGAATTTTTTGTGTTCTGGGGTCATTTCTTTGGAAGCGTTTTTTCTGTGCTCTGGAGTCATTTTGTTGGAAGTGAATTTTTTGTGCTATGTGGTGATTTCGTTGGAAGCAAATATTTTGTGTTCTTGGGTGATTTCGTTGAAAGGGAATTTTTTGTGTTCTAGGGTGATTTCGTTGGAAATGAATTTTTATTGATCTGTGATGTTTTCTTTGGAAGCGAATATTTGTGTTCTCAGGAGATTTAGTTGCAAGCGAAATTTTGTGTTCTGGGGTAATTTCGTTGGAATCAAATTTTTGTTTTCTCCGGTTTTTTCGATGGAAGCAAATTTTTCAAGTATGGACTCATTTCGTTGAAAACTAATTTTTTGTGCTTGGGGTGATTTCGTTGGAAGCGAATTTTTTGTGCTCTGGGGTGATTTCTTTGGAAGCGAATATTTGTCTTCTCAGGAGATTTCTTTGCAAGCGAATTTTTTGTGTTCTGCGGTAATTTCGTTGGAAGCGAATTTTTTGTCTTCTCAGGTAATTTCGATGGAAGCAAATTTTTGTAGTATAGAGACATTTCGTTGGAAGCGAATTTTTTGTTCTTTGGGGTGATTTCATTGGAAGCGAATTTTTTGTGTTCTGGGGTAATTTCCTTGGAAGCGAATTTTTTTGTGTTCTCGGGTGATTTCGATCTAAGCGAATTTTTTATGTTCCTGGGTGATTTCGTTGGAAGCAAATATTTGTGTTCCCTGGTGATTTCGTTGGAAGCTAATTTTTTATGTTCTGGGGTATTTTTGTTGGAAGCGAATTTTTTGTGTTCTCGGGTGATTTCGTTGAAAGGGAATTTTTGTGTTCTAGGGTGATTTAATTGGAAGCAATTTTTTTCTGATCTGGGATGATATCTTTGGAAAGGAATATTGGTGTTCTCAGGAGATTTCCTTGGAAAAGATTTTTTTTGTCTTCTGGGGTAATATCTTTAAAAGAGAATTTTTTGTGTACTACGGTCTTTTCGATGGAAGCAAATTTTTGAAGTAGGGGGTCATTTCATTGGAAGCGTGTTTTCGGTGCTCTGGAGTCATTTCGTTGGAAGCGAATTTTTTGTGGTCTGTGGTGATTTCGTTGGAAGCGAATATTTGTGTTCTCAGGAGATTTCATTGCAAGCGAATTTTTTGTGTTCTGGGGTGATTTTGTTGGAAGCGAATATTTGTGTTCTCAGGAGATTTCGTTGGAAGCGAATTTTTTGTGTTCTGGGGTGATTTCGATGGAAGCAAATTTTTGAAGTATGTGGTCATTTCGTTGGAAGCGTGTTTTCTGTGCTCAGGAGTCATTTGTTTGGAAACGAATTTTTCGTTCTCTGGGGTGATTTCTTTGGCAGCGAATTTTTTGTGTTCTCGGGTGATTTCGATGGAAGCAAATTTTTGAAGTATGGGGTCTTTTCTTTGGAAGCGTGTTTTCTGTGCTCTGGAGTCATTTATTTGGAAGCGAATTTTTTGTGTTCTGGTGTGATTCCGTTGGAAGCGAATATATGTGTTCTCAGACGATTTTGTTGCAAGCGAATTTTTGGGTTCTGGGGTAATTTCGTTGGAAGCAAATTTTTTATGTTCTCGGATGATTTCAATGGAAGCAAATTTTTGAAGTTTGCGGTCATTTTGTTGGAAGCGTGTTTTCTGTGCTCTGGAGTCATTTCGTTGGCAGCGAATTTTTTATGTTTAAGAGTGATTCCTTTGGAAGCGAATTTTTTGTGCTCTGGGGTGATTTCCTTGGAAGCGAATATTTTCTTCTAAGGAGATTTCGTTGCAAGCAAATTTTTTTGTTCTCAGGTGATTTCATTGGCAGCGAATATTTGTGTTCAATGAAGATTTCGTTGCAAGCGAATTTTTTGTGTTCTCCAGTTTTTTCGATGGAAGTAAATTTTTGAAGTATGGGGTCATTTCTTTTGAAGCATGTTTTCTGTGCTCTAGAGTCATTTCGTTGGAAGGGAATTCTTTTTGCTCTGGGGTGAATTCGTTTGAAGCGAATATTTGTGTTCTTAGGAGATTTCATTGCAAGCGAATTATTTGTCTTCTAAGGTGATTTCGTTGAAAGGGAATTTTTTGTGTTCTCGGGTGATTTCATTGAAAGGGAATTTTTTGTGTTCTAGGGAGATTTCGTTGGAAGCAAATTTTTTTGTGCTCTGCGATGATTTCTGTGGAAGCGAATATATGTGTGCTCAGAAGATTTCGTTGCAAGCGAATTTTTTGTGTTCTGGGGTAATTTCGTTGGAAGCGAATTTTTTGTGTTCTTGGGTGATTTCGATGGAAGCAAATTTTTGAAGTATGTGGTCATTTCTTTGGAAGCGTGTTTTCTGTGCTCTGGGTTGATTTCGTTGGAAGCGAATATTTTGTGTTCTCGGGTGATTTTGTTGAATGCGAATTTTTTATGTTCTAGGGTAATTTCGTAAAAGCGAATTTTTTGAGCTCTGGGGTGATTTGGTTGGAAGCGAATTTTTTGTCTTCTGTGGTGATTTCGAAGGAAGCGAATTTTTTATGTTCTAGGGTGATTTCGTTGGAAGCGAATTTTTTTGTGTTCTGGGGTAATTTCATTTGAAGCTTGTTTTCTGTGCTCTGGAGTCATTTCGTTGGAAGCGAATTCTTTGTGCTCTGGGGTGATTTCATTGGAAACAAATTTTTTGTCTTCTGTGGTGATTTCCATGGAAGCGAATTTTTTATGTACTAGGGTGATTTTGTTGGAATAATTTTTGTGTTCTGTATTCATTTTTTTTGGAAGCGTGTTTTCTGTGCTTTGGAGTCATTTCGGTGGAAGCAAATTTTTTCTGCTCTGGGGTGATTTCTTTGGAAGGGAATTTTTTTGTTCTAAGGTGATTTCGTTGGGAGCAAAATTTTGTGCTCTGGGATGATATCTTTGGAAGAGAATATTTGTGTTCTCAGGAGATTTCGTTGGAAAAGAATATTTCGTCTTCTGGGGTAATATGGTTGGAAGCGAATTTTTTGTGTTCTCTGGTTTTTTCGATGGACGCAAATTTTTGAAGTAGGGGGTCATTTCGTTGGAAGCATGTTTTCTGTGCTCTGGAGTCATTTCATTGGAAGCGAATTTTTTGTGCTCCGCGGTGATTTCGTTTGAAGCGAATATTTGTGTTCTCAGGAGATTTCGTTGTAAGCGAATTTTTTGTGTTCTAGGGTAATTTCGTTGGAAGCGAATTTTTTGTGTTCTCGGGTGATTTCATTGAAAGCGAATTTTTTATGTTCTATGGTGATTTCTTTGGAAGCGAATTTTTTGTCTTTTGGGTCCTTTCATTGGAAGCATGTTTTCTGTTCTCTGCAGTTATTTCATTGGAACCAAATTTTTTGTGTTCTGTGGTGATTTCGTTGGAAGTGAATTTTTTGTGTTCTGGGTTGATTTCTTTGGAAGCGAATTTTTTTGTGTTCTGGGGTAATTTCGTTGGAAGAGAATATTTTGTATTCTCAGGTGATTTCGATTGAAGCAAATTTTTGAAGTATGGTATCATTTCGTTCGAAACGTGTTTTCTGTGCTCTGGAGTCAGTTCTTTGGAAGCGAATTTTTTGTGTTCTCGGGTGATTTATTTGAAAGCGAATTTTTTATGTTCTAGGGTGATTTTGTTGGAAGCGAATTTTTTGAGCTCAGGAGGTCTTTAGTTGGAAGCGTGTTTTCTTGTGCTCTGGAGTCATTTCGTTGGAAACAAATTTTTTGTGCTCTGGGGTGATTTTGTTGGAAGCGAATTTTTTGTGTTCTGGGGTAATTTCGTTGGAAGGAAATTTTTTGTTTTCTGGGTTGATTTCGTTGGACACGAATTTTTTTGTTCTGGGGTGACTTCGTTGAAAGCGAATTTTGAGTGCTCTAGGTTGATTTCGTTGGAAGGGAATTTTTTGTGCTCTGGGTTGATTTCGTTGGAAGCAAATTTTTTCTGTTCTGGGGTAATTTCGTTGGAAGTGATTTTGAAGTATGGGGTGATTTCGTTAGCAGCTTGTTTTCTGTGTTCTTGAGTCATTTTGTTGGAAGCGAATATTTGTGTTCCGGGTGATTTTGTTGGAAGCGAATTTTTTGTGTTCTGTGGTAATTACGTTGGAAGCAAATTTTTTGTGTTCTGGGGTCATTTCCTTGGAAGCGTCTTTTCTGTGCTCTGGAGTCATTTCGTTGGTAGAGAATATTTTGTGCTCTGGAGTTGTTTCATTGGAAGCGAATTTTTTTGTGTTCCTGGGTGACTTTTTGAAGTGTGTTTTCTGTGTTAAGGAGTCATTTCGTTGAAAGCGAATTTTTTGTGCTCTGGTGTGATTTCTTTGGAAGCAAATATTTGTGTTTTCTGGAGCTTTCGTTGGAAGCGAATTTTTTGTCTTCTGGGGTAATATCGTTGGAAGAGAATTTTTTGTGTTCTGGGGTGATTTAGTTGGAAGTGAAATTTTTGTGTTCTGGGGTGATTTCGATGGAAGCAAATTTTTTCTGTTCTGGGGTAATTTCGTTGGACGCGAATTTTTTGTGTTCTCGGGTGATTTCGTTGAAGGGAATTTTTTGTGTTCTATGGTGAATTCGTTGGAAACGAATTTTTTGTGCTCTGGGATGATTTCTTTGGAAGCGAATATTTGTGTCCTCAGGAGATTTTGTTGGAAGCGATTTTTTTTTGTTCTGGGGTAATTTCTTTGGAAGCGAATTTTTTGTGTTCTTGGGTGATCTCGATTGAAGCAAATTTTTGAAGTATGGGGTCATGTCGTTGGAAGCGTGTTTTCTGTGACCTGGAGTCATTTTGTTGGAACCGAATTTTTTGTGTTCTGTGGAGATTTAGTTGGAAGCGAATATTTGTGTTCTCAGAAGATTTCGTTACGAGCGAATTATTTTTTCTGGGGCAATTTCATTGCAAGCGACTTTTTTGTGTTCTCCGGTTTTTTCGATGGAAGCAAATTTTTGAAGTAGGGGGTCATTTCTTTGGAAGCGTGTTTTCTGTGCTCTGGAGCCATTTCATTGGAAGCGAATTTTTTGTGCTCTAGGATAATTTCGTTGTAAACGAAGTTTTTGTGTTCTCAGGTGATTTCGTTGAAAGGGAATCTTTTGTGTTCTAGGGTGATTTCGTTGGAAGCGATTTTTTTGTGCTCTGGGATGATATCTTTGAAAGCGAATATTTGTGTTCTCAGGAGATTTCGTTGAAAATGAATTTTTTTTGTTCTGGGGTAATATCTTTGGAAGTGAATTTTTTGTGTTCTCGGGTGATTTCAATGGAAGCAAGTTTTTGAAGTATGGGGTCATTTCGTTGGAAGCGTGTTTTCTGTGCTCTGGAGTCATTTCTTTGAGAGCGAATTTTTTGTGCGCTGTGATGATTTCATTGGAAGCGATATTGGTGTTCTCAGGAGATTTCATTGCAAGAAATTTTTTGTGTTCTGCGTAAATTTGGGTGGAAGCGAATTTTTTGTGTTCTCCGGTTTTTTCGATTGAAGCAAATTTTTGAAGTAGGGGGTCATATCGTTAGAAGCGTGTTTTCTGTGCCCTGGAGTCATTTCGCTGGAAACGTGTTTTTTGTGCTCTGGGGTGATTTCGTTGGAAGCGAATATTTGTGTTCTCAGGAGATTTTGTTAGAAAAGAATTTTTTGTCTTCTGGGGTAATTTCGTTGAAAGAGAATTTTTGTGTTCTCCGGTTTTTTCGAGGGAAGCAAATTTTTGAAGTAGGGGGTCATTTTGTTGGAAGTGTGTTTTCTGTGCTCTGGAGTCATTTAGTTGGAAGCGAATTTTTTGTCTTCTGGGGTGATTTCGTTGGAAGCGAATTTTTTGTGTTCTCTGGTTTTTTCGATTGAAGCAAATTTTTGAAGTAGGGGGTCATTTTGTTGGAAGCATGTTTTCATTGCTCTGGAGTCATTCGTTGGAAGCCAATTTTTTGTGCTCTGGGGTGATTTCTTTGGAAGCAAATTTTTTGTGTCCTCGGGTGATTTCGTTGAAAGCGAATATTTGTGTTCCCAGGTGATTTCACTGGAAGCAAATTTTTTGTCTTCTGGGGTAATATCGTTGGAAGAGAATTTTTTGTGTTCTCCGGTTTTTTCGATGGAAGCATATTTTTGAAATACGGGGTCATTTCATTGGAAGCGTGTTTTCTGTGCTCTGGAGTCATTTCGTTGGAAGCGAATTTTTCTGCTCTGGGGTGATTCGTTGGTAGCAAATTTTTTGTGTTCTCGGGTGATTTCGTTGAAAGGGAATTTTTGCGTTCTAGGGTGATTTCGTTGGAAGCGAATTTTTTGTGCTCTGGGATGATATTTTTGGAAGCGAATATTTGTGTTCTCAGGAGATTTAGTTGGAAGCGAATTTTTTGTCTTCTGGGGTAATATCGTTGGAAGAGAATTTTTTGTTTTCTCCTTTTTTTTTCGATGGAAGCAAGTTTTTGAAGTAGTAGGTCATTTTGTTGGAAGCGTGTTTTCTGTGCTCTGGAGTCATTTCGTTGGATGCAAAATTTTTGTGTTCTGTGGTGATTTCTTTGGAAGCGAATTTTTTGTGTTCTGGGGTAATTTCAATAGAAGCAATTTTTGTGTTCTGGGGTAATTATTTTGGAATCAAATTTTTTGTTTTCTGGGGTGATTTCGATGGAAGCGAATTTTTTGTGTTCTGGGGTGATTTTGATGGAAGCGAATATTTTGTGTTCTGGGTTGATTTCGTTGGAAGAGAATTTTTTGTGTTCTGGGGCAATTTTGTTGAAAGTGATTTTTTTTTGAAGTATGGGGTGATTTTGTTGGAAGCTTTTTTTCTGTGCATTAGAGTCATTTCCTTGGAAGCAAATTTTTTGTGTTCTGGGGTGATTTTGTTGGAAGCGAATTTTTTGTGTTCTAGGGTGATTTCTTTGGAAGCAATTTTTTTGTGCTCTGCGGGAATTTCGTTGGAAGCGAATTTTTTGTGTTCTGGGGGATTTCGATGGAAGTAAAAATTTTCCGTTCTGGGGTAATTTCGTTGGAAGCCAATATTTGTGTTCTCGGGTGATTTTTTTGGAAGGGAATTTTTTGTGCTCTGGCTTGATTTGGGTGGAAGTAAGTTTATCTATTCTGGGGTAATTTCTTTGGAAGCGAATTTTTTCTGTTCTCGGGTGATTTGGGTAGAAGCACATTTTTTGTGTTCTGGGTTGATTTTGTTGGAAGCGAATTTTTTGTGCTCTGGGGTGATTTAATTGGAAGCGTGTTTTCTGTGTTTTGGAGTCATTTCGTTGGAAGGGAAATTTTTGTGTTCTGGGTGATTTCTTTGGATGCGAATTTTTTGTGTTCTGGGTTGATTTCGTTGGACGCGAATTTTTTGTGTTCTCAGGTGATTTCGTTGAAAGTGAATTTTTTTTTTTTTTGCCTTAGGGTAAATTCGTTGGAAGCGAATTTTTTGTGCTTTAGGATGATTTCATTGGAAGCTAATATTTGTGTCGCTGGGGATTTCATTAGAAAGGAATTTTTTCTGTTCTCGTGTGATTTCGATGGAAGCAAATTTTTTGTGTTCTGGGTTGATTTCGTTGGACACAAATTTTTTGTGTTCTCAGGTGATTTCGTTGAAAGTGAAATTTTTTTCCTTAGGGTTATTTCGTTGGAAGTGAATTTTTGGTGCTCTGGAGTGATTTCTTTGGAAGCGAATATTTGTGTTCTCAGGAGATTTCGTTGGAAAAGAATTTATTGATTTTAGGGTGATTTCATTGGAAGCTAATATTTGTGTTCCCGGGTGATTTCATTAGAAGCGAATTTTTTCTGTTCTCGGGTGATTTCGATGGAAGCAAATTTTTTGTGTTCTGGGTTGATTTCGTTGGAAGCGAATTTTTTGTGTTCTGGGGCAATTTAGTTGGAAGCGAATTTTTTTGAAGTATGGGGTTATTTCATTGGAAGCGTGTTTTCTGTGCTCTGGAGTCATTTCTTTGGAATCAAATTTTTTGTGTTCTGGGGTGATTTCGTTGGAAGCGAATTTTTGTGTTCTGGGGTAATTTCGTTGGAAGCGAATTTTTTGTGTTCTTCGGTGATTTCGATTGAAGCAAATTTTTGAAGTATGGGCTCATTTCGTTGAAAGCGAATTTTTTGTGCTTGGTGTGATTTTGTTGGAAGCGAATTTTTTGTGCTCTGGGGTGATTTCTTTGGAAGCGAATATTTGTCTTCTCAGGACATTTCTTTGCAAGCAAATTTTTTTTTGTTCTCGGGTAATTTCGTGGAAGTGAATTTTTTGTGTTCTGGGGTGATTTTGATGGAAGCGAATATTTTGTGTTCTGGGGTGATTTCGTTGGAAGCGAATTTTTTGTGCTCTGGGGTGATTTCTTTGGAAGCGAATATTTGTCTTCTCAGGACATTTCTTTGCAAGCGAATTTTTTTTTGTTCTGGGGTAATTTCGTGGAAGTGAATTTTTTGTGTTCTGGGGTGATTTTGATGGAAGCGAATATTTTGTGTTCTGGGGTGATTTCGTTGAAAGCGAATTTTTTGTGCTTGGTGTGATTTTGTTGGAAGCGAATTTTTTGTGCTCTGGGGTAATTTCTTTGGAAGCGAATATTTGTCTTCTCAGGAAATTTCTTTGCAAGCGAATTTTTTGTGTTCTGGGGTAATTTTGTTGGAAGCGAATTTTTGTATCTGGGATGATATCTTTGAAAGCGAATATTTGTGTACTCAGGAGATTTCGTTGGAAAAGAATTTTATGTATTCTGGGGTAATATCGTTGGAAGAGAATTTTTTGTTTTCTCCTTTTTTTTTTGATGGAAGCAAGTTTTTGAAGTAGTAGGTCATTTTGTTGGAAGCGTGTTTTCTGTGCTCTGGAGTCATTTCGTTGGATGCAAAATTTTTGTGTTCTGTGGTGATTTCTTTGGAAGCGAATTTTTTGTGTTCTGGGGTAATTTCAATAGAAGCAATTTTTGTGTTCTGGGGTAATTACTTTGGAATCGAATTTTTTGTTTTCTGGGGTGATTTCGATGGAAGCGAATTTTTTGTGTTCTGGGGTGATTTTGATGGAAGCGAATATTTTGTGTTCTGGGTTGATTTCGTTGGAAGAGAATTTTTTGTGTTCTGGGGCAATTTTGTTGAAAGTGATTTTTTTTGAAGTATGGGGTGATTTCGTTGGAAGCATGTTTTCTGTGCATTGGAGTCATTTCCTTGGAAGAAAATTTTTTGTGTTCTGGGGTGATTTTGTTGGAAGCGAATTTTTTGTGTTCTAGGGTGATTTCTTTGGAAGCAATATTTTTGTGCTCTGCGGGGATTTCGATGGAAGCGAATTTTTTGTATTCTGGGGTAATTTCTTTGGAAGCACATTTTTTCTGTTCGTAAAAGCGAATTTTTTGTGCTCTTGGGTGATTTGGTTGGAAGCGCATTTTTTGTCTTCTGTGGTGATTTCGAAGGAAGCGAGGGTTTTATGTTCTAGGGTGATTTTCTTTGAAGGGAATTTTTTGTGTTCTGGGGTCATTTCATTGGAAGCGTGTTTTCTGTGCTCTGGAGTCATTTCGTTGGAAGCGAATTTTTTTGTGTTCTTGGGTGATTTCGTTGAAAGCGAATTTTTTATGTTCTAGGGTGATTTCATTGGAAGCGAATTTTTTGTGTTCTGGGGTCCTTTCTTTGGAAGCGTGTTTTCTGTGCTTTGGAGTCATTTCATTGGAAGCGAATATTTTGTGCTCTGTGGTGATTCCGTTTGAAGCGAATTTTTTGTGTTCTCAGGTGATTTCGTTTAAAGCTAATTTTTTGTGTTCTGGGGTGATTTCGATGGAAGCAAATTTTTTCTGTTCTGTGGTAATTTCGTTGGACGTGAATTTTTTGTGTTCTCGGGTGATTTCACTGAAAGGGAATTTTTTGTGTTCTAGGGTGATTTTGTTGGAAGCGAATTTTTTTGTGCCGTTGGATGATTTCTTTGGAAGCGAATATTTGTGTTATCAGGAGATTTCGTTGGAAGTGAATTGTTTGTGTTCTTCGGTAATTTCGTTGGAAGCGAATTTTTTGTGTTCTTGGGTGATTTCGATGGAAACAAATTTTTGAAATATGGGGTAATTTTATTGGAAGCGTGTTTTCTGTGCTCTGGAGTCATTTCGTTGGAAGCGAATTTTTTGTGTTCTCGGGTGATTTCGATGGAAGCAAATTTTTGAAATATCGGGTCATTTCTTTGGAAGCGTGTTTTCTGTGCTCTGGAGTCACTTCGTTGGAAGCGAATTTTTTGTGTTCTTGGTTGATTTCGTTGGAAGCGAATATATGTGTTTTCGGAAGATTTCGTTGCAAGCGAATTTTTTGTATTCTGGGGTAATTTCTTTGGAAGCAAATTTTGTGTGCTCTTGGGTGATTTGGTTGGAAGCGAATTTTTTGTCTTCTGTGGTAATTTCGAAAGAAGCGAGTGTTTTATATTCTAGGGTGATGTCGTTGGAAGGGAATTTTTTGTGTTCTGTGCTCATTTCATTGGAAGCGTGTTTTGTGTGCTCTGGAGTCATTTCGTTGGAAGCGAATATTTTGGTGCTCCGGGGTGATTTCATTGGAAGCGAATCTTTGTGTTCTCAGGCGATTTCCTTGCAAGGGAATTTTTTGTGTTCTGCGGTGATTTCGTTGGAAGCGAATTTTTTGTGTTCTCGGGTGATTTCGTTGAAAGGGTATTTTTCTGTTTTAGGGTGATTTCGTTGGAAGCGAATTTTTTGTGCTCTGTGATTATATCTTTGGAAGCAAATATTTGGGTTCTCGGGAGATTTCGTTGGAAAAGAATTTTTTCTCTTCAGGGGTAATATCATTAGAAGAGAATTTTTTGTGTTTTCCGGTATTTCCATGGAAGCAAATTTTTGTAGTAGGGGGTCATTGCATTGGAAGCGTGTTTTTTGTGCTCTGGAGTCACTTCGTTGGAAGCGAATTTTTTGTGTTCTGGGTTGATTTCGTTGGAAGCAAATATTTCTGTTTTCGGAAGATTTCGTTGGAAAAGAATTTTTTGTCTTCTGGGGTAATATCATTAGAAGAGAATTTTTTTTGTTTTCCAGTATTTCCATGGAAGCAAATTTTTGTAGTAGGGGGTCATTGCGTTGGAAGCATGTTTTCTGTGCTCTGGAGTCATTTCGTTGGAAGCGAATATTTTGTGCTCTGGGGTGATTTCTTTGGAAGCAAATTTTTTGTGTTCTCGGGTGATTACTTTGAAAGGGAATATTAGTGTTCTAGGGTGATTTCGTTGGAAGTGAATTTGTTGTGCTCTGGAATTATATCTTTGGAAGCGAATATTTGTGTTCTCAGGAGATTTCATTGGAAAAGAATTTTTTGTCTTCTGGGGTAATATCGTTGGAAGCTAATTTTTTGTGTTCTCCGGTTTTTTCGATGGAAGCAAATTTTTGAAGTAGGGGTTCATTTCGTTGGAAGCGTGTTTTCTGTGCTCTGGAGTCATTTCGTTGGAAGTGAATTTTTTGTGTTCTCGGGTGATTTCGTTGAAAGGGAATTTTTGTGTTCTGGTGTCATTTCTTTGGAAGCCTGTTTTCTGTGCTCTGGAGTCATTTCGTTAGAAGCGAATTTTTTGTGTTCTGGGCTGATTTCGTTGGAAGCGAATTTTTTGTGTTCTGTGGTAATTTCATTGGAAGCCAATTTTTGGTGCTCTGGGGTGATTTCGTTGGAAGCGAATTTTTGTGTTCTCAGGAGATTTCGTTGCAAGCGAATTTTTTCTGTTCTGTGCTAATTTCGTTGGAAGCATATTTTTTGTGTTCTCGGGTGATTTCTTTGAAAGGGAATTTTTGTGTTCTATGTTGATTTCGTTGGAAGTGAATTTTTTGTGCTCTGGGATGATAATTTTGAGAGCGAATATTTGTTTTCTCAGGAGAATACTTTGGAGAATAATTTTTTTTCTCCTAGGGTAATATCGGTGGAAGATAATTTTTTGGGTTCTCTGGTCTTTTCCATGGTAGCAAATTTTTGAAGTAAGGGGTCATTTCGTTGGAAGCGTGTTTTCTATGCTCTGGAGTCATTTCTTTGGAAGCCAATTTTTTGTGCTCTGGGGTGATTTCGTTGGAAGCGAATTTTTTTGCTCTGGGATGATATCTTTGGAAGCGAATATTTGTGTTCTCAGGAGATTTCGTTGGAAAAGAATTTATTGTCTTCTGGGGTAATATCGTTGGAAGAGAATTTTTTGTGTTCTTCGGTCTTTTCGATGGAAGCAAATTTTTGAAGTAGGGGGTCATTTCTTTGGAAGCGTGTTTTCTGTGCTCTGGAGTCATTTCTTTGGAAGTGAATATTTTGTGTTCTCGGGTGATTTCGTTGAAAGCGAATATTTGTATTCTCAGGAGATTTCTTTGCAAGCGAATTTTTTTGTGTTCTGGGCTGATTTCGTTGGAAGCGAATTTTTTGTGTTCTGTGGTAATTTCATTGGAAGCAAATTTTTTGTGTTCTGGGGTGATTTCGTTGGAAGCGAATTTTTTGTGTTCTGTGGTAATTTCATTGGAAGCAAATTTTTTGTGTTCTGGGGTGATTTCGATGGTAGCAAATTTTTGAAGTATGGGGTCATTTCGTTGGAAGCGTGTTTTCTATGCCCTGGAGTCATTTCTTTGGAAGCCAATTTTTGTGCTCTGGGGTGATTTCGTTGGAAGCGAATTTTTGTGTTCTCAGGAGATTTCGTTGCAAGCGAATTTTTTGTGTTCTGGGTTGATTTCATTGGAAGCGAATTTTTTGTGTTCTCGGGTGATTTCATTGAAAGGGATTTTTTGTATTCTAGGGTGATTTCGTTGGAAGCAAATTTTTTGCTCTGGGATGATAATTTTGAGACGAATATTTGTTTTCTCAAGAGAATTCGTAGGAAAAGGATTTTTTGTCTCCTGGGGTAATATCGTTGGAAGAGAATTTTTTGTGTTCTCCGGACTTTTCGATGGTAGCAAATTTTTGAAGTAGGGGGTCATTTCTTTGGAAGCGTTTTTTCTATGCTCTGGAGTCATTTCTTTGGAAGCCAATTTTTTGTGCTCTGGGGTGATTTCGTTGGAAGCCAATATTTGTGTTCTCAGGAGATTTCGTTGCAAGCCTATTTTTTGTGTTCAGGGGTAATTTCGTTGAGAGAGAATTTTTTGTGTTCTCAGGTGATCTCGATGGAAACAAATTTTTGAAGTAGGGGGTCATTGCGTTGGAAGCGTGTTTTCTGTGCTCTGGAGTCATTTCGTTGGAAGCGAATTTTTTGTGTTCTGGGGTGATTTCGTTGGAAGCGAATTTTTGTGTTCTGGGGTCCTTTCATTGGAAGCATGTTTTCTGTGCTTTGGAGTCATTTCATTGGAAGTGAATATTTTGTCCTCTCTGGTGATTTTTTTGGAAGCGAATTTTTTGTGTTCTCAGGTGATTTCGATTATAGCTCATTTTTTTGTGTTCTAGCGTGATTGCGTTGGAAGCGAATTTTTTGTGTTCTGGGGTGATTTCGATGGAAGCAAATTTTTTCTGTTCTGTGGTAATTTTGTTGGAAGTGAACTTTTAGTGTTCTCGGGTGATTTCCTTGAAAGCGAATTTTTTGTGTTCTAGGGTGATTTTGTTGGAAGCGAATTTTTTTGTTCTCTGGGATGAAATCTTTGGAAGCGAATATTTGTGTTATCAGGAGATTTCGTTGGAAACGAATTTTTTGTGTTCCGGGGTAATTTCTTTGGACGCGAATTTTTTGTGTTCTTGGGTGATTTCAAAGGAAGCAAATTTTTGAAATATGGGGTCATTTCGTTGGAAGCGTGTTTTCTGTGCTCTGGAGTCATTTCTTTGGAAACGAATTTTTTGTACTCTGGGGTGATTTCGTTCGAAGCGAATTTTTTGTTCTCTGGGTTGATTTGTTTGGAAGCGAATTTTTTGTCTTCTGTGGTGAATTCGATGGAAGGGAATTTTTTATGTTTTAGGGTGATTTCGTTGGAGGCGAATTTTTTGTGTTCAGGGGTCATTTCATTGGAAGCATGCTTTCTGTGATCTGGAGTCATATCTTTGGAAGAAAATTTTTGTGTTCTCGGGGGATTTCGTTGAAAGGGAATTTTTGTGTTCTAGGGTGATTTCTTTGGAAGCGATTTTTTTCTACTCTGTGATGATATCTTTGGAAGCAAATATTTGTGTTCTCAGGAGATTTCGATGGAAAAGAATTTTTTGTCTTCTGGGGTAATATCGTTGGAAGAGATTTTTTTGTGTTCTCCGTTTTTTTCGATGGAAGCAAATTTTTGAAATATCAGGTCATTTCTTTGGAAGCGTGTTTTCTGTGCTCTGGAGTCACTTCGTTGGAAGTGAATTTTTTGTGTTCTGAGTTTATTTCGTTGGAAGCGAATATATGTGTTTTTCGGAAGATGTCGTTGCAAGCAAATTTTTTGTATTCTGGGGTAATTTCGTTGGAAGCAAATTTTTTGTGTTCTCGGGTGATTTCGTTGAAATCGATTTTTTTATGTTCTAGGGTGATTTCGTTGGAAGGGAATTTTTTGTGCTCTTGGGTGATTTGGTTGGAAGTGAATTTTTGTCTTCTGTGGTGATTTCGAAGGCAGCGAGTGTTTTATATTCTAGGGTGATTTCGTTGGAAGGGAATTTTTTGTGTTCTGGGGTCATTTCATTGGAAGCGTGTTTTGTGTGCTCTGGAGTCATTTCATTGGAAGCAAATTTTTTTGTGCTCTGGGGTGATTTCGTTGGAAGCGAATATTTGTGTTCTCAGGAGATTTCGTTGCGAGGGAATTTTTTGTGTTCTGGGTTCCTTTCATTGGAAGCATGTTTTCTGTGCTTTGGAGTCATTTCATTGGAAGCGAATATTTTGTGCTCTGTGGTGATTTTGTTGGAAGCGAATTTTTTGTGTTCTCAGGTGATTTCGTTTATAGCTCATTTTTTGTGTTCTAGCGTGATTGCTTTGGAAGCGAATTTTTTGTGTTCTGGGGTGATTTCAATGGAAGCAAATTTTTTCTGTTCTGTGGTAATTTTGTTGGAAGTGAATTTTAGTGTTCTCGGGTGATTTCGTTGAAAGCGAATTTTTTGTGTTCTAGGGTGATTTTGTTGGAAGCGAATTTTTTTGTGCTCTGGTATGATTTCTTTGGAAGCGAATATTTGTGTTATCAGGAGATTTCGTTGGAAGCGAATTTTTTGTGTTCTGGGGTAATTTCTTTGGACGCAAATTTTTTGTGTTCTTGGATGATTTCAATGGAAGCAAATTTTTGAAATATCTGGTCATTTCGTTGGAAGCGTGTTTTCTGTGCTCTGGAGTCATTTCGTTGGAAGCGAATTTTTTCTGCTCTGGGGTGATTTCGTTCGAAGCGAATTTTTTTGTGCTCTGGGGTGATTTGGTTGGAAGCGAATTTTTTGTCTTCTGTGGTGATTTCGATGGAAGCGAATTTTTTATGTTTTAGGGTGATTTCGTTGGAGGCGAATTTTTGTGTTCTCAGGAGAATTCGTTGCAAGCGAATTTTTTGTGTTCTGGGGTAATTTCATTGAAAGGGAATTTTTTATGTTCTACGGTGATTTCGTTGGAAGCGAATTTTTTGTCTTCTGTGGTGATTTCGAAGGAAGCGAATTTTTTGTCTTCTATGGTGATTTCGATGGAAGCCAATATTTTATGTTCTAGGGTGATTTCGTTGAAAGCGAAATTTTTGTGTCCTGGGGTCATTTCATTGGAAGCATGTTTTCTGTGCTCTGGAGTCAATTTGTTGGAAGCGAATTTTTTGTGCTCTGGGATGATTTCTTTAGAAGTGAATATTTGTGTTCTCAGAAGATTTCATTGGAAGCGATTTTTTTTGTGTTCTGGGGTCATTTCTTTGGAAATGAATTTTTTGTGTTCTCTGGTTTGTTTGACGGAAGCAAATTTTTGAAGGAGGGGGTCATTACGTTGGAAGCGTGTTTTCTGTGCTCTGGGATGTTTTCTTTGGAAGCGAATATTTGTATTCTCAGGAGATTTCGTTGCAAGTGAATTTTTTGTGTTCTGGTGTAATTTCATTGAAAGGGAATTTTTTATGTTCTAGGGTGATTTCGTTGGAAGCAAATTTTTTGTGCTCTGGAGTGATTTGGTTGGAAGCGAATTTTTTGTTTTCTATGGTGATTTCGATGGAAGCGAATTTTTTATGTTCGAGGGTGATTTCGTTGAAAGTGAATTTTTTGTGTTTTGGAGTCACTTCTTTGGAAGCGTGTTTTCTGTGCTCTGGAGTCATTTTGTTGGAAGCGAATTTTTTGTGCTCTGGGATGTTTTCTTTGGAAGAGAATGTTTGTGTTCTCAGGAGATTTCGTTGGAAGCGAATTTTTTGTGTTCTGGGGTAATTTCGATGGAATAGAAATTTTTGTGCTCTCAGGACTTTTCGATGGAAGGAAATTTTTGAAGTAGGGAGTCATTTCGTAGGAAGCAAATTTTTTGTGTTCTGGGGTGATTTCATTGAAAGGGAAATTTTGGTGTCCTGGGGTGATTTCGTTGGAAGCGAATTTTTTGTGCTCTGGGATGTTTTTTGGAAGCGAATATTTGTGTTCTCAGGAGATTTCGTTGCAAGCGAATTTTTTCTATTCTGGGGTCATTTCGTTGGAAGTAAATTTTTTGTGTTCTGGGGTGATTTCGTTGGAAGCGAATATTTTGTGTTCTGGGGAGATTTCGTTGGAAGCGAATATTTGTGTTCTCAGAAGATTTCGTTGCAAGCGAATTTTTTCTGTTCTCCTGTTTTTTCGATGGAAGTAAATTTTTGAAGTAGGAGGTCATTTCGTTGGAAGCATGTTTTCGGAGCTCTGGAGTCATTTCGTTGGAAGCGAATTTTTTGTGCTCTGGGTTGATTTCGTTGGAAGCGAATTTTTTGTGTTCTGGGGTGATTTCGTTGAAAGGGAAATTTTGGTGTCCTGGGATGATTTCATTGGAAGCGAATTTTCTGTTTTCTGGGATGTTTTCTTTGGAAGCGAATATTTGTGTTCTCAGGAGATTTCGTTGCAAGCAAATTTTTTGTGTTCTGGGGTAATTTCGATGGAATAGAAATTTTTTGTGCTCTCAGGATTTTTCAATGGAAGCAAATTTTTGAAGTAGGAAGTCATTTCTTTGGAAGCGTGTTTTCTGTGCTCTGGAGTCATTTCTTTGGAAGCGAATATTTTGTTCTCTGGGGTGATTTCGTTGGCAGCGCATTTTTTGTGTTCTGGGATATTTTCGTTGGAAGTGAATTTTTTGTGTTCTCAGGTGATTTCGATGGAAGCCAATTTTTGAAGTATGGGATCATTTCCTTGGAAGCGTGTTTTCTGTGCTCTGGAGTCATTTCGTTGGAAGAGAATTTTTTGTGGTCTGGGGTGATTTTGTTGGAAGCGAAATTTTTTTGTTCTAGGGTAATTTCATTGGAAGCAAATTTCTTATGTTCTGGGGTAATTTCGATGGACGTGAGTTTTTTGTGTTCTCGTGTGATTTCTTTGAAAGGAAATTTTTTTATGTTCTAGGGTTACTTTGTTGGAAGCGAAATTTTTTGTGCTCTAGGATGATTTCTTTAGAAGTATTTGTGTTCTCAGAAGTTTTCGTTGGAAGCGCATTTTTTTGTGTTCTGGGGTCATTTCTTTGGAAATGAATTTTTTGTGTTCTCCGGTTTGTTTGATGGAAGCAAATTTTTGAAGGAGGGGGTCATTTCGTTGGAAGCGTGTTTTCTGTGCTCTGGAGTCTGTTCGTTGGAAGCGAATTTTTGGTCCTCTGGTGTGATTTCCTTGGAAACGAATTTTTTGTGTTCTTGGGTGATTTCGTTGAAAGGGAATTTTGGGTGTTCTGGGGTGATTTCATTGGAAGCGAATTTTTTGTGCTCTGGGATGTTTTCTTTGGAAGCAAATATTTGTGTTCTCAGGAGATTTCGTTGCAAGCGAATTTTTTGTGTTCTGGGGTAATTTCATTGAAAGGGAATTTTTTATTTTCTAGGTTGATTTCGTTGGAAGCAAATTTTTTGTGCTCTGGCGTGATTTGGTTGGAAGCGAATTTTTTGTCTTCTATGGTGATTTCGATGGAAGCGAATTTTTTATGTTCTAGGGTGATTTCGTTGAAAGCAAATTTTTTGTGTTCTGGAGTCATTTCATTGGAAGCGTGTTTTCTGTGCTCTGGAGTCATTTTGTTGGAAGCGAATTTTTTGTGCTCTGGGTTGATTATGTTGGAAGCGAATTTTTTGTATTCTCGGGTGATTTCGTTGAAAGGGAATTTTTTGTGTTCTAGGGTGATTTTGTTGGAAGCGAATTTTTTGTGCTCTGGGATGATTTCTTTAGAAGTGAATATATGTGTTCTCGGAAGATTTCATTGGAAGAGAATTTTTTGTGTTCTGGGGTCATTTCTTTGGAAATGAATTTTTTGTGTTCTCTGGTTTGTTTGATGGAAGCAAATTTTTGAAGGAGGGGGTCATTTCGTTGGAAGCGTGTTTTCTGTGCTCTGGAGTCATTTCGTTAGAAGCGATTTTTTGTCCTCTGGAGTGATTTCGTTAGAAGCGAATTTTTTGTGTTCTCGGGTGATTTCCTAGAAAGGGAATTTTTTGTGTTCTGGGGTCATTTCGTTGTAAGCGAATTTTTTGTGCTCTGGGGTGATTTCGTTGGTAGCGCATTTTCTGTGTTCTGGGATAATATCGTTGGAAGTGAATTTTTTGTGTTCTCGGGTGATTTCGATGGAAGCCAATTTTTGAAGTATGGGATCATTTCCTTGGAAGCGTGTTTTCTGTGCTCAGGAGTCATTTCATTGGAAGAGAATTTTTTGTGCTCTGGGGTGATTTTGTTGGAAGCGAAATTTGTGTGTTCTAGGGTAATTTCGTTGGAAGCGAATTTCTTGTGTTCTGGGGGAATTTCGTTGGACGTGAATTTTTTGTGTTCTCGGGTGATTTCTTTGAAAGGAAATTTTTTATTTTCGAGGGTGATTTTGTTGGAAGCGATTTTTTTGTGCTCTGGGATGATTTCTTTAGAAGTGAATATTTGTGTTCTCAGAAGATTTCGTTGGAAGCGAATTTTTTTGTGTTCTGGGGTCATTTCTTTGGAAATGAATTTTTTTGTGTTCTCCGGTTTGTTTGATTGAAGCAAATTTTTGAAGGAGGGGGTCATTTCGTTGGAAGTGTGTTTTCTGTGCTCTGAAGTCTGTTCGTTGGTAGCGAATTTTTTGTGTTCTCGGGTGATTTCATTGAAAGGGAATTTTTGTATTCTAGGGTGATTTCGTTGGAAGCGAATTTTTTGTGCTCTAGGGTGATTTCGTTAGAAGCGAATTTTTTGTGTTCTCGCGTGATTTCTTTGAAAGGAAATTTTTGTGTTCTGGGGTGATTTCGTTGAAATTATTTTTATGTGCTCTGGGATGATATCTTTGGAAGATAATATTTGTGTTCTCAGGAGATTTCTTTGGAAAAGAATTTTTGGTCTTCTGGGGTAATATCGTTGGAAGCGAATTTTTTATGTTCTCCGGTTTTTTCGATGGAAGCAAATTTTTGAAGTAGGGGGTCATTTCGTTGGAAGCGTGTTTTCTGTGCTCAGGAGTCATTTCGTTGGAAGCGAATTTTTTGTGCTCTGGGGAAATTTTGTTGGAAGCGAATTTTTGTGTTCTCACGTGATTTCTTTGAAAGGGAATTTTTGTGTTCTAGGGTGATATCGTTGGAAGCGAATTTTTTGTGCTCTGGGATGATATCTTTGGAAGCGAATATTTGTGTTCTCAGGTGATTTCGTTGGAAAAGAATTTTGTCTTCTGGGGTAATATCGTTGGAACAGAATTTTTTGTGTTCTCCGGTTTTTACAATGGAAGCAATTTTTTGAAGTACGGGGTCATTTCGTTGGAAGCGCGTTTTCTCTGCTCAGGAGTCATTTCGTTGGGAGCAAATTTTTTGTGCTCTGAGGTGATTTCGTTGGAAGCGAATTTTTTGGGTTCTCGGGTGATTTTGTTGAAAGGGAATTTTTGTGTTCTGGGGTGATTTCGTTGAAATGATTTTTTTTGTGTTCTGGGATGATATCTTTGGAAGAGAATATTTGTGTTCCCAGGAGATTTCGTTGGAAAAGAATTTTTTGTCTCCTGGGGTAATGTCGTTTGAAGCGAATTTTTTGTGTTCTCCGGTTTTTTGGATGGAAGCAAATTTTGAAGTAGGGTGTCATTTCGTTGGAAGCATGATTTCTGTGCTCTGGAGTCATTTCGGTGAAGCGAATTTTTTTATGTTCTCGGGTGATTTCCTTGAAATGGAATTTTTGCGTTCTAGGTTGATTTCGTTGAAATGATTTTTTTGGGCTCTGGGATGATATCTTTGGAAGCGAATATTTGTGTTCTCAGGAGATTTCGTTGGAAAAGAATTTTTTGTTTTCTCGGGTAATATCATTGGAAGAGAATGTTTTGTTTTCTCCGGGTTTTCGATGGAAGCAAATATTTGAAATAGGGGGTCATTTCTTTGGAAGAGTGTTTTCTGTGCTCTGCAGTCATTTCTTTGGAAGCGAATTTTTTGTGTTCTCCAGTTTTTTCGATGGAAGCAAATTTTTTAAGTAGAGGGTCATTTCGTTGGAAGCGTGTTTTCTGTGCTCTGGAGTCTTTTCTTTGGTAGCGAATTTTTTGTGCTCTGGGGTGATTTCGTTGGAAGCGAATATTTGTGTTCTCAGGAGATTTCATTGCAAGCGAATTTTTTGTGTTCTGGGGTAATTTCGTTGGAAGCGTATTTTTGTGTTCTCCGGTTTTTTTGATGGAAGTGAATTTTTTAAGTAGGGGGTCATTTCATAGGAAGCGTGTTTTTTGTGCTCTTGAGTCATTTCGTTGGAAGGGAATTTTTTGTGTTCTGGGGTGATTTCGTTGGAAGCGAATATTTGTTTTCTCAGAAAATTTCGTTGCATGCGAATTTTTTGTGTTCTGTGGTAATTTTTTTGGAAGCGAATTTTTTATGTTCTCCGGTTTTTCAATGGCAACAAATTTTTTAAGTAGGGGGTCATTTCGTTGGAATCGTGTTTTATGTGCTCTGGAGGCATTTCGTTGGAAGGAAATTTTTTGTGCTCTGGGGTGATTTCATTGAAAGCTAACTTTTTTGTGTTCTAGCGTGATTTCGTTGGAAGCGAATTTTTTGTGTTGTGGGGTTATTTCGATGGAAACAAATATTTTCTGTTCTGTGGTAATTTCGTTGGACGTGAATTTTTTGTGTTCTCAGGTGATTTCGTTGAAAGGGAAGTTTTTGTGTTCTAGGGTGATTTCGATGGAAATGAATTTTTTGTGTTCTCGGGTGCTTTCATCGAAAGGGAATTTTTTGTGTTCTAGGGTGATTTCGTTGGAAGCGAACTTTTTTTTGCTCTGGGATGATTTCTTTGGAAGCGAATATCTGTGTTCTCAGGAGATTTCGTTGCAAGCGAATTTATTTTGTTCTGGGGTAATTTCGTTGGAAGCTAATTTTTGTATTCTCAAGTGATTTCAATGGAAGCAAATTTTTGAAATATTGGGTCATTTCGCTGGAAGCATGTTTTCTGTGCTTTGGAGTCATTTCTTTGGAAGCAAATTTTTTGTGCTCTAGGGTGATTTATTTGGAAGCTAATATTTGTGTTCTCAGGACATTTCGTTGCAAGCGAATTTTTTGGGTTCTGGGGTAATTTCTTTGTTAGCGAATTTTTTGTGTTCTCCGGTTTTTTCGATGGAAGCAAATTTTTTAAGTAGAGGGTCATTTCGTTGGAAGCGTGTTTTCTGTGCTCTGGAGTCATTTCTTTGGTAGCGAATTTTTTGTGCTCTGGGGTGATTTCGTTGGAAGCGAATATCTGTGTTCTCAGGAGATTTCATTGCAAGCGAATTTTTTGTGTTCTGGGGTAATTTCGTTGGAAGCGTATTTTTGTGTTCTCCGGTTTTTTTGATGGAAGTGAATTTTTTAAGTAGGGGGTCATTCCATAGGAAGCGTGTTTTCTGTGCTCTGGAGTCATTTCGTTGGAAGAGAATTTTTTGTGTTCTGGGGTGATTTCGTTGGAAGCGAATATTTGTTTTCTCAGAAAATTTCGTTGCAAGCGAATTTTTTGTGTTCTGTGGTAATTTTGTTGGAAGCGAATTTTTTATGTTCTCCGGTTTTTCGATGGCAACAAATTTTTTAAGTAGGAGGTCATTTCGTTGGAATCGTGTTTTATGTGCTCTGGAGTCATTTCGTTGGAAGAGAATTTTTTGTGCTCTTGGGTGATTTCATTGAAAGGTAACTTTTTTGTGTTCTAGCGTGATTTCTTTGGTAGCGAATTTTTTGTGTTGTGGGTTTATTTCGATGGAAGCAAATATTTTCTCTTCTGTGGTAATTTCGTTGGACGTGAATTTTTTGTGTTATCAGGTGATTTCGTTGAAAGGGATTTTTTGTGTTCTAGGGTGATTTCGTTGTAAGCGAATTTTTTGTGCTCTGGGATTATTTCTTTGGAAGCGAATATTTGTGTTCTCAGGAGACTTCGTTGCAAGCGAATTTTTTGTGTTCTGGGGTAATTTCGTTGGAAGCGTATTTTTGTGTTCTCCGGTTTTTTCGATGGAAGCGAAATTTTTAAGTAGGGGGTCATTTCGTTGGAAGCGTGTTTTCTGTGCTCTGGAGTCATTTCGTTGGAAGCGAATTTTTTGTGTTCTCTGGTGATTTCGAAGGAAGCAAATTTTTGAAGTATGAGATCATTTTGTTGAAAGCATGTTTTCTGTGCTCTGGAGTAATTTCGCTGGAAGCAAATTTTTTTTGTTCTGGAGTGATTTCGTTGGAAGCGAATATTTGTGTTCTCAGAAAATTTCGTTGCAAGCAAATTTTTTGTGTTCTGGGGTAATTTCGTTGGAAGCTAATTTTTTGTGTTCTCCGGTTTTTTCAATGGAAGCAAATTGTTGAAATAGGGGGTCATTTCATTGGAAGCGTGTTTTCTGTGATCTGGAGTCATTTCAATGGAAGCGAATTTTTTGTGTTCTGGGGTGATTTCGTTGGAAGCGAATATATGTGTTCTCAGAAGATTTCATTGAAAGCGAATTTTTTGTGCTCTGGGGTGATTGCTTTGGAAGCAAATATTTGTGTTCTCAGGAGACTTCGTTGCAAGCAAATTTTTCGTGTTCTGGGGTAATTTCGTTGGAAGCTAATTTTTTGTGTTCTCCGGTTTTTTCAATGGAAGCAAATTATTGAAATAGGGGGTCATTTCATTGGAAACGTGTTTTCTGTGATCTGGAGTCATTTCAATGGAAGTGAATTTTTTGTGTTCTGGGGTGATTTCGTTGGAAGCGAATATATGTGTTCTCAGAAGATTTCGTTGAAAGCGAATTTTTTGTGTTCTGGGGTAATTTCGTTGGAAACGTATTTTTGTGGTCTCCGGTTTTTTCGATGGAAGCAAATTTTTTAAGTAGGGGGTCATTTCGTTGGAAGTGTGTTTTCTGTGCTCTGGAGTCATTTCGTTGGAAGCGAATTTTTTGTGTTCTCGGGTGATTTCGATGGAAGCAAATTTTTGAAGTAAGGGTTCATTTCGTTGGAAGCATGTTTTCTGTGCTCTAGGGTAATTTCGTTGGAAGCTAATTTTTTGCGTTCTGGGGTGATTTCGTTGGAAGCGAATATTTGTGTTCTCAGAAAATTTTGTTGCAAGCAAATTTTTTGTGTTCTGGGGTTATTTCGTTAGAAGCGAATTTTTTATCTTCTCCGGTTTTTCGATGGAAGCAAGTTTTTGAAGTAGGGGGTCATTTCGTTGGAATCGTGTTTTCTGTGCTCTGGAGTCATTTCGTTGGAAGGGAATTTTTTGTGCTCTGGGGTGATTTCGTTGGAAGCCTATTTTTTGTGTTCTTGGGTGATTTCATTGAAAGCTAATTTTTGTGTTCTGCCGTGATTTCATTAGAAGCGAATTTTTTGTGTTCTGGGGTGATTTCGATGGAAGCAAATTATTTCTGTTCTGTGGTAATTTCGTTGGACGTGAATTTTTTTGTGTTCTCGGGTGATTTCGTTGAAAGGGAATTTTTTGTGTTCTAGGGTGATTTCGTTGGAAGCGAATTTTTTTGTGCTCTGTGATGATTTCTTTGGAAGCAGATATTGTGTTCCCAGGAAATTTCGTCGGAAGCGATTTTTTTGTGTTCTGGGGTAATTTCGTTGGAAGCAAAATTTTTGTGTTCTCGGATGATTTCGATGGAAGCAAATTTTTGAAATATGGGGTCATATCGTTGGAAGCATGTTTTCAGTGCTCTGGAGTCATTTCTTTGGAAGTGAATTTTTCGTACTCTAGGGTGATTTCGTTCGAAGCGAATTTTTTGTGCTCTGGAATGATATCTTTGGAAGCGAATATGTGTGCTCTCAGGAGATTTTGTTGGAAAAGAATTTTTTGTCTTCTGGGGTAATATCGTTGGAAGAGAATTTTTTGTGTTCTCGGTTGATTTCGATGGAAGCAAATTTTTGAAATAGGGGGTCATTTCGTTGGAAGCATGTTTTCTGTGCTCTGGAATCATTTCGTTCGAAGCGAATTTTTTGTGCTCTGGCGTGTTTTCGTTGGAAGCGAATTTTTTGTGCTCTAGGAGGATATCTTTGGAAGAGAATATTTGTGTTCTCAGGAGATTTCATTGGAAAAGAATTTTTTGTCTTCTGGGGTAATATCTTTGAAAGAGAATTTTTTGTGTTCTCCGGTCTTTTCAGTGGAAGCAAATATTTGAAGTAGGGGGTCATTTCATTGGAAGCGTGTTCTCTGTGCTAGGGAGTCATTTCATTGGAAGGGAATTTTTTGTGCTCTGGGGTGATTTCGTTGAAAGTGAATTTTTTATGTTCTAGGCTGATTTCGTTCGAAGCTTATTTTTTGTGCTCTGGGGTGATTTGGTTGGAAGCGAATTTTTTTTCTTCTTTGGTGATTTCGATGGAAGCGAATTTTTTATGTTCTAGGGTGATTTCGTTGGAAGCGAATTTTTTCTACTCTGGAATGATATCTTTTGAAGCAAATATTTGTGTTCTCACGATATTTTGTATTCCGTGCTCTCGAGTCATTTCGTTGGAATGCGAATTTTTTGTGCTCTGGGGTGATTTCTTTGGAATCGAATATTTGTGTTCTCAGGAGATTACGTTGCATGCGAATTTTTTGTGTTCTGAGGTGATTTCGTTGGAAGCGAATTTTTTTGTTCTCGGGTGATTTTGTTGGAAGGGAATTTTTGTGCTATAGGGTGATTTCGTTGGAAGCGAATTTTTTGTGCTCTGGGATGATATCTTTGGAAGCGAATGTTTGTGTTCTCAGGAGATTTCGTTGGAAAAGAATTTTTGTCTTCTGGGGTAATATCATTGGAAGAGAATTTTTTGTGTTCTCCAGTTTTTTCGATGGAAGCAAATTTTTGAAGTACGGGGTCATTTCGTTAGAAGTGTGTTTTCTGTGCTCTGGAGTCATTTCATTGGAAGCGAATTTTTTGTGCTCTGGGGTGATTTCGTTGGAAGCGAATATTGGTGTTCTCAGGAGATTTCGTTGCAAGTGAATTTTTTGTGTTCTGGGGTAATATCATTGGAAGAGAACTTTTGTGTTCTCCGTTTTTTTCAATGGGAGTAAATTTTTGAAGTAGGTGGTCATTTCGTTGGAAGCATGTTTTCTGTGCTCTGGAGTCTTTTCGTTGGAAGCGAATTTTTTGTGCTCTGGGTTGGTTTCGTTGGAAGCGAATTTTTTGTGATCTGGGGTGATGTCGTTGAAAGGGAATTTTTTGTGTCTGGGGTGATTTCGTTGGAAGCAAATTTTTTGTGCTCCAGGATGTTTTCTTTGGAAGCGAATATTTGTGTTCTCAGGAAATTTCGTTGGAAGCGAATTTTTTGTGTTCTGGGGTAATTTCGTTGGAAGAGAAATTTTTGTGTGCTCAGGATTTTTCGATGGAAGCAAATTTTTAAAGTAGGGGGTCATTTCGTTGGAAGCGTGTTTTCTGTGTTTTGGAGTCATTTCGTTGGAAGTAATTTTTTTGTGTTTTGGGGTGATTTCGTTGGAAGCTAATTTTTTGTGTTCTGGGGTAATGTCGTTGGAAGCAAATTTTTTGTGTTCTCCGGTGATTTCGTTGAAAGGGAATTTTTTGTGTTCTAGGGTGATTTCTTTGGAATCAAATATTTTGTGTTCTGCTTTGATTTCAATGGAAGCAAATATTTTCAGTTTTGTTGTAAATTCGTTGGACGTAAACTTTTTGTGTTCTCTGGTGATTTCGTTGAAAGGGAATTTTTTGTGTTCAAGGGTGATTTCTCTGAAAGGGAATTTTTGTGTTCTAGGTTGATTTCGTTGGAAGGGAATTTTTTGTGCTCTGGGATGATATCTTTGGAAGTGAATATTTGTGTTCTCAGGAGATTTCATTGTAAAAGAATTTTTTCTCTTCTGGGGTAATATCGTTGGAAGAGAATTTTTTGTGTTCCCCGGTTTCTTCAATGGAAGCAAATATTTGAAGTAAGGGGTCATTTCGTTCGAAACGAGTTTTCTGTGCTCTGGAGTCATTTCATTGGAAGCGAATTTTTTGTGCTCTGGGGTGATTTATTGGAAGCAAATTTTTTGTTTTCTTGGGTGATTTCTCTAAAAGGGAATTTTTGTGTTCTAGGGTGATTTCGTTGGAAGCGAATTTTTTGTGCTCTGAGATGATATCTTTGGAAGCGAATATTTGTGTTTTCAGGAGATTTCGTTGGAAAAGAATTTTTTCTCTTCTGGGGTAATAGCGTTGGAAGAGAATTTTTTGTGTTCTCCGGTTTCTTCAATGGAAGCAAATTTTTGAAGTAAGGGGTCATTTATCGAAACGAGTTTTCTGTGCTCTGGAGTCATTTCTTTGGAAGCGAATTTTTTGTGTTCTCAGATGATTTCAACGGAAACAAATTTTTGAAGTATGGTATCATTTCGTTCGAAGCGTGTTTTCTGTGCTCTGGAGTCATTTCGTTGGAAGCGAATATTTTGTTTTCTGGGGAGATTTCGTTGGAAGCGAATATTTGTGTTCTCAGAAGATTTCATAGCAAGCGAATTTTTGCTGTTCCTCGGTTTTTTCGATGGAAGTAAATTTTTGAAGTAGGAGGTCATTTCGTTGGAAGCGAATTTTTTGTGTTCTGGAGTGATTTCGTTTGAAGCAAATATTTTGTGTTCTGTTGTGTTCTGGGGAGATTTCGTTGTAAGTGAATATTTGTGTTCTCAGAAGATTTCGTTGCAAGCGAATTTTTTCTGTTCTCCGGTTTTTTCGATGGAAGTAAATTTTTGAAGTAGGAGGTCATTTGGTTGGAAATATGTTTTCGGAGCTCTGGAGTAATTTCGTTGGAAGCAAATTTTTTGTGCTCTGGGTTGATTTCGTTGGAAGCGAATTTTTTGTGTTCTGGGGTGATTCCGTTGGAAGTAAATATTTTGTGTTGTGGGGAGATTTCGTTGTAAGTGAATATTTGTGTTCTCAGAAGATTTCGTTGCAAGCGAATTTTTTCTGTTCTCGTTTTTTTTCAATGGAAGTAAATTTTTGAAGTAGGAGGTCATTTGGTTGGAAGTATGTTTTCGGAGCTCAGGAGTAATTTCGTTGGAAGCGAATTTTTTCTGCTCTGGGTTGATTTCGTTGAAAGGGAAATTTTGGTGTTCTGGGGTGATTTCGTTGGAAGTGAATTTTTTGTGCTCTGGGATGTTTTTTTGGAAGCGAATATTTGAGTTCTCAGGAGATTTCGTTGGAAGCGAATTTTTTGTGTTCTGGGGTAATTTCATTGAAAGGGAATTTTTTATGTTCTAGGGTGATTGCGTTCGAAGCAAATTTTTTGTGCTCTGGAGTGATTTGGTTGGAAGCGAATTTTTTGTCTTCTATGGTGATTTCGATGGAAGCGAATTTTTTATGTTCTAGGGTAATTTCGTTGAAAGCAAATTTATTGTGTTCTGGAGTCATTTCATTGGAAGCGTGTTTTCTGTGCTCTGGAGTCATTTTTTTGGAAGCAAATTTTTTGTCCTCTGGGTTGATTATTTTGGAAGCGAATTTTTTGTATTTTCGGTGATTTCGTTGAAAGGGAATTTTTTGTTCGAGGGTGATTTCGTTGGAAGCGAATTTTTTTCGCTCTGGGATGTTTTCTTTGGAAGCAAATGATTTCGTTAGAAGCAAATTTTTTGGGTTCTGGAGTAATTTCGATGGAATAGAAATTTTTGTGCTCTCAGGATTTTTCGATGGAAGCAAATTTTTTAAGTAGGGAGTCATTTTGTTGGAAGCGTGTTTTCTGTGCTCTGGAGTCATTTCGTTGGAAGCGAATTTTTTGTGCTCTGTTGTGATTTCGTTGGTAGCGCATTTTCTGTGTTCTTGGATAATTTCGTTGGAAGTGAATTTTTTGTGTTCTCGGCTGATTTCGATGGAAGCCAATTTTTGAAGTATGGGATCATTTCCTTGGAAGCATGTTTTCTTTGCTCTGGAGTCATTTCGTTGGAAGAGAATGTTTTGTGGTTTGGGGTGATTTTGTTGGAAGCGAAATTTTTGTGTTCTAGGGTAATTTCGTTGGAAGCGAATTTCTTGTGTTCTGGGGTAATTTCGTTGGACGTGAATTTTTTGTGTTCTCGGGTGATTTCTTTGAAAGGAAATTTTTTATATTCTAGGGTTATTTTGTTGGAAGCGAATTTTTTGTGTTCTCGGGTGATTTCGATTAAAGGAAATTTTTAATGTTCTGGCATTATTTCATTGGAAGCTTGTTTTCTGTGCTCTGGAGTCATTTCGTTGGAAGGGAATTTTTTGTTCTCTGGGGTGATTTCGTTGGAAGCGAATTTTTTTGTTCTCGGGTGATTTCGTTGAAAGGGAATTTTTTGTGTTCAAGGTTGATTTCGTTGGAAGCGAATTTTTTGTGTTCTGGGGTAATTACGTTGGAAGCGAATTTTTTGTGTTCTCGGGTGATTTCTTTGGCCGCGTATTTTTAGTTTTCTGGGGTCATTTAGTTGGAAGCGTGTTTTCTGTGCTCTGGAGTCATTTCGTTGGAAGGGAATTTTTTGTTCTCTGGGGTGATTTCGTTGGAAGCGAATTTTTGTGTTCTAGGTTAATTTCGTTGAAAGGGAATTTTTTGTGTTCAAGGTTGATTTCGTTGGAAGCGAATTTTTTTGTTCTCGGGTGATTTCGCTGAAAGCGAATTTTTTATGTTCTAGGGTGATTTCGTTGGATGTGAATATTTTTCTGCTCTGGGGTGATTTGGTTGGAAGCGAATTTTTTGGCTTCTGTGGTGATTTCGATGGAAGCGAATTTTTTATGTTCTAGGGTGTTTTCGTTGGAAGCGATTTTTTGTGCTCTGGGGTGATTTCGTTGGAAGCGAATTTTTTGTGTTCTCGGGTGATTTCGTTGAAAGGGAATTTTTGTGTTCTGGGGTAATTTCGTTGGAAGCGTATTTTTGTGTTCTCCGGTTTTTTCGATGGAAGCGAATTTTTTAAGTAGGGGGTCATTTTGTTGGAAGTGTGTTTTCTGTGCTCTGGAGTCATTTCGTTGGAAGCGAATTTTTTTGTGTTCTCGGGTGATATCGATGGTAGCAAATTTTTGAAGTAAGGGATTATTTCGTTGGAAGCGTGTTTTCTGTGCTCAGGAGTAATTTCGTTGGAAGCGAAGTTTTTGTGTTCTGGGGTGATTTCGTTGGAAGCGAATATTTGTGTTCTCAGAAAATTTCGTTGCAAGCAAATTTTTAGTGTTCTGGGGTTATTTCTTTGGAAGCAACTTTTTTATGTTCTCTGGTTTTTCGATGGAAGCAAATTTTTGAAGTAGGGGGTCATTTCGTTGGAATCGTGTTTTCTGTGCTCTGGAGTCATTTCGTTTTAAGGGAATTTTTTGTGCTCTGGGGTGATTTCGTTGGAAGCGAATTTTTTGTGTTCTGGGGTGATTTCGTGGAAGGCGAATTCTTTGTGTCTCCGGTTTTTTCGAATGAAGCAAATTTTTGAAATAGGGGGTCATTTCGTTGGAAGCGTGTTTTTTTACGAGCTCTGGAGTCTTTTCGTTGGACGTGAAATTTTGTGTTTTTCGGTGATTTCGATGGAAGCGAAATTTTTGTTTTCTAGGGTCATTTCACTGGAAGCGTGTTTTCTGTGCTCTGGAGTCATTTCGTTGGAAGCGAATTTTTTGTGTTCTAGGATGATTTCGTTGGAAGCAAATTTTTTGTGTTCTCGGGTGAGTTCGTTGGTAGCGTTTTTTCTGTGTTCTGGAGTCTTTTCGTTCGATGTGAATTTTTGTGTTTTGCGGTGATTTCGATGGAAGCGAAATATTTGTTTTCTGGGGTCATTTCATTGGAAGTGTGTTTTCTGTGCTCTGGAGTCATTTCGTTCGATGCGAATTTTTTGTGTTCTAGGATGATTTCGTTGGAAGCGAATTTTTTGTGTTCTCGAGTGATTCCGTTGGTAGCGTTTTTTCTGTGTTCTGGAGTCATTTCGTTGGAAGCGAAATTTTTGTGTTCTGCAGTAATTTCTTTGGGAGCAAATTTTTTGTGTTCTGGGGTGATTTTGTTGGAAGCGAATTTTTGTGTTCTGGGGTGATTTCTTTGGAAGCAAAGTTTTGTGTTCTGGGGTGATTTCGATGGAAGCGAAATTTTTGTGTTCTGGGGTGATTTCGATGAAAGCAAATTTTTTCTGTTCTGGGGTAATTTCGTTGTTAGCAAATATATGCGTACTCAGGTGATTTTATTCAGTTCTGGGGTAATTTCGTTGGAAGCCAATATTTGTGTTCTTGGGTGATTTTGTTGGAAGTGAATTTTTTGTGCTCTGGGTTGATTCGGTTGGAAGTAATTTTTTTCTATTCTGGGTTAATTTTTTTGGATGCGAATTTTTTGTGTTCTTCGGTTTTCGTCGGAAGCGAATATTTGTGTTCTTAGGAAATTTCGTTGCAAGCTAATTTTTTGTGTTTTGGTGTAATTTCATTGGAAGCTAATTTTTTGTGTTCGCTGGTTGTTTCGATGGAAGAAAATTTTTCAAGTAGGGGGTCATTTCGTTGGAAGCGTGTTTTCTGTGCTTTGTAGTCTTTTCATTGGAGGTGAATTTTTATGTTTTGCGGTGATTTCGATAGAAGCGAATTTTTTATGTTCTAGGGTGATTTCGTTGGAAGCGAAATTTTTGTTTTCTGGGGTCATTTCATTGGAAGCGTGTTTTCTGTGCTCTGGAGTCATTTCGTTGGAAGCGAATTTTTTATGTTCTCCGGTTTTTTCGATGGAAGCAAATTTTGGAATTAGGGGGTCATTTCGTTGGAAGCGTGTTTTCTGTGCTCTGGAGTCATTTCTTTGGAAGCGAATTTTTTATGTTCTCCGGTTTTTTCGATGGAAGCAAATTTTTGAATTAGGGGGTCGTTTCGTTGGAAGCGTGTTTTCTGTGATCTTGAGTCATTTCATTGGAAGCGAATTTTTTGTGTTCTGGGGTGATTTCGTTGGAAGCGAATATATGTGTTCTCAGAAGATTGCGTTGCAAGCGAATTTTTTTGTTCTCTGGGGTGATTTCTTTGGAAGCGAATATTTGTGTTCTCAGGAGATTTCCTTCCAAGCTAATTTTTTGTGTTCTGGGGTAATTTCTTTGGAAGCGTATTTTTGTGTTCTCCGGTTTTTTCGATGGAAGCGAATTTTTGAAGTAGGGGGTCATTTTGTTGGAAGCGTGTTTTCTGTGCTCTGGAGTCATTTCGTTGGAAGCGAATTTTTTTGTTCTGGGGTGATTTCGTTGGAAGTGAATATTTGTGTTCTCAGAAAATTTCGTTGCAAGAGAATTTTTTGTGTTCTGGGGTAATTTCAGTGGAAGCGAATATTTTATGTTCTCCGGTTTTTCAATGGAAGCGTGTTTTCTGTGCTCTGGAGTCATTTCGTTGGAAGCGAAATTTTTGTGTTCTGGGGTGATTTCAATGGAAGCCAATATTTGTGTTCTTGGGTGATTTTGTTGGAAGGGAATTTTTGTACTCTGGGGTGATTTCTTTGGAAGCAAATTTTTTGTGCTCTGGGATGATTTCTTTGGAAGCCAATATTTGTATTCTCAATAGTTTTCTTTAGAAGTGAATTTTTTGTGTTCAGGGGTAATTTCGTTGAAAGCGAATTTTATGTGTTCTCTGGTCTTTTCGATGGAAGAAAATTTTTGAAGTCTGAGGTCATTTCTTTGGAAGCGAATTTTTTATGTTTTCGGGTGATTTCGATGGAAACAAATTTTTGAAGTATGGGGTCATTTCTTTGCAAGCGTGTTTTCTGTGCTCTGGAGTCACTTCGTTGTAAGCGAATTTTTTATGCTCTAGTGTGATTTCTTTGGAAGCGAATATTTGTGTTCTCCGAAGATTTGGTTGCAAGCGAATTTTTTGTTTTCTTGGGTAATTTCGTAGGAAGCGAATTTTTTGTGTTCTACTGTTTTTCGCTGGAAGAAAATTTTTGACGTAGGGGGTCATTTCGTTGGAAGAGAATTTTTTGTGCTCTGGGGTGATTTCGTTGGAAGCGAATTTTTTGTATCCCCTGTTCATTTTGTTGAAAGCGAAGTTTTTATGTTCCAGGGTGATTTCGTTGTAAGCAATTTTTTTTGTGCTCTGGGGTATTTGGTTGGAAGCGCATATTTTGTCTTCTCTGGTGATTTCGATTGAAGCGAATTTTTTATGTTATAGGGTCATTTTACGGGAAGCGAATTTTTTGTGCTCTGTGGTGATTACGTTGGAAGTGAATTTTTTTTTTCTCGGGTGATTTCGTTGAAAGCGAATTTTTTGTGTTCTAGGTGATTTTGTTGGCAGTGAATTTTTTGTGTTCTGGTGTCATTTCTTTGGAAGCGTGTTTTCTGTGCTCTGGAGTCATTTCGTTGGAAGCTAATTTTTTGTGCTCTGTGGTGATTTCGTTGGAAGCGAATTTTTTTTGTTCTCGGGTGTTTTCGTTGAAAGAGAATTTTTTGTGTTCTTGGGTATTTAGTTGGAAGCGAATTTTTTGTGCTGTCTGGTGATTTTGTTTGAAGCGAATTTTTTCTCTTCAGGGTTAATTTCGTTGGAAGCTAATTTTTTGTGTTCTGGTGTGATAACATTGGGAATGAATATTTCGTGCTCTGTGGTGACTACGATAGAAGCAAATTTTTTCTCTCCTGGGGTAATTTCGTTGAAAGGGAATTTTTTGTGTTCTGGGATGATTTCGTTGATATCGAATTTTTTGTGCTTTAGGGTGATTTTGTTGGAAGCGAATTTTTTGTGCTTTGGGGTGATTTCGTTGGAAGCAAATGTTTTCTGCTCTGGGATAATTTCGTTGGACGAGAATATTTTTAAGTATGGGGTGATTTTGTTAGAAGCGTATTTTCTGTGCTCAGGAGTCATTTCGTTGGAAGCGAATGTTTTATGTTCTGGGGTGATTTCGTTGGAAGCGAATATTTTGTGTTCTCGGGTGATTTCGATGGAAGCAAATGTTTGAAATAGGGGGTCATTTCGTTCGAAGCGTGTTTTCTAACTATGGAGTCATTTCGTTGGAAGCAAATTTTTTGTGCTCTGGGGTGATTTCGTTGGAAGCGAATTTTTTGTGTTCTGGGCTAATTTCATTGGAAGCAAATTTTTTGTGTTCTCGGGTGATTTTGTAGAATGCCAATTTTTTGTGCTCCAGGGTGATTTCGTTGGAAACGAATTTTTTGTGCTCTGGGGCGATTTTGTTGGAAGAGTATTTCTTGTGTTCTGGGGTAATTTTGTTTTAATCGAATTTTTTGAGCTCTGGGGTGATTTCGTTGAAAGAAAAAGATTTTGTTCTGGGGTGATTTTGTTGGAAGCGAATTTTTTGTGTTCTGGGGTGATTTCGTTGGAGGCGAATTCTTTGTGTCTCTGGTTTTTTCGAATGAAGCAAATTTTTGAAATAGGGGGTCATTTTGTTGGAAGCGTGTTTTCTGTGCTCTGGAGTCTTTTTATTGGATGTGAATTTTTGTCTTTTGCGGTGATTTCGATGGAAGCGAAATTTTTGTTTTCTGGGGTCATTTCATTGGAACCGTGTTTTCTGTGCTCTGGAGTCATTTCATTGGATGCGAATTTTTTGTGTTCTAGGATGATTTCGTTGGAAACGAATTTTTTTGTGTTTTCAGGTGATTTCGTTGGTAGCGTTTTTTTCTGTGTTCTGGAGTCATTTGTTGGAAGCGAAATTTTTGTGTTCTGCGGTGATTTCTTTGGGAGCAAAGTTTTGTGTTCTTGGGTGATTTCGTTGGAAGCCAATATTTGTGTTCCTGGGTGATTTTGTTGGAAGGGAATTTTTTGTGCTCTGGGTTGATTTGGTTGGAAGTAATTTTTTTCTATTCTGGGGTAATTTCGTTGGATGCGAATTTTTTGTGTTCTTCGGTGATTTCGTTGGAAGCGAATATTTGTGTTTTTGCTTGATTTGGTCGGAAGCAAATATTTGTGTTCTCAGGAGATTTCGTTGCAAGCTAATTTTTTGTCTTTTGAGGTAATTTCATTGGAAGCTAATTTTTTGTGTTCACTGATTTTTCCGATGGAAGAAAATTTTTCAAGTAGGGGGTCATTTCGTTGGAAGTGTGTTTTCTGTGCTCTGGATTCTTTTCGTTGGATGTGAATTTTTGTGTTTTGCGTTGATTTCGATGGAAGCGAATTTTTTATGTTCTAGGGTGATTTCGTTGGAAGTGAAATTTTTGTTTTCTGGGGTCATTTCATTGGAAGCATGTTTTCTGTGCTCTGGAGTCATTTCTTTGGAAGCGAATTTTTTGTGTTCTCAGGTGATTTCGTTGAAAGCGAATTTTTTATGTTCTAGGGTGATTTTGTTGGAAGCAAATTTTTTGTGCTCAGGAGGGCTTTAGTTGGAAGCGTGTTTTCTGTGCTCTGGAGTCATTTCTTTGGAAGCAAATTTTTTGTGCTCTGGTGTGATTTTGTTGGAAGCGAATTTTTTGTGTTCTCTGGATTTTTCAATTGAAGCAAATTTTTGAAGTAGGGGGTCATTTCGTTGGAAGCGTGTTTTCATTGCTCTGGAGTCATTTGTTGGAAGCCAATTTTTTGTGCTCTGGGGTGATTTCTATGGAAGCAAATTTTTTGTGTTCTCTGGTGATTTCGTTGAAAGCGAATATTTGTGTTCCCAGGTGATTTCATTGGAAGCGAATTTTTTGTCTTCTGGGGTAATATCGTTGGAAGAGAATTTTTTGTGTTCTCCGGTTTTTTCGATGGAAGCAAATTTTTGAAATACGGGGTCATTTCGTTGGAAGCGTGTTTTCTGTGCTCTGGAGTCACTTCGTTGGAAGCGAATTTTTTGTGCTCTGGGGTGATTTCGTTGGAAGCGAATTTTTTGTGTTCTCGCGTGATTTCGTTGAAAGGGAATTTTTGCGTTCTAGGGTGATTTCGTTGGAAGCGAATATTTTGTGCTCTGGGATGATATTTTTGGAAGCGAAAATTTGTGTTCTCAGGAGATTTCGTTGGAAAAGAATTTTTTGTCTTCTGGGGTAATATCGTTGGAAGAGAATTTTTTGTGTTCTCCGGTTTTTTCGATGGAAGCAAATTTTTGAAGTAGGGGGTCATTTCGTTTGTAGCCTGTTTTCTGTGCTCTGGAGTCGTTTCTTTGGAAGCAAATTTTTTTGTGTTCTGGGGTGATTTCTTTGGAAGCGAATTTTTTGTGTTCTGTGGTAATTTCGTTGGAAGCAAATTTTTTGTGCTTTGGGGTGATTTCGTTGGAAGCGAATTTCTTGTGTTCTGGGGTATTTTAGTTGGAAGCTATTTTTTTGTGTTTTAAGGTGATTTCGATGGAAGCAAATTTTTGAAGTATGGGTAATTTCATTGGAAGCGAATTTTTTTGTATTCTCGGGTGATTTCGGTTGTCCCGAATTTCTTGTGTTCTGGGTACATGTCGTTGGAAGCAAATTTTTTGTGTTCTGGGTTAAGTACGTTGGAAGCAAATTTTTTGTGTTTTGGGGTGATTTCTTTGTAAGCATGTTTTCTGTGCATTGGAGTCATTTCTTTGAAAGCAAATTTTTTGTGTTCTGGGGTGATTTTGTTGGAAGCGAATTTTTTGTGTTCTAGGGTGATTTCTTTGGAAGCAATTTTTTGTGCTCTGCGGGAATTTCGTTGGAAGCGAATTTTTTGTGTTCTGGGGGATTTCGATGGAAGTAAAAATTTTCCGTTCTGGGGTAATTTCTTTGGAAGCCAATATTTGTGTTCTCGGGTGATTTTTTTGGAAGGGAATTTTTCGTGCTCTGGCTTGATTTGGGTGGAAGTAAATTTATCTATTCTGGGGTAATTTCTTTGGAAGCGAATTTTTTCTGTTCTCGGGTGATTTGGATAGAAGCACATTTTTTGTGTTCTGGGTTGATTTTGTTGGAAGCGAATTTTTTGTGCTCTTGGGTGATTTCATTGGAAGCATGTTTTCTGTGTTTTGGAGTCATTTCGTTGGAAGGGAAATTTTTATGTTCTGTGTGATTTCTTTGGATGCGAATTTTTTGTGTTCTGGGTTGATTTCGTTGGACACAAATTTTTTGTGTTCTCAGGTGATTTCGTTGAAAGTGAATTTTTTTTTTTTTTTTTTTGCCTTGGGTAAATTCGTTGTAAGCGAATTTTTTGTGCTCTGGGTTAATTTCTTTGGAAGGGAATATTTGTGTTCTCAGGAGATTTCGTTGGAAGCAAATTTTTTGTGCTTTAGGATGATTTCATTGGAAGCTAATATTTGTGTTCCCGGGTGATTTCGTTAGAAACGAATTTTTTCTGTTCTCGGGTGATTTCGATGGAAGCAAATTTTTTGTGTTCTGGGTTGATTTCGTTGGAAGCGAATTTTTTGTGTTCTGGGGCAATTTAGTGGGAAGCGAATTTTTTTGAAGTATGGGGTGATTTCATTGGAAGCGTGTTTTCTGTGCTCTGGAGTCATTTCTTTGGAATCAAATTTTTTGTGCTCTGGGGTGATTTCTTTGGAAGCGAATATTTGTCTTCTCAGGACATTTCTTTGCAAGCGAATTTTTTGTGTTCTGGGGTAATTTCGTGGAAGTGAATTTTTTGTGTTCTGGGGTGATTTTGATGGAAGCGAATATTTTGTGTTCTGGGTTGATTTCGTTGGAAGAGAATTTTTTGTGTTCTGGGGCAATTTTTTGAAAGCGAATTTTTTTGAATTATGGGGTGATTTTATTGGAAGCGTATTTTCTGTGCATTGGAGTCATTTCTTTGGAAGCAAATTTTTTGTGTTCTGGGGTGATTTTGTTGGAAGCGAATTTTTTGTGTTCTGGGGTGATTTCTTTGGAAGAAATTTTTTTTGTGCTCTGCGGGGATTTCTATGGAAGCGAATTTTTTGTATTCTGGGGTAATTTCTTTGGAAGCGCATTTTTTCTGTTCTCAGGTGATTTGGATAGAAGCAATTTTTTTGTGTTCTAGGTTGATTTCGTTGGAAGCGAATTTTTTGTGCTCTGGGGTGATTTCATTGGAAGCGTGTTTTCTGTGTTTTGGAGTCATTTCGTTGGAAGGGAAATTATTGTGTTCTGAGTGATTTCTTTGGATGCGAATTTTTTGTGTTCTGGGTTGATTTCATTGGACACGAATTTTTTGTGTTCTCAGGTGATTTCGTTGAAAGTGAAATTTTTTTCCTTAGGGTTATTTCGTTGGAAGTGAATTTTTGGTGCTCTGGGGTGATTTCTTTGGAAGCGAATATTTGTGTTCTCAGGAGATTTCGTTGGAAAAGAATTTTTTGATTTTAGGGTGATTTCATTGGAAGCTAATATTTGTGTTCCCGGGTGATTTCGTTAGAAGCGAATTTTTTCTGTTCTCGGGTGATTTCGATGGAAGCAAATTTTTTGTGTTCTGGGTTGATTTCGTTGGAAGCGAATTTTTTGTGTTCTGGGGCAATTTAGTTGGAAGTGAATTTTTCTGAAGTATGGGGTGATTTCATTGGAAGCGTGTTTTCTGTGCTCTGGAGTCATTTCTTTGGAAGCAAATTTTTTGTGTTCTGGGGTGATTTCCTTGGAAGCGAATTTTTGTGTTCTGGGGTAATTTCTTTGGAAGCGAATTTTTTGTGTTCTCGGGTGATTTCGATGAAGCAAATTTTTCAAGTATGGGCTCATTTCATTGAAAGCGAATTTTTTGTGCTTGGGGTGATTTCGTTGGAAGCGAATTTTTTGTGCTCTAGGGTGATTTCTTTGGAAGCGAATATTTGTCTTCTCAGGAGATTTCTTTGCAAGCGAATTTTTTGTGTTCTGGGGTAATTTCGTTGGAAGCGAATTTTTTGTGTTCTCAGGTAATTTCGATGGAAGCAAATTTTTGAAGTATAGGGACATTTCGTTGTAAGCGAATTTATTATGTTCCTGGGTGATTTCGTTGGATGCAAATATTTTTGTTCCCTGGTGATTTCGTTGGAAGCTAATTTTTCATGTTCTGGGGTATTTTTGTTGGAAGCGAATTTTTTTCTGTTCTCGGGTGATTTCAATAGAAGCAAATTTTTCGTGTTCTGGGTTGATTTCTTTGGAAGTAAATATTTTGTGTGTTGGGGTGATTTCGTTGGCAGCGATTTTTTTGTGTTCTGGGGTGATTTCGATGGAAGCAAACTTTTTCCATTCTGGGGTAACTTCGTGGGAAGTCAATATTTGTGTTCTCGGGTGATTTTGTTGGAAGGGAATTCTTTGTGCTCTAGGTTGATTTGGTTGGAAGTAAATTTTTTCAATTCTCGGGTAATTTCGTTATATGTGAATTTTTTGTGTTCTCGGGTGATTTCGTTGAAAGTGAATTTTTTTGCTTTAGGGTGATTTCGTTGAAAGCGAATTTTTTGTGCTCTGTGGTGATTTCTTTGGAAGCGAATTTTTTGTGTTCTAGGGTGATTTCGTTGGAAGCGAATTTTTTGTGTTCTCTGGTTTTTTCGATGGAAGCAAATTTTTGAAGTAGGGGGTCATTTCATTGGAAGCGTGTTTTCTGTGATCTGGAGTCATTTCAATGGAAGCGAATTTTTTGTGTTCTGGGGTGATTTCGATGGAAGCAAACTTTTTCCATTCTGGGGTAATTTCGTGGGAAGTCAATATTTGTGTTCTCGGGTGATTTCGTTGAAAGTGAATTTTTTTTGCTTTAGGGTGATTTCGTTGAAAGCGAATTTTTTGTGCTCTGTGGTGATTTCTTTGGAAGCGAATTTTTTGTGTTCTGGGGTGATTTTATTGGAAGCGAATTTTTTGTGTTCTAGGGTGATTTCGTTGGAAGCGAATTTTTTGTGTTCTCTGGTTTTTTCGATGGAAGCAAATTTTTGAAGTAGGGGGTCATTTCATTGGAAGCGTGTTTTCTGTACTCTGGAGCCATTTCATTGGAAGGGAATTTCTTCTGTTCTGAGGTAATTTCATTGGAAGCGAATTTTTTTGTGTTCTCGGGTGATTTCGATGGAAGCGATTTTTTTATGTTGTAGAGTGATTTCGTTTGAAGCTAATATTTTTGTTCTCGTGTGATTTCATAGGATGCGAATTTTTGGTGGTCTGGCGTAATTTCTTTGGAAGCGAATTTTTTCTGTTCTCGGGTGATTTCGATGTAAGCAAATTTTTTGTGTTATGGGTTCATGTCGTTGGAAGCGAATTTTTTGTGTTCTGGGGTAATTTCGTTTGAAGCGAATTTTTGGTGTTCTTGGGTGATTTCGATGGAAGCAAATTTTTGAAGTATGGGATCATTTCTTTGGAAGCGTGTTTTCTGTACTCTGAAGTCTTTTCGTTGGCAGCTAATTTTTTGGGCTCTGCGGTGATTTCTTTGGAAGCGAATATTTTGTGTTCTCGGGTGATTTCGTTGAAAGCGAATTTTTTATGTTCTAGGGTAATTTCGTAAAAGCGAATTTTTTGAGCTCTGGGGTGATTTGGTTGGAAGTGAATTTTTTGTCTTCTGTGGTGATTTCGATGGAAGCGAATTTTTTATGTTCTAGGGTGATTTCATTGGAAGCGAATTTTTTGTGTTCTGGGGTAATTTCATTTGAAGCTTCTTTTCTGTGCTCTGGAGTCATTTCGTTGGAAGCGAATTTTTTGTGCTCTGCGGTGATTTCGTTGGAAGCGAATTTTTTGTGTTCTCTGGGGATTTCGATGGAAGCGTATTTTTGAAATATGGGGTCATTTCATTGGAATCATATTTTCTGTGCTCTGGAGTCTTTTCTTTGGAAGCGAATTTTTTGTGCTCTGTGGTGATTTCGTTGGAAGCGAATTTTTTGTGTTCTCGGGTGATTTCGTAGAAAGGGAATTTTTGTGTTCTAGGGTGATTTAATTGGAAGCAATTTTTTTCTGATCTGGGATGATATCTTTGGAAGTGAATATTGGTGTTCTCAGGAGATTTCCTTGGAAAAGATTTTTTTGTCTTCTGGGGTAATATCTTTAAAAGAGAATTTTTTGTGTACTACGGTCTTTTCGATGGAAGCAAATTTTTGAAGTAGAGGGTCATTTCGTTGGACGCGTGTTTTCTGTGCTCTGCAGTCATTTCATTGGAACCAAATTTTTTGTGTTCTGGGGTGATTTCGTTGGAAGTGAATTTTTTGTGTTCTGGGTTGATTTCTTTGGAAGCGAATTTTATTGTGTTCTGGGGTAATTTCGTTGGAAGAGAATATTTTGTATTCTCGGGTGATTTCGATGGAAGCAAATTTTTGAAGTACGGTATCATTTCGTTCGAAACGTGTTTTCTGTGCTCTGGAGTCAGTTCGTTGGAAGCGAATTTTTTGTGCTCTGGTGTGATTTCGTTGGAAGCGAATTTTTTGTGTTCTCAGGTGATTTCCTTAAAAGCTAATTTTTTGTGTTCTAGCGTGATTTCGTTGGAAGCGAATTTTTTGTGTTCTGGGGTGATTTCGATGGGAGCAAGTTTTTTCTGTTCTGTGGTAATTTCGTTGGACGTGAATTTTTTGTGTTCTCGGGTGATTTCGTTGAAAGGGAATTTTTTATGTTCTAGGGTGATTTCATTCGAAGCGAATTTTTTGTGCTCTGGGGTGATTTGGTTAGAAGCGAATTTTTTGTCTTCTGTGGTGATTTCGATGGAAGTGAATTTTTTATGTTCTAGGGTGATTTCGTTGGAGGCGAATTTTTTGTGTTCTGGGGTCATTTCTTTGGAAGCGTTTTTTCTGTGCTCTGGAGTCATTTTGTTGGAAGCGAATTTTTTGTGCTATGTGGTGATTTCGTTGGAAGCAAATATTTTGTGTTCTTGGGTGATTTCGTTGAAAGGGAATTTTTTGTGTTCTAGGGTGATTTCGTTGGAAATGAATTTTTATTGATCTGTGATGTTTTCTTTGGAAGCGAATATTTGTGTTCTCAGGAGATTTAGTTGCAAGCGAAATTTTGTGTTCTGGGGTAATTTCGTTGGAATCAAATTTTTGTTTTCTCCGGTTTTTTCGATGGAAGCAAATTTTTCAAGTATGGACTCATTTCGTTGAAAACTAATTTTTTGTGCTTGGGGTGATTTCGTTGGAAGCGAATTTTTTGTGCTCTGGGGTGATTTCTTTGGAAGCGAATATTTGTCTTCTCAGGAGATTTCTTTGCAAGCGAATTTTTTGTGTTCTGCGGTAATTTCGTTGGAAGCGAATTTTTTGTCTTCTCAGGTAATTTCGATGGAAGCAAATTTTTGTAGTATAGAGACATTTCGTTGGAAGCGAATTTTTTGTTCTTTGGGGTGATTTCATTGGAAGCGAATTTTTTGTGTTCTGGGGTAATTTCCTTGGAAGCGAATTTTTTTGTGTTCTCGGGTGATTTCGATCTAAGCGAATTTTTTATGTTCCTGGGTGATTTCGTTGGAAGCAAATATTTGTGTTCCCTGGTGATTTCGTTGGAAGCTAATTTTTTATGTTCTGGGGTATTTTTGTTGGAAGCGAATTTTTTGTGTTCTCGGGTGATTTCGTTGAAAGGGAATTTTTGTGTTCTAGGGTGATTTAATTGGAAGCAATTTTTTTCTGATCTGGGATGATATCTTTGGAAAGGAATATTGGTGTTCTCAGGAGATTTCCTTGGAAAAGATTTTTTTTGTCTTCTGGGGTAATATCTTTAAAAGAGAATTTTTTGTGTACTACGGTCTTTTCGATGGAAGCAAATTTTTGAAGTAGGGGGTCATTTCATTGGAAGCGTGTTTTCGGTGCTCTGGAGTCATTTCGTTGGAAGCGAATTTTTTGTGGTCTGTGGTGATTTCGTTGGAAGCGAATATTTGTGTTCTCAGGAGATTTCATTGCAAGCGAATTTTTTGTGTTCTGGGGTGATTTTGTTGGAAGCGAATATTTGTGTTCTCAGGAGATTTCGTTGGAAGCGAATTTTTTGTGTTCTGGGGTGATTTCGATGGAAGCAAATTTTTGAAGTATGTGGTCATTTCGTTGGAAGCGTGTTTTCTGTGCTCAGGAGTCATTTGGTTGGAAACGAATTTTTCGTTCTCTGGGGTGATTTCTTTGGCAGCGAATTTTTTGTGTTCTCGGGTGATTTCGATGGAAGCAAATTTTTGAAGTATGGGGTCTTTTCTTTGGAAGCGTGTTTTCTGTGCTCTGGAGTCATTTATTTGGAAGCGAATTTTTTGTGTTCTGGTGTGATTCCGTTGGAAGTGAATATATGTGTTCTCAGACGATTTTGTTGCAAGCGAATTTTTGGGTTCTGGGGTAATTTCGTTGGAAGCAAATTTTTTATGTTCTCGGATGATTTCAATGGAAGCAAATTTTTGAAGTTTGCGCTCATTTTGTTGGAAGCGTGTTTTCTGTGCTCTGGAGTCATTTCGTTGGCAGCGAATTTTTTATGTTTAAGAGTGATTCCTTTGGAAGCGAATTTTTTGTGCTCTGGGGTGATTTCCTTGGAAGCGAATATTTTCTTCTAAGGAGATTTCGTTGCAAGCAAATTTTTTTGTTCTCAGGTGATTTCATTGGCAGCGAATATTTGTGTTCTATGAAGATTTCGTTGCAAGCGAATTTTTTGTGTTCTCCAGTTTTTTCGATGGAAGTAAATTTTTGAAGTATGGGGTCATTTCTTTTGAAGCATGTTTTCTGTGCTCTAGAGTCATTTCGTTGGAAGGGAATTCTTTTTGCTCTGGGGTGAATTCGTTTGAAGCGAATATTTGTGTTCTTAGGAGATTTCATTGCAAGCGAATTATTTGTCTTCTAAGGTGATTTCGTTGAAAGGGAATTTTTTGTGTTCTCGGGTGATTTCATTGAAAGGGAATTTTTTGTGTTCTAGGGAGATTTCGTTGGAAGCGAATTTTTTTGTGCTCTGCGATGATTTCTGTGGAAGCGAATATATGTGTGCTAAGAAGATTTCGTTGCAAGCGAATTTTTTGTGTTCTGGGGTAATTTCGTTGGAAGCGAATTTTTTGTGTTCTTGGGTGATTTCGATGGAAGCAAATTTTTGAAGTATGTGGTCATTTCTTTGGAAGCGTGTTTTCTGTGCTCTGGGGTGATTTCGTTGGAAGCGAATATTTTGTGTTCTCGGGTGATTTTGTTGAATGCGAATTTTTTATGTTCTAGGGTAATTTCGTAAAAGCGAATTTTTTGAGCTCTGGGGTGATTTGGTTGGAAGCGAATTTTTTGTCTTCTGTGGTGATTTCGAAGGAAGCGAATTTTTTATGTTCTAGGGTGATTTCGTTGGAAGCGAATTTTTTTGTGTTCTGGGGTAATTTCATTTGAAGCTTGTTTTCTGTGCTCTGGAGTCATTTCGTTGGAAGCGAATTCTTTGTGCTCTGCGGTGATTTCATTGGAAACAAATTTTTTGTCTTCTGTGGTGATTTCCATGGAAGCGAATTTTTTATGTACTAGGGTGATTTTGTTGGAATAATTTTTGTGTTCTGTATTCATTTTTTTTGGAAGCGTGTTTTCTGTGCTTTGGAGTCATTTCGGTGGAAGCAAATTTTTTCTGCTCTGGGGTGATTTCTTTGGAAGGGAATTTTTTTGTTCTAAGGTGATTTCGTTGGGAGCAAAATTTTGTGCTCTGGGATGATATCTTTGGAAGAGGATATTTGTGTTCTCAGGAGATTTCGTTGGAAAAGAATATTTCGTCTTCTGGGGTAATATGGTTGGAAGCGAATTTTTTGTGTTCTCTGGTTTTTTCGATGGACGCAAATTTTTGAAGTAGGGGGTCATTTCGTTGGAAGCATGTTTTCTGTGCTCTGGAGTCATTTCATTGGAAGCGAATTTTTTGTGCTCCGCGGTGATTTCGTTTGAAGCGAATATTTGTGTTCTCAGGAGATTTCGTTGTAAGCGAATTTTTTGTGTTCTAGGGTAATTTCGTTGGAAGCAAATTTTTTGTGTTCTCGGGTGATTTCATTGAAAGCGAATTTTTTATGTTCTATGGTGATTTCTTTGGAAGCGAATTTTTTGTCTTTTGGGTCCTTTCATTGGAAGCATGTTTTCTGTTCTCTGCAGTTATTTCATTGGAACCAAATTTTTTGTGTTCTGTGGTGATTTCGTTGGAAGTGAATTTTTTGTGTTCTGGGTTGATTTCTTTGGAAGCGAATTTTTTTGTGTTCTGGGGTAATTTCGTTGGAAGAGAATATTTTGTATTCTCAGGTGATTTCGATTGAAGCAAATTTTTGAAGTATGGTATCATTTCGTTCGAAACGTGTTTTCTGTGCTCTGGAGTCAGTTCTTTGGAAGCGAATTTTTTGTGTTCTCGGGTGATTTATTTGAAAGCGAATTTTTTATGTTCTAGGGTGATTTTGTTGGAAGCGAATTTTTTGAGCTCAGGAGGTCTTTAGTTGGAAGCGTGTTTTCTTGTGCTCTGGAGTCATTTCGTTGGAAACAAATTTTTTGTGCTCTGGGGTGATTTTGTTGGAAGCGAATTTTTTGTGTTCTGGGGTAATTTCGTTGGAAGGAAATTTTTTGTTTTCTGGGTTGATTTCGTTGGACACGAATTTTTTTGTTCTGGGGTGACTTCGTTGAAAGCGAATTTTGAGTGCTCTAGGTTGATTTCGTTGGAAGGGAATTTTTCGTGCTCTGGGTTGATTTCGTTGGAAGCAAATTTTTTCTGTTCTGGGGTAATTTCGTTGGAAGTGATTTTGAAGTATGGGGTGATTTCGTTAGTAGCTTGTTTTCTGTGTTCTTGAGTCATTTTGTTGGAAGCGAATATTTGTGTTCCGGGTGATTTTGTTGGAAGCGAATTTTTTTGTGCTCTGGTATGATTTCTTTGGAAGCGAATATTTGTGTTATCAGGAGATTTCGTTGGAAGCGAATTTTTTGTGTTCTGGGGTAATTTCTTTGGACGCAAATTTTTTGTGTTCTTGGATGATTTCAATGGAAGCAAATTTTTGAAATATCTGGTCATTTCGTTGGAAGCGTGTTTTCTGTGCTCTGGAGTCATTTCGTTGGAAGCGAATTTTTTCTGCTCTGGGGTGATTTCGTTCGAAGCGAATTTTTTTGTGCTCTGGGGTGATTTGGTTGGAAGCGAATTTTTTGTGTTCTGGGGTGATTTCGATGGAAGCAAATTTTTTCTGTTCTGTGGTAATTTTGTTGGAAGTGAACTTTTAGTGTTCTCGGGTGATTTCCTTGAAAGCAAATTTTTTGTGTTCTAGGGTGATTTTGTTGGAAGCGAATTTTTTTGTTCTCTGGGATGAAATCTTTGGAAGCGAATATTTGTGTTATCAGGAGATTTCGTTGGAAACGAATTTTTTGTGTTCCGGGGTAATTTCTTTGGACGCGAATTTTTTGTGTTCTTGGGTGATTTCAAAGGAAGCAAATTTTTGAAATATGGGGTCATTTCGTTGGAAGCGTGTTTTCTGTGCTCTGGAGTCATTTCTTTGGAAACGAATTTTTTGTACTCTGGGGTGATTTCGTTCGAAGCGAATTTTTTGTTCTCTGGGTTGATTTGTTTGGAAGCGAATTTTTTGTCTTCTGTGGTGAATTCGATGGAAGGGAATTTTTTATGTTTTAGGGTGATTTCGTTGGAGGCGAATTTTTTGTGTTCAGGGGTCATTTCATTGGAAGCATGCTTTCTGTGATCTGGAGTCATATCTTTGGAAGAAAATTTTTGTGTTCTCGGGGGATTTCGTTGAAAGGGAATTTTTGTGTTCTAGGGTGATTTCTTTGGAAGCGATTTTTTTCTACTCTGTGATGATATCTTTGGAAGCAAATATTTGTGTTCTCAGGAGATTTCGATGGAAAAGAATTTTTTGTCTTCTGGGGTAATATCGTTGGAAGAGATTTTTTTGTGTTCTCCGTTTTTTTCGATGGAAGCAAATTTTTGAAATATCAGGTCATTTCTTTGGAAGCGTGTTTTCTGTGCTCTGGAGTCACTTCGTTGGAAGTGAATTTTTTGTGTTCTGAGTTTATTTCGTTGGAAGCGAATATATGTGTTTTTCGGAAGATTTCGTTGCAAGCAAATTTTTTGTATTCTGGGGTAATTTCGTTGGAAGCAAATTTTTTGTGTTCTCGGGTGATTTCGTTGAAATCGATTTTTTTATGTTCTAGGGTGATTTCGTTGGAAGGGAATTTTTTGTGCTCTTGGGTGATTTGGTTGGAAGTGAATTTTTGTCTTCTGTGGTGATTTCGAAGGCAGCGAGTGTTTTATATTCTAGGGTGATTTCGTTGGAAGGGAATTTTTTGTGTTCTGGGGTCATTTCATTGGAAGCGTGTTTTGTGTGCTCTGGAGTCATTTCATTGGAAGCAAATTTTTTTGTGCTCTGGGGTGATTTCGTTGGAAGCGAATATTTGTGTTCTCAGGAGATTTCGTTGCGAGGGAATTTTTTGTGTTCTGGGTTCCTTTCATTGGAAGCATGTTTTCTGTGCTTTGGAGTCATTTCATTGGAAGCGAATATTTTGTGCTCTGTGGTGATTTTGTTGGAAGCGAATTTTTTGTGTTCTCAGGTGATTTCGTTTATAGCTCATTTTTTGTGTTCTAGCGTGATTGCTTTGGAAGCGATTTTTTTGTGTTCTGGGGTGATTTCAATGGAAGCAAATTTTTTCTGTTCTGTGGTAATTTTGTTGGAAGTGAATTTTAGTGTTCTCGGGTGATTTCGTTGAAAGCGAATTTTTTGTGTTCTAGGGTGATTTTGTTGGAAGCGAATTTTTTTGTGCTCTGGTATGATTTCTTTGGAAGCGAATATTTGTGTTATCAGGAGATTTCGTTGGAAGCGAATTTTTTGTGTTCTGGGGTAATTTCTTTGGACGCAAATTTTTTGTGTTCTTGGATGATTTCAATGGAAGCAAATTTTTGAAATATCTGGTCATTTCGTTGGAAGCGTGTTTTCTGTGCTCTGGAGTCATTTCGTTGGAAGCGAATTTTTTCTGCTCTGGGGTGATTTCGTTCGAAGCGAATTTTTTTGTGCTCTGGGGTGATTTGGTTGGAAGCGAATTTTTTGTCTTCTGTGGTGATTTCGATGGAAGCGAATTTTTTATGTTTTAGGGTGATTTCGTTGGAGGCGAATTTTTGTGTTCTCAGGAGAATTCGTTGCAAGCGAATTTTTTGTGTTCTGGGGTAATTTCATTGAAAGGGAATTTTTTATGTTCTACGGTGATTTCGTTGGAAGCGAATTTTTTGTCTTCTGTGGTGATTTCGAAGGAAGCGAATTTTTTGTCTTCTATGGTGATTTCGATGGAAGCCAATATTTTATGTTCTAGGGTGATTTCGTTGAAAGCGAAATTTTTGTGTCCTGGGGTCATTTCATTGGAAGCATGTTTTCTGTGCTCTGGAGTCAATTTGTTGGAAGCGAATTTTTTGTGCTCTGGGATGATTTCTTTAGAAGTGAATATTTGTGTTCTCAGAAGATTTCATTGGAAGCGATTTTTTTTGTGTTCTGGGGTCATTTCTTTGGAAATGAATTTTTTGTGTTCTCTGGTTTGTTTGATGGAAGCAAATTTTTGAAGGAGGGGGTCATTATGTTGGAAGCGTGTTTTCTGTGCTCTGGGATGTTTTCTTTGGAAGCGAATATTTGTATTCTCAGGAGATTTCGTTGCAAGTGAATTTTTTGTGTTCTGGTGTAATTTCATTGAAAGGGAATTTTTTATGTTCTAGGGTGATTTCGTTGGAAGCAAATTTTTTGTGCTCTGGAGTGATTTGGTTGGAAGCGAATTTTTTGTTTTCTATGGTGATTTCGATGGAAGCGAATTTTTTATGTTCGAGGGTGATTTCGTTGAAAGTGAATTTTTTGTGTTTTGGAGTCACTTCTTTGGAAGCGTGTTTTCTGTGCTCTGGAGTCATTTTGTTGGAAGCGAATTTTTTGTGCTCTGGGATGTTTTCTTTGGAAGAGAATGTTTGTGTTCTCAGGAGATTTCGTTGGAAGCGAATTTTTTGTGTTCTGGGGTAATTTCGATGGAATAGAAATTTTTGTGCTCTCAGGACTTTTCGATGGAAGGAAATTTTTGAAGTAGGGAGTCATTTCGTAGGAAGCAAATTTTTTGTGTTCTGGGGTGATTTCATTGAAAGGGAAATTTTGGTGTCCTGGGGTGATTTCGTTGGAAGCGAATTTTTTGTGCTCTGGGATGTTTTTTGGAAGCGAATATTTGTGTTCTCAGGAGATTTCGTTGCAAGCGAATTTTTTCTATTCTGGGGTCATTTCGTTGGAAGTAAATTTTTTGTGTTCTGGGGTGATTTCGTTGGAAGCGAATATTTTGTGTTCTGGGGAGATTTCGTTGGAAGCGAATATTTGTGTTCTCAGAAGATTTCGTTGCAAGCGAATTTTTTCTGTTCTCCTGTTTTTTCGATGGATGTAAATTTTTGAAGTAGGAGGTCATTTCGTTGGAAGCATGTTTTCGGAGCTCTGGAGTCATTTCGTTGGAAGCGAATTTTTTGTGCTCTGGGTTGATTTCGTTGGAAGCGAATTTTTTGTGTTCTGGGGTGATTTCGTTGAAAGGGAAATTTTGGTGTCCTGGGATGATTTCATTGGAAGCGAATTTTCTGTTTTCTGGGATGTTTTCTTTGGAAGCGAATATTTGTGTTCTCAGGAGATTTCGTTGCAAGCGAATTTTTTGTGTTCTGGGGTAATTTCGATGGAATAGAAATTTTTTGTGCTCTCAGGATTTTTCAATGGAAGCAAATTTTTGAAGTAGGGAGTCATTTCTTTGGAAGCGTGTTTTCTGTGCTCTGGAGTCATTTCTTTGGAAGCGAATATTTTGTTCTCTGGGGTGATTTCGTTGGCAGCGCATTTTTTGTGTTCTGGGATATTTTCGTTGGAAGTGAATTTTTTGTGTTCTCAGGTGATTTCGATGGAAGCCAATTTTTGAAGTATGGGATCATTTCCTTGGAAGCGTGTTTTCTGTGCTCTGGAGTCATTTCGTTGGAAGAGAATTTTTTGTGGTCTGGGGTGATTTTGTTGGAAGCGAAATTTTTTTGTTCTAGGGTAATTTCATTGGAAGCAAATTTCTTATGTTCTGGGGTAATTTCGATGGACGTGAGTTTTTTGTGTTCTCGTGTGATTTCTTTGAAAGGAAATTTTTTTATGTTCTAGGGTTACTTTGTTGGAAGCGAAATTTTTTGTGCTCTAGGATGATTTCTTTAGAAGTATTTGTGTTCTCAGAAGTTTTCGTTGGAAGCGCATTTTTTTGTGTTCTGGGGTCATTTCTTTGGAAATGAATTTTTTGTGTTCTCCGGTTTGTTTGATGGAAGCAAATTTTTGAAGGAGGGGGTCATTTCGTTGGAAGCGTGTTTTCTGTGCTCTGGAGTCTGTTCGTTGGAAGCGAATTTTTGGTCCTCTGGTGTGATTTTCTTGGAAACGAATTTTTTGTGTTCTTGGGTGATTTCGTTGAAAGGGAATTTTGGGTGTTCTGGGGTGATTTCATTGGAAGCGAATTTTTTGTGCTCTGGGATGTTTTCTTTGGAAGCAAATATTTGTGTTCTCAGGAGATTTCGTTGCAAGCGAATTTTTTGTGTTCTGGGGTAATTTCATTGAAAGGGAATTTTTTATTTTCTAGGTTGATTTCGTTGGAAGCAAATTTTTTGTGCTCTGGCGTGATTTGGTTGGAAGCGAATTTTTTGTCTTCTATGGTGATTTCGATGGAAGCGAATTTTTTATGTTCTAGGGTGATTTCGTTGAAAGCAAATTTTTTGTGTTCTGGAGTCATTTCATTGGAAGCGTGTTTTCTATGCTCTGGAGTCATTTTGTTGGAAGCGAATTTTTTGTGCTCTGGGTTGATTATGTTGGAAGCGAATTTTTTGTATTCTCGGGTGATTTCGTTGAAAGGGAATTTTTTGTGTTCTAGGGTGATTTTGTTGGAAGCGAATTTTTTGTGCTCTGGGATGATTTCTTTAGAAGTGAATATATGTGTTCTCGGAAGATTTCATTGGAAGAGAATTTTTTGTGTTCTGGGGTCATTTCTTTGGAAATGAATTTTTTGTGTTCTCTGGTTTGTTTGATGGAAGCAAATTTTTGAAGGAGGGGGTCATTTCGTTGGAAGCGTGTTTTCTGTGCTCTGGAGTCATTTCGTTAGAAGCGATTTTTTGTCCTCTGGAGTGATTTCGTTAGAAGCGAATTTTTTGTGTTCTCGGGTGATTTCCTAGAAAGGGAATTTTTTGTGTTCTGGGGTCATTTCGTTGTAAGCGAATTTTTTGTGCTCTGGGGTGATTTCGTTGGTAGCGCATTTTCTGTGTTCTGGGATAATATCGTTGGAAGTGAATTTTTTGTGTTCTCGGGTGATTTCGATGGAAGCCAATTTTTGAAGTATGGGATCATTTCCTTGGAAGCGTGTTTTCTGTGCTCAGGAGTCATTTCATTGGAAGAGAATTTTTTGTGCTCTGGGGTGATTTTGTTGGAAGCGAAATTTGTGTGTTCTAGGGTAATTTCATTGGAAGCGAATTTCTTGTGTTCTGGGGGAATTTCGTTGGACGTGAATTTTTTGTGTTCTCGGGTGATTTCTTTGAAAGGAAATTTTTTATGTTCGAGGGTGATTTTGTTGGAAGCGATTTTTTTGTGCTCTGGGATGATTTCTTTAGAAGTGAATATTTGTGTTCTCAGAAGATTTCGTTGGAAGCGAATTTTTTTGTGTTCTGGGGTCATTTCTTTGGAAATGAATTTTTTTGTGTTCTCCGGTTTGTTTGATTGAAGCAAATTTTTGAAGGAGGGGGTCATTTCGTTGGAAGTGTGTTTTCTGTGCTCTGAAGTCTGTTCGTTGGTAGCGAATTTTTTGTGTTCTCGGGTGATTTCATTGAAAGGGAATTTTTGTATTCTAGGGTGATTTCGTTGGAAGCGAATTTTTTGTGCTCTAGGGTGATTTCGTTAGAAGCGAATTTTTTGTGTTCTCGCGTGATTTCTTTGAAAGGAAATTTTTGTGTTCTGGGGTGATTTCGTTGAAATTATTTTTATGTGCTCTGGGATGATATCTTTGGAAGATAATATTTGTGTTCTCAGGAGATTTCTTTGGAAAAGAATTTTTGGTCTTCTGGGGTAATATCGTTGGAAGCGAATTTTTTATGTTCTCCGGTTTTTTCGATGGAAGCAAATTTTTGAAGTAGGGGGTCATTTCGTTGGAAGCGTGTTTTCTGTGCTCAGGAGTCATTTCGTTGGAAGCGAATTTTTTGTGCTCTGGGGAAATTTTGTTGGAAGCGAATTTTTGTGTTCTCACGTGATTTCTTTGAAAGGGAATTTTTGTGTTCTAGGGTGATATCGTTGGAAGCGAATTTTTTGTGCTCTGGGATGATATCTTTGGAAGCGAATATTTGTGTTCTCAGGTGATTTCGTTGGAAAAGAATTTTGTCTTCTGGGGTAATATCGTTGGAACAGAATTTTTTGTGTTCTCCGGTTTTTACAATGGAAGCAATTTTTTGAAGTACGGGGTCATTTCGTTGGAAGCGCGTTTTCTCTGCTCAGGAGTCATTTCGTTGGGAGCAAATTTTTTGTGCTCTGAGGTGATTTCGTTGGAAGCGAATTTTTTGGGTTCTCGGGTGATTTTGTTGAAAGGGAATTTTTGTGTTCTGGGGTGATTTCGTTGAAATGATTTTTTTTGTGTTCTGGGATGATATCTTTGGAAGAGAATATTTGTGTTCCCAGGAGATTTCGTTGGAAAAGAATTTTTTGTCTCCTGGGGTAATGTCGTTTGAAGCGAATTTTTTGTGTTCTCCGGTTTTTTGGATGGAAGCAAATTTTGAAGTAGGGTGTCATTTCGTTGGAAGCATGATTTCTGTGCTCTGGAGTCATTTCGGTGAAGCGAATTTTTTTATGTTCTCGGGTGATTTCCTTGAAATGGAATTTTTGCGTTCTAGGTTGATTTCGTTGAAATGATTTTTTTGGGCTCTGGGATGATATCTTTGGAAGCGAATATATGTGTTCCCAGGAGATTTCGTTGGAAAAGAATTTTTTGTTTTCTCGGGTAATATCATTGGAAGAGAATGTTTTGTGTTCTCCGGGTTTTCGATGGAAGCAAATATTTGAAATAGGGGGTCATTTCTTTGGAAGAGTGTTTTCTGTGCTCTGCAGTCATTTCGTTGGAAGCGAATTTTTTGTGCTCTGTTGTGATTTCGTTGGAAGCCAATTTTTTGGGTCTTGGGTGATTTCGTTGAAAGGGAATATTTGCTTTCTAGGGTGATTTCGTTGGAAGCGAATTTTTTGGGTCTCCGGTGATTTCGTTGAAAGGGAATATTTGCGTTCTAGGGTGATTTCATTGGAAGCGAATTTTTTGTGCTCTGGAGTCATTTCGTTGGAAGTGAATTTTTTGTGCTTTTTTGTGATTTCGTTGGAAGCGAATATTTGTGTTCTCAGGAGATTTCGTTGCAAGTGATTTTTTTGTGTTCTGGGGTAATTTCGTTGGAAGCGAATTTTTTGTGTTCTCGGGTGATTTCGTTGAAAGGGAAATTTGCATTCTTGGGTGATTTCGTTGGAATCGAATTTTTTGTGCTCTGGGATGAAATCTTTGGAAGCGAATATTTGTATTCTCAGGAGATTTCGTTGCAAGCGAATTTTTTGTGTTCTGGGGTAATATCGTTCGAAGCGAATTTTTTGTGTTCTCTGGTGTTTCCGATGAAAGCAAATTTTTTAAGTAGGGGCTCATTTGTTTGGAAGCATGTTTTCTGTGCTCTGGAGTTATTTCGTTGGAAGCAAATTTTTTGTGCTCTGAGATGATATCGTTGGAAGCGAATATTTGTGTTCTCAGGATATTTCATTGGAAAAGAATTTTTTGTCTTCTGGGGTAATATCGTTGGAAGAGAATTTTTTGTGTTCTCCAGTTGTTTCGATGGAAGGAATTTTTTGAAGTATTGGGTCATTTCGTTGGAAGCGTGTTTTCTGTGCTCTGCTGTCATTTCGTTGGAAGCGAATTTTTTGTGCTCTGTTGTGATTTCGTTGGAAGCGAATATTTGTGTTCTCAGGAGATTTCGTTTGAAAAGAATTTTTTGTCTTCTGGGGTAATATCGTTGGAAGAGAATTTTTGTGCTCTCAGGACTTTTCGATGGAAGCAAAGTTTTGAAGTAGGGAGTAATTAGCTTCCATCAAAATGACCCCGGAACACAAAAAATTCGCTTTCAAAGAAATGACTCCACAGCACAGAAAACACGCTTCCAACTAAATGACCCCCTGCCTCAAAAATTTGCTTCCAACAAAAAAACCGGAGAAAACCAAAAATTCAGGTCCAACAAAATTACCACAGAACAAAAAAAATTTGGTTCCATCGAAATCACCACAGAGCACAAAAAATTTGCTTCCAACAAAATCACCCTAGAACACAAAAAATTCCCTTTCAACGAAATCACACTAGAACACAAAAAATTCGCTTCCAACGAAATCAGCCCAAAGCACAAAAAAATTCCGTTCCAACGAAATTACTCCAGAGCACAAAAAACAAGCTTCCAACGAAATGACCCCCTACTTCAAAAATTTGCTTCCATCGAAAAAACCTGAGAACACAAAAAATTCACTTCCAACGAAATTACCCCAGAACACAAAAAATTCGCTTCCAACGAAATGACTCTAGAGCATAGAAAACACACTTCCAACGAAATGACCCCTTAACACAAAAAATTTACTTCCAATGAAATGACCCCAGAACACAAAAAATTTACTTCCAACGAAATGACCCCAGAACACAAAAAATTGCTTCCAACGAAATTACCCCAGAACACAAAAAATTTGCTTCCATGAAATCACCCCAAAACACAAAAAATTCGCTTCCAACGAAATGACTCCAGAGCATAGAAAACACACTTCCAACGAAATGACCCCCGGCTTCAAAAATTTGCTTCCATTGAAAAAACCGGAGAAAACAAAAAATTCGCTTCCAACGAAATCTTCTGAGAACACGAATATTCCCTTCCAACGAAATCACCCCAGAACACAAAAAATTCGCTTTTAAACGGAATGACTCCAGAGCACAAAAAATTAGTTTCCAACATAATGACTTCAGAGCAGAGAAAACACGGTCCAACGAAATGACCCCATATTTCAAAAATTTGTTTCTATCGAAATCACTCGAAAACACAAAAAATTCGCTTCCAACGAAATTACCCCAGAACAAAATAAATTCGCTTCAAACGATCTCTCCTGAGAACACAAATATTTGCTTCCAAAGAAATCGTCCCAGAGCACAAAAAAATTCGCTTCCAACGAAATCACCCTGGAACAAAAAAAATTCCCTTTCAACGAAATCACCCGAGAACACAAAAATTTCGCTTCCAAAAAAATCACCCCAGAGCACAAAATATTCACTGCCAAAGAAATGACTCCAGAGCACAGAAAACACGCTTCCAACGAAATGACCCTCTATTTAAAAAATTTGCTTCCATCGAAAAAACCGGAGAACACAAAAAATTCGCTTCCAACGAAATCACCCCAGAACACAAAAAATTAGTTTCCAACATAATGACTCCAGAGCAGAGAAAACACGGTTCCAACGAAATGACCCCATATTTCAAAAATTTGCTTCTATCGAAATCACCCGAAAACACAAAAAATTCGCTTCCAACGAAATTACCCCAGAACACAATAAATTCGCTTCAAACGATCTCTCCTGAGAACACAAATATTTGCTTCCAAAGAAATCATCCCAGAGCACAAAAAAATTCGCTTCCAACGAAATCACCCTGGAACACAAAAAATTCCCTTTCAACGAAATCACCCGAGAACACAAAAATTTCGCTTCCAACAAAATCACCCCAGAGCACTAAATATTCACTGCCAAAGAAATGACTCCAGAGCAGAGAAAACACGGTTCCAACGAAATGACCCTCTATTTAAAAAATTTGCTTCCATCAAAAAAACCGGAGAACACAAAAAATTCGCTTCCAACGAAATTACCCCAGTACACAAAAAATTTGCTTGCAATGAAATATCCTGAGAACACAAATATTAGCTTCCAATCAAATCACCCCAGAGCACCAAAAATTTGCTTCCAACGAAATCACCCCAGAACACAAAAAATACGCTTCCAACGAAATGACTCCAGAGCACAGAAAACACGCTTCCAACGAAATGACACCCTGCTTCAAAAATTTGCTTCCATCAAAAAAACCGGAGAAAACCAAAAATTCATGTCCAACCAAATTACCACAGAACAGAAAAAAATTGCTTCCATCGAAATCACCACAGAACACAAAAAATTCGCTTCCAACAAAATCACCCTAGAACACAAAAAATTCCCTTTCAACGAAATCACACCAGAACACAAAAAATTCCCTTCTTACGAAATCAGCCCAAAGCACAAAAAATTCCCTTCCAACGAAATTACTCCAGAGCACAGAAAACGAGCTTCCAACGAAATGGCCCCTACTTCAAAAATTTGCTTCCATCGAAAAAACCGGAGAACACAAAAAATTCGCTTGCAACGAAATCGTCTGAGAACACAAATATTCGCTTCCAACGAAATGACTCCAGAGCACAGAAAACACGCTTCGAATGAAATGATACCATACTTCAAAAATTTGCTTCCATTGAAATGACCCGAGAACACAAAAAATTCACTTCCAACGAAATTACCCCAGAACACAAAAAAATTGCTTCCAACGAAATGACCCCAGAACACAAAAAATTCGCTTCCAATGAAATTACCCCAGAACACAAAAAATTTGCTTCCCTGAAATCACCCCAGAACACAAAAAATACGCTTCCAATGAAATCAACCCAGAACACAAAAAATTTGCTTCCAAAGAAATGACTCCAGAGCACAGAAAACACGCTTTCAACGAAATCACCCCATACTTCCAAAAAAATTCGCTTCCAACAAAATTGCCCCAGAACACAAAAAATTCGCTTCATCGATCTCTCCTGAGAACACAAATATTTGCTTCCAAAGAAATCATCCCAGAGCACAAAAAAATTAGCTTCCAACGAAATCACCCTGGAACACAAAAAATTCCCTTTCAACGAAATCACCCGAGAACACACAAAATTCACGTCCAAGGAAATTACCACAAAACAGAAAAATTTTGTTTCCATCGAAGTCACCCCTGAATACAAAAAATTCGCTGCCAACAAAATAACCCTAGAACACAAAACATTCCCTTTCAACGAAATCACCCGAGAACACAAAAAATTAGCTTCCAACGAAATCACCCCAGAACACAAAAAATTCGCTTCCAAAAAAATGACTCTAGAGAACAGAAAACAGGCTTCCAACGAAATGACCCCAGAACACAAAAAATTCCCTTTCAACGAAATCACACGAGAACACAAAAAATTCACTTCCAACGAAATCACCACAGAGTACAAAAAATTCCCTTCCAACAAAATGAATCCATAGCAAAGAAAACACGCTTCCAACGAACTGACCCGAGAACACAAAAAATTCATGTCCAACGAAATTACCACAGAACAGAAAAAATTTGCTTCCATAGAAATCACCACAGAACACAAAAAATTCGCTTCCAACGAAATTACCCAGAAAACAAAAATTTCTTTTCCAACGTATTCTCCTGAGAACACAAATATTCGATTCCAATGAAAACACCCCAGAGCACAAAAAACTCGTTTCCAACGAAATGACTGCAGGGCACAGAAAACACGCTTCAAATGAAATGACCCCCTACTTCAAAAATTAGTTTCTATCGAAATCACGAGAACACAAAAAATTTGCTTCCAACGAAATTACCCCTGAACACAAAAAATTCGCTTGCAACGAAATCTACTGAGAACACAAATATTTGCTTCCAACGAGATCACCCCAGAGCACAAAAAATTCGCTTCCAATGAAATGACTCCAGAGCACAGAATACACGCTTCCAACGAAATGACCCCATACTTCAAAAATTTGCTTCCATCGAAAAAACCGGACAACACAAAAAATTCACTTCCAACGAAATTACCCCAGAAGAGAAAAAATTCGCTTGCAACGAAATCTTCTGAGAACACAAATATTCGCTTCCAACAAAATCACCCCAGAACACAAAAAATTCGCTTCCAAACAAATCACAATATAGCACAAAAAAAATTCCCTTTCAACGAAATCACCCGAGAACACAAAAAACTCGATTCCAACAAAATTACCTCAGAACACAAGAAATTCCTTCCAACGAAATCACCACAGAGCAAAAAAATTTGCTTCCAACGAAATCACCCCAAAGCACAAAAAATTCGCTTCCAACGAAATGACCCCACACTTCAAAAATTTGCTTCCATCGAAGAAAACCCGAGAACAAAAATATTCGCTTCCAAAGATATCATCCCAGAACACAAAAAATTCGCTTCCAACAAAATCACCATGGAAGACAAAAAATTTGCTTCCAACCAAATCACCCCAGAGCACAAAAAATTCGCTTCCAATGAAATCACCCTAGAACATAAAAAATTCTCTTTCAACAAAATCACCCCAGACACAAAATATTCGCTTCCAACAAAATTATCCCAGAACACAAAAAATTCGCTTCCTCCGAAATCACCACAGAGCACAAAAAATTCGCTTCGAACGAAATTAACCCAGAATACAAAAAATTCGCTTCCAACAAAATCACCCCAGAGCACAAAAAACTCGTTTCCAACGAAATGATTCCAGGGCGCAGAAAACACGCTTCCAATGAAATGACCCCCCTACTTCAAAAATTTGTTTCCATCGAAATCACATGAGAACACAAAAAATTTACTTGCAACGAAATCTCCTGAGAACACAAATATTCGCTTCCAACGAAATCACCCTAGAACACAAAAAATTCCCTTTCGATGAAATCACCCGAGAAAACAAAAAATTCATGTCCAACGAAATCACCCTAGAACACAAAAAATTTCCTTTCAACGAAATCACACTAGAACACAAAAAATTCGCTTCCAACGAAATCACCCCAAAGCACAAAAAATTCCCTTCCAACGATCTGACTCGAGAGCACAGAAAACAAGCTTCCAACGAAATGTCCCCCTACTTCAAAAATTTGCTTCCATCGAAATGACCCCAGAACACAAAAAATTTGCTTGCAATGAAATATCCTGAGAACACAAATATTAGCTTCCAATCAAATCACCCCAGAGCACCAAAAATTCGCTTCCAACGAAATCACCCCAGAACACAAAAAATTCGCTTCCAACGAAATGACTCCAGAGCACAGAAAACACGCTTCCAACGAAATGACACCCTGCTTCAAAAATTTGCTTCCATCAAAAAAACCGGAGAAAACCAAAAATTCATGTCCAACCAAATTACCACAGAACAGAAAAAAATTGCTTCCATCGAAATCACCACAGAACACAAAAAATTCGCTTCCAACGAAATCAGCCCAAAGCACAAAAAATTCCCTTCCAACGAAATTACTCCAGAGCACAGAAAACGAGCTTCCAACGAAATGGCCCCTACTTCAAAAATTTGCTTCCATCGAAAAAACCGGAGAACACAAAAAATTCGCTTGCAACGAAATCGTCTGAGAACACAAATATTCGCTTCCAACGAAATGACTCCAGAGCACAGAAAACACGCTTCGAACGAAATGATACCATACTTCAAAAATTTGCTTCCATTGAAATGACCCGAGAACACAAAAAATTCACTTCCAACGAAATTACCCAAGAACACAAAAAATTGCTTCCAACGAAATGACCCCAGAACACAAAAAATTCGCTTCCAACGAAATGACCCCCTATTCAAAAATTTGTTTCCATCGAAATCACCTGAGAACCCAAAAAATTCGCTTCCAACGAAATTACCCAAGAATTAAAAAAATTCGCTTCCAACGAAATCACCCTAGAACAGAAAAATTCCCTATCAAAGTAATCACCCGAAAACACAAAAAATTCGCTTCCAACGAAATCACCCCAGAGCACAAAAAATTCGCTTCCAACGAAATGACTCCAGAGCACAGAAAACTTGCTTCCAACGAAATGATCCCATACTTCAAAAATTTGCTTCCATCAAAATCACCCGAGAATACAAAAAATTCGCTTCCAACGAAATTACCCCTTAACACAAAAGTTTCTTTTCCAACGAAATCTCCTGAGAACACAAATATTTGCTTCCAAAGATATCATCCCAGAGCACAAAAAATTCGCTTCGAACGAAATCACCCTAGAACACAAAAATTCCCTTTCAACGAAATCACCCGAGAACACAGAAAATTCGCTTCCAACGAAAACACCCCAGAACACAAAATATTCGCTTGCAACGAAATCTCCTGAGAATACAAATATTCGCTTTCATCGAAATCACCCCAGACCACAAAAATTCGCTTATAACGAAAAAACTCCAGAGCACAGAAAACACACATCCAATGAAATGACCCCCTACTTCAAAAATTTGCTTCCATCGAAAAGTCCGGAGAACAAAGAAAATTCTCTTCCAACAATATTACCCCAGAACACAAAAAATTCGCTTCCAACGAAATCTCCTGAGAACACAAATATTCGCTTCCAAAGATATCATCCCAGAGCACAAAAAATTCGCTTCCAAGGAAATCACCGTAGAACAAAAAAAAATTCACTTTCAGCGAAATCACCCGAGAACACAAAAAATTCACGTTCAACGAAATTACCACAGAAGAGAAAAAATTTCCTTCCATCGAAATTACCCCAGAACAAAAAAAAATTTGCTTCCAAAGAAATCATGCTAGAACACAAAAAATTACCTTTCAACGAAATCACCTGAGAACACAAAAAATTCGCTTCCAACTAAATTACCCCAGAAGACAAAAAATTCGCTTCCAACGAAATCAACCCAGAACACAAAAAATTCACTTCCACCGAAATGACTCCAGAGCACAGAAAACATGCTTCCAACGAAATGATCCCATACTTCAAATACTTGCTTTTATCGAAATCACCTGAGAACAGAAAAAATTTGCTTCCAACGAAATTACCCCAGAACACAAAAAATTCGCTTCCAAGAAAATCACCCTAGCACACAAAAAATTTGCTTCCAACGAAATGACTCCAGAGCACAGAAAACACGCTTCCAACGAAATGACCCCATACTCCAAAAATTTGCTTCCATCGGAAAGACCGGAGAACACAAAAAATTCTCTTCTAACGATATTACCCCAGAAGACAAAAATTCTTTTTCAACGAAATCTCCTGAGAACACAAATATTCGCTTCCAAAGATATCATCCCAGAGCACAAAAACTTTGCTTCCAACGAAATCACCCTAGAACACAAAAATTCCCTTTCAAAGAAATCACCCGAGAACACAAAAAATTAGCTTCCAAAGAAATGACTCCAGAGCACAGAAAACACGCTTCCAAAGAAATCACCTGAGAACACAGAAAAATTGCTTCTATTGAAATCACCACAGAAGACAAAAAAATTCGCTTCCAAACAAATCACCCCAGAGCACAAAAAAGTTGCTTCCAACGAAATCACCCTAGAACATAAAAAATTTGCTTTCAACGGAATCACCCGAGAACACAACAAATTCGCTTCCAACGAAATTACCCCAGAACATAAAAAATTTGCTTCCAACGAAATCATACTAGAACATAAAATACTCGCTTCAAACAAAATCACCCGAGAACACAAAAAATTCGCTTCCAACGCAATCACGCCAGAGCACAAAAAATTCGCTTCCAACGAAATGTCTCCAGAGCACAGAAAACACGCTTCCAACGAAATCACCCGAGAACACAGAATATTCGCTTCTATTGAAATCACCACAGAAGACAAAAAATTCGCTTCCAAACAAATCAACCCAGAGCACAAAAAATTCGCTTCCAACGGAATCACCTTAGAATATAAAAAATTTGCTTTCAACGAAATCACCCAAGAACACAACAAATTCGCTTCCAAAGAAATTACCCCAGAACACAAAAAATTCGCTTCCAACGAAATTCCCCCAGAACACAAAAAATTCACTTCCAAAGAATTGACTCCAGAGCACAGAAAACACGCTTCCAATGAAATGATCCCATACTTCAAAAATTTGCTTCCATCAAAAAAACCGGAGAAAACAAAAAATTCGCTTCCAACCCAATTGCCCCAGAACACAAAAAATTTGCTTCCAACGAAATGACTCCAGAGCACAGAAAACACGCCTCCAAAGAAATAACCCCCTACTATCAAAATTTGCTTCCATCGAAAAAACCGGAGAACACAAAAAATTCTCTTCCAAGGATATTACCCCAGAAGACAAAAACTTCTTTTCCAACGAAATCTCCTGGGAACACAATTATTTGCATCCAAAGATATCATCCCAGAGCACAAAAAATTCGCTTCCAACTAAATGACCCTAGAACACAGAAATTTCCTTTCAACAAAATCACCCGAGAACACAAAAAATTCGCTTCCAATGAAATCAGCCCAGAGCACAAAATATTCACTTCCAAAGAAATGACGCCTGAGCACAGAAAACACGCTTCCAACGAAATGATCCGATACTTCAAAAATTTGGTTACATCGAAATCAACCAAGAACACAAAAAATTCGCTTGCAACAAAATTACCCCAGAAGACAAAAAATTCTTTTAGAATGAAATCTCATGAGAACACAAATATTCGCTTCCAACGAAATCACCCTAGAACACAAAAAATTCGCTTCCAACGACATTACCCAGAACCCAAAAAATTCGCTTCCCACGAAATGACTCCAGAGCAAAGAAAACACGCTTCCAAAGAAATGACTCCAGAGCACAGAAAACACGCTTCCAACGAAATGACCCCCTACTTCAAAAATTTGCTTCCATCGAAAAGACCGGAGAACACAAAAAATTCTCTTCCAACGATATTACCCCAGAAGACAAAAAATTCTTTTCCAACGAAATCTCCTGAGAACACAAATATTCGCTTCCAAAGATATCATCCCAGAGCAGAAAAAATTCGCTTCCAACGAAATCACCCGAGAACACAAAAAATTCGCTTTCAACGAAATGACTCCAGAGCACAGAAAATACGCTTCCAATGAAATGACCCCAGAACACAAAAAATTCCCTTCCAACGAAATCACCCTAGAACATAAAAAAATCTCTTCCATTGAAATCACCACAGAAGACAAAAAATTCGCTTCCAACCAAATCACACCAGAGCACAAAAAATTCGCTTCCAACGAAATCACCCTAGAACATAAAAAATTCGCTTCCAACGAAATCACCGGAGAACACAAAATATTCGGTTCCAACGAAATTACCCCAGAACACAAAAAATTCGCGTGCAACGATATGACTCCAGAGCACAGAAAACACGCGCATATTTGTGTTATCAGGAGATTTCATTGGAAGCGAATTTTTTGTGTTCTGGGGTAATTTCGTTGGAAGCGAATTTTTTGTGTTCTTGGGTGATTTCGATGGAAGCAAATTTTTGAAATACGAGGTCATTGCGTTGGAAGCGTGTTTTCTGTGCTCTGGAGTCATTTCGTTGGAAGCGAATTTTTTGTGCTCTGTGGCGATTTCTTTGGATGCGAATTTTTTGTGTTCTCAGGGTATTTCGCTGGAAGCAAATATTTGTGTTCTCAGAAGATTACGTTGCAAGCGAATTTTTTGTGTTCTGGGGTAATTTGGTTGGAATCGAATTTTTTGTGTTCTCTGGTTTTTTCAATGGAAGCAAATTGTTGAAGTAGGGGGTCATTTCATTGGAATCGTGTTTTCTGTGCTCTGGAGTCATTTCGTTGGAAGGGAATTTTTTGCGCTCTGGGGTGATTTCATTGGAAGCAAATTTTTTTGTGCTCTGAGATGATTTCTTTGGAAGCGAATATTTGTGTTCTCAGGAGATTTCGTTGGAAGCGAATTTTTTGTGTTCTGGGGTAATTTTTGTTGAAAGTGATTTTTTTGTGTTCTCGGGTGATTTCGATGGAAGCAAATTTTTGAAATATCGGGTCATTTCTTTGAAAGCGTGTTTTCTGTGCTCTGGAGACATTTCGTTGGAAGCGAAATTTTGTGTCCTGGGTTGATTTCGTTGGAAGCAAATTTTTTTTTAAATATGGGGTGATTTTGTTGGAAGCGTGTCTTCTGTTCTCTGGAGTAATTTTTTGGAAGCAAATTTTTTGTGTTCTGGTGTAATTTCTTTGGAAGCGAATTTTTTGTGTTCTTGGGTGATTTCGATGGAAGCAAACTTTTTCTGTTCTGGGGTAATTTATTTGGAAGCCAATATTTGTGTTCTCGGGTGATTTTGTTGGAAGGGAAATTTTTGTGCTCTGGGTTAATTTGGTTGGATGTAAATTATTTCTATTCTGGGATAATTTCGTAGGATGCAAATTTTTTTGTCTTTTCATGTAATTTCGTTGAAAGAGAATTTTTTGTGTTCTAGGGTGATTTCGTTGGAAGCGAATTTTTTGTGCTCTGGGGTGATTTCTTTTGAAACGAATATTTGTGTTCTCAGAAGATTTCGTTGGAACGAATTTTTTGTGTCTGGGGTCATTTCGATGGAAGCGAATTTTTTGTGTTCTCCAGTATTTTCGATGAAAGCAAATTTTTGAAGTAGGGGTTCATTTCGTTGGAAGCGTGTTTTCTGTGCTCTGGAATCATTTCGTTGGAAGCAATTTTTTTGTGTTCTGGGGTAATTTCTTTGGAAGAAAATTTTTCTGTTCTGAGGTAATTTCGTTGGAAGCCAATATTTGTATTCTCGGTTGATTTCGTTGGAAGCAAATTTTTGTGTTCTGGGGTGATTTTGTTGGAAGGGAAGTTTTTGTGCTCTTGGTTGATATCTTTGGAAGCAAATTTTTTCTCTTATGGGGTAATTTCGTTGGAAGCCAATATTTGTGTTCTCGAGTGATTTCGTTGTAAGGGAATTTTTTGTGCTCTAGGGTGATTTCGTTGGAAGCTAATTTTTTGTGCTCTGGGGTGATTTCCTTGGTAGCGAATATTTGTGTTCCTGGGTGATTTTGTTGGAAGCAATTTTTTTTGTGTTCTGGGGTAATTACGTTGGAAGCGAATTTTTTTTGTTTTCGTGTGATTTCGTTGAAAGCGAATTTTTTGTGTTCTAGGGTGATTTGATTGGGAGCGAATTTATTGTGATCTGGGGTGATTTCTGTGGAAGCGAATATTTGTGTACTCAGGAGATTTCGTTGCAAGCGAATTTTTTTGTGTTCTGGGGTAATTTCGTTGGAAGCGAAATTATTGTGTTCTCTGGTTTTTTCGATGGAAGCAAATTTTTGAAGTAGGCGGTTGTTTCGTTGGAACCGTGTTTTGGTGCTCTGGAGTCATTTTGGTGGAAGCGAATTTTTTGTGTTCTGGGGTGATTTATTTGGAAGCGAATTTTTTGTGTTCTTGGGTAATTTCTTTGGAAGCAAATTTTTTTGTGTTCTCAGGTGATTTCGATGGAAGCCAATTTTTGAAGTATGGGGACATTTTGTTGGAAGCAAATGTTTTGTGCTTTGGGGTGATTTCGTTAGAAGCGAATTTTTTGTGCTCTGGTGTGATTTCTTTGGAAGTGAATATTTGTGTTATCAGGAGATTTCGTTGCAAGCGAATTTCTTGTGTACTGGGGTAATTTCGTTGGAAGCGATTTTTAATGTGTTCTCGGGTGATTTCGATGGAAGCGAATTTTTCATGTTCTAGGGTTATTTCTTTGGAAGCACATATTTGTGATCCTGAGTGATTTAGATGGAAGCAAATTTCTTCCGTTCTGGGGAAATTTCTTAGGAAGCCAATATTGTAGTTCTCGGGTGATTTTGTTGGAAGGGAATTTTTTGTGCTCAGGGTTGATTTGGTAGGAAGTACATATTTTCTGTTCTGGGGCAATTTCGTTGGACACGAATTTTTTGTGTTCTAGGGTGATTTCTTTGGAAGAGAATAGTTGTGTTCTCAGGAGATTTCGTTGGACACAAATTTTATGTGTTCTCGTGTAATTTCGTTGGAAAAGAATTTTTTGTGTTTTCTGGGCTTTTCGAAGGAAGGAAATTTTTGAAGTATGGGGTCATTTCATTGGAAGCGTGTTTTCTGTTCTGTGGAGTCATTTTGTTAGAAGCGAATTTTTTGTACTCTGGGGTGATTTCGTTGGAAGCGAATTTTTTGTGTTCTCGGGTGATTTCTTTGAAAGGAATTTGTGCGTTCTAGGGTGATTTGGTTGAAATGATTTTTTTTGTGCTCGGGGATGATATCTTTGGAAGCGAATCTTTGTGTTCTCAGGAGATTTCGTTGGAAAAGAAATTTTTGTCTTCGGGGGTAATTTCGTTGGAAGCGAATTTTTTCTGTTCTGGGGTGATTTCGTTGGAAGCGAATTTTTTGTGCTCTGGGATGATTTCGTTGGAAGCGAATATTTGTGTTCTCAGGAGTATTCATTGTATGCGAATTTTTGGTGTTCTGGGGTGATTTCGTTGGAAGGGAATTTTTGTGTTCTAGGGTGATTTCTTTGGAAGCGAATTTTTTGTGCTCTGGGATGATATCCTTGGAAGCGAATATTTGTATTCGCAGGAGATTTTGTTGGAAAAGAATTTTTTGTCTTCTGGTGTAATATCCTTAGAAAAGAATTTTTTGTGTTCTCCCGTCTTTTCGATGGAAGCAAATATTTGAAGTAAGGGGTCATTTCGTTGGAAGCCTGTTTTCTGTGCTCTGGAGTCATTTCTTTGGAAGCAAATTTTTTGTGCTCTAGGGTGATTTCGTTAGAAGCGAATATTTGTGCTCTCAGGAGATATCATTGCAAGCGAATTTTCTGTGTTCTGGGGTGATTTTGTTGGAATCGAATTTTTTGTGTTCTCTGGTGATTTCGTTGAAAGGGAATTTTTGTGTTCTAGGGTGATTTCTTTGGAAGCGAAGTTTTTGTGCTCTGGGATGATATCTTTGGAAGCGAATATTTGTGTTCTCGGGACATTTCGTTGGAAGCGAATTTTTTGTGTTCTGGTGTAATTTCGTTAGAAACGAATTTTTTGTGTTTTCCAGTCTTTTCGATGGAGCAAATTTTTGAAGTAGGGGGTCATTTCGTTGGAATCATGTTTTCTGTGCTCTGGAGTCATTTTGTTGGAAGCGAATTTTTTGTACTCTGTGGTAATTTTGTTGGAAGCGAACATTTGTGTTCTCAGGAGATTTCGTTGCAAGCGAATTTTTGGTATTCTGGGGTGATTTCGTTGGAAGAGAATTTTTGTGTTCTAGGGTGATTTCTTTGGAAGCGAATTTTTTGTGCTCTGGGATGATAAGATTGGAAGCCAATACTTGTGTTCTCAGGACATTTCATTGGAAAAGAATTTTTTGTCTTCTGGGGTAATATGGTTGGAAGAGAATTTTTTGTGTTCTCCGATTTTTTCGATGGAAGCAAATTTTAGAAGTAGGGGGTCATTTCGTTGGATGGGTGTTTTCTGTGTCCTGTAGTCATTTCTTTGGAAGCGAATTTTTTGTGCTCTGGGGTGATTTCGTTGGAAGCGAATTTTTTGTGTTCTCGGGTGATTTCTTTGAAAGGGAATTTTTGTGTACTAGGGTGATTTCATTGGAAGCGAATTTTTGGTGCTCTGGGATGATATCCTTTGAAGCGAATATTTGTGTTCTCAGGAGATTTCGTTGGAAAAGAATTTTTTATCTTCTGGGGTAATATCGTTAGAAGAGAATTTTTTGTGTTCTCCGGTCTTTTCGATGGAAGCAAATTTTGAATTATGGGGTCATTTCGTTGGAAGCGTGTTTTCTGTTTCCTGGAGTCATGTCGTTGGAAGCGAATTTTTTGTGCTCTGGGCTCATTTCTTTGGAATCGAATATTTGTGTTCTCAGGAGATTTCGTTGCAAGCTAATTTTTTGTGTTCTGGAGTAATTTCCTTGGAAGCGAATTTTTCGTGTTCTCGCGTGATATCTTTAAAAGGGAATTTTTGCGTAATTGGGTGATTTCGTTGGAAGCGAATTTTTTGTGCTCTGGGATGATATCTTTGGAAGCAAATATTTGTGTTCTCAGGAGATTTCGTTGGAAAAGAATTTTTTGTCCTCTGGTGTAATGTCGTTGGAAGAGAATTTTTGTGTTCTCCGTTTTTTTCGAGGGAAGCAATTTTTTGAAGTATGGGGTCATTTTGTTGGAAGCGTGTTTTATGTGCTCTGGAGTCATTTCATTGGAAGCGAATTTTTTGTGCTCTGGGGTGATTTGGTGCTAGCGAATATTTCTGTTCTCAGGACATTTCGTTGCAAGCGAATTTTTTGTGTTCTTCGGTTTGTTCGATGGAAGCAAATTTTTGAAGTACGTGGTCATTTCGTTGGAAGCGTGTTTTCTGTGCTCAGGAGTCATTTCGTTGGAAGCGAATATTTTGTGCTCTGGGGTGATTTCGTTGCAAGCGAATTTTTTGGGTTCTCGGGTGATTTCGTTGAAAGGGAATTTTTGCGTTCTAAGGTGATTTTGTTGAAATGATTTTTTGTGCTCTGGGATGATATCTTTGCAAGTGAATATTTGTGTTCTCAGGAGATTTCGTTGGAAAAGAATTTTTTGTCTTCTGGGGTAATGTCGTTGGAAGCCAATTTTTTTGTGCTCTGGGATGATATCTTTGGAAGCGAATATTTGTGTTCTCAGGAGATTTCGTTGGAAAAGAATTTTTTGTCTTCTGGGGTAATGTCGTTGGAAGAGAATTTTTTGTGTTCTCCGGTTTTTTCGATGCAAGCAATTTTTTGAAGTAGGGGGTCATTTCTTTGGAAGCATGTTTTCTGTGCTCTGGAATCATTTCGTTGGAAGCGAATATTTGTGTTCTCAGGAGATTTCGTTGCAAACGAATTTTTTGTGTTCTTTGGTTTATTCGATGGAAGCAAATATTTGAAGTAGGGGGTCATTTCGTTGTAAGTGTGTTTTCTGTGCTCAGGAGTCATTTCGTAGTAAGCGAATTTTTTGTGCTCTGGGATGATATCTTTGGAATCGAATATTTGTGTTGTCAGGTGATTTCCTTGGAAAAGAATTTTTTGTCTTCTGGGGTAATGTCATTGGAAGAGAATTTTTTGTGTTCTCCGATTTTTTCGATGGAAGCAATTTTTTGAAGTAGGGGGTCATTTCGTTGGAAGCATGTTTTCTGTGCTCAGGAGTCATTTCGTTGGAAGCGAATTTTTTGTGTTCTCGAGTGATATCGTTGAAAGGGAATTTTTGTGTTCTAGGGTGATTTCGTTGGAAGCGAATTTTTTGGGTTCCCGGGTGATTTCGTTGAAAGGGAATTTTTGCGTTCTAAGGTGATTTTGTTGAAATGATTTTTTTGTGCTCTGGGATGATATCTTTGGAAGTGAATATTTGTGTTCTCAGGAGATTTCGTTGGAAAAGAATTTTTTGTCTTCTGGGGTAATATCGTTGGAAGCGAATTTTTTGTGCTCTGGGATGTTATCTTTGGAAGCGAATATTTGTGTTCTCAGGAGATTTCGTTGGAAAAGAATTTTTTGTCTTCTGGGGTAATGTCGTTGGAAGAGAATTTTTTGTGTTCTCTCGTTTTTTCGATGCAAGCAATTTTTGGAAGTAGGGGGTCATTTCCTTGGAAGCGTGTTTTCTGTGCTCTGGAGTCATTTCGTTGGAAGCCAATATTTGTGTTCTCAGGAGATTTCGTTGCAAGCGAATTTTTTGTGTTCTGGGGTGATTTCGTTGGAAGCGAATTTTTTGTGTTCTCGGGTGATTTCCTTGAAAGGGAATTTTTGCGTACTAGGGTGATTTCGTTGGAAGCGAATTTTTTGTGTTCTGGGATGATATCTTTGGAAGCGAATATTTGTGTTCTCAGGAGATTTCGGTGGAAAAGAGTTTTTTGTGTTCTCCGATTTTACGATAGAAACAAATTTTTGAAGTAGGGTGTCATTTCGTTGGAAGCGTGTTTTCTGTGTTCTGGAGTCATTTCTTTGGAAGCGAATTTTTTTGTTCTCGGGTGATTTCTTTGAAAGGGAATTTTTGTTTTCTGAGGTGATTTCGTTGGAAGCGAATTTTTTGTGTTCTCGGGTGATTTCCTTGAATGGGAATTTTTGTGTTCTAGGGTGATTTTTTTGGAAGCGAAGTTTTTGTGCGCTGGGATGACATCTTTGGAAGCAAGTATTTGTGTTATCAGGAGATTTCGTTGGAAAAGAATTTTTTGTCTTCTGTGGTAATATCGTTGGAAGAGAATTTTTTGTGTTCTCCAGTCTTCTCGATGGAAGCAAATTTTTGAAGTAGGGGGTCATTTCGTTGGAAGCGAGTTTTCTGTTCTCTGGAGTCATTTCTTTGGAAGCGAATTTTTTGTGTTCTGGGGTAATTTCTTTGGAAGGGAATTTTTTCTGTTCTCGGGTGATTTCGATGGAAGCAAATTTTTGAAATATTGGATCATTTCGTTGGAAGCAAATTTTTCGTGTTCTAAGGTGATTTCGTTGGAAGAGAATTTTTTGTGTTTTCGGGTGATTTCGTTGAAAGGAAATTTTTGTGTTCTCGGATGATTTCGTTTGAAACGAGTTTTTTATGGTCTAGGGTGATTTCGTTGCAAGCGAATTTTTTTGTATTCTGCGGTAATTTCTTTGGAAGCGAATTTGTTGTGTTCTCGGGTGATTTCGTTGAAAGCAAATTTTTTCTGTTCTCGGGTGATTTCGTTGGAAGCGTATTTTCTGTGCTCTGGAGTCATTTCGTTGGAAGCGAATTTTTTGTACTCTGGGGTGATTTCGTTGGAAGCGAATATTTGTGTTCTCAGGAGATTTCGTTGGAAGCGAATTTTTGTGTTCTGGGGTGATTTCGTTGGAAGCGAATTTTTTTGTATTCTGCGGTAATTTCTTTGGAAGCGAATTTGTTGTGTTCTCAGGTGATTTCGTTGAAAGCAAATTTTTTATATTCTAGGGTGATTCGGATGGAAGCAAATTTTTTGTGCTCTAGGGTGATTTGTTTGGAAGCGAATTTTTTGTCTTCTATTTTGATTTCAATAGAAGCGAATTTTCTGTGTTCTCGGGTGATTTCGTTGGAAGCGTGTTTTCTGTGCTCTGGAGTCATTTCGTTGGAAGCAAATTTTTTGTGCTCTGGCGTGATTTCGTTGGAAGCGAATTTTTTGTGTTCTCGGGGGATTTCGTTTGAAGCGAGTTTTTTATGTTCTAGGGTGATATCGTTGCAAGCGAATTTTTTGTGTTCTGGGGTAATATCGTTGGAAGTGAATTTGTTGTGTTCTCGGGTGATTTGGTTGAAAGCAAATTTTTTCTGTTCTCGGGTGATTTCGTTGGAAGCGTGTTTTCTGTGCTCTGGAGTCATTTTGTTGGAAGCGAATTTTTTGTACTCTGGGGTGATTTCGTTGGAAGCGAATATTTGTGTTCTAGGGTGATTTCGTTGGAAGCGAATTTTTTTTGTTCTCGGGTGATTTCTTTGAAAGGGAAATTTTGTTTTCTGAGGTGATTTCGTTGGTAGCGAATTTTTCCTGCTCTGGGATGATATCTTTGGAAGCGAATATTTGTGTTCTCAGAAGATTTCGTTGCAAGCGAATTATTTGTTCTGGGCTGATTTCGTTGGAAGCGAATTTTTTTGTGTTCTCTTGTGATTTCGTTTAAAGGGAATTTTTGTGTTCTAGGGTGATTTCGTTGGAAGCGAATTTTTTGTGCTCTGGGATGATATCTTTGGAAGTGAATATTTCTGTTCTCAGGAGATTTCGTTGGAAAAGAATTTTTTGTCTTCTGGGGTAATATCGTTGAAAGCGAATTTTTTGTATTCTCCGGTTTTTTCGATGGAATCAAATTTTGAAGTACGGTGTCATTTCATTGGAAGCATGTTTTCTGTGGTCTGGAGTCATTTCATTGGAAGCGAATTTTTTGTGCTCCGGGGTGATTTCGTTGGAAGCGAATTTGTCTTCTGGTGTAATGTCGTTGGAAGAGAATTTTTTGTGTTCTCAGTTGATTTTTTTTGAAAGGGAATTTTTTTGTTCTAGGGTGATTTCGTTGGAATCGAATTTTTTGTTCTCTGGGATGATATCTTTGGAAGCGAATATATGTGTTCTCAGGAGATTTCGTTGGAAAAAATTTTTTGTCTTCTAGGGTAATATTGTTGGAAGAAAATTTTTTGTGTTCTCCGTTTTTTTTCGATGGAAGCAAATTTTTGAAATAGGGGGTCATTTCGTTGGAAGCGAATTTTTTTGTGCTCTGGGGTGATTTCGTTGGAAGCGAATATTTGTGTTCTCAGGAGATTTCGTTGCAAGCGAATTTTTTGTGTTCTGGGGTGATTTCGTTGGAAGCGAATTTTTTGTGTTCTGGGATGATATCTTTGGAAGCGAATATTTGTGTTCTCAGGAGATTTCGGTTAAAAAGTGTTTTTTGTGTTCTCCGGTTTTACGATAGAAGCAAATTTTTGAAGTAGGGGGTCATTTCGTTGGAAGCGTGTTTTCTGTGTTCTGGAGTCATTTCGTTGGAAGCGAATTTTTTTTGTTCTAGGGTGATTTTGTTGGAAGCGAATTTTTTTGTTCTCTGGGATGATATCTTTGGAAGCGAATATTTGTGTTCTCAGGAGATTTCGTTGGAAGCGAATTTTTTGTGTTCTGGGGTAATTTCTTTGGACGCAAATTTTTTGTGTTCTTGGGTGACTTCAATGGAAGCAAATTTTTGAAATATTGGGTCATTTCGTTGGAAGCGTGATTTCTGTGCTCTGGAGTCATTTCGTTGGAAGCGAATTTTTTGTGCTCTGGGGTGATTTCGTTCGAAGCGAATTTTTTGTGCTCTGGGGTGATTTGGTTGGAAGCGAATTTTTTGTCTTCTGTGGTGATTTCGATGGAAGCGAATTTTTTATGTTTTAGGGTGATTTCGTTGGAGGCGAATTTTTTTGTGTTCAGGGGTCATTTCATTGGAAGCATGCTTTCTGTGCTCAGGAGTCATATTTTTGGAAGCGAATTTTTTGTGCTCTGGGGTGATTTCGTTGGAAGCAAATTTTTTGTGTTCTCGGGGGATTTCGTTGAAAGGGAATTTTTGTGTTCTAGGGTGATTTCTTTGGAAGCGATTTTTTTCTACTCTGTGATGATATCTTTGGAAGCGAATATTTGTGTTCTCAGGAGATTTCATTGGAAAAGAATTTTTTCTCTTCTGGGGTAATATTGTTGGAAGATTTTTTTGTGTTCTCCGGTTTTTTTGATGGAAGCAAATTTTTGAAATAGGGGGTCATTTCGTTGGAAGCGTGTTTTCTCTGCTGTAGAGTCATTTTGTTGGAAGCAAATTTTTTGTGCTCTGGGGTGATTTCGTTCGTAGAGAATATATGTGTTCGCAGGAGATTGCGTTGAAAGCGAATTTTTTGTGTTCTAGGGTGATTTCGTTGGAAGCGAATTTTTTGTGTTCTTGGGTGATTTCGATTGTAGGATATTTTTGAAGTATGTGATCATTTCGTTGGAAGTTTGTTTTCTGTGCTCTGGAATCATTTCTTTTGAAGCGAATTTTTTGTGTTCTGGGGTGAGTTCGATGGAAGCAAATATTTGTGTTCTCAGAAGATTTCTTTGCAAGCGACTTTTTTGTAGTCTGGGGTAATTGGTTTGGAAGCGAATTTTTTGTGTCCTCATGTGATTTCAATGGAAGCAAATTTTTGAAGTATACGGTCATTTCGTTGGAAGCAAATTTTTTCTGCTTTGGGGTGATTTTGTTGGAAGCGAATTTATTGTGCTCTGGGGTGATTTCGTTGGAAGCAAATTTTTTGTCTCTGTGTTGATTTCGATGGAAGCGATTTTTTATGTTCTAGGGTGATTTCGTTGGAAGGGAAAATTTGTGTTCTCGGGTCATTTCATTCGAAGTGTGTTTTCTGTGCTCTGGAGTCATTTCGTTGGAAACGAATTTTTTGTGTTCTCAGGAGATTTCATTGCAAGCGAATTTTCTGTGTTCTGGGGTGATTTCTTTGGAAGCGAATTTTTTGTGTTCTCGGGGGATTTCAATGAAAGGGAATTTTTGTGTTGTAGGGTGATTTCTTTGGAAAAGAAATTTTTGTCCTCTGGGATGATATCTTTGAGAACGAATATTTGTTTTCTCAGGAGATTTCGTTGCAAAAGAATATTTTGTCTTCTGGGGAAATTTCGTTGGAAGCAAATTGTTTGTGTTCTGGGGTGATTTCGATGGTAGCAAATTTTTGAAGTATGGGGTCATTTTGTTGGACGCGTGTTTTCTATGCTCTGGAGTCATTTCTTTGGAAGCGAATTTTTTGTGCTCTGGGGTGATTTTGTTGGAAGCGAATATTGGTGTTCTCAGGAGATTTCGTTGCAAGCGAATTTTTTGTTTTCTGGGCTAATTTTTTTGGTGCGAATTTTTGGTGTTCTCAGGTGATTTCAATGGAAACAAATTTTTGAAGTAGGGAGTCATTTCGTTGGAAGCCTGTTTTCTGTGCCCTCGAGTCATTTTTTTGGATGCGAATTTTTTGTGCTCTGGGTTGATTTCTTCGGAAGCGAATTTTTTGTGTTCTCGGGTGATTTAGATGGTAGCAAATTTTTGAAGAATGGGGTCATTTCGTTGGAAGCAATTTATTTGTGTTCTGAGGTGATTTCGTTGGAAGAGAAATTTTTGTGTGCTCAGGATTTTTCGATGGAAGCAAATTTTTGAAGTAGGGGGTCATTTCGTTGGAAGCGTGTTTTCTGTGCTCTGGAGTCATTTCGTTGGAAGTAAATTTTTTGTGTTCTTTGGTGATTTCGTTGGAAGCGAATTTTTTGTGTTCTGGGGTAATTTCGTTGGAAGCGAATTTTTTGTGTTCTCCGGTGATTTCGTTGAAAGGGAATTTTTTTTGTGTTCTAGGGTGATTTCTTTGGAATCGAATATTTTGTGTTCTGCTTTGATTTCAATGGAAGCAAATATTTTCCGTTCTGTAGTAATTTCGTTGGACGTAACCTTTTTGTGTTCTGGTGATTTAGTTGAAAGGGAATTTTTTGTGTTCTAGGGTGATTTCGTTGGAAGCGAATATTTGTGTTCTCAGGAGATTTCTTTGGAAAAGAATTTTTTGTCTTCTGGGGTAATATGGTTGGAAGAGAATTTTTTGTGTTCTCCGGTTTTTTCGATGGAAGCAAATTTTTGAAGTAGGGGGTCATATCGTTGGAAGCGTGTTTTCTTTGCTCTGAAGTCATTTCATTGGAAGTAAATTTTTTGTGCTCTGGGGTGATTTCGTTGGAAGCGAATTTTTTGTTTTCTCGGGTGATTTCTCTAAAAGGGAATTTTTGTGTTCTGGGGTGATTTCGTTGGAAGCGAATTTTTTGTGCTCTGGGATGATATCTTTGGAAGCGAATATTTGTGTTCTCAGGAGATTTCGTTGGAAAAGAATTTTTTCTCTTTTGGGGTAATATCGTTGGAAGAGAATTTTTTGTGTTCTCCGGTTTTTTCAATGGAAGCAAATTTTTGAAATAAGGGGTCATTTCGTTCATAACGAGTTTTCTGTGCTCTGGAGTCATTTCTTTGGAAGCGAATTTTTTGTGTTCTCAGATGATTTCAACGGAAACAAATTTTTGAAGTATGGTATCATTTCGTTCGAAGCGTATTTTCTGTGCTCTGGAGTCATTTCGTTGGAAGCGAATATTTTTTGTTCTGGGGAGATTTCGTTGGAAGCGAATATTTGTGTTCTCAGAATATTTCGTTGCAAGTGAATTTTTTCTGTTCTCCGGTTTTTTCGATGGAAGTAAATTTTTGAAGTAGGAGGTCATTTCGTTGGAAGCATGTTTTCGGAGCTCTGGAGTAATTTCTTTGGAAGAGAATTTTTTGTGCTCTGGGTTGATTTCGTTGGAAGCGAATTTTTTGTGTTCTGGGGTGATTTCGTTGAAAGGGAAATTTTGGTGTTCTGGGGTGATTTCGTTGGAAGTGAAATTTTTGTGCTCTGGGATGTTTTCTTTGGAAGCGAATATTTGTGTTCTCAGGAGATTTCGTTGGAAGCGAATGTTTTGTGTTCTGGGGTAATTTCATTGAAAGGGAATTTTTTATGTTCTAGGGTGATTTCGTTGGAAGCAAATTTTTTGTGCTCTGGAGTGATTTGGTTGGAAGCGAATTTTTTGTCTTCTATGGTGATTTCGATGGAAGCGAATATTTTATGTTCTAGAGTGATTTCGTTGAAAGCGAATTTTTTGTGTTCTGGAGTCATTTCATTGGAAGCGTGTTTTCTGTGCTCTGGAGTCATTTTGTTAGAAGCGAATTTTTTGTGCTCTGTGATGTTTTCTTTGGAAGCGAATATTTGTGTTCTCAGGAGATTTCGTTGTGTTCTGGGGTAATTTCGATGGAATAGAAATATTTATGCTCTCAAGATTTTTTGATGGAAGCAAATTGTTGAAGTAGGGAGTCATTTCGTTGGAAGCGTGTTTTCTGTGCTCTGGAGTAATTTCGTTTGAAGCGAATTTTTTATGCTCTGGGGTGATTTCGTTGGTAGCGCATTTTCTGTGTTCTGGGATAATTTCGTTGGAAGTGTATTTTTTGTGTTCTCGGGTGATTTCGATGGGAGCCAATTTTTGAAGTATTGTATCATTTCCTTGGAATCGTGTTTTCTGTGCTCTTTAGTCATTTCGTTGGAAGCGAATTTTTTGTGTTCTGGGGTGATTTCGTTGGAAGCGAATATTTTGTGTTCTCAGGAGATTTCGTTGCAAGCGAATTTTTTGTGTTCTCCGTTTTTTTCGATGGAAGTAAATTTTTGAAGTAGGAGGTCATTTCTTTGGAAGCATGTTTTCAGAGCTCTGGAGTCATTTCGTTGGCAGCGAATTTTTTGTGCTCTGGGATGTTTTCTTTGGAAGCGAATATTTGTGTTCTCAGGAGATTTCGTTGCAAGCGAATTTTTTGTGTTCTGGGTAATTTAATTGAAAGGGAATTTTTTGTCTTCTATGGTGATTTCGATGGAAGTGAATATTTTATGTTCTAGGGTGATTTCGTTGAAAGCGAATTTTTTGTGTTCTGGGGTCATTTCATTGGAAGCGTGTTTTCTGGGCTCTGGAGTCATTTTGTTGGAAGTAAATTTTTTGTGCTCTGGGTTGATTATGTTGGAACCGAATTTTTTGTATTCTCGTGTGATTTCGTTGAAAGAGAATTTTTTGTGTTCTAGGTTGATGTTGTTGGAAGCGAATTTTTTGTGCTCTGGGATGATTTTTTAGAAGTGAATATTTGTGTTCTCAGAAGATTTCATTGGAAGCGAATTTTTTTGTGTTCTGGGGTCATTTCTTTGGAAATGAATTTTTTGTTTTCTCTGGTTTGTTTGATGGAAGCAAATTTTTGAAGGAGGGGGTCATTTCATTGGAAGCATATTTTCTGTGCTCTGGAGTCATTTCATTAGAAGTGAATTTTTTGTCCTCAGGAGAGATTTCGTTGGAAGCGAATTTTTTGTGTTCTCGGGTGATTTCCTTGAAAGGGAATTTTTTGTGTTCTGGGGTCATTTAGTTGGAAGCGAATTTTTTGTGTTCTGGGGTGATTTCGTTGGAAGCGAATGTTTTGTGTTCTGGAGTCACTTCATTGGAAGCGTGTTTTCTGTGCTCTGGAGTCATTTTGTTGGAAGCGAATTTTTTGTGCTCTGGGGTAATTTCGATGGAATCGAAAATTTTTGTACTCTCAGGACTTTTTGATGGAAGCAAATTTTTGAAGTAGGGAGTCATTTCATTGGAAGCGAATTTTTTGTGCTCTGGGATGCTTTTTTTTGGAAGCGAATATTTTTGTTCTCAGGAGATTTCGTTGGAAGCGAATTTTTTGTGTTCTGGGGTAATTTCGATGGAATAGAATTTTTGTGCTCTCAGGACTTTTCGATGGAAGCAAAGTTTTGAAGTAGGGAGTAATTTCGTTGGAAGCGTGTTTTCTGTGCTCTGGAGTCATTTCGTAGGAAGCGATTTTTTTGTGCTCTGATGTGATTTCGTTGGTAGCGCATTTTCTGTGTTCTGGGATAATTTCGTTGGAAGTGAATTTTTTGTGTTCTCGCGTGATTTCGATGGAAGCCAATTTTTGAAGTATGGGATCATTTCCTTGGAAGCATGTTTTCTGTGCTCTGGAGTCATTTCGTTGGTAGAGAATTTTTTGTGGTCTGGGGTGATTTTGTTGGAAGCGAATATTTTGTGCTCTGGAGTGATTTGGTTGGAAGCGAGTTTTTTGTCTTCTATGGTGATTTCGATGGAAGCGAATTTTTTATGTTCTAGGGTGATTTCGTTGAAAGCGAATGTTTTGTGTTCTGGAGTCACTTCATTGGAAGCGTGTTTTCTGTGCTCTGGAGTCATTTTGTTGGAAGAGAATTTTTTGTGCTCTGGGATGTTTTCTTTGGAAGCGAATATTTGTGTTCTCAGGAGATTTCGTTGGAAGCGAATTTTTTTTGTTCTGGGGTAACTTCGATGGAATAGAAATTTTTGTGCTCTCAGGACTTTTTGATGGAAGCAAATTTTTGAAGTAGGGAGTCATTTCATTGGAAGCGAATTTTTTGTGTCCTGGGATGCTTTTTTTTGGAAGCGAATATTTTTGTTCTCAGGAGATTTCGTTGGAAGCGAGTTTTTTTTGTGTTCTGGGGTAATTTCGATGGAAAAGAAATTTTTGTGCTCTCAGGACTTTTCGATGGAAGCAAATTTTTGAAGTAGGGAGTCATTTCGTTGGAAGCGTGTTTTCTGTGCTCTGGAGTCATTTCGTTGGAAGCGAATTTTTTGTGCTCTGATGTGATTTCGTTGGTAGAGCATTTTCTGTGTTCTGGGATAATTTCGTTGGAAGTGAATATTTGTGTTCTCGGGTGATTTCGATGGAAGCCAATTTTTGAAGTATGGGATCATTTGCTTGGAAGCGTGTTTTCTGTGCTCTGGAGTCATTTCTTTGGAAGATAATTTTTTGTGGATGGGGTGATTTCGTTGGAAGCAAATTTTTTGTGTCGTGTGGCAATTTCTTGGGAAGCAAATTTTTTGTGTCTTGGTGTGTTTTTGTTGGAAGCGAATTTTTGGTGGTCTGGGGTGATTTCGTTGGAAGCGTGTTTTCTGTGGTCTGGAGTGATTACTTTGGAAGCGAATATTTGTGTTCTCAGGAGATTTCATTGGAAAAGAATTTTTTGTCTTCTGGGGTAATATGGTTGGAAGAGAATTTTTTGTGTTCTCCGTTTTTTTCCATGGAAGCTAATTTTTGAAGTAGGGGGTCATATCGTTGTAAGCATGTTTTCTGTGCTCTGAAGTCTTTTCATTGGAAGCGAATTTTTTGTGCTCTGTGGTGATTTCGTTGAAAGCAAATATTTGTATTCTCAGGAGATTTCGTTGCAAGCTAATTTTTTGTGTTCTAGTTTGATTTCGTTGGAAGCAAATTTTTTGTGCTCTGGGATGATATCTTTGGAAGCGAATGTGTTCTCAGGAGATTTCGTTGGAAAAGAATTTTTTCTGTTTTGGGGTAATATCGTTGGAAGAGAATTTTTTGTGTTCTCCGGTTTCTTCGATGGAAGCAAATTTTTGAAGTAAGGGGTCATTTCGTGAAAGGGTGTTTTCTGTGCTCTGGAGTCATTTCTTTGGAAGCGAATTTTTTGTGTTCTCGGGTGATTTCAATGGAAACAAATTTTTGAAGTATGGTATCATTTCATTCGAAGCGTGTTTTCTGTGCTCTGGAGTCATTTTGTTGGAAGCGAATTTTTTGTGTTCTGGGGAGATTTCGTTGGAAGCGAATATTTGTGTTCTCAGAAGATTACGTTGCAAGCGAATTTTTTCTGTTCTCCGGTTTTTTCGACGGAAGTAAATTTTTGAAGTAGGAGGTCATTTCATTGGAAGCATGTTTTCGGAGCTCTGGAGACATTTCTTTGGAAGCGAATTTTTTGTGCTCTGGGATGATATCTTTGGAAGCGAATATTTGTGTTCTCGGGTGATTTCGTTGAAAGGGAATTTTTTGTGTTCTGGGGTCATTTCGTTGAAAGAAATTTTTGGTGTTCTGGGGTGATTTCGTTGGAAGCGAATTTTTTGTGCTCTGGGATGTTTTCTTTGGAAGCGAATATTTGTGTTCTCAGGAGATTTCGTTGGAAGCGAATTTTTTGTGTTCTGGGGTAATTTCATTGAAAGCGAATTTTTTATGTTCTAGGGTGATTTCGTTGGAAGCAAATTTTTTGTACTCTGGAGTGATTTGGTTGGAAGCGAACTTTTTATCTTCTATGGTGATTTCGATGGAAGCGAATTTTTTATGTTCTAGGGTGATTTCATTGAAAGCGAATTTTTGGTGTTCTGGGGTCATTTCATTGGAAGGGTATTTTCTGTGCTCTGGAGTCATTTTGTCGGAATCGAATTTTTTGTGCTCTGTGTTGATTATGTTGGAAGCGAATTTTTTGTATTCTCGGGTGATTTCGTTGAAAGGGAATTTTTTGTGTTCGAGGGTGATTTCGTTGGAAGCGAATTTTTTGTGCTCTGGGATGTTTTCTTTGTAAGCGAATATTTTTGTTCTCAGGTGATTTCGTTGGAAGCGAATTTTTTGTGTTCTGGTGTAATTTCGTTGGAATAGTAATTTTTGTGCTCTCAGGATTTTTCGATGGAAGCAAATTTTTGAAGTAGGGAGTCATTTCGTTGGAAGCGTGTTTTCTGTGCTCTGGAGTCATTTCGATGGAAGCGAATTTTTTGTGCTCTGGGGTGATTTCGTTGGAAGCACATTTTTAGTGTTCTGGGATAATTTCGTTGGAAGTGAATTTTTTGTGTTCTCGGGTGATTTCGATGGAAGCCAATTTTTGAAGTATGGGATCATTTCCTTGGAAGCGTGTTTTCTGTGCTCTGGTGTCATTTCGTTGGAAGACAATTTTTTGTGCTATGGGGTGATTTTGTTGGAAGCGAAATTTTTGTCTTCTGTGGTAATTTCGATGGAAGCGAATTTTTTATGTTTTAGGGTGATTTCGTTGGAAGCAAATTTTTTGTGCTCTGGGATGATATCTTTGGAAGCGAATATTTGTGTTCTCAGGAGATTTCGTTGGAAAAGAATTTTTTCTTCTGGGGTAATATCGTTGGAAGAGAATTTTTTGTTCTCCTTTTTCTTAGATGGAAGCAAATTTTTGAAGTAGGGGGTCATTTCGTTGGAAGCGTGTTTTCTGTGCTCTGGAGTCACTTCGTGGGAAGGGAATTTTTGGTGCTCAGGTGTGATTTCGTTGGAAGCACATTTTTTGTGTTCTCGGGTGATTTATTTTACAGAGAATTTTTTGTGTTCTAGGGTGATTTCGTTGGAAGCAAATTTTTTGTGTTCTCGGGTGATTTCGTGGGAAAACAATTTTTTGTCTTCTTGGGTAATATCTTTGGAAGAGAATTTTCTGTGTTCTTATATTATTTCAATGGAAGAAAATTTTTGAAATATGGGGTCATTTCGTTGGAAGTGTGTTTTCTGTGCTCTAGAGGCATTTCTTTGGAAGCAATTTTTTTTGTTCTGGGGTAATATCGTTGGAATGGAAATTTTTGTGTTCTCAGGATTTTTCGATGGAAGCAAATTTTTGAAGTAGGGAGTCATTTCGTTGGAAGCGTGTTTTCTGTGCACTGGAGTCACTTCTTTGGAAACAAATTTTTTGTGCTCTGGGGTGATTTCGTTGGAGACACATTTTTTGTGTTCAGGGATAATTTCGTTGAAAGTGAATTTTTTGTGTTCTCGGGTGATTTCGATGGAAGCCAATTTTTGAAGTAATGGATCATTTCCTTGAAAGCATGTTTTCTGTGCTCTGGAGTCATTTCGTTGGAATCGAATTTTTTGTGCTCTGGATGTGATTTTGTTGGAAGCGAAATTTTTGTGTTCTCGGGTAATTTCGTTGGAAGCGATTTTCTTGTGTTCTGGGGTAATTTCGTTGGACGTGAATTTTTTGTGTTCTAGGGTGATTTTTTTGGAAGCGAATTTTTTTGTGCTCTGGGATGATTTCTTTGGAAGCGAATATTTGTGTTCTCAGAAGATTTCCTTGCAAGCGAATTTTTTTTGTTCTGGGGTGATTTCGTTGGAAGCGAATATTTTGTGTTCTCGGGTGATTTCAATGGAAACAAATTTTTGAAGTATGGTATCATTTCGTTCGAAGCGTGTTTTCTGTGCTCTGGAGTCATTTCTTTGGAAGCAAATTTTTTGTGTTCTTGGGTGACTTCCTGGAAGCGAATATTTGTGTTCTCAGAAGATTTCGTTGCAAGCGAATTTTTTTGTGTTCTGGGGTAATGTTGTTGGAAGCGAATTTTTTGTGTTCTCAGGTTTTTTCCATGGAACTAAATTTTTGATGTAGGGGGTCATTTCGTTGGAAGCGTGTTTTCTGTGCTCTGGATTCACTTCGTTGGAAGGGAATTTTTGTTGCTCTGGGGTGATTTCGTTGGAAGCGAAATTTTTGTGTTCTCGGGAGATTTCGTTAAAAGGGAATTTTTTGTGTTCTGGGGTCATTTCGTTGGAAGCATGTTTTCTGTGCTCTGGAGTCATTTCGTTGGAAGCGTGTTTTCTGTGCTCTGGAGTCATTTCGTTGGAAGCGAATTTTTTGTTTTCTCGGGTGAATTTGTTAAAAGGGAATTTTTGTGTTCTATGGTCATTTCGTTGGAAGCCTGTTTTCTGTGCTCTGGAGTCATTTCGTTGGAAGCGAATTTTTTGTGTTCTGGGGTGATTTCGTTGTAGGCGAAGTTTTTGTGTTCTGGGGAAATTTCGTCGGACGTGAATTTTTTGTGTTCTAGGGTGATATCGATGAAAGGGAATTTTTGTATTCTAGGGTGATTTCGATGGAAGCGAATTTTTTGTGGTCTGGGATGATATTGTTGTTAGCGAATTTTTTGAAGTATGTGGTGATTTATTTGGAAGCGTGTTTCCTGTGCTCTGGAGTCAATTTGATGGAAGCGAATTTTTGTGTTCTGGGTTGATTTCTATCGAAGCGATTTTTTTGTGTTCTGGGGAGGTTTCTGTGGGAGCGAATTTTTGGTGTTCTGGGGTAATTTAGTTGGAAGAGGGTTTTATGTCCTTTGTAGTCATTTCATTGGAAGCGAATTTTTCTCTGTTCTGGTGTGATTTTGTTGGAAACGCATTTTTTTTTTGCTCTGGAATGTTTTTGTAGTAAGAGAATGTTTTGCGTTCTGGGGTAATTTCATTGGAAGCAAATTTTTTTTGTGTGTGTGTTCTGGGGTGATTTCATTGGAAGGGAATTTTTTGTGATCTGGGGTAATTTCGTTGGAAGCAGGTTTTATGTCCTTTGGAGTCATTTCGTTAAAAGCGAATTTTTCTCTGTTCTGGTGTGATTTCGTTGGAAATGAAGATTTTGTGATCTGGGGTGATTTCGTTGGTAGCGAATTTTTTGTGGTCTGGTGTGATTTCTTTGGAAACAAACTATTTGTGTTCTAGGGTGATTTTGATGGAAGCGAATTTTTTGTGTTCTGGGGTCATTTCGTTGGTAGCGTGTTTTCTATGCTCAGGAGTCATTTCGTTGGAAGCGAATTTTTTGTGTTCTCGGTTGATTTCGATGGAAGCAAATTTTTGAAGTATGGTATCATTTTATTCGAAGCTTGTTTTCTGTACTCTGGAGTCATTTCGTTGGAAGCGAATTTTTTGTGTTCCAGGGTGATTTCGAGGAAGTGAATTTTTTTGTTCTCTGGGATGATTTCTTTGGAAGCGAATATTTGTGTTCTCAGGATATTTCGTTGGAAGCGAATTTTTTGTGTTCTTGGGTAATTTCGTTGGAAGCAAATTTATTTTGTGTTCTATGGTGATTTTGATGGAAGCAAATTTTTGAAGTAGGGGGCCATTTTGTTGGAAGCGTGTTTTCTGTGCTCTGGAGTCATTTCTTTGGAAGTTAATTTTTTGTGCTCTGGGGCAAGTTTGTTGGAAGCGAATATTTTGTGTTCTCGGGTGATTTCGTTGGAAGCGAATTTTTTGTGTTATTGGGTGATTTCGTTGGAAGCGAATATTCATGTTCTCAGAAGATTTCATTGCAAGCAAATTTTTTTTGTGTTCTGGGGTAATTTCGTTGGAAGCGAATTTTTTGTGTTCTCCGTTTTTTTCGATGAAAGCAAATTTTTGAAGTAGGGGGTCATTTCCTTGGAAGCGTGTTTTCTGTGCTCTGGAGTCACTTCATTGGAAGGGAATTTTTGGTGCTTTGGTGTGATTTCTTTGGAAGCGAATTTTTTGTTTTCTGGGGTAATTACGTTGGAAGCGAATTTTTTGTGTTCTAGGGTGATATCGTTGAAAGGGAATTTTTAGTGTTCTGGTGTCATTTCGTTGGAAGCGTGTATTCTGTGCTCTGGATTCATTTCTTTGGAAGCAAATTTTTTGTGTTCTGGGGTGATTTCGTTGGAAGCGAATTTTTGGTGGTCTGGGGTGATTTCGTTGAAAGGGAATTTTTTGTGTTCTGGGGTCATTTCGTTGGAAGCGTGTTTTCTGTGCTCTGGAGTCATTTTGTTGGAAGCGAATTTTTTGTGTCCTGGGGTGATTTCGTTAGAAGCGAATTTTTGTGTTCGGGGGTAATTTCGTTGGAAGCGAATTTTTTGGAAGTATGGGGTGATTTTGTTGAAAGCGTGTTTTCTGTGCTCTGGAGTCATTTCATTGGAAGCAAATTTTTTGTGTTCTGGGTTGATTTCATTGGAAGCAAATTTTTTGTGTTCTGGGGTGATTTCGTTGGAAGGGTGTTTTCTGTGCTCTGGAGTCATTTCGTTGGAAGCGAATTTTTTGTGTTCTGCGGTGATTTCGATGGAAGGAAATTTTTTCCGTTCTGGGGTAATTTTGTGGGAAGCCAATATTTTTGTTCTCAGGTGATTTATGGGAAGGGAATTTTTTGTGCTCTGGGGTGATTTCGTTGGAAGCAAATTTTTTCTATTCTGGGGTAATTTCGTTGGACGTGAATTTTATTGTTCTCAGGTGATTTATTGGAAGGGAATTTTTTGTCTTCTGTGGTTATTTCAATGGAAGCCAATTTTTTATGTTCTAGGGTGATTTCTTTTGAAGCGAATTTTTTGTGTTCTCGGGTCATTTCATTGGTAAATTGTTTTCTGTGCTCTGGAGTCATTTCGTTGGAAGCGAATTTTTTGTGCTCTCGGGTGATTTTTTTGGAATCGATATTTTTGTGTTCTCGGGTGATTTCGTTGAAAGAGAATTTTTTGTGCTCTGGCATGATATCTTTGGAAGCGAATATTTGTGTTCTCATGAGTTTTCGTTGGAAAAGAATTTTTTTGTCTTCTAGGGGTAATATCGTTGGAAGAGAATTTTTTCTGTTCTCCGGTCTTTTCGATGGAAGCAAATTTTGAAATAGTGTGTCATTTCATTGGAAGCATGTTTTCTGTATTCTGGAGTCATTTTGTTGGAAGCGAATTTTTGGTACTCTGTGGTGATTTCGTTGGAAGTGAATTTTTTGTGTTCTCGGGTGATTTCGTTGAAAGGGAATTTTTTGTATTCTGGGGTCATTTCTTTGGCCGCGAATTTTTAGTGTTCTGGGGTCATTTAGTTGGAAGCGTGTTTTCTGTGCTCTGGAGTCATTTCGATGGAAGCGAATTTTTGTGTTCTCGGGTGATTTCTTTGGCCGCGAATTTTTAGTGTTCTGGGGTCATTTAGTTGGAAGCGTGTTTTCTGTGCTTGGAGTCATTTCGATGGAAGCGAATTTTTTGTGCTCTGGGGTGATTTCGTTGGAAGCAAATTTTTTGTGTTCTGGATGATTTTGTTGGAAGCGAATTTTTTGTGTTCTGGGGTAATTTCGTTGGAAGCTAATTTTTTTGTTCTCGGGTGATTTCGATGGAAGCAAATTTTTGGTATGGTATCAATTCGTTCGAAGCGTGTTTTCTGTGCTCTGCAGTCATTTCGTTGGAGCGAATTTTTTGTGTTCTAGGGTGATTTCGTTTAAAGGGAGTTTTTCTGTTCTAGGGTGATTTCGTTGGAAGCGAATTTATTGTGTTCTGGGGTGATTTCGATGGAAGCAAATTTTTTCTGTTCTGTGGTAATTTCTTTGGACGTGAATTTTTTGTGTTCTTGGGTGATTTCGTTGAAAGGGAATTTTTTGTGTTCTTTTGTGATTTCGTTGGAAGCTAATTTTTTTGTGCTCTGTGATGATTTCTTTCGAAGCGAATATTTGTGTTCTCAGGAGATTTCGTTGGAAGCAAATATTTTGTCTTCTGGGGTAATATCGTTGGAAGAGAATTTTTTGTTTTCTCCAGTTTTTTCGATTGAAGCAAATTTTTGAAGTATGGTATCATTTCGTTCGAAGCGTGTTTTCTGTGCTCTGGAGTCATTTCGTAGGAAGCAAATTTTTTGTGTTCTGGGGTGATTTCGTTGGAAGCTAATTTTTTGTGTTCTCGGGTGATTTCGTTGAAAAGGAATGTTTTGTGTTCTAGGGTGATTTCGTTGGCAGCGAATTTTTTTGTGCTCTGGGATGATTTCTTTGGAAGCAAATATTTGTGTTCTCAGGAGATATCTTTGGAAGCTAATTTATTGTGTTCTGGGGTAATTTCGTTGGAAGCAAATTTTTTGTGTTCTGGGGTGATTTCATTGGAAGCGTGTTTTCTGTGCTCTGGAGTCATTTCGTTGGAAGCGAATTTTTTGTGTTCTGCGGTGATTTCGATGGAAGGAAATTTTTTCCGTTCTGGGGTAATTTTGTCTGAAGCCAATATTTTTGTTCTCAGGTGATTTATTGGAAGGGAATTTTTTGTGCTCTGGGGTGATTTTGTTGGAAGCAATTTTTTTCTCTTCTGGGGTAATTTCTTTAGAAGCCAATATTTTTGTTCTCGGGTGATTTTGTTGGAAGGGAATTTTTTGTGCTCTGGGTTGATTTGGTTGGAAGTAAATTTTTTCTATTCTGGGGTAATTTCGTTGGACGTGACTTTTTTTGTTCTCAGGTGATTTCGTTGAAAGTGAATTTTTTTTGCTTTAGGGTGATTTCATTGGATGCGGATTTTTTGTGCTCTGGTGTGATTTCTATGGAAGCGAATATTTGTGTCCTCAGGAGATTTTGTTGGAAGTGAATTTTTTGTGTTCTGGGGTAATTTCGTTGGAAGCAAATTTTTTTGTGTTCTCTGGTTTTTTTGATGGAAGCAAATTTTTATGGTAGGGGGTCATCTCGTTGGAAGTGAAATTTTTTGTGTTCAGGGGTTATTTCGTTGGAAGCGAATGTTTTGTGTTCTGGGGTAATTTGTTTGGAAGCGAATTATTTTGTGTTCTCAGGTGATTTCGATGGAAGCAAATTTTTGAAGTATGGGGACATTTCGTTGGAAGCTATTTTATGTGCTTTGGGGTGATTTCGTTGGAAGCGAATTTCTTGTGTTCAGGGGTAATTTCGTTTGAAGCAAATTTTTTGTGTTCTCGGGTGATTTCGTTGAAAGGGAAGTTTTTGTTTTTGAGGGTGATTTCGTTGGAAGAGAATTTTCTCTGTTCTGGGGTGACTTCGATGGAAGTGAATTTTTTGTGTTCTCCAGTTTTTTCGATGTAAGCAAATTTTTGAAGTAGGGGGTCATTTCGTTATAATCGTGTTTTCTGTGCTTTGGAGTCATTTCGTTGGAAGGGAATTTTTTGCGCTCTGGGGTGATTTCATTGTAAGCGAACTTGTTTGGGCTCTAGGATGATTTCTTTGGAAGCGACTATTTGTGTTCACAGGAGATTTCGTTGGAAGCGAATTTTTTGTGTTCTGTGGTGATTTCTTTGGAAGCAAATTTTTTCTGTTCTGTGGTAATTACGTTGGACGTGAATTTTTTGTTTTCTCTGGTTTTTTTGATGGAAGCAAATTTTTGAAGCAGGGGGTCATTTCGTTGGAAGCGTGTTTTTTGCGCTCTGGAGTCATTTCGTTGGAAGGGAATTTTTTGTGCTCTGGGGTGATTTCGTTGGAAGCGAATTTTTTGTGTTCTGGGGTAATTACGTTGGAAGCGAATTTTTTTGTGTTCTCGGGTGATTTCGTTGGCTGTGAATTTTTAGTGTTCTGGGGTCATTTCGTTGGAAGCGTGTTTTCTGTGCTATGGAGTCATTTTGTTGGAAGCCAATTTTTTGTACTCTGTGTATATTTCGTTGCAAGTGAATTTTTTGTGTTCTCGGGTGATTTCGTTGGCCGCGAATTTTTAGTGTTCTGGGGTCATTTCTTTGGACGCCTGTTTTCTGTGCTCTCGAGTCATTTCGTTGGAAGTGAATTTTTTGTGTTCCGGGCTGATTTCGTTGGAAGCGAATTTTTTGTGTTCTGTGGAAATTTTGTTGGAAGTGAATATTTTGTGTTCTCCGGTTTTTTCGATGGAAGTAAATTTTTGAAGTAGGGGGTCATTTTGTTGGAAGCATGTTTTCTGTGCTCTGGAGTCACTTAGTTGGAAGAGAATTTTTGGTGCTCTGGGTTGATTTCGTTGGAAGCGAATTTTTTGTGTTCTCGGGTGATTTCATTTAAAGGGAATTTTTTGTGTTCTAGGGTGATTTCGTTGGAAGCGCATTTTTTGTTTTCTGGGGTATTTACGTTGGAAGCGAATTTTTTGTGTTCTCGGGTGATTTTGTTTAAAGGAAATTTTTAGTGTTCTGGCATCATTTCATTGGAAGCGTGTTTTCTGTGCTCTGGAGTCATTTCTTTGGAAGCGAATTTTTGGTGCTCTTGGGTGATTTCGTTGGAAGCAAATTTTTTGGGTTCTCGGGTGATTTTGTTGAAAGGGAATTTTTTGTGTTCTGGGCTCATTTCGGTGGAAGCGTGTTTTCTGTGCTCTGGAGTAATTTCGTTGGAAGGGAATTTTTTGTGCTCTGGGGTGATTTCGTTGGAAGCGAATATTTTGTGTTCTCGGGTGATTTCATTGAAAGGGAATTTTTTGTGTTCTAGGGTGATTTCGTTGAAAGTGAATTTTCTGTGTCCTGGGGTGATTTCGATGGAAGTGAATTTTTTGTGTTCTCCGGTTTTTTTGATCGAAGCAAATTTTTGAAGTAGCAGGTCATTTCGTTGGAATCGTGTTTTCTGTGCTCTGGAGTCATTTCGTTGGAAGGGAATTTTTTGTTCTCTGGGATGATTTCGTTGGAAGCGAATTTTTTTGTTCTCGGGTGATTTCGTTGAAAGGGAATTTTTTGTGTTCTCGGGTGATTTCTTTGGCCGCGAATTTTTAGTGTTCTGGGGTCTTTTAGTTGGAAGCATGTTTTCTGTGCTCTGGAGTCATTTTGTAGGAAGCGAATATTTTGTGATCTGGGGTGATTTCGTGGGTAGCAAATTTATTGTATTCTGGGGTGATTTCGATGGAAGCAAAATTTTTCTGTTCTGTGGTAATTTCGTTGGACGTGAATTTTTTGTGTTCTCTGGTGATTTGGTTGAAAGGGAATTTTTTGTGTTCCAGGGTGATTTCGTTGGAAGCGAATTTTTTTGTGCTCTTGGATGATTTCTTTGGAAGCAAATATTTGTGTTCTCAGGAGGTTCGTTGGAAGCGAATTTATTGTGTTCTGGGGTAATTTCGTTAGAAGCGATTTTTTTGTTTTTTCGGGTGATTTCGATGGAAGCAAATTTTTGAAATATGGGGTCATTTCGTTGGAAGCGTGTTTTCTCTGCTCTGGAGTCATTATGTTGGAAGCTAATTTTTTGTGTTCTGGGGTGATTTCGTTGGAAGCCAATATTCGTGTTCTCAGAAGATTTCGTTGGAAGCGAATTTTTGTGTGTTCTGGGGTAATTTCGTTGGAAGCGAATATTTTGTTTTCTCCGGTTTTTTCGATGGAAGCAAATTTTTGAAGCAGGGGGTCATTTCGTTGGAAGTGTGTTTTCTGTGCTCTGGAATCATTTCGTCGGAAGGGTATTTTTGTGTTCTGGGGTGTTTTCATGGAAGCAATTTTTTGTGTTCTGGGGTAATTTCGTTGGAAGCGAATTTTTTATTGTCTGGGGTCATTTGATTGGAAGCTAACATTTGTGTTCTCAGGATATTTCGTTGCAAGCGAATTTTTATGTTCTGGGGTAATTTCGTTGGAAGCGTATTTTTTGCGTTCTCACGTGATTTCTTTGAAAGGGAATTTTTGTGTTCAGTGGTGATTTCGTTGAAATGATTTTTTGTGCTCTGTGATGATATCTTTGGAAGCGAATATTTGTGTTCTCAGGAGATTTCGTTGAAAAAGAATTTTTTGTCTTCTGGGGTAATATCGTTGGAAGAGAATTTTTTTTGATCTCTGGTTTTTTCGATGGAAGCAATTTTTTGAAGTAGGGGGTCATATCGTTGGAAGCGACTTTTTTGTGTTCTCGGGTGATATCGTTGAAAGGGAATTTTTGTGTTCTGGGGTGATTTCGATGGAAGCGAATATTTTTTGCTCTGGGATGATAAGTTTGGAAGCGAATATTTGTGTTCTCAGGAGATTTCATTGCAAAAGAATTTTTTGTCTTCTGGGGTAATGTCGTTGGAAGAGAATTTTTTGTGTTCTCTGGTTTTTTCGATGGAAGCAAATTTTTGAAGTAGTGTGTCATTTCGTTGGAAGCGTGTTTTCTGTGCTCTGGAGTCATTTCGTTGGAAGCGAATTATTTGTGTTCTCGGGTGATTTCCTTGAAAGGGAATTTTTGTGTTCTAGGGTGATTTCTTTGGAAGCGAATTTTTTGTGCTCTGGGATGATATCTTTGGAAGCGAATATTTGTGTTCTCAGGAGATTTCGTTGGAAAAGAATTTTTGTCTTCTGGGGTAATATCGTTGGAAGAGAATTTTTTGTGTTCTCTGGTTTTTTCGATGGAAGCAAATTTTTGAAGTAGTGTGTCAGTTCGTTGGAAGCGTGTTTTCTGTGCTCTGGAGTCATTTCGTTGGAAGCAAATTTTTTGTACTCTGGGGTGATTTAGTTGGAAGCGAATATTTGTGTTCTCAGGAGATTTCGTTGCAAGTGAATTTTTTGTGTTCTGGGGTAAGTTCGTTGGAAGCGTATTTTTTGTGTTCTCACGTGATTTCGTTGGAAGGGAATTTTTGAGTTCTAGGGTGATTTCGTTGAAATGATTTTTTGTGCTCTGGGACGATATCTTTGGAAGCGAATATTTGTGTTCTCAGGAGATTTCGTTGGAAAAGAATTTTTTGTCTTCTGGGGTAATGTCCTTGGAAGAGAATTTTTTGTTTTCTCCGGTTTTTTCGATCGAAGCAAATTTTTGAAGTAGGGGTCATTTCATTGGAAGCACGTTTTCTGTGCTCTGGAGTCTTTTCGATGGAAGCGAATTTTTTGTGCTCTGGGGTGATTTCGTTGTAATCGAATATTTGTGTTCTCAGGAGATTTCGCTGGAAAAGAATTTTTTGTCTTATGGGGTAATGTTGTTGGAAGAGAATTTTTTGTGTTCTCCGGTTTTTTCGATGGATGCAATTTTTTGAAGTAGAGGGTCATTTCGTTGGAAACATGTTTTGGGTGCTGTGGACTCATTTCGTTGGAAGCGAATTTTTTGTGTTGACGCGTGATATCGTTGAAAGGGAATTTTTTGCGTTCTAGTGTGATTTTGTTGGAAGAGAATTTTTTTGTGCTCTGGGATGATATCTTTGGAAGCAAATATTTGTGTTCTCAGGAGAATTCGTTGCAAGCAAATGTTTTGTGTTCTGGGGTAATTTCGTTAGAAGCAAATTTTTTATGTTCTCGGGTGATTTCCTTGAAAGGGAATTTTTGTGTTCTAGGGTGATTTCTTTGGAAGCGAATTTTTTTGTGGTCTGGGATGATATCTTCGGAAGTGAATATTTGTGTTCTCAGGAGATTTCGTTGGAAAAGAAATTTTTCTCTTCTGGGGTAATTTCTTTGGAAGTTAATTTTTTGTGTTCTCGGGTGATTTCCATGGAAGCAAATTTTTGAAGTATGGGATCATTTCGTTGGGGGCATGTTTTCTGTGCTCTGAAGTCATTTCGTTGGAAGCGAATTTTTTGTGTTCTCAGGTGATTTTTTTGAAAGGGAATTTTTTTGTTCTATGGTGATTTCGTTGGAATCAAATTATTTGTGCTCTGGGATGATATCTTTGGAAGCAAATATATGTGTTCTCAGGAGATTTCGTTGGAAAAAATTTTTTGTCTTCTGGGGTAATATCGTTGAAAGAGAATTTTTTGTGTTCTCCTTTTTTTTCGATGGAAGCAAATTTTTGAAGTAGGCGTTCATTTCGTTGGAAGCAAATTTTTTTGTGCTCTGGGGTGATTTCGTTGGAAGCGAATATTTGTGTTCTCAGGAGATTTCGTTGCAAGCGATTTTTTTGTGTTCTGGGTTCATTTCGTTGGAAGCGAATTTTTTGTGTTCTCAGGTGATTTTGTTGAAAGGGAATTTTTATGTTCTAGGGTGATTTCGTTAGAAGTGAATTTTTTGTGCTCTGGGGTGAGTTCGTTGGAAGCGAATATTTGTGTTCTCAGGAGATTTCTTTGAAAGTGAATTTTTTGTGTTCTGGGGTAATTTCGTTGGAAGCGTATTTTTTGTGTTCTCACGTGATTTCTTTGAAAGGGAATTTTTGTGTTCTGGGGTGATTTCGTTGAAATGATTTTTTTGTGCTCTGGGATGATATCTTTGGAAGCAAATATTTGTGTTCTCAGGAGATTTCGTTGGAAAAGAATTTTTTGTCTTCTGGGGTAATAACGTTGGAAGAGAATTTTTTGTGATCTACGGTTTTTTCGATGGAAGCAATTTTTTGGAGTAGGGTGTCATTTCGTTGTAAGTGAATTTTTTGTGCTCTGGTGTGATTTCGTTGGAAGCGAATTTTTTGTGTTCTCGGGTGATATCGTTGAAAGGGAATTTTTGTGTTCTGGGGTGATTTCGTTGGAAGCGAATTTTTTTTGCTCTGGGATGATAACTTTGGAAGCAAATATTTGTGTTCTCAGGAGATTTCGTTGCAAAAGAATTTTTTGCCTTCTGGGGTAATGTCGTTGGAAGAGAATTATTTGTGTTCTCCGGTTTTTTCGATGGAAGCAAATTTTGAAGTAGGGGGTCATTTCGTTGGAAGCATGTTTTTGGTGCTCTGGACTCATTTCGTTGGAAGCGAATTTTTTGTGTTCTCGCGTGATATCGTTGAAAGGTAATTTTTGCATTCTAGTGTGATTTCGTTGGAAGAGAATTTGTTGTGCTCTGGGATGATATCTTTGGAAGCAAATATTTGTGTTCTCAGGAGAATTCGTTGCAAGCAAATGTTTTGTGTTCTGGGGTAATTTCGTTGGAAGCGAATTTTTTGTGTTCTTGGGTGATTTCCTTGAAAGGGAATTTTTGTGTTCTAGGGTGATTTCTTTGGAAGCGAATTTTTTGTGGTCTGGGATGATATCTTTGGAAGCGAATATTTGTGTTCTCAGGAGATTTCGTTGGAAAAGAATTTTTGTCTTCTGGGGTAATATCGTTGGAAGAGAATTTTTTGTGTTCTCTTGTTTTTTCGATGGAAACAAATTTTTGAAGTAGTGTTTCATTTCGTTGGAAGCGTGTTTTCTGTGCTCTGGAGTCATTTCGTTGGATGCAAATTTTTTGTACTCTGGGGTGATTTAGTTGGAAGCGAATATTTGTGTTCTCAGGAGATTTCGTTGCAAGTGAATTTTTTGTGTTCTGGGGTAAGTTCGTTGGAAGCGTATTTTTTGTGTTCTCACGTTATTTCTTTGAAAGGGAATTTTTGTGTTCTGGGGTGATTTGATTGAACTGACTTTTTTGTGCTATGGGATGATATCTTTGGAAGTGAATATGTGTGTTCTCAGGAGTTTTCTTTGGAAAAGAATATTTTGTCTTCCTGAGTAATATTGTTGGTAAAGAATTGTTTGTGTTCTCCGGTTTTTTCGATGGAAGCAATTTTTTGAAGTATGGGGTCATTTCGTTGGAAGCGAATTTTTTGTGTTCTCGGGTGATATCGTTGAAAGGGAATTTTTGTGTTCTAGGGTGATTTCGTTGGAAGCAAATTTTTTGTGCTCGGGGATGATATCTTTGGAAGCGAATATTTGTGTTCTCAGGAGATTTCTTTGGAAAAGAATTTTTTGTCTTTTGGGGTAATGTCGTTGGAAGAGAATTTTTGTGTTCTCCGGTTTTTTCGATCGAAGCAAATTTTTGAAGTAGGTGGTCATTTCGTTGGAAGCATATTTTCTGTCCTCTGGATTCATTTCGGTGGATTAGAATTTTTTGTGCTCTGGGATGATTTCGATGGAAGTGAATATTTGTGTTCTCAGGAGATTTCTTTGCAAGTGAATTTTTTGTATTCTGGGGTAATTTCATTGGAAGAGAATTTTTTGTGTTCTCAGGTGATTTCGTTGGAAGGGAATTTTTGAGTTCTAGGGTGATTTCGTTGAAATGATTTTTTTTGTGCTCTGGGACGATATCTTTGGAAGCGAATATTTGTGTTCTCAGGAGATTTCATTGGAAAAGAATTTTTTGTCTTCCGGGGTAATGTCGATGGAAGAGAATTTTTTGTGTTCTCCGGTTTTTTCGATCGAAGGAAATTTTTGAAGAAGGGGGTCATTTCGTTGGAAGCGTGTTTTCTGTGCTCTGGAGTCATTTCGGTGGAAGCGAATTTTTTGTGCTCTGGGGTGATTTCGATGGAAGCGAATATTTGTGTTCTCAGGAGATTTCATTGCAAGCGAATTTTTTGTTTTCTTGGGTCATTTCGTTGGAAGCGAATTTGTTGTGCTCTGGGATGATATCTTTTGAAACAAATTTTGTGTTCTCAGGAGATTTTGTGGGTAAAGAATTTTTTGTCTTCTGGGTTAATATCTTTGGAATAGAATTTTTTGTGTCCTCGGCTTTTTCGATGGAAGCAAATTTTTGAAGTAGGGGTCATTTCATTGGAAGCATGTTTTCTGTGCTCTGGAGTCATTTCGTTGGAAGCGAATTTTTTGTGTTCTGGGGTGATTTCGTTGTAATCGAATATTTGTGTTCTCAGGAGATTTCGCTGGAAAAGAATTTTTTGTCTTATGGGGTAATGTCGTTGGAAGAGAATTTTTTGTGTTTTCCGGTTTTTTCGATGGAAGAAAATTTTGAAGTAGGGGGTCATTACGTTGGAAGCATGTTTTCTGTGCTCTGGAGTCATTTCGTTGGAAGCGAATTTTTTGTGTTCTCGGGTGATTTCATTGAAAGGGAATTTTTGTGTTCTAGGGTAATTTTGTTGGAAGCAAATTTTTTGGTTTTTCGGGTGATTTTGTTGAAAGGGAATTTTTGCGTTCTAGGGTGATTTCGTTGAAATGATTTTTTTGTGCTCTGGGATGATATCTTTGGAAGCGAATATTTGTGTTCTCAGGACATTTCGTTGGAAAGAATTTTTTTTCTTCTGGGGTAATATCGTTGGAAGAGAATTTTTTGTGTTCTCCGGTTTTTTCGATGGAGGGAAATTTTTGAAGTATGGGGTCATTTCGTTGGAAGCGTGTTTTCATTGCTCTGTAGTCATTTTATTGGAAGCGAATTTTTTGTGCTCTGGGGTGATTTCGTTAGAAGCGAATTTTTTGTGTTCTCGGGTGATATCGTTGAAAGGGAATTTTTGTGTTCTAGGGTGATTTCGTTGGAAGGAAATTTTTTGTGCTCTGGGTTGATATCTTTGGAAGCGAATATTTGTGTTCTCATGAGATTTCATTGGAAAAGAATTTTTTGTCTTCTGGGGTAATGTCGTTGGAAGAGAATTTTTTGTGTTCTCCGGTTTTTTCGATCGAAGCAAAATTTTGAAGTAGGGTGTCATTTCGTTGGAAGCATGTTTTCTGTGCTCTGAAGTCATTTCGGTGGAAGCGAATTTTTTGTATTCTGGTGTGATTTCGATGGAAGCGAATATTTGTGTTCTCAGGAGATTTCATTGCAAGCGAATTTTTTGTGTTCTGGGGTAATTTCGTTGGAACCTAATTTTTTGTGATCTCGAGTTATTTCGTTGAAAGGGAATTTTTGTGTTCTTGTGTGATTTCGTTGGAAGCGAATTTGTTGTGCTCTGGGATGGTATCTTTAGAAGCGAATATTTGTGTTCTCAGGAGATTTCGTTGGAAAAGAAATTATTGTCTTCGGGGGTAATTTCGTTGGAAGCGAATTTTTGTGTTCTTGGGTGATTTCGATGGAAGCATATTTTTGAAGTATGGGATCATTTCATTGGAAGCATGTTTTCTGTGCTCTGGAGTCATTTCGTTGGAGGTGAATTTTTTGTGTTCTGAGGTGATTTCGTTGGAAGCGAATTTTTTGTCTTCTGGGGTAATTTGGTTGGAAGCGAATTTTTTGTGTTCTTCGGTTATTTCGTTGAAAACTGATTTTTTGTGTTCTAGCATGATTTCCTTGGAAGCGAATTTTTTGTGTTCTGGGGTGATTTCGATGGAAGGAAATTTTTTCTGTTCTGTGGTAATTTCGTTGGACGTGAATTTTTTGTGTTCTCGGGAGATTTCATTGAAAGGGAATTTTTTGTGTTCTAGGGTGATTTCGTTGGAAGCAAATTTTTTTGTGCTCTGGTATGATTTTTTGGAAGCAAACATTTGTGTTCCCAGGAGAATTCGTTGGAAACGAATTTTTTGTGTTCTGGGTAATATTGTTGGAAGAGAATTTTTTGTGTTCTGCGGACTTTTCGATGGAAGCAAATTTTTGAAATAGGTGGTCATTTAGTTGGAAGCGTGTTTTCTGTGCTCTGGAGTCATTTCGTTGGAAGCAAATTTTTTGTGCTCTGTGGTGATTTCGTTGGAAGCGAATATTTATGTTCTCAGGAGATTTCGTTGCAAGCGAATTTTTTGTGTTCTCAGGTGATTTCCTTGAAAGGGAATTTTTGTGTTCTAGGGTGATTTTTTTTGAAGAGAAGTTTTTGTGCCCTGGGAAGATATTTTGGAAGCAAGTATTTGTGTTATCAGGAGATTTCGTTGGAAAAGAATTTTTTGTCTTCTGGGGTAATATCGTTGTAAGAGAATTTTTTGTGTTCTCCGGTCTTTTCGATGGAAGCAAATTTTTGAAGTATGGGGTCATTTCTTTGGAAACGTGTTTGCTGTGCTCTGGAGTCATTTCGTTGGAAGCGAATTTTTTGTGTTCTGGGGTGATTTCGTTGGAAGCGAATTTTTTGTGTCCTGCGGTAATTTCGTTGGAAGCAAATTTTTTGTGTTCTGGGGTGATTTCGTTGGAAGCGAATTTTTTGTGTCCTGGGGTAATTTCGTTGGAAGCGAATTTTTTCTGTTCTCGGGTGATTTCGATGGAAGCAAATTTTTGAAGTATGGGATCATTTCGTTGCAAGCGAATTTTTTGTGGTCTGGGATGATATCTTTGGAAGCGAATAATTGTGTTCTCAGTAGATTTCGTTGGAAAAGAAATTTTTGTCTTCGGGGGTAATTTCTTTGGAAGTTAATTTTTTTGTGTTCTCGGGTGATTTCCATGGAAGCAAATTTTTGAAGTATGAGATCATTTCGTTGGAGGCATGTTTTCTGTGCTCTGGAGTCATTTCGTTGGAAGCGAATTTTTTGTGTTCTTGGGTGATTTCGTTGAAAGGGAATTTTTGTGTTCTAGGGTGATTTTGTTGGAAGCAATTTTTTGTGCTCTGGGATGATAAATTTGGAAGCGAATATTTGTGTTCTCAGGAGATTTCGTTGGAAAAGAATTTATTGTCTTCTGGGGTAATATCGTTGGAAGAGAATTTTTTGTGTTCTCCGGTCTTTTCGATGGAAGCAAATTTTTGAAGTAGGGGGTCATTTCGTTGGAAGCGAATTTGTTGTGTTCTTGGGTGAATTCGTTGAAAGCAAATTTTTTCTGTTCTCGGGTGATTTTGTTGGAAGCGTGTTTTCTGTGCTCTGGAGTCATTTCGTTGGAAACCAATTTTTTGTACTCTGGGGTGATTTCGTTGGAAGCGAATATTTGTGTTCTCAGAAGATTTCTTTGGAAGCGAATTTTTTGTGTTCTGGGCTGATTTCGTTGGAAGCGAATTTTTTGTGTTCTGTGGTAATTTCATTGGAAACGAATTTTTTGTGTTCTGGGGTGATATCGATGGTAGCAAATTTTTGAAGTATGGGGTCATTTCGTTGGAAGCGTCTTTTCTATGCTCTGGAGTCATTTCTTTGGAAGCCAATTTTTTGTGTTCTGGGCTGATTTCGTTGGAAGCGAATTTTTTGTGTTCTGGGGTAATTTCGTTGGAAGCGAATTTTTTCTGTTTTCAGGTGATTTCGATGGAAGCAAATTTTTGAAATATGGGATCATTTCGTTGGAAGCGAATTTGTTGTGTTCTCGGGTGAATTCGTTGAAAGAAAATTTTTTCTGTTCTCGGGTGATTTCGTTGGAAGTGTGTTTTCTGTGCTCTGGAGTCATTTCGTTGGAAGCCAATTTTTTGTACTCTGGGGTGATTTCGTTGGAAGCGAATATTTGTGTTCTCAGAAGATTTCGTTGGAAGCGAATTTTTGTGTTCTGGGGTGATTTCGTTGGAAGCGAATTTTTCATTCTCTGGTATGATATATCTGGAAGCGAATATTTGTGTTCTCAGTTGATTTCGTTTTAAAAGAAATTTTTGTCTTCTTTGGTAATTTCGTTGGAGTCAATTTTTTGTGTTCTCGGGTGATTTCGTTGAAAGGGAATTTTTGTGTTCTAGGTTGATTTCGTTGGAAGTGAATTTTTTGTGCTCTGGGGTGATTTGGTTGGAAGCGAATTTTTTGTCTTCTGAGGTGATTTCGATGGAAGCGATTTTTTTATGTTCTAGGGTGATTTCGTTGGAAGGGAATTTTTTGTGTTCTGGGGTCATTTCATTGGAAGCCTGTTTTCTGTGCTCTGGAGTCATTTCGTTGGAAGCGAATTTTTTGTGTTCTCGGGTGATTTCATTGAAAGGGAATTTTTGTGTTCTAGGTTGATTTTTTTGGAAGCGAATTTTTTGTGCGCTGGGATGATATCTTTGGAAGCGAATATTTGTGTTCTCAGGAGATTTCATTGGAAAAGAATTTTTTGTCTTCTGGGGTAATATGGTTGGAAGACAATTTTTTGTGTTCTCCGGTTTGTTCGATGCAAGCAATCTTATGAAGTATGGGGTCATTTCGTTTGAAGAGTTTGTTCTGTGCTCTGGAGTCATTTCATTGGAAGCGAATTTTTTGTGCTCTGGGGTGATTTCGTTGGAAGCGAATTTTTTGTATTCTCAGGTGATTTCTTAGAAAGGGAATTTTTGTGTTTTAGGGTGATTTCGTTGGAAGCGAATTTTTTTGTGCTCTGGGATGATATCTTTGGAAGTGAATATTTGTGTTCTCCAGAGATTTCGTTGGAAAAGAATTTTGGTCTTGTGGGGTAATATCGTTGGAAGAGTTTTTTTTGTGTTCTAGCGTGATTTCGTTGGAAGCGAATTTTTTGTGTTCTCGGGTGATTTTGATGGAAGCAAATTTTTTTTGTTCTGTGGTAATTTCGTTGGAAGCGAATTTTTTGTGTTTTCAGGTGATTTCGTTGAAAGGGAATTTTTGTGTTCTAGAGTGATTTCTTTGGAAGCGAATTTTTTGTGCTTTGGGATGATATCTTTGGAAGCGAATATTTGTGTTCTCAGGAGGTTTCGCTGGAAAAGAATTTTTTGTCTTCTGGGGTAATATCGTTGGAAGCGAATTTTTTGTGCTCTGTGGTGATTTCGTTGGAAGTGAATTTTTGTGTTCTCAGGAGATTTCGTTGCAAGCGAATTTTTTGTGTTCTGGGTTGATTTTGTTGGAAGCAAATTTTTTGTGTTCTCGGGTGATTTCGATGGAAGCAAATTTTTTCTGTTCTGTGCTAATTTCGTTGGAAGCGAATTTTTTGTGTTTTCGTGTGATTTCTTTGAAAGGGAATTTTTGTGTTCTAGGGTGATTTCGTTGGAAGCGAATTTTTTCTACTCTGTTATGATATCTTTGGAAGCGAATATTTGTGTTCTCAGGAGATTTTGCTGGAAAAGAATTTTTTGTCTTCTGGGGTAACATCGTTGGAAGCAAATTTTTTGTTTTCTCCGGTTTTTTGGATGGAAGCACATTTTTGAAGTAGGCAGTCATTTCTTTGGAAGCGTGTTTTCTGTGCTCTGGAGTCATTTCGTTGGAAGTGAATTTTTTGTGCTCTGGGGTGATTTCGTTTGAGGCGAATTTTTTGTGTTCGGGGGTCATTTCATTGGAACCGTGCTTTCTGTGCTCTGTAGTCATTTCGTTGGAAGCGAATTTTTTGTGCTCTGTGGTGATTTCTTTGGAAGTGAATTTTTGTGTTCTCAGGAGATTTCGTTGCAAGCGAATTTTTTGTGTTCTGGGTTGATTTCGTTGGAAGCGAATTTTTTGTGTTCTCGGGTGATTACGATCGAAGCAAATTTTTTCTGTTCTGTGCTAATTTCGTTGGAAGCATATATTTTGTGTTCTCGGGTGATTTCTTTGAAAGGGAATTTTTGTGTTCTATGTTGATTTCGTTGGAAGTGAATTTTTTGTGCTCTGGGATGATAATTTTGAGAGCGAATATTTGTTTTCTCAGGAGAATACTTTGGAGAATAATTTTTTTTCTCCTAGGGTAATATCGGTGGAAGATAATTTTTTGGGTTCTCTGGTCTTTTCCATGGTAGCAAATTTTTGAAGTAAGGGGTCATTTCGTTGGAAGCGTGTTTTCTATGCTCTGGAGTCATTTCTTTGGAAGCCAATTTTTTGTGCTCTGGGGTGATTTCGTTGGAAGCGAATTTTTTGTGCTCTGGGATGATATCTTTGGAAGCGAATATTTGTGTTCTCAGGAGATTTTGTTGGAAAAGAATTTATTGTCTTCTGGGGTAATATCGTTGGAAGAGAATTTTTTGTGTTCTTCGGTCTTTTCGATGGAAGCAAATTTTTGAAGTAGGGGGTCATTTCTTTGGAAGCGTGTTTTCTGTGCTCTGGAGTCATTTCGTTGGAAGTGAATATTTTGTGTTCTTGGGTGATTTCGTTGAAAGCGAATATTTGTGTTCTCAGGAGATTTCTTTGCAAGCGAATTTTTTTGTGTTCTGGGCTGATTTCGTTGGAAGCGAATTTTTTGTGTTCTGTGGTAATTTCATTGGAAGCAAATTTTTTGTGTTCTGGGGTGATTTCGATGGTAGCAAATTTTTGAAGTATGGGGTCATTTCGTTGGAAGCGTGTTTTCTATGCCCTGGAGTCATTTCTTTGGAAGCGAATTTTTGTGCTCTGGGCTGATTTCGTTGGAAGCGAATTTTTGTGTTCTCAGGAGATTTCGTTGCAAGCGAATTTTTTGTGTTCTGGGTTGATTTCATTGGAAGCGAATTTTTTGTGTTCTCGGGTGATTTCATTGAAAGGGATTTTTTGTATTCTAGGGTGATTTCGTTGGAAGCAAGTTTTTTGCTCTGGGATGATAATTTTGAGACGAATATTTGTTTTCTCAAGAGATTTCGTAGGAAAAGGATTTTTTGTCTCCTGGGGTAATATCGTTGGAAGAGAATTTTTTGTGTTCTCCGGACTTTTCGATGGTAGCAAATTTTTGAAGTAGGGGGTCATTTCTTTGGAAGCGTTTTTTCTATGCTCTGGAGTCATTTCTTTGGAAGCCAATTTTTTGTGCTCTGGGGTGATTTCGTTGGAAGCCAATATTTGTGTTCTCAGGAGATTTCGTTGCAAGCCAATTTTTTGTGTTCAGGGGTAATTTCGTTGAGAGAGAATTTTTTGTGTTCTCAGGTGATCTCGATGGAAACAAATTTTTGAAGTAGGGGGTAATTGCGTTGGAAGCGTTTTTTCTGTGCTCTGGAGTCATTTCGTTGGAAGCAAATTTTTTGTGTTCTGGGGTGATTTCGTTGGAAGCGAATTTTTGTGTTCTGGGGTCCTTTCATTGGAAGCATGTTTTCTGTGCTTTGGAGTCATTTCATTGGAAGTGAATATTTTGTGCTCTCTGGTGATATTTTTGGAAGCGAATTTTTTGTGTTCTCAGGTGATTTCGATTATAGCTCATTTTTTTGTGTTCTAGCGTGATTGCGTTGGAAGCGAATTTTTTGTGTTCTGGGGTGATTTCGATGGAAGCAAATTTTTTCTGTTCTGTGGTAATTTTGTTGGAAGTGAACTTTTAGTGTTCTCGGGTGATTTCCTTGAAAGCGAATTTTTTGTGTTCTAGGGTGATTTTGTTGGAAGCGAATTTTTTTGTTCTCTGGGATGAATTCTTTGGAAGCGAATATTTGTGTTATCAGGAGATTTCGTTGGAAACGAATTTTTTGTGTTCCGGGGTAATTTCTTTGGACGCGAATTTTTTGTGTTCTTGGGTGATTTCAAAGGAAGCAAATTTTTGAAATATGGGGTCATTTCGTTGGAAGCGTGTTTTCTGTGCTCTGGAGTCATTTCGTTGGAAGCGAATTTTTTGTACTCTGGGGTGATTTCGTTCGAAGCGAATTTTTTGTGCTCTGGGGTGATTTGTTTGGAAGCGAATTTTTTGTCTTCTGTGGTGAATTCGATGGAAGGGAATTTTTATGTTTTAGGGTGATTTCGTTGGAGGCGAATTTTTTGTGTTCAGGGGTCATTTCATTGGAAGCATGCTTTCTGTGATCTGGAGTCATATCTTTGGAAGCAAATTTTTTGTGTTCTCGGGGGATTTCGTTGAAAGGGAATTTTTGTGTTCTAGGGTGATTTCTTTGGAAGCGATTTTTTTCTACTCTGTGATGATATCTTTGGAAGCAAATATTTGTGTTCTCAGGAGATTTCGATGGAAAAGAATTTTTTGTCTTCTGGGGTAATATCGTTGGAAGAGATTTTTTGTGTTCTCCGGTTTTTTCGATGGAAGCAAATTTTTGAAATATCAGGTCATTTCTTTGGAAGCGTGTTTTCTGTGCTCTGGAGTCACTTCGTTGGAAGCGAATTTTTTGTGTTCTGAGTTTATTTCGTTGGACGCGAATATATGTGTTTTTCGGAAGATTTCGTTGCAAGCAAATTTTTTGTATTCTGGGGTAATTTCGTTGGAAGCAAATTTTTTGTGTTCTCGGGTGATTTCGTTGAAATCGATTTTTTTATGTTCTAGGGTGATTTCGTTGGAAGGGAATTTTTTGTGCTCTTGGGTGATTTGGTTGGAAGTGAATTTTTTGTCTTCTGTGGTGATTTCGAAGGCAGCGAGTGTTTTATATTCTAGGGTGATTTCGTTGGAAGGGAATTTTTTGTGTTCTGGGGTCATTTCATTGGAAGCGTGTTTTGTGTGCTCTGGAGTCATTTCATTGGAAGCAAATTTTTTTGTGCTCTGGGGTGATTTCGTTGGAAGCGAATATTTGTGTTCTCAGGAGATTTCGTTGCGAGGGAATTTTTTGTGTTCTGGGTTCCTTTCATTGGAAGCATGTTTTCTGTGCTTTGGAGTCATTTCATTGGAAGCGAATATTTTGTGCTATCTGGTGATTTTGTTGGAAGCGAATTTTTTGTGTTCTCAGGTGATTTCGTTTATAGCTCATTTTTTGTGTTCTAGCGTGATTGCTTTGGAAGCGAATTTTTTGTGTTCTGGGGTGATTTCGATGGAAGCAAATTTTTTCTGTTCTGTGGTAATTTTGTTGGAAGTGAATTTTAGTGTTCTCGGGTGATTTCGTTGAAAGCGAATTTTTTGTGTTCTAGGGTGATTTTGTTGGAAGCGAATTTTTTTGTGCTCTGGGATGATTTCTTTGGAAGCGAATATTTGTGTTATCAGGAGATTTCGTTGGAAGCGAATTTTTTGTGTTCTGGGGTAATTTCTTTGGACGCAAATTTTTTGTGTTCTTGGGTGATTTCAATGGAAGCAAATTTTTGAAATATCTGGTCATTTCATTGGAAGCGTGTTTTCTGTGCTCTGGAGTCATTTCGTTGGAAGCGAATTTTTTCTGCTCTGGGGTGATTTCGTTCGAAGCGAATTTTTTTGTGCTCTGGGGTTATTTGGTTGGAAGCGAATTTTTTGTCTTCTGTGGTGATTTCGATGGAAGCGAATTTTTTATGTTTTAGAGTGATTTCGTTGGAGGCGAATTTTTGTGTTCTCAGGAGAATTCGTTGCAAGCGAATTTTTTGTGTTCTGGGGTAATTTCATTGAAAGGGAATTTTTTATGTTCTACGGTGATTTCGTTGGAAGCGAATTTTTTGTCTTTTGTGGTGATTTCGAAGGAAGCGAATTTTTTGTCTTCTATGGTGATTTCGATGGAAGCCAATATTTTATGTTCTAGGGTGATTTCGTTGAAAGCGAAATTTTTGTGTCCTGGGGGCATTTCATTGGAAGCATGTTTTCTGTGCTCTGGAGTCAATTTGTTGGAAGCGAATTTTTTGTGCTCTGGGATGATTTCTTTAGAAGTGAATATTTGTGTTCTCAGAAGATTTCATTGGAAGCGAATTTTTTTGTGTTCTGGGGTCATTTCTTTGGAAATGAATTTTTTGTGTTCTCTGGTTTGTTTGACGGAAGCAAATTTTTGAAGGAGGGGGTCATTACGTTGGAAGCGTGTTTTCTGTGCTCTCGAGTCATTTCGTTAGAAGCGAATTTTTTGTCCTCTGGAGTGATTTCATTGGAAGCAAATTTTCTGTGTTCTCATGTGATTTCCTTGAAAGGGAATTTTTTGTGTTCTGGGGTCATTTTGTTGGAAGCGAATTTTTTGTGCTCTGGGATGTTTTCTTTGGAAGCGAATATTTGTGTTCTCAAGAGATTTCGTTGCAAGTGAATTTTTTGTGTTCTGTTGTAATAATCATTGAAAGGGAATTTTTTATGTTCTATTGTGATTTCGTTGGAATCAAATTTTTTGTGCTCTGGAGTGATTTGGTTGGAAGCGAATTTTTTGTTTTCTATGGTGATTTCGATGGAAGCGAATTTTTTATGTTCGAGGGTGATTTCGTTGAAAGTGATTTTTTTGTGTTTTGGAGTCACTTCTTTGGAAGCGTGTTTTCTGTGCTCTGGAGTCATTTTGTTGGAAGCGAATTTTTTGTGCTCTGGGATGTTTTCTTTGGAAGAGAATGTTTGTGTTCTCAGGAGATTTTGTTGGAAGCGAATTTTTTGTGTTCTGGGGTAATTTCGATGGAATAGAAATTTTTGTGCTCTCAGGACTTTTCGATGGAAGGAAATTTTTGAAGTAGGGAGTCATTTCGTTGGAAGCGAATTTTTTGTGTTCTGGGGTGATTTCGTTGAAAGGGAAATTTTGGTGTCCTGGGGTGATTTCTTTGGAAGCGAATTTTTTGTGCTCTGGGATGTTTTTGGAAGCGAATATTTGTGTTCTCAGGAGATTTCGTTGCAAGCGAATTTTTTCTAATCTGGGGTCATTTTGTTGGAAGCAAATTTTTTGTGTTCTGGGGTGATTTCGTTGGAAGCGAATATTTTGTGTTCTGGGGAGATTTCGTTGGAAGCGAATATTTGTGTTCTCAGAAGATTTTGTTGCAAGCGAATTTTTTCTGTTCTCCTGTTTTTTCGATGGAAGTAAATTTTTGAAGTAGGAGGTCATTTTGTTGGAAGCATGTTTTCGGAGCTCTGGAGTCATTTCGTTGGAAGCGAATTTTTTGTGCTCTGGGTTGATTTCGTTGGAAGCGAATTTTTTGTGTTCTGGGGTGATTTCGTTGAAAGGGAAATTTTGGTGTCCTGGGATGATTTCGTTGGAAGCGAATTTTCTGTGCTCTGGGATGTTTTCTTTGGAAGCGAATATTTGTGTTCTCAGGAGATTTCGTTGCAAGCGAATTTTTTGTGTTCTGGGGTAATTTCGATGGAATAGAAATTTAATGTGCTCTCAGGATTTTTCAAAGGAAGCAAATTTATGAAGTAGGGAATCATTTCTTTGGAAGCTTGTTTTCTGTGCTATGGAGTCATTTCTTTGGAAGCGAATATTTTGTTCTCTGGGGTGATTTCGTTGGCAGCGCATTTTTTGTGTTCTGGGATATTTTAGTTGGAAGTGAATTTTTTGTGTTCACAGGGGATTTCGATAGAAGCCAATTTTTGAAGTATGGGATCATTTCCTTGGAAGCGTGTTTTCTGTGCTCTGGAGTCATTTCGTTGGAAGAGAATTTTTTGTGGTCTGGGGTGATTTTGTTGGAAGCGAAATTTTTTTGTTCTAGGGTAATTTCATTGGAAGCGAATTTCTTATGTTCTGGGGTAATTTCGATGGACGTGAGTTTTTTGTGTTCTCGTGTGATTTCTTTGAAAGGAAATTTTTTTATGTTCTAGGGTTACTTTGTTGGAAGCGAAATTTTTTGTGCTCTAGGATGATTTCTTTAGAAGTATTTGTGTTCTCAGAAGTTTTCGTTGGAAGTGAATTTTTTGTGTTCTGGGGTCATTTCTTTGGAAATGAATTTTTTGTGTTCTCCGGTTTGTTTGATGGAAGCCAATTTTTGAAGTATGGGATCATTTCCTTGGAAGCGTGTTTTCTGTGCTCTGGAGTCATTTCGTTGGAAGAGAATTTTTTGTGGTCTGGGGTGATTTTGTTGGAAGCGAAATTTTTTTGTTCTAGGGTAATTTCATTGGAAGCAAATTTCTTATGTTCTGGGGTAATTTCGATGGACGTGAGTTTTTTGTGTTCTCGTGTGATTTCTTTGAAAGGAAATTTTTTTATGTTCTAGGGTTACTTTGTTGGAAGCGAAATTTTTTGTGCTCTAGGATGATTTCTTTAGAAGTATTTGTGTTCTCAGAAGTTTTCGTTGGAAGCGAATTTTTTGTGTTCTGGGGTCATTTCTTTGGAAATGAATTTTTTGTGTTCTCCGGTTTGTTTGATGGAAGCAAATTTTTGAAGGAGGGGGTCATTTCGTTGGAAGCGTGTTTTCTGTGCTCTGGAGTCTGTTCGTTGGAAGCGAATTTTTGGTCCTCTGGTGTGATTTCCTTGGAAGCGAATTTTTTGTGTTCTTGGGTGATTTCGTTGAAAGGGAATTTTGGGTGTTCTGGGGTGATTTCTTTGGAAGCGAATTTTTTGTGCTCTGGGATGTTTTCTTTGGAAGCAAATATTTGTGTTCTCAGGAGATTTCATTGCAAGCGAATTTTTTGTGTTCTGGGGTAATTTCATTGAAAGGGAATTTTTTATTTTCTAGGTTGATTTCGTTGGAAGCAAATTTTTTGTGCTCTGGAATGATTTGGTTGGAAGCGAATTTTTTGTCTTCTATGGTGATTTCGATGGAAGCGAATTTTTTATGTTCTAGGGTGATTTCGTTGAAACCAAATTTTTTGTGTTCTGGAGTCATTTCATTGGAAGCGTGTTTTCTGTGCTCTGGAGTCATTTTGTTGGAAGCGAATTTTTTGTGCTCTGGGTTGATTATGTTGGAAGCGAATTTTTTGTATTCTCGTGTGATTTCGTTGAAAGGGAATTTTTTGTGTTCTAGGGTGATTTTGTTGGAAGCGAATTTTTTGTGCTCTGGGATGATTTCTTTAGAAGTGAATATTTGTGTTCTCAGAAGATTTCATTGGAAGAGAATTTTTTGTGTTCTGAGGTCATTTCTTTGGAAATGAATTTTTCGTGTTCTCTGGTTTGTTTGATGGAAGCAAATTTTTGAAGGAGGGGGTCATTTCGTTGGAAGCGTGTTTTCTGTGCTCTGGAGTCATTTCGTTAGAAGCGATTTTTTGTCCTCTGGAGTGATTTCGTTAGAAGCGAATTTTTTGTGTTCTCGGGTGATTTCCTAGAAAGGGAATTTTTTGTGTTCTGGGGTCATTTCGTTGTAAGCGAATTTTTTGTGCTCTGGGGTGATTTCGTTGGTAGCGCATTTTCTGTGTTCTGGGATAATTTCGTTGGAAGTGAATTTTTTGTGTTCTCGGGTGATTTCGATGGAAGCCAATTTTTGAAGTATGGGATCATTTCCTTGGAAGCATGTTTTCTGTGCTCTGGAGTCATTTCATTGGAAGAGAATTTTTTGTGCTCTGGGGTGATTTTGTTGGAAGCGAAATTTGTGTGTTCTAGGGTAATTTCGTTGGAAGCGAATTTCTTGTGTTCTGGGGGAATTTCGTTGGACGTGAATTTTTTGTGTTCTCGGGTGATTTCTTTGAAAGGAAATTTTTTATGTTCGAGGGTGATTTTGTTGGAAGCGATTTTTTTGTGCTCTGGAATGATTTCTTTAGAAGTGAATATTTGTGTTCTCAGAAGATTTCGTTGGAAGCGAATTTTTTTGTGTTCTGGGGTCATTTCTTTGGAAATGAATTTTTTTTGTGTTCTCCGGTTTGTTTGATTGAAGCAAATTTTTGAAGGAGGGGGTCATTTCGTTGGAAGTGTGTTTTCTGTGCTCTGGAGTCTGTTCGTTGGTAGCGAATTTTTTGTGTTCTCGGGTGATTTCATTGAAAGGGAATTTTTGTATTCTAGGGTGATTTCGTTGAAATGATTTTTATGTGCTCTGGGATGATATCTTTGGAAGAGAATATTTGTGTTCTCAGGAGATTTCTTTGGAAAAGAATTTTTTGTCTTTTGGGGTAATGTCGTTGGAAGAGAATTTTTGTGTTCTCCGGTTTTTTCGATGGAAGCAAATTTTTGAAGTAGGGGGTCATTTCGTTGGAAGCGTGTTTTCTGTGCTCAGGAGTCATTTCGTTGGAAGCGAATTTTTTGTGCTCTGGGGAAATTTTGTTGGAAGCGAATTTTTGTGTTCTCACGTGATTTCTTTGAAAGGGAATTTTTGTGTTCTAGGGTGATATCGTTGGAAGCGAATTTTCTGTGCTCTGGGATGATATCTTTGGAAGCGAATATTTGTGTTCTCAGGTGATTTCGTTGGAAAAGAATTTTTTGTCTACTGGGGTAATGTCGTTTGAAGCGAATTTTTTGTGTTCTCCGGTTTTTTGGATGGAAGCAAATTTTGAAGTAGGGTGTCATTTCGTTGGAAGCATGATTTCTGTGCTCTGGAGTCATTTCGGTGAAGCGAATTTTTTTGGGTTCTCGGGTGATTTCCTTGAAAGGGAATTTTTGCGTTCTAGGTTGATTTCGTTGAAATGATTTTTTTGGGCTCTGGGATGATATCTTTGGAAGCGAATATTTGTGTTCTCAGGAGATTTCGTTGGAAAAGAATTTTTTGTTTTCTCGGGTAATATCATTGGAAGAGAATGTTTTGTGTTCTCCGGGTTTTCGATGGAAGCAAATATTTGAAATAGGGGGTCATTCCTTTGGAAGCGTGTTTTCTGTGCTCAACAGTCATTTCATTGGAAGCAAATTTTTTGTGCTCTGGGGTGATTTCGTTGGAAGCCAATTTTTTGGGTCTCGGGTGATTTCGTTGAAAGGGAATATTTGCTTTCTAGGGTGATTTCGTTGGAAGCGAATTTTTTGGGTCTCCGGTGATTTCGTTGAAAGGGAATATTTGCGTTCTAGGGTGATTTCATTGGAAGCGAATTTTTTGTGCTCTGGAGTCATTTCGTTGGAAGTGAATTTTTTGTGCTTTTTTTGTGATTTCGTTGGAAGCGAATATTTGTGTTCTTAGGAGATTTCGTTGCAAGTGATTTTTTTGTGTTCTGGGATAATTTCGTTGGAAGCGAATTTTTTGTGTTCTCGGGTGATTTCGTTGAAAGGGAATTTTTGCATTCTTGGGTGATTTCGTTGGAATCGAATTTTTTGTGCTCTGGGATGATATCTTTGGAAGCGAATATTTGTATTCTCAGGAGATTTCGTTGCAAGCGAATTTTTTGTGTTCTGGGGTAATATCGTTCGAAGCGAATTTTTTGTGTTCTCTGGTGTTTCCGATGAAAGCAAATTTTTTAAGTAGGGGCTCACTTGTTTGGAAGCATGTTTTCTGTGCTCTGGAGTCATTTCGTTGGAAGCAAATTTTTTGTGCTCTGAGATGATATCGTTGGAAGCGAATATTTGTGTTCTCAGGATATTTCATTGGAAAAGAATTTTTTGTCTTCTGGGGTAATATCGTTGGAAGAGAATTTTTTGTGTTCTCCAGTTGTTTCGATGGAAGGAAATTTTTGAAGTATTGGGTCATTTCGTTGGAAGCGTGTTTTCTGTGCTCTGCAGTCATTTCGTTGGAAGCGAATTTTTTGTGCTCTGTTGTGATTTCGTTGGAAGCGAATATTTGTGTTCTCAGGAGATTTCGTTGCAAGTGAATTTTTTGTGTTCTGGGGTAATTTCGTTGGAAACGAATTTTTTGTGCTCTGAGATGATATCGTTGGAAGCGAATATTTGTGTTCTCAGGAGATTTCGTTGCAAGCGAATTTTTTGTGTTCTGGAGTAATTTCTTTTTAAGCGAATTTTTTCTTTTCTCGGGTGATTTCGTTGAAAGGGAATTTTTGTGTTCTAGGGTGATTTCGTTCAAAGAGAATTTTTTGTGCTCTGAGATGATATCTTTGGAAGCGAATATTTGTGTTCTCAGGAAATTTCGTTGGAAGCGAATTTTTTGTCTTCTGGGGTAATTTCGTTGGAAGCGAATTTTTTGTGTTCTCGGGTGATTTCCTTGAAAGGGAATTTTTGCGTTCTAGGGTGATTTCATTGGAAGCGAATTTTTTGTGCTCTGGGATGATATCTTTGGAAGCGAATATTTGTGTTCTCAGGAGATTTCGTTTGAAAAGAATTTTTTGTCTTCTGGGGTAATATCGTTGGAAGAGAATTTTTTTGTGTTCTCCTGTTTTTTCGATGGAAACAAATTTTTGAAGTAGGGGGTCAGTTCGTTGGAAGCGTGTTTTCTGTGCTCTGGAGACATCGTTGGAAGCAAATTTTTTGTGCTCTGAGGTGATTTCGTTGGAAGTGATTTTTTGGGTTCTCGGGTGATTTTGTTGAAAGGGAATTTTTGTGTTCTGGGGTGATTTCTTTGAAATGATTTTTTTGTGTTCTGGCATGATATCTTTGGAAGAGAATATTTGTGTTCCCAGGAGATTTCGTTGGAAAAGATTTTTTTGTCTTCTGGGGTAATGTCGTTTGAAGCGAATTTTTTGTGTTCTCCGGTTTTTTGGATGGAAGCAAATTTTGAAGTAGGGTGTCATTTCCTTGGACGCATGATTTCTATGCTCTGGAGTCATTTCATTGAAGCCAATTTTTTGTGTTCTCGGGTGATTTCCTTGAAAGGGAATTTCTGCGTTCTAGGGTGATTTCGTTGAAATGATTTTTTTTTGCTCTAGGATGATTTCTTTGGAAGCGAATATTTGTGTTCTCAGGAGATTTCGTTGCAAAAGAATTTTTTGTTTTCTGGGGTAATATCGTTGGAAGAGAATTTTTGTGTTCTCCGGTTTTTTCGAAGGAAGCTAATTTTTGAAGTAGGGGGTCATTTCTTTGGAAGCATGTTTTCTGTACTCTGGAGTCATTTCGTTGAAAGCGAATTTTTTGTACTCTGTGGTGATTTCGTTGGAAGCGAATTTTTTGTGCTCTAGGGTGATTTCGATGGAAGCGAATATTTGTGTTCTCAGAAGATTTCATTGCATGCGAATTTTTTGTGTTCTGGGGTAATTTTGGTGGAACCAAATTTTTTGTGTTCTCGCGTGATTGCGTTGAAAGGGAATTTTTGTGTTCTCGGGTGATTTCGTTGGAAGCGAATTATTTGTGCTCTGGGATGATATCTTTGGAAGCAAATATTTGTGTTCTCAGAAGATTTCGTTGGAAAAGAATTTTTTGTCTTCTGGTGTAATGTCGTTTGAAGCGAATATTTTGTGTTCTCTGGTTTTTTGGATGGGAGCAAATTTTGAAGTAGGGTGTCATTTCGTTGGAAGCATGATTTCTGTGCTCTGGAGTCTTTTCGTTGAAACGAATTTTTTGTGTTCTCGGGTGATTTCCTTGAAAGGGAATTTTTGCGTTCTAGGTTGATTTCATTGAAATGATTTTTTTGTGCTCTGGGATGATATCTTTGGAAGCGAATGTTTGTGTTCTCAGGAGATTTCGTTGGAAAAGAATTTTTTGTTTTCTGGGGTAATATCGTTGGAAGAGAATGTTTTGTGTTCTCCGGTTTTTTCGATGGAAGCAAATTATTGAAGTATGGGGTCATTTCTTTGGAAGCTTGTTTTCTGTGCTCTGGAGTCATTTTGTTCGAATCAAATTTTTTGTGCTCTGGGGTGATTTCGTTGGAAGTGAATATTTTTGTTCTTAGGATATTTCGTTGCAAGTGAATTTTTTGTCTTCTGGGGTAATGTTGGAAGAAAATTTTTTGTGTTTCTCTGTTTTTTCGATGGAAGCAAATTTTGAAGTAGGGTGTCATTTCATTGGAAGCGAATTTTTTGTGTTCCTGGGTGATTTCGTTGAAAGGGAATTTTTGTGTTTTAGGGTGATTTCGTTGGAAGGGAATTTTTGTGTTCTAGGGTGATTTCGTTGGAAGCGAACTTATTGTGCTCTGGGATGATATCTTTGGAAGTGAATATTTGTGTTCTCGGGAGATTTCTTTGGAAAAGAATTTTTTGTCTTCTGGGGTAATATCGTTGGAAGTAAATTTTTTATTTTCTCCGGTTTTTTCGATGGAAGCAAATTTTTGAAGTAGGGGGTCCTTTCGTTGGAAGCGTGTTTTCTGTGCTCAGGAGTCATTTCGTTGGAAACGAATTTTTCGTGCTCTGGGCTGATTTCTTTGGAAGTGATTTTTCTTGTGTTCTCGGGTGATTTCAATGGAAGCGAATTTTTCATGTTTTAGGGTTATTTCTTTAGAAGCACATATTTGTGATCCCGAGTGATTTAGATGGAAGCAAATTTCTTCCGTTCTGGGGCAATTTCTTAGGAAGCCAATATTTTAGTTCTAGGATGATTTTTTTGGAAGGGAATTTTTTGTGCTCTGGTTTGATTTGGTGGGAAGTACATATTTTCTGTTCTGGGGCAATTTCGTTGGACACGAATTTTTTGTGTTCTAGGGTGATTTCTTTGGATGAGAATAGTTGTGTTCTCAGGAGAATTCGTTGGACACGAATTTTTTGTGTTCTCATGTAATTTCGTTGGAAAAGAATTTTTAGTGTTTTCTGGTCTTTTCGACGGAAGGAAATTTTTGAAGTATGGGGTCATTTCGTTGGAAGCGTGTTTTCTGTGCTGTGGAGTCATTTTGTTAGAAGCGAATTTTTTGTACTCTGGGGTGATTTCGTTGGAAGCGAATTTTTTGTGTTCTCGGTTGATTTTGTGAAAGGGAATTTTTGTGTTCTAGGGTGATTTCGTTGGAAGCGAATTTTTTGTGCTCTGGGATGTTTTCTTGGGAAGCGAATTTTGTGTTCTCAGGAGATTTTGTTGGAAAAGAAATTTTTGTCTTCGGGGGTACTTTCGTTGGAAGCGAATTTTTTCTGTTCTGGAGTGATTTCGTTGGAAGTGAATTTTTTGTCTACTGGGGTAATTTCATAGGATGCGAATTTTTTGTGTTCTCGGGTGATTTCGTTGAAAGCTAATTTTTTGTGTTCTAGCATGATTTCGTTGGAAGCGAATTTTTTGTGTTCTGGGGTGATTTCGATGGAAGGAAATTTTTTCTGTTCTTTGGTAATTTCGTTGGAAGCGTGTTTTCTGTGCTCAGGAGTCATTTCGTCGGAAGCTAATTTTTTGTGCTCTGGGGTGATTTCGTTGGAAGCTAATATTTGTGTTCTCAGGAGATTTCATTGCAAGAAAATTTTTTGTGTTCTGGGGTGATTTTTTTGGAAGCGAATTTTTTGTGTTCTCGGGTGATTTCGTTGAAAGGGAATTTTTGTGTTCTAGTGTGATTTCGTTGGATGCGAATTTTTTGTGCTCTGGGATGATTTCATTGGAAGCGAATATTTGTGTTCTCAGGAGTATTCGTTGTATGCGAATTTTTGGTGTTCTGGGGTGATTTCGTTGGAAGGGAATTTTTGTGTTCTAGGGTGATTTCTTTGAAAGCGAATTTTTTGTGCTCTGGGATGATATCTTCGGAAGCGAATATTTTTTTTCTCAGGAGATTTCATTGGAAAAGAATTTTTTGTCTTCTGGAGTAATATCGTTGGAAGAGAATTTTTTGTGTTCTCCGGTTTTTTCGATGGAAGCAAATTTTAGAAGTAGGGGGTCATTTCCTTGGTTGCGTGTTTTCTGTGTTCTGAAGTCATTTCTTTGGAAGCTAATTTTTTGTGCTCTGGGGTGATTTCGTTGGAAGCGAATTTTTTCTGTTCTCGGGTGATTTCTTTGAAAGGGAATTTTTGTGTTCTAGGGTGATTTCGTTGGAAGCAAATTTTTTGTGCTCTGGGATGATATCCTTGGAAGCGAATATTTGTGTTCTCAGGAGATTTCGTTGGAAAAGAATTTTTTGTCTTCTGGTGTAATATACTTAGAAAAGAATTTTTTGTGTTCTCCGGTCTTTTCGATGGAAGCAAATATTTGAAGTATGGGGTCATTTCATTGGAAGCGTGTTTTCTGTGCTCTGGAGTCATTTCGTTGGAAGCAAATTTTTTGTGCTCTGGGGTGATTTCGTTGGAAGCGAATTTTTTGTGCTCTGGGATGTTTTCTTTGGAAGCAAATATTTGTGTTCTCAGGAGATTTCGTTGCAAGCGAATTTTTTGTGTTCTGGGGTAATTTCATTGAAAGGGAATTTTTTATTTTCTAGGTTGATTTCGTTGGAAGCAAATTTTTTGTGCTCTGGAGTGATTTGGTTGGAAGCGAATTTTTTGTCTTCTATGGTGATTTCGATGGAAGCGAATTTTTTATGTTCTAGGGTGATTTCGTTGAAACCAAATTTTTTGTGTTCTGGAGTCATTTCATTGGAAGCGTGTTTTCTGTGCTCTGGAGTCATTTTGTTGGAAGCGAATTTTTTGTGCTCTGGGTTGATTATGTTGGAAGCGAATTTTTTGTATTCTCGGGTGATTTCGTTGAAAGGGAATTTTTTGTGTTCTAGGGTTTTTTTGTTGGAAGCGAATTTTTTGTGCTCTGGGATGATTTCTTTAGAAGTGAATATTTGTGTTCTCAGAAGATTTCATTGGAAGAGAATTTTTTGTGTTCTGGGGTCATTTCTTTGGAAATGAATTTTTTGTGTTCTCTGGTTTGTTTGATGGAAGCAAATTTTTGAAGGAGGGGGTCATTTCGTTGGAAGCGTGTTTTCTGTGCTCTGGAGTCATTTCGTTAGAAGCGATTTTTTGTCCTCTGGAGTGATTTCGTTAGAAGCGAATTTTTTGTGTTCTCGGGTGATTTCCTAGAAAGGGAATTTTTTGTGTTCTGGGGTCATTTCGTTGTAAGCGAATTTTTTGTGCTCTGGGGTGATTTCGTTGGTAGCGCATTTTCTGTGTTCTGGGATAATTTCGTTGGAAGTGAATTTTTTGTGTTCTCGGGTGATTTCGATGGAAGCCAATTTTTGAAGTATGGGATCATTTCCTTGGAAGCGTGTTTTCTGTGCTCTGGAGTCATTTCATTGGAAGAGAATTTTTTGTGCTCTGGGGTGATTTTGTTGGAAGCGAAATTTGTGTGTTCTAGGGTACTTTCGTTGGAAGCGAATTTCTTGTGTTCTGGGGGAATTTCGTTGGACGTGAATTTTTTGTGTTCTCGGGTGATTTCTTTGAAAGGAAATTTTTTATGTTCGAGGGTGATTTTGTTGGAAGCGATTTTTTTGTGCTCTGGGATGATTTCTTTAGAAGTGAATATTTGTGTTCTCAGAAGATTTCGTTGGAAGCGAATTTTTTTGTGTTCTGGGGTCATTTCTTTGGAAATGAATTTTTTTGTGTTCTCCGGTTTGTTTGATTGAAGCAAATTTTTGAAGGAGGGGGTCATTTCGTTGGAAGTGTGTTTTCTGTGCTCTGGAGTCTGTTCGTTGGTAGCGAATTTTTTGTGTTCTCGGGTGATTTCATTGAAAGGGAATTTTTGTATTCTAGGGTGATTTCGTTGAAATGATTTTTATGTGCTCTGGGATGATATCTTTGGAAGAGAATATTTGTGTTCTCAGGAGATTTCTTTGGAAAAGAATTTTTTGTCTTTTGGGGTAATGTCGTTGGAAGAGAATTTTTGTGTTCTCCGGTTTTTTCGATGGAAGCAAATTTTTGAAGTAGGGGGTCATTTCGTTGGAAGCGTGTTTTCTGTGCTCAGGAGTCATTTCGTTGGAAGCGAATTTTTTGTGCTCTGGGGAAATTTTGTTGGAAGCGAATTTTTGTGTTCTCACGTGATTTCTTTGAAAGGGAATTTTTGTGTTCTAGGGTGATATCGTTGGAAGCGAATTTTCTGTGCTCTGGGATGATATCTTTGGAAGCGAATATTTGTGTTCTCAGGTGATTTCGTTGGAAAAGAATTTTTTGTCTACTGGGGTAATGTCGTTTGAAGCGAATTTTTTGTGTTCTCCGGTTTTTTGGATGGAAGCAAATTTTGAAGTAGGGTGTCATTTCGTTGGAAGCATGATTTCTGTGCTCTGGAGTCATTTCGGTGAAGCGAATTTTTTTGGGTTCTCGGGTGATTTCCTTGAAAGGGAATTTTTGCGTTCTAGGTTGATTTCGTTGAAATGATTTTTTTGGGCTCTGGGATGATATCTTTGGAAGCGAATATTTGTGTTCTCAGGAGATTTCGTTGGAAAAGAATTTTTTGTTTTCTCGGGTAATATCATTGGAAGAGAATGTTTTGTGTTCTCCGGGTTTTCGATGGAAGCAAATATTTGAAATAGGGGGTCATTCCTTTGGAAGCGTGTTTTCTGTGCTCAACAGTCATTTCATTGGAAGCAAATTTTTTGTGCTCTGGGGTGATTTCGTTGGAAGCCAATTTTTTGGGTCTCGGGTGATTTCGTTGAAAGGGAATATTTGCTTTCTAGGGTGATTTCGTTGGAAGCGAATTTTTTGGGTCTCCGGTGATTTCGTTGAAAGGGAATATTTGCGTTCTAGGGTGATTTCATTGGAAGCGAATTTTTTGTGCTCTGGAGTCATTTCGTTGGAAGTGAATTTTTTGTGCTTTTTTTGTGATTTCGTTGGAAGCGAATATTTGTGTTCTTAGGAGATTTCGTTGCAAGTGATTTTTTTGTGTTCTGGGATAATTTCGTTGGAAGCGAATTTTTTGTGTTCTCGGGTGATTTCGTTGAAAGGGAATTTTTGCATTCTTGGGTGATTTCGTTGGAATCGAATTTTTTGTGCTCTGGGATGATATCTTTGGAAGCGAATATTTGTATTCTCAGGAGATTTCGTTGCAAGCGAATTTTTTGTGTTCTGGGGTAATATCGTTCGAAGCGAATTTTTTGTGTTCTCTGGTGTTTCCAATGAAAGCAAATTTTTTAAGTAGGGGCTCACTTGTTTGGAAGCATGTTTTCTGTGCTCTGGAGTCATTTCGTTGGAAGCAAATTTTTTGTGCTCTGAGATGATATCGTTGGAAGCGAATATTTGTGTTCTCAGGATATTTCATTGGAAAAGAATTTTTTGTCTTCTGGGGTAATATCGTTGGAAGAGAATTTTTTGTGTTCTCCAGTTGTTTCGATGGAAGGAAATTTTTGAAGTATTGGGTCATTTCGTTGGAAGCGTGTTTTCTGTGCTCTGCAGTCATTTCGTTGGAAGCGAATTTTTTGTGCTCTGTTGTGATTTCGTTGGAAGCGAATATTTGTGTTCTCAGGAGATTTCGTTGCAAGTGAATTTTTTGTGTTCTGGGGTAATTTCGTTGGAAACGAATTTTTTGTGCTCTGAGATGATATCGTTGGAAGCGAATATTTGTGTTCTCAGGAGATTTCGTTGCAAGCGAATTTTTTGTGTTCTGGAGTAATTTCTTTTTAAGCGAATTTTTTCTTTTCTCGGGTGATTTCGTTGAAAGGGAATTTTTGTGTTCTAGGGTGATTTCGTTCAAAGAGAATTTTTTGTGCTCTGAGATGATATCTTTGGAAGCGAATATTTGTGTTCTCAGGAAATTTCGTTGGAAGCGAATTTTTTGTGTTCTGGGGTAATTTCGTTGGAAGCGAATTTTTTGTGTTCTCGGGTGATTTCCTTGAAAGGGAATTTTTGCGTTCTAGGGTGATTTCATTGGAAGCGAATTTTTTGTGCTCTGGGATGATATCTTTGGAAGCGAATATTTGTGTTCTCAGGAGATTTCGTTTGAAAAGAATTTTTTGTCTTCTGGGGTAATATCGTTGGAAGAGAATTTTTTTGTGTTCTCCTGTTTTTTCGATGGAAACAAATTTTTGAAGTAGGGGGTCAGTTCGTTGGAAGCGTGTTTTCTGTGCTCTGGAGACATCGTTGGAAGCAAATTTTTTGTGCTCTGAGGTGATTTCGTTGGAAGTGATTTTTTGGGTTCTCGGGTGATTTTGTTGAAAGGGAATTTTTGTGTTCTGGGGTGATTTCTTTGAAATGATTTTTTTGTGTTCTGGCATGATATCTTTGGAAGAGAATATTTGTGTTCCCAGGAGATTTCGTTGGAAAAGATTTTTTTGTCTTCTGGGGTAATGTCGTTTGAAGCGAATTTTTTGTGTTCTCCGGTTTTTTGGATGGAAGCAAATTTTGAAGTAGGGTGTCATTTCCTTGGACGCATGATTTCTATGCTCTGGAGTCATTTCATTGAAGCCAATTTTTTGTGTTCTCGGGTGATTTCCTTGAAAGGGAATTTCTGCGTTCTAGGGTGATTTCGTTGAAATGATTTTTTTTTGCTCTAGGATGATTTCTTTGGAAGCGAATATTTGTGTTCTCAGGAGATTTCGTTGCAAAAGAATTTTTTGTTTTCTGGGGTAATATCGTTGGAAGAGAATTTTTGTGTTTTCCGGTTTTTTCGAAGGAAGCTAATTTTTGAAGTAGGGGGTCATTTCTTTGGAAGCATGTTTTCTGTACTCTGGAGTCATTTCGTTGAAAGCGAATTTTTTGTACTCTGTGGTGATTTCGTTGGAAGCGAATTTTTTGTGCTCTAGGGTGATTTCGATGGAAGCGAATATTTGTGTTCTCAGAAGATTTCATTGCATGCGAATTTTTTGTGTTCTGGGGTAATTTTGGTGGAACCAAATTTTTTGTGTTCTCGCGTGATTGCGTTGAAAGGGAATTTTTGTGTTCTCGGGTGATTTCGTTGGAAGCGAATTATTTGTGCTCTGGGATGATATCTTTGGAAGCAAATATTTGTGTTCTCAGAAGATTTCGTTGGAAAAGAATTTTTTGTCTTCTGGTGTAATGTCGTTTGAAGCGAATATTTTGTGTTCTCTGGTTTTTTGGATGGGAGCAAATTTTGAAGTAGGGTGTCATTTCGTTGGAAGCATGATTTCTGTGCTCTGGAGTCTTTTCGTTGAAACGAATTTTTTGTGTTCTCGGGTGATTTCCTTGAAAGGGAATTTTTGCGTTCTAGGTTGATTTCATTGAAATGATTTTTTTGTGCTCTGGGATGATATCTTTGGAAGCGAATGTTTGTGTTCTCAGGAGATTTCGTTGGAAAAGAATTTTTTGTTTTCTGGGGTAATATCGTTGGAAGAGAATGTTTTGTGTTCTCCGGTTTTTTCGATGGAAGCAAATTATTGAAGTATGGGGTCATTTCTTTGGAAGCTTGTTTTCTGTGCTCTGGAGTCATTTTGTTCGAATCAAATTTTTTGTGCTCTGGGGTGATTTCGTTGGAAGTGAATATTTTTGTTCTTAGGATATTTCGTTGCAAGTGAATTTTTTGTCTTCTGGGGTAATGTTGGAAGAAAATTTTTTGTGTTTCTCTGTTTTTTCGATGGAAGCAAATTTTGAAGTAGGGTGTCATTTCATTGGAAGCGAATTTTTTGTGTTCCTGGGTGATTTCGTTGAAAGGGAATTTTTGTGTTTTAGGGTGATTTCGTTGGAAGGGAATTTTTGTGTTCTAGGGTGATTTCGTTGGAAGCGAACTTATTGTGCTCTGGGATGATATCTTTGGAAGTGAATATTTGTGTTCTCGGGAGATTTCTTTGGAAAAGAATTTTTTGTCTTCTGGGGTAATATCGTTGGAAGTAAATTTTTTATTTTCTCCGGTTTTTTCGATGGAAGCAAATTTTTGAAGTAGGGGGTCCTTTCGTTGGAAGCGTGTTTTCTGTGCTCAGGAGTCATTTCGTTGGAAACGAATTTTTCGTGCTCTGGGCTGATTTCTTTGGAAGCGATTTTTCTTGTGTTCTCGGGTGATTTCAATGGAAGCGAATTTTTCATGTTTTAGGGTTATTTCTTTAGAAGCACATATTTGTGATCCCGAGTGATTTAGATGGAAGCAAATTTCTTCCGTTCTGGGGAAATTTCTTAGGAAGCCAATATTTTAGTTCTAGGATGATTTTTTTGGAAGGGAATTTTTTGTGCTCTGGTTTGATTTGGTGGGAAGTACATATTTTCTGTTCTGGGGCAATTTCGTTGGACACGAATTTTTTGTGTTCTAGGGTGATTTCTTTGAATGAGAATAGTTGTGTTCTCAGGAGAATTCGTTGGACACGAATTTTTTGTGTTCTCATGTAATTTCGTTGGAAAAGAATTTTTAGTGTTTTCTGGTCTTTTCGACGGAAGGAAATTTTTGAAGTATGGGGTCATTTCGTTGGAAGCGTGTTTTCTGTGCTGTGGAGTCATTTTGTTAGAAGCGAATTTTTTGTACTCTGGGGTGATTTCGTTGGAAGCGAATTTTTTGTGTTCTCGGTTGATTTTGTGAAAGGGAATTTTTGTGTTCTAGGGTGATTTCGTTGGAAGCGAATTTTTTGTGCTCTGGGATGTTTTCTTGGGAAGCGAATTTTGTGTTCTCAGGAGATTTTGTTGGAAAAGAAATTTTTGTCTTCGGGGGTACTTTCGTTGGAAGCGAATTTTTTCTGTTCTGGAGTGATTTCGTTGGAAGTGAATTTTTTGTCTACTGGGGTAATTTCATAGGATGCGAATTTTTTGTGTTCTCGGGTGATTTCGTTGAAAGCTAATTTTTTGTGTTCTAGCATGATTTCGTTGGAAGCGAATTTTTTGTGTTCTGGGGTGATTTCGATGGAAGGAAATTTTTTCTGTTCTTTGGTAATTTCGTTGGAAGCGTGTTTTCTGTGCTCAGGAGTCATTTCGTCGGAAGCTAATTTTTTGTGCTCTGGGGTGATTTCGTTGGAAGCTAATATTTGTGTTCTCAGGAGATTTCATTGCAAGAAAATTTTTTGTGTTCTGGGGTGATTTTTTTGGAAGCGAATTTTTTGTGTTCTCGGGTGATTTCTTTGAAAGGGAATTTTTGTGTTCTAGTGTGATTTCGTTGGATGCGAATTTTTTGTGCTCTGGGATGATTTCATTGGAAGCGAATATTTTTGTTCTCAGGAGTATTCGTTGTATGCGAATTTTTGGTGTTCTGGGGTGATTTCGTTGGAAGGGAATTTTTGTGTTCTAGGGTGATTTCTTTGAAAGCGAATTTTTTGTGCTCTGGGATGATATCTTTGGAAGCGAATATTTTTTTTCTCAGGAGATTTCATTGGAAAAGAATTTTTTGTCTTCTGGAGTAATATCGTTGGAAGAGAATTTTTTGTGTTCTCCGGTTTTTTCGATGGAAGCAAATTTTAGAAGTAGGGGGTCATTTCCTTGGTTGCGTGTTTTCTGTGTTCTGAAGTCATTTCTTTGGAAGCTAATTTTTTGTGCTCTGGGGTGATTTCGTTGGAAGCGAATTTTTTCTGTTCTCGGGTGATTTCTTTGAAAGGGAATTTTTGTGTTCTAGGGTGATTTCGTTGGAAGCAAATTTTTTGTGCTCTGGGATGATATCCTTGGAAGCGAATATTTGTGTTCTCAGGAGATTTCGTTGGAAAAGAATTTTTTGTCTTCTGGTGTAATATACTTAGAAAAGAATTTTTTGTGTTCTCCGGTCTTTTCGATGGAAGCAAATATTTGAAGTATGGGGTCATTTCATTGGAAGCGTGTTTTCTGTGCTCTGGAGTCATTTCGTTGGAAGCAAATTTTTTGTGCTCTGGGGTGATTTCGTTGGAAGCGAATTTTTTGTGCTCTGGGATGTTTTCTTTGGAAGCAAATATTTGTGTTCTCAGGAGATTTCGTTGCAAGCGAATTTTTTGTGTTCTGGGGTAATTTCATTGAAAGGGAATTTTTTATTTTCTAGGTTGATTTCGTTGGAAGCAAATTTTTTGTGCTCTGGAGTGATTTGGTTGGAAGCGAATTTTTTGTCTTCTATGGTGATTTCGATGGAAGCGAATTTTTTATGTTCTAGGGTGATTTCGTTGAAACCAAATTTTTTGTGTTCTGGAGTCATTTCATTGGAAGCGTGTTTTCTGTGCTCTGGAGTCATTTTGTTGGAAGCGAATTTTTTGTGCTCTGGGTTGATTATCTTGGAAGCGAATTTTTTGTATTCTCGGGTGATTTCGTTGAAAGGGAATTTTTTGTGTTCTAGGGTTTTTTTGTTGGAAGCGAATTTTTTGTGCTCTGGGATGATTTCTTTAGAAGTGAATATTTGTGTTCTCAGAAGATTTCATTGGAAGAGAATTTTTTGTGTTCTGGGGTCATTTCTTTGGAAATGAATTTTTTGTGTTCTCTGGTTTGTTTGATGGAAGCAAATTTTTGAAGGAGGGGGTCATTTCGTTGGAAGCGTGTTTTCTGTGCTCTGGAGTCATTTCGTTAGAAGCGATTTTTTGTCCTCTGGAGTGATTTCGTTAGAAGCGAATTTTTTGTGTTCTCGGGTGATTTCCTAGAAAGGGAATTTTTTGTGTTCTGGGGTCATTTCGTTGTAAGCGAATTTTTTGTGCTCTGGGGTGATTTCGTTGGTAGCGCATTTTCTGTGTTCTGGGATAATTTCGTTGGAAGTGAATTTTTTGTGTTCTCGGGTGATTTCGATGGAAGCCAATTTTTGAAGTATGGGATCATTTCCTTGGAAGCGTGTTTTCTGTGCTCTGGAGTCATTTCATTGGAAGAGAATTTTTTGTGCTCTGGGGTGATTTTGTTGGAAGCGAAATTTGTGTGTTCTAGGGTAATTTCGTTGGAAGCGAATTTCTTGTGTTCTGGGGGAATTTCGTTGGACGTGAATTTTTTGTGTTCTCGGGTGATTTCTTTGAAAGGAAATTTTTTATGTTCGAGGGTGATTTTGTTGGAAGCGATTTTTTTGTGCTCTGGGATGATTTCTTTAGAAGTGAATATTTGTGTTCTCAGAAGATTTCGTTGGAAGCGAATTTTTTTGTGTTCTGGGGTCATTTCTTTGGAAATGAATTTTTTTGTGTTCTCCGGTTTGTTTGATTGAAGCAAATTTTTGAAGGAGGGGGTCATTTCGTTGGAAGTGTGTTTTCTGTGCTCTGGAGTCTGTTTGTTGGTAGCGAATTTTTTGTGTTCTCGGGTGATTTCATTGAAAGGGAATTTTTGTATTCTAGGGTGATTTCGTTGGAAGCGAATTTTTTGTGCTCTAGGGTGATTTCGTTAGAAGCGAATTTTTTGTGTTCTCTCATGATTTCTTTGAAAGGAAATTTTTGTGTTCTGGGGTGATTTCGTTGAAATGATTTTTATGTGCTCTGGGATATCTTTGGAAGAGAATATTTGTGTTCTCAGGAGATTTCTTTGGAAAAGAATTTTTGGTCTTCTGGGGTAATATCGTTGGAAGCGAATTTTTTATGTTCTCCGGTTTTTTCGATGGAAGCAAATTTTTGAAGTAGGGGGTCATTTCGTTGGAAGCGTGTTTTCTGTGCTCAGGAGTCATTTCGTTGGAAGCGAATTTTTTGTGCTCTGGGGAAATTTTGTTGGAAGCGAATTTTTGTGTTCTCACGTGATTTCTTTGAAAGGGAATTTTTGTGTTCTAGGGTGATATCGTTGGAAGCGAATTTTCTGTGCTCTGGGATGATATCTTTGGAAGCGAATATTTGTGTTCTCAGGTGATTTCGTTGGAAAAGAATTTTGTCTTCTGGGGTAATATCGTTGGAACAGAATTTTTTGTGTTCTCCGGTTTTTACGATGGAAGCAATTTTTTGAAGTACGGGGTCATTTCGTTGGAAGCGCGTTTTCTGTGCTCAGGAGTCATTTCGTTGGGAGGAAATTTTTTGTGCTCTGAGGTGATTTCGTTGGAAGCGAATTTTTTGGGTTCTCGGGTGATTTTGTTGAAAGGGAATTTTTGTGTTCTGGGGTGATTTCGTTGAAATGATTTTTTTTGTGTTCTGGGATGATATCTTTGGAAGAGAATATTTGTGTTCCCAGGAGATTTCGTTGGAAAAGAATTTTTTGTCTACTGGGGTAATGTCGTTTGAAGCGAATTTTTTGTGTTCTCCGGTTTTTTGGATGGAAGCAAATTTTGAAGTAGGGTGTCATTTCGTTGGAAGCATGATTTCTGTGCTCTGGAGTCATTTCGGTGAAGCGAATTTTTTTGTGTTTTCGGGTGATTTCCTTGAAAGGGAATTTTTGCGTTCTAGGTTGATTTCGTTGAAATGATTTTTTTGGGCTCTGGGATGATATCTTTGGAAGCGAATATTTGTGTTCTCAGGAGATTTCGTTGGAAAAGAATTTTTTGTTTTCTCGGGTAATATCATTGGAAGAGAATGTTTTGTGTTCTCCGGGTTTTCGATGGAAGCAAATATTTGAAATAGGGGGTCATTTCTTTGGAAGCGTGTTTTCTGTGCTCAACAGTCATTTCATTGGAAGCAAATTTTTTGTGCTCTGGGGTGATTTCGTTGGAAGCCAATTTTTTGGGTCTCGGGTGATTTCGTTGAAAGGGAATATTTGCTTTCTAGGGTGATTTCGTTGGAAGCGAATTTTTTGGGTCTCCGGTGATTTCGTTGAAAGGGAATATTTGCGTTCTAGGGTGATTTCATTGGAAGCGAATTTTTTGTGCTCTGGAGTCATTTCGTTGGAAGTGAATTTTTTGTGCTTTTTTGTGCTTTCGTTGGAAGCGAATATTTGTGTTCTCAGGAGATTTCGTTGCAAGTGAATTTTTTGTGTTCTGGGGTAATTTCGTTGGAAGCGAATTTTTTGTGTTCTCGGGTGATTTCGTTGAAAGGGAATTTTTGCATTCTTGGGTGATTTCGTTGGAATCGAATTTTTTGTGCTCTGTGATGATATCTTTGGAAGCGAATATTTGAATTGTCAGGAGATTTCGTTGCAAGCGAATTTTTTGTGTTCTGGGGTAATATCGTTCGAAGCGAATTTTTTGTGTTCTCTGGTGTTTCCGATGAAAGCAAATTTTTTAAGTAGGGGCTCATTTGTTTGGAAGCATGTTTTCTGTGCTCTGGAGTCATTTCGTTGGAAGCAATTTTTTTGTGCTCTGAGATGATATCGTTGAAAGCGAATATTTGTGTTCTCAGGATATTTCATTGGAAAAGAATTTTTTGTCTTCTGGGGTAATATCGTTGGAAGAGAATTTTTTGTGTTCTCCAGTTGTTTCGATGGAAGGAAATTTTTGAAGTATTGGGTCATTTCGTTGGAAGCGTGTTTTCTGTGCTCTGCAGTCATTTCGTTGGAAGCGAATTTTTTGTGCTCTGTTGTGATTTCGTTGGAAGCGAATATTTGTGTTCTCAGGAGATTTCGTTGCAAGTGAATTTTTTGTGTTCTGGGGTAAGTTCGTTGGAAACGAATTTTTGTGCTCTGAGATGATATCGTTGGAAGCGAATATTTGTGTTCTCAGGAGATTTCGTTGCATGCGAATTTTTTGTGTTCTGGAGTAATTTCTTTGGAAGCGAATTTTTTCTTTTCTCGGGTGATTTCGTTGAAAGGGAATTTTTGTGTTCTAGGGTGATTTCGTTCAAAGAGAATTTTTTGTGCTCTGAGATGATATCTTTGGAAGCGAATATTTGTGTTCTCAGGAAATTTCGTTGGAAGCGAATTTTTTGTGTTCTGGGGTAATTTCGTTGGAAGCGAATTTTTTGTGTTCTCGGGTGATTTCCTTGAAAGGGAATTTTTGCGTTCTAGGGTGATTTCATTGGAAGCGAATTTTTTGTGCTCTGGGATGATATCTTTGGAAGCGAATATTTGTGTTCTCAGGAGATTTCGTTGGAAAAGAATTTTTTGTCTTCTGGGGTAATATCGTTGGAAGAGAATTTTTTGTGTTCTCCTGTTTTTTCGATGGAAACAAATTTTTGAAGTAGGGGGTCAGTTCGTTGGAAGCGTGTTTTCTGTGCTCTGGAGACATCGTTGGAAGCAAATTTTTTGTGCTCTGAGGTGATTTCGTTGGAAGTGATTTTTTTGGGTTCTCGGGTGATTTTGTTGAAAGGGAATTTTTGTGTTCTGGGGTGATTTCTTTGAAATGATTTTTTTGTGTTCTGGCATGATATCTTTGGAAGAGAATATTTGTGTTCCCAGGTGATTTCGTTGGAAGCGAATTTTTTGTGCTCTAGGGTGATTTCGATGGAAGCGAATATTTGTGTTCTCAGAAGATTTCATTGCAAGCGAATTTTTTGTGTTCTGGGGTAATTTTGGTGGAACCGAATTTTTTGTGTTCTCGGGTGATTTCGTTGAAAGGGAATTTTTGTGTTCTAGTGTGATTTCGTTGGAAGCGAATTTTTTGTGTTCTCGGGTGATTTTGTGAAAGGGAATTTTTGTGTTCTAGGGTGATTTTGTTGGAAGCGAATTTTTTGTGCTCTGGGATGTTTTCTTTGGAAGCGAATTTTGTGTTCTCAGGAGATTTCGTTGGAAAAGAAATTTTTGTCTTCGGGGGTAATTTCGTTGGAAGCGAATTTTTTCTGTTCTGGAGTGATTTCGTTGGAAGTGAATTTTTTGTCTACTGGGGTAATTTCATAGGATGCGAATTTTTTGTGTTCTCGGGTGATTTCGTTGAAAGCTAATTTTTTGTGTTCTAGCATGATTTCGTTGGAAGCGAATTTTTTGTGTTCTGGGGTGATTTCGATGGAAGGAAATTTTTTCTATTCTTTGGTAATTTCGTTGGAAGCGTGTTTTCTGTGCTCAGGAGTCATTTCGTCGGAAGCTAATTTTTTGTGCTCTGGGTTGATTTCGTTGGAAGCGAATATTTGTGTTCTCAGGAGATTTCGTTGGAAAAGAATTTTTTGTCTTCTGGTGTAATATACTTAGAAAAGAATTTTTTGTGTTCTCCGGTCTTTTCGATGGAAGCAAATATTTGAAGTATGGGTTCATTTCGTTGGAAGCGTGTTTTCTGTGCCCTGGAGTCATTTCGTTGGAAGCAAATTTTTTGTGCTCTGGGGTGATTTCGTTGGAAGCGAATATTTGTGCTCTCAGGAGATTTCATTGCAAGCTAATTTTTTCTGTTCTGGGGTGATTTCTTTGGAATCGAATTTTTTGTTTTCTCTGGTGATTTCGTTGAAAGGGAATTTTTGTGTTCTAGGGTGATTTCTTTGGAAGCAAAGTTTTTGTGCTCTGGGATGATATCTTTGGAAGCGAATATTTGTGTTCTCGGGACATTTCTTTGGAAGCGAATTTTTTGTGTTCTGGTGTAATTTAGTTAGAAACGAATTTTTTGTGTTTTCCAGTCTTTTCGATGGAGCAAATTTTTGAAGTAGAGGGTCATTTCGTTGGAAGCATGTTTTCTGTGCTGTGGAGTCATTTTGTTGGAAGCGAATTTTTTGTACTCTGTGGTGATTTCGTTGGAAGCGAACATTTGTGTTCTCAGGAGATTTCGTTGCAAGCGAATTTTTGGTGTTCTTATGTGATTTCATTGGAAGAGAATTTTTTTGTTCTAGGGTGATTTCTTTGGAAGCAAATTTTTTGTGCTCTGGGATGATAAGATTGGAAGCCAATATTTGTGTTCTCAGGAGATTTCATTGGAAAAGAATTTTTTGTCTTCTGGGGTAATATCGTTGGAAGAGAATTTTTTGTGTTCTCCGATTTTTTCGATGGAAGCAAATTTTAGAATTACGGGGTCATTTCGTTCGATGGATGTTTTCTGTGTTCTGGAGTCATTTCTTTGGAAGCTAATTTTTTGTGCTCTGGGGTGATTTCGTTGGAAGCGAATTTTTTGTGTTCTCGGGTGATTTTTTTGAAAGGGAATTTTTGTGTTCTAGGGTGATTTCATTGGAAGCGAATTTTTTGTGTTCTCTGGTGATTTTTTTGAAAGGGAATTTTTGTGTTCTAGGGTGATTTCATTGGAAAAGAATTTTTTGTCTTCTGGGGTAATATCGTTAGAAGAGAATTTTTTGTGTTCTCCGGTCTTTTCGATGGAAGCAAATTTTGAATTATGGGGTCATTTTGTTGGAAGAGTGTTTTCTGTGCTCTGGAGTCATGTCGTTGGAAGCGAATTTTTTGTGCTCTGGGGTGATTTTGTTGGAAGCGAATATTTGTGTTCTCTGGAGATTTCGTTGCAAGCGAATTTTTGTGTTCTGGAGTAATTTATTTGGAAGCGAATTTTTTGGGTTCTCGGGTTATTTCTTTGAAAGGGAATTATTGTGTTCTAGGGTGATTTCGTTTGAAGCGAATTCTATGTGCTCTGGGATGATATATTTGGAAGCGAATATTCGTGTTCTCGGCATATTTCGTTGGAAAAGAATTTTTTGTTTTCTGGGGTAATATCGTTGGAAGAGAATTTTTTGTGTTCTCCGGTTTTTTCGATGGAAGCAAATTTTTGAAGTAGGGGGTCATTTCGTTGGAAGTGTGTTTTCTGTGCTCTGGAGTCATTTCTTTGGAAATGAATTTTTTGTGCTCTGGGGTGATTTCTTGGGAAGCGAATATTTGTGTTCTCAGGAGATTTCATTGGAAAAGAATTTTTTGTCTTCTGGGGTAATGTCGTTGGAAGAGAATTTTTTGTGTTCTCCGTTTTTTTCGATGGAAACAAATTTTGAAGTAGCGTGTCATTTCGTTTGAAGCATGTTTTCTGTGCTCTGGAATAATTTCGTTGGAAGCGAATTTTTGGTGCTCTGGGGTGATTTCTTTGGAAGCGAATATTTGTGTTCTCAGGAGATTTCATTGCAAGCGAATTTTTTGTGTTCTGGTGTAATTTTGTTGGAAGCGAATTTTTTGTGCTCTGGGATGATATCTTTGGAAGTGAATATTGGTGTTCTCAGGAGATTTTGTTGGAAAAGAATTTTTTGTGTTCTGGGGTAATGTCGTTGGAAGAGAATTTTTTGTGTTCTCCGGTTTTTTCGATGGAAACAAATTTTGAAGTAACGTGTCATTTAGTTGGAAGCATGTTTTCTGTGCTCTGGAACAATTTCGTTGAAAGCGAATTTTTTGTGTTCTGGTGTAATTTTGTTGGAAGCGAATTTTTTGTTTTCTCGGGTGATTTCGTTGAAAGGGAGTTTTTGTGTTCTAGGATGATTTCGTTGGAAGCGAATTTTTTGTGCTCTGGGGTGATTTCTTTGGAAGCGAATTTTTTGGGTTATCGGGTGATTTCGTTGAAAGGGAATTTTTGCGTTATAGGGAGATTTCACTGAAATGATTTTTTGTGCTCTGGGATGATGTCTTTGGAAGCGAATATTTGTGTTCTCTGGAGATTTTGTTGCAAGCGAATTTTTTTTGTTCTGGAGTAATTTCTTTGGAAGCGAATTTTTTGGGTTCTCGGGTGGTTTCTTTGACAGGGAATTTTTGCATTCTAGGGTAATTTCATTGTAAGCAATTTTTTTTGCTCTGGGATGATATCTTTGGAAGCGAATATTTATATTCTCAGGAGATTTCCTTGGAAAAGAATTTTTTTGTCTTCTGGGGTAATATCGTTGGACGAGAATTTTTTGTGTTCTCCATTTTTTTCGATGGAAGCAAATTTTTGAAGTAGGGTGTCATTTCGTTGGAAGCGTGTTTTCTGTGTTCTGGAGTCATTTCGTTGGAAAAGAATTTTTTGTGCTCTGGGGTGATTTCATTGGAAGCGAATTTTTTGTGCTCTGGGATGATATCTTTGGAAGCGAATATTTATATTCTCAGGAGATTTCGTTGGAAAAGAATTTTTTGTCTTCTGGGGTAATATCGTTGGACGAGAATTTTTTGTGTTCTCCATTTTTTTCGATGGAAGCAAATTTTTGAAGTAGGGGGTCATTTCTTTGGAAGCGTGTTTTCTGTGCTCTGGAGTCATATCGTTGGAAGCTAATTTTTTGTGCTCTGGGGTGATTTCGTTGGAAGCGAATATTTGTGTTCTCAGGAGATTTCATTGCAAGCGAATTTTTTTGTATTCTGGAGTCATTTCTTTGGAAGCGAATTTTTTGTGTTCTCGGGTGATTTCTTTGAAAGGGCATTTTTGCGTTCTAGGGTGATTTCATTGGAAGCGATTTTTTTGTGCTCTGGGATGATATGTTTGAAGCAAATATTTATGTTCTCAGGAGATTTCTTTGGAAAAGAATTTTTTGTCTTCTGGGGTAATGTCTTTGGAAGAGAATTTTTTGTGTTCTCCGGTTTTTTCGATGGAAGCAAATTTTTGAAGTAGGGGGTCATTTCATTGGAAGCATGTTTTCTGTGCTCTGGAGTCATTTCGTTGGAAGCGAATTTTTTGTGCTCTGGTGTGATTTCGTTGGAAACGAATTTTTTGTGTTTTCGGGTGATTTCGTTGCAAGTGAATTTTTTGTGTTCTCAGGAGATTTCTTTGGAAAAGAATTTTTTTGTCTTCTGGGGTAATGTCGTTGGAAGAGAATTTTTTGTGTTCTCCGGTTTTATCAATTGAAGCAATTTTTTGAAGTAGTGGGTCACTTCGTTGGAAGCTTGTTTTCTGTGCTCTGGAGTCATTTTGTTCGAAGCGAATTTTTTGTTTTCTTGGGTGATTTCGTTGGAAGCGAATATTTGTGTTCTCAGGAGATTTCATTGCAAGCAAATTTTTTGTATTCTGGTGTCATTACGTTGGAAGCGAATTTTTTGTGTTCTCGGGTGATTTCGTTGAAAGGGAATTTTTTGTGTTCTCAGGAGATTTCTTTGGAAAAGAATTTTTGGTCTTCTGGGTAATGTCGTTGGAAGAGAATTTTTTGTGTTCTCCACTTTTTTCGATGGAAGCAATATTTTGAAGTAGTGGGTCATTTCGTTGGAAGCGTGTTTTCTGTGATCTGGAGTCATTTGGTTGGAAGCGAATTTTTTGTACTCTGGGGTGATATCGTTGGAAGCGAATATTTGTCTTCTCAGGAGATTTCGTTGGAAAAGTATTTTTTGTCTTCTGGGGTAGTATCGTTGGAAGAGAATTTTTTGTTTTCTCTGGTTTTTTGATGGAAGCTAATTTTTAAGTAGGGGGTCATTTCATTGGAAGCATGTTTTCTGTGCTCTGGAGTCATTTCGTTGGAAGCGAATTTTCTGTGCTCTGGGGTGATTTCATTGGAAGCAAATTTTTTGTGCTCTGGGCTGATATCATTGGAAGCGAATCTATGTGTTCTCAGGAGATTTCGTTGGAAAAGAATTTTTTGTCTTCTGGGGTAATGTCGTTGGAAGAGAATTTTTTGTGATCTCCGGTTTTTTCGATGGAAGCAAATTTTTGAAGTGGGTCATTTCGTTGGAAGCGTGTTTTCTGTGCTCTGGAGTCATTTCGTTGGAATCAAATTTCTGGTGCTCTGGGCTCATTTCTTTGGAATCGAATATTTGTGTTCTCAGGAGATTTCGTGGCAAGTGAATTTTTTGTGTTCTGGAGTAATTTCCTTGGAAGCGAACTTTTTGTGTTTTCGCGTGATATCTTTAAAAGGGAATTTTTGCGTTCTTGGGTTATTTCGTTGGAAGCGAATTTTTTGTGCTCTGGCATGATATCTTTGAAAGCAAATATTTGTGTTCTCAGGAGATTTCGTTGGAAAAGAATTTTTTGTCCTATGGGGTAATGTCGTTGGAAGAGAATTTTTGTGTTCTCCGGTTTTTTCGATGGAAGCAAATTTTGAAGTAGGGTGTCATTTCGTTGGAAGCATTTTTTCTGTGCTCTGGAGTCATTTCTTTGGAAGCGAATTTTTTGTGTTCTCGGGTGATTTCGTTGGAAGTGAATTTTTGCATTCTAGAGTGATTTCGTTGGAAGCGAATTTTTTGTGCTCTGTGATGATATCTTTGGAAGCGAATATTTATATTCTCAGGAGATTTCGTTGGAAAAGAATTTTTTGTCTTCTGGGGTAATATCGTTGGACGAGAATTTTTGTGTTCTACATTTTTTTCGATGGAAGCAAATTTTTGAAGTAGGGTGTCATTTCGTTGGAAGCGTGTTTTCTGTGTTCTGGAGATATTTCGTTGGAAGCGAATTTTTTGTGCTCTGCGGTGATTTCATTGGAAGCGAATTTTTTGTGCTCTGGGATGATATCTTTGGAAGCAAATATTTATATTCTCAGGAGTTTTCGTTGGAAAAGAATTTTTTGTCTTTGGGGGTAATATCGTTGGAAGAGAATTTTTTGTGTTCTCCGGTTTTTTCGATGGAAGCAAATTTTTGAAGTAGTCGGTCATTTCGTTGGAAGCGTGTTTTCTGTGCTCTGGAGTCTTTTCGTTGGAATCAAATTTCTGGTGCTCTGGGCTCATTTCTTTGGAAGCGAATATTTGTGTTCTCAGGAGATTTCGTTGCAAGCAAATTTTTTGTGTTCTGGAGTAATTTCCTTGGAAGCGAATTTTTTGTGTTCTCGCGTGATTTCTTTGAAAGGGAATTTTTGCGTTCTTGGGTGATTTCGTTGGAAGCGAATTTTTTGTGCTCTGTGATGATATCTTTGGAAGCGAATATTTGTGTGCTCAGGAGATTTCTTTGGAAAAAAATTTTTTGTCTTTTGGGGTAATATCGTAGGAAGAGAATTTTTTGTGATCTCCGGTTTTTTTGATGGAAGCAAATTTTTGAAGTGGGTCATTTCGTTGGAAGCGTGTTTTCTGTGCTCTGGAGTCATTTCGTTGGAATCAAATTTCTGGTGCTCTGGGCTCATTTCTTTGGAATCGAATATTTGTGTTCTCAGGAGATTTCGTTGCAAGCGAATTTTTTGTGTTCTGGAGTAATTTCCTTGGAAGCGAATTTTTTGTGTTTTCGTGTGATATCTTTAAAAGGGAATTTTTGCGTTCTTGGGTTATTTAGTTGGAAGCGAATTTTTTGTGCTCTGGCATGATATCTTTGAAAGCAAATATTTGTGTTCTCAGGAGATTTCGTTGGAAAAGAATTTTTTGTCCTCTGGCGTAATGTCGTTGGAAGAGAATTTTTGTGTTCTCCGGTTTTTTCGATGGAAGCAAATTTTGAAGTAGGGTGTCATTTCGTTGGAAGCATTTTTTCTGTGCTCTGGAGTCATTTCTTTGGAAGCGAATTTTTTGTGTTCTCGGGGGATTTCGTTGGAAGTGAATTTTTGCATTCTAGGGTGATTTCGTTGGAAGCGAATTTTTTGTGCTCTGTGATGATATCTTTGGAAGCGAATATTTATATTCTCAGGAGATTTCGTTGGAAAATATTTTTTTTTCTTCTGGGGTAATATCGTTGGACGAGAATTTTTTGTGTTCTACATTTTTTTCGATGGAAGCAAATTTTTGAAGTAGGGTGTCATTTCGTTGGAAGCGTGTTTTCTGTGTTCTGGAGATATTTCGTTGGAAGCGAATTTTTTGTGCTCTGGGGTGATTTCATTGGAAGCGAATTTTTTGTGCTCTGGGATGATATTTTTGGAAGCAAATATTTATATTCTCAGGAGATTTCGTTGGAAAAGAATTTTTTGTCTTCTGGGGTAATATCGTTGGACGAGAATTTTTTGTGTTCTTCATTTTTTTCGATGGAAGCAAATTTTTGAAGTAGGGTGTCATTTCGTTGGAAGCGTGTTTTCTGTGTTCTGGAGTCATTTCGTTGGAAGCGAATTTTTTGTGCTCTGCGGTGATTTCATTGGAAGCGAATTTTCGCTTCCAACGAAATCCCCCTAGAATATAAAAAATTCGCTTTCAACGAAATCACCCGAGAACACAACAAATTCGATTCGAACGAAATTATCCCAAAAGACAAAAATTTCTTTTCCAATGAAATCTCCTGAGAACACAAATATTCGTTTCCAATGAAATCACCCCAGAGCACAAAAAACTTGTTTCCAACGAAATGACTCCAGGGCACAGAAAACATGCTTCCAACGAAATGACCCCCTACTTCAAAAATTTGTTTTTATCGAAATCACCTGAGAACACAAAAAATTCGCTTCCAACGAAATCACCCGGGAACACAAACATTCGCTTCCAACGAAATCACCCCAGAGCACAAAAAATTCGCTTCCAAAGAAATCACCCTAGAACATAAAAAATTCGCTTCCATCGAAATCACCCCAGAACAAAAAAAATTGCTTCCAAAGAAATTACCCCAGAACACAAAAAATCGCTTCCAACGAAATCACCCCAGAACACAAAAAATTCGCTTCCAACGTAATGACTTCAGAGCAGAGAAAAAAGGCTTCCAACGAAATGACCGCCGAGCACAAAAAAATTCGCTGCCAACAAAATCACCCTAGAACACAAAAAATTCTCTATCAATGAAATCAACCGAGAGCACAAAAAATTGGCTTCCAAGTTAATTACAACAGAATACAAAAAATTCGCTTCCAACGAAATCATCCCAGAACACAAAAAATTTGCTTTCAAGAAATCACCCCAGAACACAAAAATTCCCTTTCAACGAAATCACCCTAGAACACAAAAAATTCTCTTTCAACGAAATCAACCGAGAACACAAAAAATTGGCTTCCAAGTTAATTACAACAGAATACAAAAAATTCGCTTCCAACGAAATCATCCCAGAACACAAAAAATTCGCTTCCAAAGAAATCACCCCAGAACACAAAAATTCGCTTCCAACGAAATCACCCCAGAACACAAAAAATTCGCTTCCAACAAAATCACCCCAGAGCACAAAAAATTTCACTTCCAACGAAATGACTCCAGAGCACAGAAAACACGCTTGCAATGAAATGACCCCATACTTCAAAATTTTGCTTCCATTGAAAAAACCGGAGAATATAAAAAATTCGCTTTTAACGAAATCACCAAAGAATACAAAAAATTCGCGTTCAATGAAATTACCCCAGAATAGAAAAGAATTATATCCAACCAAATCAACCCATAGCACAAAAAATTCCCTTCCAACAAAATCACCCAGGAACACAAATATTGGCTTCCAAAGAAATTACCCCAGAAGAGAAAAATTCGCTTCCAGTGAAATCACCCCAGAGCACAAAATTTCTTTCTAACGAAATGACTCCAGAGCACAGAAGACACGCTTCCAATGAAATGACCCCAGAAAACAAAAAATTCCCTTCCAACGAAATCATCCTAAAACATAAAAAACTCGCTTCCATCGAAATCACCATAGAAGACAAAAAATTCGCTTCCAAAGAAATTACCCCAGAAGTCAAGAAATTCGCTTCCAAAAAAATCACACCAAAGTACAAAAAATTCGCTTCCAACGAAATAACCCTAAAACACAAAAAATTCGCTTTTAATCAAATCACCCGAAAACACAATAAATTCGCTTCCAAAGAAATAACCCCAGAGCACAAAAAATTCCCTTCCACCAAAATCACTCGAGAACACGAATATAGACTTCCAACGAAATTACCCCAGAACACATAAAATTCGCTTCCAAAGAAATCACCCCAGAACACAAAAAATTCGCTTCCAACGCAACGATTCCAGAGCACAGAAAACACGCTTCCAACAAAATGACCCCCTACTTGAAAAATTTGCTTCCATCGAAATCACCCGAGAACACAAAAAATTTGCTTCCAAAGAAATTACCCCAGAACACAAAAAATTCGCTGCCAACGACATCATTGTAGAACACAAAAAATTCGCTTTCAACAAAATCACCCGAGAATACAAAAAAATTTGCTTCCAATGTAATTACCTCAGAACACAAAAAATTCGCTTCCTACAAAATCACCCAGGAAAACAAACATTCGCTTCTAACGAAATCACCCCAAAGAACAAAAAATTCGCTTCCAAAGAAATCACCCTAGAACATAAAAAATTATCTTCCATCGAAATCACCACAGATCAAAAAAAATTTGCTTCCAAAAAATTACCCCAGAACACAAAAATTCGCTTCCAACAAAACCTCCCCAGAAAACAAAAAATTTGCTTCCAAAGAAATCACCCTAGAACACAAAAATTTCGTGTCCAACGAAATGACTCCAGAACACTGAAAACACGCTTCCAAGGAAATCACGCCAGAACACAAAAAAATTCGCTTCCAACGAAATCACCCCCGAGCACAAAAAATTTGCTTCCAACAAAATTAACCCAGAACACAAAAAAATTCGCTTCCTTAGAAATTACCCCAGAAGACAAGAAATTCGCTTCCAACGAAATCACCCCAGAGCACAAATTATTCCCTTCCAAATAAATGACCCCATACTTCAAAAATTTGCTTCCATCGAAATCACCCGAGAACACAAAAAATTCGCTTCCAATGAAATTACCCCAGAACACAAAAAAAATTCGCTTGCTACGTAATGTCCTGAGAACACAAATATTTGTTTCAAACAAAATCAGCCCAGAGCACAAAAAATTCGCTTCCAACGAAATCAATCCAGAAAACAAAAAAATTTCCTTCCATCGAAATCACCTGAGAACAGAAAGAATTCGCTTCAATCGAAATCACCAGAGAACACAGAAAAATTCAATTCCAACGAAATTACCCCAGAACACAAGAAATGCGCTTCCAACGAAATGACCCCATACTTCAAAACTTTGTTTCCATTGAAATCACCCGAGAAAAGAAAAAATTCGCTTCCAACGAAATTACCCCAGAACACAAAAAATTCGCTTTCAACGAAATCACACTAGAACACAAAAAATTTGCTTTCAACGAAATCACCTGAGAACACAAAAAATTGGCTTCCAACGTAATTATCCCAGAATAGAAAAAATTTGCTTCCATCCAAATCACAACAGAACACAAAATATTTGCTTCCAAAGAAATCACCCCAGAACACAAAAAATTCGCTTCAAACAAAATTACCGGAAACACAAATATTCGCTTCCAACGAAATCACCAGAGAACGCAAATATTGCCTTCCAACGAAATCACCCCAGAAAACAAAAAAATTCGCTTCCAAAAAATTACCCCAGAACACAAAAATTTCGCTTCCAATGACATGACCCAGAGCTCAGAAAACACGCATCCAAGGAAATCACCCCAGAACACAAAAAATTCACTTCCAACGAAATTACCCCAGAAGACAAAAAATTCTTTTCCAACGAAATCTCCTGAGAACACAAATATTCGCTTCCAACGAAATCACCCCAGAGCACAAAAATTTAGCTTCCAACGAAATGACTGCAGAGCACAGAAAACATGCTTCCAAGGAAATCACCCCAGAACACAAAAAATTCACTTCCAACGAAATCAACCCAGAACACAAAAAAATTTGGTTCCATCGAAATCACCCGAGAATACGAAAAGTTCGCTTCCAACGAAATTGCCCCAGAACACAAAAAATTCGCTTCCAACGAAATCACCAAAGAACACAAATAACTCACTTCCAACGAAGTTACTCCAGAGCACAGAAAACATGCTTCCAACGAAATGACCCCCTACTTCAAAAATTTGCTGCCATCGAAAAAAATGGAGAACACAAAAACTACGCTTCCAACGAAATTACCCGAGAGCACAAAAAATTCGCTTTCAACGAAATCACACTAGAACACAAAAAATTTGCTTTCAACGAAATCACCCGAGAACACAAAAAATTGGCTTCCAACATAATTATCCCAGAACAGAAAAAATTTGCTTCCATCCAAATCACAACAGAACACAAAAAATTTGCTTCCAAAGAAATCACCCCAGAACACAAAAATTCGCTTCCAACGAAATCACCCCAGAACAGAAAAAATTCGCTTCCAAAGAAATCACCCTAGAACACAAAAAAATTATCTTCCAAGGAAATTACCTCTGAACACAAAAAATTTGTTTCCAACGAAATCAATCCAGAAAACAAAAAAATTTCCTTCCATCGAAATCACATGAGAACAGAAATAATTCGCTTCAATCGAAATCACTAGAGAACACAGAAAAATTTAATTCCAACGATATTACCCCAGAACACAAGAAATTCGCTTCCAACGAAATGAACCCATACTTCAAAACTTTGTTTTGATCGAAATCACCTGAGAACATAAAAAATTTGCTTCCAATGAAATTACCCCAGAACACAAAAAATTCACTTCCAACGAAATTACCCCAGAACACAAGAAAATCGCTTCCAATGAAATCACCCCAGAGCACAAAAAATTTGCTTCCAACGAATTCACCCTCGAACACAAAAAATTCGCTTCCAACGAAATCACCCCAGAGCACAAAAAATTTGCTTCCAACGAAATGACTCAGGATCACAGAACACACGCTTCCAACGAAATGACCCCCTACTTCAAAAATTTGCTTCCATCGAAAAAAAAAGGCGAACACAAAAAATTCGCTTCCAACGAAATTACCCCAGAACACAAAAAATTCGCTTGCAACGAAATCTCCTGAGAACACAAATATTCGCTTCCAACAAAATCACCCCAGAGAACAAAAAATTTGCTTCCATCGAAATCACCAGAGAACACAAAAAATTTGCTGCCAACGACATCACTGTAGAACACAAAATATTCACTTTCAATGAAATCACCCGAGAATACAAAAAAAAAATTGCTTCCAATGTAATTACCTCAGAACACAAATAATTCGCTTCCTTCAAAATTACCCGGGAACACAAACATTCGCTTCCAACGAAATCACCCCAAAGCACAAAAAATTCGCTTCCAAAGAAATCACCCTAGAACATAAAAACTTCTCTTCCAATAAAATCACCCAAGACAAATATTGGCTTCCAACTAAATCACCCCAGAGAACAAAAAATTCGCTTCCAACGAAATCACCCTAGAACACAAAAAATTAACTTACAACGAAATCACGCGAAAACACAAAAAATTCGCGTCAAACGAAATTACCACAGAATAGAGAAAATTTACTTCCAACCAAATCAACGCAGAGCACAAAAAATTCGCTTCCAACGAAATCACCCTAGAACATAAAAAATTCGCTTCCAACGAAATTCCCCCAGAACACAAAAAATTCACTTCCAACGAAATGACTCCAGAGCACAGAAAACACGCTTCCAACGAAATGATCCCATACTTCAAAAATTTGCTTCCATCAAAAAAACCGGAGAAAACGAAAATTCGCTTCCAACCCAATTACCCCAGAACACAAAAAATTCGCTTCCAACGAAATGACTCCAGAGCACAGAAAACACGCTTCCAACGAAATGATCCCATACTTCAAAAATTTGCTTCCATCGAAATCACCCGAGAACAGAAAAAATTCGCTTGCAACGAAATTATCCCAGGAGACAAAAAATTCTTTTCCAACGAAATCTCCTGAGAACACAAACATTCGCTAGCAAAGATATCATCCCAGAGCAGAATAAATTCGCTTCCAACGAAATCACAAGAGAACACAAAAAATTCGCTTCCAACGAAATCATCCCAGAGCACAAAAAATTCACTTCAAACAAAATGACTCCAGAGCACAGAAAACACGCTTCCAACAAAATGACCCCCTACTTCAAAAATTTGCTTCCATCGAAAAAACCGGAGAACACAAAATCTTCTATTCCAACGATATTACGCCAGAAGACAAAAAATTCTTTTCCAACGAAATCTCCTGAGAACAAAAATTTCGATTCGAAAGATATCATCCCAGAGCACAAAAAATCCGCTTCCAATGAAATCACCCTAGAACACAAAAATTCGCTTTCAATGAAATCACCCGAGAACCCCAAAATTTGGCTTCCAACGATTCACCCCAGAACACAAAAAATTCGCTTGCAACGAAATCTCCTGAGTACACAAATATTCACTTACAACGAAATCACCCCAGAGCACAAAAAATTCGCTTCCATCGAAATGACCCTAGAGCACAGAAAACACGCCTCCAAAGAAATCACCCCGTATTACAAAAATTTGCTTCCATCGAAAAAACCAGAGAACACAAAAAATTCTCTTCCAAAGATATTACCCCAGAAGACAAAAATTCTTTTCCAACGAAATCTCCTGAGAACACAATTATTCGCTTCCAAAGATATCATCCCAGAGCACAAAAAATTCGCTTTCAAACAAATCACGCTAGAACACAAAAATTCCCTTTCAACGAAATCTCACAAGAACACAAAAAATCGCTTCCAACGAAATCACCCTAGAACACAAAAATTCCCTTTCGACGAAATCACCCGAGAACACAAAATTTTGGTACCAACAAAATCACCCCAGAACACAAAAAATTCGCTTGCACCGAAATCACCCCAGAGCAAAAAACATTCGCTTTCAACAAAATGACTCCAGAGAACAGAAAATATGCTTCCAATGAAATGAACCCAGAACACAAAAAATTCCCTTCCAAAGAAATCACCCTAGAACATAAAAAATCTCTTCCATCGAAATCACCACAAAATACAAAAAATTTTCTTCCAACCAAATCACCCCAGAGCACAAAAAATTTGCTCCCAATGAAATCACCCCAGAGCACAAAAAATTCGCTTTCAACGAAATGACTCCAGAGCACAGAAAACACACTTCCAACGAAATGATCCCATACTTTAAAAATTTGCTTCCTTCGAAATCACCCGAAAACACAAAAAATTCGCTTTCAACAAAATTACCCCAGAAGACAAAAAATTCTTTTCCAACAAAATCTCCTGAGAACACAAATATTCGCTTCCAAAAATATCATCCCAGAGCAGAAAAAATTCACTTTTAACGAAATCACACGAGGACACAAAAAATTCGCTTCCAACGAAATGACTCCAGAGCACAGAAAACACGCTTCCAACGAAATGACCCCCTACTTCAAAAATTTGCTTCCATCGAAAAAACCGGAGAACACAAAAAATTCTCTTCCAACGATATTACCCCAGAAGACAAAAAATTCTTTTCCAAAAAAATCTCCTGAGAACACAAATATTCGCTTCCAAAAATATCCCAGAGTAGAAAAAATTCGCTTCCAACGAAATCACCTGAGAACACAAAAAATTCAGTTCCAACGAAATCACCCCAGAGCACAAAAAATTCGCTTTGAACAAAATGACTCCAGAGCACAGAAAACACGCTTCCAACAAAATGACCCCCTACTTCAAAAATTTGCTTCAATCGAAAAAACCGGCGAACACAAAAAATTCTCTTCCAACAATATTACCCCAGAAGACAAAAACTTCTTTTCCAACGATATCTCCTGAGAACACAAATATTCACTTCCAAAGATATCATCCCAGAGCACAAAAAATTCGCTTCCAATGAAATCACCCTAGAACACAAAAATTCCCTTTCAACGAAATCACCCGAGAACACAAAGATCGCTTCCAACGAAATCACCACAGAGCACAAAATATTCGCTTCCAACGAAATGACGCCAGAGCACAGAAAACACGCTTTCAATGAAATGACCCCCTACTTCAAAAATTAGCTTCCATCGAAAAGACCGGAGAACACAAAAAATTCTCTTCCAACGATATTACCCCAGAAGACAAAAAATTCTTTTCCAACAAAATCTCCTGAGAACACAAATATTCGCTTCCAATGAAATCACCCCAGAGCACAAAAAATTCACTTCCAACGAAATCACTCCAGAGCACAGAAAACACGCTTCCAATGAAATGACCCCATACTTAAAAAATATTCGATTCAAAAGATATCATCCCAGAGCACAAAAAATTCACTTTCAACCAAATCACGCTAGAACACAAAAATTCCCTTTCAACGAAATCTCCCGTGAACACAACAATTCGCTTCCAACAAAATGACTCCAGAGCACAGAAAACACGCTTCCAAGAAATGACCCCCTATTTCGAAAATTTGCTTCCACCAAAAAAACCGAAGAACAAAAAAAAATTCGCTTCCAACGAAGTGACACCAGACCACAGAAAACATGCTTCCAATTAAATGATCCGATACTTCAAAAATTTGGTTCCATCGAAATCAACCGAGAACAGAAAAAAATTCGCTTGCAACAAAATTACCCAAGAAGACAAAAAATTCTTTTAGACCGAAATCTCATGAGAACACAAATATTCGCTTCCAACAAAATCACACGAGAACACAAAAAATTTGGTTCCAACAAAATTACCCCAGAACACAAAAAATTCACTTGCAACGAAATCTTCTCAGAACACATATATTCGCTTCCAACGAAATTACCCAGAACACAAAAAAATCGCTTCCGACGAAATGACTCCAGAGGACAGAAAACACGCTTCCAAAGAAATGACCCCCTGCTTCAAAAATTTGCTTCCATCGAAAAGACCGGAGAACACAAAAAATTCTCTTCCAACGATATTACCCAGGAAGACAAAAATTCTTTTCCAACGAAATCTCCTGAGAACACAAATATTCGATTCAAAAGATATCATCCCAGAGCACAAAAAATTCGCTTTCAAACAAATCACGCTAGAACACAAAAATTCCCTTTCAACGAAATCTCACGAGAACACAAAAATTCGCTTCCAACGAAATCACCCCAGAACACAAAAAATTCGCTTGCAACGAAATCTCCTGAGAACACAAATATTCACTTCCAAAAAAATCACCCCAGAGCACAAAAAATTCGCTTCGAACGAAATGACTCCAGAGCACAGAAAACATGCCTCCAAAGAAATGACCCCCTACTACCAAAATTTGCTTCCATCGAAAAAACCTGAGAACACAAAAAATTCTCTTTCTACGAGATTACCCCAAAAGACAAAAACTTCTTTTCCAACGAAATCTCCTGAGAACACAATTATTCGCTTCCAAATATATCGTCCCAGAGCACAAAAAATTCGCTTCCAACGAAATAACCCTATAACACAAAAATTCCCTTTCAACGAAATCACCAGAGAACACAAAAAATTCGCTTCCAACGAAATGACTCCAGAGCACAGAAAACACGCTTCCAATGAAATGACCCCAGACCACAAAAAATTCCCTTCCAAAGAAATCACCCTTGAAGATAAATAAATCTCTTCCATCGAAATTACCACAGAAGACAAAAAATACGCTTCCAACCAAATCTCCCAGAGCACAAAAAATTCGCTTCCAACGAAATCACCCTAGAACATAAAAAATTCGCTTCCAACGAAATCACCCGAGAACAAAAAAATTCGGTTCCAACGAAATTACCCCAGAACACAAAAAATTCGGTTCCAAATAAATGACTCCAGAGCAAAGAAAACACGCTTCCAACGAAATGACCCCCTATTTCAATAATGTGCTTCCATCGAAAAAACCGGAGAACACAAAAAATTCGCTTCCAACGATATTATCCAGAACACAAAAAATTCGATTCCAACGAAATGACTCCAGGGCACAGAAAACATGCTTCCAACGAAATGATCCCATACTTCAAAAATTTGCTTCCATCGAAATCACACGAGAACACAAATGATTCGCTTGCAATGATATTACCCCAGAAGACAAAAAATTCTTTTCCAACGAAATCTCCTGAGAACACGAATATTCGCTTAAAACAAAATCAACCGAGAACACAAAAAATTCGCTTCCAACGAAATCAACCCGGAGCACAAAAAATTCGCTTCCAACGAAATGACTCCAGAGCACAGAAAACACGCTTCCAACGAAATGACCCCATACTTCAAAAATTTGCTTCCATTGGAAAAAACCAAGAGCACAAAAAATTATATTCCAACGATATTAAACCAGAATACAAAAAATTCTTTTCCGACGAAATTTCCTGAGAACGCATATATTCGCTTCCAAAGATATCATCCCAGAGCACAAAAAGTCGCTTCCAAAGAAATCACCCTAGAGCACAAAAATTCCCTTTCAACGAAATCACCAGAGAACACAAAAAATTCGCTTCCAACGAAATCACCCCAGTGCACAAAAATTCGCTTCCAACAAAATGACTGCAGGGCACAGAAAACACGCTTGCAACAAAATGAACCCCTACATCAAAAATTTGCTTCTGTTGAAAAAAACTGGAGATCGAAAAAATTCTCTTCCAACGAGATTACCCAAGAAGACAAAAAATTCTTTTCCAACGAAATCTCCTGAGAACACAAAAATTCGCTTCCAACAAAATCACCCGAGAACACAAAAAATTCGCTTCTATTGAAATGACTCCAGAGCACAGAAAACATGCTTCAAACGAAATGACCCCATACTTCAAAAAATTGCTTCTTTGAAAAAACCCAAGAACACAAAAAATTATATTCCAACGATATTAAACCAGAATACAAAAAATTCTTTTCCAATGAAATCTCCTGAGAACGCAAATATTCGCTTCCAAAGATATCATCACAGTGCAAAAAAAATTCGCTTCCAACGAAATCACCCTAGATCACAAAAACTCCCTTTCAACGAAATAACCGGAGAACACAAAAAATTCGCTTCCAAGAATATCACCCAAGAGCACAAAAAATTCGCTTCCAACAAAATGAATCCAGGGCATAGCAAACAAGCTTGCAACGAAATGACCTGCTACTTCAAAAATTTGCCTCCGTTGAAAAAACCAGAGAAAAAAAAATTCTCTTCCAAACGAGATTACCCCAGAAGACAAAAAATTATTTTCCAATGAAATCTCCTGAGAACACAAATATTCGCTTCCAAAGATATCATCCCAGAGCACAAAAAATTCGCTTCCAACGAAATCACCCTAGAACACAAAAAATTCGCTTCCAACGAAATTACCCGAGAACAGAAAAAATTCGCTTCCAAAGAAATCACCCGAGAACACAAAAAATTCGCTTGCAACGAAATCTCCTGAGTACACAAATATTCGCTTCCAAAGAAATCACCCCAGAGCAGAAAAAATTCGCTTCCAACGAAATGACTCCAGAGCACAGAAAACATGCCTCCAAAGAAATAACCCCCTACTACCAAAATTTGCTTCCATCGAAAAAAACGGAGAACACAAAAAATTCTCTTCCAACGATATTACCCCAGAAGACAAAAACTTCTTTTCCAACGAAATCTCCTGAGAACACAGTTATTCGCTTCCAAAGAAATCATCCCAGAGCACGAAAAATTCGCTTCCAACGAAATTACCCTAGAACACAGAAATCCCCTTTCAACAAAATCACCCAAGAACACAAAATATTCGCTTCCAACGAAATCACCACAGAGCACAAAATATTCACTTCCAAAGAAATGACGCCTAAGCACAGAAAACACGCTTCCAATGAAATGACCCCCTACTTCAAAAATTTGCTTCCATCGAAAAGACCGGAGAACACAAAAAATTCTCATCCAACGATATTACCCTATAAGACAAAAAATTCTTTTCCAAGGAAATCTCCTGAGAACACAAATATTCGATTCCAAAGATATCATCACAGAGCACAAAAAATTCGCTTCCAACGAAATCACCCCAGAGCTCAAAAAATTCGCTTCCAACGAAATGACACCAGAGCACAGAAAACATGCTTCCAAAGAAATGACCCCCTACTTCAAAAATTTGCTTCCATTGAAAAAACCCGAGAACACAAAAAATTATATTCCAACGATATTAAACCAGAATACAAAAAATTCTTTTCCAATGAAATCTCCTGAGAACGCAAATATTCGCTTATAAAGATATCATCCCAGAGCACAAAAACTTTGCTTCCAACGAAATCAACCTAGAACACAAAAATTCCCTTTCATCGAAATCACCGGAGAACACAAAAAATTCGCTTCCAACAAAATCACCCCAGAGCACAAAAATTGCTTCCAACAAAATGACTCAAGTGCACAGAAAACAGGCTTGAAACGAAATGACCCCCTACTTTAAAAATTTGCTTCCTTTGAAAAAAGCGGAGAACAAAAAATTCTCTTCCAACGAGATTACCCCAGAAGACATAAAATTCTTTTCCAACGAAATCTCCTGAGAACACAAATATTCGATTCCAAAGATATCATCCCAGAGCACGAAAAATTCGCTTCCAACGAAATCACCCGAGAACACAAAAAATTCGCTTACAACGAAATCACCCCAGAACACAAAAAATTCGCTTGGAACGAAATCTCCTGAGAACACAAATATTCGCTTCCAACGAAATCACCCTAGAACACAAAAAATTCGCTTCGAACGAAATGACTCCAGAGCACAGAAAACATGCCTCCAAAGAAATGACCCCCTACTACCAAAATTTGCTTCCATCGAAAAAACCGGAGAACACAAAAAATTCTCTTCCAACGATATTACCCCAGAAGACAAAAACTTCTTTTCCAACGAAATCTCCAAAGAACACAATTATTCTCTTCCAAATATATCATCCCAGAGCAGAAAAAATTCGCTTCCAACGAAATCACCCGAGAACACAAAAAATTCGCTTTCAACGAAATGACTCCAGAGCACAGAAAATATGCTTTCAATGAAATGACCCCAGAACACAAAAAATTCCATTCCAACCAAATCACCCCAGAGCACAAAAAATTTGCTTCCAACGAAATCACCCTAGAACATAAAAAATTTGCTTCCAACGAAATCACCCGAGAACACAAAAAATTTGGTTCCAACGAAATTACCCCAGAACACAAAAAGTTCGCTTGTAACGAAATCTTCTGAGAACACATATATATGCTTCCAACGAAATCACCCCAGAACACAAAAAATTCGCTTCCAACGAAATGACTCCAGAGCACAGAAAACACGCTTCCAACGAAATGATCCCATACTTCAAAAATTTGCTTCCATCGAAATCACCCGAGAACACAAATGATTCGCTTGCAACAACATTACCGCAGAAGACAAAAAATTCTTTCCAATGAAATCTCCTGAGAACACAAATATTCGCTTCCAACGAAATCACCCGAGAACACAAAAAATTTGCTTCCAACGAAATCAACACAGAGCACAAAAAATTCGCTTCCAACGAAATGACTCCAGAGCACAGAAAACACGCTTCCAACGAAATGACCCCATACTTGAAAAATTTGCTTCCATTGAAAAAACCCAAGAACACAAAAAATTATATTCCAACGATATTAAACCAGAATACAAAAAATTCTTTTCCGACGATATCTCCTGAGAACGTAAATATTCGCTTCCAAAGATATCATCCCAGAGCACAAAAAGTCGCTTCCAAAGAAATCACCCTAGAACACAAAAATTCCCTTTCAACCAAATAACCAGAGAACACAAAAAATTCGCTTCCAACGAAATCACCCCAGAGCACAAAAATTCGCTTCCAACAAAATGACTGCAGGGCACAGAAAACACGCATGCAACAAAATGAACCCCTACATCAAAAATTTGCTTCTGTTGAATATAACCGGAGATCGAAAAAAATTCTCTTCCAACGAGATTACCCCAGAAGACAAAAAATTCTTTTCCAACGAAATCTCCTGAGAACACAAATATTCGCTTCCAAAGATATCATCCCAGAGCAGAAAAAATTCGCTTCCAACGAAATCACCGCAGAGCACAAAAAATTCGCTTCCAACAAAATGACTCCAGAGCACAGAAAACACGCTTCCAAAGAAAAGACCCCCTACTACAAAAATGTGCTACCATCAAAAAAAACGTAGAACACAAAAAATTCTCTTCCAACGATATTACCACAGAAGACAAAAACTTCTTTTCCAACGAAATCTCCTGAGAACAAAATTATTCGCTTCCAAAGATATCATCCCAGAGCACAAAAAATTTGCTTCCAACGAAATCACCCGAGAACACAAAAAATTCGCGTCCAAAGAAATCACCCCAGAACACAAAAAATTCGCTTGCAACGAAATCTCCTGAGTATACAAATATTTGCTTGAACGAAATCACCCCAGAGCACAAAAAATTCGCTTCCAACGAAATGACTCCAGAGCCCAGAAAACATGCCTCCAAAGAAATAACCCCCTACTACCAAAATTTGCTTCCATCGAAAAAACCGGAGAACACAAAAAATTCTCTTCAAAGGATATTAACCCAGAAGACAAAAACTTCTTTTCCAACGAAATCTCCTGGGAACACAATTATTTGCTTCCAAAGATATCATCCCAGAGCACAAAAAATTAGCTTCCAACTAAATTACCCTAGAACACAGAAATTTCCTTTCAAGAAAATCACCCGAGAACACAAAAAATTCGCTTCCAATGAAATCACCCCAGAGCAAAAAATATTCACTTCCAACGAACTGACGCCTGAGCACAGAAAACACGATTCCAACGAAATGATCCGATACTTCAATAATTTGGTTCCATCGAAATCAACCAAGAACACAAAAAATTTGCTTGCAACAAAATTACCCCAGAAGACAAAATATTCTTTTAGAACGAAATCTCATGAGAACACAAATATTCGCTTCCAACGAAATCACCCTAGAACACAAAAAATTCGCTTCCCACGAAATGACTCCAGAGCAAAGAAAACACGCTTCCAACGAAATGACTCCAGAGCACAGAAAACACGCTTCCAAAGAAATGACCCCCTACTTCAAAAATTTGCTTCCATTATAAGACCGGAGAACACAAAAAATTCTCTTCCAACGATATTACCCCAGAAGACAAAAAATTCTTTTCCAAGGAAATCTCGTGAGAACACAAATATTCGCTTCCAAAGATATCATCCCAGAGCACAAATATCGCTTCCAACAAAATCACCCTAGAACACAAAAATTCCCTTTCATCGAAATCACCCTAGAACACAAAAAATTCGCTTCCAACGAAATTACCCCAGAGCACAAAAAATTCGCTTCGAACGAAATGACTCCAGAGCACAGAAAACATGCCTCCAAAGAAATGACCCCCTACTACCAAAATTTGCTTCCATCGAAAAAACCGGAGAACACAAAAAATTCTCTTCCAACGATATTGCCCCAGAAGACAAAAACTTCTTTTCCAATGAAATCTCCTAAGAACACAATTATTCGCTTCCAAATATATCATCCCAGAGCAGAAAAAATTCGCTTCCAACGAAATCACCCGAGAACACAAAAAATTCGCTTTCAACGAAATGACTCCAGAGCACAGAAAATACGCTTCCAATGAAATGACCCCAGAACACAAAAAAATTCCCTTCCAACGAAATCACCCTAGAACATAAAAAAATCTCTTCCATCGAAATCACCAAAGAAGACAAAAAATTCGCTTCCAACCAAATCACCCCAGAGCACAAAAAATTCGCTTCCAACGAAATCACCCTAGAACATAAAAAATTCGCTTCCAACGAAATCACCGGAGAACACAAAATATTCGGTTCCAACGAAATTACCCCAGAACACAAAAAATTCGCTTGCAACGAAATGACTCCAGAGCACAGAAAACACGCTTCCAACGAAATGACCCCCTATTTCAATAATGTGCTTCCATCGAAAAAACCGGAGAACACAAAAAATTCGCTTCCAACGAAGTGACTCCAGGGCACAGAAAACACGCTTCCAACAGAATGATCCCATACTTCAAAAATTTGCTTCCATCGAAATCACCCGAGAACACAAATGATTCGCTTGCAATGACATTACCCCAGAAGAAAAAAATTCTTTTCCAATGAAATCTCCTGAGAACACAAATATTCGCTTCCAACGAAATCACCCGAGAACAAAAAAATTCGCTTCCAAGAAAAGCAACACTGAGCACAAAAAATTCGCTTCCAACGAAATGACTCCAGAGCACAGAAAACACACTTCCAACGAAATGACCCCATACTTGAAAAATTTGCTTCCATTGAAAAAACCCAAGAACACAAAAAATTATATTCCAACGATATTAAACCAGAATACAAAAAATTCTTTTCCGACGAAATCTCCTGAGAACGCAAATATTCGCTTCCAAAGATATCATCCCAGAGCACAAAATGTCGCTTCCAAAGAAATCACCCTAGAACAGAAAAATTCCATTTCAACGAAATCACCAGAGAACACAAAATTTCGCTTCTAACGAAATCACCCCAGAGCACAAAAATTCTCTTCCAACAAAATGACTGCAGGGCACAGAAAACACGCTTGCAACGAAATGAAAGCCTACATCAAAAATTTGCTTCTGTTGAAAATAACCGGAGATCGAAAAAATTCTCTTCCAACGAGATTACCCCAGAAGACAAAAAATTCTTTTCCAACGAAATCTCCTGAGAACACAAATATTCGCTTCCAAAGATATCATCCCAGAGCAGAAAAAATTCGCTTCCAAAGAAATCACCCGAGAACACAAAAAATTCGCGTCCAAAGAAATCACCCCAGAACACAAAAAATTAGCTTGCAACGAAATCTCCTGAGTACACAAATATTCGCTTACAACGAAATCACCCCAGAGCACAAAAAATTCGCTTCCAACGAAATGACACCAGAGCACAGAAAACACGCCTCCAAAGAAATAACCCCCTACTACCAAAATTTGCTTCCATCGAAAAAACCGGAGAACACAAAAATTCTCTTCCATCGACATTACCCCAGAAGACAAAAACTTCTTTTCCAACGAAATCTCCTGGGAACACAATTATTTGCTTCCAAAGATATCATCCGAGAGCACAAAAAATTCGCTTCCAACGAAATTACCCTAGTACACAGAAATTTCCTTTCAACAAAATCACGCGAGAACACAAAATTTCGCTTCCAACGAAATGACTCCAGAGCACAGAAAACACGCTTCCAAAGAAATGATCCGATACTACAAAAATTTGGTTCCATCGAAATCAACCAAGAACCCAAAAAATTCGCTTGCAACAAAATTACCCCAGAAGACAAAAAATTCTTTTAGAACGAAATCTCATGAGAACACAAATATTCGCTTCCAATGAAAACACCTGAGAAAACAAAAAATTCGCTTGCAACTAAATCTTCTCAGAACACATATATTTGCTTCCAACGAAATCACCCCAGAACACAAAAAATTCGCTTCCAATGAAATGATTCCAGAGCACAGAAAACACGCTTCCAACGAAATGACCCCCTATTTCAATAATGTGCTTCCATCGAAAAAACCGGAGAACACAAAAAATTCGCATCCAACGATATTACCCAGAACACAAAAAAATTCGCTTCCAACGAAGTGACTCCAGGGCACAGAAAACACGCTTCCATCGAAATGATCCCATACTTCAAAAATTTACTTCCATCGAAATCACCCGAGAACACAAATAATTCGCTTGCAACGAAATTTCCCCAGAAGACAAAAAATTCTTTTCCAAGGAAATCTCCTGAGAACACAAATATTCGCTTCCAAAGATATCATCCTAGAGCAGAAAAAATTCGCTTCCAATGAAATCACCCGAGAACACAAAAAATTCGCTTCCCAGGAAATCAACCCAGACCACAAAAAATTCGCTTCCATTGAAATCAACCCAAACCACAAAAAATTCGCTTCCATCGAAATCACCCAAAAACACACAAAAAATGCTTCCAACGAAATTACCACAGAACACAAAAAAATTCGCTTCCAATGAAATCACCCCAGAGCACAGAAAATTGGTTTCCAACAAAATCACCCCAGATCTCGAAAAATTCATTTCCAACGAAATCACACCAGAACAGAGAAAAACTTGCTCCTAAGGAAATAACTCCAAAGCTCATAAAACACGCTTACTACCAAATTCCCCCAAACACCAAAAATTCGCTTCCACCGAAATCAGCCCAGAACACAAAAAATTTGCGTCCAACGAAAGGACTCCAGAACACAGAAAACACGCTTCCAACGAAATCACCCCATACTTCAAAAAATTTGCTTCCAAAGAAATCACCCCAGAGCACAAAAAATTCGCTTCCAACGAAATCACTCTAAAGCAAAAAAAAATTCACTTTCAACGAAATCACCTGAGAACAAAAAAATTCGCGTCCAACAAAATTACCCCAGAATAGAAAAAATTTACTTCCAACCAAATCAAACCAGAGCACAAAAATTCCCTTCCAACAAAATCACCCGAGAACAAAAATATTGGCTTCCAAAGAAATTACCCCAAAACAGAAAAAAATTTGCTTCCAATGAAATTATCCCAGAAAACAAAAAATTTGTTTCCAACTTAATAAACCCAGAACACAAAAAATTCGCTTCCATCGAAATCACTCGAGAACAGAAAAATTCGCTTCCAAAAAAATTACCCCAGAACACAAAAACATTCGCTTCCAAAGAAATCACCCCAGAGCACAAAAAATTCTTTTCCAACGAAATCACACCAGAACAGAGAAATATTCTCTTCTAACGAAATGACTCCAAAGGACATAAAACCTGCTTCCAAAGAAATTACACCAGAACACCAAAAATTTGCCTCCAACAAAATTACCCCAGAACACCAAAAATTCTCTTCCACCGAAATCAGCCCAGAACACAAAAAAATTAGCTTCGAATGAAATCAACACAGAACACAAAAAATTCGCTTCCATCGAAGATTCCAGAGCACAGAAAACACGCTTCCAACAAAATCACCCCATACTTCAAAAAATTCGCTTCCAACGAAATCACCGCAGACCACAAAAAATTAGCTTCCAATGAAATCACCCCAGAAAACAAAAACTTCGTTTCCAATGAAATCACCCCAGATCACAAAACTTCATTTCCAAAGAAATCACAACAGAACAGAGAAAAATTCGCTTCTAACTAAATGACTCCAAAGGACATAAAACTCGCTTCCAAAGATATTACCCCAGAACACAAAAAATTCGCTTCCAAGGAAATCACCCGGGAACACAAATATTAGCTTCCAACGAAATCACCCTAGAACATAAAAAATTCGCTTCCAATGAAATGACTCCAGAGCACAGAAAACAAGCTTCCAAAGAAATGACCCCCTACTTCAAAAATTTGCTTCCATTGAAAAAACTGGAGAACACAAAATATTCACTTCCAAAGATATCATCCCTGAGCACAAAAACTTCGCTTCCAACACAATTACTCTAGAACACAAATATTCGCATCCAACGAAATCACCCCAGAACACAAAACATTAGCTTCCAACGAAATTACCCCAGAACAGAAAAAATTTGCTTCCAAAGAAATTACCCCAGAATACAAAAAATTCGCTTCCAACAAAATCTCCGCAGAGCACAGAAAAAATTGCTTCCAACGAAATCCCCCTAGAACTCAAAAAATTCGCTTCCCACAAAATCACCCCAGAACACAAAAAAATTTGTTTGCAAAGAAATGACTCGAGAGCACAAAAAACACGCTTCCAACGAAATGACCCCATACTTCAAAAATTTGCTTCCATCGAAATCACCCGAGAACACAAAAAATTCGATTCCACTGAAATCGCCCCAGAACACAAAAAAATTTGCTTCCAGAGAAATGACTCCAGAAAACAGAAAACATGCTTCCAACGAAATCACCCTAGAACACAAAAATTTGCTTCCAAAAAAATTACTCCAGAACACAGAAAACAGGCTTCCAACGAAATCAACCCAGAACACAAAAAATTCGCTTCCAACGAAATCACGCTAGAACACAAAAAATTCGCTTCCAACGAAATTGCCCCAGAACACAAAAAATTCGCTTGCACCGAAATCTCCTGAGAACACAAATATTCACTTCCAAAGAAATCAACACAGAACACAAAATATTCGCTTCCATCAAAATCACCCCAGAACACAAAAAAAATTCGCATCGAACAAAATTACCCCAGAACACAAGAAATTCGCTTCCAACGAAATCACAGCAAAGCACAAAAAAACCGCTTCCAACGAAATGTCCCCATAATTCAAAAATTTGCTTCCAACGAAATCACCCTAGAACACAAAAAATTCGCTTCCAACGAAATTACCCCAGAACACAAAACATTCGCTTGCACCGAAATCTCCTGAGAACACAAATATTCGCTTCCAAAGAAATCAACAGAGAACACAAAATAATTTGCTTCCAAAGAAACTACCCCAGAACACAAAAATTTCACTTCAAATGAAATCACCCCTGAACACAAAAAATTAGCTTCCAACGAAATGACCCCCTACTTCAAAAATTTTCTTCCATCGAAAAAACCGGAGAATCCAAAAAAGTTCGCTTCCAACGAAATTACCCCAAAACACAAAAAATTTGCTTTCAACGAAATCTCCTGAGAACACAAATATTCGCTACCAAAGAAATCACCCCAGAGCACAAAAAATTAGCTTCCAACGAAATGACCCCCTACTTCAAAAATTTGCTTCCATCGAAATCACCCGAGAACACAAAAAATTCGATTCCACTGAAATCACCCCAGAACACAAAAAAATTGCTTCCAGAGAAATGACTCCAGAAAACAGAAAACATGCTTCCAACGATATCACCCCAGAACACAAAAAATTCGCTTCCAAAGAAATTACGTCAGAACACAAAAAATTTGCTTCCATCAAAATCACCCCAGAACAGAAAAAATTCGCTTCCAACGAAATTACCCCAGAACTCAAAAAATACGCTTCCAAAAAAATCACCCAAGAACACAAATATTGCCTTCCAATGAAATTACCCAAGAACAGAAAAAATTTGCTTCCAACAAAATCACCCAAAAGCACAAAAAATTTTTTTCCAAAGAAATCACAACAGAATACATAAATTTTGCTTGCAATGAAATCTTCTGAGAACACAAATATTCACTTCCTACGAAATCACCTCAGAGTACAAAAAATTCATTTCCAACGAAATGACTCTAGATCCCAGAAAGCATGCTTCCAAGAAAATGACCCCATACTTCAAAAATTTGCTTCCATCGAAATCACCCGAGAACACAAAAAATTCGCTTCCAACGAAATCACCCCAGAACACAAAAAATTCGCTTCAAACGAAATTACCCCAGAATAGAAATAATTTACTTCCAACCGAATCAACCCAGATCAAAAAAATTCACTTCCCACGAAATCACCCCAGAACACAAAAAATTCGCTTCCAATGATATCACCCCAGAAAACAAAATTTCGCGTCCAACAAAAAAACTCCAGAGCACAGAAAACAGACTTCCAACGAAATCACCCCATACTACAAAAAATTTGCTTCTAATGAAATCATCCCAGAGTACAAAAAATTCGCTTCCAACAAAATCATGCTAGAACATAAAAAATATGCTTCCATCGAAATCACCCAAGAACACAAAAGATTCGCTTCCTACGAAATCACACCAGAGTACAAAAAATTCGATTCCAACGAAATAACTCTAGATCCCAGAAAGCATGCTTGCAAGGAAATGACCCCATACTTCAAAAATTTGCTTCCATCGAAATCACCAAGAACATAAAAATTCGCTTCCAACGAAATCACCCCAGAACACAAAAAATTCGCTTCCAGCAAAATTACCCCAGAATAGAAACAATTAACTTCCAACCAAATCAACCCAGATCACAAAAAATTCACTTCCAACGAAATGACCCCAGAAAATAAAAAATTCGCTTCCAACGAAATGAGTCCAGAGCACAGAAAACACGCTTCCAACGAAATGACCCCCTACTTCAAAAATTTGCTTCCATCGAAAAAACCTGAGAACACAAAAAATTTGCTTCCAACAAAATCACCCTAGAACACAAAAAATTCACATCCAAAAAAATCACCCCTGAAAACAAAAAATTCGCTTCCAACAAAATCTCCTGAGAAAACAATTATTCGCTTCCAAAGAAATCACCACAGAGCACAAAAAATTCGCTTACAACGAAATCACACTAAAGCAAAAAAAATTCACTTTCAACGAAATTACCTGAGAACACTAAAAAATTCGCTTTCAACGAAATGACTCCAGAGCACAGAAAACACGCTTCAAACGACATGACAACACAGTTCAAAAATTTGTTTCCATCGAAATCACCTGAGAACATAAAAAACTCGCTACAAAATAAATTACCCCAGAACACAAAAAATTCGCTTCAATCAAAATCACCCCCGAACACAAAAAATTTGCTTCCAACGAAATGACTCCACAGCACATGAAACACGCTTCCAACGAAATGACCCCCAACTTCAAAAATTTGCTTCCATCGAAAAAACCGGAGAACACAAAAAATTCGATACCAACGAAACAACCCTAGAACACAAAAAATTCGGTTCCAACGAAATTACCCCAGAACACAAAAAATTCGCTTGCAACAAATCTTCTGAGAACACATATATTTGCTTCCAACGAAATCACCCCAGAACACAAAAAATTTGCTTCCAAAGAAATGATTCCAGAGAACAGAAAAAACGCTTCCAACGATATCACCCTATACTTCAAAAAAATTCGCTTCCAATGAAACCTCCCCAGAACAAAAAAAATTTGCTTCCAAAGAAATGACTCCAGAGAAGAGAAAACAAGCTTCCAACGAAATCACCCAATACTTCAAAAAAATTCGCTTCTAACGAAATCACCCCAGAACACAAAAAATTTCCTTCCAAAGAAATGACTCTAGAGTCATGCTTCCAAAGAAATCACGCCAAAACACAAAAAATTCGCTTCCAAGGAAATCTCCTGAGAACACAAATATTCGCTTCCAAAGAAATCACCCCAGCGCACAAAAAATTCCTTTCCAACGAAATCACCCTAGAACAAAAAAATTCCCTTTCAAAAAAATTACCTGAGAACACATAAAGTTTGGGTCCAACGAAATTACTCCAGAATAGAAAAAATTTACTTCCAACAGAATCAACCCAGAGCACAAAAAATTCCCTTAAAGCAAAATCACCCAAGAACACAAATATTGGCTTCCAACGAAATTACCCCAGAACACAAAAATTTCGCTTCCAACAAATCACCCCAGAACACAAAAAATTTGCTTCCAACGAAATGACACCATAGCACATGAAACACGCTTCCAACGAAATTACCCCAAAACAAAAAAAAATTCATTTCTATCGTAATCACCCCAGAGCACAAAATATTCATTCCTAACGAAATCACAGCAGAACACAAAAAATTTGCTTACAACGAAATCAACCCAAAACACAAAAGATTCGCTTCCATCGAAATCACCCGAGAACAAAAAAAATGGCTTCCAACGAAATCACCCCAGAACACAAAAAATTCGCTTCCAACGTAATCACCCCAGTGCACAAAAAATTCACTTCCAACGAAATGACTCCAGAGGACAGAAAACACGCTTCCAACGAAATCGCCCCAGAAAACAAAAAATTCGCTTCCATTGAAAAAAAACGGAGAACACAAAAAATTTGCTTCCAGCGAAATTACCCCAGAACAAAAAAATTCGCTTGCGACTAAATCTCCTGAGAACACAAATATTCGCTTCCAATTAAATCACCCCAGAGCACAAAAAATTCGCTTCCAACCAAATGACTCCAGAGCACAGAAAACAAGCTTCCAACGAAATGACCCCATACTTGAAAAATTTGCTTCCATCGAAATCACCCGAGAACACAAAAAATTCGCTTCCAACGAAATTACCACAGAATACAAAAAATTCGCTTCCAACGAAATCGCCTGAGAACACAAATATTTGCTTCCAAAGAAATCACCCCAGAGCACAAAAAATTCGCTTCCAAAGAAATCACAAAAGAACACAAAAAATTCGCTTCCAAAGAAATCACCCGAGAACACAAAAAATTCGTGTCCAACGAAATTACCCCTGAATAGAAAAAATTTACATCCAACCAAATCAACCCAGAGCACAAAAAATTTCCTTCCAAAAAAACCACCCGAGAACACAAATATTGGCTTCCCACAAAATTACCCCAGAACGGAAAAAGTTTGCTTCCATCAAAATCACCACAGAACACAAAAAATTCGCTTCCAAAGACATCACCCCAGAACACAAAAATTTCGCTTCCAACGAAGTGATTCCAGAACACAGAAAACACGCTTCCAACGAAATCACCCCAGAACACAAAAAATTCGCTTCCAAAGAAATCAACCCAGAACACAAAAAATTTCCTTCTGTCGAAATCACCCAAGAACAGAAAAAATTTGCTTCCAACAAAATTACCCCAGAACACAAAAAAATTTGCTTCCAACAAAATCACCACGGAACACAAATATTCGCTTCCAACGAAATCACCCCAGAAAGCAAAACATTAGCTTCCAACGAAATTACCCCAGAACAGAAAATATTCGCTTCCAACGAAATTACCCCAGAACACAAGATATTCGCTTCCAACGAAATCACCCCAAAGCACAAAAAAAATTCGCTTTCAACAAAATGACCCTATACTTCAAAAATTTGCTTCCATCGAAAAAAACGGAGAACACAAAAAATTCGCTTCCAACGAAATTACCCCAGAACACAAAAAATTCGCTTGCAACGAAATCTCCTGAGAAGACAAATATTCGTTCCAAAGAAATCACCCCAAAGCACAAAAAATTCGCTTCTAACGAAATGAACCCATATTTCAAAAATTTGATTCCATCGAAATCACCTGAGAACACGAAAAATTCGATTCCAACAAAAATGCCCCAGAACACAAAAAATTCTCTTCCAACAAAATCAACCCAGCACACAAAATATTCGCTTCCATCGAAATCACCCCAGAACACAAAAAGTTCGCTTCCAAAGAAATCACTCCAAAACACAAAAAAATCGCTTCCAATGAAATGACTCCAGAGCACAGAAAACACGATTCCAACGAAATCACCCGAAAACACAAAACATTCTCTTCCAACGTAATTACATCAGAACACGAAAAATTTGCTTCCAACAAAATCAAGCCAGAACACAAAAAATTTGCTTCCCTCGAAATCACCCGAGAACAGAAAAAATTCGCTTCCAACGAAATCACAAAAGAACACAAAAAATTCGCTTCCAAAGAAATCACCTGAGAACACAAAATTTCGCGTCCAACGAAATTACCCCAGAATAGAAAAAAATTACTTCCAACCAAATCAACCCAGAGCACAAAAAATTCCCTTCCAACAAAGTCACCCGAGAACACAAATATTGGCTTCAAAAGAAATTACCCCAGAACGGAAAAGGTGTGCTTCCATCGAAATCACCCCAGAACACAAAAAATTCCCTTCCAAAGAAATCACCCCATAACACAAAAATTTCCCTTCGAACGAAGTGATTCCAGAACACAGAAAACACGCTTCAAACGAAATCACCCCAGAACACAAAAAATTCGCTTCCAACGAAATCAACCCAGAACACAAAAAATTTGCTTCTGTCGAAATCATCCAAGAACAGAAAAAATTTGCTTCCAACAAAATTACCCCAGAACACAAAAAAAATTCGCTTCCAATGAAATCACTGGGGAACATAAATATTCGCTTCCAAAGAAATCACCCTAGAACATAAAAAATTCGCTTCCATCAAAATAACTCAAGAACACAAAAAAATTCACTTCCAACGAAATTACCCCAGAACAAAAGATATTCGTTTCCAACGAAATCACCCCAAAGCACAAAAAAAATTAGCTTTCAACGAAATGACCCCCTACTTCAAAAATTTGCTTCCATCGAAAAAAACGGAGAACACAAAAAATTTGCTTCCCACGAAATTACCCCAGAAAACAAAAAATTCGCTTGCAACGAAATCTCCAGAGAAGACAAATATTCATTACAAAGAAATCACCCCAAAGCACAAGAAATTCTCTTCCAAAAAAATCAAACCAGCACACAAAATATTCGCTTCCATCGAAATCATCCCAGACAACAAAAAATTCGCTTCCAAAGAAATTAACCCAGAACACAAAAATTCTCTTCCAACAAAATCACCCCAGAACACAAAAAATTCGCTTACAAAGAAATCACCCCAAAACACAAAAAATTGCTTCCAATGAAATGACTCCAGAGCACAGAAAACACGCTTCCAACGAAATCACCCCAAAACACAAAACATTCTCTTCCAACGTAATTACATCAGAACACAAAAAATTTGCTTCCCTTGAAATCACCCGAGAACAGAAAAAATTCGCTTCCAACGAAATCACAAAGGAACACAAAAAATTCGCTTCCAAAGAAATCACCCGAGAACACAAAATTTCACGTCCAACGAAATTACCCCAGAATAGAAAAAATTTACTTCAAAAAAAGTCAACCCAGATCATAAAAAATTCCCTTCCAACAAAATCACCCGAGAACACAAATATTGGCTTCCCACAAAATTACCCCAGAACGGAAAAAGTTTGCTTCCATCGAAATCACCCCAGAACACAAAAAATTTGCTTCCACCAAAATGACTCCAGAGCACAGAAAAAACGCTTCCAACAAAATGACCCCCTACTTCAACAATTTGCTTCCATGGAAAAACCGGAAAACACAAAAAATTCTCTTCCAACGAAATCAACCCAGAACACAAAAAATTTGCTTCTGTTGAAATCACCCAAGAACAGAAAAAATTTGCTTCCAACAAAATTACCCCAGAACACAAAACATTCGCTTCCAACAAAATCACCGGGGAACACAAATATTTGCTTCCATCGAAATCACCCCAGAACACAAAAAATTCGCTTCCAAAGAAATTACCCCAGAACACAAAAATTCTCTTCCAACGAAATCACCCCAGAACACAAAAAATTCGCTTCCAAAGAAATCACCCCAAAACACAAAAAATTGCTTCCAATGAAATGACTCCAGAGCACAGAAAACACACTTCCAATGAAATCACCCCAGAACACAAAAAATTCGCTTCCAACGAAATCACCCCAGAGCACAAAAACTTCGCTTCCAACAAAATCACCCTAGAACACAAAAAATTTGCTTTCAAGGAAAACACAAAAGAAAACAAAAAATTCGCTTCCAAATAAATCACCCCAGAGCACAAAAAAATTAGCTTCCAACGAAATAAATCCAGAGCACAGAAAACATGCTTCCAACAAAATGACCCCCTACTTCAAAAATTTCCTTCCATCAAAAAAAACGGAGAACACAAAAAATTCGCTTCCAACGAAATTATCCCAGAACACAAAAAATTCGCTTACAGCCAAATCTCCTGAGAACACAAATATTCGCTTCCAACGAAATCACCCCAGAGAACAGAAAATTCGCTTCCAACGAAATCACCCCAGAGAACAAAAAATTCGCTTCCAACAAAATGTCTCCAGAGCACAAAAAATTCGCTTCCAAGGAAATTACTCCAGAGCACAGAAAATATGCTTCCAACGAAATGACCCCATACTTCAAAAATTTGCTTCCATCGAAATCACCCGAGAACACAAAAAATTCGTTTCCAAAGAAATTACCCAAGAACACAAAAAATTCGCTTCCAACGAAATCACCCCAGAACACAAAAAAATCCCTTCCAAACAAATGACTCCAGGGCACAGAAAAACGCTTCCAATGAAATGACCACCTACTTCAAAAATTTGCTTCTAACGAAATCACCCTAGAACACAAAAAATTCGCTTCCAACAAAATCACTCTAGAACACAAAAAATTCCCTTTCTACAAAATCACCCAAAAACAAAAAAATTCACGTCCAACGAAATTACCACAGAATAGAGAAAATTTGCTTCCAAAAAATCAACCCAGAGCACAAAAAATTACCTTCCAACAAAATCACCCGAGAACACAAATATTAGCTTCCAACAAAATTACCCAGGACAGAAAAAATTTGCTTCCAAAGAAATCAACCCAGAGCACAAAAAATTCCTTTCAAACAAAATCACCCGAAAACACAAATATTGGCTTCCAACGAAATGATCCCATACTTCAAAAATTTGCTTCCATCAAAAACCGGAGAACACAAAAAATGCGCTTCCAACGAAATTACCCCAGAACACAAAAAATTCGCTTGCAAAGAAATCTAATGAGAACACAAATATTCGCTTCCAACAAAATCACCCCAGAACACAAAAAATTCGCTTCCAACGAAATGACTCCCGAGCACAGAAAACACAATTCCAAAGAAATGACCCCAGAACACAAAAAATTCGCTGCCAACAAAATCACCCTAGAACACAAAAAATTCTCTTTCAACTAAATGACCTGAGAACACAAAAAATTGGCTTCCAACTTAATTACAACAAGAATACAAAAAATTCGCTTGAAACTAAATCACCCCATAACACAAAAATTTCGCTTCCAACGAAATGACTCCAGAACACAGAAAACAGGCTTCCAGCAAAATCATCCCAGAACACAAAAAATTCGCTTCCAACAAAATTACCCCAGAACACAAGAAAATTTGCTTCCAAAGAAATTACCCCAGAACACAAAAAAATTCGCTTCCAAAGAAATTACCCCAAAACACAAGAAATTCGCTTCCAAAGAAATCACCCCAGAACAAAAAAATTCGCTTCCAACGAAATTACCCCAGAACACAAAAAATTTGCTTGCAAAGAAATCTAATGAGAACACAAATATTCAGTTCCAACAAAATCACCCCAGAACAAAAAATTTGCTTCCAACGAAATGACTCCAGAGCACAGAAAACACGCTTCCAACGAAATGACCCGAGAACACAAAAAATTCACTTCCAACAAAATTACTCACGAACACGAATATTCGCTTCCAATGAAATCACTCCAGAGCACAAAAAAATTTGCTTCTAAAGAAATTACCCCAGAACACAAGAATTTCGCTTCCAACAAAATCACCCAAGAGCACAAACTATTTGCTTCCAACGAAATGACCCCATACTTCAAAAATTTGCTTCCATCGAAATCACCTAAGAACACAAAAAATTCGCTTCCAATGAAATTACCCCAGAACACAAAAAATTCGCTTCCAACGAAATGACCCCAGAGCCCCAAAATTTTGCTTCCAAAGAAATGACTCCAGAGCAAAGAAAACACGCTTCCAACGAAATGACCCCCTACTTCAAAAATTTGCTTCCATCGAAAAAACCAGAGAACACAAAAATTCGCTTCCAACAAAATTACTCAGGAACACAAATATTCGCTTCCAATGAAATCACTCCAGAGCTTCCAACGAAATCCCCCTAGAACATAAAAAGATTGCTTCCATCGAAATCACCCGAGAACACAAAAAATTCGCTTCCAAGGAAATTACCCAGAACACAAGAAATTTGCTTCCAACGAAATCATGCCAGAGCACAAAAAATTCGCTTCCAACGAAAACCCTCTAGAACATAAAAAATTCGCTTCCATCGAAACCACCCAAGAACACAAAAAATTCGCATCGAACAAAATTACCCCAGAAGACAAGAAATTCGCTTCCAATGAAATCACCCCAAAATACAAAATATTCGCTTCCAACAAAATCACCCTAAAACACAAAAAATTCGCTTGCAACCAAATCACCCGAGAACAAAAAAAAATCGATTCCAAGGAAATCACCCCAGAGCACAAAAAATTCCCTTCCAACAAAATCACGCGAGAACACAAATATAGACTTCCAAAGAAATCACCCCAGAACACAAAAAATTTGCTTCCAACGAAACAACTCCAGAGCACAGAAAACACGCTTCCAACGAAATGGCCCCCTACTTGAAAAATTTGCTTCCATCGAAATCACCAGAGAACACAAAAAATTTGTTTCCAACGAAATTACCCCAGAACACAAAAAAAATTTGCTTACAACAAAATCTCCTGAGAACACAAATATTCACTTCCAACGAAATCACCCCAGAGCACAAAAAATTCGCTGCAAATGAAATCAGCCCAGAATAAAAAAAATTCACTTTCAACGAAATCACCCAAGAATACAAAAATTCGCTTCCAACGTAATTACCCCTGAACACAAAAAATCGCTTCCAACAAAATCACCCTAGAACATAAAAAATTTGCTTCCATCGAAATCACCACAGAACAAAAAAATTTGCTTCCAAAGAAATTACCCCAGAACACAAAAATTCGCTTCCAACGAAATCACCCCAGAACAAAAAAAAATCCCTTCGAAATAAATGACTCAAGAGCACAGAAAACACGCTTCCAATGAAATGACCACCTGCTTCAAAAATTTGCTTCCAACGAAATCACCCCAGAACACAAAAAATTGGATTCCAAAGAAATCACCCTAGAACACAAAAATTTCGCTTCCAACTAAATGACTCCATAACACTGAAAAAACGCTTCCAACGAAATCACCCGAGAACACAAAAAATTTGCTTCCAACGAAATTACCCAAAACAGAAGAAATTCGCTTCCAACGAAATCACCCCAAAGCACAAAAAATTTGCTTCCAACCAAATCACCTGAGAACACAAAAAATTCGCTTCCAAGTTAATGACCCCAGAGCACAAAAATTTCGCTTCCAACGAAATGACTCCATAACACTGAAAAAACGCTTCCAACGAAATCACCCGAGAATACAAAAAATTCGCTTCCAACATAATTACCACAGAACACAAAAAATTCGCTTCCAACAAAATCACCCGGAACACAAACATTCGCTTCCAACGAAATCACCCCAGAGCACAAAAAATACGCTGCAAATGAAATCAGCCCAGAATACAAAAAATTCACTTTCAACGAAATCACCCGAGAATACAAAAAATTCGCTTCCAACGAAATTACCCCTGAACACAAAAAATTCGCTTCCAACAAAATCACCCTAGAACATAAAAAATTTGCTTCCATGGAAATCACCACAGAACAAAAAAATTTGCTTCCAAAGAAATTACCCCAGAACACAACAATTCACTTCCAACGAAATCACCCCAGAACACAAAAAATTCGCTTCCAAAGAAATCACCCTAGAAAACAAAAATTTTGCTTGCAACAAAATTACTCCATAACACTGGAAAAACGCTTCCAACGTTCTCTTCCAGCTAAATGACCCCAGAGCCCCAAAATTTTGCTTCCAACGAAATGACTCCAGACCAAAGAAAATACGCTTACAACGAAATGACCCCCTGCTTCAAAAATTTGCTTCCATCGAAATCACCCCAGCACACAAAAAATTGGATTCCAAATAAATCACCCTAGAACACAAAAATTTCGCTTCCAAAGAAATGACTCCATAACACTGAAAAAACGCTTCCAACAAAATCACCTGAGAACACAAAAAATTCGCTTCCAACGAATTACCCCAGAACACAAGAAATTCGCTTCCAAAGAAATCACCCCAAAGCACAAAAAATTCGCTTCCAACGAAATACCCCGAGAACACAAAAAATTCGCTTCCAACGCAACTACCCCAAAACACAAGAAATTCGCTTCCAATGAAATCACCCCAAAGTACAAAAAAAATTTGCTTCCAACCAAATCACCTGAGAACACAAAAAATTCGCTTAAAACAAAACGACTCCAGAGCACAGAAAAGACGCCTCCAACGAAATGACCCCCTACTTGAAAAATTTGCTTCCATCGAAATCACCAGAGAACACAAAAAATTCGCTGCCAACGAAATCAGCCCAAAACACAAAAAATTTGCTTCAGACAAAATCACCCGGGAACACAAACATTCGCATCCAACGAAATCACCCCAGAGCATAAAAAATTTGCTTCCAACGAAATCACCCCAGAACAAAAAAATGCTTCCAAAGAAATTACCCCAGAACTCAAAAATTCGCTTCCAACGAAATCACGCCAGAACACAAAAAAAATCCCTTCCAAAGAAATGATTCAAGAGCACAGAAAACACGCTTCCAATGAAATGACCCCCTACTTCAAAAATTTGCTTCCAACGAAATCACCCCAGCACACAAAAAATTGGATTCCAAAGAAATCACCCTAAAACACAAAAATTTCGCTTCCAACGAAATGACTCCATAACACTGAAAAAAACGCTTTCAACGAAATCACCCGAGAACACAAAAAATTCGCTTCCAACGAAATTACCCCAGAACACAAGAAATTCGCTTCCAAAGAAATCACCCCAAAGCACAAAAAAATTTGCTTCCAACCAAATCACCTGAGAACACAAAAAATTCGCTTCCATGGAAATCACCCCAGAGCACAAAAATTTCGCTTCCAACGAAATGACTCCATAACACTGAAAAAACGCTTCCAACGAAATCACCCGAGAATACAAAAAATTCGCTTCCAACGTAATTAACCCAGAACACAAAAAATTTGCTTCCAACAAAATCACCCGGAAGACAAATATTCGCTTCCAACGAAAACACCCCAGAGCACAAAAAATTTGCTTCCAAAGAAATCACCCTAGAACATAAAAATTTCGCTTCCGTCGAAATCACCCCAGAACAAAAAAATTTGCTTCCAAAGTAATTACCCCAGAACACAAAAATTCACTTCCAACGAAATCTCCCCAGAACACAAAAAATTCGGTTCCAAAGAAATCACCCTAGAACACAAAAATTTCGCTTCCAACGAAATGACTCCATAACACTGAAAAAACGCTTCCAACGAAATCACCCCAGAACACAAAAATTTCCCTTCTTAGGAAATTACCCCAGAACACAAAAAATTTGCTTCCAACGAAATCAATTCACAAGAGAAAAAAATTTGCTTCCATCGAAATCACCACAGAATACAAAAAATTCGCTTCCAACGAAATGACTCCAGACCACAGAAAACACGCTTCCAACGAAATGACCCCAGAACACAAAAAATTCACTTCCAACAAAATTACTCAGGAACACAAATATTCGCTTCCAATGAAATCACTCCAGAGCACAAAAAAATTCGCTTCCAAAGACATTACCCAAGAGCACAAACTATTTGCTTCCAACGAAATGACCCCCTACTTCAAAAATATTCGCTTCTAAAAATATCATCCCAGAGCACAAAAAATTTGCTTCCATCGAAATCACCCGGGAACACAAAAAATTCGCTTCCAACGAAATTACCCCAGAACACAAGAAATTCGCTTCCAACGAAATCACGCCAGAGCACAAAAAATTCGATTCCAACGAAATCCCCCTAGAACATAAAAAATTCACTTCCATCGAAATCACCCAAGAACACAAATTTCGTTGGAAGCGAATTTTTTGTGTTCTCGTGTGATATCGTTGAAAGGGAATTTTTGTGTTCTAGGGTGATTTCCTTGGAAGCGAATTTTTTGTGCTCTGGGATGATATCTTCGGAAACGAATTTTGTGTTCTCAGGAGATTTTGTTGGAAAATAATTTTTTGTCTTCTGGGGTAATATCGTTGGAAGAGAATTTTTTGTGTTCTACGGTTTTTTCGATGGCAGCAAATTTTTGAAGTAGGGGGTCATTTCTTTGAACCATGTTTTCTGTGCTCTGGAGTCATTTCGTTGGAGCGAATTTTGTGCTCTGGGGTGAATTCGTTGGAAGCGAATATTTGTGTTCTCAGGAGATTTCTTTGGAAAAGAATTTTTTGTCTTCTGGGGTAATATCATTGGAAGATAATTTTTTGTGTTCTCCGGTTTTTTCGATGGAAGCAAATTTTGAAGTACGGTGTCATTTCATTGGAAGCATGTTTTCTGTGGTCTGGAGTCATTTCGTTGGAAGCGAATTTTTGTGCTCCGGGGTGATTTCGTTGGAAGCGAATTTGGCTTCTGGGGTAATGTCGTTGGAAGAGAATTTTTTGTGTTCTCCGGTTTTTTTTGAAGTAGGGGGTCATTTCGTTGGAAGCGTGTTTTCTGTGCTCTGGAGTAATTTCGTTAGAAGCTAATTTTGTGTGCTCTGGGGTGATTTCGTAGGAAGCGAATATTTGTGTTCTCAGGAGATTTCGTTGCAAGGGAATTTTTTTGTGTTCTGGGGTAATTTCGTTGGAAGCGAATTTTTTGTGTTCTCGTGTGATATCGTTGAAAGGGAATTTTTGTGTTCTAGGGTGATTTCCTTGGAAGCGAATTTTTTGTGCTCTGGGATGATATCTTCGGAAACGAATTTTGTGTTCTCAGGAGATTTTGTTGGAAAATAATTTTTTGTCTTCTGGGGTAATATCGTTGGAAGAGAATTTTTTGTGTTCTCCGGTTTTTTCGATGGAAGCAAATTTTGAAGTAGGGTGTCATTTCTTTGGAAGCATGTTTTCTGTGCTCTGGAGTCATTTCGTTGGAAGCGAATTTTTTGTGCTCTAGGGTGATTTCGTTGGAAGCGAATATTTGAGTTCTCGTGTGATATCGTTGAAAGGGAATTTTTGTGTTCTAGGGTGATTTCCTTGGAAGCGAATTTTTTGTGCTCTGGGATGATATCTTTAGAAGCGAATATTTGTGTTCTCAGGAGATTTCGTTGGAAAAGAATTTTTTGTCTTCTGGGGTAATATCGTTGGAAGAGAATTTTTTGTGTTCTCCGTTTTTTTCGATGGAAGCAAATTTTTGAAGTAGGGGGTCATTTCATTGACACCATGTTTTCTGTGCTCTGGAGTCATTTCGTTGGAGCGAATTCTTTGTGCTCTGCGGTCATTTCGATGGAAGCGAATTTTTGTCTTCTCAAGAGATTTCATTGCATCCGAATTTTTTGTGTTCTGGAGTAATTTCGTTGGAAGCGAATTTTTTTGTGTTCTCGGGTGATTTCGTTGAAAGGGAATTTTTGCGTTCTAGGGTAATTTTGTTGGAAACGAATTTTTTGTGCTCTGGGATGATATCTTTGGACGCGAATATTTGTGTCCTCAGGAGATTTCGTTGGAAGCGAATTTGGCTTCTGGGGTAATGTCATTGGAAGAGAATTTTTTGTGTTCTCTGGTTTTTTCGATGGAAGCAAATTTTTGAAGTAGGGGGTCATTTTGTTGGAAGCGTGTTTTCTGTGCTCTGGAGTCATTTCGTTGGAAGCAAATTTTTTTTTCTCTGGGGATATTTCATTGGATGCGAATATTTGTGTTCTCAGAAGATTTCGTTGCATGCGAATTTTTTGTGTTCTGGGGTAATATCGTTGGAAGCGAATTTTTTGTGCTTGGGGTGATTTCGTTGGAAGCGAATTTTTTGCGTTCTCGGGTGATTTCGTTGAAAGGGAATTTTTGTGTTCTGGAGTAATTTCGTTGGAAGCGAATTTTTTGTGTTCTCGGGTGATTTCGTTGAAAGGGAATTTTTGCGTTCTAGGGTGATTTCTTTGGAAGCGAATATTTTGTGCTCTGGGATGATATCTTTGGAAGCGAATATTTGTGTTCTCAGGAGATTTCGTTAAAAAAGAAATTTTTGTCTTCGTGGGTAATTTCGTTGGAAGCGCATTTTTTGTATTCTCGGGTGATTTTGATGGAAGCAAATTTTTGAAGTATGGGATCATTTCGTTGGAAGCATGTTTTCTGTGCTTTGGAGTCATTTCGTTGGAAGCGAATATTTTGTGCTCTGTGGTGATTTCGTTGGAAGCGAATTTTTTGTGTTCTCGGGTGATTTCTTTGAAAGGGAATTTTTGTGTTCTAGGGTGATTTCATTGGAAGTGAATTTTTTGAATTTTTGGGTAATTTCGTTGGATGCGAATTTTTTTGTGTTCTCAGGTGATTTTGTTGGAAGCGAATATTTGTGTTCTCAGGAGATTTCGTTTGAAAAGAAATTTTTGTCTTCTGGGGTAATTTCGTTGGAAGCGAGTTTTTTGTGTTCTTGGGTGATTTCGATCGAAGAAAATATTTGAAGTAGGTGGTCATTTCGTTGGAAACGTGTTTTCTGTGCTCTGGAATCATTTCGTTGGAAGCGAATTTTTTGTGCTCTGGGGTGATTTCGTTGGAAGGTAATTTTTTGTGCTCTGGGATGATATCTTTGGAAGCTAATATTTGTGTTCTCAGGAGATTTCGCTGGAAAAGAATTTTTTGTGTTCTCCGGTTTATGATAGAAGCAAATTTTTGAAGTAGGGGGTCGTTTCGTTGGAAGCGTGTTTTCTGTGTTCTGGAGTCATTTATTTGGAAGCGAATTTTTTGTGTTCTCGGGTGATTTCTTTGAAAGGGAATTTTTGTGTTCTAGGGTAATAGGGAATTTTTGTGTTCGAAGGAAGCAAATTTTTGAAGTAGGGGGTCATTTCGTTGGAAGCGAATTTTTGTGTTCTTGGGTGATTTCGATGGAAGAAAAAATTTGAAGTATGGGATCATTTCCTTGAAGTCGTGTTTTCTGTGCTCTGGCGTGATTTCGTTAGAAGCGAATTTTTTTGTGTTCTCGGGTGATTTCGTTTGAAGCGAGTTTTTTATGTTCAAGGGTGATTTCGTTGCAAGCGAATTTTAAGTGTTCTGGGGTAATTTCGTTGGAAGAGAATTTGTTCTGTTTTCGAGTGATTTCGTTGAAAGCATATTTTTTATGTTCTAGGGTGATTTAGTTGGAAGCAACTTTTTTGTCTTCTGTGGTGATTTCAATAGAAGCGAATTTTCTGTGTTCTCGGGTGATTTCGTTGGAAGCGTGTTTTCTGTGCTCTGAAATCATTTCGTTGGATGCGAATTTTTTTGTGCTCTGGGGTGATTTCGTTGGAAGTGAATATTTTTGTTCTCAGGAGATTTCGTTGCAAGCGAATTTTTTGTGTTCTGAGGTAATTTCGTTGGAAGCGAATTTTTGTGTTCTCGTGTGATTTTGTTGAAAGGGAATTTTTGAGTTCTAGGGTTATTTCGTTGGAAACGAATTTTTTGTGCTCTGTGATGATTTCGTTGGAAGCGAATTTTTTGTGTTCTCGGGTGATTTCTTTGAAAGGGAATTTTTGTGTTCTAGGGTGATTTCGTCGGAAGGGAATTTTTTGTGCTCTGGGATGATATCTCTGGAAGCGAATATTGGTGTTCTCAAGAGATTTTGTGGGAAAAGAATTTTTGTCTTGTGGGGTAATATCGTTGGAAGAGAATTTTTTGAGTTCTCCGGTTTTTTCGATGGAAGCAAATTTTTGAAGTAGGGTGTCATTTCGTTGGAAGCATATTTTCTGTGCTCTGGAGTCATTTCTTTGGAAGTGAATTTTTTGTGCTTTGGCATGATTTCGTTGAGAATGAATTTTTTGTGATTTAGGGTGATTTCGTTGGAAGCGAATTTTCTGTACTCTGGGGTGATTTGGTTGGAAGCGAATATTTTGTCTTCTGTGGTAATTTCGATAGAAGCGAATTTTTTATGTTCTAGGGTGATTTCGTTGGAAGAGAATTTTTTGTGTTCTCCGGTTTTTTCGATGGAAGCAAATTTTTGAAGTAGGGGGTCATATCGTTGGAAGCATGTTTTCTGGGCTCTGGAGTCACTTCGTTGGAAGAGAATTTTTTGTGCTCTGGGGTGATTTCGTTGGAAGCGAATATTTGTGTTCTCAGGAGATTTCGTTGCAAGCGAATATTTGTGTTCTCGGATGATTTCATTGAAAGTGAATTTTTGTGTTCTAGGGTGATTTCGTTGGAATCGAATTTTTAGTGCTCTGGGATGATATCTTTGGAAGCGAATATTTGTGTTCTCAGGAGATTTCGTTGGAAAAGAATTTTTTGTCTTCTGGGGTAATGTCGATGGAAGATAATTTTTTATGTTCTCCGGTTTTACGATAGAAGCAAATTTTTGAAGTAGGGGGTCATTTCCTTGGAAGCGTGTTTTCTGTGTTCTGGTGTCATTTAGTTGGAAGCGAATTTTTTGTGTTCTCGGGTGATTTCTTTGTAAGGGAATTTTTGTGTTCTGAGGTGATTTCGTTGGAAGCAAATTTTTTCTGCTCTGGGATGATATCTTTGGAAGCGAATATTTGTGTTCTCAGGAGATTTCGTTGCAAGTGAATTTTTTGTTCTAGGGTGTTTTCGTTGGAAGCGAATTTTTTGTGTTCTCCTGTGATTTCGTTGAAAGGGAATTTTTGTGTTCCAGGGTGATTTCGTTGGAAGCGAATTTTTTGTGCTCTGGGATGATATCTTTGGAAGCGAATATTTGTGTTCTCAGGAGATTTCGTTCCAAAAGAATTTTTTATCTTCTGGGGTAATGTCGTTGTAAGAGAATTTTTTGTGTTCTCCGGACTTTTCGATGGAAGCAACTTTTTGAAATAGGGGGTCATTTAGTTGGAAGCGTGATTTCTGTGCTCTGGAGTCATTTCGTTGGAAGCAAATTTTTTGTGCTCTGTGGTGATTTCGTTGGAAGCGAATATTTGTGTTCTCAGGAGATTTCGTTGCAAGCGAATTTTTTGGGTTCTGGGGTGATTTCGTTAGAAGCGAATTTTTTGGGTTCTCGGGTGATTTTCTTGAAAGGGAATTTTTGTGTTCTAGGGTGATTTCTTTGTAAGCGAAGTTTTTGTGCGCTGGGATGATATCTTTAAAAGCAAGTATTTGTGTTATCAGGAGATTTCGTTGGAAAAGAATTTTTTGTCTTCTGGGGTAATATCGTTGGAAGAGAATTATTTGTGTCTCCAGTCTTCTCGATGGAAGCAAATTTTTGAAGTAGGGAGTCATTTCGTTGGAAGCGTGTTTTCTGTGCTCTGGAGTCATTTCGTTGGAAGCAAATTTTTTGTGCTGTGGGGTGATTTTGTTGGAAGCGAATTTTTTGTGTTCTCGGGTGATTTCGTTGGAAGCGAATTTTTTGTGATCTCGGGTGATTTCATTGGAAGCGAATTTTTTGTGTACTTGGGTGATTTCTTTTAAAGGGAATTTTTGTGTTCTAGGGTGATTTCTTTGGAATCGAATTTTTAGTGCTCTGGGATGATATCTTTGGAAGCGAATATTTGTGTTCTCAGGAGATTTCGTTGGAAAAGAATTTTTTGTCTTCTGGGGTAATATCCTTGAAGAGAATTTTTTGTGTTCTCCTGTCTTTTCGATGGAAGCAAATTTTTGAAGTATGGGGTCATTTCATTGGAAGCGTGTTTTCTATGCTCTGGAGTCATTTCGTTGCAAACAAATTTTTTGTGTTCTGGGGTGATTTCGTTGAAAACTAATTTTTTTTTTTTGTTCTAGCATGATTTCGTTGGAAGCGAATTTTTTGTGTTCTGGGGTGATTTCGAAGGATGGAAATTTTTTCTGTTCTATGGTAATTTCGTTGGACGTGAATTTTTTGTGTTCTCGGGAGATTTCGTTGAAAGGGAATTTTTTGTGCTCTGGGATGATATCTTTGGAAGTGAATATTTGTGTTCTCAGGAGATTTCTTGGGAAAAGAATTTTTGTCTTCTGGGGTAATATCGTTGGAAGAGAATTTTTTGAGTTCTCTGGTTTTTTGATGGAAGCAAATTTTTGAACTAGGGGGTCATTTCGTTGGAAGCATATTTTCTGTGCTATGGGGAGATTTCGTTGGAAGCGAATTTTTTTGTGTTCTCGGGTGATTTCTTTGAAAGGGAATTTTTGTGTTCTAGGGTGATTTCGTTGGAAGGGAATTTTTTGTGCTCTGGGATGATATCTTTGGAAGGGAATATTTCTGTTCTCAGGAGATTTCAGTGGAAAAGAGTTTTTTGTGTTCTCCGGTTTTACGATAGAAGCAAATTTTTGAAGTAGGGGGTCATTTCGTTGGAAGCGTGTTTTCTGTGTTCTGGAGTCATTTCGTTGGAAGCGAATCTTTTTTGTTCTCGGGTGATTTCTTTGAGAAGCAATTTTTGTTTTCTCAGGTGATTTCGTTGGAAGGGAATTTTTTCTGCTCTAGGATGATATCTTTGGAAGCGAATATTTGTGTTCTCAAGAGATTTCGTTGCAAGCGAATTTTTTGTTCAGGGGTGTTTTAGTTGGAAGCGAATTTTTTGTGTTATCTTGTGATTTCCTTTAAAGGGAATTTTTGTGTTCTAGGGTGATTTCGTTGGAAGCGAATTTTTTTGCGTTCTTAGGTGATTTCGTTGAAAGCTAATTTTTTGTGTTCTAGCGTGATTTTGTTGGAAGCGAATTTTTTGTGTTCTCGGATGATTTCAATGGAAGCAAATTTTTTCTGTTCTGTGGTGATTTCGTTAGAAACGATTTTTTTTTGTGTTTTTGGGTGATTTCTTTGAAAGGGAATTTTTGTGTTCTAGGGTGATTTCTATGGAAGCAAATTTTTTGTGTTCTCTGGTGATTTCATTGAAAGCGAATATTTGTGTTCCCAGGTGATTTCATTGGAAGCGAATTGTTTGTCTTCTGGGGTAATATCGTTGTAAGAGAATTTTTTGTGTTCTCCGGTTTTTTCAATGGAAGCAAATTTTTGCAATACGGGGTCATTTCGTTGGAAGCTTGTTTTCTGTGCTCTGGAGTCACTTCGTTGGAAGCGAATTTTTTGTGCTCTGGGGCGATTTCGTTGGAAGCGAATTTTTTGTGCTCTTGCGTGATTTCGTTGAAAGGGAATTTTTGCGTTCTAGGGTGATTTCGTTGGAAGCAAATATTTTGTGCTCTGGGATGATATTTTTGGAAGCGAATATTTGTGTTCTCAGGAGATTTCGTTGGAAAAGAATTTTTTGTCTTCTGGGGTAATATCGTTGGAAGAGAATTTTTTGTGTTCTCCAGTTTTTTCGATGGAAGCAAATTTTTGAAGTAGGGGGTCATTTCGTTTGTAGCGTGTTTTCTGTGCTCTGGAGTCGTTTCTTTGGAAGCGAATTTTTTGTGTTCTGGGGTGATTTCTTTGGAAGCGAATTTTTTGTGTTCTGTGGTAATTTCGTTGGAAGCGAATTTTTTGTGCTTTGGGGTGATTTCGTTGGAAGCGAATTTCTTGTGTTCTGGGGTATTTTAGTTGGAAGCTAATTTTTTGTGTTTTAAGGTGATTTCGATGGAAGCAAATTTTTGAAGTATGGGTAATTTCATTGGAAGCGAATTTTTTTGTGTTCTCGGGTGATTTCGGTGGTCCAGAATTTCTTGTGTTCTGGGTAGATGTCGTTGGAAGCAAATTTTTTGTGTTCTGGGGTAAGTACGTTGGAAGCAAATTTTTTGTGTTTTGGGGTGATTTCGTTGGAAGCATGTTTTCTGTACATTGGAGTCATTTCCTTGGAAGCAAATTTTTTGTGTTCTGGGGTGATTTTGTTGGAAGCCAATTTTTTGTGTTCTAGGGTGATTTCTTTGGAAGCAATTTTTTGTGCTCTGCGGGAATTTCGTTGGAAGCGAATTTTTTTGTGTTCTGGGTGATTTCGATGGAAGTAAAAATTTTCCGTTCTGGGGTAATTTCGTTGGAAGCCAATATTTGTGTTCTCGGGTGATTTTTTTGGAAGGGAATTTTTTGTGCTCTGGCTTGATTTTGGTGGAAGTAAATTTATCTATTCTGGGGTAATTTCTTTGGAAGCGAATTTTTTCTGTTTTCGGGTGATTTGGATAGAAGCACATTTTTTGTGTTCTGGGTTCATTTTGTTGGAAGCGAATTTTTTGTGCTCTTGGGTGATTTCATTGGAAGGGTGTTTTCTGTGTTTTGGAGTCATTTCGTTGGAAGGGAAATTTTTATGTTCTGTGTGATTTCTTTGGATGCGAATTTTTTGTGTTCTGGGTTGATTTGGTTGGACACGAATTTTTTGTGTTCTCAGGTGATTTCGTTGAAAGTGAATTTTTTTTTTTTTTTTTTGCCTTGGGTAAATGCGTTGGAAGCGAATTTTTTGTGCTCTGGGTTGATTTCTTTGGAAGCGAATATTTGTGTTCTCAGGAGATTTCGTTGGAAGTGAATTTTTTGTGCTTTAGGGTGATTTCATTGGAAGCTAATATTTGTGTTCCCGGGTGATTTTGTTAGAAGCGAATTTTTTCTGTTCTCGGGTGATTTCGATGGAAGCAAATTTTTTGTGTTCTGGGTTGATTTCGTTGGAAGCGAATTTTTTGTGTTCTGGGGCAATTTAGTTGGAAGCGAATTTTTTTGAAGTATGGGGTGATTTCATTGGAAGCGTGTTTTCTGTGCTCTGGAGTCATTTCTTTGGAATCAAATTTTTTGTGTTCTGGGGTGATTTCGTTGGAAGCGAATTTTTTGTGTTCTTAGGTGATTTCGATGGAAGCAAATTTTTGAAGTATGGGTTCATTTCGTTGAAAGCAAATTTTTTGTGCTTGGTGTGATTTTGTTGGAAGCGAATTTTTTGTGCTCTGGGGTGATTTCTTTGGAAGCAATTTTTTTTTGCTCTGCGGGGATTTCGATGGAAGCGAATTTTTTGTATTCTGGGGTAATTTCTTTGGAAGCAAATTTTTTCTGTTCTCAGGTGATTTGGATAGAAGCAAATTTTTTGTGTTCTAGGTTGATTTCGTTGGAAGCGAATTTTTTGTGCTCTGGGGTGATTTCATTGGAAGCGTGCTTTCTGTGTTTTGGAGTCATTTTGTTGGAAGGGAAATTTTTGTGTTCTGAGTGATTTCTTTGGATGCGAATTTTTTGTGTTCTGGGTTGATTTCATTGGACACGAATTTTTTGTGTTCTCAGGTGATTTCGTTGAAAGTGAAATTTTTTTCCTTAGGGTAATTTCGTTGGAAGCGAATTTTTGGTGCTCTGGTGTGATTTCTTTGGAAGCGAATATTTGTGTTCTCAGGTGATTTCGTTGGAAAAGAATTGTTTGGTTTTAGGGTGATTTCATTGGAAGCTAATATTTGTGTTCCCGGGTGATTTCGTTAGAAGCGAATTTTTTCTGTTCTCGGGTGATTTCGATGGAAGCAAATTTTTTGTGTTCTGGGTTGATTTCGTTGGAAGCGAATTTTTAGTGTTCTGGAGCAATTTAGTTGGAAGCGTGTTTTCTGTGCTCTGGAGTCATTTCGATGGAAGCTAATTTTTTGTGTTCTCGGGTGATTTCTTTGGCCGCAAATTTTTAGTGTTCTGGGGTCATTTAGTTGGAAGCGTGTTTTCTGTGCTCTGGAGTCATTTCTTTGGAAGCAAATTTTTTGTGTTCTGGGGTGATTTCCTTGGAAGCGAATTTTTGTGTTCTGGGGTAATTTCGGTGGAAGCGAATTTTTTGTGTTCTCGGGTGATTTCGATGAAGCAAATTTTTCAAGTATGGGCTCATTTCATTGAAAGCGAGTTTTTTGTGCTTGGGGTGATTTCGTTGGAAGCGAATTTTTTGTGCTCTGGGGTGATTTCTTTGGAAGCGAATATTTGTCTTCTCAGGAGATTTCTTTGCAAGCGAATTTTTTGTGTTCTGGGGTAATTTCGTTGGAAGCAAATTTTTTGTGTTCTCGGGTGATTTCGTTGAAAGCGAATTTTTTATGTTCTAGGGTAATTACGTAAAAGCAAATTTTTTGAGCTCTGGGGTGATTTGGTTGGAAGCGAATTTTTTTATCTTCTGTGGTGATTTCGAAGGAAGCGAATTTTTTATGTTCTAGGGTGATTTCGTTGGAAGCGAATTTTTTGTCTTCTGGGGTAATTTCATTTGAAGCTTGTTTTCTGTGCTCTGGAGTCATTTCGTTGAAAGCGAATTCTTTGTGCTCTGGGGTGATTTCATTGGAAACGAATTTTTTGTCTTCTGTGGTGATTTCCATGGAAGCGAATTATTTATGTACTAGGGTGATTTCGTTGGAATAATTTTTGTGTTCTGGATTCATGTTTTTGGAAGCCTGTTTTCTGTGCTTTGGAGTCATTTTGGTGGAAGCAAATTTTTTCTCTCTGGGGTGATTTCTTTGGAAGGGATTTTTTTTGTTCTAGGGTGATTTCATTGGGAGCGAAATTTTGTGCTCTGGGATGATATCTTTGGAAGAGAATATTTGTGTTCTCAGGAGATTTCGTTGCAAGCAAATTTTTTGTTCTGGGGTAATTTTGTTGGAAGCGAATTTTTTGTGTTCTCGGGTGATTTCGTTGAAAGCGAATTTTTTATGTTCTATGGTGATTTCTTTGGAAGTGAATTTTTTGTCTTCTGGGGTCCTTTCATTGGAAGCGTGTTTTCTGTGCTCTGCAGTCATTTCATTGGAACCAAATATTTTGAGTTCTGGGGTGATTTCATTGGAAGTGAATTTTTTGTGTTCTGGGTTGATTTCTTTGGAAGCAAATTTTTTTGTGTTCTGGGGTAATTTCGTTGGAAGAGAATATTTTGTATTCTCGGGTGATTTCGATGGAAGCAAATTTTTGAAGTATGGTATCATTTCGTTCGAAACGTGTTTTCTGTGCTCTGGAGTCAGTTCGTTGGAAGCGAATTTTTTGTGCTCTGGTGTGATTTCGTTGGAAGCGAATTTTTTGTTTTCTCAGGTGATTTCCTTAAAAGCTAATTTTTTTGTGTTCTAGCGTGATTTCGTTGGAAGCGAATTTTTTGTGTTCTGGGGTGATTTCGATGGGAGCAAGTTTTTTCTGTTCTGTGTTAATTTCGTTGGACTCGAATTTTTTGTGTTCTCGGGTCATTTCGTTGAAAGGGAATTTTTTATGTTCTAGGGTGATTTCATTCGAAGCGAATTTTTTGTGCTCTGGGGTGATTTGGTTAGAAGCGATTTCTTTGTCTTCTGTGGTGATTGCGATGGAAGTGAATTTTTTATGTTCTAGGGTGATTTCGATGGAAGCAAATTTTTGAAGTATGGTATCATTTCGTTCGAAACGTGTTTTCTGTGCTCTGGAGTCAGTTCGTTGGAAGCGAATTTTTTGTGTTCTCGTGTGATTTATTTGAAAGCGAATTTTTTATGTTCTAGGGTGATTTTGTTGGAAGCGAATTTTTTGTGCTCAGTACGGCTTTAGTTGGAAGCGTGTTTTCTGTGCTCTGGAGTCATTTCGTTGGAAGCAAATTTTTTGTGCTCTGGGGTGATTTTGTTGGAAGCGAATTTTTTGTGTTCTGGGGTAATTTCGTTGGAAGGAAATTTTTTGTTTTCTGGGTTGATTTCATTGGACACGAATTTTTTTGTTCTGTGGTGATTTCGTTGAAAGCGAATTTTGAGTGCTCTAGGTTGATTTTGTTGGAAGGGAATTTTTTGTGCTCTTGGTTGATTTCGTTGGATGCAATTTTTTTCTGTTCTGGGTTAATTTCGTTGGAAGTGATTTTGAAGTATGGGGTGATTTTGTTAGTAGCTTGTTTTCTGTGTTCTGGAGTCATTTTGTTGGAAGCGAATATTTGTGTTCCCGGTGATTTTGTTGGAAGCGAATTTTTTGTGTTCTGTGGTAATTACGTTGGAAGCAAATTTTTTGTATTCACGGGTGATTTCATTGAATGCGAATTTTTTGTGTTGTAGGGTGATTTTGTTGGCAGCGATTTTTTTGTGTTCTGGGGTCATTTCCTTGGAAGCGTGTTTTCTGTGCTCTGGAGTCATTTTGTTGGTAGAGAATATTTTGTGCTCTGGAGTTGTTTCATTGGAAGCGAATTTTTTGTGTTCCTGGGTGACTTTTTGTAGTGTGTTTTCTGTGTTAAGGAGTCATTTCGTTGAAAGCGAATTTTTTGTGCTCTGGGGTGATTTCTTTGGAAGCAAATATTTGTGTTTTCTGGAGCTTTCGTTGGAAGCAAATTTTTTGTCTTCTGGGGTAATATCGTTGGAAGAGAATTTTTTGTGTTCTGGGGTGATTTCGTTGGAAGTGAAATTTTTGTGTTCTGGGTGATTTCGATGGAAGCAAATTTTTTTCTGTTATGGGGTAATTTCGTTGTTAGCATATATTTGCATACTCGGGTGATTTTATTGGAAGGGAATTTTTTGTGCTCTGGGTTGATATGGTTGGAAGTAAATTTTCTCTATTGTGGGGTAATTTCATTGTACGCGAATTTTTTGTGTTCTCGGGTGATTTCATTGTAAGGGAATTTTTTGTGTTCTAGGGTGATTTCGTTGGAAGCGAATTTTTTGTGTTCTCAGGTGATTTCGTTGAAAGGGAATCTTTTGTGTTCTAGGGTGATTTCGTTGGAAGCTAATATTTGTGTTCTCAGAAGATTTCGTTACGAGCGAATTTTTTTTTCTGGGGCAATTTCATTGCAAGCGACTTTTTTGTGTTCTCCGGTTTTTTCGATGGAAGCAAATTTTTGATGTAGGGGGTCATTTCGTTGGAAGCGTGTTTTCTGTGCTCTGGAGCCATTTCATTGGAAGCGAATTTTTTGTGCTCTAGGATAATTTCGTTGGAAACGAAGTTTTTGTGTTCTCAGGAGATTTCGTTGAAAGGGAATCTTTTGTGTTCTAGGGTGATTTCGTTGGAAGCGAATTTTTTGTGCTCTGGGGTGATTTCATTGGAAGCATGTTTTCTGTGTTTTGGAGTCATTTCGTTGGAAGGGAAATTTTTGTGTTCTGGGTGATTTCTTTGGATGCGAATTTTTGGTGTTCTGGGTTGATTTCGTAGTCGCGAATTTTTTGTGTTCTCAGGTGATTTCGTTGAAAGTGAATTTTTTTTTTGCCTTTGGGTAAATTCGTTGGAAGCGATTTTTTTGTGCTTTAGGATGATTTCATTGGAAGCTAATATTTGTGATCGCGGGTGATTTCGTTAGAAACGAATTTTTTCTGTTCTCGGGTGATTTCGATGGAAGCAAATTTTTTGTGTTCTGGGTTGATTTCGTTGGAAGCGAATTTTTTGTGTTCTGGGGCAATTTAGTTGGAAGCGAATTTTTTTGAAGTATGGGGTGTTTTCATTGGAAGCGTGTTTTCTGTGCTCTGGAGTCATTTCTTTGGAATCAAATTTTTTGTGTTCTGGGGTGATTTCATTGGAAGGGAATTTTTGTGTCCTGGGGTAATTTCGTTGGAAGCGATTTTTTTGTGTTCTTAGGTGATTTCGATGGAAGCAAATTTTTGAAGTATGGGCTCATTTCGTTGAAAGCGAATTTTTTGTGCTTGGTGTGATTTTTTTGGAAGCGAATTTTTTGTGCTCTGGGTTTATTTTGTTGGAAATAATTTTTGCTATTCTGGGGTAATTTCGTTGGACGAAAATTTTTTGTGTTCTCTGGTGATTGCTTTGAAAGGGAATTTTTGGTGTTCTAGGGTGATTTCATTGGAAGTGAATTTTTTGTTCTCTGGGATGGTATCTTTGGAAGCTAATATTTGTGTTCTCAGGAGATTTCGTTTGAAGCGAATTTGTTCTCTTCTGGGGTAATATCGTTGAAAGAGAATTTTTTGTGTTCTCCGGTTTTTTCGATGGAAGCAAATTTTTGAAGTAGGGGGTCATTTTGTTGGAGGCGTGTTTTCTGTGCTCTGGAGTCATTTTGTTGGAAGCGAATTTTTTGTGTTCTGGGATAATTTCGTTGGAAGCGAATTTTTTGTGTTCTCGGGTGATTTTATTTAAAGAGAATTTTTTGTGTTCTAGGGTTATTTCGTTGGAGGCGAATTTTTTGTGTTCTGGGGTAATTACGTTGGAAGTAAATTTTTTGTTTTCTCGGTTGATTTCGTTGTCCGTGAATTTTTAGTGTTCTGGGCTCATTTCGTTGGAAGCGTGTTTTCTGTGCTCTGGAGTCATTTCGTTGGAAGCAAATTTTTTGTGTTATGGGGTGATTTCTTTGGAAGCGAATTTTTTGTGTTCTGTGGTAATTTCGTTGGAAGCGAATCTTTTGTGCTTTGAGGTGATTTCGTTGGAAGCGAATTCCTTGTGTTCTGGGGTAATTTCATTGGAAGCGAATTTTTTTGTGTTCTCGGGTAATTTCGGTGGACGCGAATTTCTTGTGTTCTGGGTAGATGTCGTTGGAAGCGAATGTTTTGTGTTCTGGGGTAAGTACGTTGGAAGGAATTTTTTTGTGTTTTGAGGTGATTTCGTTGGAAGCGTATTTTATGTGCTCTGGAGTCATTTCGTTGCAAGCAAAATTTTTGTGTTCTGGGGTGATTTCTTTGGAAGGGAATTTTTTGTGTTCTGGGGTGATTTCAATAGAAGCAATTATTTTGTTCTGGGATAATTTCTTTGGAAGCGAATTTTTTTGTGTTCTGTGTTGATTTCGTTGGAAGAGAATTTTTTGTGTTCTGGGGCAATTTTCTTGGAGGCGAATTTTTTTGAAGTATGGGGTGATTTCGTTGGAAGCGTGTTTTCTGTGCATTGGAGTCATTTCTTTGGAAGCAAATTTTTGTATTCTGGGGTAATTTCATTTGAAGTGAATTTTTTCTGTTCGAAGCGAATATTTGTGTTCTCAGGAGATTTTGTTGGAAAAGGATTTTTTGTCTTCTGGTGTAATGTCGTTGGAAGAGAATTTTTTGTGTTCTCCGGTTTTTTCGATGCAAGCAATTTTTTGAAGTAGGGGGTCATTTCCTTGGAAGCATGTTTTCTGTGCTCTGGAATCATTTCGTTGGAAGCGAATATTTGTGTCCTCAGGAGATTTCGTTGCAAGCGAATTTTTTGTGTTCTTTGGTTTATTCGATGGAAGCAAATATTTGAAGTAGGGGGTCATTTCGTTGTAAGCGTGTTTTCTGTGCTCAGGAGTCATTTCGTTGGAAGCGAATTTTTTGTGTTCTCAGGTGATTTCTTTGAAAGGGAATTTTTGTGTTCTAGGGTGATTTCGTTGAAAGAGAATTTTTTGTGCTCTGGGATGATATCTTTGGAAGCGCATATTTGTTTTCTCAGGAGATTTCGTTGGAAAAGAATTTTTTGTCTTCTCCGGTTTTTTCGATCGAAGCAAATTTTTGAAGTAGGGAGTCATTTCGTTGGAAGCATGTTTTCTGTGCTCTGGAGTCATTTCAGTGGAAGCGAAATTTTTGTGTTATCTGCGGTGATTTCGATAGAAGCGAATATTTGTGTTCTCAGGAGATTTCATTGCAAGCAAATTTTTTGTGTTCTGGTGTAATTTCGTTGGAACCGAATTTTTTGTGTTCTCGCGTGATTTCGTTGGAAGCGAATTTTTTGTGCTCTGGGATGACATCTTTGGAAGTGAATATTTGTCTTCTCAGGAGATTTCGTTGGAGAAGAATTTTTTGTGTTCTGGGGTAATTTCTTTGAAAACCAATTTTTTGTGTTCTCGGGTGATTTCCTTGAAAGGGCATTTTTGTGTTCTGGGGTGATTTCGTTGAAATGATTTTCATGTGCTCTGGGATGATATCTTTGGAAGAGAATATTTGTGTTCTCAGGAGACTTCGTTGGAAAAGAATTTTTTGTCTTCTGGGGTAATGTTGTTGGAAGAGAATTTTTGTGTTCTCCGTTTTTTTCGATGGAAGCAATTTTTTGAAGTATGGGGTCATTTCGTTGGAAGCGTGTTTTATGTGCTCTGGAGTCGTTTTGTTGGAAGCGAATATTTTGTGCTCTGGGGTGATTTCGTTGGAAGCGAATTTGTTGGGTTCTCGGGTGATTTCGTTGAAAGGGAATTTTTGTGTTCTAGGGTGATTTCGTTGAAAGAGAATTTTTTGTGCTCTGGGATGATATCTTTGGAAGCTAATATTTGTGTTCACAGGAGATTTCGTTGCAAGCGAATTTTTTGTGTTCTGGGGTAATTTCTTTGAAAACCAATTTTTTGTGTTCTCGGGTGATTTCCTTGAAAGGGAATTTTTGTGTTCTGGGGTGATTTCGTTGAAATGATTTTTATGTGCTCTGGGATGATATCTTTGGAAGAGAATATTTGTGTTCTCAGGAGACTTCGTTGGAAAAGAATTTTTTGTCTTCTGGGGTACTGTTGTTGTAAGATAATTTTTGTGTTCTCCGTTTTTTTTCGATGGAAGCAATTTTTTGAAGTATGGGGTCATTTCGTTGGAAGCGTGTTTTATGTGCTCTGGAGTCGTTTCGTTGGAAACGAATTTTTTGTACTCTGGGGTGATTTGGTGGAAGCGAATATTTGTGTTCTCAGGAGATTTCGTTGCAAGCGAATTTTTTGTGTTCTTCGGTTTTTTCAATGGAAGCAAATTTTTGAAGTACTGGGTCATTTCGTTGGAAGCGTGTTTTCTGTGCTCAGGAGTCATTTCGTTGGAAGCGAATATTTTGTGCTCTGGGGTGATTTCGTTGGAAGCGAATTTTTGGGTTCTCGGGTGATTTCTTTGAAAGGGAATTTTTGCGTTCTAAGGTGATTTTTTTGAAATGATTTTTTTGTGCTCTGGGATGATATCTTTGGAAGTGAATATTTGTGTTCTCAGGAGATTTCGTTGGAAAAGAATTTTTTGTCTTCCCGTGTAATATCGTTGGAAGCGAATTTTTTGTGCTCTGGGATGATATCTTTCGAAGCGAATATTTGTGCTCTCAGGAGATTTCGTTGGAAAAGAATTTTTGTCTTCTGGGGTAATATCATTGGAAGCGAATTTTTTGTGCTCTGGGATGATATCTTTCAAAGCGAATATTTGTGTTCTCAGGAGATTTTGTTGGAAAAGAATTTTTTGTCTTCTGGTGTAATGTCGTTGGAAGAGAATTTTTTGTGTTCTCCGGTTTTTTCGATGCAAGCAATTTTTTGAAGTAGGGGGTCATTTCCTTGGAAGCATGTTTTCTGTGCTCTGGAATCATTTCGTTGGAAGCGAATATTTGTGTCCTCAGGAGATTTCGTTGCAAGCGAATTTTTTGTGTTCTTTGGTTTATTCGATGGAAGTAAATATTTGAAGTAGGGGGTCATTTCGTTGTAAGCGTGTTTTCTGTGCTCAGGAGTCATTTTGTTGGAAGCGAATTTTTTGTGTTCTCGAGTGATATCGTTGAAAGGGAATTTTTGTGTTCTAGGGTGATTTCGTTGAAAGCGAATTTGTTGGGTTCTCGGGTGATTTCGTTGAAAGGGAATTTTTGCGTTCTAAGGTGATTTTGTTGAAATGATTTTTTTGTGCTCTGGGATGATATCTTTGGAAGTGAATATTTGTGTTCTCAGGAGATTTCGTTGGAAAAGAATTTTTTGTCTTCTGGGGTAATATCGTTGGAAGCGAATTTTTTGTGCTCTGGGATGATATCTTTGGAAGCGAATATTTGTGTTCTCAGGAGATTTCGTTGGAAAAGAATTTTTTGTCTTCTGGGGTAATGTCGTTGGAAGAGAATTTTTTGTGTTCTCTGGTTTTTTCGATGCAAGCAATTTTTTGAAGTAGGGGGTCATTTCCTTGGAAGCGTGTTTTCTGTGCTCTGGAGTCATTTCGTTGGAAGCGAATTTTTTGTGCTCTGGGGTGATTTCGTTTGTAGCGAATATTTGTGTTCTCAGGAGATTTCGGTGCAAGCAAATTTTATGTGTTCTTTGGTTTATTCGAAGGAAGCAAATTTTTGAAGTAGGGGGTCTTTTCCTTGGAAGCGTGTTTTCTGTGCTCAGGAGTCATTTCGTAGGAAGCGAATTTTTTGTGCTCTGGGAGGATATCTTTGGAAGCGAATATTTGTGTTGTCAGGTGATTTCGTTGGAAAAGAATTTTTTGTCTTCTGGGGTAATGTCATTGGAAGAGAATTTTTTGTGTTCTCCGATTTTTTCGATGGAAGCAATTTTTTGAAGTAGGGGGTCATTTCGTTGGAAGCATGTTTTCTGTGCTCAGGAGTCATTTCGTTGGAAGCGAATTTTTTGTGTTCTCGAGTGATATCGTTGAAAGGGAATTTTTGTGTTCTAGGGTGATTTCGTTGGAAGCGAATTTGTTGGGTTCTCGGGTGATTTCGTTGAAAGGGAATTTTTGCGTTCTAAGGTGATTTTGTTGAAATGATTTTTTTGTGCTCTGGGATGATATTTTTGGAAGTGAATATTTGTGTTCTCAGGTGATTTCGTTGGAAAAGAATTTTTTGTCTTCTGGGGTAATATCGTTGGAAGCGATTTTTTTGTGCTCTGGGATGATATCTTTGGAAGCGAATATTTGTGTTCTCAGGAGATTTCGTTGGAAAAGAATTTTTTGTCTTCTCCGGTTTTTTCGATCGAAGCAAATTTTTGAAGTAGGGGGTCATTTCGTTGGAAGCGTGTTTTCTGTGCTCTGGAGTCATTTCAGTGGAAGCGAAATTTTTGTGCTCTGCGGTGATTTCGATAGAAGCGAATATTTGTGTTCTCAGGAGATTTCATTGCAAGCAAATTTTTTGTGTTCTGGTGTAATTTCGTTGGAACCGAATTTTTTGTGTTCTCCCGTGATTTCGTTGGAAGCGAACTTTTTGTGCTCTGGGATGATATCTTTGGAAGCGAATATTTGTCTTCTCAGGAGATTTCGTTGGAGAAGAATTTTTTTGTGTTCTGGGGTAATATCGTTGGAAGCGAATTTTTTGTGTTCTCCGGTTTTTTCGATGGAAGCAAATTTTTGAAGTAGTGGGTCATTTCGTTGGAAGCGTGTTTTCTGTGCTCTGGAGACATTTCGTAGGAAGGGAATTTTTTGTACTCTGGGTTGATTTCGTTGGAAGCGAATGTTTGTGTTCTCAGGAGATTTCGTTGCAAGTGAATTTTTTGTTTTCTGGGGAATTTTCGTTGGAAGCGAATTCTTTGTGTTCTCACGTGATTTCTTTGAACGGAAATTTTTGTGTTCTAGGGTGATTTCGTTGGAAGCGAAATTGTTGTGCTCTGGGATGATATCTTTGGAAGCAAATATTTGTGTTCTCAGGTGATTTCATTGGAAAAGAATTTTTTGTCTTCTGGGGTAATGTCGTTGGAAGAGAATTTTTTGTATTCTCTGGTTTTTTTGATGGAAGCAATTTTTTGAAGTCGGGGGTCATTTCGTTGGAAGCATGTTTTCTGTGCTCAGGAGTCATTTCGTTGGAAGCGAATTTTTTGTGCTCTGGCGTGATTTCATTGGAAGCGAAATTTTTGGGTTCGGGTGATTTCGTTGAAAGGGAATTTTGTGTTCTGGAGTAATTTTGTTGGAAGTGAATTTTTTGTGTTCTTGGGTGATTTCGTTGAAAGGGAATTTTTGTGTTCTAGGGTGATTTCGTTGAAAGAGAATTTTTTGTGCTCTGGGATGATATCTTTGGAAGCTAATATTTGTGTTCACAGGAGATTTCGTTGCAAGCGAATTTTTTGTGTTCTGGGGTAATTTCTTTGAAAACCAATTTTTTGTGTTCTCGGGTGATTTCCTTGAAAGGGAATTTTTGTGTTCTGGGGTGATTTCGTTGAAATGATTTTTATGTGCTCTGGGATGATATCTTTGGAAGAGAATATTTGTGTTCTCAGGAGACTTCGTTGGAAAAGAATTTTTTGTCTTCTGGGGTACTGTTGTTGTAAGATAATTTTTGTGTTCTCCGTTTTTTTTCGATGGAAGCAATTTTTTGAAGTATGGGGTCATTTCGTTGGAAGCGTGTTTTATGTGCTCTGGAGTCGTTTCGTTGGAAGCGAATTTTTTGTGCTCTGGGGTGATTTGGTGGAAGCGAATATTTGTGTTCTCAGGAGATTTCGTTGCAAGCGAATTTTTTGTGTTCTTCGGTTTTTTCAATGGAAGCAAATTTTTGAAGTAGGGGGTCATTTCGTTGGAAGCGTGTTTTCTGTGCTCAGGAGTCATTTCGTTGGAAGCGAATATTTTGTGCTCTGGGGTGATTTCGTTGGAAGCGAATTTTTGGGTTCTCGGGTGATTTCTTTGAAAGGGAATTTTTGTGTTCTAAGGTGATTTTTTTGAAATGATTTTTTTGTGCTCTGGGATGATATCTTTGGAAGTGAATATTTGTGTTCTCAGGAGATTTCGTTGGAAAAGAATTTTTTGTCTTCCCGTGTAATATCGTTGGAAGCGAATTTTTTGTGCTCTGGGATGATATCTTTCGAAGCGAATATTTGTGTTCTCAGGAGATTTTGTTGGAAAAGAATTTTTTGTCTTCTGGGGTAATGTCGTTGGAAGTGAATTTTTTGTGTTCTCCGGTTTTTTCGATGCAAGCAATTTTTTGAAGTAGGGGGTCATTTCCTTGGAAGCATGTTTTCTGTGCTCTGGAATCATTTCATTGGAAGCGAATATTTGTGTTCTCAGGAGATATCGTTGCAAGCGAATTTTTTTTGTTCTTTGGTTTATTCAATGGAAGCAAATATTTGAAGTAGGGGGTCATTTCGTTGTAAGCGTGTTTTCTGTGCTCAGGAGTCATTTCGTAGGAAGTGAATTTTTTGTGCTCTGGGATGATATCTTTGGAATCGAATATTTGTGTTGTCAGGTAATTTCCTTGGAAAAGAATTTTTTGTCTTCTGGGGTAATGTCATTGGAAGAGAATTTTTTGTGTTCTCCGATTTTTTCGATGGAAGCAATTTTTTGAAGTAGGGGGTCATTTCATTGGAAGCATGTTTTCTGTGCTCAGGAGTCATTTCGTTTAAGCGAATTTTTTGTGTTCTCGAGTGATATCGTTGAAAGGGAATTTTTGTGTTCTAGGGTGATTTCGTTGGAAGCAAATTTGTTGGGTTCTCGGGTGATTTCGTTGAAAGGGAATTTTTGCGTTCTAAGGTGATTTTGTTGAAATGATTTTTTTGTGCTCTGGGATGATATCTTTGGAAGTGAATATTTGTGTTCTCAGGAGATTTCATTGAAAAAGAATTTTTTGTCTTCTGGGGTAATATCGTTGGAAGCGAATTTTTTGTGCTCTGGGATGATATCTTTGGAAGCGAATATTTGTGTTCTCAGGAGATTTCGTTGGAAAAGAATTTTTTGTCTTCTGGGGAAATGTCGTTGGAAGAGAATTTTTTGTGTTCTCTGGTTTTTTCGATGCAAGCAATTTTTTGAAGTAGGGGGTCATTTTCTTGGAAGCGTGTTTTCTGTGCTCTGGAGTCATTTCGTTGGAAGCGAATTTTTTGTGCTCTGGGGTGATTTCGTTTGTAGCGAATATTTGTGTTCTCAGGAGATTTCGGTGCAAGCAAATTTTATGTTTTCTTTGGTTTATTCGAAGGAAGCAAATTTTTGAAGTAGGGGGTCATTTCTTTGGAAGCGTGTTTTCTGTGCTCAGGAGTCATTTCGTAGGAAGCGAATTTTTTTTGCTCTGGGAGGATATCTTTGGAAGCGAATATTTGTGTTGTCAGGTGATTTCGTTGGAAAAGAATTTTTTGTCTTCTGGGGTAATGTCATTGGAAGAGAATTTTTTGTGTTCTCCGATTTTTTCGATGGAAGCAATTTTTTGAAGTAGGGGGTCATTTCGTTGGAAGCATGTTTTCTGTGCTCAGGAGTCATTTCGTTGGAAGCGAATTTTTTGTGTTCTTGAGTGATATCGTTGAAAGGGAATTTTTGTGTTCTAGCGTGATTTCTTTGGAAGCGAATTTGTTGGGTTCTCGGGTGATTTCGTTGAAATTGAATTTTTGCATTCTAAGGTGATTTTGTTGAAATGATTTTTTTGTGTTCTGGGATGATATCTTTGGATGTGAATATTTGTGTTCTCAGGAGATTTCGTTGGAAAAGAATTTTTTCTGTTTTGGGGTAATATCTTTGGAAGAGAATTTTTTTGTTCTCCTTTTTTTTCGATGGAAGCAAATTTTTGAAGTAGGGGTTCATTTCGTTGGAAGCAAATTTTTTTGTGCTCTGGGGTGATTTCGTTTGAAGCGAATATTTGTGTTCTCAGGAGATTTCGTTCCAAGCGATTTTTTTGTGTTTTGGGTTCATTTCGTTGGAAGCGAATTTTTTGTGTTCTCGGGTGATTTCGATTGAAGCAAATTTTTGAAGTAGGGTTTCATTTTTTTGGAAGCATGTTTTCTGTGCTCTGGAGTCTTTTCGTTGGAAGCGAATTTTTTGTGTTCTTGGGTGATTTCATTGAAAATTAATTTTTTGTGTTCTACCATGATTTCGTTGGAAGCAAATTTTTGTGTTCTGTGGTGATTTCGAAGGAAGGAAATTTTTTCTGTTCTGTGGTAATTTCGTTGTACGTGAATTTTTTGTGTTCTCAGGAGAATTCGTTGAATGGGAATTTTTTATGTTCTAGGGTGATTTGTTTTAAGTGAATTTTTTTGTGCTCTGGGATGATTTTTGGAAGCAAACATTTGTGTTCTCAGGAGATTTCGTTGGAAATAAATTTTTTGTCTTCTGGGGTAATATCGTTGGAAGAGAATTTTTTGTGTTCCCCGGACTTTTCGATGGAAGCAAATTTTTGAAGTAGGGGGTCATTTCGTTGGAAGCATGTTTTCTGTGCTCTGGAGTCATTTCGTTGGAAGCAAATTTTTTGTGCTCTGTGGTGATTTCGTTGGAAGCGAATATTTGTGTTCTCAGGAGATTTCGTTCCAAGCGAATTTTTTGTGTTCTGGGGTGATTTCGTTGAAAACTAATTTTTTGTGTTCTAGCATGATTTCGTTGGAAGCGAATTTTTTGTGTTCTGGGGTGATTTCGAAGGAAGGAAATTTTTTCTGTTCTGTGGTAATTTCGTTGGACGTGAATTTTTTGTGTTCTCGGGAGATTTCGTTGAAAGGGAATTTTTTGTGCTCTGGGATGATATCTTTGGAAGTGAATATTTGTGTTCTCAGGAGATTTCTTGGGAAAAGAATTTTTGTCTTCTGGGGTAATATCGTTGGAAGAGAATTTTTTGAGTTCTCCGGTTTTTTCGATGGAAGCAATTTTTTGAAGTAGGGGGTCATTTCGTTGGAAGCGTGTTTTCTGTGTTCTGGAGTCATTTCGTTGGAAGCGAATTTTTTTGTTCTCGGGTGATTTCTTTGAAAGAGAATTTTTGTTTTCTGAGGTGATTTTGTTGGAAGCGAATTTTTTGTGTTCTCGGGTGATTTCCTTGAATGGGAATTTTTGTGTTCTAGGGTGATTTCTTTGGAAGCGAAGTTTTTGTGCGCTGGGATGGTATCTTTGGAAGCAAGTATTTGTGTTATCAGGAGATTTCGTTGGATAAGAATTTTTTGTCTTCTGGGGTAATATCGTTGGAAGAGAATTTTTTGTGTTCTCCAGTCTTCTCGATGGAAGCAAATTTTTGAAGTAGGGGGTCATTTCGTTGGAAGCGAGTTTTCTGTGCTCTGGAGTCATTTCTTTGGAAGCGAATTTTTTGTGTTCTGGGGTAATTTCTTTGGAAGCGAATTTTTTCTGCTCTCGGGTGATTTCGATGGAAGCAAATTTTTGAAATATTGGATCATTTCGTTGGAAGCGAATTTTTTGTGTTCTAAGGTGATTTCTTTGGAAGCGAATTTTTTGTGATCTCGGGTGATTTCGTTGAAAGGGAATTTTTGTGTTCTAGGGTGATTTCGTTGGAAGCGAATTTTTTGTGCTCTGAGATGGTATCTTTGGCAGCGAATATTTGTGTTCTCAGGAGATTTCGTTGGAAAAGAAATTTTTGTCTTCGGGGGTAATTTCGTTGGAAGCGAATTTTTTCTGTTTTTGGGTGATTTTGATGGAAGCAAATTTTTGAAGTATGGGATAATTTCGTTGGAGGCGTGTTTTCTGTGCTTTGGAGTCATTTCATTGGACGCGAAATTTTTGTGTTTGGGTGATTTTGTTGGAAGCAAATTTTTTGTGTTCTTGGGTGATTTCGTTGGAAGCGAGTTTTTTATGGTCTAGGGTGATTTCGTTGCAAGCGAATTTTTTTGTATTCTGCGGTAATTTCTTTGGAAGCGAATTTGTTGTGTTCTCGGGTGATTTCGTAGAAAGCAAATTTTTTATGTTCTAGGGTGATTCGGATGGAAGCGAATTTTTTGTGCTCTAGGGTGATTTGTTTGGAAGCGAATTTTTTGTCTTCTGTGGTGATTTCAATAGAAGCGAACTTTCTGTGTTCTCGGGTGATTTTGTTGGAAGCGTGTCTTCTGTGCTCTGGAGTCATTTCGTTGGAAGCAAATTTTTTGTGCTCTGGCGTGATTTCGTTGGAAGCGAATTTTTTGTGTTCTCAGGTGATTTTGTTTGAAGCGAGTTTTTCATGTTCTAGGGTGATATCGTTGCAAGCGAATTTTTTGTGTTCTGGGGTAATATCATTGGAAGCGAATTTGTTGTGTTCTCGGGTGGTTTCGTTGAAAGCAATTTTTTTCTGTTCTTGGGTGATTTCGTTGGAAGCGTGTTTTCTGTGCTCTGGAGTCATTTCGTTAGAAGCGAATTTTTTGTGTTCTGGGGTGATTTCGATGGAAGGAAATTTTTTCTGTTGTGTGGTAATTTCGTTGTACGTGAATTTTTTGTGTTCTCGGGAGATTTCGTTGAAAGGGAATTTTTTGTATTCTAGGGTGATTTCGTTGGAAGCAAATTTTTTTGTGCTCTGGGATGATTTTTTTGGAAGCAAACATTTGTGTTCTCAGGAGATTTTGTTGGAAGCGAATTTTTTGTGTTCTGGGGTAATATTGTTGGAAGAGAATTTTTTGTGTTCTCCGGACTTTTCGATGGAAGCAAATTTTTGAAATAGGGGGTCATTTCGTTGGAAGCGTGTTTTCTGTGCTCTGGAGTCATTTCGTTGGAAGCAAATTTATTGTGCTCTGGGGTGATTTCGTTGGAAGCGAATATTTGTGTTCTCAGGAGATTTCATTGCAAGTGAATTTTTTGTGTTCTGGGATGATTTCGTTGGAAGCGAATTTTTTGTGATCTCGGGTGATTTCCTTGAAAGGGAATTTTCTGTGTTCTAGTGTGATTTCTTTGGAAGCGAAGTTTTTGTGCGCTGGGATGATATCTTTGGAAGCATGTATTTGTGTTATCAGGAGATTTTGTTGGAAAAGAATTTTTTTTCTGGGGTAATATCGTTGGATGAGAATTTTTTGTGTTCTCCAGTCTTCTCGATGGAAGCAAATTTTTGAAGTAGGGGGTCATTTCGTTGGAAGCATGTTTTCTGTGCTCTGGAGTCATTTTGTTGGAAGCAAATTTTTTGTGCTCTGTGGTGATTTCGTTGTAAGCGAATATTTGTGTTCTCAGGAGATTTCGTTGCCAGCGAATTTTTGTGTTTGGGGTGATTTCGTTGAAAACTAATTTTTTGTGTTCTAGCATGATTTCGTTGGAAGCGAATTTTTTGTGTTCTGGGGTGATTTCTAAGGGAGGAAATTTTTTCTGTTCAATGGTAATTTCGTTGGACGTGAATTTTTTGTGTTCTCGTTAGATTTCGTTGGAAGCGAATTTTTTGTGCTCTGGGATGATATCTTTGGAAGCGAATATTTGTGTTCTCAGGAGATTTCGTTGCAAAAGAATTTTTTGTCTTCTGGGGTAATGTCGTTGGAAGAGAATTTTTTGTGTTCTCCGGTTTTTCGATTGAAACAAATTTTTGAAGTAGGGGGTCACTTCGTTGGAAGCGTGTTTTCTGTACTCTGGCGTCATTTCGTTGGAAGCGAATTTTGTGTGCTCTGGGGTGATTTCGTTGGAAGCGAATTTTTTGTGTTCTCAGGTGATTTTTTTGAAAGGGAATTTTTTTGTTCTAGGGTGATTTCTTTGGAATCGAATTTTTTGTGCTCTGGGATGATATCTTTGGAAGCGAATATATGTGTTCTCAGGAGATTTCGTTGGAAAAAAATTTTTGTCTTTTAGGGTAATATTGTTGGAAGAGAATTTTTTGTGTTCTCCGTTTTTTTTCGATGGAAGCACATTTTTGAAGTAGGGGGTCATATCGTTAGAAGCGTGTTTTCTGTGCCCTGGAGTCATTTCGCTGGAAACGTGTTTTTTGTGCTCTGGGGTGATTTCGTTGAAAGCGAATATTTGTGTTCTCAGGAGATTTTGTTGCAAGCGAATTTTTTGTGTTCTGGGGTGATGTCGGTAGAAGTGAATTTTTTGTGTTCTCGGGTGATTTCCTTGAAAGGGAATTTTTGCGTACTAGGGTGATTTCGTTGGAAGCGAATTTTTTGTGTTCTGGGATGATATCTTTGGAAGCGAATATTTGTGTTCTCAGGAGATTTCGGTGGAAAAGAGTTTTTTGTGTTCTCCGGTTTTACGATAGAAGCAAATTTTTGAAGTAGGGGGTCATTTCGTTGGAAGCGTGTTTTCTGTGTTCTGGAGTCATTTCGTTGGAAGCGAATATTTTGTGCTCTGTGGTGATTTAGTTGGAAGCGAATTTTTTGTCTTCTGTGGTGATTTCGATGGAAGTGAATTTTTTATGTTTTAGGGTGATTTCGTTGGCGGCGAATTTTTTTGTGTTCAGGGGTCATTTCATTGGAAGCGTGCTTTCTGTGCTCAGGAGTCATATCTTTGGAAGCGAATTTTTTGTGCTCTCGGGTGATTTCGTTGGAAGCAAATTTTTTGTGTTCTCGGGGGATTTCGTTGAAAGGGAATTTTTGTGTTCTAGGGTGATTTCGTTGGAAGCGATTTTTTTCTACTCTGTGATGATATCTTTGGAAGCGAATATTTGCGTTCTCAGGAGATTTCGTTGGAAAAGAATTTTTTGTCTTCTGGGGTAATATTGTTGGAAGATTTTTTTGTGTTCTCCGGTTTTTTCGATGGAAGCAAATTTTTGAAATAGGGGGTCATTTCGTTGGAAGCGTGTTTTCTGTGCTGTCGAGTCATTTTGTTGGAAGCAAATTTTTTGTGCTCTGGGGTGATTTCGTTCGTAGCGAATATATGTGTTCTCAGGAGATTTCGTTGAAAGCGAATTTTTTGTGTTCTAGGGTGATTTCGTTGGAAGCGAATTTTTTGTGTTCTGGGGTGATTTCGATTGTAGGAAATTTTTGAAGTATGGGATCATTTCGTTGGAAGTGTGTTTTCTGTGCTCAGGAGTCATTTCTTTTGAAGCGAATATTTTGTGTTCTGGGGTGAGTTCGATGGAAGCAAATATTTGTGTTCTCAGAAGATTTCTTTGCAAGCGACTTTTTTGTGGTCTGGGGTAATTGGTTTGGAAGCGAATTTTTTGTGTCCTCATGTGATTTCAATGGAAGCAAATTTTTGAAGTATACGGTCATTTCGTTGGAAGCAAATTTTTTCTGCTTTGGGGTGATTTTGTTGGAAGCAAATTTATTGTGCTCTGGGGTGATTTGGTTGGAAGCAAATTTTTTTTTTCTGTGGTGATTTCGATGGAAGCGATTTTTTATGTTCTAGGGTGATTTCGTTGGAAGGGAAAATTTGTGTTCTCGGGTCATTTCATTCGAAGCGTGTTTTCTGTGCTTTGGAGTCATTTCGTTGGAAACGAATTTTTTGTGCTCTGGAGTGATTTCGTTGGAAGCGAATTTTTTGTGTTCTCAGGAGATTTCATTGCAAGCGAATTTTCTGTGTTCTGTGGTGATTTCTTTGGAAGCGAATTTTTTGTGTTCTCGGGGGATTTCAATGAAAGGGAATTTTTGTGTTGTAGGGTGATTTCTTTGGAAGAGAAATTTTTGTGCTCTGGGATGATATCTTTGAGAACGAATATTTGTTTTCTCAGGAGATTTCGTTGCAAAAGAATATTTTGTCTTCTGGGGAAATTTCGTTTGAAGCAAATTGTTTGTGTTCTGGGGTGATTTCGATGGTAGCAAATTTTTGAAGTATGGGGTCATTTTGTTGGACGCGTGTTTTCTATGCCTGGAGTCATTTTTTGGAAGCGAATTTTTTGTGCTCTGGGGTGATTTTGTTGGAAGCGAATATTTGTGTTCTCAGGAGATTTCTTTGCAAGCGAATTTTTTGTTTTCTGGGCTAATTTTTTGGTGCGAATTTTTGGTGTTCTCAGGTGATTTCGATGGAAACAAATTTTTGAAGTAGGGGGTCATTTCGTTGGAAGCCTGTTTTCCTTGCCCTGGAGTCATTTTGTTGGATGCGAATTTTTTGTGCTCTGGGTTGATTTCTTCGGAAGTGAATTTTGTGCTCTCGGGTGATTTAGATGGAAGCAAATTTTTGAAGAATGAGGTCATTTCGTTGGAAGCAATTTTTTTTGTGTTCTGAGGTGATTTCGTTGGAAGAGAAATTTTTGTGTGCTCAGGATTTTTCGATGGAAGCAAATTTTTGAAGTAGGGGGTCATTTTGTTGGAAGCGTGTTTTCTGTGCTCTGGAGTCTTTTCGTTGGAAGTAAATTTTTTGTGTTCTGGGGTGATTTCGTTGGAAGCGATTTTTTGTGTTTTGGGGTAATTTCGTTGGAAGCGAATTTTTTGTGTTCTCCGGTGATTTCGTTGAAAGGGATTTTTTTTTGTGTTCTAGGGTGATTTCTTTGGAATCGAATATTTTGTGTTCTGCTTTGATTTCAATGGAAGCAAATATTTTCCGTTCTGTAGTAATTTCGTTGGACGTAACCTTTTTGTGTTCTCTGGTGATTTCGTGGAAAGGGAATATTTTGTGTTCTAGGGTGATTTCGTTGGAAGCGAATATTTGTGTTCTCAGGAGATTTCTTTGGAAAAGAATTTTTTGTCTTCTGGGGTAATATGGTTGGAAGAGAATTTTTTGTGTTCTCCGGTTTTTTCGATGGAAGCAAATTTTTGAAGTAGGGGGTCATATCGTTGGAAGCGTGTTTTCTTTGCTCTGAAGTCATTTCATTGGAAGCGAATTTTTTGTGCTCTGTGGTGATTTCGTTGGAAGCGAATTTTTTGTGCTCTGATGTGATTTCGTTGGTAGCGCATTTTCTGTGTTCTGGGATAATTTTGTTGGAAGTGAATTATTTGTGTTCTCGGGTGATTTCGATGGAAGCCAATTTTTGAAGTATGGGATCATTTCCTCGGAAGCATGTTTTCTGTGCTCTGTAGTCATTTCGTTGGAAGAGAATTTTTTGTGGTCTGGGGTGATTTTGTTGGAAGCGAATATTTTGTGCTCTGGAGTGATTTGGTTGGAAGCGAGTTTTTTGTCTTCTATGGTGATTTCGATGGAAGCGAATTTTTTATGTTCTAGGGTGATTTCGTTGAAAGCGAATGTTTTGTGTTCTGGAGTCACTTCATTGGAAGCGTGTTTTCTGTGCTCTGGAGTCATTTTGTTGGAAGAGAATTTTTTGTGCTGTGGGATGTTTTCTTTGGAAGCGAATATTTGTGTTCTCAGGAGATTTCGTTGGACGCGAATTTTTTGTGTTCTGGGGTAATTTCGATGGAATAGAAATTTTTGTGCTCTCAGGACTTTTTGATGGAAGCAAATTTTTGAAGTAGGGAGTCATTTCATTGGAAGCGAATTTTTTGTGCTCTGGGATGCTTTTTTTGGAAGCGAATATTTTTTTTCTCAGGAGATTTCGTTGGAAGCGAGTTTTTTGTGTTCTGTGGTAATTTCGATGGAATAGAAATTTTTGTGCTCTCAGGACTTTTCGATGGAAGCAAATTTTTGAAGTTAGGAGTCATTTCGTTGGAAGCGTGTTTTCTGTGCTCTGGAGTCATTTCGTTGGAAGCGAATTTTTTGTGCTCTGATGTGATTTCGTTGGTAGAGCATTTTCTGTGTTCTGGGATAATTTCGTTGGAAGTGAATATTTTGTGTTCTCGGGTGATTTCGATGGAAGCCAATTTTTGAAGTATGGGATCATTTGCTTGGAAGCGTGTTTTCTGTGCTCTAGAGTCATTTCGTTGGAAGAGAATTTTTTGTGGTCTGGGGTGATTTCGTTGGAAGCAAATTTTTTGTGTTGTGGGGCAATTTCGTGGGAAGCGAATTTTTTGTGTCTTGGGGTGTTTTTGTTGGAAGCGAATTTTTGGTGGTCTGGGGTGATTTCGTTGGAAGCGTGTTTTCTGTGGTCTGGAGTGATTACTTTGGAAGCGAATATTTTTGTTCTCAGGAGATTTCATTGGAAAAGAATTTTTTGTCTTCTGGGGTAATATGGTTGGAAGAGAATTTTTTGTGTTCTCCGTTTTTTTCCATGGAAGCAAATTTTTGAAGTAGGGGGTCATATCGTTGTAAGCATGTTTTCTGTGCTCTGAAGTCTTTTCATTGGAAGCGAATTTTTTGTGCTCTGGGGTGATTTCGTTGAAAGCAAATATTTGTATTCTCAGGAGATTTCGTTGCAAGCTAATTTTTTGTGTTCTTGTTTCATTTCGTTGGAAGCGAATTTTTTGTGCTCTGGGATGATATCTTTGGAAGCGAATGTTTGTGTTCTCAGGAGATTTCGTTGGAAAAGAATTTTTTCTGTTTTGGGGTAATATCGTTGGAAGAGAATTTTTTGTGTTCTCCGGTTTCTTCGATGGAAGCAAATTTTTGAAGTAAGGGGTCATTTCGTGAAAGGGTGTTATCTGTGCTCTGGAGTCATTTCTTTGGAAGCGAATTTTTTGTGTTCTCGGGTGATTTCAATGAAACAAATTTTTGAAGTATGGTATAATTTCGTTCGAAGCGTGTTTTCTGTGCTCTGGAGTCATTTTGTTGGAAGCGAATTTTTTGTGTTCTGGGGAGATTTCGTTGGAAGCGAATATTTGTGTTCTCAGAAGATTACGTTGCAAGCGAATTTTTTCTGTTCTCCCGTTTTTTCGATGGAAGTAAATTTTTGAAGTAGGAGGTCATTTCGTTGGAAGCATGTTTTCGGAGCTCTGGAGACATTTCGTTGGAAGCGAATTTTTTGTGCTCTGGGATGATATCTTTGGAAGCGAATATTTGTGTTCTCGGGTGATTTCGTTGAAAGGGAATTTTTTGTGTTCTGGGGTCATTTCGTTGAAAAGGAATTTTTGGTGTTCTGGGGTGATTTCGTTGGAAGCGAATTTTTTGTGTTCTGGGGTAATTTCATTGAAAGCGAATTTTTTATGTTCTAGGGTGATTTCATTGGAAGCAAATTTTTTGTACTCTGGAGTGATTTGGTTGGAAGCGAACTTTTTATCTTCTAGGGTGATTTCGATGGAAGCGATTTTTTATGTTCTAGGGTGATTTCGTTGGAAGCAAATTTTTTGTGCTCTGGAGTGATTTGGGTGGAAGCGAATTTTTTTGTCTTCTATGGTGATTTCGATGGAAGCTAATTTTTTATATTCTAGGGTGATTTCGTTGAAAGCAAATTTTTTGTGTTCTGGAGTCATTTCATTGGAAGCGTGTTTTCTGTGCTCTGGAGTCATTTTGTTGGAAGCGAATTTTTTGTATTCTCGGGTGATTTCGTTGAAAGGGAATTTTTTGTGTTCGAGGGTGATTTCGTTTGAAGCGAACTTTTTGTGCTCTGGGATGTTTTCTTTGGAAGCGAATATTTTTGTTCTCAGGTGATTTCGTTGGAAGCGAATTTTTTGTGTTCTGGTGTAATTTCGTAGGAATAGAAATTTTTGTTCTCTCAGGATTTTTCGATGGAAGCAAATTTTTGAAGTAGGGAGTCATTTCGTTGGAAGCGTGTTTTCTGTGCTCTGGAGTCATTTCGATGGAAGCGAATTTTTTGTGCTCTGGGGTGATTTCGTTGGAAGCGCATTTTTTGTGTTCAGGGATAATTTCGTTGGAAATGAATTTTTTGTGTTCTCGGGTCATTTCGATGGAAGCCAATTTTTGAAGTATGGGATCATTTCCTTGGAAGCGTGTTTTCTGTGCTTTGGAGTCATTTCTTTGGAAGACAATTTTTTGTGCTATGGGGTGATTTTGTTGGAAGCGAAATTTTTGTCTTCTGTGGTAATTTCGATGGAAGCAAATTTTTTATGTTTTAGGGTGATTTCGTTGGAAGTGAATTTTTGTGCTCTGGGATGATATATTTGGAAGCGAATATTTGTGTTCTCAGGAGATATCGTTGGAAAAGAATTTTTTCTTCTGGGGTAATATCGTTGGAAGAGAATTTTTTGTGTTCTCCTTTTTCTTAGATGGAAGCAAATTTTTGAAGTAGGGGGTCATTTCGTTGGAAGCGTGTTTTCTTTGCTCTGGATTCTCTTCGTTGGAAGGGTGATTTCGTTGGAAGCGAATTTTTTGTGTTCTCGGGAGATTTCGTTAAAAGGGAATTTTTTGTGTTCTGGGGTCATTTCGTTGGAAGCGTGTTTTCTGTGCTCTGGAGTCATTTCGTTGGAAGCGTGTTTTCTGTGCTCTGGAGTCATTTCGTTGGAATCGAATTTTTTGTGTTCTGGGGTGATTTCGTTGGAAGCAATTTTTGTCTTCGGGGGAAATTTCGTTGGAAGCGAACTTTTTGTGTTCTCTGGTGATTTCGATGGAAGCAAATTTTTGAAGTATGGTATCATTTCATTGGAAGCGTGTTTTCTGTGCTCTGGAGTCATTTCGTTGGAATCGAATTTTTTGTGCTCTGGGGTGACTTTGTTTGAAGCGCAATTTTTGTGTTCTCGGGTAATTTCGTTGGAAGCGATTTTCTTGTGTTCTGGGGTAATTTCATTGGACGTGAATTTTTTGTGTTCTAGGGTGATTTTTTTGGAAGCGAATTTTTTTGTGCTCTGGGATGATTTCTTTGGAAGCGAATATTTGTGTTCTCAGAAGATTTCCTTTCAAGCGAATTTTTTGTGTTCTGGGGTGATTTCGTTGGAAGCGAATATTTTGTGTTCTCGGGTTATTTCAATGGAAACAAATTTTTGAAGTATGCTATCATTTCATTCGAAGCGTGTTTTCTGTGCTCTGGAGTCATTTCGTTGGAAGCGAATTTTTTGTGTTCTTTGGTGACTTCCTGGAAGCGAATATTTGTGTTCTCAGAAGATTTCGTTGCAAGCGAATTTTTTTGTGTTCTGGGGTAATGTTGTTGGAAGCGAATTTTTTGTGTTCTCAGGTTTTTTCGATGGAAGCAAATTTTTGATGTAGGCGGTTATTTCGTTGGAAGCGTGTTTTCTGTGCTCTGGATTCACTTCGTTGGAAGGAAATTTTTGTTGCTCTGGGGTGATTTCGTTGGAAGCGAATTTTTTTGTGTTCTTGGGATATTTCGTTAAATGGAATTTTTTGTGTTCTGGGGTCATTTCGTTGGAAGCGTGTTTTCTGTGCTCTGGAGTCATTTCGTTGGAAGTGTGTTTTCTGTGCTCTGGAGTCATTTTGTTGGAAGCGAATTTTTTGTTTTCTCGGGTGATTTTGTTAAAAGGGAATTTTTGTGTTCTGTGGTCATTTCGTTTGAAGCCTGTTTTCTGTGCTATGGAGTCATTTCGTTGGAAGCGAATTTTTTGTGTTCTGGGGTGATTTCGTTGCAGGCGAAATATTTGTGTTCTGGGGAAATTTCGTTGGAAGCGAATTTTTTCTGTTCTCGGGTGATTTCGATGGAAGCAAATTTTTGAAGTATGGTATCATTTCATTGGAAGCGTGTTTTCTGTGCTCTGGAGTCATTTCGTTGGAATCGAATTGTTTTGTGCTCTGGGGTGATTTTGTTGGAAGCGCAATTTTTGTGTTCTCGGGTAATTTCGTTGGAAGCGATTTTCTTGTGTTCTGGGGTAATTTCGTTGGACGTGAATTTTTTGTGTTCTAGGGTGATATCGTTGAAAGGGAATTTTTGTGTTCTAGGGTGATTTCGATGGAAGCGAATTTTTCGTGGTCTGGGATGATATCGTTGTTAGCGAATTTTTTGAAGTATGGGGTGATTTATTTGGAAGCGTGTTTCCTGTGCTCTGGAGTCATTTTGATGGAAGCGAATTTTTTGTGTTCTGGGTTGATTTCGATCGAAGCGATTTTTTTGTGTTCTGGGGAGGTTTCCGTGGGAGCGAATTTTTGGTGTTCTGGGGTAATTTTGTTGGAAGAGGGTTTTATGTCCTTTGTAGTCATTTCATTGGAAGCGAATTTTTCTCTGTTCTGGTGTGATTTTGTTGGAAACGCATTTTTTTTGCTCTGGAATGTTTTTGTTGTAAGAGAATGTTTTGCGTTCTGGGGTAATTTCATTGGAAGCAAATTTTTGTGTGTGTGTGTTCTGGGGTGATTTCATTGGAAGGGAATTTTTTGTGATCTGGGGTAATTTCGTTGGAAGCGGGTTTTATGTCCTTTGGAGTCATTTCGTTAAAAGCGAATTTTTCTCTGTTCCTGTGTGATTTCGTTGGAAATAAAGATTTTGTGATCTGGGGTAATTTCGTTGGTAGCGAATTTTTTGCGGTCTGGTGTGATTTCTTTGGAAACAAACTATTTGTGTTCTAGGGTGATTTTGATGGAAGCGAATTTTTTGTGTTCTGGGGTCATTTCGTTGGTAGCGTGTTTTCTAAGCTCAGGAGTCATTTCGTTGGAAGCGAATTTTTTGTGTTCTCGGTTGATTTCGATGGAAGCAAAATTTGAAGTATGGTATCATTTTGTTCGAAACTTGTTTTCTGTGCTCTGGAGTCATTTCGTTGGAAGCGAATTTTTTGTGTTCCAGGGTGATTTCGAGGAAGTGAATTTTTTTGTGCACTGGGATGATTTTTTGGAAGCGAATATTTGTGTTCTCAGGATATTTCGTTGGAAGCGAATTTTTTGTGTTCTTGGGTAATTTCGTTGGAAGCAAATTTTTTGTGTTCTAGGGTGATTTTGATGGAAGCAAATTTTTGAAGTAGGGGGCCATTTTGTTGGAAGCGTGTTTTCTGTGCTCTGGAGTCATTTCGTTGGAAGTTAATTTTTTGTGCTCTGGGGCAAGTTCGTTGGAAGCGAATATTTTGTGTTCTCAGGTGATTTCGTTGGAAGCCAATTTTTTGTGTTCTTGGGTGATTTCCATGAAAGCAAATTTTTTGTGTTCTGGGGTAATTTCGTTGGAAGTGAATTTTTTGTGTTCTCCGGTTTTTTCAATGGAAGCAAATTATTGAAATAAGGGGTCATCTCGTTGGAAGCGTGTTTTCTGTGCTCTGGAGTCATTTCATTGGAAGCGAATTTTTTGTGTTCTGGGGTGATTTTTTTGGAAGCGAATATATGTGTTCTCAGAAGATTTCGTTGCAAGCGAATTTTTTGTGTTCTCGGGTGATTTCGTTGAAAGGGAATTTTTGTGTATTAGGGAGATTTCGTTGGAAGCGAATTGTTTTGTGTTCTGGGTAATTTCGTTGGAAGTGAATTTTTTGTGTTCTCGGGTCATTTCAATGGAAGCAAATTTTTGAAGTATGGTATCATTTCGTTCGAAGCGTGTTTTCTGTTCTCTGCAGTCATTTCGTTGGAAGCGAATATTTGTGTTCTCAGACGATTTCGTTGCAAGCGAATTTTTTGTGTTCTCAGGTTTTTTCGATGGAAGCAAATTTTTGAAGTAGGGGGTCATTTCTTTGGAAGCTTGTTTTCTGTGCTCTGGAGTAATTTCGTTGGAACGGAATTTTTTGTGCTTTGGGCTGATTTCGTTGGAAGCGAATTTTTTGTGTTCTAGTGTGATTTCGTTGAAAGGGAATTTTTTGTGTTCTAGGGTGATTTTGTTGGAAGCGAATTTTTTGTGCTCTGTGGTGATTTCGATGGAACCAAATTTTTTCTGTTCTGTGGTAATTTTGTTGGACCTAAATTTTTGGTTTTCTCCGGTTTTTTTGATGGAAGCAAATTTTTGAAGCAGGGGGTCATTTCGTTGGAAGCGTGTTTTCTGTGCTCTGGAGTCATTTCGTTGGAAGCGAAATTTTTGTGTTCTGGGGTGATTTCGTTGAAAGCAAATTTTTTGTGTTCTGGGGTAATTTCGTTGGAAGCGAATTTTTTGTGTTATGGGGTCATTTCGATGGAAGCAAATTTTTGAAGTAGGGGGACATTTCGTTGGAAGCTTGTTTTCTGTGCTCTGGAGTCAGATCGTTGGAAGGGAATTTTTTGTGCTTTGGGGTGATTTCGTTGGAAGCGAATTTTTTGTGTTCTAGTGTGATTTCGTTGAAAGGAATTTTTTTGTGTTCTAGGGTGATTTCGTTGGACATGAATTTTTTGTTTTCTCGGGTGATTTCATCAAAAGGGAATTTTTGGTGTTCTAGGGTGATTTCGTTGGAAGCGAACTTTTTTTGCTCTGGGATGATTTCTTTGGAAGCGAATATTTGTGTTCTCAGGAGATTTCGTTGCAAGCGAATTTTTTTTGTTCTGGGGTAATTTCGTTGGAAGCGAATTTTTTGTATTCTCAAGTGATTTCGATGGAAGCAAATTTTTGAAATATGAGGTCATTTCGCTGGAAGCATGTTTTCTGTGCTTTGGAGTCATTTCTTTGGAAGCGAATTTTTTGTGCTCTGAGGTGATTTCTTTGGAAGCTAATATTTGTGTTCTCAGGACATTTCGTTGCAAGCGAATTTTTTGTGTTCTGGGGTAATTTCTTTGGAAGCGAATTTTTTGTGTTCTCCGGTTTTTTCGATGGAAACAAATTTTTTAAGTAGAGGGTCATTTCGTTGGAAGCATGTTTTCTGTGCTCTGGAGTCATTTCGTTGGAAGCGAATTTTTTGTGTTCTCTGGTGATTTCGATGGAAGCAAATTTTTGAAGTATGGGATCATTTAGTTGGAAGCGTGTTTTCTGTGCTCTGGAGTCATTTCTTTGGAAGCGAATTTTTTGTGTTCTGGGGTGATGTCTTTGGAAGCGAATATTTGTGTTCTCAGAAAATTTCGTTGCAAGCGAATTTTTTGTGTTCTGTGGTAATTTCGTTGGAAGTGAATTTTTTATGTTCTCCGGTTTTTCGGTGGCAGCAAATTTTTTAAGTAGGGGGTCATTTCGTTGGAAGCGTGTTTTCTGTGCTCTGGAGTCATTTCGTTGGAAGGGAATGTTTTGTGCTCTGGGGTGATTTCATTGAAAGCTAATATTTTTGTGTTCTAGCGTGATTTCGTTGGAAGCGAATTTTTTGTGTTGTGGGGTTATTTTGATGGAAGCAAATATTTTCTGTTCTGTGGTAATTTCGTTGGACGTGAATTTTTTGTGTTCTCAGGGGATTTCATTGAAAGAGAATTTTTTGTGTTCTAGGGTGATTTCGTTGGAAGCGAATTTTTTGTGCTCTGGGATGATTTCTTTGGAAGCGAATATTTGTGTTCCCAGGATATTTCGTTGGAAGCGATTTTTTTGTGTTCTGGGGTAATTTCATTGGAAGCGCATTTTTTGTGTTCTCGGGTGATTTCGATGGAAGCAAATTTTTGAAGTATGGGGTCATATCGTTGGAAGTGTGTTTTCTGTGCTCTGGAGTCATTTCGTTGGAAGCTAATTTTTTGTGTTCTCGGGTGATTTCGTTGAAAGGGAATGTTTTGTGTTCTAGGGTATTTTCGTTGGCAGCGAGTTTTTTGTGTTCAGGGGTGATTTCGATGGAAGCAAAATTTTTCTGTTCTGTGGTAATTTCGTTGGACGTGAATTTTTTGTGTTCTCGGGTGATTTGGTTGAAAGGGAATTTTTTGTGTTCCAGGGTGATTTCATTGGAAGCGAATTTTTTTGTGCTCTGGGATGATTTCTTTGGAAGCGAATATATTGTTCTCAGAAGATTTTGTTGCAAGCAAATTTTTTGTGTTCTGGCGTAATTTCGTTGGAAGCGAATTTTTTGTGTTCTGGGGTCATTTCGTTGGAAGCAATTTTTTTGTGTCCTGGGCTAATTTCGTTGGAAGTGAATTTTTTGTGTTCTCGGGTCATTTCAATGGAAGCAAATTTTTGAAGTATGGTAACATTTCGTTCGAAGCGTGTTTTCTGTGCTCGGGAGTCATTTCGTTGGAAGCGAATATTTGTGTTCTCAGACGATTTCGTTGCAAGCGAATTTTTTGTGTTCTCCGGTTTTTTCGATGGAAGCAAATTTTTGAAGTAGGGGCCATTTCGTTGGAAGCTCATTTTCTGTGCTCTGGAGTAATTTCATTGGAAGGGAATTTTTTGTGCATTGGGCTGATTTCGTTGGAAGCGAATTTTTTGTGTTCTGGTGTGATTTCGTTGAAAGGGAATTTTTCGTGTTCTAGGGTGATTTTGTTGGAAGCGAATTTTTTGTGTTCTGTGGTGATTTCGATGGAAGCAATTTTTTTCTGTTCTGTGGTAATTTGGTTGGACGTGAATTTTTGGTTTTCTCTGGTTTTTTTGTTGGAACCAAATTTTTGAAGCAGGGGGTCATTTCGTTGGAAGCGTGTTTTCTGTGCTCTGGAGTCATTTCGTTGGAAGCGAATTTTTTGTGTTCTGGGGTGATTTCTTTGGAAGCGAATTTTTTGTGTTCTCGGGTGATTTCGATGGAAGCAAATGTTTGAAGTAGGGGGTCATTTCGTTCGAAGCGTGTTTTCTAGCTATGGAGTCATTTCGTTGGAAGCAAATTTTTTGTGCTCTGGGATGATTTCGTTGGAAGCGAATTTTTTGTGTTCTGGGGTAATTTCGTTGGAAGCAAATTTTTTGTGTTCGCGGGTGATTTTGTTGAAAGCGAATTTTTTGTGTTCCAGGGTGATTTCGTTGGAAACGAATTTTTTGTGCTCTGGGGCGATTTTGTTGGAAGAGTATTTCTTGTGTTCTGGGGTAATTTCTTTGTAATCGAATTTTTTGTGCTCTGGGGTGATTTCGTTGAAAGGAAAAGATTTTGTTCTGGGGTGATTTTGTTGGAAGCGAATTTTTTTGAAGTATGGGGTTCTTTCGTTGGTAGGGTGTTTTCCGTTCTCTAGAGTAATTTTTTGGAAGCAAATTTTTTGTGTTCTGGGGTGATTTCGTTGGAGGCGAATTCTTTGTGTCTCCGGTTTTTTTGAATGAAGCAAATTTTTGAAATAGGGGTTCATTTCGTTGAAAGCATGTTTTCTGTGCTCTGGAGTCTTTTCGTGGGATGTGAATTTTTGTGTTTTGCGGTGATTTCGATGGAAGCGAAATTTTTGTTTTCTGGGGTCATTTCATTGGAAGCATGCTTTCTGTGCTCTGAAGTCATTTCGTTCGATGCGAATTTTTTGTGTTCTAGGATGATTTCGTTGGAAGCGAATTTTTTGTGTTTTCGGGTGATTTCGTTGGTAGCGGTTTTTCTGTGTTCTGGAGTCATTTCGTTGGAAGCGAAATTTTTGTGTTCTGCGGTGATTTCTTTGGGAGCAAATTCTTTGTGTTCTGGGGTGATTTTGTTGGAAGCGAATTTTTGTGTTCTGGGGCGATTTCTTTGGAAGCAAAGTTCTGTGTTCTGGGGTGATTTCGATGGAAGCAAATATTTTCAGCTCTGGGGTAATTTCGTTGGAAGCCAATATTTGTGTTCCTGGGTGATTTTGTTGGAAGGGAATTTTTTGTGCTCTGGGTTGATTTGGTTGAAGTAATTTTTTTCTATTCTGGGTTAATTTCGTTGGATGCGAATTTTTTGTGTTCTTCGGTGATTTCGTTGGAAACGAATATTTGTGTTCTCAGGAGATTTTGTTGCAAGCTAATTTTTTGTGTTTTGGGGTAATTTCATTGGAAGCGAGTTTTTTGTGTTCTCCGGTTTTTTCGATGGAAGCAAATTTTTGAAATACAGTGTCATTTCGTTGGAAGCGTGTTTTCTGTGCTCTGGAGTCATTTTGTTGGATGCGAATTTTTTGTGCTTTGGTGTGATTTCGCTGGAAGCGAATATTTGTGTTCTCAGAAGATTTCGTTGCAAGCGAATTTTTTGTGTTCTGGGGTAATTTCGTTGGAAGCGAATTTTTTGTGTTCTCGGGTGATTTCGTTGAAAGGGAATTTTTGTGTATTAGGGTGATTTCGTTGAAAGCGAATTGTTTTGTGTTCTGGGGTAATTTCGTTGGAAGTGAATTTTTTGTGTTCTCGGGTCATTTCAATGGAAGCAAATTTTTGAAGTATGGTATCATTTCGTTCGAAGCGTGTTTTCTGTGCTCTGGAGTCATTTCGTTGGAAGCGAATATTTGTGTTCTCAGACGATTTCGTTGCAAGCGAATTTTTTGTGTTCTCAGGTTTTTTCGATGGAAGCAAATTTTTGAAGTAGGGGGTCATTTCTTTGGAAGCTTGTTTTCTGTGCTCTGGAGTAATTTCGTTGGAACGGAATTTTTTGTGCTTTGGGCTGATTTCGTTGGAAGCGAATTTTTTGTGTTCTAGTGTGATTTCGTTGAAAGGGAATTTTTTGTGTTCTAGGGTGATTTTGTTGGAAGCGAATTTTTTGTGTTCTGTGGTGATTTCGATGGAACCAAATTTTTTCTGTTCTGTGGTAATTTTGTTGGACCTAAATTTTTGGTTTTCTCCGGTTTTTTTGATGGAAGCAAATTTTTGAAGCAGGGGGTCATTTCGTTGGAAGCGTGTTTTCTGTGCTCTGGAGTCATTTCGTTGGAAGCGAATTTTTTGTGTTCTGGGGTGATTTCGTTGTAAGCAAATTTTTTGTGTTCTGGGGTAATTTCGTTGGAAGCGAATTTTTTGTGTTATGGGGTCATTTCAATGGAAGCAAATTTTTGAAGTAGGGGGACATTTCGTTGGAAGCTTGTTTTTTGTGCTCTGGAGTCAGATCTTTGGAAGGGAATTTTTTGTGCTTTGGGGTGATTTCGTTGGAAGCGAATTTTTTGTGTTCTAGTGTGATTTCGTTGAAAGGAAATTTTTTGTGTTCTAGGGTGATTTCGTTGGACATGAATTTTTTGTTTTCTCGGGTGATTTCATCGAAAGGGAATTTTTGGTGTTCTAGGGTGATTTCGTTGGAAGAGAACTTTTTTTGCTCTGGGATGATTTCTTTGGAAGCGAATATCTGTGTTCTCAGGAGATTTCGTTGCAAGCGAATTTTTTTTGTTCTGGGGTAATTTCGTTGGAAGCGAATTTTTTGTATTCTCAAGTGATTTCGATGGAAGCAAATTTTTGAAATATGAGGTCATTTCGCTGGAAGCATGTTTTCTGTGCTTTGGAGTCATTTCTTTGGAAGCGAATTTTTTGTGCTCTCGGGTCATTTCAATGGAAGCAAATTTTTGAATTATGGTATCATTTCGTTCGAAGCGTGTTTTCTGTGCTCTGGAGTCATTTCGTTGGAAGCGAATATTTGTTTTCTCAGACGATTTCGTTGCAAGCGAATTTTTTGTGTTCTCAGATTTTTTCGATGGAAGCAAATTTTCGAAGTAGGGGGTCATTTCGTTGGAAGCGTGTTTTCTGTGCTCTGGAGTCATTTCGTTGGAAGCGAATTTTTTGTGTTCTCTGGTGATTTCGATGTAAGCAAAATTTGAAGTATGGGATCATTTAGTTGGAAGCGTGTTTTCTGTGCTCTGGAGTCATTTTGTTGGAAGCGAATTTTTTGTGTTCTGGGGTGATATCGTTGGAAGCGAATATTTGTGTTCTCAGAAAATTTCGTTGCAAGCGAATTTTTTGTGTTCTGTGGTAATTTCGTTGGAAGCGAATTTTTTATGTTCTCCGGTTTTTCGGTGGCAGCAAATTTTTTAAGTAGGGGGTCATTTCGTTGGAATCGTGTTTTATGTGCTCTGGAGTCATTTCGTTGGAAGGGAATGTTTTGTGCTTTGGGGTGATTTCATTGAAAGCTAATATTTTTGTGTTCTAGCGTGATTTCGTTGGAAGCGAATTTTTTGTGTTGTGGGGTAATTTTGATGGAAGCAAATATTTTCTGTTCTGTGGTAATTTCGTTGGACGTGAATTTTTTGTGTTCTCAGGGGATTTCGTTGAAAGAGAATTTTTTGTGTTCTAGGGTGATTTCGTTGGAAGCGAATTTTTTGTGCTCTGGGATGATTTCTTTGGAAGCAAATATTTGTGTTCCCAGGAGATTTCGTTGGAAGCGATTTTTTTTGTGTTCTGGGGTAATTTCTTTTGAAGCGCATTTTTTGTGTTTTCGGGTGATTTCGATGGAAGCAAATTTTTGAAGTATGGGGTCATATCGTTGGAAGTGTGTTTTCTGTGCTCTGGAGTCATTTCGTAGGAAGTGATTTTTTCGTGCTCTGGGGTGATTTCATTGGAAGCGAATATTTGTGTTCTCAGGAGATTTCGTTGCAAGCGAATTTTTTGTGTTCTGGGGTAATTTCGTTGGCAGCGAATATTTTGTGCTCTGGGGTGATTTAGTTGGAAGCAAATTTTTTATGTACTAGGGTGATTTCGTTGGAAGTGAATTTTTTCTGCTCTGGGGTGCTTTGGTTGGAAGCAAATTTTTTGTCTTCTGTGGTGATTTCGATGGAAGCGAATTTTTTATGTTCTACGGTGATTTCGTTGGAAGTGAATTTTTTGTACTCTGGGATGATATTTTTGGTAGCGAATATTTGTGCTCTCAGGAGATTCCTTGGAAAAGAATTTTTTGTCTTCTGGGGTTTTATCGTTGGAAGAGAATTTTTTGTGTTCTCCGGGTTTTTCGATGGAAGCATATTTTTGAAATAGGGGGTCATTTCGTTGGAATCGTGTTTTCTGTGCTCTGGAGTCATTTCGTTGGAAGGGAAGTTTTTGTGCTCTGGGGTGATTTCGTTAGAAGTGAATTTTTTGTGTTCTCGGGTGATTTCGTTGAAAAAGCTAATTTTTTGTGTTCTAGCATGTTTTCGTTGGAAGCAAATTTTTTTGTATTCTGGGGTGATTTCAATGGAAGCAAATTTTTTCTGTTCTGTGATAATTTCTTTGGACGTGAATTTTTTGTGTCATCGGGTGATTTCGTTGGAAGCGAATTTTTTGTGCTCTGGGATGATTTCATTGGAAGTGAATATTTGTGTTCTCAGGAGTTTTCGTTGGAAAAGAATTTTTTTCTCCTGGGGTAATAGCGTTGGAAGAGAATTTTTTGTGTTCTACGGTTTTTTTGATGGAAGCAAATTTTTGAAGTATGGGGTCATTTCGTTGCAAGCGTGTTTTCTGTGCTTTGGAGTCATTTCGTTTGAAGAGAAATTTTTGTGCTCTGGGATGATTTCTTTGGAAGCCAATATTTGTATTCTCAAGAGATTTCTTTAGAAGTGAATTTTTTGTGTTCAGGTGTAATTTCGTTGGAAGCTAATTTTATCTGTTCTCTGGTCTTTTCGATGGAAGAAAATTTTTGAAGTCTGAGGTCATTTCTTTGGAAGCGAATTTTTTGTGCTTTGGGGTGATTTTTTGGAAGCAAATTTTTTGTGTTTTCGGGTGATTTCGATGGAAACAAATTTTTGAAGTATGGGGTCATTTCTTTGCAAGCGTGTTTTCTGTGCTCTGGAGTCACTTCGTTGTAAGCGAATTTTTTGTGCTCTGGTGTGATTTATTTGGAAGCGAATATTTGTGTTCTCCGGAGATTTGGTTGCAAGCGAATTTTTTTTTTCTTGGGTAATTTCGTTGGAAGTGAATTTTTTGTGTTCTACTGTTTTTCAATGGAAGAAAATTTTTGACGTAGGGGGTCATTTCGTTGGAAGAGAATTTTTTGTGCTCTGGGGTGATTTCGTTGGAAGCGAATTTTTTGTATCCCCTGTTCATTTTGTTGAAAGCGAATTTTTTATGTTCCAGGGTGATTTCGTTGTAAGCAAATTTTTTGCGCTCTGGGGTGATTTGGTTGGAAGCGCATATTTTGTCTTCTCTGGTGATTTCGATTGAAGCGAATTTTTTATGTTCTAGGGTCATTTTACGGGAAGCGAATTTTTTGTGCTCTGTGGTGATTACGTTGGAAGTGATTTTTTTTTCTCGGTTGATTTTGTTGAAAGCGAATGATTTGTGTTTGAGGTGATTTTGTTGGTAGCGAATTTTTTGTGTTCTGGGGTCATTTCTTTGTAAGCGTGTTTTCTGTGCTCTGGAGTCATTTCGTTGGAAGCTAATTTTTGTGCTCTGGTGTGATTTTGTTGAAAGCGAATTATTTGTGTTCGAGGTGATTTTGTTGGCAGCAAATTTTTTGTGTTCTGGGGTGATTTCGTTGAAAGTGAATTTTTTGTGTTCTCGGGTGACTTCGTTGAAAGGGAATTTTTTGTGTTGTAGGGTGATTTCGCTGGAAGCGAGTTTTTTTGCTCTGGGGTGAGTTCGTTGGAAGCGAATATTTGTGTTCTCAGGAGGTTTCGTTGGAAAAGAAATTTTTGTCTTCTGGGGTAAATTCGTTGGAAGCGAATTTTTTGTGTTCTCGAGTGATTTCGATGGAAGCAAATATTTGAAATAGGGGGTCATTTCGTTGGAATTGTGTTTTCTGTGCTCTGGAGTCCTTTCATTGGAAGTGAATATTTATGTTCTCAGGAGATTTCATTGCAAGCGAATTTTTTGTGCTCTGGGGTGATTTCATTATAAGCGAATTTTATGTGTTCTCGGGTGATTTCGTTGAAAAAGCTAATTTTTTGTGTTCTAGCGTGATTTCGTTGGAAGCGAATTTTTTGTGTTCTGGTGTGATTACATTGGGAACGAATATTTCGTGCTCTGTGGTGACTACGATAGAAGCATATTTTTTCTCTCCTGGGATAATTTCGTTGAAAGGGAATTTTTTGTGTTCTAGGATGATTTCGTTGATATCGAATTTTTTGTCCTTTAGGGTGATTTCGTTGGTAGCGAATTTTTTATGCTCTGGGGTGATTTCGTTGGAAGCAAATGTTTTCTGCTCTGGGATAATTTCGTTGGAAGAGAATATTTTTAAGTATGGGGTGATTTCGTTAGAAGTGTGTTTTCTGTGCTCAGGAGTCATTTTGTTGGAAGCGAATGTTTTATGTTCTGGGGTGATTTCGTTGGAAGCGAATTTTTTGTGTTCTCTGGTGATTTCGATGGAAGCAAATGTTTGAAGTAGGGGGTCATTTCGTTCGAAGCGTGTTTTCTAGCTATGGAGTCATTTCGTTGGAAGCAAATTTTTTGTGCTCTGGGGTGATTTCGTTGAAAGGAAAAGATTTTGTTCTGGGGTGATTTTGTTGGAAGCGAATTTTTTTGAAGTATGGGGTTCTTTCGTTGGTAGGGTGTTTTCCGTTCTCTAGAGTAATTTTTTGGAAGCAAATTTTTTGTGTTCTGGGGTGATTTCGTTGGAGGCGAATTCTTTGTGTCTCCGGTTTTTTTGAATGAAGCAAATTTTTGAAATAGGGGTTCATTTCGTTGAAAGCATGTTTTCTGTGCTCTGGAGTCTTTTCGTTGGATGTGAATTTTTGTGTTTTGCGGTGATTTCGATGGAAGCGAAATTTTTGTTTTCTGGGGTCATTTCATTGGAAGCATGCTTTCTGAGCTCTGAAGTCATTTCGTTCGATGCGAATTTTTTGTGTTCTAGGATGATTTCGTTGGAAGCGAATTTTTTGTGTTCTCAGGTGATTTCGTTGGTAGCGGTTTTTCTGTGTTCTGGAGTCATTTCGTTGGAAGCGAAATTTTTGTGTTCTGCGGTGATTTCTTTGGGAGCAAATTCTTTGTTTTCTGGGGTGATTTTGTTGGAAGCGAATTTTTGTGTTCTGGGGCGATTTCTTTGGAAGCAAAGTTTTGTGTTCTGGGGTGATTTCGATGGAAACAAATATTTTCAGCTCTGGGGTAATTTCGTTGGAAGCCAATATTTGTGTTCCTGGGTGATTTTGTTGGAAGGGAATTTTTTGTGCTCTGGGTTGATTTGGTTGGAAGTAATTTTTTTCTATTCTGGGTTAATTTCGTTGGATGCGAATTTTTTGTGTTCTTCGGTGATTTCGTTGGAAACGAATATTTGTGTTCTCAGGAGATTTTGTTGCAAGCTAATTTTTTGTGTTTTGGGTTAATTTCATTGGAAGCGAGTTTTTTGTGTTCTCCGGTTTTTTCGATGGAAGCAAATTTTTGAAATACGGTGTCATTTCGTTGGAAGCGTGTTTTCTGTGCTCTGGAGTCATTTTGTTGGATGCGAATTTTTTGTGCTTTGGTGTGATTTCGCTGGAAGCGAATATTTGTGTTCTCAGGAGATTTCGTTGGAAGCGAATTTTTTGTGTTCTGGGGTGATTTCGTTGGAAGCGAACATATGTGTTCTCAGAAGATTTCGTTGCAAGTGAATTTTATGTGTTCTGGGGTAATGTGTTAGAAGCGAATTTTTTCTCTTCTCTGGTGATTTCAATGAAAGCAAATTTTTGAAGTATGGGGTCATTTTGTTGGAAGCATGTTTTCTGTGCTCTGGAGTCATTTCGTTGGAAGCAAATTTTTTGTGTTCTGGGGTGATTTCGATGGAAGCAAATTTTTTCTGTACTGTGGTAATTTCGTTAGACGTGAATTTTTTTGTGTTCTCCGGTGATTTCTTTGAAAGGGAATTTTTTGTGTTCTAGGGTGATTTTTTTGGAAGCAAATTTTTTTGTGCTCTGGGATGATTTCTTTGGAAGCAAATATTTGTGTTATCAGGAGATATCGTTGGAAGCGAATTTTTTGTATTCTGGGGTAATTTCGTTGGAAGCAAATTTTTTGTGTTCTCGGGTGATTTCAATAGAAGCAAATTTTTGAAGTTTGGGGTCATTTCGTTGGAAGCGTGTTTTCTGTGCTCTGTACTCATTTTGTTGGAAGCAAATTTTTGTGCTCTGGGGTGATTTCGTTGGAAGTGAATTTTTTGTCTTCTGTGGTGATATCGATGGAAGCGAATATTTTATGTTCTAGGGTGATTTAGTTGGAGGCGAATTTTTTGTGTTCCGGGGTCATTTCATTGGAAGCGTTTTTTCTGTGCTCTGGAGTCATTTCGTTGAAAGCGAATTGTTTGTGCTCTGGGGTGATTCAAAAAATCAATGGGAATTCAAAAAATCCCATTTTTGAAGTATGGGATCATTTCGTTGGAAGAGTGTTTTCTGTACTCCTGAGTCATTTCGTTGGAAGCGAATTTTTTGTGTTCTCGGGTGATTTCGTTGAAAGGGAATTTTTTGTGTTGTAGGGTGATTTCGTTGGAAGCGAATTTTCTGTGCTCTGGGATGTTTTCGTTGGAAGCGAATATTTGTGTTCTCAGGAGATTTTGTTGGAAGCGAATTTTTTGTGTTCTGGGGAAATTTCGTTGGAAGCGAATTTTTTGTTTTCTCCGGTTTTTTCGATGGAATCAAATTTTTTAAGTAGGGGGTCATTTCTTTGGAAGCGTGTTTTCTGTGCTCTAGAGTCATTTCGTTCGAAAATAGTTTTTTGTGCTCTGGGGTAATTTCATTGGAAGTGAATATTTGTGTTTTCAGAAGATTTCGTTGCAAGCGAATTTTTTGTGTTCTCGGGTGATTTCCATGGAAGCAAATTTTTGAAGTATGGGATCATTTCGTTGGAAGCATGTTTTCGGTACTCCTGAGTCATTTCGTTGGAAGCGAATTTTTTGTGTTCTCGGGTGATTTCGTTGAAAGGGAATTTTTGTGTTCTAGGGTGATTTCGTTGGAAGTGAATTTTTTCTTCTTTGGGATGATATCTTTGGAAGTGAATATTTGTGTTCTCAGGAGATTTCGTTGGAAAAGAATTTTTTGTCTTCTGGGGTAATATCGTTGGAAGAAAATTTTTTGTGTTCTCTGGTGTTTTCGATGGAAGCAAATTTTTGAAGTAGTGGGTCATTTCGTTGGAAGCGTGTTTTAAGTGTTCTGGAGTCATTTCGTTGAAAGAATTTTTTGTGCTCTGAGGTGATTTCGATGGAAGCCAATATTTGTCTTCTCACGAGATTTCATTGTAAGCGAATTTTTTTGTGTTCTGGGGTGATTTGCATGGTAGCAAATTTTTGAAGAATGGGGTCAATTCGTTGGAAGCGTGTTTTCTGTGCCCTGGAGTCATTTCGTTGGATGCGAATTTTTTGTGTTCTGGGTTGATTTTGTTGGAAGCGAATTTTTTGTGTTCTCTGGTGATTTCGTTGAAAGCGAATTTTTTATGTTCTAGTGTGATTTCGTTGGAAGTGAATTGTTTGTGTTCTGGGGTCCTTTCATTGGAAGTGTGTTTTCTGTGCTCTGGAGTAATTTCATTGGAAGTGAATTTTTTGTGCTGTGGTGATTTTGTTGGAAGCGAATTTTTTGTGTTCTCAGGTGATTTCCTTTAAAGCTAATTTTTTGTGTTCTAGCGTGATTTCGTTGGAAGCAATTTTTGTGTTCGGGGTAATATCTTTGGAAGCGAATTTTTTGTGTTCTGTGTTAATTTCATTGTAAGTGAATTTTTTGTGTCTTGGGTGATTTTGATGGAAGCAAATTTTTGAAGTATGGGGTCATTTTGTTGGAAGCATGTTTTCTGTGCCCTGGAGTCATTTCGTTGGAAGCGAATTTTTTTGTGTTCTGGGTTGATATGGTTGGAAGCGAATTTTTTGTGTTCTCTGGTGATTTCGTTGAAAGCGAATTTTTTATGTTCTAGTGTGATTTCGTTGGAAGTGAATTGTTTGTGTTTTGGGGTCCTTTCATTCGAAGTGTGTTTTCTGTGCTCTGGAGTCATTTCATTGGAAGTGAATTTTTTGTGCTGTGGTTATTTCGTTGGAAGCGAATTTTTTGTGTTCTCAGGTGATTTCCTTTAAAGCTAATTTTTTGTGTTCTAGCGTGATTTTGTTGGAAGCGAATTTTTTGTGTTCGGGGTAATTTCATTGGAAGCGAATTTTTTGTGTTCCTGGGTGATTTCATTGAAAGCAAATTTTTTGTTTTCTAGCGTGATTTCGTTGGAAGCGAATTTATTGTATTCTGGGGTGATTTCGATGGAAGCAACTTTTTTCTGTTCTCTGGTAATTTCGTTGTACGTGAATTTTTTGTGTTCTCGGCTGATTTCGTTGAAAGGGAATTTTTTGTGTTCTAGGGTGATTTTGTTGGAAGCGAATTTTTTTGTGCTCTGGATGATTCCTTTGGAAGCGAATATTTGTGTTATCAGGAGATTTCGTTGGAAGCAAATTTTTTGTGTTCTGGGGTAATTTCGTTGGAAGCGAATTTTTTGTGTTCTTCGGTGATTTCGATGCAAGCAAATTTTTGAAATATCGGTCATTTCTTTGGAAGTGTGTTTTCTGTGCTCTGGAGTCATTTCGTTGGAAGCGAATTTTTGGTGCTCCGGGGTGATTTCGTTGGAAGTGAATTTTTTGTGTTCTCGGGGAATTTCGTTGAAAGCGAATTTTTTAAGTTCTAGGGTGATTTCGTTGGAGGCGAATTTTTTGTGTTCTGGGGTCATTTCATTGGAAGCGTGTTTTCTGTGCTCTGGAGTCCCTTTGTAGGGAGCGAATATTTGTCCTCCTGAATTATTTCGTGGAAGCGAATTTTTTTGTGTTCTCAGGTGATTTCGTTGAAAGGGAATTTTTGTGTTCTAGGGTGATTTTGTTGGAAGCAATATTTTCTACTCTGGGATGATATCTTTGAAAGCGATTATTTGTGTTCTCAGGAGATTTCGTTGGAAAAGAATTTTTTGTCTTCTGGGGTAATATTGTTGGAAGAGAATTTTTTGTGTTCTCCGGTTTTTAAGATGCAAGCAAATTTTTGAAGTAGGGGGTCATTTTTTAGGAAGCGTGTTTTATGTGCTCTGGAGTCACTTCATTGGAAGCGAATTTTTTGTGCTCTGGGGTTTTTTCGTTGGAAGTGAATATTTGTGTTCTCAGGAGATTTCGTTGCAAGCGAATTTTTTCTCTTCTGGGGTAATTTCGTTGGAAGTGAATTTTTTGTGTTGTCCGGTTTTGTCGATGGAAGCTAATTTTTGAAGTATGTGGTCATTTCTTTGGAAGCGTGTTTTCTGTGCTCTGGAGTCATTTCGTTGGAAGCGAATTTTTTGTGCTCTGGGGTGATCTCGTTGGAAGCAAATATTTGTGTTCTCAGTAGATTTCGTTGCAAGCGAATTTTTTTGTGTTCAGGGGTAATTTCGTTGGAAGCACTTTTTTGTGTTTTCATGTGATTTTGATAGAAACTAATTTTTGAAGTTGGGGGTCATATCATTTGAAGCATGTTTTCTGTGCCCTGGAGTCATTTCGTTGGAAACAAATTTTTTGTGCTCTGGGGTGATTTCGTTGGAAGCGAATTTTTTGTGTCCTTGGGTGATTTCGTTGAAAGGGAATTTTTGTGTTCTAGGGTGATTTCGTTGGAAGCGATATTTCTGCTCTGTAATGATACTTTTGGAAGCGAATATTTGTGTTCTCAGGGATTTCATTGGAAAAGAATTTTTTGTCTTTTGGGGTAATATTGTTGGAAGAGAATTTTTTGTGTTCTCCGTTTTTTCGATGGAAGCAAATTTTTGAAGTAGGGGGTCATTTTGTAGGAAGCGTGTTTTGTGTACTCTGGAGTCATTTCGTTTGAAGCAAATTTTTGTGCTCTTTGGTAATTTCGTTGGAAGCGAATTCTTTGTGTTCTCGAGTGATTTCGTTGAAAGGGAATTTTTGTGTTCTAGGGTGATTTCGTTGGAAGCGATATTTCTACTCTGGGATGATACCTTTGGAAGCGAATATTTGTGTTCTCAGGATATTTCATTGGAAAAGAATTTTTTGTCTTCTGTGATAATATTTTTGGAAGAGAATTTTTTGTGTTCTCCGGTTTTTTCAATGGAAGCAATTTTTTGAAAGGGTGTCATTTCGTTGGAAGCGTTTTTTCTGTGCTCTGGAGTCATTTCGTTTGAAACGAAATTTTGTGCTCTGGGGTTTTTTCGTTGCAAGCGTATATTTGTGTTCTCAGGAGATTTCGTTGCAAGCGAATTTCTTGTGTTCTGAGGTGATTTCGTTGGGAGCGAATTTTTTGTGTTCTAGGATGATTTTTTTGGAAGCGAATTTTTTTTTTTTTCTCTGGGATGATTTCTATGGAAGCAAATATTTGTGTTATCAGGAGATTTCGTTGTAAAAGAAATTTTTGTGTTCTGGGGTAATATCGTTGGAAGCGTGTTTTCTGTGCTCTGGAGTCATTTCGTTGGAAGCAAATTTTTTGTGCTCTGGTGTGATTTTGTTGGAAGCGAATTTGTTGTGTTCTGGGTTAATTTCGTTGGAAGCAAATTTTTGAATTATGGGGTCATTTCGTTGGAAGCGATTTTTTTGTGCTTTGCTGTGATTTCGTTGGAAGCGAATTTCTTGTGTTCTGGGGTAATTTTGTTGGATGCGAATTTTTTTTGTGTTCTGGGGTGATTTTGTTGGAAGGGAATTTTTTTGTGCTCTGGGTTAATGTTTTTGGAAGCGGGTTTTATGTCCTTTGAAGTCATTTAGTTAGAAGCCAATTTTTCTCTGTTCTGGTGTGATTTCTTTGGAAATGAAGTTTTTGTGATCGGGGTGATATCGTTGGAAGCAAATTTTTTGTGTTCTGGGGTGATTTCTTTGGAAGCGAATTTTTTGTTTTCTGGGGTGATTTCGTTGGAAATGAATTTTTTGTGGTCTGGGGTGATTTCGTTGTTAGCGAATTTTTTGATAATGGGGTGATTTCGTTGGAAGCGTGTTTTCTGTGCTCTGGAGTCATTTCCATGGAAGCAAATTTTTTGTGTTCTGGGTTGATTTCGTTCGAAGCTAATTTTTTGTGTACTGGGGTGATTTCGATTGAAGCGAACTTTTTGTTTTCTGGGTTGATTTTTTTGGAAGCGAATTTTTGGTGGTCTCGGGTGATTTCGTTGGAAGCGTTTTTCCTGTGCTCTGGAGTCATTTTGATGGAAGTGAATTTTTTGTGTTCTGGGTTGATTTTGTTTGAAGCGAATTTTTTGTGGTCTGGGGTGATTTCTTTGGAAGCAAATTTTTTGAAGTATAGGTTGATTTCGTTGGAAGCGTGTTTTCGGTGTTCTGGAGTCCTTTCGTTGGACGCAAATTTTTTGTGTTCTGGGCTGATTTCGGTGGAAGCGAATATTTGGTTTTTGGGGTAATTTGGTAGTAAGCGGGTTTTATGACCTTTGGAGTTATTTCGTTAGGAGCGAGTTTTTCTCTGTTCTGGTGTGATTTCGTTGGAAATGAATTTTTGGAGATCTGGGGTGATTTTGTTGGAAACCAATTTTCTGTTCTCTGGGGTGATTTCATTTGAAGTGAATTTTTTTGTGTTCTGGGGTAATTTCGTTGGAAGCATTTTTTTTGTGTTTTTGGGTGATTTCGATGGAAGCGAATTTTTTGTGGTCTGGGTTGATTTCAATGGAAGCGAATTTTTTTGTGGTCTGGGTTGATTTCCTGGGAAGCGAATTTTTTGTGTTCTCGGGTGATTTCATTGGAAGCGAATTTTTCTGCTCTGGGATGATATCTTTGGAAGCGAATATTTGTGTTCTCAGGAGATTTCGTTGGAAAAGAATTTTTTGTCTTCTGGGGAAATTTCGTTGCAAGCGAATTATTTGTGTTCTCGGGTGATTTCGATGGAAGTAAATTTTTGAAGTATGGGATCATTTCCTTGGAAGCGTGTTTTCTGTGCCCTGGAGTCACTTCGTTGGAAGCGAATTTTTTTGTGTTCTGGGTAATATCGTTGGATGCGAATTTTTTGTGTTCTCCGGTTTTTTCGATGGAAGCACATTATTGAAATAGGGGGTCATTTCGTTGGAAGCGTGTTTTCTGTGCTCTGGAGTCATTTCGTTGGAAGCAAATTTTTTGTGTTCTGGGGTGATTTTGTTGGAAGCAAATATATGTGTTCTGAGAAGATTTAGTTGCAAGCGAATTTTTTGTGTTCTGGGGTAATTTCGTTGGAACTAAATTTTTTGTGCTCTGGGGTGATTTCGTTGGAAGCGAATATTTTGTGCTCTGGGGTGTTTTCGTTGGAAGCGAATTTTTTGTGTTCTCAGGTGATTTCATTGGAAGCGAATATTTGTGTTCTCATGAGATTTCGTTCTAAAAGAATTTTTTGTCTTCTGGGGTAATTTTGTTGCAAGCGAATTTTTTGTGTTCTTGGTTGATTTCAATGGAACCAAATTTTTGAAGTATCAGATCATTTCGTTGGAAGCGTGTTTTCTGTGCTCTGGAGTCATTTCGTTGGAAGCGAATTTTTTGTGTTCTCGGGTGATTTTGTTGAAAGGAAATTTCTGTGTTCTAGGGTAATTTCGTTGGAAGCGAATTTTTTGTGCTCTGGGATGATATCTTTGGAAGCAAATAATTGTGTTCCCAGGAGATTTCGTTGGAAAAGAAGTTTTTGTCTTCTTGGGTAATATCCTTGGAAGAGAATTTTTTGTGTTCTCCGGTTTTTTCGATGGAAGCAAATTTTGGTAGTAGGGGGTTATTTCGTTGGAGGCGTGTTTTCTGTGCTCTGGTGTCATTTCGTTGGAAGCGAATTTTTTGTGCTCTGGGGTGATTTCGTTGGAAGCGAATATTTGTGTACTCAGGAGATTTCGTTGCAAGCGAATTTTTTGTGTTCTGGGGTGATTTCTTTGGAAGCGAATTTTTTGTGTTCTCGGGTGATTTCGATGGAAGCAAATTTTTTCTGCTTGGGATGATATCTTTGGAAGCGAATATTTGTGTTCTCAGGAGATTTCGTTGGAAAAGAATTTTTTGTCTTCTGGGGTAATCTCGTTGGAAGAGAATTTTTTCGATCTCCGGTTATTTTCAACAGAAGCAAATTTTTAATGTAGTGGTTCATTTCGTTGCAAGTGTGTTTTCTGTGCCCTGCAGTCATTTTGTTGGAAGCGAATTTTTGTGCTCTGGGGTGATTTCGTTGGAAGCGAATTTTTTGTGTTCTCTGGTGATTTCCTTGAAAGGGAATTTTTGTGTTCTAGGGTGATTTCTTTGGAAGCGACTTTTTGTGCTCTGGGATGATATCTTTGGAAGCGAATATTTGCGTTCTCAGGAGATTTCAATGGAAAAGAATTTTTTGTATTCTGGTTTAATATCGTTGGAATATAATTTTTTGTGTTCTTGGGTTTTTTCAATGGAAGCAAATTTTTGAAGTATGGGGTCATTTCGTTGGAAGTGTGTTTTCTGTGCTCTGGAGTCATTTCGTTGGAAGCGAATTTTTTGTGCTCAGTGTTGCTTTCGTTGGAAGCGAATTTTTTGTGTTCTCGTGTGATTTCGTTGGAAGCGAATATTTGTGTTCTCAGGAGATTTCGTTGGAAAAGAATTTTTTGTCTTCTGGGGTAATGTCATTGCAAGCGAATCATTTGTGTTCTCGGGTGATTTCGATGGAAGCAAATTTTTGAAGTATGGGATCATTCCGTTGGAAGCGTGTTTTCTGTGCTCTGGAGTCATTTCGTTGGAAGCGAATTTTTTGTGTTCTAGGATGATTTTTGTGGAAGCGAATTTTTTTTTTCTCTGGGATGATTTCTATGGAAGCAAATATTTGTGTTCTCAGGAGATTTCGTTGGAAAAGAATTTTTTGTCTTCTGGGGTAATGTCATTGCAAGCGAATCATTTGTGTTCTCGGGTGATTTCGATGGAAGCAAATTTTTGAAGTATGGGATCATTCCGTTGGAAGCGTGTTTTCTGTGCCCTGGAGTCATTTCGTTGGAAACGAGTTTTTTGTGCTCTGGGGTGATTTCGTTGGAAGCGAATATTTGTGTTCCCAGGAGAATACGTTGGAAACGAAATTTTTGTTTTCTCGGTAATTTCGTTGGAACCGAATTTTTTGTGTTCTCCTGTATTTTCGATAGAAGCAAATTATTGAAATAGGGGGTCATTTTTTGGAATCGTGTTTTCTGTGCTCTGTAGTCATTTCGTTGGAAGCGAATTTTTTGTGTTCTGGGGTGATTTCATTGGAAGCGAATATATGTGTTCTCAGAAGATTTCGTTGCAAGCAAATTTTTTCTGTTCTGTGGTAATTTCTTTGGACTTGAATTTTTGTGTTATCGGGTGATTTCTTTGAAAGGGAATTTTTTGTGTTCTAGGGTGATTTCGTTGGAAGTGAATTTTTTGTGCTCTGGGATGATATCTTTGGATGCGAATATTTGTGTTCTTAGGAGATTTCGTTGGAAAACAATTTTTTGTCTTCTGGGGTAATATCATTGGAAGAATATTTTTTGTGTTCTCCGGTTTTTTCGATGGAAGCAAATTTTTGAAGTAGGGGGTTATTTCGTTGGAAGCGTGTTTTCTGTGCTTTGGAGTCATTTCATTGGAATCGAACTTTTTGTGCTCTGGGATGTTTTCTTTGGAAGCGAATATTTGTGTTCTCAGGAGATTTTGTTGCAAGCGAATTTTTTGTGTTCAGGGGTAATTTCGTCGGAAGTGAATTTTTTGTGTTCTCAGGTGATTTCGATGGAAACAAATTTTTGAAGTATGGTGTCATTTCCTTGGAAGCGTGTTTTCTCTGCCCTGGAGTCATTTCGTTGGAAACGAGTTTTTTGTGCTAGGGGGTGAATTCATTGTAAGCGAATATTTGTGTTCTCAGGAGATTTCTTTGGAAAAGAAATTTTTGTCTTCTGGGGTAATTTTAATGGAAGCGAATTTTTTGTGTTCTCGGTTGATTTCGATGGAAGCAAATTTTTGAAGTATGGGATCATTTCGTTGGAAACGTGTTTTCTGTGCTCTGGAGTCATTTCGTTGGAAGCGACTTTTTTGTGTTCTGGGGAAATTTCTTTGGAAGTGAATTTTTTGTGTTCTAGCGTGATTTCTTTGAAAGCTAATTTTTTGTGTTCAAGCGTGATTTCGTTGGAAGCGAATTTTTTGTGCTCTGGGGTGATTTTGTTGGAAGCGAATTTTTTGTGTTCTGCTTTAATTTCGTTGGAAGCGAATTTTTTGTGCTCTGTGGTGATTTCGGAGGAAGCGAATTTTTTGTGTGCTGGGATAATTTCGTTGGATGCGAATATTTTGTGTTCTGTGGTGATTTCGATGGAAGCGATTTTTGTATGTTCTAGGGTGATTTCGTTCGAAGCGAATTTTTTGTGTTCTAGCATGATTTCGTTGAAAGCTAATTTTTTGTGTTCTACCGTGATTTCGTTGGAAGCGAATTTTTTGTGCTCTGGGGTGATTTGGATGGAAGTGAATTTTTTGTCTTCTGTGGTGATTTCGATGGAAGCGATTTTTTTATGTTCTACGGTGATTTCAATGGAAGCAAATTTTTTGTGTTCTGGGGTCATTTCATTGGAAGCTTGTTTTCTGTGCTCTGGAGTCATTTCGTTGCAAGCGAATTTTTTGTGCTCTGGGGTGATTTCCTTGGAAGCGAATATTTGTGTTCTCAGGAGATTTCATTGCAAGTAAATTGTTTGTGTTCTGGGTTGATTTCGTTGGAAGCAAATTTTTTGTCTTCTCGGGTGCTTTCGTTCCAAGCGAAATTTTTGTGCTCTGGGATGATATCTTTGAAGCGAATATTTGTGTTCTCAGGAGATTTCGTTGCAAGCGAATTTTTGTATTCAGGGATAATTTCGTTGGAAGCAAATTTTTTGTGTTCTCATGTGATTTTGATGGAAACTAATTTTTGAAGTAGGGGGTCATTTCATTGGAAGCATGTTTTCTGTGCCCTGGAGTCATTTCTTTGGAAACGAGTTTTTTGTGCTCTGGGGTGATTTCGTTGGAAGCGAATATTTGTGTTCTCAGGAGAATACGTTGTAAAAGAAATTTTTGTTTTCTGGGTAATTTCGTTGGAAGCGAATTTTTTGTGTTCTCCGTTTTTTTCGATGGTAGCAAATTATTGAAATAGGGGGTCATTTTTTTGGTATCGTGTTTTCTGTGCTCTGTAGTCATTTCGTTGGAAGCGAATTTTTTGTGTTCTGGGGTGATTTCATTGGAAGCGAATATATGTGTTCTCAGAAGATTTCGTTGCAAGCAAATTTTTTCTGTTCTGTGGTAATTTCGTTGGACTTGAATTTTTTGTGTTATCGGGTGATTTCTTTGAAAGGGAAATTTTTGTGTTCTACGGTGATTTCGTTGGAAGTGAATTTTTTGTGCTCTGGGATGATATCTTTGGATGCGAATATTTGTGTTCTCAGGAGATTTCGTTGGAAAAGAATTTTTTGTCTTCTGGGGTAATATCATTGGAAGAATATTTTTTGTGTTCTCCGGTTTTTTCGATGGAAGCAAATTTTTGAAGTAGGGGGTCATTGCGTTGGAAGCGTGTTTTCTGTGCTTTGGAGTCATTTCATTGGAAGCGAATTTTTTGTGCTCTGGAGTGATTTCATTGGAAGTGAATATTTGTGTTCTCACGAGATTTCGTTGCAAGCGAATTTTTTGTGTTCTGGGGTGATTTGCATAGTAGCAAATTTTTGAAGTATGGGGTCATTTCTTTGGAAGCGTGTTTTCTATGCCCTGGAGTCATTTCTTTGGAAGCTAATTTTTTGTTGTCTGAGTTGATATTGTTGGAATCGAACTTTTTGTGCTCTGGGATGTTTTCTTTGGAAGCGAATATTTGTGTTCTCAGGAGATTTTGTTGCAAGCGAATTTTTTGTGTTCAGGGGTAATTTCGTCGGAAGCGAATTTTTTGTGTTCTCAGGTGATTTCGATGGAAACAAATTTTTGAAGTATGGTGTCATTTCCTTGGAAGCGTGTTTTCACTGCCCTGGAGTCATTTCGTTGGAAACGAGTTTTTTGTGCTAGGGGGTGAATTCGTTGTAAGCGAATATTTGTGTTCTCAGGAGATTTTGTTGGAAAAGAAATTTTTGTCTTCTGGGGTAATTTCAATGGAAGCGAATTTTTTTTTTCTCGGGTGATTTCGATGGAAGCAAATTTTTGAAGTATGGGATCATTTCGTTGGAAACGTGTTTTCTGTGCTCTGGAGTCATTTCGTTGGAAGCGACTTTTTTGTGTTCTGGGGAAATTTCTTTGGAAGCGAATTTTTTGTGTTCTAGCGTGATTTCGTTGAAAGCAAATTTTTTGTGCTCTGGGGTGATTTTGTTGGAAGCGAATTTTTTGTGTTCTGGGTTAATTTCGTTGGAAGCGAATTTTTTGTGCTCTGTGGTGATTTCGGAGGAAGCGAATTTTTTGTGCTCTGTGGTGATTTCGGAGGAAGCGAATTTATTGTGTGCTGGGATAATTTCGTTGGATGTGAATATTTTGTGTTCTGTGGTGATTTCGATGGAAGCGATTTTTATATGTTCTAGGGTGATTTCGTTCGAAGCGAATTTTTTGTGTTCTAGCATGATTTCGTTGAAAGCTAATTTTTTGTGTTCTAGCGTGATTTCGTTGGAAGCGAATTTTTTGTGCTCTGGGGGGATTTGGATGGAAGTGAATTTTTTGTCTTCTGTGGTGATTTTGATGGAAGCGATTTTTTTATGTTCTACGGTGATTTCAATGGAAGCGAATTTTTTGTGTTCTGGGGTCATTTCATTGGAAGCTTGTTTTCTGTGCTATGGAGTCATTTCGTTGCAAGCGAATTTTTTGTGCTCTGGGGTGATTTCCTTGGAAGCGAATATTTGTGTTCTGAGGAGATTTCATTGCAAGTAAATTTTTTGTGTTCTGGGTTGATTTCGTTGGAAGCAAATTTTTTGTCTTCTCGGGTGCTTTCGTTCCAAGCGAAATTTTTGTGCTCTGGGATGATATCTTTGAAGCGAATATTTGTGTTCTCAGGAGATTTCGTTGCAAGCGAATTTTTGTATTCAGGGGTAATTTCGTTGAAAGCATATTTTTTGTGTTCTCATGTGATTTCGATGGAAACTAATTTTTGAAGTAGGGGGTCATTTCATTGGAAGCATGTTTTCTGTGCCCTGGAGTCATTTCGTTGCAAGCATATTTTTTGGGCTCTGGGGTGATTTCGTTGGAAGCGAATATTTGTGTTCTCAGGAGATTTCGTTGCAAGTAAATTTTTTGTGTTCTCATGTGATTTTGATGGAAACAAATTTTTGCAGTAGGGGGGTCATTTCATTGGAAGCGTGTTTTCTGCGCCCTGGAGTCATTTCGTTGGCAACGAGTTTTTTGTGCTCAGGGGTGATTTTGTTGGAAGCGAATTTTTTGTGTTCTGGGTTAATTTCGTTGGAAGCGAATTTTTTGTGCTCTGTGGTGATTTCGGAGGAAGCGAATTTTTTGTGTTCTGGGATAATTTTGTTGGAAGCGAATATTTTGTGTTCTGGGGTGATTTCGTTGAAAGCGAATTTTTTATGTTCTAGGGTGATTTCATTGGAAGTGAATTTTTTGTGCTCTGGGGTGATTTGGTTGGAAGCAAATTTTTTGTCTTCTGTGGTGATTTCGATGGAAGCGATTTTTTTATGTTCTAGGGTGATTTCGTTGGAAGCGAATTTTTTGTGTTCTGGGATGATATCTTTGGAAGCGAATATTTGTGTTCTCGGGTGACTTCGATGGAAGCAAATTTTTGAAGTGTGGGGTCATTTCGTTGGAAGCAAATTTTTTGTGCTTTGGGGTGATTTCGTTGGAAGCAAATTTTTTTGCTCTGTGGTGATTTCGTTGGAAGGAATTTCTTGTGTTCTGAGGTAATTTTCTTGGAATTGAATTTTTGTGTTCTCGGGTGATTTCGTTGAAAAGGAATTTTTTTCGTGTTATAGTGTGATTTGTTTGGAAGCGAATTTTTTTGTTTGGGGTCATTTCATTGGAAGCTTGTTTTCTGTGCGCTGGAGTCAATTCGTTGCAAGCAAATTTTTTGTGCTCTGGGGTGCTTTTGTTGGAAGCGAATATTTGTGTTCTCAGGAGATTTCGTTGCAAGTAAATTTTTGTGTTCTCATGTGATTTCGATGGAAACAAATTTTTGAAGTAGGGGGTCATTTCATTGGAAGCGTGTTTTCTGTGCCCTGGAGTCATTTCGTTGGAAACGAGTTTTTTGTGCTCTGGGGTGATTTCGTTGGAAGCGAATATTTGTGTTCTCAGGAGAATACGTTGGAAAAGAAATTTTTGTTTTCTGGGTAATTTCGTTGGAAGCGAATTTTTTGTGTTCTCCGGTTTTTTCGATGGAAGCAAATTATTGAAATAGGGGGTTATTTTGTTGGAATCGTGTTTTCTGTGCTCTGGAGTCATTTCGTTGGAAGCGAATTTTTTGTGTTCTGGGGTGATTTCATTGGAAGCGAATATATGTGTTCTCAGAAGATTTCGTTGCAAGCAAATTTTTTCTGTTCTGTTGTAATTTCGTTGGAAGCGAATTTTTTGTGCTCTGTGGTGATTTCGGAGGAAGCGAATTTTTTGTGCTCTGTGGTGATTTCGGAGGAAGCGAATTTTTTGTGTGCAGGGATAATTTCGTTGGATGCGAATATTTTGTGTTCTGTGGTGATTTCGATGGAAGCGATTTTTATATGTTCTAGGGTGATTTCGTTCGAAGCGAGTTTTTTGTGTTCTAGCATGATTTCTTTGAAAGCTAAGTTTTTTGTGTTCTAGCGTGATTTCGTTGGAAGCGAATTTTTTGTGCTCTGGGGTGATTTGGATGGAAGTGAATTTTTTGTCTTCTGTGGTGATTTTGATGGAAGCGATTTTTTTATGTTCTACGGTGATTTCAATGGAAGCGAATTTTTTGTGTTCTGGGGTCATTTCATTGGAAGCTTGTTTTCTGTGCTATGGAGTTATTTCGTTGCAAGCGAATTTTTTGTGCTCTGGGGTGATTTCCTTGGAAGCGAATATTTGTGTTCTCAGGAGATTTCATTGCAAGTAAATTTTTTGTGTTCTGGGTTGATTTCGTTGGAAGCAAATTTTTTGTCTTCTCGGGTGCTTTCGTTCCAAGCGAAATTTTTGTGCTCTGGGATGATATCTTTGAAGCGAATATTTGTGTTCTCAGGAGATTTCGTTGCAAGCGAATTTTTGTATTCAGGGGTAATTTCGTTGGAAGCAAATTTTTTGTGTTCTCATGTGATTTTGATGGAAACTAATTTTTGAAGTAGGGGGTCATTTCATTGGAAGCATGTTTTCTGTGCCCTGGAGTCATTTCTTTGGAAACGAGTTTTTTGTGCTCTGGGGTGATTTCGTTGGAAGCGAATATTTGTGTTCTCAGAATACGTTGTAAAAGAAATTTTTGTTTTCTGGGTAATTTCGTTGGAAGCGAATTTTTTGTGTTCTCCGTTTTTTTCGATGGTAGCAAATTATTGAAATAGGGGGTCATTTGTTTGGAATCGTGTTTTCTGTGCTCTGGAGTCATTTCGTTGGAAGCGAATTTTTTTGTTCTGGTGTCATTTCGTTGGAAGCGAATATATGTCTTCTCAGAAGATTTCGTTGCAACCGAATTTTTTCCTCTTCTGTGGTAATTTCGTTGGAAGTGAATTTTTTGTGTTGTCCGGTTTTTTCGATGGAAGCAAATTTTTGAAGTATGGGGTCATTTCTTTGGAAGCATGTTTTCTGTGCTCTGGAGTCATTTCGTTGGAAGCGAATTTTTTGTGCTCTGGGGTGATCTCGTTGGAAGGAAATATTTGTGTTCTTAGTAGATTTCGTTGCAAGCGAATTTTTTGTGTTCATGGGTAATTTCGTTGGAAGCAAATTTTTTGTGTTCTCATGTGATTTCGATAGAAACTAATTTTTGAAGTAGGGGGTCATTTCATTTGAAGCGTGTTTTCTGTGTCCTGGAGTCATTTCATGGGAAACGAGTTTTTTGTGCTCTGGGGTGATTTCGTTGGAAGCGAATATTTGTGTTCTCACGAGAATACGTTGGAAAAGAAATTTTTGTTTTCTGGGTTATTTCGTTGGAAGCGAATTTTTTGTGTTCTCCGGTTTTTTCGATGGAAGCAAATTACTGAAATAGGGGGTCACTTTTTTGGAAGCATGTTTTCTGTGCTCTGGAGTCATTTCGTTGGAAGCGAATTTTTTGTGTTCTGGGGTGATTTCGTTGGAAGCGAATATATGTGTTCTCAGAAGATTTCATTGCAAACAAATTTTTTCTGTTCTGTGGTAATTTCGTTGGACGTGAATTTTTTGTGTTCTCGGGTGATTTCGTTGAAAGGGAATTTTTTGTGTTCTAGGGTCATTTGGTTGGAAGCGAATTTTTTGTCTTCTGTTTTGATTTCGATGGAAGCGTTTTTTTTATGTTTTATGGTGATTTCGTTGGAAGGGAATTTTTTGTGTTCTGGGGTCATTTCATTGGAAGCGTGTTTTCTGTGCTCTTGAGTCATTTCGTTGCAAGCATATTTTTTGGGCTCTGGGGTGATTTCGTTGGAAGCGAATATTTGTGTTCTCAGGAGATTTCGTTGCAAGTAAATTTTTTGTGTTCTCATGTGATTTTGATGGAAACAAATTTTTGAAGTAGGGGGGTCATTTCATTGTAATCGTGTTTTCTGCGCCCTGGAGTCATTTCGTTGGAAACGAGTTTTTTGTGCTCTGGGGTGATTTTGTTGGAAGCGAATTTTTTGTGTTCTGGGTTAATTTCATTGGAAGCGAATTTTTTGTGCTCTGTGGTGAGTTTGGAGGAAGCAAATTTTTTGTGTTCTGGGATAATTTTGTTGGAAGCGAATATTTTGTGTTCTGGGGTGATTTCGTTGAAAGCGATTTTTTTATGTTCTAGGGTGATTTCATTGGAAGTGAATTTTTTGTGCTCTGGTGTGATTTGGTTGGAAGCAAATTTTTTGTCTTCTGTGGTGATTTCGATGGAAGCGATTTTTTTATGTTCTAGGGTGATTTCGTTGGAAGCGAATTTTTTGTGTTCTGGGATGATATCTTTGGAAGCGAATATTTGTGTTCTCGGGTGACTTCGATGGAAGCAAATTTTTGAAGTGTGGGGTCATTTCGTTGGAAGCGAATTTTTTGTGCTTTGGGGTGATTTCGTTGGAAGCAAATTTTTTTGCTCTGTGGTGATTTCGTTGGAAGGAATTTCTTGTGTTCTGAGGTAATTTTGTTGGAATTGAATTTTTGTGTTCTCGGGTGATTTCGTTGAAAGGGAATTTTTTTCGTGTTATAGTGTGATTTGTTTGGAAGCGAATTTTTTTGTTTGGGGTCATTTCATTGGAAGCTTGTTTTCTGTGCGCTGCAGTCAATTCGTTGCAAGCAAATTTTTTGTGCTGTGGGGTGCTTTCGTTGGAAGCGAATATTTGTGTTCTCAGGAGATTTCGTTCCAAGTAAATTTTTTGTGTTCTGGGGTAACTTCGATGGAAGCGAATATTTTATGTTCAGGGGTAATTTTGTTGGAATCGAATTTTTTCTGTTCTCGGATTATTTCGATGGAAGCGAATTTTTTCTGTTCTGGGGTGATTTCGTTGGAAGCTAATTTTTTGTGCTCTCTGGTGATTTTTTTGAAGCAAATTTTTACTCTTCAGGGGTAATTTCGTTGGAAGCTAATTTTTTGTGTTCTGGTGTGATTACATTGGGAACGAATATTTTGTGCTCTGTGGTGATTATGATAGAAGCGAATTTTTTCTGTTCTGGGGTAATTTTGTTGGAAGCGAAATTTTTGTGCTCTGGGATGATATCTTTGAAGCGAATATTTGTGTTCTCAGGAGATTTCGTTGCAGCGAATTTTTTGTGTTCAGGGGTAATTTCGTTGGCAGCAATTTTTTGTGTTCTCATGTGATTTCGATGGAAACAAATTTTTGAAGTAGGGTGTTATTTCATTGGAAGCGTGTTTTCTGTGCCCTGGAGTCATTTTGTTGGAAAGGAGTTTTTTGTGCTCTGTCGTGATTTCGTTGGAAGCAAATATTTGTGTTCTCAGGAGAATACGCTGCAAAAGAAATTTTTGTTTTCTGGGTAATTTCGTTGGAATCGTGTTTTCTGTGCTCTGGAGTCATTTGGTTGGAAGCGAATTTTTTGTGTTTTGGGGTGATTTCGTTGGAAGCGAATATATGTGTTCTCAGTAGTTTCGTTGCAAGCAAATTTTTTCTGTTCTGTGGTAATTTCGTTGGACGTGAATTTTTTGTGTTCTGGGGTGATTTCGTTGAAAGGGAATTTTTTGTGTTCTAGGGTGATTTCGTTGGAAGCGAATTTTTTGTGCTCTGGAATGCTTTCTTTGGAAGCGAATAGTTGTGTTCTCAGGAGATTTCTTTGGAAGCAAATTTTTTGTGTTCTGGTGTGATTTCAAAGCACAGAAAACACGAAAACACAAATATTCTCTTCCAAAGAAATTACCCCAGAACACAAAAAATTCGCTTCCAACGAACTCACCCTAGTGCACAAAAATTCGCTTTCAAAGAAATCACCCCAGAAGACAAAAAATTCGGGTCCAAGAAATCACCCAAGAACACAAAAAATTCGCTTCCAACAAAAAGACCCCAAAGACAAAAAATTCCCTTACAAAGAAATCACCTGAGAACACAAAAAATTCGCTTCCAACGAAATCACCCCACAGTACAAAAAATTCGCCTCCAACGAAATGACTCCAGAGCACAGAAAACATGCTTCCAACGTAATTACCCCAGAACACAAAAATTTTGCTTCCAAAAAAATCACCCAGAACAAAAATATGCGCTTCCAAAGAAATCACGCCAGAGCACAAAAAATTTGATTCCAACAAAATAACCCGGGAACAAAAATATTTGCTTCCAACAAAATCACCCCAGAACACAAAAAAATTCGCTTCCAACAAAATCACCCCAGAACAAAAAAAATTCGCTTTCAACAAAATCACCCGAGAACACAAAAGTTTCACTTCCAACGAAATCACCCTAGAACATAAAAAATTCGCTTCCATTGAAATCACCATAGAAGACAAAAAATTTGCTTCCAAAGGAAATCACATCAGAGCACAAAAAATTAGCTTCCAACGAAATCACCCTAGAACACAAAAAATTCCCTTTCAACCAAATCACCCGAGAACACAAAAAATTCGTGTCCAACGAAATTACACCAGAATAGAAAAAAATTACTTCCAACCAAATCAACCAAGGGCAAAAAAAATTCCCTTCCAACAAAATCACGCAGGAACACAAATATTGGCTTCCAAGGAAATTACCCCAGAACAGAAAAAATTTGCTTCCATCGAAATCACCCCAGAACACAAAAAATTGCTTCCAATGAAATTAGCCCAGAACACAAAAATTTGCTTCCAACGAAATCACACCAGAACATAAAAAATTCACTTCCAAAGAAATCACCCCAGAACACAAAAATTTTGCTTCCAACGAAATGACTTCAGAGCACAAAAAACACGCATTTAACGAAATCACCCCATTCTTCAAAAAATTCACTTCCAACGAAATTACCCCAGAACAGAAAAAATTTGCTTCCAACGAAATCACCCCAGAGCACAAAAAATTCACTTCCAACGAAATCACCGTAGAGCACAAAAAATTCGCTTTCAACAAAATCACCCTAGAACACAAAAAATTCGTGTCCAACGAAATCAACAGAATAGAAAAAATTTGCCCTAAAGAAATCACACCAGAGCACAAAAAATTCCCTTCCAACAAAATCATCGAGGAACACATATATTGGCTTCCAACGAAATTACCCCAGAACAGAAAAAAATTGTTTCCATCGAAATCACCCCAGAACACAAAACAATTGCTTCCAAAGAAATTAGCCCAGAACACAAAAATTCCCTTCCAATGAAATCACACCAGAAAACAAAAATTCACTTCCAAAAAAATCAGACCAGAACACAAAAATTTCGCTTCGAACGAAATGACTCCATAGCACAAAAAAACACGCTTGTAACGAAAATACCCCATTCTTCAAAAAATTCACTTCCAACGAAATTACCCCAGACAGAAAAAATTTGCTTCCAACGAAATCACCCCAGAACACAAAAAATTCACTTCCAACGAAATGACCCCAGAGCACAAAAAAATTTGCTGGCAACGAAATCACCCTAGAACATAAAAAATTTGCTTCCATCGAAATCACCCGAAAACACTAAATTGGCTTCCAACGAAATTACCCCAGAACACAAAAATTTGCTTCCAACGAAATCACCCCAGAACACAAAAAATTCGCTTCCAACGAAATGACCCCAGAGCACAAAAAAATTTGCTTGCAACGAAATCACCCTAGAACATAAAAAATTTGCTTCCATCGAAATCACCCGAAAACACTAAATTGGCTTCCAACGAAATTACCCCAGAACACAAAAATTTGCTTCCAACGAAATCACCCCAGAACACAAAAAATTCGCTTCCAAAGAAATCACCCCAGAACACAAAAATTTCGCCTCCAACGAAATGACTCCTGAACACAGAAAACACGTTTCCAACGAAATAACCCGAGATACAAAAACTTCGCTTCCAACGAAATTACCCCAGAAGAGAAAAAATTTGCTTCCAAAGAAATGCGTCCAGAGTACAGAAAACATGCTTCTAACGAAATCACCCCATACTTCAAAATATTCACTTCCAACGAAATTACCCCAGAACAGAAAAAATTTGCTGGTAATGAAATCTCCTGAGAACACAAATATTCGCTTCCAACAAAATCACCCAAGAACAAAAAATATTCTCTTCTAACGTAATTACCCCAGAACACAACTATTCGCTTCCAACGAAATCAACCCAGAGCACAAAAAATTTACTTCCAACAAAATCACCCCAGAGCACAAAAAATTCGCTTTCAACGACATCATCCCAGAACACAAAAAATTCACTTCCAACGAAATTACCCCAGAACAGAAAAAAATCGCTTCTGTCCTAATCACCCCAGAGCACAAAAAATTCGTTCCCAATGAAATCACACCAGAACACAAAAAATTCGCTTCCAATGAAATCAACCCAGAACACAAAAAATTCGCTTCCTTCGAAATCACCCAAGAACACAAAAAACTCGCTTCCAACAAAATTACCCCAGAACACAAAAAATTCGCTTCCAACGAAATCACCCGAGAACACAAAAAATTCGCTTCCAACGAAATGACCCCAGAGCACAAAAAATTGCTTTCAAAGAAATCACCCCAGAACACAAAAAGTTCGCTTCCAATGAAATCACCCCAGAACACGAAAAATTCGCTTCCAACAAAATAACCCTAGAACACAAAAAATTCCCTTCCAACAAAATCACCCAGGAACACAAATATTGGCTTCCAATAAAATTACCCCAGAACACAAAAATTTGCTTCCAAAGAAATCACCCCAGAACTCAAAAATTCGCTTCCAACGAAATTACCCCAGAAGAGAAAAAATTTGCTTCCAACGAAATTACTCCAGACCACAGAAAACACGCTACCATTGAAATCACCCGAGAACACAAAAAATGTGCTTCCAACGAAATTACCCCAGAAGAAAAAAAATTGCTTCCAACGAAATGACTCCAGAGCACGGAAAACACGCTTCTAACGAAATCAACCCATACTTCAAAATATTCACTTCCAACGAAATTACCCCAGAACAGAAAAAATTCGCTTCTATCCTAATCACCCCAGAGCACAAAAAATTCGTTCCCAATGAAATCACGCCAGAACACAAAAAATTCGCTTCCAATGAAATCAACCCAGAACACAAAAAATTCGCTTCCTTCGAAATCACCCAAGAACACAAAAAACTCGCTTCCAATGAAATTACCCCAGAACACAAAAAATTCGCTTCCAACGAAATCAACCCACAACACAAAAAATTCGCTTCCAAAGAAATCACCCGAGAATACAAATATTAGCTTCCAATGATATCTCCCTAAAACATACAAAAATTCGCTACCAACGAAATCACCCTAGAACAAGAAAAATTCACTTTCAACGAAATCACCCGAGAACACAAAAAATTGGTGTCCAAGGAAATTACTGCAGAATAGAAAAAATTTACTTCCAACCAAATCAACCCAGAACACAAAAATTCCCTTCCAACAAAATCACCCGAAAACACATATATAGGCTTCCAAAGAAATCACCCCGGAACACACAAAATTTGCTTCCAAAAAAATCACCCCAGAACACAAAAATTTCGCTTCCAACGAAATTACTCCAGAAGACAAAAAATTCGCTTCCAAAGATATGACTCCAGAGCACAGAAAACACGATTCCAACGAAATGATCCCGTACTTCAAAAATTTGCTTCCATCGAAATCACCCGAGAACACAAAAAATTCGCTTCCAACGAAATGACTCCAGAAGACAAAAAATTCGCTTCCAAAGAAATGACTCCAGAGCACAGAAAACACGATTCCAACGAAATGATCCCGTACTTCAAAAATTTGCTTCCATCGAAATCACCCGAGAACACAAAAATTCGCTTCCAAAGAAATTACCTCAGAAGACAAAAAATTCTTTTCCAGCGAAATCTCCTGAGAACACAAATATTCGCTTCCAAAGATATCATCCCAGAGCACAAAAAAATCGCTTCCAACGAAATCACCCCAGAGCACAAAAAATTCGCTTCCAACGAACTCACCCTAGAGCACAAAAATTCGCTTTCAACAAAATCACCCTAGAAGACAAAAAATTCGCGTCCAACGAAATCAACCAAGAACACAAAAAATTCGCTTCCAACGAAATTACCCCAGAACACAAAAATATTTCTTGCAACGAAATCACCCTAGAACATAAAAAATTTGCTTCCATCGAAATCACCGAAAACACTAAATTGGCTTCCAACGAAATTACCCCAGAACACAAAAATTTGCCTCCTACGAAATCACCCCAGAACACAAAAATTTCGCTTCCAAAGAAATCACCCCAGAACACAAAAATTTCGCCTCCAACGAATTGACTCCTGAACACAGAAAACACGCTTCCAACGAAATAACCCGAGACACAAAAAATTCGCTTCCAACGAAATTACCCCAGAAGAGAAAAAATTTGCTTCCTACGAAATGCCTCCAGAGCACAGAAAACATGCTTCTAACGAAATCACCCCATACTTCAAAATATTCACTTCCAACGAAATTACCCCAGAACAGAAAAAATTTGCTGGCAATGAAATCTCCTGAGAACACAAATATACGCTTCCAACAAAATCACCCAAGAACAAAAAATATTCTCTTCTAACGTAATTACCCCAGAACACAACTATTCGCTTCCAACGAAATCAACCCAGAGCACAAAAAATTTACTTCCAACAAAATCACCCCAGAGCACAAAAAATTTGCTTTCAACGACATCAACCCAGAACACAAAATATTGACTTCCAACGAAATTACCCCAGAGCAGAAAAAATTCGCTTCTGTCCTAATCACCCCAGAGCACAAAAATTTGTTCCCAATGAAATGACACCAGAACACAAAAAATTCGCTTCCAATGAAATCAACCCAGAACACAAAAAATTCGCTTCCTTCGAAATCACCCCAGAACACGAAAAATTCGCTTCCAACAAAATAACCCTAGAACACAAAAAATTCCCTTCCAACAAAATCACCCAGGAACACAAATATTGGCTTCCAATGAAATTACCCCAGAACACAAATATATGCTTCCAAAGAAATCACCCCAGAACTCAAAAATTCGCTTCCAATGAAATTACCACAGAAGAGAAAAAATTTGCTTCCAAAGAAATGACTCCAGACCACAGAAAACACGCTACCATCGAAATCGCCCGAGAACAAAAAAGAATGTGCTTCCAACGAAATTACCCCAAAAGAGAAAAAAATTGCTTCCAACGAAATGACTCCAGAGCACGGAAAACACACTTCTAACGAAATCACCCAATTCTTCAAAATATTCACTTCAAACGAAATTACCCCAGAACAGAAAAAAAAATTGTTTCCAACGAAATCACCCCAGAGCACAAAATATTCGATTCCAACGAACTCACCCTAGAGCACAAAAATTCGCTTTCAACGAAATCACCCTAGAAGACAAAAAATTCGCGTCCAACGAAATCAACCAAGAACACAAAAAATTCGCTTCCAACGAAATTACCCCAGAACACAAAAAAAAATTGCTTGCAACGAAATTACCCTAGAACATAAAAAATTTGCTTCCATCGAAATCACCGAAAACACTAAATTGGCTTCCAACGAAATTACCCCAGAACACAAAAATTTGTTTCCAACGAAATCACCCCAAAACACAAAAAATTCGCTTCCAAAGAAATCACCCCAGAACACAAAAATTTTGCCTCCAACGAAATGACTCCTGAACACAGAACACACGCTACCAACGAAATCACCCGAGATACAAAAAATTCGCTTCCAAAGAAATTACCCAAGAAGAGAAAAAATTTGCTTCCAATGAAATGCCTCCAGAGCACAGAAAACATGCTTCTAACGAAATCACCCCATACTTCAAAATATTCACTTCCAACGAAATTACCCCAGAACAGAAAAAATTTGCTGGCAATGAAATCTCCTGAGAACACAAATATTCGCTTCCAACAAAATCACCCAAGAACAAAAAATATTCTCTTCCAACGAAATCACCCGAGAATACAAATATTAGCTTCCAATGAAATCACCCTAGAACATAAAAAATTCGCTTCCAATGAAATCACCCAAGAACAAGAAAAATTCACTTTCAAAGAAATCACCCGAGAACACAAAAAACTCGTGTCCAACGAAATTACTGCAGAATAGAAAAAAATTTACTTCGAACCAAATCAACCCAGAACACAAAAATTCCCTTCCAACAAAATCACCCGAAAACACATATATTGGCTTCCAACGAAATCACCCGAGAACACAAAAAATTGGCTTCCAACGAAATCACCCCAGAGCACAAAAAATTCGCTTCCAACGAAATGACTCCAGAGCAGAGAAAACACGCTTCCAACGAAATGACCCCCTACTTCAAAAATTTGCTTCCATCGAAAAAACCGGAGAACACAAAAAATTATATTCCAACGATATTACCCAGAATACAAAAAATTCTATTCCAACGAAATCTCCTGAGAACACAAATATTCGCTTCCAAAGATATCTTCCAAGAGCACAAAAAATTTGCTTCCATCGAAATCACCCTAGACAACAAAAATTCCCTTTCAACGAAATCATCCGAGAACACAAAAAATTCGCTTCCAACGAAATGACTCCAGAGCACAGAAAACACGCTTCCAATGAAATGACCCCCTACTTCAAAAATTTGCTTCCATCGAAAAAACCGGAGAACACAAAAATTCTCTTCCAATGATATTACCCCAAAAGACAAAAAAATTCTTTTACAAAGAAATCTCCTGAGAACACAAATATTCGCTTCCAAAGATATCATCCCAGAGCACAAAAAATTTGTTTCCAACGAAATGACTCAAGACAACAGAAAACACGCTTCCAACGAAATGACCCCAAACTACAAAAATTTGCTTCCATCAAAAAAACCGGAGAACACAAAAAATTCGCTTGCAACGATATCTCCTGAAAACACAAATACTCGCTTCCAACGAAATCACCGCAGAGCACAAAAAATTCGCTTCCAACAAAATGACTCCAGAGTACAGAAAACACGCTTCCAACGAAATGAACCCTACCTCAAAAAATTGCTTCCATGAAAAAACCTGAGAACACGAAAAATTCTCTTCCAACGACATTACCCCAGAATACAAAAAATTCTTTTCCAACGAAATCTCCTGAGAACACAAATATTCGCTTCCATCGAAATCACCCCAGAGCCCAAAAAATTCGCGTCCACCGAAATGATTCCAGAGCACAGAAAACACGCTTCCAACGAATGACTCCCAACTTCAAAAATTTGCTTCGATCGAAAATACCGGAGAACACCAAAAATTCTCTTCCAACGACATTACCCCAGAAGTCAAAAAATGCTTTTCCAACGAAATCTTCTGAGAACACAAATATTCGCTTCCATTGAAATAACCCCAGAGCACAAAAAATTCGCTTCCACTGAAATGACTCCAGAGAACAGAAAACATGCTTCCAACGAAATGACCCCCTACTTCAAAAATTTGCTTCGATCGAAAAAACCGGAGAACACAAAAAATTCTCTTCCAACGACATTAACCCAGAAGACCAAAAATTCATTTCCAACGAAATCTCCTGAGAACAGAAAAATTCGCTTCCAAATATATCCTCCAGAGCACAAAAAGTTCGCTTCCAACGAAATCACCCTAGAACGCAACAATTCCTATTCAAGGAAATCACCCGAGAACACAAAAAATTCGCTTCCAACGAAATGACTCCAGAGCACAGAAAACATGCTTCCAACGAAATGACCCCCTGCTTAAAAAATTTACTTCCATCGAAAGGACCGGAGAACACAAAAAATTCTCTTCCAACGATATTACCCCAGAAGTCAAAAAATTCTTTTCCAAGGAAATCTCTTGAGAACACAAATATTCGATTCCAAAGATATCATAACAGAGAACAAAAAATTCGCTTCCAACGAAATCACCTTAGAACATAAAAAATTCCCTTTCAACGAAATCACCCGAGAACACAAAAAATTCGCTTCCAACAAATTACCCCAGAACACAAAAAATTCTCGTCCAACGAAATGACTCCAGAGCACAGAAAACACGCTTCCAACGAAATGATCCGATACTTCAAAAATTTGGTTCCATCGAAATCAACCAAGAACACAAAAAATTCGCTTGCAACAAAATTACCCCAGTAGACAAAAAATTCTTTTAGAACGAAATCTCATGAGAACACAAATATTCGCTTCCAACGAAATCACCCTAGAACACAAAAAATTCGCTTCCAATGACATTACCCAGAACCCAAAAAATTCGCTTCCCACGAAATGACTCCAGAGCAAAGAGAACACGCTTCCAACGAAATGACTCCAGAGCACAGAAAACACGCTTACAACGAAATGACCCCCTACTTCAAAAATTTACTTCCATGGAAAAGACCGGAGAACACAAAAAATTCTCTTCCAACGATATTACCCCAGAAGACAAAAAATTCTTTTCCAAGGAAATCTCCTGAGAACACAAATATTTGCTTCCAAAGATATCATCGCATCCAACGATATTACCCAGAACACAAAAAAATTCGCTTCCAACGAAGTGACTCCAGGGCACAGAAAACACGCTTCCAACGAAATGATCCCATACTTCAAAAATTTACTTCCATCGAAATCACCAGAGAACACAAATAATTCGCTTGCAACGAAATTTCCCCAGAAGACAAAAAATTCTTTTCCAACGAAATCTCCTGAGAACACAAATATTCGCTTCCAAAGATATCATCCCAGAGCAGAAAAAATTCGCTTCCATCGAAATCACCCAAAAACACAAAAAATTTGCTTCCAACGAAATTACCCCAGAACACAAAAAAATTCGCTTCCAATGAAATCACCCCAGAGCACAGAAATTGGTTTCCAACAAAATCACCCCAGATCTCGAAAAATTCATTTCCAACGAAATCACACCAGAACAGAGAAAAACTTGCTCCTAACGAAATAACTCCAAAGGTCATAAAACCCGCTTACTACCAAATTACCCCAAACACCAAAAATTCGCTTCCACCGAAATCAGCCCAGAACACAAAAAATTTGCGTCCAACGAAAGGACTCCAGAACACAGAAAACACGCTTCCAACGAAATCACCCCATACTTCAAAAAATTTGCTTCCAAAGAAATCACCCCAGAGCACAAAAAATTCGCTTCGAACAAAATCAACCCAGAACACAAAAAATTCTCTTCCATCAAAATGACTCCAGAGTACAGGAAAAACGCTTCCAACGAAATCACCCCAGACCACCAAAAATTCGCTTCCAATAAAATCAACCCAGAAAACAAAAAGTTTGCTTCAATCGAAATCACCCCAGTACACAAAAAATTAGCTTCGAACGAAATCAACCCAGAACACAAAAAATTTGCTTCCATGGAAATGACTCCAGAGCACAGAAAACACGCTTCCAACGAAATCACCCCATACTTCAAAAAATTCACTAACAACGAAATCACCCCAGACCACAAAAAATTCATTTCCAACGAAATCACCCCAGAAAACAAAAAATTCGCTTCCAAAGAAATCACCCTAGAACACAAAAAATTCGCTTCCAACGAAATCAGCCCAGAGCAGAAGAATTTCGCATCCATCGAAATGACTCCAGAGCACAGAAAACACGCTTCCAACGAAATCACCCCAGACCACCAAAAATTCGCTTCCAAAGAAATCACCCCAGAACACAAAAAATTCGCTTCCAACGATATCACCCCGATCACAAAAACTTCATTTCCAACGAAATCAACCCAGATCACAAGAAATTTGCTTCCATCGAAATCACCCGAGAACACAGAAAATTCGCTTCCAACGAAATCACCCCAGATCACAAAAACATCATTTCCAAAGAAATCACACCAGAACAGAAAAAAATTGGCTTCTAACTAAATGACTTCAAAGGACATAAAACCCGCTTCCAAAGACATTAACCCAGAGCACAAAAAAATTCCCTTCCAACAAAATCACCAGAGAACAAAAATATTGGCTTCCAAAGAAATTACTCCAGAACAGAAAAAATTTGCTTCCAACAAAATCACCTCAGAGCACAAAAAATTCCCTTCCAACAAAATCACCCAAGAACACAAATATTGGCTTGCCAAGAAAGACCCCAGAACGGAAAAAAATTTGCTTCCATCGAAATCACCCCAGAACACAAAAAATTCGCTTCCAACGAAATCACCCTAGAACACAAAAAATTCGCTTCCAACGAAATTACCCCAGAACACAAAAAATTCGCTTGCACCGAAATCTCGTGAGAACACAAATATTCGCTTCCAAAGAAATCAACACAGAACACAAAATATTCGCTTCCATCAAAATCACCCCAGAACACAAAAAAAATTCGCATCCAACAAAATTACCCCAGAACACAAGAAAGTCGCTTCCAACAAAATCACAGCAAAGCACAAAAAAATCGCTTCCAACGAAATGTCCCCATAATTCAAAAATTTGCTTCCATCGAAATCACCTGAGAACACAAAATAATTCGCTTCCAACGAAACTACCCCAGAACACAAAAATTTCGCATCCATTGAAATGACTCCAGAGCACAGAAAATACGCTTCCAACGAAATCACCCCCTACTTCAAAAATTTGCTTCCATTGAAAAAACCGGAGAATATAAAAAATTCTCTTCCAACGATATTACCCCAGAAGACAAAAAATTCTTTTCAAAGGAAATCTCCTGAGAACACAAATATTCGCTTCCAACGAAATCACCCCAGAGCACAAAAAATTCGCTGCAATCAAAATCACCCTAGAACACAAAAAATTCACTTTCAACGAAATCACCCGAGAACACAAAAAATTTGTTTCCAACGTAATTACCCCAGAACTAAAAAAATTTGCTTCCACCAAAATCACCTGGGAACACAAATAATTTGTGTCCAAAGAAATTCCACCAGAATAGAAAAAATTTACTTCCAACCAAATCAACCCTGAGCAGAAAAATTCCCTTCCAACAAAATCACCCGAGAACACAAATATTGGCTTCCAAGGAAATAACCCCAGAACAGAAAAAATTTGCTTCCAAAGAAATCACCCCAGAGCACAAAAAATTCCCTTCCAACGAAATCACCTTAGAACACAAAAAATTTGCTTTCAACGAAATTACCCCAGAACAGAAAAAATTTGCTTCCAACAAAAAATCCCTTCATTGAAATTAAATCAGAACACAATATATTCGCTTCGAACGAAATCAACCCAGAACACAAAATATTCACTTCCATCGAAATGATTCCAGAGCACAGAAAACACGCTTCCAAAGAAATCACCCCATACTTCAAAAAATTCACTAACACGAAATCACCCCAATCCACGAAAAAATTCGTTTCCAATGAAATTACCCCAGAACACAAAAAATTCACTTCCAACGAAATTTTCCCAGATAACAAAAAATTCGCTTCCAACTTAATCAACCCAGAACACAAAAAATTCGCTTCCATCGAAATCACCCGAGAACACAAAAAATTCGTTTCCAACAAAATCACCCCAGAACACAAAAAATCTCTTCTTTGAAATTACACCAGATCATAAAAATTTGCTTTGAACAAAATCAACCCAGAACACAAAAAATTCACTTCCAACGAAATCACCCCCGAATACAAAAAATTAGCTTCCAAAGGAATTACCCCAGAACACAAAAAATTCGCTTCCCAGGAAATCAACCCAGAACACAAAAAATTCGCTTCCAATGAAATCACCCCAGAGCACAGAAAATTGGTTTCTAACAAAATCACCCCAGATCTTGAAAAATTCATTTCCAACGAAATCACACCAGAACAGAGAAAAACTCGCTCCTAACGAAATAACTCCAAAGGTCATAAAACCCGCTTACTACCAAATTATCCCAAACACCAAAAATTCGCTTCCACCGAAATCAGCCCAGAATACTAAAAATTTGCGTCCAACGAAAGGACTCCAGAACACAGAAAACACGCTTCCAACGAAATCACCCCATACTTCAAAAAATTTGCTTCCAAAGAAATCACCCCAGAGCACAAAAAATTCGCTTCGAACAAAATCAACCCAGAACACAAAAAAATTCGCATCCAACAAAATTACCCCAGAACGCAAGAAATTCGCTTCCAACGAAATCACAGCAAAGCACAAAAAAATCGCTTTCAACGAAATGTCCCCATAATTCAAAAATTTGCTTCCAACGAAATCACCCTAGAACACAAAAAATTCGCTTCCAACGAAATTACCCCAGAACACAAAAAATTCGCTAGCACCAAAATCTCCTGAGAACACAAATATTCGCTTCCAAAGAAATCAACACAGAACACAAAATATTTCGCTTCCAACGAAACTACCCCAGAACACAAAAATTTCGCTTCCAATGAAATCACCCCTGAAGACAAAAAATTAGCTTCCAACGAAATGACCCCCTACTTAAAAAATTTTCTTCCATCGAAAAAACCGGAGAACCCAAAAAAGTTCGCTTCCAACGAAATTACCCCAGAACACAAAAAATTTGCTTTCAACGAAATCTCCTGAGAACACAAATATTTGCTACCAAAGAAATCACCCCAGAGCACAAAAAATTAGCTTCCAACGAAATGACCCCCTACTTTAAAAATTTGCTTCCGTCGAAATCGCCCGAGAACACAAAAAATTCGATTCCACTGAAATCACCCCAGAACACAAAAAATTTGCTTCCAGAGAAATGACTCCAGAAAACAGAAAACATGCTTCCAACGATATCACCCCAGATCATAAAAAATTCGCTTCCAAAGAAATTACATCAGAACACAAAACATTTGCTTCCATCAAAATCACCCCAGAACAGAAAAAATTCGCTTCCAACGAAATTACCCCAGAACTCAAAAAACACGCTTCCAACAAAATCACCCAAGAACACAAATATTGCCTTCCAACGAAATTACCCAAGAACAGAAAAAATTTGCTTCCAACAAAATCACCCAAAAGCACAAAAAATTTGTTTCCAGAGAAATCACACCAGAATACAAAAATTTTGCTTGCAATGAAATCTTCTGAGAACACAAATATTCGCTTCCTATGAAATCACCTCAGAGTACAAAAATTTCATTTCCAACGAAATGACTCTAGATCCCAGAAAGCATGCTTCCAAGGAAATGACCCCATACTTCAAAAATTTGCTTCCATCGAAATCACCCGAGAACACAAAAAATTTGCTTCCACCGAAATCACCCTAGAACACAAAAAATTCGCTTCAAACGAAATTACCCCAGAATAGAAACAATTTACTTCCAACCGAATCAACCCAGATCACAAAAAATTCACTTCCCACGAAATCACCCCAGAACACAAAAAATTCGCTTCCAATGATATCACCCCAGAAAACAAAATTTCACGTCCAACGAAAAAACTCCAGAGCACAGAAAACAGGCTTCCAACGAAATCACCCCATACTACAAAAAATTTGCTTCTAATGAAATCATCCCAGAGTACAAAAAATTCGCTTCCAACAAAATTATTCTAGAACATAAAAAATATGCTTCCATCGAAATCACCCAAGAACACAAAAGATTCGCTTCCTACGAAATCACACCAGAGTACAAAAAATTCGATTCCAACGAAATAACTCTAGATCCCAGAAAGCATGCTTCCAAGGAAATGACCCCATACTTCAAAAATTTGCTTCCATCGAAATCACCAAGAACATAAAAATTTGCTTCCAACGAAATCACCCCAGAACACAAAAAATTCGCTTCCAGCGAAATTACCCCAGAATAGAAACAATTTACTTCCAACCAAATCAACCCAGATCACAAAAAATTCACTTCCAATGAAATCACCCCAGAAAATAAAAAATTCGCTTCCAACGAAATGAGTCCAGAGCACAGAAAACATGCTTCCAACGAAATGACCCCCTACTTCAAAAATTTGCTTCCATCGAAAAAACCTGAGAACACAAAAAATTTGCTTCCAACAAAATCACCCTAGAACACAAAAAATTCGCTTCCAAAAAAATCACCCCTGAACACAAAAAATTCGCTTACAACGAAATCACACTAAAGCAAAAAAAATTCACTTTCAAGGAAATTACCTGAGAACACAAAAAAATTCGCTTTCAACGAAATCACTCGAGAACACAAAAAATTTGCTTCCAACGAAATGACTCCAGAGCACAGAAAACACGCTTCAAACGACATGACAACACACTTCAAAAATTTGTTTCCATCGAAATCACCTGAGAACACAAAAAACTCGGTACAAACTAAATTACCCCAGAACACAAAAAATTCGCTTCAAACAAAATCACCCCTGAACACAAAAAATTCGCTTCCAATGAAATGACTCCACAGGACATGAAACACGCTTCCAACGAAATGACCACCAACTTCAAAAATTTGCTTCCATCGAAAAAAACCGGAGAACACAAAAAATTCGATACCAATGAAACAACCCTAGAACAAAAAAAATTAGGTTCCAACGAAATTACCCCAGAACACAAAAAATTCGCCTGCAACGAAATCTTCTGAGAACACATATATTTGCTTCCAACGAAATCACCCCAGAACACAAAAAATTTGCTTCCAAAGAAATGATTCCAGAGAACAGAAAAAACGCTTCCAACGATATCACCCTATACTTCAAAAAAATTCGCTTCCAATGAAATCTCCCCAGAACACAAAAAATTTGCTTCCAAAGAAATGACTCCAGAGAAGAGAAAACAAGCTTCCAACGAAATCACCCAATACTTCAAAAAAATTCGCTTCTAACGAAATCACCCCAGAACACAAAAATTTTCCTTCCAACGAAATGACTCTAAAGTCATGCTTTTAAAGAAATCACGACAAAACACAAAAAATTCGCTTCCAAGGAAATCTCCTGAGAACACAAATATTCGCTTCCAAAGAAATCACCCCAGCGCTCAAAAAATTCCTTTCCAACGAAATCACCCTAGAACAAAAAAATTCCCTTTCAACAAAATCACCCGAGAACACAAATATTAGCTTCCAACAAAATTACCCCAGAACACAAAAAATTCGCTTCCAACAAATCACCCCAGAACACAAAAAAATTGCTTCCAACGAAATGACACCGTAGCACATGAAACACGCTTCCAACGAAATTACCCCAGAACAGAAAAAATTCATTTCTATCGTAATCACCCCAGAGCACAAAATATTCATTCCTAACGAAATCACAGCAAAACACAAAAAATTTGCTTACAACGAAATCAACCCAAAACACAAAAGATTCGCTTCCATCGAAATCACCCGAGAACAAAAAAAAATGGCTTCCAACGAAATCACCCCAGAACACAAAAAATTCACTTCCAACGTAATCACCCCAGTGCACAAAAAATTCACTTCCAACGAAATGACTCCAGAGCACAGAAAACACGCTTCCAACGAAATCGCCCCAGAAAACAAAAAATTCGCTTCGAAAGTAATTACCCCAGAAAACAAAAAATTCGCTTCCATCAAAAAAAATGGAGAACACAAAAAATTTGCTTCCAGCGAAATTACCCCAGAACAAAAAAAATTCGCTTGCGACTAAATCCTCTGAGAACACAAATATTCGCTTCCAATTAAATCACCCCAGAGCACAAAAAATTCGCTTCCAAACAAATGACTCCAGAGCACAGAAAACACGTTTCCAATGAAATGACCCCCTACTTAAAAAATTTGCTTCCATCAAAAAAAACAGAGAACACAAAAAATTCACTTCCAACAAAATTACCCCAGAACACAAAAAAATTCGCAACCAACGAAATCACCGGGGAACACAAATATTCGCTTCCAACGAAATCACCCTAGAACATAAAAAATTTGCTTCCATCAAAATAACCCGAGAACACAAAAAAATTCGCTTCCAACGAAATTACCCCAGAACACGAGATATTCGCTTCCAACGAAATCACCCCAAAGCACAAAAAAATTCGCTTTCAACGAAATGACCCCCTACTTTAAAAATTTGCTTCCATCGAAAAAGACGGAGAACACAAAAAATTCGCTTCCCACGAAATTACCCCAGAACACAAAAAATTCGCTTGCAACGAAATCTCCTGAGAAGACAAATATTCATTCCAAAGAAATCACCCCAAAGCACAAAAAATTCTCTTCCAACAAAATCAACCCAGCACACAAAATATTCGCTTCCATCGAAATCACCCCAGAACACAAAAAATTCGCTTCCAAAGGAATTACCCCAGAACACAAAAATTCTCTTCCAAAAAAATCACCCCAGAACACAAAAAATTCGCTTCCAAAGAAATCACCCCAAAACACAAAAAAATCGCTTCCAATGAAATGACTCCAGAGCACAGAAAACACGCTTCCAACGAAATCACCCCAAAACACAAAACATTCTCTTCCAACGTAATTACATCAGAACACAAATAATTTGCTTCCCTCGAAATCACCCGAGAACAGAAAAAATTCGCTTCCAACGAAATCACAAAAGAACACAAAAAATTCGCTTCCAAAGAAATCACCCGAGAACACAAAATTTCGCCTCCAACGAAATTACCCCAGAATAGAAAAAATTTACTTCAAAAAAAAATCAACCCAGATCACAAAAAATTCCCTTCCAACAAAATCACCCGAGAACACAAATATTGGCTTCCCACAAAATTACCCCAGAACGGAAAAAGTTTGCTTCCATCGAAATCACCCCAGAACACAAAAAATTTGCTTCCAACAAAATGACTCCAGAGCACAGAAAAAACGGTTCCAAGAAAATGACCCCCTACTTAAACAATTTGCTTCCATGGAAAAACCGGAAAACACAAAAAATTCTCTTCCAACGAAATCAACCCAGAACACAAAAAATTTGCTTCTGTCGAAATCACCCAAGAACAGAAAAAATTTGCTTCCAACAAAATTACCCCAGAACACAAAACATTCGCTTATAACGAAATCACCGGGGAACACAAATATTCGCTTCCATCGAAATCACCCCAGAACACAAAAAATTCGCTTCCAAAGAAATTACCCCAGAACACAAAATTCTCTTCCAACGAAATCACTCCAGAACAGAAAAACTTCGCTTCCAAAGAAATCACCCCAAAACACAAAAAATCGCTTCCAATGAAATGACTCCAGAGCACAGAAAACACACTTCCAAAGAAATCACCCCAGAACACAAAAAATTTGCTTCCAAAGAAATTACCCCAGAACACAAAAATTCTCTTCCAACGAAATTACCCCAGAACACAAAAAATTCGCTTCCAAAGAAATCACCCCAAAACACAAAAAATCGCTTCCAATGAAATGACTCCAGAGCACAGAAAACACACTTCCAACGAAATCACCCCAGAACACAAAAAATTCGCTTCCAACGAAATCACCCCAGAAGACAAAAAATTCGCTTCCAACGAAACGACTCCAGAACACAGAAAACACGCCTCCAATGAAATGACCCCCTACTTGAAAAATTTGCTTCCATCGAAATCACCCAAGAACACAAAAATTCGCTTCCAACAAAATTACCACAGAAGACAAGAAATTCGCTTCCAATTAAATCACCCCAATAACAAAAAATTCGCTTACAACGAAATCACCCTAAAACACAAAAAATTCGCTTTCAACCAAATCACCCGAGAACACAAAAAAATCGATTCCAAGGAAATCACCCCAGAGCACAAAAATTCCCTTCCAACAAAATCACTCGAAAACACAAATATAGACTTCCAAAGAAATTACCCCAGAACACAAAAAATTTGCTTCCAACGAAATCACCACAGAGCACAAAAAATTCACTTCCAACGAAATGACTCCATTGCACAGAAAACAGGCTTCCAACGAAATGACCCCCTACTTGAAAAATTTGCTACCATCGAAATCACCAGAGAACACAAAAAATTTGCTTCCAACGAATTACCCCAGAAAACAAAAAAATTTGCTTGCAACGAAATCTCCTGAGAAGACAAATATTCGCTTCCAACAAAATCACCCCAGAGCACAAAAAATTCGCTTCCAACGAAATCACCCCAGAACACAAAAAATTCGCTTCCAACGAAATCATTCCAGAACACAAAAAATTAGCTTCCAGCGAAACGACTCCAGAGCACAGAAAACACGCCTCCAACGAAATGACCCCCTACTTGAAAAATTTGCTTCCACCGAAATCACCAGAGAACACAAAAAATTCGCTGCCAACGAAATCAGCCCAAAACACAAAAAATTCGCTTCCAACAAAATCACCCGGGAACACAAACATGCGATTCCAACGAAATCACCCAAGAGCACAAAAAATTCGCTTCCAAGGAAATCACCCAGAACAAAAAAATTTGCTTCCAAAGATATTACCCCAGAACACAAAAATTTGCTTCCAACCAAATCACCCCAGAACACAAAAAAATCCCTTCCAAAGAAATGACTCCAGAGCACAGAAAACACGCTTCCAATGAAATGACCCCCTACTTCAAAAATTTGCTTCCAACGAAATCACTCCAGAACACACAAAATTCGCTTCCAACGAAATCACCCTAGAACACAAAAATTTCGCTTCCAAAGGAATGACTCCATAACACTGAAAAAACGCTTCCAACGAAATCAACCGAGAACACAAAAAATTCGCTTTCAACGAAATTACCCCAGAACACAAGAAATTCGCTTCTAAAGAAATCACCCGAAAGCACAAAAAATTCGCTTCCAACGAAATACCCCGAGAACACAAAAAATTCGCTTCCAATGCAACTACCCCAGAACACAAGAAATTCGCTTCCAACGAAATCACCCCAAAGCACAAAAAAATTTGCTTCCAACCAAATCACCTGAGAACACAAAAAATTCGCTTCCAAGGAAATCACCCCAGAGCACAAAAAATGTGCTTCCAAAGAAATCACCTTTGAACATAAATTTTCGCTTCCATCGAAATCACCCCAGAACACAAAAAATTCGCTGCCAACGAAATGACTCCAGAGCACAGAAAACACGCTTCCAACGAAATGACCCCAGAACACAAAAAATTCGCTTCCAACAAAATTACTCAGGAACACAAATATTCGCTTCCAATGAAATCACTCCAGAGCACAAAAAAATTCGCTTCCAAAGAAATCACCCCAAAACACAAAAAATCACTTCCAATGAAATGACTCCAGAGCACAGAAAACACGCTTCCAATGAAATCACTCCAGAGCACAAAAAAATTCGCTTCCAAAGAAATCACCCCAAAACACAAAAAATCACTTCCAATGAAATGACTCCAGAGCACAGAAAACACGCTTCCAACGAAATGACCCCAGAACACAAAAAATTCGCTTCCAACCAAATTACTCAGGAACACAAATATTCGCTTCCAATGAAATCACTCCAGAGCACAAAAAATTCGCTTCCAAAGAAATTACCCCAGAACACAAGAAATTCGCTTCCAAGGAATTCACCCCAGAGCACAAAAAATACGCTTCCAAAGAAATCACCCTAGAACATAAATTTTCGCTTCCATCGAAATCACCCCAGAAAACAAAAAATTCGCTTGCAATGAAATCTCCTGAGAACACAAATATTCGCTTCCAAAGAAATCAACCAGAGCACAAAAAGTTCGCTTCCAACGAAATCACCCCAGAACACAAAAAATTCGCTTCCAACGAAACGACTCCAGAGCACAGAAAACACGCTTCCAAGGAAAGGACCTCAGAACACAAAAAATTCGCTTCCAACAAAATTACTAAGGAACACAAATATTCGCTTCCAATGAAATCACTCCAGAGCACAAAAAAATTTGCTTCCAAAGAAATCACCCCAAAACACAAAAAATCGCTTCCAATGAAATGACTCCAGAGCACAGAAAACACGCTTCCAATGAAATCACTCCAGAGCACAAAAAAATTCGCTTCCAAAGAAATCACCCCAAAACACAAAAAATCACTTCCAATGAAATGACTCCAGAGCACAGAAAACACGCTTCCAACGAAATCACCCCGAAACACAAAAATATTTACTTACCTTGAAATCACCCGAGAACAGAAAAAATTCTCTTCCAACGAAATCACCCGGGAAAACAAATATTAGCTTCCAACGAAATCACCCTAAAACACAAAAAATTGGCTTCCAACTATATGACTCCAGAGCACAGAAAACACGCTTCCAACGAAATGACCCCCTACTTCAAAAATTTGCTTCCATCGAAAAAACTGGAGAACACAAAAAATTAGCTTCCAACGAAATTACCCCAAAACACAAAAAATTCGCTTCCAAAGAAATTACCCCAGAACACCAAAAATTCGCTTCCAAAGAAATCTCCTGAGAACACAAATATTCGATTCCAAAGATATCATCCCAGATCACAAAAAATTCGCTTCCAACCAAATCATCCCAGAACAACAAAAATTCCCTTTCAACGAAATCACCCCAGAACACAAAAAATTCGCTTCCAAAGAAATCACCCCAGAGCACAAAAAATTCGCTTCCAACGAAACGACTCCAGAACACAGGAAACACACTTCCAACGAAATGACCACCTACTTGAAAAATTTGTTTCCATCGAAATCACCAGAGAACACAAATAATTCGATTCCAAGGAAATCAGCCCAGAGCACAAAAATTCCCTTCCAACAAAATCACTCGAAAACACAAATATAGACTTCCAAAGAAATCACCCCAGAGCACAAAAAATTCGCTTCCAACGAAACGACTCCAGAGCACAGAAAACACGCTTCCAACGAAATGACCACCTACTTGAAAAATTTGCTTCCATCGAAATCACCAGAGAACACAAAAAATTCGCTGCCAATGAAATCAGCCCAAAACATAAATAATTCGCTTCCAACAAAATCACCCGGGAACACAAACATTCGCTTCCAATGAAATCACCCCAGAGCACAAAAAATTCGCTTCCAACGAAATCACCCCAGAACAAAAAAAATTGCTTCCAAAGAAATTACCCCAGAACACAAAAATTCGCTTCCAACGAAATCACCCCAGAACACAAAAAAATCCCTTCCAAAGAAATGACTCCAGAGCACAGAAAACACGCTTCCAACAAAATGACCCCCTACTTGAAAAATTTGCTTCCATCGAAATCACCAGAGAACACAAAAAATTCGCTTCCAAAGAAATTACCCCAGAACACAAAAATTCGCTTCCAACGAAATCACCCCAGAACACAAAAAAATCCCTTCCAAAGAAATGACTCCAGAGCACAGAAAACACGCTTCCAACGAAATGACCCCCTACTTGAAAAATTTGCTTCCATCGAAATCACCAGAGAACACAAAAAATTAGCTTCCAACAAAATCACCCCAGAGCACAAAAAATTCCCTTCCAACAAAATCACTCGAGAACACAAATACAGACTTCCAAAGAAATGACCCCAGAACACAAAAAATTCGCTTCCAACAAAATCACCCCAGAGCACAAAAAATTCCCTTCCAACAAAATCACCAGAGAACACAAATATTGGCTACCAACAAAATTACCCCAGAACAGAAAAAAATTGATTCCATGGAAATCACCCCAGAAAACAAAAAATTCGCTTCCAAAGAAATTACCCCAGAGCACAAGAAATTTGCTTCCAACAAAATCACCCCAAAGCACAAAAAATTTGCTTCCATAAATATCACCGTAGAACATAAAAAATTCTCTTCCATCGAAATCAACCAAGAACAAAAAAATTTGCTTCCAACAAAATCACCCCAGAACACAAAAAATTCTCTTCCAAGGAAATTACCCCAGAATACAAAAAATTCGCTTCCAACGAAATCAACCCAGAAAACAAAAAAATTTGCTTCCATCGAAATCACCCGAGAACAGAAAAAATTCGCTTCAATCGAAATCACCCGAGAACACAGAAAAATTCAATTCCAACGAAATTACCCCAGACACAAGAAATTCGCTTCCAACGAAATAACCCCAAAGTACAAAAAATTTGCTTCCAACGAAATGACCCCATACTTCAAAACTTTGTTTCCATCGAAATCACCTGAGAACAAAAAAAATTCGCTTCCAACGAAATTACCCCAGAACACAAAAATTTCACGTCCTACGAAATTACCCCAGAACACAAGAAAATCGCTTCCAACGAAATCACCCCAGAGCACAAAAACTTCGCTTCCAACGAAATCACCCTAGAACACAAAAAATTTGCTTTCAAGGAAAACACCCAAGAAAACAAAAAATTCGCTTCCAAATAAATCACCCCAGAGCACAAAAAAATTCGCTTCCAACGAAATAAATCCAGAGCACAGAAAACACGCTTCCAACAAAATGACCCCCTACTTCAAAAGTTTCCTTCCATCCAAAAAAACGGAGAACACAAAAAATTCGCTTCCAACGAAATCACCCCAGAGAACAAAAAATTTGCTTCCAACGAAATGTCTCCAGAGCACAAAAAATTCGCTTCCAAGGAAATTACTCCAGAGCACAGAAAATATGCTTCCAACGAAATGACCCCATACTTCAAAAATTTGCTTCCATCGAAATCACCCGAGAACACAAAAAATTCGTTTCCAAAGAAATTACCCCAGAACACAAAAAATTCGCTTCCAACGAAATCACCCCAGAACACAAAAAATCCCTTCCAAAGAAATGACTCCAGGGCACAGAAAAACGCTTCCAATGAAATGACCACCTACTTCAAAAATTTGCTTCTAACGAAATCACCCTAGAACACAAAAAATTCGCTTCCAACAAAATCACTCTAGAACACAAAAAATTCCCTTTCTACAAAATCACCCAAAAACAAAAAAATTCGCGTCCAACGAAATTACCACAGAATAGAAAAAATTTGCTTCCAACCAAATCAACCCAGAGCACAAAAAATTCCCTTCCAACAAAATCACCCGAGAACACAAATATTAGCTTCCAACAAAATTACCCAGGACAGAAAAAATTTGCTTCCAAAGAAATCACCCCAGAGCACAAGAAATTCGCTTCCAAAGAAATCACCCCAGAAAAAAAAATTCGCTTCCAACAAAATCACCCGAAAACACAAATATTGGCTTCCAACGAAATGATCCCATACTTCAAAAATTTGCTTCCATCGAAAAACCGGAGAACCAAAAAATGCGCTTCCAACGAAATTACCCCAGAACACAAAAAATTCGCTTGCAAAGAAATCTAATGAGAACACAAATATTCGCTTCCAACAAAATCACCCCAGAACACAAAAAATTCGCTTCCAACGAAATGACTCCCGAGCACAGAAAACACGATTCCAAAGAAATGACCCCAGAACACAAAAAATTCGCTGCCAACAAAATCACCCTAGAACACAAAAAATTCTCTTTCAACTAAATGACCTGAGAACACAAAAAATTGGCTTCCAACGTAATTACAACAGAATACAAAAAATTTGCTTGAAACTAAATCACCCCATAACACAAAAAATTCGCTTACAAAGAAATCACCCCATAACACAAAAATTTCGCTTCCAACGAAATGACTCCAGAACACAGAAAACAGGCTTCCAACAAAATCATCCCAGAACTCAAAAAATTCGCTTCCAACAAAATTACCCCAGAACCAAGAAAATTTGCTTCCAAAGAAATTACCCCAGAACACAAAAAATTTCACTTCCAAAGAAATTACCCCAGAACACAAGAAATTTGCTTCCAAAGAAATCACCCCAGAACAAAAAAATTCGCTTCCAACGAAATTACCCAGAACACAAAAAAATCGCTTGCAAAGAAATCTAATGAGAACACAAATATTCGCTTCCAACGAAATCACCCCAGAACAAAAAAATTCGCTTCCATCGAAATGACTCCAGAGCACAGAAAACAAGTTTCCAAAGAAATGACCCGAGAACACAAAAAATTCACTTCCAACAAAATTACTCACGAACACGAATATTTGCTTCCAATGAAATCACTCCAGAGCAAAAAAAAATTCGCTTCCAAAGAAATTACCCCAGAACACAAGAATTTCGCTTCCAACAAAATCACCCAAGAGCACAAACTATTTGCTTCCAACGAAATGACCCCATACTTCAAAAATTTGCTTCCATCGAAATCACCTAAGAACACAAAAAATTCGCTTCCAATGAAATTACCCCAGAACACAAAAAATTCGCTTCCAACGAAATGACCCCAGAGCCCCAAAATTTTGCTTCCAACGAAATGACTCCAGAGCAAGGAAAACATGCTTCCAACGAAATGACCCCCTACTTCAAAAATTTGCTTCCATCGAAAAAACCAGAGAACACAAAAATTCGCTTCCAACAAAATTACTCAGGAACACAAATATTCGTTTCCAATGAAATCACTCAGGAGCACAAAAAAATGTGCTTCCAACGAAATCCCCCTAGAACATAAAAAATTTGCTTCCATCGAAATCACCGAAGAACACAAAAAATTCACTTCCAACGAAATCACACCAGAGCACAAAAAATTCGCTTCCAACGAAATCCCCCTAGAACATAAAAAATTCGCTTCCATCGAAATCACCCAAGAACACAAAAAATTCGCTTCCAACAAAATTACCCCAGAAGACAGAAAATTCGCTTCCAATGAAATCACCCCAAAATACAAAAAATTACTTCCAACGAAATCACCCTAATACAAAAAAAATTCACTTTCAACCAAATCACCCGAGAACACAAAAAATTCGATTCCAAGGAAATCATCCCAGAGCACAAAAATTCCCTTCCAACAAAATCACTCGAAAACACAAATATAGACTTCCAAAGAAATTACCCCAGAACACAAAAAATTCACTTCGAACGAAATCACCCCAGAGCACAAAAAAATTCGCTTCCAACGAAACGACTCCAGAGCACAGAAAACACGCTTCCAATGAAATAACCCCCTACTTGAAAAATTTGCTTCCATCGAAATCACCAGAGAACACAAAAAATTAGCTTCCAACGAATTACCCCAGAACACAAAAAAATTCGCTTGCAATGAAATCTCCTGAGAAGACAAATATTCGCTTCCACGAAATCACCCCAGAGCACAAAAAATTTGCTTCCAACGAAATCACACCAGAACAAAAAAATTTGCTTCCAAAGAAATTACCCCAGAACACAAAAATTCGCTTCCAACGAAATCACACCAGAACACAAAAAAATCCCTTCCAAAGAAATGACTCCAGAGCACAGAAAACACGCTTCCAATGAAATGACCCCCTACTTCAAAAATTTGCTTCCAACAAAATCACCCCAGAACACAAAAAATTCGCTTCCAAAGAAATCACCCTAGAACACAAAAAATTCGCTTCCAACGAAATTACCCCAGAACACAAGAAATTCGCTTCCAAAGAAATCACCCCAAAGCACAAAAAATTCGCTTCCAACGAAATACCCCGAGAACACAAAAAATTCGCTTCCAACGCAACTACCCCAGAACACAAGAAATTCTCTTCCAACGAAATCACCCCAAAGTACAAAAAAATTTGCTTCCAACCAAATCACCTGAGAACACAAAAAATTCGCTTCCAACGAAATTACCCCAGAACACAAAAAATTCGCTTCCAAGGAAATCACCCCAGAGCACAAAAAATGCGCTACCAAAGAAATCACCCTAGAACATAAATTTTCGCTTCCATCGAAATCACCCCAGAAAACAAAAAATTCGCTTGCAACGAAATCTCCTGAGAACACAAATATTCGCTTCCAAAGAAATCAGCCAGAGCACAAAAAATTCGCTTCCAACAAAATCACCCCAGAACACAAAAAAATTCGCTTCCAACGAAATGACTCCAGAGCACAGAAAACACGCTTCCAACAAAATCACCCCAGAACACAAAAAAAATTCGCTTTCAACGAAATCTCCCCAGAACACAAAAAATTCGCTTCCAACGAAATCACCCTAGAACACAAAAATTTCGCTTCCAACGAAATGACTCCATAACACTGAAAAAACGCTTCCAACGAAATCACCCCAGAACACAAAAAATTCTCTTCTTAGGAAATTACCCCAGAACACAAAAAATTTGCTTCCAATGAAATCAATTCACAAAAGAAAAAAATTTGCTTCCATCGAAATCACCACAGAACACAAAAAATTCGCTTCCAACGAAATGACTCCAGAGCACAGAAAACACGCTTCCAACGAAATGACCCCAGAACACAAAAAATTCACTTCCAACAAAATTACTCAGGAACACAAATATTCGCTTCCAATGAAATCACTCCAGAGCACAAAAAAATTCGCTTCCAAAGAAATCACCCCAGAACACAAGAAATTCACTTCCAACGAAATCACCCAAGAGCACAAACTATTTGCTTCCAACGAAATGACCCCCTACTTCAAAAATATGCTTCCATCGAAAAAACCAGAGAACACAAAAATTTCGCTTCCAACAAAATTACTCAGGAACACAAATATTCGCTTCCAATGAAATCACTCCAGAGCACAAAAAATTCGCTTCCAACGAAATTCTCCTAGAACATAAAAAATTTGCTTCCATCGAAATCACCCGAGAACACAAAAAATTCTCTTCCAAGGAAATTACCCAGAACACAAGAAATTCGCTTCCAACGAAATCACGCCAGAGCACAAAAAATTCGCTTCCTACGAAATGACCCCATACTTCAAAAATTTGCTTCCATCGAAATCACCTAAGAACACAAAAAATTCGCTTCCAACGAAATTACCCCAGAACACAAAAAATTCGCTTCCAACGAAATGACTCCAAACCCCAAAACTTTGCTTCCAACGAAATGACTCCAGAGCAAAGAAAACACGCTTCCAACGAAATGACCCCCTACTTCAAAAATTTGCCTCCATCGAAAAAACCGGAGAACACAAAAAATTCGCATCCAACAAAATTACTCAGGAACACAAATATTCGCTTCCAATTAAATCACTCCAGAGCTTCCAACGAAATCCCCCTAGAACATAAAAAATTTGCTTCCATCGAAATCACCCGAGAACACAAAAAATTCGCTTCCAAGGAAATTACCCAGAACACAAGAAATTCGCTTCCAATGTAATCACGCCAGAGCACAAAAAATTCGCTTCCAAAGAAATCCCCCAAGAACATAAAAAATTCGCTTCCATCGAAACCACCCAAGAACACAAAAAATTCGCTTCCAACAAAATTACCCCAGAAGACAAGAAATTCGCTTCCAATGAAATCACCCCAAAATACAAAATATTCGCTTCCAACGAAATCACCCTAAAACAAAAAAATTCGCTTGCAACCAAATCACCCGAGAACAAAAAAAAATCGATTCCAAGGAAATCACCCCAGAGCACAAAAAATTCCCTTCCAACAAAATCACCCGAGAACACAAATATAGACTTCCAAAGAAATCACCCCAGAACACAAAAAATTTGCTTCCAACAAAATCACCCAGAACACAAACATTCGCTTCCAACGAAATCACCCCAGAGCACAAAAAATTCGCTGCAAATGAAATCAGCCCATAATAAAAAATAATTCCCTTGCAACGAAATCTCCTGAGAACACAAATATTCGCTTCCTACGAAATCACCCCAGAGCACACAAAATTAGCTTCTAACGAAACAACTCCAGAGCACAGAAAAAAAGCTTCCAACGAAATGGCCCCCTAAATGAAAAATTTGCTTCCATCGAAATCACCACAGAACACAAAAAATTTGCTTCCAACGAAATTACCCCAGAACACAAAAAAAAATTTGCTTACAACAAAATCTCCTGAGAACACAAATATTTGCTTCCAACGAAATCACCCCAGAGCACAAAAAATTCGCTGCAAATGAAATCAGCCCAGAGTACAAAAAATTCACTTTCAACGAAATCACCCGAGAATACAAAAAATTTTCTTCCAACGTAATTACCCCTGAACACAAAAAATTTGCTTCCAACAAAATCACCCTAGAACATAAAAAATTTGCTTCCATCGAAATCACCACAGAACAAAAAAATTTCCTTCCAAAGAAATTACCCCAGAACACAAAAATTCGCTTCCAACAAAATCACCCCAGAACAAAAAAAAATCCCTTCGAAAGAAATGACTGAAGAACACAGAAAACACGCTTCCAATGAAATGACCACCTACTTCAAAAATTTGCTTCCAACGAAATCACCCCAGAACACAAAAAATTGGATTCCAAAGAAATCACCCTAGAACACAAAAATTTCGCTTCCAACGAAATGACTCCATAACACTGAAAAAACGCTTCCAACGAAATCACCCGAGAACACAAAAAATTCACTTCCAACGAAATTACCCCAAAGCACAAAAAATTTGCTTCCAACCAAATCACCTGAGAACACAAAAAATTCGCTTCCAAGTTAATGACCCCAGAGCACAAAAATTTCGCTTCCAACGAAATGACTCCATAACACTGAAAAAACGCTTCCAACGAAATCACCCGAGAATACAAAAAATTCGCTTTCAACGTAATTACCCCAGAACACAAAAAATTCGCTTCCAACAAAATCACCCGGAACACAAACATTCGCTTCCAACGAAATCACCCCAGAGCACAAAAAATTCGCTTCCAACGAAATCCCCCTAGAACATAAAAAATTTGCTTCCATCGAAATCACCCGAGAAAACAAAAAATTCGCTTGCAAAAAAATTACCCCAGAAGACAAGAAATTCGCTTCCAATTAAATCACCCCCAAATACAAAAAATTTGCTTCAATCGAAATCACCCTGAAACACAAAAAATTCGCTTTCAACCAAATCACCCGAGAACACAAAAAATTCGATTCAAAGGGAATCACCCCTGAGCACAAAAATTCCCTTCCAAAAAAATCACTCGAAAACACAAATATAGACTTCCAAAGAAATTACCCCAGAACACAAAAAATTCGCTTCCAACGAAATCACCCCAGAGCACAAAAAATTCGCTTCCAACGAAACGACTCCAGAGCACAGAAAACACGCTTCCAACGAAATGACCCCCTACTTGAAAAATTTGCTTCCATCGAAATCACCAGAGAACACAAAAAAATCGCTTCCAACGAAATTACCCGAGAACACAAAAAAATTTGCTTGCAACGAAATCTCCTGAGAAGACAAATATTCGCTTCCAACGAAATCACCCCAGAGCACAAAAAATTCGCTTCCAACGAAATCACCCCAGAACACAAAAAATTTGCTTCCAACGAAATCACCCCATAACACAAAAAATTCGCTTAAAAGAAACGACTCCAGAGCACAGAAAACACGCCTCCAACGAAATGACCCCCTACTTGAAAAATTTGCTTCCATCGAAATCACCAGAGAACACAAAAAATTCGCTGCCAACGAAATCAGCCCAAAACACAAAAAAATTGCTTCCAACAAAATCAGCCCAGAATACAAAAAATTCACTTTCAACGAAATCACCCGAGAACACAAAAAATTCGCTTCCAACAAAATCACCATAGAACATAAAAAATTTGCTTCCATCGAAATCACCACAGAACAAAAAAATTTGCTTCCAAAGAAATTACCCCAGAACACAAAAATTCGCTTCCAACGAAATCACGCCAGAACACAAAAAAATCCCTTCCAAAGAAATGACTCCAGAGCACAGAAAACACGCTTCCAATGAAATGACCCCCTACTTCAAAAATTTGCTTCCAAAGAAATCACCCCAGCACACAAAAAATTGGATTCCAAAGAAATCACCCTAGAACACAAAAATTTCACTTCCAAAGAAATGACTCCATAACACTGAAAAAACGCTTCCAACGAAATCACTCGAGAACACAAAAAATTCGCTTCCAACGAAATTACCCCAGAACACAAGAAATTCGCTTCCAAAGAAATCACCCCAAAGCACAAAAAATTCGCTTCCAAAGAAATACCCCGAGAACACAAAAAATTCGCTTCCAACGCAACTACCCCAGAACACAAGAAATTCGCTTCCAACGAAATCACCCCAAAGTACAAAAAAATTTGCTTCCACCCAAATCACCTGAGAACACAAAAAATTCACTTCCAACCAAATTACCCCAGAACACAAAAAATTCGCTTCCAAGGAAATCACCCCAGAGCACAAAAATTTCGCTTCCAACGAAATGACTCCATAACACTGAAAAAACGCTTCCAACCAAATCACCCGAGAATACAAAAAATTCGCTTCCAACGTAATTACTCCAGAACACAAAAAATTTGCTTCCAACAAAATCACCCGGAAGACAAATATTCGCTTCCAATGAAAACACCCCAGAGCACAAAAAATTTGCTTCCAAAGAAATCACCCTAGAACAAAAAAATTTCGCTTCCATCGAAATCACCCCAGAACAAAAAAATTTGCTTCCAAAGAAATTACCCCAGAGCACAAAAATTCACTTCCAACGAAATCTCCCCAGAACACAAAAAATTTGCTTCCAACGAAATGACTCCAGAGCACAGAAAACACGCTTCCAACGAAATGACCCCAGAACACAAAAAATTCACTTCCAACAAAATTACTCAGGAACACAAATATTCGCTTCCAATGAAATCACTCCAGAACACAAAAAAATTCGCTTCCAAAGAAATTATCCAAGAGCAGAAACTATTTGCTTCCAACGAAATGACCCCCTACTTCAAAAATTTGCTTCCATCGAAATCACCCGAGAACACAAAAAATTCGCTTCCAACGAAATTACCCCAGAACACAAGAAATTCGCTTCCAACGAAATCACGCCAGAGCACAAAAAATTCGATTCCAACGAAATCCCCCTAGAACATAAAAAATTCGCTTCCATCGAAATCACCCAAGAACACAAATTTCGTTGGAAGCGAATTTTTTGTGTTCTCGTGTGATATCGTTGAGAGGGAATTCTTGTGTTCTAGGGTGATTTCCTTGGAAGCAAATTTTTTGTGCTCTGGGATGATATCTTTGGAAATGAATTTTGTGTTCTCAGGAGATTTCGTTGGAAAAGAATTTTTTGTCTTCTGGGGTAATATTGTTGGAAGAGAATTTTTTGTGTTCTACGGTTTTTTCGTGGCAGCAAATTTTTGAAGTAGGGGGTCATTTCATTGGAACCATGTTTTCTGTGCTCTGGAGTCATTTCGTTGGAGCGAATTTTTTGTGCTCTGGTATGAATTCGTTGGAAGCGAATTTTTTATGTTCTCGGGTGATTTCGTTGAAAGAGAATTTTTGCGTTCTACGGTGATTTTGTTGGAAGCGAAATTTTTGTGCTCTGGGATGAAATCTTTGGACGCGAATATTTGTGTTCTCAGGAGATTTCGTTGGAAAAGAATTTTTTGTCTTCTGGGGTAATATCGTTGGAAGAGAATTTTTTGTGTTCTCCGTTTTTTTCGATGGAAGCAAATTTTTGAAGTAGGGGGTCATTTCGTTGGAAGCGTGTTTTCTGTGCTCTGGAGTCATTTCGTTAGAAGCGAATTTTGTGTGCTCTGGGGTGATTTCGTAGGAAGCGAATATTTGTGTTCTCAGGAGATTTCATTGCAAGGGAATTTTTTTGTGTTCTGAGGTAATTTCGTTGGAAGTGAATTTTTTGTGTTCTCGTGTGATATCGTGGAAAGGGAATTTTTGTGTTCTAGGGTGATTTCCTTGGAAGTGAATTTTTTGTGCTCTGGGATGATTACTTTGGAAGCGAATATTTGTGTTCTCAGGAGATTTCGTTGGAAAAGAATTTTTTGTCGTCTGGGGTAATATTGTTGGAAGATCATTTTTTCTGTTCTCCGGTTTTTTCGATGGAAGCAAATTTTGAAGTAGGGTGCCATGTCTTTGGAAGCATGTTTTCTGTGCTCTGGAGTCATTTCATTGGAAGAGAATTTTTTGTGCTCTAGGGTGATTTCGTTGGAAGCGAATATTTGAGTTCTCAGGAGATTTCGTTGCAAGTGATTTTTTTGTGTTCTGGGGTAATTTCGTTGGAAGCGAATTTTTTGTGTTCTCGCGTGATTTATTTGAAAGGGAATTTTTGTGTTCTGGGGTGATTTAGTTGGAAGCGAATTTTTTGTGCTCTGGGATGATATCTTTGGAAATGAATTTTGTGTTCTCAGGAGATTTCGTTGCAAGGGAATTTTTTGTGTTCTCGGGTGATTTCGTTGAAAGGGAATTTTTGTGTTCTAGGGTGATTTCTTTGGAAGAGACGTTTTTGTGCTCTGGGATGATATCTTTGGAAGTGAATATTTGTGTTCTCAGGAGATTTCGTTGGAAAAGAATTTTTTGTCTTCTGCGGTAATATCGTTGGAAGAGAATTTTTTGTGTTCTCCGGTTTTTTCAATGGAAGCAAATTTTGAAGTAGGGTGTCATTTCATTGGAAGCATGTTTTCTGTGCTCTGGAGTCATTTCATTGGAAGTGAATTTTTTGTGCTCCGGGGTGATTTTGTTGGAAGCGAATTTGGCTTCTGGGGTAATGTCGTTGGAAGAGAATTTTTTGTGTTCTCCGGTTTTTTCGATGGAAGCAAATTTTTGAAGTAGGGGGTCATTTCGTTGGAAGCGTGTTTTCTGTGCTCTGGAGTCATTTCGTTAGAAGCTAATTTTGTGTGCTCTGGGGTGATTTTGTGGGAAGCGAATATTTTTGTTCTCAGGAGATTTCGTTGCAAGGGAATTTTTTTGTGTTCTGGGGTAATTTCGTTGGAAGCGAATTTTTTGTGTTCTCGTGTGATATCGTTGAAAGGGATTTTTTGTGTTCTATGGTGATTTCCTTGGAAGCGAATTTTTTGTGCTCTGGGATGATATCTTTGGAAGCGAATATTTGTGTTCTCAGGAGATTTCGTTGGAAAAGAATTTTTTGTCGTCTGGGGTAATATTGTTGGAAGAGCATTTTTTGTGTTCTCCGGTTTTTTCGATGGAAGCAAATTTTGAAGTAGGGGGTCATTTCTTTGGAAGCATGTTTTCTGTGCTCTGGAGTCATTTCGTTGGAAGCGAATTTTTTGTGCTCTAGGGTGATTTCGTTGGAAGCGAATATTTGAGTTCTCAGGAGATTTCGTTGAAAGTAAATATTTTGTGTTCTGGGGTAATTTCGTTGGAAGCGAATTTTTTGTGTTCTCGCGTGATTTATTTGAAAGGGAATTTTTGTGTTCTGGGGTGATTTAGTTGGAAGCGAATTTTTTGTGCTCTGGGATGATATCTTTGGAAACGAATTTTGTGTTCTCAGGAGATTTCGTTGGAAAAGAATTTTTTGTCTTCTGGGGTAATATCGTTGGAAGAGAATTTTTGTGTTCTCCGGTTTTTTCGATGGAAGCAAATTTTTGAAGTAGGGGGTCATTTCATTGGAACGATGTTTTCTGTGCTCTGGAGTCATTTCGTTGGAGCGAATTCTTTGTGCTCTGCGGTCATTTCGATGGAAGCGAATTTTTGTTTTTTCAGGAAATTTCGTTGCATCCGAATTTTTTGTGTTCTGGAGTAATTTCGTTGTAAGCGAATTTTTTTGTGTTCTCGGGTGATTTCGTTGAAAGGGAATTTTTGTGTTCTAGGGTGATTTTGTTGGAATCGAATTTTTTGTGCTCTGGGATGATAACTTTGGACGCGAATATTTGTGTTGTCAGGAGATTTCGTTGGAAGCGAATTTGGCTTCTGGGGTAATGTCGTTGGAAGAGAATTTTTTGTGTTCTACGGTTTTTTCTATGGAAGCAATTTTATGAAGTAGGGGGTCATTTCGTTGGAAGCGTGTTTACTGTGCTCTGGAGTCATTTCGTTGGAAGCAAATTTTTTGTGCTCTGGGGATATTTCGTTGGATGCGAATATTTGTGTTCTCAGAAGATTTCGTTGCATTCGAATTTTTTGTGTTCTGGGGTAATATAGTTGGAAGCAAATTTTTTGTGCTTGGGGTGATTTCGTTGGAAGCGAATTTTTTGTGTTCTCGGGTGATTTTGTTGAAACAGAATTATTGTGTTCTAGGGTGATTTTGTTGGAAGCGAATTTTTTGTGCTCTGGGATGATATCTTTGGGAGCGAATATTTGTGTTCTCAGGAGATTTCGTTGGAAGAGAATTTTTTGTCTTCTGGGGTAATGTCCTCAGAAGAGAATTTTTCGTGTTCTCCAGTTTTTTCTATGGAAGCAATTTTATGAAGTAGGGGGTCATTTCGTTGGAAGCAAATTTTTTGTGCTCTGGGGAGATTTCGTTGGAAGCGAATATTTGTGTTCTCAGGAGATTTCGTTGCAAACGAATTTTTTGTGTTCTGTGGTAATATCGTTGGAAGCGAATTTTTTGTGTTCTCCGGTTTTTTCGATGGAAGCAAATTTTTTAAGTAGGGGGTCATTTCGTTGGAAGCTTGTTTTCTGTGCTCTGGAGTCATTTCATTGGAAGGGAATTTTTTGTGCTCTAGGGTGATTTCGTTGGAAGCGAATATTTGAGTTCTCAAGAGATTTCGTTGCAAGTGAATTTTTGTGCTCTGGGGTGATTTCGTTGAAAGAGAATTTTTTATGTTTTAGGGTGATTTCGATAGAAGCGAATTTTTTATGTTCTAGGGTGATTTCGTTGGAAGAGAATTTTTTGTGTTCTCTGGTTTTTTCAATGGAAGCAAATTTTTGAAGTAGTGGGTCATATCGTTGGAAGCGAATTTTTTGTGCTCTGGGGTGATTTCTTTGGAGGCGAATATTTGTATTCTCAGGAGATTTCATTGCAAGCGAATATTTGTGTTCTAGGGTGATTTTGTTGGAAGTGAATTTTTTGTACTCTAGGATGATATCTTTGGAAACGAATATTTGTGTTCTCAGGAGATTTCGTTGGAAAAGAATTTTTTGTCTTCTGGGGTAAAGTCTTTGGAAGAGAATTTTTTGTGTTCTCCGGTTTTTTCGATGGAAGCTATTTTTTGAAGTATGGGGTCATTCCGTTGGAAGCGTGTTTTCTGTGCTCTGGAGTCATTCCGTTGGAAGCGAATTTTTTGTGCTCTGGGGTGATTTCCTTGGAAGGGAATATTTTGTGTTCTAGGGTGTTTTCTTTGAAAGGGAATTTTTGTGTTCTAGGGTGATTTCGTTGGAAGCGAATTTTTTGTGCTCTGGGAGTATATTTTTAGAAGCGAATATTTGTGTTTCAGGGTGATTTCTTTGGAAGCGAATTTTTTGTCTTCTGGGGTATTTTCTTTGGAAGCGAATTTTTTGTGTTAATGGGTGATTTCTCTGAAAGCTAATTTTTTGTGTTCTAGCATGATTTCGTTGGAAGCGAAATTTTTGTGTTCTCGGTTGATTTCAATGGATGGAAATTTTTTCTGTTCTGTCGTAATTTCGTTGGAAGAGAATTTTTTGTGTTCTCCGTTTTTTTCGAAGGAAGCAAATTTTTGAAGTAGGGGTCAGTTCGTTGGATGCGTGTTTTCTGTGATCTGGAGTCATTTCTTTGGAAGCGAATTTTTTGTGCTCTGGGGTGATTTCGTTGGAAGCGAATTTTTTCTGTCCTCGGGTGATTTTGTTGAAAGGGAATTTTTGTGTTCTAGGGTGATTTCGTTGGAAGCGAATTTTTTGTGCTCTGGGATGATATCTTTGGAAGCAAATATTTGTGTTCTCAGATTTCGTTGGAAAAGTAACTTTTGTCTTCGGGGGTAATTTCGTTGGAAGCGAATTTTTTGTGTTCTTGGGTGATTTCGTTGGAAGCGTATTTTTTGTGTTCTCAGGTGATTTCGTTGAAAGCTAATTTTTTGTGTTCTAGCATGATTTCGTTGGAAGCGATTTTTTTGGGGGTTCTGGGGTGATTTCGATGGAAGGAAATTTTTTCTGTTCTGTGGTAATTTTGTTGTACGTGAATTTTTTGTGTTCTCAGGTGATTTTGTTGAAAGGGAATTTTTGTGTTCTAGGGTGATTTCGTTGGAAGCGAATTTTTTTGTGCTCTGGGATGATATCTTTGGAAGCGAATATTTGTGTTCTCAGGAGATTTTGTTGGAAAAGAATTTTTTGTCTTCTGGGGTAATATCATTAGAAGAGAATTTTTTGTGTCCTCCGGTTTTACGATAGAAGCAAATTTTTGAAGTAGGGGGTCATTTCCTTGGAAGCGTGTTTTCTGTGCTCTGGAGTCATTTCGTTGGAAGCGAATTTTTTGCTCTGGGATTATATCTTTGGAAGCGAAAATTTGGGTTCTGAGGTGATTTCGTTGGAAGCGAATTTTTTGTCTTCTGGGGTATTTTCGTTGGTAGCGAATTTTTTGTGTTCTTGGGTGATTTCTCTGAAAGCTATTTTTTTTGTGTTCTAGCATGATTTCGTTGGAAGCGAATTTTTTGTGTTCTCGGTTGATTTCGATGGATGGAAATTTTTTCTGTTCTCTCGTAATTTCGTTGGAAGAGAATTTTGTGTTCTCCGTTTTTTTCGAAGGAAGCAAAGTTTTGAAGAAGGCGTCAGTTCGTTGGATGCTTATTTTCTGTGCTCTGGAGTCATTTCATTGGTAGCGAATTTTTTGTGCTCTGTGGTGATTTCGTTGGAAGCAAATTTTTTGTGTCCTTGGGTGATTTTGTTGAAAGGGAATTTTTGTGTTCTAGGGTGATTTCGTTGGAAGCGAATTTTTTGTGCTCTGGGATGATATCTTTGGAAGCGAATATTTGTGTTCTCAGGAGATTTCGTTGGAAAAGTAATTTTTTGTCTTCGGGGGTAATTTCGTTGGAAGCGAATTTTTTGTGTTCTTGGGTGATTTCGATGGAAGCAAATTTTTGAAGTATGGGATCATTTCGTTGGAAGCATGTTTTCTGTGCTCTGGAGTCATTTCGTTGGAAGCGAATTTTTTGTGCTCTGTGGTGATTTCGTTGGAAGCGAATTTTTTGTCTTCTCGGGTGATTTCTTTGAAAGGGAATTTTTGTGTTCTAGGGTGATTTCGTGGAAGCGAATTTTTTGAATTCTTGGGTAATTTCGTTGGAAGCGAATTTTTTGTGTTTTCAGTTGATTTCGATGGAAACAAATTTTTGAATAGGGGGTCATTTCGTTGGAAGCGAATTTTTTGTGTTCTTGGGTGATTTCGATGGAAGCAAATTTTTGAAGTATGGGATAATTTCGTTGGAGGCGTGTTTTCTGTGCTTTGGAGTCATTTCATTGGAAGTGAAATTTTTGTATTTTGGGTGATTTCGTTTGAAGCGAGTTTTTTATGGTCTAGCGTGATTTCATTGCAAGCGAATTTTTTGTGTTCTGGGGTAATTGCTTTGGAAGCGAATTTGTTGTGTTCTCGGGTGATTTCGTTGAAAGCAAATTTTTTATGTTCTAGGGTGATTCCGTTGGAAGCGAATTTTTTGTGCTCTGGGGTGATTTGTTTGGAAGCGAATTTTTTGTCTTCTGTGGTGATTTCAATAGAAGCGAATTTTCTTTGTTCTCGGGTGATTTCGTTGGAAGCGTGTTTTCTGTGCTCTGGAGTCATTTCGTTGGAAGCGAATTTTCTTTGTTCTCGGGTGATTTCGTTGGAAGCGTGTTTTCTGTGCTCTGGAGTCATTTCGTTGGAAGCGAATTTTTTTGTTCTCGGGTGATTTCGTTTGAAGCGAGTTTTTTATGTTCTAGGGTGATTCTGTTGGAAGCGAATTTTTTGTGCTCTGGGGTGATTTGTTTGGAAGCGAATTTTTTGTCTTCTGTGGTGATATCAATAAAAGCGAATTTTCAGTGTTCTCGGGTGATTTCGTTGGAAGCGTGTTTTCTGTGCTCTGGAGTCATTTCATTGGAAGCGAATATTTTGTGTTTTGGTTGATTTCGTTGGAAGCGAATTTTTTGTGTTCTGGGGTAATTGCTTTGGAAGCGACTTTCTTGTGTTCTTGGGTGATTTCTTTGAAAGCAAATTTTTTATGTTCTAGGGTGATTCCGTTGGAAGCGAATTTTTTGTGCTCTGGGCTGATTTGTTTGGAAGCAATTTTTTTGTCTTCTGTGGTGATTTCAATAGAAGCGAATTTTCTGTGTTCTCGGGTGATTTCGTTGGAAGCGTGTTTTCTGTGCTCTGGAGTCATTTCGTTGGAAGCGAATTTTTTGTACTCTGTGGTGATTTTGTTGGAAGCGAATATTTGTGTTCTCAGGAGATTTCGTTGCAAGCGAATTTTTTGTGTTCTCGGGTGATTTCGTTGAAAGGGAATTTTTGTGTTCTAGGGTGATTTCTTTGGAAGAGAAGTTTTTGTGCTCTGGGATGATATCTTTGGAAGCGAATATTTGTGTTCTGAGGATATTTCGTTGGAAAAGAATTTTTTGTCTTCTGGGGTAATATCGTTGGAAGAGAATTTTTTGTGTTCTCCGGTTTTTTCGATGGAAGCAAATTTTTGAAGTAGGGAGTCATGTCGTTGGAAGCGTGTTTTCTGTGCTCTGGAGTCATTTCTTTGGAAGCGAATTTTTTTGTGATCTGGGGTGATTTCGTTGGAAGCGAATTTTTTGTATTCTCGCGTGATTTCATTGAAAGGGAATTTTTGTGTTCTAGGGTGATTTCGTTGGAATCGAATTTTTTGTGCTCTGGGATGATATCTTTGGAAGCGAATATTTCTGTTCTCAGGAGATTTCATTGGAAAAGAATTTTTTTTCTTCTGGGGTAATATTGTTAGAAGAGAATTTTTTGTGTTCTCTGGTCTTTTCGATGGAAGCAAATTTTGAAGTATGGGGTCATTTCGTTTGAAGCGAGTTTTCTGTGCTCTGGAGTCATTTCGTTGGAAGCGAATTTGTTGTGTTCTCGGGTGATTTCGTTGAAAGCAAATTTTTTTTGTTTTAGGGTGATTTCTTTGGAAGCAACTTTTTCGTGTTCTGGGGTGATTTGTTTGGAAGCGAATTTTTTGTCTTCTGTGGTGATTTCAATAGAAGCGAATTTTCTGTGTTCTCGGGTGATTTCGTTGGAAGCATGTTTTCTGTGCTCTGGAGTCATTTCGTTGGAAGCGAATTTTTTGTGCTCTGGGATGATATCTTTGGAAGCGAATATTTGTGTTCTCAGGAGATTTCGTTGGAAAAGAATTTTTTGTCTTCTGGTGTAATGTCGTTGGAAGAGAATTTTTTGTGTTCCTCGGTTTTTTCGATGGAAGCAAATTTTGGAAGCAGGGGGTCATTTCGTTGGAAGCGTGTTTTCTGTGCTATGGAATCATTTCGTTGGAAGCGAATTTTTTGTGCTCTTGGGTGATTTCGTTGAAAGCGAATATTTGTGTTCTCAGGAGATTTCGTTGCAAGCGAATTTTTTGTGTTTTGTGGTAATTTCGTTGAAAGCGAATTTTTGTGTTCTCGTGTGAATTCGTTGAAAGGGAATTTTTGCGTTCTAGGGTGATTTCCTTGGAAGCGAATTTTTTGTGCTCTGGGATGATTTCGTTGGAAGCGAATTTTTTGTGATCTCGGGTGATTTCTTTGAAAGGCAATTTTTGTGTTCTAGGGTGATTTCGTTGGAAGCGAATTTTTTGTGCTCTGGGATGATATCTTTGGAAGTGAATATTTGTGTTCTCAGGAGATTTCGTGGGAAAAGAATTTTTGTCTTCTGGGGTAATATTGTTGGAAGAGAATGTTTTGAGTTCTTCGGTTTTTTCGATGGAAGTAGGGGGTCACTTCTTTGGAAAAAAAAATTTGCTTCCAACGAAATCACCCTAGAACATAAAAAAATTGCTTCCATCGAAATCACCATAGAAGACAAAAAATTTGCTTCCAACCAAATCACCCCAGAGCACAAAAAATTCGCTTCCAATGAAATCACCCTAGAACATAAAAAATTCTCTTTCAACGAAATCACCCCAGAACACAAAATATTTGCTTCCAACAAAATTATCCCAGAAGACAAAAAATTCGCTTCCTCCGAAATCACCACAGAGCACAAAAAATTCGCTTCCAACGAAATTAACCCAGAACACAAAAAATTTGCTTCCATCGAAATGACCCCAGAACACAAAAAATTCGCTTCCAACGAAATGACTCCACAGCACAGAAAACACGCTTCCAACGAAATGACCCCCTGCTTCAAAAATTTGCTTCCAATAAAAAAACCGGAGAAAACCAAAAATTCAGGTCCAACAAAATTACCACAGAACAAAAAAAATTTGGTTCCATCGAAATCACCACAGAGCACAAAAAATTTGCTTCCAACAAAATCACCATAGAACACAAAAAATTCCCTTTCAACGAAATCACATTAGAACACAAAAAATTCGCTTCCAACGAAATCAGCCCAAAGCACAAAAAATTCCGTTCCAACGAAATTACTCCAGAGCACAAAAAACAAGCTTCCAACGAAATGACCCCCTACTTCAAAAATTTGCTTCCATCGAAAAAACCTGAGAACACAAAAAATTCACTTCCAACGAAATTACCCCAGAACACAAAAAATTCGCTTCCAACGAAATGACTCTAGAGCATAGAAAACACACTTCCAACGAAATGACCCCAGAACACAAAAAATTTACTTCCAATGAAATGACCCCAGAACACAAAAAATTTACTTCCAACGAAATGACCCCAGAACACAAAAAATTGCTTCCAACGAAATTACCCCAGAACACAAAAAATTTGCTTCCATGAAATCACCCCAAAACACAAAAAATTCGCTTCCAACGAAATGACTCCAGAGCATAGAAAACACACTTCCAACGAAATGATCCCCGGCTTCAAAAATTTGCTTCCATCGAAAAAACCGGAGAACACAAAAAATTCGCTTCCAACGAAATCACCCCAGAACACAAAAAATTAGTTTCCAACATAATGACTCCAGAGCAGAGAAAACACGGTTCCAACGAAATGACCCCATATTTCAAAAATTTGCTTCTATCGAAATCACCCGAAAACACAAAAAAATCGCTTCCACGAAATTACCCCAGAACACAATAAATTCGCTTCAAACGATCTCTCCTGAGAACACAAATATTTGCTTCCAAAGAAATCATCCCAGAGCACAAAAAAATTCGCTTCCAACGAAATCACCCTGGAACACAAAAAATTCCCTTTCAACGAAATCACCGGAGAACACAAAAATTTCGCTTCCAACAAAATCACCCCAGAGCACTAAATATTCACTGCCAAAGAAATGACTCCAGAGCACAGAAAACACGCTTCCAACGAAATGACCCTCTATTTAAAAAATTTGCTTCCATCGAAAAAACCGGAGAACACAAAAAATTCGCTTGCAACGAAATTACCCCAGAACACAAAAAATGTGCTTGCAATGAAATATCCTGAGAACACAAATATTAGCTTCCAATCAAATCACCCCAGAGCACCAAAAATTCGCTTCCAACGAAATCACCCCAGAACACAAAAAATTCGCTTCCAACGAAATGACTCCAGAGCACAGAAAACACGCTTCCAACGAAATGACACCCTGCTTCAAAAATTTGCTTCCATCAAAAAAACCGGAGAAAACCAAAAATTCATGTCCAACCAAATTACCACAGAACAGAAAAAAATTGCTTCCATCGAAATCACCACAGAACACAAAAAATTTGCTTCCAACAAAATCACCCTAGAACACAAAAAATTCCCTTTCAACGAAATCACACCAGAACACAGAAAATTCCCTTCTTACGAAATCAGACCAAAGCACAAAAAATTCCCTTCCAACAAAATTACTCCAGAGCACAGAAAACGAGCTTCCAACGAAATGGCCCCTACTTCAAAAATTTGCTTCCATCGAAAAAACCGGAGAACACAAAAAATTCGCTTGCAACGAAATCGTCTGAGAACACAAATATTCGCTTCCAATGAAATGACTCCAGAGCACAGAAAACATGCTTCGAACGAAATGATACCATACTTCAAAAATTTGCTTCCATTGAAATGACCTGAGAACACAAAAAATTCACTTCCAACGAAATTACCCCAGAACACAAAAAAAATTGCTTCCAACGAAATGACCCCAGAACACAAAAAATTCGCTTCCCACGAAATTACCCCAGAACACAAAAAATTTGCTTCCATGAAATCACCCCAGAACACAAAAAATACGCTTCCAATGAAATCAACCCAGAACACAAAAAATTTGCTTCCAAAGAAATGACTCCAGAGCACAGAAAACACGCTTTCAAGGAAATCACCACAGAGCACAAAAAATTCGCTTCCAACGAAATTAACCCAGAATACAAAAAATTCGCTTCCAACAAAATCACCCCAGAGCACAAAAAACTTGTTTCCAACGAAATGATTCCAGGGCGCAGAAAACACGCTTCCAATGAAATGACCCCCCTACTTCAAAAATTTGTTTCCATCGAAATCACATGAGAACACAAAAAATTTACTTGCAACGAAATCTCCTGAGAACACAAATATTCGCTTCCAACGAAATCACCCTAGAACACAAAAAATTTCCTTTCAATGATATCACCCGAGAAAACAAAAAATTCATGTCCAACGAAATCACCCTAGAACACAAAAAATTTCCTTTCAACGAAATCACACTAGAACACAAAAAATTCGCTTCCAACGAAATCACCCCAAAGCACAAAAAATTCCCTTCCAAAGATCTGACTGCAGAGCACAGAAAACAAGCTTCCAACGAAATGTCCCCCTATTTCAAAAATTTGCTTCCATCGAAATGACCCCAGAACACAAAAAATTTGCTTGCAATGAAATATCCTGAGAACACAAATATTAGCTTCCAATCAATCACCCCAGAGCACCAAAAATTCGCTTCCAACGAAATCACCCCAGAACACAAAAAATTCGCTTCCAACGAAATGACTCCAGAGCACAGAAAACACGCTTCCAATGAAATGACACCCTGCTTCAAAAATTTGCTTCCATCAAAAAAACCGGAGAAAACCAAAAATTCATGTCCAACCAAATTACCACAGAACAGAAAAAAATTGCTTCCATCGAAATCACCACAGAACACAAAAATTCGCTTCTAACAAAATCACCCTAGAACACAAAAAATTCCCTTTCAACGAACTCACACCAGAACACAAAAAATTCGCTTCCAACGAAATCAGCCCAAAGCACAAAAAATTCCCTTCCAACGAAATTACTCCAGAGCACAGAAAACGAGCTTCCAAAGAAATGGCCCCTACTTCAAAAATTTGCTTCCATCGAAAAAACCGGAGAACACAAAAAATTCGCTTGCAACGAAATCGTCTGAGAACACAAATATTCGCTTCCAACGAAATGACTCCAGAGCACAGAAAACACGCTTCGAACGAAATGATACCATACTTCAAAAATTTGCTTCCATTGAAATGACCCGAGAACACAAAAAATTCACTTCCAACGAAATTACCCCAGAACACAAAAAATTGCTTCCAACGAAATGACCCCAGAACACAAAAAATTCGCTTCCAACGAAATGACCCCCTATTCAAAAATTTGTTTCCATCGAAATCACCTGAGAACCCAAAAAATTCACTTCCAACGAAATTACCCAAGAATTCAAAAAATTCGCTTCCAACGAAATCACCCTAGAAGAGAAAAATTCCCTGTCAAAGTAATCACCCGAAAACACAAAAAATTCGCTTCCAACGAAATCACCCCAGAGCACAAAAAATTCGCTTCCAACGAAATGACTCCAGAGCACAGAAAACTTGCTTCCTACGAAATGATCCCATACTTCAAAAATTCGCTTCCTTCAAAATCACCCGAGAATACAAAAAATTCGCTTCCAACGAAATTACCCCCTAACACAAAAGTTTCTTTTCCAACGAAATCTCCTGAGAACACAAATATTTGCTTCCAAAGATATCATCCCAGAGCACAAAAAATTCGCTTCGAACGAAATCACCCTAGAACACAAAAATTCCCTTTCAACGAAATCACCCGAGAACACAGAAAATTCGCTTCCAACGAAATCACCCCAGAACACAAAATATTCGCTTGCAACGAAATCTCCTGAGAATACAAATATTCGCTTTCATCGAAATCACCCCAGACCACAAAAATTCGCTTATAATGAAATGACTCCAGAGCACAGAAAACACACATCCAATGAAATGACCCCCTACTTCAAAAATTTGCTTCCATCGAAAAGTCCGGAGAATACAGAAAATTCTCTTCAAACAATATTACCTCAGAACACAAAAAATTCGCTTCCAACGAAATCTCCTGAGAACACAAATATTCGCTTCCAAAGATATCATCCCAGAGCACAAAAAAATTCGCTTCCAAGGAAATCACCGTAGAACAAAAAAAAATTCACTTTCAGCGAAATCACCCGAGAACACAAAAAATTCACGTTCAACGAAATTACCACAGAACAGAAAAAATTTCCTTCCATCGAAATTACCCCAGAACACAAAAAAATTTGCTTCCAATGAAATCATGCTAGAACACAAAAAATTACCTTTCAACGAAATCACCTGAGAACACAAAAAATTCGCTTCCAACTAAATTACCCCAGAAGACAAAAAATTCGCTTCCAAAGAAATCACCCCAGAACACAAAAAATTCACTTCCACCGAAATGACTCCAGAGCACAGAAAACATGCTTCCAACGAAATGATCCCATACTTCAAATATTTGCTTCCATCGAAATCACCTGAGAACAGAAAAAATTTGCTTCCAACGAAACTACCCCAGAACACAAAAAATTCGCTTCCAAGGAAATCACCCTAGCACACAAAAAATTTGCTTCCAACGAAATGACTCCAGAGCACAGAAAACACGCTTCCAACGAAATGACCCCATACTCCAAAAATTTGCTTCCATCGAAAAGACCGGAGAACACAAAAAATTCTCTTCTAACGATATTACCCCAGAAGACAAAAATTCTTTTTCAATGAAATCTCCTGAGAACACAAATATTCGCTTCCAAAGATATCATCCCAGAGCACAAAAACTTTGCTTCCAACGAAATCACCCTAGAACACAAAAATTCCCTTTCAAAGAAATCACCCGAGAACACAAAAAATTAGCTTCCAAAGAAATGACTCCAGAGCACAGAAAACACACCTCCAATGAAATGACCCCCTATTTCAAAAATTTGCTTCCATCGAAAACTCCGGAGAACACAGAAAATTCTCTTCCAACAATATTACCCCAGAACACAAAAAATTCGCTTCCAACGAAATCTCCTGAGAACACAAATATTCGCTTCCAAAGATATCATCCCAGAGCACAAAAAAATTCGCTTCCAAGGAAATCACCCTAGAACAAAAAAAAATTCACTTTCAACGAAATCACCCGAGAACACAAAAAATTCACGTTAAACGAAATTACCACAGAACAGAAAAAATTTCCTTCCATCGAAATTGCCCCAGAACACAAAAAAATTTGCTTCCAACGAAATCATGCTAGAACACAAAAAATTACCTTTCAACGAAATCACCTGAGAACACAAAAAATTCGCTTCCAACGAAATTACCCCAGAAGACAAAAAATTCGCTTCCAACGAAATCACCCCAGAACACAAAAAATTCACTTCCACCGAAATGACTCCAGAGCACAGAAAACATGCTTCCAACGAAATGATCCCATACTTCAAATACTTGCTTCCATCGAAATCACCTGAGAACAGAAAAAAATTGCTTCCAACGAAATTACCCCAGAACACAAAAAATTCGCTTCCAAGAAAATCACCCTAGCACACAAAAAATTTGCTTCCAAAGAAATGACTCCAGAGCACAGAAAACACGCTTCCAACGAAGTGACCCCATACTCCAAAAATTTGCTTCCATCGGAAAGACCGGAGAACACAAAAAATTCTCTTCTAACGATATTACCCCAGAAGACAAAAATTCTTTTTCAACGAAATCTCCTGAGAACACAAATATTCGCTTCCAAAGATATCATCCCAGAGCACAAAAACTTTGCTTCCAACGAAATCACCCTAGAACACAAAAATTCCCTTTCAAAGAAATCACCCGAGAACACAAAAAATTAGCTTCCAAAGAAATGACTCCAGAGCACAGAAAACACGCTTCCAACGAAATCACCTGAGAACACAGAAAAATTGCTTCTATTGAAATCACCACAGAAGACAAAAAATTCGCTTCCAAACAAATCACCCCAGAGCACAAAAAAGTTGCTTCCAACGAAAACACCCTAGAACATAAAAAATTTGCTTTCAACGGAATCACCCGAGAACACAACAAATTCGCTTCCAACGAAATTACCCCAGAACACAAAAAATTCGCTTCCAACGAAATCACCCGAGAACATAAAATACTCGCTTCAAAAAAAAATCACCCGAGAACACAAAAAATTCGCTTCCAACGAAATCACGCCAGAGCACAAAAAATTCGCTTCTAACGAAATGTCTCCAGAGCACAGAAAACACGCTTCCAACGAAATCACCCGAGAACACAGAATATTCGCTTCTATTGAAATCACCACAGAAGACAAAAAATTCGCTTCCAAACAAATCAACCCAGAGCACAAAAAATTCGCTTCCAACGGAATCACCTTAGAACATAAAAAATTTGCTTTCAACGAAATCACCCAAGAACACAACAAATTCTCTTCCAAAGAAATTACCCCAGAACACAAAAAATTCGCTTCCAACGAAATTCCCCCAGAACACAAAAAATTCACTTCCAACGAAATGACTCCAGAGCACAGAAAACACGCTTCCAACGAAATGATCCCATACTTCAAAAATTTGCTTCCATCAAAAAAACCGGAGAAAACAAAAAATTCGCTTCCAACCCAATTGCCCCAGAACACAAAAAATTTGCTTCCAACGAAATGACTCCAGAGCACAGAAAACACGCCTCCAAAGAAATAACTCCCTACTACCAAAATTTGCTTCCATCGAAAAAACCGGAGAACACAAAAAATTCTCTTCCAAGGATATTACCCCAGAAGACAAAAACTTCTTTTCCAACGAAATCTCCTGGGAACACAATTATTTCCATCCAAAGATATCATCCCAGAGCACAAAAAATTCGCTTCCAACTAAATGACCCTAGAACACAGAAATTTCCTTTCAACAAAATCACCCGAGAACACAAAAAATTCGCTTCCAATGAAATCAGCCCAGAGCACAAAATATTCACTTCCAACGAAATGATGCCTGAGCACAGAAAACACGCTTCCAACGAAATGATCCAATACTTCAAAAATTTGGTTGCATCGAAATCAACCAAGAACACAAAAAATTCGCTTGCAACAAAATTACCCCAGAAGACAAAAAATTCTTTTAGAACGAAATCTCATGAGAACACAAATATTCGCTTCCAACGAAATCACCCTAGAACACAAAAAATTCGCTTCCAACGACATTACCCAGAAACCAAAAAATTCGCTTCCCACGAAATGACTCCAGAGCAAAGAAAACACGCTTCCAACGAAATGACTCCAGAGCACAGAAAACACGCTTCCAACGAAATGACCCCCTACTTCAAAAATTTGCTTCCATCGAAAAGACCGGAGAACACAAAAAATTCTCTTCCAACGATATTACCCCAGAAGACAAAAAATTCTTTTCCAACGAAATCTCCTGAGAACACAAATATTCGCTTCCAAATATATCATCCCAGAGCAGAAAAAATTCGCTTCCAAGGAAATCACCCGAGAACACAAAAAATTCGCTTTCAACGAAATGACTCCAGAGCACAGAAAATACGCTTCCAATGAAATGACCCCAGAACACAAAAAATTCCCTTCCAACGAAATCACCCTAGAACATAAAAAAATCTCTTCCATTGAAATCACCACAGAAGACAAAAAATTCGCTTCCAACCAAATCACCCCAGAGCACAAAAAATTCGCTACCAACGAAATCACCCTAGAACATAAAAAATTCGCTTCCAACGAAATACCCCGAGAACACAAAAAATTCGCTTCCAAAGCAACTACACCAGAACACAAGAAATTCGCTTCCAACGAAATCACCCCAAAGCACAAAAAAATTTGCTTCCAACCAAATCACCTGAGAACACAAAAAATTCGCTTCCAAGGAAATCACCCCAGAGCACAAAAAATGCGCTTCCAAAGAAATCACCTTGGAACATAAATTTTCGCTTCCATCGAAATCACCCCAGAACACAAAAAATTCGCTTCCAACGAAATGACTCCAGAGCACAGAAAACACGCTTCCAACGAAATGACCCCAGAACACAAAAAATTTGCTTCCAACAAAATTACTCAGGAACACAAATATTCGCTTCCAATGAAATCACTCCAGAGCACAAAAAAATTCGCTTCCAAAGAAATTACCCCAGAACACAAGAAATTCGCTTCCAACGAAATCACCCAAGAGCACAAACTATTTGCTTCCAACGAAATGACCCCATACTTCAAAAATTTGCTTCCATCGAAATCACCTAAGAACACAAAAAATTCGCTTCCAATGAAATTACCCCAGAACACAAAAATTTCGCTTCCAACGAAATGACTCCATAACACTGAAAAAATGCTTCCAACGAAATCACCCGAGAACACAAAAAATTCGCTTCCAACGAAATTACCCCAGAACACAAAAAATTTGCCTCCAACGAAATCACCCCAAAGCACAAAAAAAATTGCTTCCAACCAAATCACCTAAGGACACAAAAAATTCGCTTCCAAGGAATTCACCCCAGAGCACAAAAAATGCGCTTCCAAAGAAATCACCCTAGAACATAAATTTTCGCTTCCATGGAAATCACCCCAGAAAACAAAAAATTTGCTTGCAATGAAATCTCCTGAGAACAGAAATATTCGCTTCCAAAGAAATCACCCAAACCACAAAAAATTCGCTTCCAACGAAATCACCGCAGAACACAAAAAAATTCGCTTCCAACGAAACGACTACAGAGCACAGAAAACACGCTTCCAACGAAATGACCCCAGAACACAAAAAATTCGCTTCCAACAAAATTACTAAGGAACACACATATTCGCTTCCAATGAAATCACTCCAGAGCACAAAAAAATTCGCTTCCAAAGAAATCACCCCAAAACACAAAAAATTGCTTCCAATGAAATGACTCCAGAGCACAGAAAACACGCTTCCAACGAAATCACCCCGAAACACAAAAAATTTGCTTTCCACTAAATCACCCGAGAACAGAAAAAATTCGCTTCCAACAAAATCAACCGGGAACACAAATATTAGCTTCCAACGAAATCATCCTAAAACACAAAAAATTGGCTTCCAACTAAATGACTCGAGAGCACAGAAAACACGCTTCCAACGAAATGACCCCCTACTTCAAAAATTTGCTTCCATCGAAAAAACCGGAGAACACAAAACATTAGCTTCCAACGAAATTACCCCAAAACAAAAAAAATTCGCTTCCAAAGAAATTACCCCAGAACACCAAAAATTCGCTTCCAAAGAAATCTCCAGAGAACACAAATATTCGCTTCCAAAGAAATCACCCAGAGCACAAAAAATGCGCTTCAAACCAAATCACCCCAGAACACAAAGATTCGCTCCCAACGAAATCAACCCAGAACGCAAAACATTAGCTTCCTACGAAATTACCCCAGAAGAGAAATATTCGCTTCCAAAGAAATTACCCCAGAATACAAAAAATTCGCTTCCAAAAAATCCCCGCAGAGCACAAAAAAATTACTTCCAATGAAATCACCCTAGAATACAAAAAATTCGATTCCAAAAAAATCACCCCAGAACACAAAAAATTTGCTTCCAAAGAAATGACTCCAGAGCAGAGAAATCTCGCTTCCAACAAAATTGCCCAACAACACAAAAAATTCGCTTCCAAAGAAATTACCACAGAACACAAAAATTTGCTTCCAACGAAATCACCACAAACACAAAAAATTCGCTTCCAAAGAAATCACCCCAGAACACAAAAAATTCACTTCCAACGAAAAGACTCCAGAGCACAGAAAAAACGGTTCCAACGAAATGACCCCCTACTTCAAAAATTTGCTTCCACCAAAAAAACCTAAGAACACAAAAAATTCTCTTCCAACCACATCATCCCAGAACCCAAAAAATTTGCTTCCATTGAAATCACCCGAGAACAGAAAAAATTCGCTTCTAACTACATGACCCATACTCCAAAAGTTTGCTTCCATCGAAATCACCTGAGAACATAAAAAATTCGCTTCCAATGAAATTACCCCAGAACACAAAAAATTCGCTACCAACGAAATGACTCCAGAGCACAGAAATCACGCTTTCAACGAAATGACCCCCTACTTAAAAAATATGATTCCGTCGAAAAAACCAGAGAACACAAAAAATTCGCTTCCAAAGAAATTACCCCAGAACACAAAAAATTCGCTTCCAACGAAACGACTCCAGAACACAGAAAACACGCCTCCAATGAAATGACCCCCTACTTGAAAAATTTGCTTCCATCGAAATCACCCAAGAACACAAATAATTCGCTTCCAACAAAATGACTCCAGAGCACAGAAAACACGCTTCCAACGAAATTACCCCAGAATAGAAATAATTTACTTCGAACCAAATCAACTCATGCACAAAAAATTCCCTTCTAACAAAATCACCCGAGAACACAAATATTGGTGTCCAACTAAATTACCCCAGAACAGAAAAAATTTGCTTCCGTCGAAATAACCCCAGAAGACAAAAAATTCGCTTCCAATGAAATCACCCCAGAGCACAAAAAATTCGCTTCCAACAAAATCACCCCAGAGCACAAAAAATTCCCTTCCAACAAAATCACCAGAGAACACAAATATTGGCTACTAACAAAATTACCCCAGAACAGAAAAAATTTGATTCCATGGAAATCACCATAGAAAACAACAAATTTGCTTCCAAAGAAATTACCCCAGAGCACAAGAAATTTGCTTCCAATAAAATCACCACAAAGCACAAAAAATTCGCTTCCATAAATATCACCGTAGAACATAAAAAATTCGCTTCCTTCGAAATCAACCAAGAACAAAAAAATTTGCTTCCAACAAAACCACCCCAGAACACAAAAAATTCTCTTCCAAGGAAATTACCCCAGAATACAAAAAATTCGCTTCCAACGAAATCAACCAAGAAAACAAAAAAATTTGCTTCCATCGAAATCACCCGAGAACAGAAAAAATTCGCTTCAATCGAAATAACCTGAGAACACAGAAAAATTCAATTACAACGAAATTACCCCAGACACAAGAAATTCGCTTCCAACGAAATCACCCCAAAGCACAAAAAATTTGCTGCCAACGAAATGACCCCATACTTCAAAACTTTGTTTCCATCGAAATCACCTGAGAACAAAAAAAAATTCGCTTCCAACGAAATTACCCCAGAACACAAAAAATTCACTTCCTACGAAATTACCCCAGAACACAAGAAAATTGCTTCCAACGAAATCACCCCAGAGCACAAAAACTTCGCTTCCAACGAAATCACCCTAGAACACAAAAAATTTGCTTTCAAGGAAAACACCCAAGAAAACAAAAAATTCGCTTCCAAATAAATCACCCCAGAGCACAAAAAATTCGCTTCCAACGAAATAAATCCAGAGCACACAAAACATGCTTCCAACAAAATGACCCCCTACTTCAAAAATTTCCTTCAATCAAAAAAAAAAAACGGAAAACACAAAAAATTCGCTTCCAACGAAATTATCCCAGAACACAAAAAATTCGCTTACAACCAAATCTCCTGAGAACACAAATATTCGCTTCCAACGAAATCACCCCAGAGAACAGAAAATTCGATTCCAACGAAATCACCCCAGAGAACAAAAAATTTGCTTCCATCGAAATCACCCGAGAACACAAAAAATTCGTTTCCAAAGAAATTACCCCAGAACACAAAAAATTCGCTTCCCATGAAATCACCCCAGAACACAAAAAAATCCCTTCCAAATAAATGACTCCAGGGCACAGAAAAACGCTTCCAATGAAATGACCACCTACTTCAAAAATTTGCTTCTAATGAAATCACCCTAGAACACAAAAAATTCGCTTCCAACAAAATCACTCTAGAACACAAAAAATTCCCTTTCTACAAAATCACCCAAAAACAAAAAAATTCGCGTCCAACGAAATTACCACAGAATAGAGAAAACTTGCTTCCAACCAAATCAACCCAGAGCACAAAAAATTCCCTTCAAACAAAATCACCCGAGAACACAAATATTAGCTTCCAACAAAATTACCCAGGACAGAAAAAATTTGCTTCCAAAGAAATCACCCCAGAGCACAAAAAATTCCTTTCCAACAAAATCACCCGAAAACACAAATATTGGCTTCCAACGAAATGATCCCATACTTCAAAAATTTGCTTCCATCGAAAAACCGGAGAACACAAAAAATGCGCTTCCAACGAAATTACCCCAGAACACAAAAAATTCGCTTGCAAAAAAATCTAATGAGAACACAAATATTCGCTTCCAACAAAATCACCCCAGAACACAAAAAAGTAGCTTCCAACGAAATGACTCCCGAGCACAGAAAACACGCTTCCAAAGAAATGACCCCAGAACACAAAAAATTCGCTGCCAACAAAATCACCCTAGAACACAAAAAATTCTCTTTCAACTAAATGACCTGAGAACACAAAAAATTGGCTTCCAACATAATTACAACAGAATACAAAAAATTCGCTTGAAACTAAATCACCCCATAACACAAAAAATTCGCTTCCAAAGAAATCACCCCATAACACAAAAATTTCGCTTCCAACGAAATGACTCCAGAACACAGAAAACAGGCTTCCAGCAAAATCATCCCAGAACACAAAAAATTCGCTTCCAACAAAATTACCCCAGAACACAAGAAAATTTGTTTCCAAAGAAATTACCCCAGAACACAAAAAAATTCGCTTCCAAAGAAATTACCCCAGAACACAAGAAATTCGCTTCCAAAGAAATCACCCCAGAACAAAAAAATTCGCTTCCAACGAAATTACCCCAGAACACAAAAAATTCGCTTGCAAAGAAATCTAATGAGAACACAAATATTCGCTTCCAACGAAATCACCCCAGAACAAAAAAAATTCGCTTCCAACGAAATGACTCCAGAGCGCAGAAAACATGCTTCCAACGAAATGACCCGAGAACACAAAAAATTTACTTCCAACAAAATTACTCACGAACACGAATATTCGCTTCCAATGAAATCACCCCAGAGCACAAAAAATTCCTTTCCAACAAAATCACCCGAAAACACAAATATTGGCTTCCAACGAAATGATCCCATACTTCAAAAATTTGCTTCCATCGAAAAACCGGAGAACACAAAAAATGCGCTTCCAACGAAATTACCACAGAACACAAAAAATTCGCTTGCAAAAAAATCTAATGGGAACACAAATATTCGCTTTCAATGAAATCACCCCAGAACAAAAAAATTCGCTTCCAACGAAATGACTCCAGAGCGCAGAAAACATGCTTCCAACGAAATGACACGAGAACACAAAAAATTCACTTCCAACAAAATTACTCACGAACACGAATATTCGCTTCCAATGAAATCACTCAAGAGCACAAAAAAATTCGCTTCCAAAGAAATTACCCCAGAACACAAGAATTTCGCTTCCAACAAAATCACCCAAGAGCACAAACTATTTGCTTCCAACGAAATGACCCCATACTTCAAAAATTTGCTTCCATCGAAATCACCTAAGAACACAAAAAATTCGCTTCCAAGGAAATTACCCCAGAACACAAAAAATTCGCTTCCAACGAAATGACCCCAGAGCCCCAAAATTTTGCTTCCAATGAAATGACTCCAGAGCAAAGAAAACACGCTTCCAACGAAATGACCCCCTACTTCAAAAATTTGCTTCCATCGAAAAAACCAGAGAACACAAAAATTCGCTTCCAACAAAATTACTCAGGAACACAAATATTCGCTTCCAATGAAATCACTCCAGAGCACAAAAAATGCGCTTCCAACGAAATCCCCCTAGAACATAAAAAATTTGCTTCCATCGAAATCACCCGAGAACACAAAAAATTCGCTTCCAACGAAATCACACCAGAGCACAAAAAATTCGCTTCCAACGAAATCCCCCTAGAACATAAAAAATTCGCTTCCATCGAAATCACCCAAGAACACAAAAAATTCGCTTCCAACAAAATTACCCCAGAAGACAGGATATTCGCTTCCAATGAAATCACCCCAAAATACAAAAAATCGCTTCCAACGAAATCACCCTAATACAAAAAAATTCGCTTTCAACCAAATCACCCAAGAACACAAAAAATTCGCTTCCAAAGAAATGACTCCAGAGCACAGAAACACGCTTCCAATGAAATGACCCCCTACTTGAAAAATTTGCTTCCATCGAAATCACCAGAGAACACAAAAAATTCGCTTCCAACGAATTACCCCAGAACACAAAAAAATTCGCTTGCAACGAAATCTCCTGAGAAGACAAATATTCGCTTCCACGAAATCACCCCAGAGCACAAAAAATTCGCTTCCAACGAAATCACCCCAAAACAAAAAAATTTGCTTCCAAAGAAATTACCCCAGAACACAAAAATTCGCTTCCAACGAAATCACACCAGAACACAAAAAATCCCTTCCAAAGAAATGACTCCAGAGCACAGAAAACATGCTTCCAATGAAATGACCCCCTACTTCAAAAATTTGCTTCCAACAAAATCACCCCAGAACACAAAAAATTCGCTTCCAAAGAAATCACCTTAGAACACAAAAATTTCGCTTCCAAAGAAATGACTCCATAACACTGAAAAAACGCTTCCAACAAAATCACCCGAGAACACAAAAAATTCGCTTCCAACGAAATTACCCCAGAACACAAGAAATTCGCTTCCAAAGAAATCACCCCAAAGCACAAAAAATTCGCTTCCAACGAAATACCCCGAGAACACAAAAAATTCGCTTCCTACGCAACTACCCCAGAACACAAGAAATTCGCTTCCAACGAAATCACCCCAAAGTACACAAAAAATTTGCTTCCAACCAAATCACCTGAGAACACAAAAAATTCGCTTCCAACGAAATTACCCCAGAACACAAAAAATTCGCTTCCAAGGAAATCACCCCAGAGCACAAAAAATGCGCTACCAAAGAAATCACCCTAGAACATAAATTATCGTTTCCATCGAAATCACCCCAGAAAACAAAAAATTCGCTTGCAACGAAATCTCCTGAGAACACAAATATTCGCTTACAAAGAAATCACCCAGAGCACAAAAAATTCGCTTCCAACAAAATTACCCCAGAACACAAATATTCGCTTGCAAAGAAATCTAATGAGAACACAAATATTCGCTTCCAACGAAATCACCCCAGAACACAAAAAATTCGCTTCCAACGAAATGACTCCAGAGCACAGAAAACACGCTTCCAACGAAATGACCCCAGAACAAAAAAAATTCGCTTCCAATACAATTACTCAGGATCACAAATATTCGCTTCCAATGAAATCACTCCAGAGCACAAAAAAATTCGCTTCCAAAGAAATCACCCCAGAACACAAGAAATTTGCTTCCCAACGAAATCACCCAAGAGCACAAACTATTTGCTTCCAACGAAATGACCCCCTACTTCAAAAATTTGCTTCCATCGAAAAAACCAGAAAACACAAAAATTTCGCTTCCAACAAAATTACTCAGGAACACAAATATTCGCTTCCAATGAAATCACTCCAGAGCACAAAAAATTCGCTTCCAACGAAATTCCCCTAGAACATAAAAAATTTGCTTCCATCGAAAACACCCGAGAACACAAAAAATTCTCTTCCAAGGAAATTACCCAGAACACAAGAAATTCGCTTCCAACGAAATCACGCCAAAGCACAAAAAATTCGCTTCCAACGAAATGACCCCATACTTCAAAAATTTGCTTCCATCAAAATCACCTAAGAACACAAAAAATTTGCTTCCAACGAAATCACCCCAGAACACAAAAAAATTCGCTTCCAACGAAATGACTCCAGAACCCCAAAATTTTGCTTCCAACGAAATGACTCCAGAGCAAAGAAAACACGCTTCCAACGAAATGACCCCCTACTTCAAAAATTTGCTTCCATCGAAAAAACCGGAGCACACAAAAAATTCGCTTCCAACAAAATTACTCAGGAACACAAATATTCGCTTCCAATGAAATCACTCCAGAGCTTCCAACGAAATCCCCCTAGAACATAAAAAATTTGCTTCCATCGAAATCACCCGAGAACACAAAAAATTCGCTTCCAAGAAAATTACCCAGAACACAAGAAATTCTCGGGTGATTTTGATGGAAGCAAATTTTTGAAGTATGGGATCATTTCGTTGGAAGCATGTTTTCTGTGCTTTGGAGTCATTTTGTTGGAAGCGAATATTTTGTGCTCTGTGGTGATTTCGTTGGAAGCGAATTTTTTTGTTTTCGTGTGATTTCTTTGAAAGGGAATTTTTGTGTTCTAGGGTGATTTCGTTGGAAGCGAATTTTTTGAATTCTTGGGTAATTTCGTTGGAAGCGAATTTTTTGTGTTCTCAGGTGATTTCGATGGAAACAAATTTTTGAATAGGGGGTCATTTCGTTGGAAGCTTGTTTTCTGTGCCCTGGATTCATTTCGTTGGAAACGAGTTTTTTGTGCTCTAGGGTGATTTCGTTGGAAGCGAATATTTGTGTTCTCAGGAGATTTCGTTTGAAAAGAAATTTTTGTCTTCTGGGGTAATTTTGTTGGAAGCGAGTTTTTTGTGTTCTTAGGTGATTTCGATGGAAGAAAATTTTTAAAGTAGGGGGTCATTTCGTTGGAAGCGTGTTTTCTGTGCTCTGGAATCATTTCGTTGGAAGCGAATTTTTTGTGCCCTGGGGTGATTTTGTTGGAAGGTAATTTTTTGTGCTCTGGGATGCTATCTTTGGAAGCGAATATTTGTGTTCTCAGGAGATTTCGGTGGAAAAGAATTTTTTGTGTTCTCCGGTTTTATGATAGAAGCAAATTTTTGAAGTAGGGGGTCATTTCGTTGGAAGCATGTTTTCTGTGTTCTGGAGTCATTTATTTGGAAGCGCATTTTTTCTGTTCTCGGGTGATTTCTTTGAAAGGGAATTTTTGTGTTCTAGGGTAATAGGGAATTTTTGTGTTCGATGGAAGCAAATTTTTGAAGTAGGGGGTCATTTCGTTGGAAGCGAATTTTTTGCTCTGGGATGATATCTTTGGAAGCGAATATTTGTGTTCTCAGGAGATTTCGTTGCAAAAGAATTTTTTGTCTTCTTGGGAAATGTCATTGGAAGAGAATTTTTTTGTTCTCTGGTTTTTTCGATTTAATGAAATTTTTGAAGTAGGGGGTCACTTCGTTGCAAGCATGTTTTCTGTGCTTTGGAGTCATTTCGTTGGAAGCGAATTTTGTGTGCTCTGGGGTGATTTCGTAGGAAACGAATATTTGTGTTCTCAGGAGATTTCGTTACAAGCAAATTTTTTTGTGTTCTGGAGTCTTTTCGTGGGAAGCGAATTTTTTGTGCTCTCAGGTGATTTCGTTGGAAGCGAATTTTTTTGTGTCACCGGGTGATTTCTTTGAAAGGGAATTTTTGTGTTCTACGGTGATTTCGTTGGAAGGGAATTTTTGTGTTCTGGGATGATATCTTTGGAAGCGAATATTTGTGTTCTCAGGAGATTTCGTTGGAAAAGAATTTTTTGTCTTCTGGGGTAATATCATTAGAAGAGAATTTTTTGTGTTCTCCGGTTTTACGATAGAAGCAAATTTTTGAAGTAGCGGGTCATTTCGTCGGAAGCATGTTTTCTGTGCTCTGGAATCATTTCGTTGGAAGCGAATTTTTTGCTCTGGGTTTATATCTTTGGAAGCGAAAATTTGGGTTCTGAGATTATTTCGTTCGAAGAGAATTTTTTGTCTTCTGGGGTATTTTCATTGGAAGCGAATTTTTTGTGTTCTTGGGTGATTTCTCTGAAAGCTAATTTTTTGTGTTCTAGCATGATTTCGTTGGAAGCGAATTTTTTGTGTTCTCGGTTGATTTCGATGGATGGAAATTTTTTCTGTTCTGTCGTAATTTCGTTGGAAGAGAATTTTTTGTGTTCTCCTTTTTTTTCGAAGGAAGCAAATTTTTGAAGTAGGGGTCAGTTCGTTGGATGCGTGTTTTCTGTGCTCTTGAGTCATTTCTTTGGAAGCGAATTTTTTGTGCTCTGGGGTGATTTCGTTGGAAGCGAATATTTTGTGTCCTCGGGTGATTTTGTTGAAAGGGAATATTTGTGTTTTAGGGTGATTTCAGTGGAAGCGAATTTTTTGTGCTCTGGGATGATATCTTTGGAAGCAAATATTTGTGTTCTCAGGAGATTTCGTTGGAAAAGTAATATTTGTCTTCGGGGGTAATTTCGTTGGAAGCGAATTTTTTGTGTTCTTGGGTGATTTCGATGGAAGCTAATTTTTGAAGTATGGGAACATTTCATTGGAAGCATGTTTTCTGTGCTCTGGAGTCATTTCGTTGGATGTGAATTTTTTGTTTTCTGGGGTGATTTCGTGGGCAGCGAATTTTTTTCTTCTGGGCAAATTTCGTTGGAAGCGAATTTTTTGTGTTCTCAGGTGATTTCCTTGAAAGCTAATTTTTTGTGTTCTAGTATGTTTTCCTTGGAAGCAAATTTTTGGTGTTCTGGGGTGATTTAATGGAAGGAAATTTTTTCTGTTCTGTGGTAATTTCGTTGAACGGGAATTTTTTGTGTTCTAGGGTGATTTCGTTGGAAGCGAATTTTTTTGTGCTCTAGGATGACTTTTTGGAAGCAAACATTTGTTTTCTCAGGAGATTTCGTTGGAAGAGAATTTTTTGTGTTCTGGGGTAATATTGTTGGAAGCGAATTTTCTGTGTTCTCAGGTGATGTCCTTGAAAGGGAATTTTTGTGTTCTAGGGTGATTTCTTTGGAAGCGAAGTTTTTGTGGGCTGGGATGATATCTTTGGAAGCAAGTATTTGTGTTATCAGGAGATTTTGTTGGAAAAGAATTTTTTCTCTTCTGTTTTAATATCGTTAGAAGAGAATTTTTTGTGTTCTCCGGTCTTTTCGATGGAAGCAAATTTTTGAAGTATGGGGTCATTTCGTTGGAAGCATATTTTCTGTGCTCTGGAGTCATTTCGTTGGAAGCAAATTTTTTGTGTTCTGGGGTGATTTCGATGGAAGCGAATTTTTGTGTTCTCGGGTGATTTCGAAGGAAGCAAATTTTTGAAGTATGGGATCATTTCGTTGGAAGGGAATTTTTTGTATACTGGGGTGATTGCGTTGAAAGGGAATTTTTGTGTTCTAGGGTGATTTCGTTGGAAGCGAATTTTTTGTGCTCTTTGTTGGTATCTTTGGAAGCGAATATTTGTGTTCCCAGGAGATTTCGTTGGAAAAGAAATTTTTGTCTTCGGTGGTAATTTTGTTGGAAGCGAATTTTTTGTGTTCTTGGGTGATTTCGATGGAAGCAAATTTTTTGTGCTCTGGGGTGATTTGTTTGGAAGCGAATTTTTTGTATTCTGTGGTGATTTCAATAGAAGCGAATTTTCAGTGTTCTCGGGTGATTTCCTTGGAAGTGTGTTTTCTGTTCCCTGGAGTCATTTCGTTGGAAGCGAATATTTTGTGTTTTGGGTGATTTCGTTGGAAGCAAATTTTTTGTGTTCTGGGGTAATTGCTTTGGAAGCGAATTTGTTGTGTTCTAGGTGATTTCGTTGAAAGCAAATTTTTTATGTTCTAGGGTGATTCTGTTGGAAGCGAATTTTTTGTGCTCTGGGGTGATTTGTTTGGAAGCGATTTTTTTGTCTTCTGTCGTGATTTCAATAGAAGCGAATTTTCTGTGTTCTTGGATGATTTCTTTGGAAGCGTGTTTTCTGTGCTCTGGAGTCATTTCGTTGGAAGCGAATTTTTTGTACTCTGGGGTGATTTTGTTGGAAGCAAATATTTGTGTTCTCAGGAGATTTCGTTGCAAGCGAATTTTTTGTGTTCTTTGGTGATTACTTTGAAAGGGAATTTTTGTGTTCTGGGGTGATTTCGTTGGAATCGAATTTTTTGTGCTCTGGGATGATATCTTTGGAAGCGAATATTTGTGTTCTCAGGAGATTTCGTTGGAAAAGAATTTTTTGCCTTCTGGGGTAATATCGTTAGAAGAGAATTTTTTGTGTTCTCTGGTCTTTTCGATGGAAGCAAATTTTGAAGTATGGGGTCATTTCGTTGGAAGCGTGTTTTCTGTGCTCTGGAGTCATTTCGTTGGAAGCGAATTTGTTGTGTTCTCGGGTGATTTCGTTGGAAGCAACTTTTATGTGTTCTGGGGTGATTTGTTTGGAAGCGAATTTTTTGTCTTCTGTGGTGATTTCAATAGAAGCGAATTTTCTGTGTTCTTGGGTGATTTCGTTGGAAGCGTGTTTTCTGTGCTCTGGAGTCATTTCGTTGGAAGCGAATTTTTTGTGCTCTGGGATGATATCTTTGGAAGCGAATATTTGTGTTCTCAGGAGATTTCGTTGCAAAAGAATTTTTTGTCTTCTGGGGTAATGTCGTTGGAAGAGAATTTTTTGTGTTCTCCGGTTTTTTCGATGGAAGCAAATTTTGGAAGAAGGGGGTCATTTCGTTGGACGCGTGTTTTCTGTGCTATGGAATCATTTTGTTGGAAGCGAATTTTTTGTGCTCTTGGGTGATTTCGTTGGAAGCGAATATTTGTGTTCTCAGGAGATTTCGTTGCAAGCGAATTTTTTGTGTTTTGTTATTAATTTCGTTCAAAGCGAATTTTTGTGTTCTCCTGTGAATTCGTTGAAAGGGAATTTTTGCGTTCTAGGGTGATTTCTTTTGAAGCGAATTTTTTGTGCTCTGGGATGATTTCGTTGGAAGCGAATTTTTTGTGATCTCGGGTGATTTCTTTGCAAGGGAATTTTTGTGTTCTAGGGTGATTTCGTTGGAAGGGAATTTTTTGTGCTCTGGGATGATATCTTTGGAAGTGAATATTTGTGTTCTCAGGAGATTTCGTGGGAAAAGAATTTTTGTCTTCTGGGGTAATATCGTTGGAAGAGAATTTTTTGAGTTCTCCGGTTTTTTCGATGGAAGCAAATTTTTGAAGTAGGGGGTCATTTCGTTGGAAGCATATTTTCTGTGCTCTGAGGTGATTTCGTTGGAAGCGAATATTTGTTTTTCTCAGGAGATTTTTTTGAAAGGGAATTTTTTTGTTTTAGGGTGATTTCTATGGAATTGAACTTTTTGTACTCTGGGATGATATCTTTGGAAGCGAATATATGTGTTCTCAGGAGATTTCGGTGCTAAAGAGTTTTTTGTGCTCTCCGGTTTTACGATAGAAGCAAATTTTTGAAGTAGGGGGTCATTTCGTTGGAAGCGTGTTTTCTGTGTTCTGGAGTCATTTCGTTGGAAGCGAATTTTTTTTGTTCTCGGGTGTTTTCTTTGAAAGGGAATTTTTTTGTTCTAGGGTGATTTCGTTGGAATCGAATTTTTTGTGCTCTGGGATGATATCTTTGGAAGCGAATATATGTGTTCTCAGGAGATTTCGTTGGAAAAAATTTTTTGTCTTCTAGGGTAATATTGTTGGAAGAGAATTTTTTGTGTTCTCCGTTTTTTTCGATGGAAGCAAATTTTTGAAGTAGGGGTTCATTTCGTTGGAAGCGAATTTTTTTGTGCTCTGGGGTGATTTCGTTGGAAGCGAATATTTGTGTTCTCAGGAGATTTCGTTGCAAGCGAATTTTTTGTCTTCTGGGATGATTTCGTTAGAAGTGAATTTTTTGTGTTCTCGGGTAATTTCCTTGAAAGGGAAATTTTGCGTACTAGGGTGATTTCGTTGGAAGCGAATTTTTTGTGTTATGGGATGATATCTTTGGTAGCGAATATTTGTGTTCTCAGGAGATTTCGTTGCAAGCGATTTTTTTGTGTTCTGGGGTTAATTCGTTGGAAGCGATTTTTTTGTGTTCTCCGATGATTTCCTTGAAAGGGAATTTTTGCATTCTAGGGTGATTTCTTTGGAAGCGATTTTTTGTGCTCTGGGATGATATCTTTGGAAGCAAATATTTGTGTTCTCAGGAGATTTCATGGGAAAAGAATTTTTTGTCTTCTGTTCTCAGGAGATTTCTTGGGAATAGAATTTTTTGTCTTCTCGCTTCTGGGAAGCGAGTTATTTTTGTCTTCTGGGGTAATATCGTTGGAAGAGAATTTTTTGAGTTCTCGGGTGATTTCGATGGAATCAAATTTTTGAAGTATGGGATCATTTCGTTGGAAGCATGTTTTCTGTGCTCTGGAGTCATTTCGTTGGAAGTGAATTTTTTTTGTTCTGAGGTGATTTCGTTGGAAGCGAATTTTTTGTCTTCTGGGGTAATTTCGTTGGAAGCGATTTTTTTTGTGTTCTTGGGTGATTTCGTTGAAAAATGATTTTTTGTGTTCTAGCATGATTTCCTTGGAAGCCAATTTTTTGTGTTCTGGGGTGATTTCGATGGAAGGAAATTTTTTCTGTTCTCTGGTAATTTCGTTGGACGTGAATTTTTTGTGTTCTCAGGAGATTTCTAAGGAAGCAAATTTTTTTGTGGTCTAGGATGATTTTTTGGAAGCAAACATATGTGTTCTCAGGAGATTTCGTTGGAAGAGAATTTTTTGTGTTCTGGGGTAATATTGTTGGAAGAGAATTTTTTGTGTTCTCCGGACTTTTGAATGGAAGCAAATTTTTGAAATAGTGGGTCATTTCGTTGGTAGCGTGTTTTCTGTGCTCTGGAGTCATTTCGTTGCAAGCGATTTTTTTGTGTTCTGGGGTGATTTGTTTGGAAGCGATTTTTTGTCTTCTGTGGTGATTTCAATAGAAGCAAATTTTCTGTGTTCTCGGGTGATTTCGTTGGAAGCGTGTTTTCTGTGCTCTGGAGTCATTTCGTTGGAAGCGAATTTTTTGTGCTCAGGTGTGATTTTGTTGAAAGCGAATATTTGTGTTCTCAAGAGATTTCGTTGCAAGCGAATTTTTTGTGTTCTCAGGTGATTTCCTTGAAAGGGAATTTTTGTGTTCTAGGGTGATTTATTTGGAAGCGAAGTTTTTGTGCGCTGGGATGATATCTTTGGAAGCAAGTATTTGTGTTATCAGGAGATTTCGTTGGAAAAGAATTTTTTGTCTTCTGGGGTAATATCGTTGGAAGAGAATTATTTGTGTTCTCCAGTCTTCTCGATGGAAGCAAATTTGTGAAGTAGGGAGTCATTTCGTTGGAAGCGTGTTTTCTGTGCTCTGTAGTCATTTCGTTGGAAGCAATTTTTTTGTGCTGTGGGGTGATTTTGTTGGAAGCGAATTTTTTGTGTTCTCGGGTGATTTCGTTGGAAGCGAATTTTTTGTCTTCTGGGGTAATTTCGTTGGAAGCAAATTTTTTCTGTTCTCAGGTGATTTCGATGGAAGCAAATATTTGAAGTATGGGATCATTTCGTTGGAAGCATGTTTTCTGTGCTCTGGAGTCATTTCGTTGGAAGTGAATTTTTTGTGTTCTGGGGTGATTTCGTTGGAAGCGAATTTTTTGTCTTCTGGGGTAATTTTGTTGGAAGCGAATTTTTTGTGTTCTCAGGTGATTTCGTTGAAAGGTAATTTTTTGTGTTCTAGCATTATTTTGTTGGAAGCAAATTTTTTTGTGTTCTGGGGTAATTTCGATGGAAGGAAATTTTTTCTGTTTTGTGGTAATTTCGTTGAATGTGAATTTTTTGTGTTCTCGGGTGATTTCGTCAAAAGTGAATTTTTTTTGTTCTAGGGTGATTTCCTTGGAAGCGAATTTTTTTGTGCTCTGGGATGATGTCTTTGGAAGCGAATATTTGTGTTCTCAGGAGATTTCGTTGGAAGCGAATTTTTTGTGTTCTGGGGTAATATTGTTGGAAGAGAATTTTCTGTGTTCTCCGGACTTTTCGATGGAAGCAAATTTTTGAATTAGCGGGTCATTTCATTGGATGTGTGTTTTCTGTGCTCTGGAGTCATTTCGTTGTAAGCGAATTTTTTGTGGTCTGGGGTGATTTCGATGAAAGCGAATATTTGTATTCTCAGGAGATTTCGTTGCAAGCGAATTTTTTGTGTTCTGGGGTGATTTCGTTGGAAGCGAATTTTTTGTGTTCTCGGGTGATTTCGTTGAAAGGGAATTTTTGTGTTCTATGGTGATTTCGTTGGAAGCGAATTTTTTGTGCTCTTGAATGATATCTTTGGAAGCGAATATTTGTGTTCTCAGGAGATTTTGTTGGAAAAGAAACTTTTGTCTTAGGGGGTAATTTCGTTGGAAGCGAATTTTTTGTATTCTCGGGTGATTTTGATGGAAGCAAATTTTTGAAGTATGGGATCATTTCGTTGGAAGCATGTTTTCTGTGCTCTGGAGTCATTTCGTTGGAAGCGAAATTTTGTGCTCTGGGGTGATTTCGTTGGAAGCGAATTTTTTGTGTTTTCGGGTGATTACTTTGACAGGGAATTTTTCTGTTCTAGGGTGATTTCGTTGGAAGCGAATTTTTTGAATTCTTGGGTAATTTCATTGGAAGCGAATTTTTTGGGTTCTCAGGTGATTTCGATGGAAACAAATTTTTGAATAGGGGGTCATTTCGTTGGAAGCGAATTTTTTGTATTCTCGGGTGATTTTGATGGAAGCAACTTTGAAGTATGGATCATTTCGTTGGAAGCATGTTTTCTGTGCCCTGGATTCATTTCGTTGCAGACGAGTTTTTTGTGCTCTAGGGTGATTTCGTTGGAAGCGAATATTTGTGTTCTCAGGAGATTTCGTTGGGAAAGAAATTTTTGTCTTCTGGGGTAATTTCGTTGGAAGTGAATTTTTGTGTTCTTGGGTGATTTCGATGGAAGAAAAATTTTGAAGTATGGGATCATTTCCTTGAAGTCGTGTTTTCTGTGCTCTGGCGTGATTTCGTTAGAAGCGAATTTTTTGTGTTCTCGGGTGATTTCGTTTGAAGCGAGTTTTTTATGTTCAAGGGTGATTTCGTTGCAAGCGAATTTTATGTGTTCTGGGGTAATTTCGTTGGAAGCGAATTTGTTGTGTTTTCGGGTGATTTCGTTGAAAGCATATTTTTTATGTTCTAGGGTGATTTAGTTGTAAGCAAATTTTTTGTCTTCTGTGGTGATTTCAATAGAAGCGAATTTTCTGTGTTCTCGGGTGATTTCGTTGGAAGTGTGTTTTCTGTGCTCTGGAGTCATTTAGTTGGAAGCGAATTTTTTTTACTCTGGGGTGATTTCGTTGGAAGCGAATATTTGTGTTCTCAGGAGATTTCGTTGCACGCGAATTTTTTGTGTTCTGAGGTAGTTTCGTTGGAAGCGAATTTTTGTGTTCTCGTGTGATTTCGTTGAAAGGATATTTTTGCGTTCTAGGGTGATTTCGTTAGAAGCGAATTTTTTGTGCTCTGGGATGATATCTTTGGAAGCGAATTTTTTGTGTTTTCGGGTGATTTCTTTGAAAGGGAATTTTTGTGTTGTAGGGTGATTTCGTCGGAAGGGAATTTTTTGTGCTCTGGGATGATATCTCTGGAAGCGAATATTGGTGTTCTCAAGAGATTTCGTGGGAAAAGAATTTTTGTCTTGTGGGGTAATATCGTTGGAAGAGAATTTTTTGAGTTCTCCTGTTTTTTCGATGGAAGCAAATTTTTAAGTAGGGTGTCATTTCGTTGGAAGCATATTTTCTGTGCTCTGCAGTCATTTCTTTGGAAGCGAATTTTTTGTGCTCTGGCGTGATTTCGTTGAGAACGAATTTTTTGTGATTTACGGTGATTTCGTTGGAAGCGAATTTTCTGTACTCTGGGGTGATTTGGTTGGAAGCGAATATTTTGTCTTCTGTGGTAAATTCGATAGAAGCGAATTTTTTATGTTCTAGGGTGATTTCGTTGGAAGAGAATTTTTTTGTGTTCTCCGGTTTTTTCGATGGAAGCGAATTTTTGAAGTAGGGGGTCATATCGTTGGAAGCGTGTTTTCTGTGCTCTGGAGTCACATCGTTGGAAGCGAATTTTTTGTGCTCTGGGGTGATTTCGTTGGAAGCGAATATTTGTGTTCTCAGGAGATTTCGTTGCAAGCGAATATTTGTGTTCTCGGATGATTTCATTGAAAGTGAATTTTTGTGTTCTAGGGTGATTTCGTTGGAATCGAATTTTTAGTGCTCTGGGATGATATCTTTGGAAGCGAATATTTGTGTTCTCAGGAGATTTCGTTGGAAAAGTATTTTTTGTCTTCTGGGGTAATATCGTTAGAAGAGAATTTTTTGTGTTCTCCGGTCTTTTCGATGGAAGCAAATTTTTGAAGTATGGGGTCATTTCATTGGAAGCGTGTTTTCTATGCTCTGCAGTCATTTCGTTGGAAGCGATTTTTTTGTGTTCTGGGGTGAATTCGTTGGACTCGAATTTTTTGTGTTCTGTGGTAATTTCGTTGGAAGCGAATTTTTTCTGTTCTCAGGGGATTTCGATGGAAGCAAATTTTTAAAGTATGGGATCATTTCATTGGAAGCGTGTTTTCTGTGCTCTGGAGTCATTTCGTTGGAAGCAAATTTTTTGTGCTCTGTGGTGATTTCGTTGGAAGTGAATATTTGTGTTCTCAGGAGATTTCGTTGCAAACGAATTTTTTGTGTTCTTGTGTGATTTCGTTGAAAACTAATTTTTTGTGTTGTAACATGATATCGTTGGAAGCGAATTTTTTGTGTTCTGGGGTGATTTCGAAGGAAAGAATTTTTTTCTGTTCTCTGGTAATTTCGTTGGACGTGAATTTTTTGTGTTCTCAGGAGATTTCGTTGAAAGGGAATTTTTTTGTGCTCTGGGATGATATCTTTGGAAGTGAATATTTGTGTTCTCAGGAGATTTCTTGGGAAAAGAATTTTTGTCTTCTGGGGTAATATCATTGGAAGAGAATTTTTTGAGTTCTCCGGTTTTTTCGATGGAAGCAAATTTTTGAAGTAGGGGGTCATTTTGTTGGAAGCATATTTTCTGTGCTATGGGGTGATTTCGTTGGAAGCGAATTTTTTGTGTTCTCGGGTGATTTCTTTGAAAGGGAATTTTTGTGTTCTAGGGTGATTTCGTTGGAAGGGAATTTTTTGTGCTCTGGGATGATATCTTTGGAAGGGAATATTTGTGTTCTCAGGAGATTTCGGTGGAAAAGATTTTTTTGTGTTCTCCGGTATTACGATAGAAGCAAATTTTTGAAGTAGGGGGTCATTTCGTTGGAAGCGTGTTTTCTGTGTTCTGGATTCATTTCGTTGGAAGTGAATCTTTTTTGTTCTCAGGTGATTTCTTTGAAAAGAAATTTTTGTTTTCTCAGGTGATTTCGTTGGAAGCGAATTTTTTCTGCTCTGGGATGATATCATTGGAAGCGAATATTTGTGTTCTCAGGAGATTTCGTTTAAAGGGAATTTTTGTGTTCTAGGGTGATTTCGTTGGAAGCAAATTTTTTGTGCTCTTGGATGATATCTTTGGAAGCGAATATTTGTATTCTCAGGAGATTTCGTTGCAAAAGAATTTTTTGTCTTCTGGGGTAATGTCGTTGGAAGAGAACTTTTTGTGTTCTCCGGTTTTTTCGATGGAAACAAATTTTTGAAGTAGGGGGTCACTTCGTTGGAAGCGTGTTTTCTGTGCTCTGGAGTCATTTCGCTGGAAGCAAATTTTTTGTGCTCTGGGGTGATTTCGTTGGAAGCGAAATTTTTGTGTTCTCCGGTTTATTCGATGGAAGTAAATTTTTGAAGTAGGGGGTCATTTCGTTCGAATCGTGTTTTCTGTACTCTGGAGTCATTTCGTTGAAACGGAATTTTTTGTGCTCTGGGGTGATTTCGTTGGAAGCGAATTTTTTTGCGTTCTTAGGTGATTTCGTTGAAAGCTAATTTTTTGTGTTCTAGCGTGATTTTGTTGGAAGCGAATTTTTTGTGTTCTCGGGTGATTTCGATGGAAGCAAATTTTTTCTGTTCTGTGGTAATTTCGTTAGAAGCGATTTTTTTTGTGTTTTCGGGTGATTTCTTTGAAAGGGAATTTTTGTGTTCTAGGGTGATTTCGTTGGAAGCAAATTTTTGTGCTCTGGGATGATATCTTTGGAAGCGAATATTTGTGTTCTCAGGAAATTTCGTTGGAAAGAATTTTTTGTTTTCTGGGGTAATATCGTTGGAAGAGAATTTTTTGTGTTCTCCGGTATTTTCGATGGAAGCAAATTTTTGAGGTAGGGGGTCATTTCATTGGAAGCGTGTTTTCTGTGCTCTAGAGTCATTTCGTTGGAAGCGAATTTTTTGTGCTCAGGTGTGATTTTGTTGAAAGCGATTATTTGTGTTCTCAGGAGATTTCGTTGCAAGCGAATTTTTTGTGTTCTGGGGTGATTTCGTTGGAAGCGAAATTTTTCTGTTCTCAGGTGATTTCGTTGAAAGGGAATTTTTGTGTTCTAGGGTGATTTTTTTGGAAGCAAATTTTTTGTACTAGGGAATGATATATTTGGAAGCGAATATTTGTGTTCTCAGGAGATTTCTTTGGAAAAGAATTTTTTGTCTTCTGGGGTATTATCGTTGGAAGAAAATTTTTTGTGATCTCCGGTCTTTTCGAAGGAAGCAAATTTTTGAAGTAGGGGGTCATTTCTTTGGAAGCGTGTTTTCTGTGCTCTGGAGTCATGTCGTTGGAAGCGAATTTTTTGTGCTCTGGGGTGATTTCGTTGGAAGGGAATTTTTTGTGTTCCATGGTGATTTTGTTGGAAACCAATTTTTTGTGTTTTGGGGTAATTACGTTGGAAGTGAATTTTTGGTGTTCTCGCGATATTTCGATGGAAGCAAATTTTTGAAGTAGGAGGTCATTTTGTTGGAATCATGTTTTCTGTGCTCTGGAGTCATTTCGTTGGAAGGGAATTTTTTGCGCTCTGGGGTGATTTTGTTGGAAGGGAATTTTTTGCGCTCTGGGGTGATTTCGTTGGAAGCGAATTTTTTGTGTTCTTCGGTGATTTCATTGAAAGCTAATTTTTTGTGTCTAGCGTGATTTCATTGGAAGCGAATTTTTTGTGTTCTCGGGTGATTTCGATGGAAGCAAATTTTTTCTGTTCTGTGCTAATTTCGTTGCAAGCTAATATTCTCTGTTCTCGGCTGATTTCTTGGAAAGGGAATTTTTGTGTTCTAGGGTGATTTCGTTTGAATCGAATTTTTTGTGCTCTGGGATGATATCTTTGTAAGCGAATTTTTGTGTTCTCAGGAGATTTCTTTGGAAAAGAATTTTTTGTCTTCTGGGGTAATGTACTTGGAAGAGAATTTTTTGTGTTCTCCGGTTTTTTCGATGGAAGCAATTTTATGAAGTAGTGGGATATTTCGTTGGAAGCGTGTTTTCTGTGCTCTGGAGTCATTTCGTTGGAAGCGAATTTTTTGTGCTCTGGGGTGATTTCGTTGGAAGCGAATATTTGTGTTCTCAGGAGATTTCGTTGCAAACGAATTTTTTTTGTTTTTAGGTGATTCCGTTGGAAGCGATTTTATTGTGTTCTCAGGTGATTTCGTTGAAAGGGAATTTTTGTGTTCTAGGGTGATTTTGTTGGAAGCAAATTTTTTGTGCTGTGGGATGATATCTTTGGAAGCGCATATTTGTGTTCTCCGGTTTTTTCGATGGAAGCAAATTTTTGAAGTAGGGGTCATTTCTTCGGAATCGTGTTTTCTGTGCTCTGGAGTCATTTCGTTGGAAGCTAATATTTTGTGCTCTGTGGTGATTCCGTTGGAAGCGAATTTTTTGTGTTCTCAGGTGATTTCGTTTAAAATTAATTTTTTGTGTTCTAGCGTGATTGCGTTGGAAGCGAATTTTTTGTGTTTTGGGGTTATTTCGATGGAAGCAAATTTCTTCTGTTCTGTGGTAATTTCGTTGGACGTGAATTTTTTCTATTCTCGGGTGATTTTTTTGAACAGGAATTTTTTGTGTTCTAGGGTGATTTTGTTGGAAGCGAATTTTTTTGTTCTCTGGGATGATTTCTTTGGAAGCGAATATTTGTGTTCTCAGGAGATTTCGTTGCAAGCGAATTTTTTGTGTTCAGGGGTAATTTCGTTGAGAGAGAATTTTTTGTGTTCTCAGGTGATCTCGATGGAAACAAATTTTTGAAGTAGGGGGTCATTTCTTTGGAAGCATGTTTTCTGCGCTCTGGAGTCATTTCGTTGGAAGCGAATTTTTTGTGCTCTGGGGTGATTTCGTTGGAAGCAAATTTTTTGTGTTGTCGGGTGATTTCGTTGAAAGGGAATTTTTGTGTTCTAGGGTGATTTCGTTGGAAGCAAATTTATTGTGCTCTGGGATGATATCTTTGGAAGCGAATATTTGTGCTCTGGGGTTATTTTGTTGAAAGCGAACATTTGTGTTCTCAGGAGATTTCGTTGCAAGCGAATTTTTTGTGCTCTGGGGTGATTTCGTTGGAAGCAAATTTTTTGTGTTGTCGGGTGATTTCGTTGAAAGGGAATTTTTGTGTTCTAGGGTGATTTCTTTGGAAGCGAATTTTTTGTGCTCTGGGATGATATCTTTGGAAGCGGATATTTGTGTTCTCAGGAGATTTCTTTGGAAAAGAATTTTTTCTTTTGGGGTAATGTCGTTGGAAGAGAATTTTATGTGTTCTCAGGTTTTTTCGATGGAAGCACATTTTTGAAGTAGGGGGTCATTTCGTTGGAAGCGTGTTTTCTGTGCTCTGGAGTCATTTTGTTGGAAGCGAATTTTTTGTGTTCTGGGGTGATTTTGATGGTAGCAAATTTTTGAAGTATGGGGTCATTTCGTTGGAAGCGTGTTTTCTATGCTCTGGAGTCATTTCTTTGGAAGCCAATTTTTTGTGCTCTGGGGTGATTTCGTTGGAAGCGAATTTTTTGTGCTCTGGGATGATATCTTTGGAAGCGAATATTTGTGTTCTCAAGAGATTCCATTGGAAAAAAATTTATTGTCTTCTTGGGTAATATCGTTGGAAGAGAATTTTTTGTGTTCTCTGGTCTTTTCGATGGAAGCAAATTTTTGAAGTAGGGGGTCATTTCGTTGGAAGCGTGTTTTCTGTGCTCTGGAGTCATTTCGTTGGAAGGGAATTTTTTGTGCTCTTTGGTGATTTCGTTGGAAGCGAACTCTTTGTGTTGTCGGGTGATTTCGTTGAAAGGGAATTTTTGTGTTCTAGGGTGATTTTTTTGGAAGCGAATTTTTTGTGCTCTGGGATGATATCTTTGGAAGCGAATATTTGTGTTCTCAGGAGATTTCTTTGGAAAAGAATTTTTTGTCTTCTGCGGTAATATCGTTGGAAGAAAATTTTTTGTGATCTCCGGGCTTTTCGAAGGAAGCAAATTTTTGAAGTAGGGGGTCATATCTTTGGAAGCGTGTTTTCTGTGCTATGGAGTCATTTCATTGGAAGCGCATTTTTTGTGCTCTGTGGTGATTTCGTTTGAAGGAAATTTTTTGTGTTGTCGGGTGATTTCGTTGAAAGGGAATTTTTGTCTTCTAGGGTGATTTCGTTGGAAGCAAATTTATTGTGCTCTGGGATGATATCTTTGGAAGCAAATATTTGTGCTCTGGGGTGATTTCGTTGAAAGCCAATATTTGGGTTCTAAGGAGATATCGTTGCAAGCGAATTTTTTGTGTTCTGGGTTGATTTCCTTGGAAGCAAAATTTTTGTGTTCTCGGGTGATTTCGTTGAAAGGGAATTTTTGTGTTGTAGGGTGATTTTGTTGGAAGCAAATTTTTTGTGCTCTGGGATGACATCTTTGGAAGCAAATATTTGTGTTCTCAGGAGATTTCGTTGGAAAAGAATTTATTGTCTTCTGGGGTAATATCGTTGGAAGAGAATTTTTTGTGTTCTCCGGTCTTTTCGATGGAAGCAAATTTTTGAAGTAGGGGGTCATTTCGTTGGAAGCATGTTTTCTGTGCTATGGAGTCATTTCATTGGAAGCGAATATTTTGTGCTCTGTGGTGATTCTGTTGGAAGCGAATTTTTTGTGATCTCAGGTGTTTTCGTTTAAAATTAATTTTTTGTGTTCTAGCGTGATTGTGTTGGAAGCGAATTTTTTGTGTTTTGGGGTAATTTCGATGGAAGCAAATTTTTTCTGTTCTGTGGTAATTTCGTTGGACGTGAATTTTTTCTGTTCTCGGGTGATTCCGTTGAACGGGAATTTTTTGTGTTCTAGGGTGATTTTGTTGGAAGCGAATTTTTTTTGTGCTCTGGGATGATTTCTCTTGAAGCGAATATTTGTGTTATCAGGAGATTTCATTGGAAGCAAATTTTTTGTGTTCTGGGGTCATTTCATTGGAAGCGTGCTTTCTGTGCTCTGGAGTCATTTCGTTGGAAACGAATTTTTTGTGCTCTGGGGTGATTTCGTTGAAAGTGAATTTTTTGTGTTTTCGGGTGATTTCGTTGAAAGGGAATTTTTGTGTTCTAGGGTAATTTTGTTGGAAACAAATTTTTGTTTCTGGGATAATATCTTTGAAAGCGAATATTTGTGTACTCGGGAGATTTCGTTGGAAAAGAATTTTATTTATTCTGCGGTAATATCGTTGGAATAGAATTTTTTGTATTCACCGTTTTTTTCGATGGAAGCACATTTTTGAAGTAGGGGGTCATTTCGTTGGAAGCGTGTTTTCTTTGCTAAGGAGTCATTTCGTAGGAAGCGAACTTTTTGTGTTCTGGGTGATTTCGTTGAAAGCCAATATTTGTGTTCTCTGCAGATTTCGTTGCAAGCGAATTTTTTGTGTTCTGGGGTGATTTCCTTGGAAGCAAAATTTTTGTGTTCTCGGATGATTTCGTTGAAAGGAAATTTTTGTGTTCTAGGGTGATTTTTTTGGAAGCAAATTTTTGGTACTAGGGAATGATATATTTGGAAGCGAATATTTGTGTTCTCAGGAGATTTCGTTGGAAAAGAATTTTTTGTCTTCTGGGGTAATATCGTTGGAAGAAAATTTTTTTTGATCTCCTGTTTTTTCAATGGAAGCAAATTTTTGAAGTAGGGGGTCTTTTCATTGGAAGCGTGTTTTCTGTGCTCTGGAGTCATTTCGTTGGAAGCGAATTTTTTATGCTCTGGGGTGATTTCGTTCGAAGCGAATGTTTTGTGCTCTGGTGTGATTTGGTTGGAAGCAAATTTTTTGTCTTCTCTGATGATTTCGATGGAAGCGAAGTTTTTATGTTTTAGAGTGTTTTCTTGGAGGCGAATTTTTTGTGTTCAGGGGTCATTTCATTGGAAGCGTGCTTTCTGTGCTCTGGAGTCATATCTTTGGAAGCGAATTTTTGTGCTCTGGGGTGATTTCGTTGAAAGGAAATTTTTTGTGTTCTCGGGGGATTTTGTTGAAAGGGAATTTTTGTGTTCTAGGATGATTTTGTTGGAAGCGATTCTTTTCTACTCTGTGATGATATCTTTGGAAATGAATATTTGTGTTCTCAGGAGATTTTGTTGGAAAAGAATTTTTTTGTCTTCTGGGGTAATATTGTTGGAAGATTTTTTTGTGTTCTCCTGTTTTTTCGATGGAAGCAAATTTTTGAAGTAGGGGTTCATTTCGTTGGAAGCGTGTTTTCTGTGATCTAGAGTCATTTAGTGAATTTTTTGTGCTCTGGGTTGATTTCGTTGGAAGCGAATATATGTGTTCTCAGGAGATTTTGTTGCAAGCGAATTTTTTTGTGATCTGTGATGATATCTTTGGAAGCGAATATTTTAGTTCTCAGGAGATTTCGTTGGAAAAGAATTTTTTGTCTTCTGGGGTAATATCTTTGGAAGAGAGTTTTTTGTGTTCTCCGGTGTTTTCGATGGAAGCAAATTTTTGAAGTAGGGGGTCATTTCGTTGGAAGCGTGTTTTCTGTGCTCTGGAGTCATTTCTATGGAAGCGAATTTTTTGTGTTCTGGGGTGATTTGGTTGGAAGTGAATATATGTGTTCTCAGAAGATTTCGTTGCAAGCGAATTTTTTGTGTTCTGGGGTGATTTCCTTGGAAGCAAAATTTTTGTGTTCTCGGGTGATTTCGTTGAAAGGAAATTTTTGTGTTCTAGGGTGATTTTTTTGGAAGCAAATTTTTTGTACTAGGGAATGATATATTTGGAAGCGAATATTTGTGTTCTCAGGAGATTTCGTTGGAAAAGAATTTTTTGTCTTCTGGGGTAATATCGTTGGAAGAAATTTTTTTGTATTCTCCGGTCTTTTCGAAGGAAGCAAAGTTCTGATGTAGGGGGTCATTTCTTTGGAAGCGTGTTTTCTGTGCTCTGGAGTCATTTCATTGGAAGCGAATTTTTTGTGCTCTGGGGAGATTTCGTTGGAAGCAAATTTTTTGTGCTCTGGGATGAAATCTTTGGAAGGGAATATTTGTGCTCTGGGGTGATTTCGTTGAAAGCCAATATTTGTGTTCTCAAGAGATTTCGTTGCAAGCGAATTTTTTGTGTTCTGGGTTGATTTCCTTGGAAGCAAAATTTTTGTGTTTCGGGTGATTTCGTGGAAAGGGAATTTTTGTTTTCTAGGGTGATTTTGTTGGAAGCAAATTTTTTGTGCTCTGGGATGATATCATTGGAAGCGAATATTTGTGTTCTCAGGAGATTTCGTTGGAAAAGAATTTATTGTCTTCTGGGGTAATATTGTGGGAAGAGAATTTTTTGTGTTCTCCGGTCTTTTCGATGGAAGCAAATTTTTGAAGTAGGGGGTCATTTCGTTGGAAGCATGTTTTCTGTGCTATGGAGTCATTTCATTGGAAGCGAATATTTTGTGCTCTGTGGTGATTCCGTTAGAAGCGAATTTTTTGTGTTCTCAGGTGATTTTGTTTAAAATTAATTTTTTGTGCTCTAGCGTGATTGCGTTGGAAGCGAATTTTTTGTGCTCTGTGGTGATTTCGTTGGAAGCGAATTTTTGTGTTCTCTGGAGATTTCATTGCAAGCGTATTTTTTGTGTTCTGGGTTGATTTTGTTGAAAGCGAATTTTTTGTGTTCTGGGGAGATTTCGTTGGAAGCGAATTTTTCGTGTTCTCGGGGGATTTTCTTGAAAGGGAATTTTTGTGTTCTAGGGTGATTTCGTTGGAAGCGAATTTTTTGCACTCTGGGATGATATCTTTGGAAGCGAATATTTGTGTTTTCTGGAGATTACGTTGGAAAAGAATTTTTTTTTCTTCTGGGGTAATATCGTTGGAAGAGACATTTTTGTGTTCTCCGGTCTTTTCGATGGAAACAAATTTTTGAAGTTAAGGGTCATTTCGTTGGACGCGTGTTTTCTCTGCTCTGGAGTCATTCCGTTTGAAATGAATTTTTTGTGTTCTGCGGTGATTTGGTTGGAATCGAATTTTTTGTGTTCTGGGGTAATTTCGTTGGAAGCGAATTTTTTGTGTTCTGGGGTGATTTCCATGGTAGCAAATTTTTTCTGTTCTGGGGTGATTTCTTTCGAAGTAATTTTTTGTGTTCTTGGGGGATTTCATTTAAAGGGAATTTTTGTGTTCTAAGGTGATTTCGTTGGAAGCGATTTTTTTCTATTCTGTGATGATATCATTGGAAGTGAATATTTTTGTTGTCAGGAGATTTCGTTGGAAAGGAATTTTTTGTCTTCTGGGGTAATATTGTTGCAAGATTTTTTTGTGTTCTCCGGTTTTTTCGATGGTAGCAAATTTTTGAAGTATGGGGTCATTTCGTTGGAAGCGTGTTTTCTGTGATCTAGAGTCATTTTGTGGGAAGTGAATTTTTTGTGTTCTGGGGTGATTTGGTTGGAAGTGAATATATGTGTTCTCAGAAGATTTCGTTGCAAGCGAATTTTTTGTGTTCTGGAGTCCTCTCATTGGAAGCGTGTTTTTTGTGCTTTGGAGTAATTTCATTGGAAGCGAATATTTTGTGCTCTGTCTTGATTCCGTTGAAAGCGATTTTTTTGTGATCTCAGGTGATTTCGATGGAAGCAAATATTTTCTGTTCTGTGGTAATTTCGTTGGACGTGAATTTTTTGTGTTCTCGGGTGATTTCATGAAAGGAAATTTTTTTGTTCTAGGGTGATTTTGTTGGAAGCAAATATTTTGTGCTTTGGGATGATATCTTTGGAAGTGAATATTTGTGTTCTCAGGAGATTTTGTAGGAAAAGAATTTTTTTCTTCAGGGGTAATATCTTTGGAAGAGAATTTTTTGTGTTCTCCTGTTTTTTCAATGGAAGCAAATTTTTGAAGTAGATGGTCTTTTCATTGGAAGCGTGTTTTCTGTGCTCTGGAGTCATTTCGTTGGAAGCGAATTTTTTATGCTCTGGGGTGATTTCGTTCGAAGCGAATTTTGTGCTCTGGTGTGATTTGGTTGGAAGCGAATTTTTTGTGTTCTGGGGTAATTTCTTTGGAAGCGAATTTTTTGTGTTCTAGGGTGATTTCGTTGGAAGCGAATTTTTTCTACTCTGGAATGATATCTTTTGAAGCAAATATTTGTGTTCTCAACGATATTTCGTTTTCCGTGCTCTCGAGTCATTTCGTTGGAAGCAAATTTTTTGTGCTCTGGGGTGATTTCGTTGGAATCGAATATTTGTGTTCTCAGGAGATTACGTTGCATGCGAATTTTTTTGTATTCTGGGGTGATTTCGTTGGAAGCGAATTTTTTTGTTCTCGGGTGATTTCGTTGGAAGGGAATTTTTGTGCTATAGGGTGATTTCGTTGGAAGCGAATTTTTTGTGCTCTGGGATGATATCTTTGGAAGCGAATGTTTGTGTTCTCAGGAGATTTCGTTGGAAAAGAATTTTTGTCTTCTGGGGTAATATCATTGGAAGAGAATTTTTTGTGTTCTCCAGTTTTTTCGATGGAAGCAAATTTTTGAAGTAGGGGGTCATTTCGTTAGAAGTGTGTTTTCTGTGCTCTGGAGTCATTTCGTTGGAAGCGAATTTTTTGTGCTCTGGGGTGATTTCGTTGGAAGCGAATATTGGTCTTCTCAGGAGATTTCGTTGCAAGTGAATTTTTTGTGTTCTGGGGTAATATCGTTGGAAGAGAACTTTTGTGTTCTCCGGTTTTTTCAATGGGAGTAAATTTTTGAAGTAGGTGGTCATTTCGTTGGAAGCATGTTTTCTGTGCTCTGGAGTCTTTTCGTTGGAAGCGAATTTTTTGTGCTCTGGGATGATATCTTGGGAAGCGAATATGTGTTCTCAGAAGATATCGCTGCAAGTGAATTTTTTGCTTTCAGGGGTCATTGGGTTGGAAGCGAATTTTTTGTGTTCTGGGGTAATTTCTTTGGAAGCGAATTTTTTGTATTCTCCGGTTTTTTCGATGGAAGCAAATTTTTGAAGTAGGGGGTCATATCGTTGGAATCGTGTTTTCTGTGCTCTGGTATCATTTCTTTGGAAGGGAATTTTTTTGCGCTATGGGCTGATTTCTTTGGAACTGATTTTTTGGGCTCTGGGATGATTTCTTTGGAAGCGAATATTTGTGTTCTCAGGAGATTTCGTTGGAAGCGAATTTTTTGTGTTCTGTGGTGATTTCGATGGAAGCGAATTTTTTATGTTTTAGGGTGATTTCGTTGGAGGCGAATTTTTTGTGTTCAGGGGTCATTTCATTGGAAGCGTGCTTTCTGTGCTCTGGAGTCATATCTTTGGAAGCGAATTTTTGTGCTCTGGGGTGATTTCGTTGGAAGGAAATTTTTTGTGTTCTCGGGCGATTTTGTTGAAAGGGAATTTTTGTGTTCTAGGGTGATTTTTTTGGAAGCGATTCTTTTCTGCTCTGTGATGATATCTTTGGAAACGAATATTCGTGTTCTCAGGAGATGTTGTTGGAAAAGAATTTTTTGTCTTCTTGTGTAATATTGTTGGAAGATTTTTTTGTGTTCTCCGGTTTTTTGGATGGAAGCAAATTTTTGAAGTAGGGGATCATTTCGTTGGAAGCCTGTTTTCTGTGCTCTAGAGTCATTTTGTTGGAAGCGAATTTTTTTGTGCTCTGGGGTGATTTCGTTGGAAGCGAATATATGTGTTCTCAGGAGATTTCGTTGCAAGCGAATTTTTTGTGTTCTAGGGTGATTTCGTCGGAAGCGATTTTTTGTGCTTTGGGATGATAATTTTGGAAGCAAATATTTGTGCTCTCAGGAGATTTCGTTGGAAAAGAATTTTTTGTCTTCTGGGGTAATATCATTAGAAAAGAATTTTTTTGTGTTTTCCGGTATTTCGATGTAAGCAAATTTTTGAAGTAGGGGGTCATTGCTTTGGAAGCATGTTTTCTGTGCTCTGTAGTCATTTCGTTGGAAGCGAATTTTTTGTGTTCTGGGGTAATTTCGTTGGAAGCGAATTTATTGTGTTCTCGGGTGATTTCGTTGCAAGCAAATTTTTTGTGTTCTGGGGTAACTTCGTTGGAAGCGAATTTTTTGTGTTCTGGGGTGATTTCGATTGTAGGAAATTTTTGAAGTATGGGATCATTTCGTTGGAAGTGTGTTTTCTGTGCGCTGTAGTCATTTCGTTTGAAGCAAATTTTTTGTGTTCTGGGGTGAGTTCGATGGAAGCAAATATTTGTGTTCTCAGAAGATTTCGTTGCTAGCGACTTTTTTGTGGTCTGGGGAAATTGATTTGGAAGCGAATTTTTTGTGTCCTCATGTGATTTCGATGGAAGCAAATTTTTGAAGTATATGGTCATTTCGTTGGAAGCAAATTTTTTCTGCTGTGGGGTGATTTTGTTGGAAGCGAATTTATTGTGCTCTGGGGTGATTTGGTTGGAAGCGAATTTTTTGTCTCTGTGGTGATTTCGATGGAAGCGATTTTTTTATGTTCTAGGGTGATTTCTTTGGAAGGGAATTTTTTGTGTTCTGGGGTCATTTCATTGGAAGTGTGTTTTCTGTGCTCTGGAGTCATTTCGTTGGAAGGGAATTTTTTGTGTTCTCGGGTGATTTCGTTGAAAGCGAATTTTTTATGTTCTAGGCTGATTTCGTTCCAAGCTTATTTTTTGTGCTCTGGGGTGATTTGGTTGGAAGCGAATTTTTTGTCTTCTGTGGTGATTTCGATGGAAGCGAATTTATTATGTTCTAGGGTGATTTCGTTGGAAGCGAATTTTTTCTACTCTGGAATGATATCTTTTGAAGCAAATATTTGTGTTCTCACGATATTTCATTTTCCGTGCTCTCGAGTCATTTCGTTGGAAGCAAATTTTTTGCGCTCTGGGGTGATTTCGTTGGAATCGAATATTTGTGTTCTCAGGAGATTACGTTGCATGCGAATTTTTTGTGTTCTGGGGTGATTTTGTTGGAATCGAATTTTTTGTGTTGTGGGGTAATTTCGTTGGAAGCGAATTTTTTGTGTTCTGGGGTGATCTCGTTAAAAGGGAATTTTTGTGTACTAGGGTGATTTCGTTGGAAGCTTATTTTTTGTGCTCTGGGATGATATCTTGGGAAGTGAATATGTGTTCTCAGAAGATTTCGTTGCAAGCGAATTTTTTGTTTTCCGGGGTCATTGGGTTGGTTGCGAATTTTTTGTGTTCTGGGGTAATTTCTTTTGAAGCGAATTTTTGTATTCTCCGGTTTTTTCGATGGAAGCAAATTTTGGAAATAGGGGGTCATTTCGTTGGAAGCGTGTTTTTTGTGCTCTAGAGTCATTTTGTTGGAAGCGAATTTTTTTGTGCTCTGGGGTGATTTCGTTGGAAGCGAATATATGTGTTCTCAGGAGATTTCGTTGCAAGCGAATTTTTTGTGTTCTAGGGTGATTTCGTCGGAAGCGAATTTTTTGTGCTTTGGGATGATATCTTTGGAAGCAAATATTTGTGCTCTCAGGAGATTTCGTTGGAAAAGAATTTTTTGTCTTCTGGGGTAATATCATTAGAAAAGAATTTTTTTGTGTTTTCCGGTATTTCGATGGAAGCAAATTTTGAAGTAGGGGGTCATTGCTTTGGAAGCATGTTTTCTGTGCTCTGGAGTCATTTCGTTGGAAGCGAATTTTTTGTGTTCTGGGGTAATTTCGTTGGAAGCGAATTTATTGTGTTCTCGGGTGATTTCGTTGCAAGCGAATTTTTTGTGTTCTGGGGTAATTTCGTTGGAAGCGAATTTTTTTTGTTCTCGGATGATTTCTTTGAAAGGGAATTTTTGTGTTCAAGGGTGCTTTCGTTGGAAGCGAATTTTTTGTGCTCTGGGATGATATCTTTGGAAGCGAATATTTTTGTTCTCAGGAGATTTTGTTGGAAAAGAATTTTTTGTCTTCTGGGGTAATCTTGTTGGAAGAGAATTTTTTGTGTTCTCCGGTATTTCGATGGAAGCAAATTTTTAAAATATGGGGTCATTGCCTTGGAAGCGTGTTTTTGTGCTCTGGAGTCATTTCGTTGGAAGCAAATTTTTTGTGTTCTGGGGTAACTTCGTTGGAAGCGAATTTTTTGTGTTCTGGGGTGATTTCGATTGTAGGAAATTTTTGAAGTATGGGATCATTTCGTTGGAAGTGTTATTTCAGTGCTCTGAAGTCATTTCGTTTGAAGCGAATTTTTTGTGTTCTGGGGTGAGTTCGATGGAAGCAAATATTTGTGTTCTCAGAAGATTTCGTTGCTAGCGAATATTTGTGGTCTGGGGAAATTGATTTGGAAGCGAATTTTTTGTGTCCTCATGTGATTTCGATGGAAGCAAATTTTTGAAGTATACGGTCATTTCGTTGGAAGCAAAATTTTTCTGCTGTGGGGTGATTTTGTTGGAAGCGAATTTATTGTGCTCTGGGGTGATATGGTTGGAAGCGAATTTTTTGTCTCTGTGGTGATTTCGATGGAAGCGATTTTTTTATGTTCTAGGGTGATTTCCTTGGAAGGGAATTTTTTGTGTTCTGGGGTCATTTCATTGGAATGTGTTTTCTGTGCTCTGGAGTCATTTCGTTGGAAGGGAATTTTTTGTGCTCTGGTGTGATTTCGTTGGAAGCGAATTTTTTGTGTTCTCGGGTGATTTCGTTGAAAGCGAATTTTTTATGTTCTAGGCTGATTTCGTTCCAAGCTTATTTTTTGTGTTCTGGGGTGATTTGGTTGGAAGCGAATTTTTTGTCTTCTGTGGTGATTTCGATGGAAGCGAATTTTTTATGTTCTAGGGTGATTTCGTTGGAAGCGAATTTTTTCTACTCTGGAATGATATCTTTTGAAGCAAATATTTGTGTTCTCAACGATATTTCGTTTTCCGTGCTCTCGAGTCATTTCGTTGGAAGCAAATTTTTTGTGCTCTGGGGTGATTTCTTTGGAATCGAATATTTGAGTTCTCAGGAGATTACGTTGCATGCGAATTTTTTTGTGTTCTGGGGTGATTTCGTTGGAAGCGAATTTTTTTGTTCTCGGGTGATTTCGTTGGAAGGGAATTTTTGTGCTATAGGGTGATTTCGTTGGAAGCGAATTTTTTGTGCTCTGGGATGATATCTTTGGAAGCGAATGTTTGTGCTCTCAGGAGATTTCGTTGGAAAAGAATTTTTGTCTTCTGGGTAATATCATTGGAAGAGAATTTTTTGTGTTCTCCGGTTTTTTCGATGGAAGCAAATTTTTGAAGTAGGGGGTCATTTCGTTAGAAGTGTGTTTTCTGTGCTCTGGAGTCATTTCGTTGGAAGCGAATTTTTTGTGCTCGGGGGTGATTTTGTTGGAAGCGAATATTGGTCTTCTCAGGAGATTTCGTTGCAAGTGAATTTTTTGTGTTGTGGGGTAATATCGTTGGAAGAGAACTTTTGTGTTCTTCGGTTTTTTCAATGGGAGTAAATTTTTGAAGTAGGTGGTCATTTCGTTGGAAGCATGTTTTCTGTGCTCTGGAGTCTTTTCGTTGGAAGCGAATTTTTTGTGCTCTGGGTTGGTTTCGTTGGAAGCGAATTTTTTGTGTTCTGGGGTGATGTCGTTGAAAGGGAATTTTTTGTGTCTGGGGTGATTTCATTGGAAGCAAATTTTTTGTGCTCCAGGATGTTTTCTTTGGAAGCGAATATTTGTGTTCTCAGGAAATTTCGTTGGAAGCAAATTTTTTGTGTTCTGGGGTAATTTCGTTGGAAGAGAAATTTTTGTGTGCTCAGGATTTTTCGATGGAAGCAAATTTTTAAAGTGGGAGTCATTTCGTTGGAAGCGTGTTTTCTGTGTTTTGGAGTCATTTCGTTGGAAGTAAATTTTTTGTGTTCTGGGGTGATTTCTTTGGAAGCGAATTTTTTGTGTTCTGTGGTAATTTCGTTGGAAGCGAATTTTTTGTGTTATCCGGTGATTTCGTTGAAAGGGAATTTTTTGTGTTCTAGGGTGATTTCTTTGGAATCAAATATTTTGTGTTCTGCTTTGATTTCAATGGAAGCAAATATTTTCTGTTCTGTGGTAATTTCGTTGGGCGTAAACTTTTTGTGTTCTCTGGTGATTTCGTTGAAAGGGAATATTTTGTGTTCCAGGGTGATTTCTCTAAAAGGGAATTTTTGTGTTCTAGGGTGATTTCGTTGGAAGGGAATTTTTTGTGCTCTGGGATGATATCTTTGGAAGCGAATATTTGTGTTCTCAGGAGATTTCATTGTAAAAGAATTTTTTCTCTTCTGGGGTAATATCGTTGGAAGAGAATTTTTTGTGTTCTCCGGTTTCTTCAATGGAAGCAAATATTTGAAGTAGGGGGTCATTTCGTTCGAAACGAATTTTCTGTGCTCTGGAGTCATTTCTTTGGAAGCGAATTTTTTGTTTTCTGAGATGATTTCAACGGAAACAAATTTTTGAAGTATGGTATCTTTTCGTTCGAAGCGTGTTTTCTGTGCTCTGGAGTCATTTCGTTGGAAGCGAATATTTTGTGTTCTGGGGAGATTTCGTTGGAAGCGAATATTTGTGTTCTCAGAAGATTTCGTAGTAAGCGAATTTTTTCTGTTCTCCGGTTTTTTCGATGGAAGTAAATTTTTGAAGTAGGAGGTCATTTTGTTGGAAGCGAATTTTTTGTGTTCTCAGATGATTTCAACGGAAACAAATTTTTGAAGTATGGTATCATTTCGTTCGAAGCGTGTTTTCTGTGCTCTGGAGTCATTCCGTTTAAAAGCGAATTTTTTGTATTCTGGGGTGATTTCGTTGGAAGCGAATTTTTTGTTTTCTCCGGTTTTTTCGATGGAAGCAAATTTTTGAAGCAGGGGGTCATTTCATTGGAAGTGTGTTTTCTGTGCTATGGAGTCATTTCTTTGGAAGCGAATTTTTTGTGTTCTGGGGTGATTTCATGGAAACAAATTTTTTGGGTTCTGGGGTAATTTCGTTGGAAGCGAATTTTTTGTGTTCTGGGGTCATTTCGTTGGAAGCAAATTTTTTGTGTTCTGGGGTAATTTCGTTGGAAGTGAATTTTATGTGTTCTCGGGTCATTTCAATGGAAGCAAATTTTTGAAGTATGGTATCATTTCGTTCGAAGCGTGTTTTCTGTGCTCTGGAGTCATTTCGTTGGAAGCGAATATTTGTGTTCTCAGACGATTTCGTTGCAAGCGAATTTTTTGTGTTCTCCGGTTTTTTCGATGGAAGCAAATTTTTGAAGTAGGGGGTCATTTCGTTGGAAGCCTGTTTTCTGTGCTCTGGAGTAATTTCGTTGGAAAGGAATTTTTTGTGCTTTGGGCTGATTTTGTTGGACGCGAATTTTTTGTGTTCTTGTGTGATTTCGTTGAAAGGGAATTTTTTGTCTTCTAGGGTGATTTTGTTGGAAGCGAATTTTTTGTGCTCTGGGGAGATTTCGTTGGAAGCAAATTTTTTGTGCTCTGGGATGAAATCTTTGGAAGCGAATATTTGTGCTCTGGGGTGATTTCGTTGAAAGCCAATATTTGGGTTCTAAGGAGATTTCGTTGCAAGCGAATTTTTTGTGTTCTGGGTTGATTTCCTTGGAAGCAAAATTTTTGTGTTCTCGGGTGATTTCGTGGAAAGGGAATTTTTGTGTTGTAGGGTGATTTTGTTGGAAGCAAATTTTTTGTGCTCTGGGATGATATCTTTGGAAGCGAATATTTGTGTTCTCAGGAGATTTCGTTGGAAAAGAATTTATTGTCTTCTGGGGTAATATTGTGGGAAGAGAATTTTTTGTGTTCTCCGGTCTTTTCGATGGAAGCAAATTTTTCAAGTAGGGGGTCATTTCGTTGGAAGCATGTTTTCTGTGCTATGGAGTCATTTCATTGGAAGCGAATATTTTGTGCTCTGTGGTGATTCCGTTGGAAGCGAATTTTTTGTGTTCTCAGGTGATTTCGTTTAAAATTAATTTTTTGTGCTCTAGCGTGATTGCGTTGGAAGCGAATTTTTTGTGCTCTGTGGTGATTTCGTTGGAAGCTAATTTTTGTGTTCTCTGGAGATTTCATTGCAAGCGTATTTTTTGTGTTCTGGGTTGATTTTGTTGAAAGCGAATTTTTTGTGTTCTCTGGTGATTTCGTTGAAAGCGAATTTTTTATGTTCTAGTGTGATTTCGTTGGAAGTGAATTGTTTGTGTTCTTGGGTCCTTTCATTGGAAGTGTGTTTTCTGTGCTCTGGAGTCATTTCATTGGAAGTGAATTTTTTGTGCTGTGGTTATTTCGTTGGAAGCGAATTTTTTGTGTTCTCAGGTGATTTCCTTTAAAGCTAATTTTTTGTGTTCTAGCGTGATTTTGTTGGAAGCTAATTTTTTGTGTTCGGGGTAATTTCATTGGAAGCGAATTTTTTGTGTTCCTGGGTGATTTCGTTGAAAGCAAATTTTTTGTTTTCTAGCGTGATTTCGTTGGAAGCGAATTTATTGTATTCTGGGGTGATTTCGATGGAAGCAACTTTTTTCTGTTCTGTGGTAATTTTGTTGTACGTGAATATTTTGTGTTCTCGGCTGATTACGTTGAAAGGGAATTTTTTGTGTTCTAGGGTGATTATGTTGGAAGCGAATTTTTTTGTGCTCTGGATGATTCCTTTGGAAGCGAATATTTGTGTTATCAGGAGATTTCGTTGGAAGCAAATTTTTTGTGTTCTGGTTTAATTTCGTTGGAAGCGAATTTTTTGTGTTCTTCGGTGATTTCGATGCAAGCAAATTTTTGAAATATCGGTCATTTCTTTGGAAGTGTGTTTTCTGTGCTCTGGAGTCATTTCGTTGGAAGCGAATTTTTGGTGCTCCGGGGTGATTTCTTTGGAAGTGAATTTTTTGTGTTCTCGGGGAATTTCGTTGAAAGCGATTTTTTTAAGTTCTAGGGTGATTTCGTTGGAGGCGAATTTTTTGTGTTCTGGGGTCATTTCATTGGAAGCGTGTTTTCTGTGCTCTGGAGTCCCTTTGTAGGAAGCGAATATTTGTCCTCCTGAATTATTTCGTGGAAGCGAATTTTTTTGTGTTCTCAGGTGATTTCGTTGAAAGGGAATTTTTGTGTTCTAGGGTGATTTTGTTGGAAGCAATATTTTCTACTCTGGGATGATATCTTTGAAAGCGAATATTTGTGTTCTCAGGAGATTTCGTTGGAAAAGAATTTTTTGTCTTCTGGGGTAATATTGTTGGAAGAGAATTTTTTGTGTTCTCCGGTTTTTAAGATGCAAGCAAATTTTTGAAGTAGGGGGTCATTTTTTAGGAAGCGTGTTTTATGTGCTCTGGAGTCACTTCATTGGAAGCGAATTTTTTGTGCTCTGGGGTTTTTTCGTTGGGAGCGAATATTTGTGTTCTCAGGAGATTTCGTTGCAAGCGAATTTTTTCTCTTCTGGGGTAATTTCGTTGGAAGTGAATTTTTTGTGTTGTCCGGTTTTGTCGATGGAAGCTAATTTTTGAAGTATGTGGTCATTTCTTTGGAAGCACTTTTTTTGTGTTTTCATGTGATTTTGATAGAAACTAATTTTTGAAGTTGGGGGTCATATCATTTGAAGCGTGTTTTCTGTGCCCTGGAGTCATTTCGTTGGAAACGAATTTTTTGTGCTCTGGGGTGATTTCATTGGAAGCGAATATTTGTGTTCCCAGGAGAATACGTTTGAAAAGAAAATTTTGTTTTCTGGGTCATTTCGTTGGAAGCCCGTTTTCTGTGCTCTGGAGTCATTTCATTGGAAGCCTATTTTTTGTGTTCTGGGGTAATTTCGTTGGAAGCGAATTTTTTGTGTTCTCCGTTTTTTTCGATGGAAGCAAATTATTGAAATAGTGGGTCATTTTGTTAGAATCGTGTTTTCTGTGCTCTGGAGTCATTTCGTTGGAAGCGAATTTTTTGTCTTCTGGGGTGATTTCGTTGGAAGCGAAATTTTTGTGTTCTTGGGTGATTTCAATGGAAGCAAATTTTTGAAATATGGGGTCATTTCTTTGGAAGCGTGTTTTCTGTGCTCTGGAGTAATTTCGTTGGAAGCAAATTTTTTGTGCTCTGGGGTGATTTCGTTGGAAGCGAATTTTTTGTGTCCTTGGGTGATTTCGTTGAAAGGGAATTTTTGTGTTCTAGGGTGATTTCGTTGGAAGCGATATTTCTACTCTGTAATGATACTTTTGGAAGCGAATATTTGTGTTCTCAGGGGATTTCATTGGAAAAGAATTTTTTGTCTTTTGGGGTAATATTGTTGGAAGAGAATTTTTTGTGTTCTCCGTTTTTTCGATGGAAGCAAATTTTTGAAGTAGGGGGTCATTTTGTAGGAAGCGTGTTTTGTGTGCTCTGGAGTCATTTCGTTTGAAGCAAATTTTTGTGTTCTAGGGTGATTTCGTTGGAAGCGATATTTCTACTCTGGGATGATACCTTTGGAAGCGAATATTTGTGTTCTCAGGAGATTTCATTGGAAAAGAATTTTTTGTCTTCTGTGATAATATTGTTGGAAGAGAATTTTTTGTGTTCTCCGGTTTTTTCAATGGAAGCAATTTTTTGAAAGAGTGTCATTTCTTTGGAAGCGTTTTTTCTGTGCTCTGGAGTCATTTCGTTTGTAACGAAATTTTGTGCTCTGGGGTTTTTTCGTTGCAAGCATATATTTGTGTTCTCAGGAGATTTCGTTGCAAGCGAATTTCTTGTGTTCTGAGGTGATTTCGTTGGGAGCGAATTTTTTGTGTTCTAGGATGATTTTTTTGGAAGCGAATTTTTTTTTCTCTGGGATGATTTCTATGGAAGCAAATATTTGTGTTATCAGGAGATTTGGTTGTAAAAGAAATTTTTGTGTTCTGGGGTAATATCGTTGGAAGCGAATTTTTTGTGTTCTCGGGTGATTTCGATTGAAGCAAATTTTTGAAGTATGGGGTCTTTTCGTTGGAAGCGTGTTTTCTGTGCTCTGGAGTCATTTCGTTGGAAGCGAATTTTTTGTGCTCTGGTGTGATTTTGTTGGAAGCGAATTTGTTGTGTTCTGGGTTAATTTCGTTGGAAGCAAATTTTTTGTGCTCTGTGGTGATTTCGGAGGAAGCGAATTTTTTGTGTTCTGGGATAATTTCGTTGGAAGCGAATATTTTGTGTTCTGGGGTGATTTCGTTGAAAGCGAATTTTTTATCTTCTAGGGTGATTTCATTGGAAGTGAATTTTTGTGCTCTGGGGTGATTTGGTTGGAAGCAAATTTTTTGTCTTCCGTGGTGATTTCGATGGAAGCGATTTTTATATGTTCTAGGGTGATTTCGTTGGAAGCAAATTTTTTGTGTTCTGGGATGATATCTTTGGAAGCGAATATTTGTGTTCTCGGGTGATTTTGATGGAAGCAAATTTTTGAAGTATAGGATCATGTTGTTGGAAGCGTGTTTTCTGTGTTCCTTAGTCGTTTCGTTGTAAGCGAATATTTTGTGTTTTTGGGTGATTTCGTTGAAAGGGAATTTTTGTGTTCTAGGGTGATTTCGTTGGAAGCGAATTTTTTCTACTCTGGGATGATATCTTTGGAAGCGAATATTTGTGTTCTCTGGAGATTTCGTTGGAAAAGAATTTTTTGCCTTCTGGGGTAATATCGTTGGAAGAAAATTTTTTGTGTTCTCCGGTTTTTTCGATGGAAGCAAATTTTTGAAGTAGGGGGTCATTTCGTTGGAAGCGTGTTTTCTATGCTCTGGAGTCTTTTTGTTGGAAGCGAATTTTTTGTGCTCTGAGGTGATTTCGTTGAAAGCGAATATTTGTGTTCTCACGAGATTTCGTTGCAAGCGAATTTTTTGTGTTCTCGGGTGATTTCGATGGAAGTAAATTTTTGAAGTATGGGATCATTTCGATGGAAGCGTGTTTTCTGTGCCCTGGAGTCACTTCGTTGGAAGCGAATGTTTTTGTGTTCTGGGTAATATCGTTGGATGCGAATTTTTTGTGTTCTCCGGTTTTTTCGATGGAAGCACATTATTGAAATAGGGGGTCATTTCGTTGGAAGCGTGTTTTCTGTGCTCTGGAGTCATTTCGTTGGAAGCGAATTTTTTGTGTTCTGGGGTGATTTCGTTGGAAGCAAATATATGTGTTCTGAGAAGATTTAGTTGCAAGCGAATTTTTTGTGTTCTGGGGTAATTTCGTTGGAACTAAATTTTTTGTGGTCTGGGGTGATTTCGTTGGAAGCGAATTTTTTGTGCTCTGGGGTGTTTTCGTTGGAAGCGAATTTTTTGTGTTCTCAGGTGATTTCATTGGAAGCGAATATTTGTGTTCTCATGAGATTTCGTTCTAAAAGAATTTTTTGTCTTCTGGGGTAATTTTGTTGCAAGCGAATTTTTTGTGTTCTTGGTTGATTTCGATGGAACCAAATTTTTGAAGTATCGGATCATTTCGTTGGAAGCGTGTTTTCTGTGCTCTGGAGTCATTTCGTTGGAAGCGAATTTTTTGTGTTCTCGGGTGATTTTGTTGAAAGGAAATTTCTGTGTTCTAGGGTAATTTCGTTGGAAGCGAATTTTTTGTGCTCTGGGATGATATCTTTGGAAGCAAATAATTGTGTTCCCAGGAGATTTCGTTTGAAAAGAAGGTTTTGTCTTCTGGGGTAATATCCTTGGAAGAGAATTTTTTGTGTTCTCCGGTTTTTTCGATGGAAGCAAATTTTGGTAGTAGGGGGTTATTTCGTTGGAGGCGTGTTTTCTGTGCTCTGGTGTCATTTCGTTGGAAGCGAATTTTTTGTGCTCTGGGGTGATTTCGTTGGAAGCGAATATTTGTGTACTCAGGAGATTTCGTTGCAAGCGAATTTTTTGTGTTCTGGGGTGATTTCTTTGGAAGCGAATTTTTTGTGTTCTCGGGTGATTTCGATGGAAGCGAATTTTTTCTGCTCTGGGATGATATCTTTGGAAGCGAATATTTGTGTTCTCAGGAGATTTCGTTGGAAAAGAATTTTTTGTCTTCTGGGGTAATCTCGTTGGAAGAGAATTTTTTCGATCTCCGGTTATTTTCAACAGAAGCAAATTTTTGATGTAGTGGTTCATTTTGTTGCAAGCGTGTTTCTGTGCCCTGCAGTCATTTTGTTGGAAGCGAATTTTTGTGCTCTGGAGTCATTTTGTTGGAAGCGAATTTTTTGTGCTCCGGGGTGATTTCGTTGGAAGCGAATTTTTTGTGTTCTTGGGTGATTTCGTTGAAAGGGAATTTTTGTGTTCTAGGGTGATTTCCTTGGAAGTGAATTTTTCGTGCTCTGGGATGATATCTTTGGAAGCGAATATTTGTGTTCTCAGGAGATTTCGTTGGAAAAGAATTTTTTGTCTTCTGGGGTAATCTCGTTGGAAGAGAATTTTTTCGATCTCCGGTTATTTTCAACAGAAGCAAATTTTTGATGTAGGGGTTCATTTTGTTGCAAGCGTGTTTCTGTGCCCTGCAGTCATTTTGTTGGAAGCGAATTTTTGTGCTCTGGAGTCATTTTGTTGGAAGCGAATTTTTGTGCTCTGGAGTCATTTTGTTGGAAGCGAATTTTTTGTGCTCCGGGGTGATTTCGTTGGAAACGAAATTTTTGTTTTCTCGGTAATTTCGTTGGAAGCGAATTTTTTGTGTTCTCCTGTTTTTTCGATAGAAGCAAATTATTGAAATAGGGGGTCATTTTTTTGGAATCGTGTTTTCTGTGCTCTGTAGTCATTTCGTTGGAAGTGAATTTTTTGTGTTCTGGGGTGATTTCATTGGAAGCGAATATATGTGTTCTCAGAAGATTTCGTTGCAAGCAAATTTTTTGTGTTCTGGGTTAATTTCGTTGGAAGCGAATTTTTTGTGCTCTGTGGTGATTTCGGAGGAAGCGAATTTTTTGTGTGCTGGGATAATTTCGTTGGATGCGAATATTTTGTGTTCTGTGGTGATTTCGATGGAAGCGATTTTTATAAGTTCTAGGGTGATTTCGTTCAAAGCGAATTTTTTGTGTTCTAGCATGATTTCGTTGAAAGCTAATTTTTTGTGTTCTAGCGTGATTTCGTTGGAAGCGAATTATTTTGTGTTCTCAGGTGATTTCGATGGAAGCAAATTTTTGAATTATGGGGTCATTTCGTTGGAAGCGATTTTTTTGTGCTTTGCTGTGATTTCGTTGGAAGCGAATTTCTTGTGTTCTGGGGTAATTTTGATGGATGCGAATTTTTTTTTGTGTTCTGGGGTGATTTTGTTGGAAGGGAATTTTTTTGTGCTCTGGGTTAATGTTTTTGGAAGCGGATTTTATGTCCTTTGAAGTCATTTAGTTAGAAGCCAATTTTTCTCTGTTCTGGTGTGATTTCTTTGGAAATGAAGTTTTTGTGATCGGGGTGATATCGTTGGAAGTGAATTTTTTGTGTTCTGGGGTGATTTCTTTGGAAGCGAATTTTTTGTTTTCTGGGGTGATTTCGTTGGAAATGAATTTTTGTGGTCTGGGGTGATTTCGTTGTTAGCGAATTTTTTGTTAATGGGGTGATTTTGTTGGAAGCGTGTTTTCTGTGCTCTGGAGTCATTTCCATGGAAGCAAATTTTTTGTGTTCTGGGTTGATTTCGTTCGAAGCTAATTTTTTGTGTACTGGGGTGATTTCGATTGAAGCGAACTTTTTGTTTTCTGGGTTGATTTTTTTTGGAAGCGAATTTTTGGTGGTCTCGGGTGATTTCGTTGGAAGCGTTTTTCCTGTGCTCTGGAGTCATTTTGATGGAAGTGAATTTTTTGTGTTCTGGGTTGATTTTGTTTGAAGCGAATTTCTTGTGGTCTGGGGTGATTTCTTTGGAAGCAAATTTTTTGAAGTATGGGTTGATTTCGTTGGAAGCGTGTTTTCGGTGTTCTGGAGTCCTTTCGTTGGACGCAAATTTTTTGTGTTCTGGGCTGATTTTGGTGGAAGCGAATTTTTGGTTTTTGGGGTAATTTTGTAGTAAGCGGGTTTTATGACCTTTGGAGTTATTTCGTTAGTAGCGAGTTTTTCTCTGTTCTGGTGTGATTTCGTTGGAAATGAATTTTTGGAGATCTGGGGTGATTTTGTTGGAAACCAATTTTCTGTGCTCTGGGGTGATTTCATTTGAAGCGAATTTTTTTGTGTTCTGTGGTAATTTCGTTGAAAGCATTTTTTTGTGTTTTTGGGTGATTTCGATGGAAGCGAATTTTTTGTGGTCTGGGTTGATTTCAATGGAAGCGAATTTTTTGTGGTCTGGGTTCATTTCCTGGGAAGCGAATTTTTTGTGTTCTCGGGTGATTTCATTGGAAGCGAATTTTTCTGCTCTGGGATGATATCTTTGGAAGCGAATATTTGTGTTCTCAGGAGATTTCGTTGGAAAAGAATTTTTTGTCTTCTGGGGAAATTTCGTTGCAAGCGAATTATTTGTGTTCTCGGATGATTTCGATGGAAGTAAATTTTTGAAGTATGGGATCATTTCGATGGAAGCGTGTTTTCTGTGCCCTGGAGTCACTACATTGGAAGCGAATTTTTTTGTGTTCTGGGTAATATCGTTGGATGCGAATTTTTTGTGTTCTCCGGTTTTTTCGATGGAAGTACATTATTGAAATAGGGGGTCATTTCGTTGGAAGCGTGTTTTCTGTTCTCTGGAGTCATTTCGTTGGAAGCGAAATTTTTGTGTTCTGGGGTGATTTCGTTGGAAGCAAATATATGTGTTCTGAGAAGATTTAGTTGCAAGCGAATTTTTTGTGTTCTGGGGTAATTTCGTTGGAACTAAATTTTTTGTGCTCTGGGGTGATTTCGTTGGAAGCGAATTTTTTGTGCTCTGGGGTGTTTTCGTTGGAAGCGAATTTTTTGTGTTCTCAGGTGATTTCATTGGAAGCGAATATTTGTGTTCTCATGAGATTTCGTTCTAAAAGAATTTTTTGTCTTCTGGGGTAATTTTGTTGCAAGCGAATTTTTTGTGTTCTTGGTTGATTTCGATGGAACCAAATTTTTGAAGTATCGGATCATTTCGTTGGAAGCGTGTTTTCTGTGCTCTGGAGTCATTTCGTTGGAAGCGAATTTTTTGTGTTCTCGGGTGATTTTGTTGAAAGGAAATTTCTGTGTTCTAGGGTAATTTCGTTGGAAGCGAATTTTTTGTGCTCTGGGATGATATCTTTGGAAGCAAATAATTGTGTTCCCAGGAGATTTCGTTGGAAAAGAAGTTTTTGTCTTCTGGGGTAATATCCTTGGAAGAGAATTTTTTGTGTTCTCCGGTTTTTTCGATGGAAGCAAATTTTGGTAGTAGGGGGTTATTTCGTTGGAGGCGTGTTTTCTGTGCTCTGGTGTCATTTCGTTGGAAGCGAATTTTTTGTGCTCTGGGGTGATTTCGTTGGAAGCGAATATTTGTGTACTCAGGAGATTTAATTGCAAGCGAATTTTTTGTGTTCTGGGGTGATTTCTTTGGAAGCGAATTTTTTGTGTTCTCGGGTGATTTCGATGGAAGCGAATTTTTTCTGCTCTGGGATGATATCTTTGGAAGCGAATATTTGTGTTCTCAGGAGATTTCGTTGGAAAAGAATTTTTTGTCTTCTGGGGTAATCTCGTTGGAAGAGAATTTTTTCGATCTCCGGTTATTTTCAACAGAAGCAAATTTTTGATGTAGTGGTTCATTTCGTTGCAAGTGTGTTTTCTGTGCCCTGCAGTCATTTTGTTGGAAGCGAATTTTTGTGCTCTGGGGTGATTTCGTGGGAAGCGAATTTTTTCTGTTCTCTGATGATTGCCTTGAAAGGGAATTTTTGTGTTCTAGGGTGATTTCTTTGGAAGCGACTTTTTGTGCTCTGGGATGATATCTTTGGAAGCGAATATTTGCGTTCTCAGGAGATTTCGACGGAAAAGAATTTTTTGTATTCTGGTTTAATATCGTTGGAATATAATTTTTTGTGTTCTTGGGTTTTTTCAATGGAAGCAAATTTTTGAAGTATGGGGTCATTTCGTTGGAAGTGTGTTTTCTGTGCTCTGGAGTCATTTCGTTGGAAGCGAATTTTTTGTGCTCAGTGTTGCTTTCGTTGGAGGCGAATTTTTTGTGTTCTCGTGTGATATCGTTGGAAGCGAATATTTGTGTTCTCAGGAGATTTCGTTGGAAAAGAATTTTTTTGTCTTCTGGGGTAATGTCATTGCAAGCGAATCATTTGTGTTCTCGGGTGATTTCGATGGAAGCAAATTTTTGAAGTATGGGATCATTCCGTTGGAAGCGTGTTTTCTGTGCTCTGGAGTCATTTCTTTGGAAGCGAATTTTTTGTGTTCTAGGATGATTTTTGTGGAAGCGAATTTTTTTTTCTCTGGGATGATTTCTATGGAAGCAAATATTTGTGTTCTCAGGAGATTTCGTTGGAAAAGAATTTTTTGTCTTCTGGGGTAATGTCATTGCAAGCGAATCATTTGTGTTCTCGGGTGATTTCGATGGAAGCAAATTTTTGAAGTATGGGATCATTCCGTTGGAAGCGTGTTTTCTGTGCCCTGGAGTCATTTCGTTGGAAACGAGTTTTTTGTGCTCTGGGGTGATTTCGTTGGAAGCGAATATTTGTGTTCCCAGGAGAATACGTTGGAAACGAAATTTTTGTTTTCTCGGTAATTTCGTTGGAAGCGAATTTTTTGTGTTCTCCTGTATTTTCGATAGAAGCAAATTATTGAAATAGGGGGTCATTTTTTTGGAATCGTGTTTTCTGTGCTCTGTAGTCATTTCGTTGGAAGCGAATTTTTTGTGTTCTGGGGTGATTTCATTGGAAGCGAATATATGTGTTCTCAGAAGATTTCGTTGCAAGCAAATTTTTTCTGTTCTGTGGTAATTTCTTTGGACTTGAATTTTTGTGTTATCGGGTGATTTCTTTGAAATGGAATTTTTTGTGTTCTAGGGTGATTTCGTTGGAAGTGAATTTTTTGTGCTCTGGGATGATATCTTTGGATGCGAATATTTGTGTTCTTAGGAGATTTCGTTGGAAAAGAATTTTTTGTCTTCTGGGGTAATATCATTGGAAGAATATTTTTTGTGTTCTCCGGTTTTTTCGATGGAAGCAAATTTTTGAAGTAGGGGGTCATTTCGTTGGAAGCGTGTTTTCTGTGCTTTGGAGTCATTTCATTGGAATCGAACTTTTTGTGCTCTGGGATGTTTTCTTTGGAAGCGAATATTTGTGTTCTCAGGAGATTTTGTTGCAAGCGATTTTTTTGTGTTCAGGGGTATTTTCGTCCGAAGTGAATTTTTTGTGTTCTCAGGTGATTTCGATGGAAACAAATTTTTGAAGTATGGTGTCATTTCCTTGGAAGCGTGTTTTCTCTGCCCTGGAGTCATTTCGTTGGAAACGAGTTTTTTGTGCTAGGGGGTGAATTCGTTGTAAGCGAATATTTGTGTTCTCAGGAGATTTCGTTGGAAAAGAAATTTTTGTCTTCTGGGGTAATTTTAATGGAAGCGAATTTTTTGTGTTCTCGGTTGATTTCGATGGAAGCAAATTTTTGAAGTATGGGATCATTTCGTTGGAAACGTGTTTTCTGTGCTCTGGAGTCATTTCGTTGGAAGCGACTTTTTTGTGTTCTGGGGAAATTTCTTTGGAAATGAATTTTTTGTGTTCTAGCGTGATTTCGTTGAAAGCTAATTTTTTGTGTTCTAGCGTGATTTCGTTGGAAGCGAATTTTTTGTGCTCTGGGGTGATTTCGTTGGAAGCGAATATTTGTGTTCTCAGGAGAATACGTTGTAAAAGAAATTTTTGTTTTCTGGGTAATTTCGTTGGAAGTGAATTTTTTGTGTTCTCCGTTTTTTTCGATGGTAGCAAATTATTGAAATAGGGGGTCATTTTTTTGGTATCGTGTTTTCTGTGCTCTGTAGTCATTTCGTTGGAAGCGAATTTTTTGTGTTCTGGGGTGATTTCATTGGAGCGAATATATGTGTTCTCAGAAGATTTCGTTGCAAGCAAATTTTTTCTGTTCTTTGGTAATTTCGTTGGACTTGAATTTTTTGTGTTATCGAGTGATTTCTTTGAAAGGGAATTTTTTGTGTTCTACGGTGATTTCGTTGGAAGTGAATTTTTTGTGCTCTGGGATGATATCTTTGGATGCGAATATTTGTGGTCTCAGGAGATTTCGTTGGAAAAGAAGTTTTTGTCTTCTGGGGTAATATCATTGGAAGAATATTTTTTGTGTTCTCCGGTTTTTTCGATGGAAGCAAATTTTTGAAGTAGGGGGTCATTTCGTTGGAAGCGTGTTTTCTGTGCTTTGAAGTCATTTCATTGGAAGTGAATTTTTTGTGCTCTGGAGTGATTTCGTTGGAAGTGAATATTTGTGTTCTCACGAGATTTCGTTGCAAGCGAATTTTTTGTGTTCTGGGGTGATTTGCATAGTAGCAAATTTTTGAAGTATGGGGTCATTTCTTTGGAAGCGTGTTTTCTATGCCCTGGAGTCATTCCTTTGGAAGCTAATTTTTTGTTGTCTGAGTTGATATTGTTGGAATCGAACTTTTTGTGCTCTGGGATGTTTTCTTTGGAAGCGAATATTTGTGTTCTCAGGAGATTTTGTTGCAAGCGAATTTTTTGTGTTCAGGGGTAATTTCGTCGGAAGCGAATTTTTTGTGTTCTCAGGTGATTTCGATGGAAACAAATTTTTGAAGTATGGTGTCATTTCCTTGGAAGCGTGTTTTCACTGCCCTGGAGTCATTTCGTTGGAAACGAGTTTTTTGTGCTAGGGGGTGAATTCGTTGTAAGCGAATATTTGTGTTCTCAGGAGATTTCGTTGGAAAAGAAATTTTTGTCTTCTGGGGTAATTTCAATGGAAGCGAATTTTTTTTGTTCTCGGGTGATTTGGATGGAAGCAAATTTTTGAAGTATGGGATCATTTCGTTGGAAACGTGTTTTCTGTGCTCTGGAGTCATTTCGTTGGAAGCGACTTTTTTGTGTTCTGGGGAAATTTCTTTGGAAGCGAATTTTTTGTGTTCTAGCGTGATTTCGTTGAACGCTAATTTTTTGTGTTCTAGCGTGATTTCGTTGAAAGCGAATTTTTGTGCTCTGGGGTGATTTTGTTGGAAGCGAATTTTTTGTGTTCTGGGTTAATTTCGTTGGAAGCGAATTTTTTGTGCTCTGTGGTGATTTCGGAGGAAGCGAATTTTTTGTGCTCTGTGGTTATTTCGGAGGAAGCGAATTTTTTGTGTGCTGGGATAATTTCGTTGGATGCGAATATTTTGTGTTCTGTGGTGATTTCGATGGAAGCGATTTTTATATGTTCTAGGGTGATTTCGTTCGAAGCGAATTTTTTGTGTTCTAGCATGATTTCGTTGAAAGCTAATTTTTTGTGTTCTAGCGTGATTTCGTTGGAAGCAAATTTTTTGTGCTCTGGGGTGATTTGGATGGAAGTGAATTTTTTGTCTTCTGTGTTGATTTTGATGGAAGAGATTTTTTTATGTTCTACGGTGATTTCAATGGAAGCGAATTTTTTGTTTTCTGGGGTCATTTCATTGGAAGCTTGTTTTCTGTGCTATGGAGTCATTTCGTTGCAAGCGAATTTTTTGTGCTCTGGGGTGATTTCCTTGGAAGCGAATATTTGTGTTCTCAGGAGATTTCATTGCAAGTAAATTTTTTGTGTTCTGGGTTGATTTCGTTGGAAGCAAATTTTTTGTCTTCTCGGGTGCTTTCGTTCCAAGCAAAATTTTTGTGCTCTGGGATGATATCTTTGAAGCGAATATTTGTGTTCTCAGGAGATTTCGTTGCAAGCGAATTTTTGTTTTCAGGGGTAATTTCGTTGAAAGCAAATTTTTTGTGTTCTCATGTGATTTCGATGGAAACTAATTTTTGAAGTAGGGGGTCATTTCATTGGAAGCATGTTTTCTGTGCCCTGGAGTCATTTCGTTGCAAGCATATTTTTTGGGCTCTGGGGTGATTTCGTTGGAAGCGAATATTTGTGTTCTCAGGAGATTTCGTTGCAAGTAAATTTTTTGTGTTCTCATGTGATTTTGATGGAAACAAATTTTTGCAGTAGGGGGGTCATTTCATTGGAAGCGTGTTTTCTGCTCCCTGGAGTCATTTCGTTGGCAACGAGTTTTTTGTGCTCAGGGGTGATTTTGTTGGAAGCGAATTTTTTGTGTTCTGGGTTAATTTCGTTGGAAGCGAATTTTTTGTGCTCTGTGGTGATTTCGGAGGAAGCGAATTTTTTGTGTTCTGGGATAATTTTGTTGGAAGCGAATATTTTGTGTTCTGGGGTGATTTCGTTGAAAGCGAATTTTTTATGTTCTAGGGTGATTTCATTGGAAGTGAATTTTTTGTGCTCTGGGGTGATTTGGTTGGAAGCAAATTTTTTGTCTTCTGTGGTGATTTCGATGGAAGCGATTTTTTTATGTTCTAGGGTGATTTCGTTGGAAGCGAATTTTTTGTGTTCTGGGATGATATCTTTGGAAGCGAATATTTGTGTTCTCGGGTGACTTCGATGGAAGCAAATTTTTGAAGTGTGGGGTCATTTCGTTGGAAGCGAATTTTTTGTGCTTTGGGGTGATTTCGTTGGAAGCAATTTTTTTTGCTCTGTGGTGATTTCGTTGGAAGGAATTTCTTGTGTTCTGAGGTAATTTTGTTGGAATTGAATTTTTGTGTTCTCGGGTGATTTCGTTGAAAAGGAATTTTTTTCGTGTTATAGTGTGATTTGTTTGGAAGCGAATTTTTTTGTTTGGGGTCATTTCACTGGAAGCTTGTTTTCTGTGTGCTGGAGTCAATTCGTTGCAAGCAAATTTTTTGTGCTCTGGGGTGCTTTTGTTGGAAGCGAATATTTGTGTTCTCTGGAGATTTCGTTGCAAGTAAATTTTTTGTGTTCTCATGTGATTTTGATGGAAACAAATTTTTGAAGTAGGGGGTCATTTCATTGGAAGCGTGTTTTCTGTGCCCTGGAGTCATTTCGTTGGAAACGAGTTTTTTGTGCTCTGGGGTGATTTCGTTGGAAGCGAATATTTGTGTTCTCAGGAGAATACGTTGGAAAAGAAATTTTTGTTTTCTGGGTAATTTCGTTGGAAGCGAATTTTTTGTGTTCTCCGGTTTTTTCGATGGAAGCAAATTATTGAAATAGGGGGTTATTTTGTTGGAATCGTGTTTTCTGTGCTCTGGAGTCATTTCGTTGAAAGCGAATTTTTTGTGTTCTGGGGTGATTTCATTGGAAGCGAATATATGTGTTCTCAGAAGATTTCGTTGCAAGCAAATTTTTTCTGTTCTGTGGTAATTTCGTTGGACTTGAATTTTTTGTGTTCTCGGGTGATTTCTTTGAAAGGGATTTTTTTGTGTTCTAGGGTGATTTCGTTGGATGTGAATTTTTTTGTGCTCTGGGATGATTTCTTTGGATGCGAATATTTGTGTTCTCAGGACATTTCATTGGAAGCAAATTTTTTGTGTTCTGGGGTAATATCATTGGAAGAATATTTTTGGTGTTCTCCGGTTTTTTCGATGGAAGCAAATATTTGAAGTAGGGGGTCATTTCGTTGGAAGCGTGTTTTCTGTGCTTTGGAGTCATTTCATTGGAAGCGAATTTTTTGTGCTCTGGAGTGATTTCGTTGGAAGTGAATATTTGTGTTCTCACGAGATTTCGTTGCAAGCAAATTTTTTGTGTTCTGGGGTGATTTGCATAGTAGCAAATTTTTGAAGTATGGGGTCATTTCTTTGGAAGCGTGTTTTCTATGCCCTGGAGTCATTCCTTTGGAAGCTAATTTTTTGTTGTCTGAGTTGATATTGTTGGAATCGAACTTTTTGTGCTCTGGGATGTTTTCTTTGGAAGCGAATATTTGTGTTCTCAGGAGATTTTGTTGCAAGCGAATTTTTTGTGTTCAGGGGTAATTTCGTCGGAAGCGAATTTTTTGTGTTCTCAGGTGATTTCGATGGAAACAAATTTTTGAAGTATGGTGTCATTTCCTTGGAAGCGTGTTTTCTCTGCCCTGGAGTCATTTCGTTGGAAACGAGTTTTTTGTGCTAGGGGGTGAATTCGTTGTAAGCGAATATTTGTGTTCTCAGGAGATTTCGTTGGAAAAGAAATTTTTGTCTTCGGGGGTAATTTCAATGGAAGCAAATTTTTTGTGTTCTCGGGTGATTTCGATGGAAGCAAATTTTTGAAGTATGGGATCATTTCGTTGGAAACATGTTTTCTGTGCTCTGGAGTCATTTCGTTGGAAGCGACTTTTTTGTGTTCTGGGGAAATTTCTTTGGAAGCGAATTTTTTGTGTTCTAGCGTGATTTCTTTGAAAGCGAATTTTTTGTGCTCTGGGGTGATTTTGTTGGAAGCGAATTTTTTGTGTTCTGGGTTAATTTCGTTGGAAGCGAATTTTTTGTGCTCTGTGGTGATTTCGGAGGAAGCGAATTTTTTGTGTTCTGGGATAATTTTGTTGGAAGCGAATATTTTGTGTTCTGGGGTGATTTCGTTGAAAGCGATTTTTTTATGTTCTAGGGTGATTTCATTGGAAGTGAATTTTTTGTGCTCTGGGGTGATTTGGTTGGAAGCAAATTTTTTGTCTTCTGTGGTGATTTCGATGGAAGTGATTTTTTTATGTTCTAGGGTGATTTCGTTGGAAGCGAATTTTTTGTGTTCTGGGATGATATCTCTGGAAGCGAATATTTGTGTTCTCGGGTGACTTCGATGGAAGCAAATTTTTGAAGTGTGGGGTCATTTCGTTGGAAGCGAATATTTTGTGCTTTGGGGTGATTTCGTTGGAAGCAAATTTTTTTGCTCTGTGGTGATTTCGTTGGAAGGAATTTCTTGTGTTCTGAGGTAATTTTGTTGGAATTGAATTTTTGTGTTCTCGGGTGATTTCGTTGAAAGGGAATTTTTTTCGTGTTATAGTGTGATTTGTTTGGAAGCGAATTTTTTTGTTTGGGGTCATTTCATTGGAAGCTTGTTTTCTGTGCGCTGCAGTCAATTCGTTGCAAGCAAATTTTTTGTGCTGTGGGGTGCTTTCGTTGGAAGCGAATATTTGTGTTCTCAGGAGATTTCGTTCCAAGTAAATTTTTTGTGTTCTGGGGTAACTTCGATGGAAGCGAATTTTTTATGTTCAGGGCTAATTTTGTTGGAATCGAATTTTTTCTGTTCTCGGATTATTTCGGTGGAAGCGAATTTTTTCTGTTCTGGGGTGATTTCGTTGGAAGCAAATTTTTTGTGTTCTCGGGTGATTTCTATGACAGCGAATTTTTTGAAGTATGCGCTGATTTCATTGGAAGCGTGTTTTCTCTGCTATGGAATCATTTCGTTGGAAGCGAATTTTTTGTGTTCTTGGGTATTTCGTTTTAAGCAAATTTTTTGTGCTCTCTGGTGATTTTTTTGAAGCAAATTTTTACTCTTCACGGGTAATTTCGTTGGAAGCTAATTTTTTTGTGTTCTGGTGTGATTACATTGGAAAGAATATTTTGTGCTCTGTGGTGATTATGATAGAAGTGAATTTTTTCTGTTCTGGGGTAATTTTGTTGGAAGCGAAATTTTTGTGCTCTGGGATGATATCTTTGAAGCGAATATTTGTGTTCTCAGGAGATTTCGTTGCAGCGAATTTTTTGTGTTCAGGGGTAATTTCGTTGGCAGCAATTTTTTGTGTTCTCATGTGATTTCGATGGAAACAAATTTTTGAAGTAGGGTGTCATTTCATTGGAAGCGTGTTTTCTGTGCCCTGGAGTCATTTTGTTGGAAAGGAGTTTTTTGTGCTCTGTGGTGATTTCGTTGGAAGCAAATATTTGTGTTCTCAGGAGAATACGCTGCAAAAGAAATTTTTGTTTTCTGGGTAATTTCGTTGGAATCGTGTTTTCTGTGCTCTGGAGTCATTTGGTTGGAAGCGAATTTTTTGTGTTTTGGGGTGATTTCGTTGGAAGCGAATATATGTGTTCTCAGAAGTTTCATTGCAAGCAAATTTTTTCTGTTCTGTGGTAATTTCGTTGGATGTGAATTTTTTGTGTTCTGGGGTGATTTCGTTGAAAGGGAATTTTTTGTGTTCTAGGGTGATTTCGTTGGAAGCGAATTTTTTGTGCTCTGGAATGCTTTCTTTGGAAGCGAATAGTTGTGTTCTCAGGAGATTTCTTTGGAAGCAAATTTTTTGTGTTCCGGTGTGATTTCAAAGCACAGAAAACACGCAAACACAAATATTCTCTTCCAACGAAATTACCCCAGAACACAAAAAATTCGCTTCCAACGAACTCACCCTAGTGCACAAAAATTCGCTTTCAAAGAAATCACCCCAGAAGACAAAAAATTCGGGTCCAAGAAATCACCCAAGAACACAAAAAATTCGCTTCCAACAAAAAGACCCCAAAGACAAAAAATTCCCTTACAAAGAAATCACCCGAGAACACAAAAAATTCGCTTCCAACGAAATCACCCCACAGTACAAAAAATTCGCCTCCAACGAAATGACTCCAGAGCACAGAAAACATGCTTCCAACGTAATTACCCCAGAACACAAAAATTTTGCTTCCAAAAAAATCACCCAGAACAAAAATATGCGCTTCCAAAGAAATCACGCCAGAGCACAAAAAATTTGATTCCAACAAAATAACCCGGGAACAAAAATATTTGCTTCCAACAAAATCACCCCAGAACACAAAAAAATTGGCTTCCAACAAAATCACCCCAGAACAAAAAAAATTCGCTTTCAACAAAATCACCCGAGAACACAAAAGTTTCACTTCCAACGAAATCACCCTAGAACATAAAAAATTCGCTTCCATTGAAATCACCACAGAAGACAAAAAATTTGCTTCCAAAGGAAATCACATCAGAGCACAAAAAATTAGCTTCCAACGAAATCACCCTAGAACACAAAAAATTCCCTTTCAACCAAATCACCCGAGAACACAAAAAATTCATGTCCAACGAAATTACACCAGAATAGAAAAAAATTACTTCCAACCAAATCAACCAAGGGCAAAAAAAATTCCCTTCCAACAAAATCACGCAGGAACACAAATATTGGCTTCCAAGGAAATTACCCCAGAACAGAAAAAATTTGCTTCCATCGAAATCACCCCAGAACACAAAAAATTGCTTCCAATGAAATTAGCCCAGAACACAAAAATTTGCTTCCAACGAAATCACACCAGAACATAAAAAATTCACTTCCAAAGAAATCACCCCAGAACACAAAAATTTTGCTTCCAACGAAATGACTTCAGAGCACAAAAAACACGCATTTAACGAAATCACCCCATTCTTCAAAAAATTCACTTCCAACGAAATTACCCCAGAACAGAAAAAATTTGCTTCCACCGAAATCACCCCAGAGCACAAAAAATTCACTTCCAACGAAATCACCGTAGAGCACAAAAAATTCGCTTTCAACAAAATCACCCTAGAACACAAAAAATTCGTGTCCAACGAAATCAACAGAATAGAAAAAATTTGCCCTAAAGAAATCACACCAGAGCACAAAAAATTCCCTTCCAACAAAATCATCGAGGAACACATATATTGGCTTCCAACGAAATTACCACAGAACAGAAAAAAATTGTTTCCATCGAAATCACCCCAGAACACAAAACAATTGCTTCCAAAGAAATTAGCCCAGAACACAAAAATTCCCTTCCAATGAAATCACACCAGAAAACAAAAATTCACTTCCAAAAAAATCAGACCAGAACACAAAAATTTCGCTTCGAACGAAATGACTCCATAGAACAAAAAAACACGCTTGTAACGGAAATACCCCATTCTTCAAAAAATTCACTTCCAACGAAATTACCCCAGACAGAAAAAAATTTGCTTCCAACGAAATCACCCCAGAACACAAAAAATTCGCTTCCAACGAAATGACCCCAGAGCACAAAAAAATTTGCTTGCAACGAAATCACCCTAGAACATAAAAAATTTGCTTCCATCGAAATCACCGGAAAACACTAAATTGGCTTCCAACGAAATTACCCCAGAACACAAAAATTTGCTTCCAACGAAATCACCCCAGAACACAAAAAATTCGCTTCCAAAGAAATCACCCCAGAACACAAAAATTTCGCCTCCAACGAAATGACTCCTGAACACAGAAAACACGTTTACAACGAAATAACCCGAGATACAAAAAATTCGCTTCCAACGAAATTACCCCAGAAGAGAAAAAATTTGCTTCCAAAGAAATGCGTCCAGAGTACAGAAAACATGCTTCTAACGAAATCACCCCATACTTCAAAATATTCACTTCCAACGAAATTACCCCAGAACAGAAAAAATTTGCTGGTAATGAAATCTCCTGAGAACACAAATATTCGCTTCCAACAAAATCACCCAAGAACAAAAAATATTCTCTTCTAACGTAATTACCCCAGAACACAACTATTCGCTTCCAACGAAATCAACCCAGAGCACAAAAAATTTACTTCCAACAAAATCACCCCAGAGCACAAAAAATTCGCTTTCAACGACATCATCCCAGAACACAAAAAATTCACTTCCAACGAAATTACCCCAGAACAGAAAAAAATCGCTTCTGTCCTAATCACCCCAGAGTACAAAAAAATTCGTTCCCAATGAAATCACACCAGAACACAAAAAATTCGCTTCCAATGAAATCAACCCAGAACACAAAAAATTCGCTTCCTTCGAAATCACCCAAGAACACAAAAAATTGGCTTCCAACGAAATCACCGCAGAGCACAAAAAATTCGCTTCCAACGAAATGACTCCAGAGCAGAGAAAACACGCTTCCAACGAAATGACCCCCTACTTCAAAAATTTGCTTACATCGAAAAAACCGGAGAACACAAAAAATTCTCTTCCAACGATATTACCCAGAATACAAAAAATTCTATTCCAACGAAATCTCCTGAGAACACAAATATTCGCTTCCAAAGATATCTTCCAAGAGCACAAAAAATTTGCTTCCGTCGAAATCACCCTAGACAACAAAAATTCCCTTTCAACGAAATCATCCGAGAACACAAAAAATTTGCTTCCAACGAAATGACTCCAGAGCACAGAAAACACGCTTCCAATGAAATGACCCCCTACTTCAAAAATTTGCTTCCATCGAAAAAACCGGAGAACACAAAAATTCTCTTCCAATGATATTACCCCAAAAGACAAAAAAATTCTTTACAAAGAAATCTCCTGAGAACACAAATATTCGCTTCCAAAGATATCATCCCAGAGCACAAAAAATTTGTTTCCAACGAAATGACTCGAGACAACAGAAAACACGCTTCCAACGAAATGACCCCAAACTTCAAAAATTTGCTTCCATCAAAAAAACCGGAGAACACAAAAAATTCGCTTGCAATGATATCTCCTGAGAACACAAATACTCGCTTCCAACGAAATCACCGCAGAGCACAAAAAATTCGCTTCCAACAAAATGACTCCAGAGTACAGAAAACACGCTTCCAACGAAATGAACCCTACTTCAAAAAATTGCTTCCATGAAAAAACCTGAGAACACGAAAAATTTTCTTCCAACGACATTACCCCAGAATACAAAAAATTCTTTTCCAACGAAATCTCCTGAGAACACAAATATTCGCTTCCATCGAAATCACCCCAGAGCCCAAAAAATTCGCTTCCACCGAAATGATTCCAGAGCACAGAAAACACGCTTCCAACGAATGCCTCCCTACTTCAAAAATTTGCTTCGATCGAAAATACCGGAGAACACCAAAAATTCTCTTCCAACGACATTACCCCAGAAGTCAAAAAATGCTTTTCCAACGAAATCTCCTGAGAACACAAATATTCGCTTCCATTGAAATAACCCCAGAGCACAAAAAAATTCGCTTCCACTGAAATGACTCCAGAGAACAGAAAACATGCTTCCAACGAAATGACCCCCTACTTCAAAAATATGCTTCGATCGAAAAAACCGGAGAACACAAAAAATTCTCTTCCAAGGACATTAACCCAGAAGACCAAAAATTCTTTTCCAACGAAATCTCCTGAGAACAGAAAAATTCGCTTCCAAATATATCCTCCAGAGAACAAAAAGTTCGCTTCCAACGAAATCACCCTAGAACGCAACAATTCCTATTCAAGGAAATCACCCGAGAACACAAAAAATTCGCTTACAACGAAATGACTCCAGAGCACAGAAAACATGCTTCCAACGAAATGACCCCCTGCTTAAAAAATTTACTTCCATCGAAAGGACCGGAGAACACAAAAAATTCTCTTCCAACGATATTACCCCAGAATTCAAAAAATTCTTTTCCAAGGAAATCTCTTGAGAACACAAATATTCGATTCCAAAGATATCATCACAGAGAACAAAAAATTCGCTTCCAACGAAATCACCTTAGAACATAAAAAATTCCCTTTCAACGAAATCACCCGAGAACACAAAAAATTCGCTTCCAACAAATTACCCCAGAACACAAAAAATTTGCGTCCAACGAAATGACTCCAGAGCACAGAAAACACGCTTCCAACGAAATGATCCGATACTTCAAAAATTTGGTTCCATCGAAATCAACCAAGAACACAAAAAATTCGCTTGCAACAAAATTACCCCAGTAGACAAAAAATTCTTTTAGAACGAAATCTCATGAGAACACAAATATTCGCTTCCAACGAAATCACCCTAGAACACAAAAAATTCGCTTCCAACGACATTACCCAGAACCCAAAAAATTCGCTTCCCACGAAATGACTCCAGAGCAAAGAGAACACGCTTCCAACGAAATGACGCCAGAGCACAGAAAACACGCTTCCAACGAAATGACCCCCTACTTCAAAAATTTGCTTCCATGGAAAAGACCAGAGAACACAAAAAATTCTCTTCCAACGATATAACCCCAGAAGACAAAAAATTCTTTTCCAAGGAAATCTCCTGAGAACACAAATATTTGCTTCCAAAGATATCATCCCAGAGCACAAAAAATCGCTTCCAACAAAATCACCCTAGAACACAAAAATTCCCTTTCAACGAAATCACCTGAGAACACAAAAAATTCGCTTCCAACACAATCACCCTCGAACACAAAAATTCCCTTTCAACAAAATCACCCTAGAACACAAAAAATTCGCTTCCAACGAAATTACCCCAGAACACAAAAAATTCGCTTCGAACGAAATGACTCCAGAGCACAGAAAACATGCCTCCAAAGAAATGACCCCCTACTACCAAAATTTGCTTCCATCGAAAAAACCGGAGAACACAAAAAATTCTCTTCCAACGATATTACCCCAGAAGACAAAAACTTCTTTTCCAGCGAAATCTCCTAAGAACACAATTATTAGCTTCCAAATATATCTTCCCAGAGCAGAAAAAATTCACTTCCAACAAAATCACCCGAGAACACAAAAAATTCGCTTTCAATGAAATGACTCCAGAGCACAGAAAATACGCTTCCAATGAAATGACCCCAGAACACAAAAAATTCCCTTCCAATGAAATCACCCTAGAACATAAAAAAATCTCTTCCATCGAAATCACTACAGAAGACAAAAAATTCGCTTCCAACCAAATCACCCCAGAGCACAAAAAATTCGCTTCCAACGAAATCACCCTAGAACATAAAAAATTCGCTTCCAACGAAATCACCCGAGAACACAAAAAATTCGGTTCCAATGAAATTACCCCAGAACACAAAAAATTCACTTGCAACGAAATCTTCTGAGAACACATATATTCGCTTCCAACGAAATCACCCCAGAACACAAAAAATTCGCTTTCAACGAAATGACTCCAGAGCACAGAAAACACGCTTCCAACGAAGTGACCCCCTATTTCAATAATGTGCTTCCATCGATAAAACCGGAGAACACAAAAAAATTTGCTTCCAACGAAATGACTCCAGGGCACAGAAAACACGCTTCCAACGGAATGATCCCATACTTCAAAAATTTGCTTCCATCGAAATCACCCGAGAACACAAATGATTCGCTTGCAATGACATTACCCCAGAAGACAAAAAATTCTTTTCCAACGAAATCTCCTGAGAACACAAATATTCGCTTCCAACGAAATCACCCGAGAACACAAAAAATTCGCTTCCAACGAAAGCAACACTGAGCACAAAAAATTCGCTTCCAACGAAATGACTCCAGAGCACAGAAAACACACTTCCAACGAAATGACCCCATACTTCAAAAATTTGCTTCCACTGAAAAAACCCAAGAACACAAAAAATTATATTCCAACGATATTAAACCAGAATACAAAAAATTCTTTTCCGACGAAATCTCCTGAGAACGCAAATATTCGCTTCCAAAGATATCATCCCAGAGCACAAAAAGTCGCTTCCAAAGAAATCACCCTAGAACACAAAAATTCCCTTTCAAGGAAATCACCAGAGAACACAAAAAATTCGCTTCCAACAAAATCACCCCAGAGCACAAAAATTCGCTTCCAACAAAATGACTGCATGGCACAGAAAACAGGCTTGTAACGAAATGAACCCCTACATCAAAAATTTGCTTCTGTTGAAAATAACCGGAGATCGAAAAAATTCTCTTCCAACGAGATTACCCCAGAAGACAAAAAATTCTTTTCCAACGAAATCTCCTGAGAACACAAATATTCGCTTCCAAAGATATCATCCCAGAGCAGAAAAAATTCGCTTCCAATGAAATCACCGCAGAGCACAAAAAATTCGCTTCCAACAAAATGACTCCAGAGCACAGAAAACACGCTTCCAAAGAAAAGAACCCCTACTACAAAAATTTGCTAACATCGAAAAAAACGGAGAACACAAAAAATTCTCTTCCAACGATATTACCACAGAAGACAAAAACTTCTTTTCCAACGAAATCTCCTGAGAACACAAATATTCGCTTCCAAAGATATGATCCCAGAGCACAAAAAATTGGCTTCCAACGAAATTACCCTAGAACACAGAAATTTCCTTTCAACAAAATCATCCGAGAACACAAAAAATTCGCTTCCAACAAAATGACTCCAGAGCACAGAAAACATGCTTCCAACGAAATGATCCGATACTTCAAAAATTTGGTTCCATCGAAATCAACCAAGAACACAAAAAATTCGCTTGCAACAAAATTACCCCAGAAGACAAAAAATTCTTTTAGAACGAAATCTCATGAGAACACAAATATTCGCTTCCAACGAAATCACCCTAGAACACAAAAAATTCGCTTCCAACGACATTACCCAGAACCCAAAAAATTCGCTTCCCACGAAATGACTCCAGAGCAAAGAGAACACGCTTCCAACGAAATGACGCCAGAGCACAGAAAACACGCTTCCAACGAAATGACCCCCTACTTCAAAAATTTGCTTCCATGGAAAAGACCAGAGAACACAAAAAATTCTCTTCCAACGATATAACCCCAGAAGACAAAAAATTCTTTTCCAAGGAAATCTCCTGAGAACACAAATATTTGCTTCCAAAGATATCATCCCAGAGCACAAAAAATCGCTTCCAACAAAATCACCCTAGAACACAAAAATTCCCTTTCAACGAAATCACCTGAGAACACAAAAAATTCGCTTCCAACACAATCACCCTCGAACACAAAAATTCCCTTTCAACAAAATCACCCTAGAACACAAAAAATTCGCTTCCAACGAAATTACCCCAGAACACAAAAAATTCGCTTCGAACGAAATGACTCCAGAGCACAGAAAACATGCCTCCAAAGAAATGACCCCCTACTACCAAAATTTGCTTCCATCGAAAAAACCGGAGAACACAAAAAATTCTCTTCCAACGATATTACCCCAGAAGACAAAAACTTCTTTTCCAGCGAAATCTCCTAAGAACACAATTATTAGCTTCCAAATATATCTTCCCAGAGCAGAAAAAATTCACTTCCAACAAAATCACCCGAGAACACAAAAAATTCGCTTTCAATGAAATGACTCCAGAGCACAGAAAATACGCTTCCAATGAAATGACCCCAGAACACAAAAAATTCCCTTCCAATGAAATCACCCTAGAACATAAAAAAATCTCTTCCATCGAAATCACTACAGAAGACAAAAAATTCGCTTCCAACCAAATCACCCCAGAGCACAAAAAATTCGCTTCCAACGAAATCACCCTAGAACATAAAAAATTCGCTTCCAACGAAATCACCCGAGAACACAAAAAATTCGGTTCCAATGAAATTACCCCAGAACACAAAAAATTCACTTGCAACGAAATCTTCTGAGAACACATATATTCGCTTCCAACGAAATCACCCCAGAACACAAAAAATTCGCTTTCAACGAAATGACTCCAGAGCACAGAAAACACGCTTCCAACGAAGTGACCCCCTATTTCAATAATGTGCTTCCATCGATAAAACCGGAGAACACAAAAAAATTTGCTTCCAACGAAATGACTCCAGGGCACAGAAAACACGCTTCCAACGGAATGATCCCATACTTCAAAAATTTGCTTCCATCGAAATCACCCGAGAACACAAATGATTCGCTTGCAATGACATTACCCCAGAAGACAAAAAATTCTTTTCCAACGAAATCTCCTGAGAACACAAATATTCGCTTCCAACGAAATCACCCGAGAACACAAAAAATTCGCTTCCAACGAAAGCAACACTGAGCACAAAAAATTCGCTTCCAACGAAATGACTCCAGAGCACAGAAAACACACTTCCAACGAAATGACCCCATACTTCAAAAATTTGCTTCCACTGAAAAAACCCAAGAACACAAAAAATTATATTCCAACGATATTAAACCAGAATACAAAAAATTCTTTTCCGACGAAATCTCCTGAGAACGCAAATATTCGCTTCCAAAGATATCATCCCAGAGCACAAAAAGTCGCTTCCAAAGAAATCACCCTAGAACACAAAAATTCCCTTTCAAGGAAATCACCAGAGAACACAAAAAATTCGCTTCCAACAAAATCACCCCAGAGCACAAAAATTCGCTTCCAACAAAATGACTGCATGGCACAGAAAACAGGCTTGTAACGAAATGAACCCCTACATCAAAAATTTGCTTCTGTTGAAAATAACCGGAGATCGAAAAAATTCTCTTCCAACGAGATTACCCCAGAAGACAAAAAATTCTTTTCCAACGAAATCTCCTGAGAACACAAATATTCGCTTCCAAAGATATCATCCCAGAGCAGAAAAAATTCGCTTCCAATGAAATCACCGCAGAGCACAAAAAATTCGCTTCCAACAAAATGACTCCAGAGCACAGAAAACACGCTTCCAAAGAAAAGAACCCCTACTACAAAAATTTGCTAACATCGAAAAAAACGGAGAACACAAAAAATTCTCTTCCAACGATATTACCACAGAAGACAAAAACTTCTTTTCCAACGAAATCTCCTGAGAACACAAATATTCGCTTCCAAAGATATGATCCCAGAGCACAAAAAATTGGCTTCCAACGAAATTACCCTAGAACACAGAAATTTCCTTTCAACAAAATCATCCGAGAACACAAAAAATTCGCTTCCAACAAAATGACTCCAGAGCACAGAAAACATGCTTCCAACGAAATGATCCGATACTTCAAAAATTTGGTTCCATCGAAATCAACCAAGAACACAAAAAATTCGCTTGCAACAAAATTACCCCAGAAGACAAAAAATTCTTTTAGAACGAAATCTCATGAGAACACAAATATTCACTTCCAATGAAATCACCTGAGAACACAAAAAATTCGCTTCCAACGAAAACACCCCAGAGCACAAAAAATTCCCTTCCAACGAAATCACCCCAGAGCACAAAAAATTTGGTTCCAACGAAATTACCCCAGAACACAAAAAATTCGCTTGCAACGAAATCTTCTCAGAACACATATATTTGCTTCCAACGAAATCACCCCAGAACACAAAAAAATTCGCTTCCAACGAAATGACTCCAGAGCACAGAAAACACGCTTCCAACGAAATGACCCCCTATTTCAATAATGTGCTTCCATCGAAAAAACCGGAGAACACAAAAAATTCGCATCCAACGATATTACCCAGAACACAAAAAAATTCGCTTCCAACGAAGTGACTCCAGGGCACAGAAAACATGCTTCCAACGAAATGATCCCATACTTCAAAAATTTACTTCCATCGAAATCACCCGAGAACACAAATAATTCGCTTGCAACGAAATTTCCCCAGAAGACAAGAAATTCTTTTCCAACGAAATCTCCTGAGAACACAAATATTCGCTTCCAAAGATATCATCCCAGAGCAGAAAAAATTCGCTTCCAATGAAATCACCTGAGAACACAAAAAATTCGCTTCCCAGGAAATCAACCCAGATCACAAAAAATTCGCTTCCATGAAATCAACCCAGACCACAAAAAATTCGCTTCCATCGAAATCACCCAAAAACACAAAAAATTTGCTTCCAACGAAATTACCCCAAAACACAAAAAAATTCGCGTCCAATGAAATCACCCCAGAGCACAGAAATTGGTTTCCAACAAAATCACCCCAGATCTCGAAAAATTCATTTCCAACGAAATCACACCAGAACAGAGAAAAACTCGCTCCTAACGAAATAACTCCAAAGGTCATAAAACCCGCTTACTACCAAATTACCCCAAACACCAAAAATTCGCTTCCACCGAAATCAGCCCAGAACACAAAAAATTTGCGTCCAACGAAAGGACTCCAGAACACAGAAAACACGCTTCCAACGAAATCACCCCATACTTCAAAAAATTTGCTTCCAAAGAAATCACCCCAGAGCACAAAAAATTCGCTTCGAACAAAATCAACCCAGAACACAAAAAATTCTCTTCCATCAAAATGACTCCAGAGCACAGGAAAAACGCTTCCAACGAAATCACCCCTGACCACCAAAAATTCGCTTCCAATAAAATCAACCCAGAAAACAAAAAGTTCGCTTCAATCGAAATCACCCCAGTACACAAAAAATTAGCTTCGAACGAAATCAACCCAGAACACAAAAAATTTGCTTCCATGGAAATGACTCCAGAGCACAGAAAACACGCTTCCAACGAAATCACCCCATACTTCAAAAAATTCGCTAACAACGAAATCACTCCAGACCACAAAAAATTCATTTCCAACGAAATCACCCCAGAAAACAAAAAATTCGCTTCCAAAGAAATCACCCTAGAACACAAAAAATTCGCTTCCAACGAAATCAGCCCAGAGCAGAAGAATTTCGCATCCATCGAAATGACTCCAGAGCACAGAAAACACGCTTCCAACGAAATCACCCCAGACCACCAAAAATTCGCTTCCAAAGAAATCACCCCAGAACACAAAAAATTCGCTTCCAACGATATCACCCCGATCACAAAAACTTCATTTCCAACGAAATCAACCCAGATCACAAGAAATTTGCTTCCATCGAAATCACCCGAGAACACAGAAAATTCGCTTCCAACGAAATCACCCCAGATCACAAAAACATCATTTCCAAAGAAATCACACCAGAACAGAAAAAAATTGGCTTCTAACTAAATGACTTCAAAGGACATAAAACCCGCTTCCAAAGACATTAACCCAGAGCACAAAAAAATTCCCTTCCAACAAAATCACCAGAGAACAAAAATATTGTCTTCCAAAGAAATTACTCCAGAACAGAAAAAATTTGCTTCCAACAAAATCACCTCAGAGCACAAAAAATTCCCTTCCAACAAAATCACCCAAGAACACAAATAATGGCTTGCCAAGAAAGACCCCAGAACGGAAAAAAATTTGCTTCCATCGAAATCACCCCAGAACACAAAAAATTCGCTTCCAACGAAATCACCCTAGAACACAAAAAATTTGCTTCCAACGAAATTACCCCAGAACACAAAAAATTCGCTTGCACCGAAATCTCGTGAGAACACAAATATTCGCTTCCAAAGAAATCAACACAGAACACAAAATATTCGCTTCCATCAAAATCACCCCAGAACACAAAAAAAATTCGCATCCAACAAAATTACCCCAGAACACAAGAAAGTCGCTTCCAACAAAATCACAGCAAAGCACAAAAAAATCGCTTCCAACGAAATGTCCCCATAATTCAAAAATTTGCTTCCATCGAAATCACCTGAGAACACAAAATAATTCGCTTCCAACGAAACTACCCCAGAACACAAAAATTTCGCATCCATTGAAATGACTCCAGAGCACAGAAAATACGCTTCCAACGAAATCACCCCCTACTTCAAAAATTTGCTTCCATTGAAAAAACCGGAGAACACAAAAAATTCTCTTCCAACGATATTACCCCAGAAGACAAAAAATTCTTTTCAAAGGAAATCTCCTGAGAACACAAATATTCGCTTCCAACGAAATCACCCCAGAGCACAAAAAATTCGCTGCAATCAAAATCACCCTAGAACACAAAAAATTCACTTTCAACGAAATCACCCGAGAACACAAAAAATTTGTTTCCAACCTAATTACCCCAGAACTAAAAAAATTTGCTTCCTCCAAAATCACCTGGGAACACAAATAATTTGCGTCCAAAGAAATTCCCCCAGAATAGAAAAAAATTACTTCCAACCAAATCAACCCTGAGCAGAAAAATTCCCTTCCAACAAAATCACCCGAGAACACAAATAATGGCTTCCAAGGAAATAACCCCAGAACAGAAAAAATTTGCTTCCAAAGAAATCACCCCAGAGCACAAAAAATTCCCTTCCAACGAAATCACCTTAGAACACAAAAAATTTGCTTTCAACGAAATTACCCCAGAACAGAAAAAATTTGCTTCCAACAAAATCACCCCAGACCACAAAAAATCCCTTCATTGAAATTAAATCAGAACACAATATATTCGCTTCGAACGAAATCAACCCAGAACACAAAATATTCACTTCCATCGAAATGATTCCAGAGCACAGAAAACACGCTTCCAACGAAATCACCCCATACTTCAAAAAATTCACTAACACGAAATCACCCCAATCCACGAAAAAATTCGTTTCCAATGAAATTACCCCAGAACACAAAAAATTCACTTCCAACGAAATTTTCCCAGATAACAAAAAATTCGCTTCCAACTTAATCAACCCAGAACACAAAAAATTCTCTTCCATCGAAATCACCCGAGAACACAAAAAATTCGTTTCCAACAAAATCACCCCAGAACACAAAAAATCTCTTCTTTGAAATTACACCAGATCATAAAAATTTGCTTTGAACAAAATCAACCCAGAACACAAAAAATTTACTTCCAACGAAATCACCCCCGAATACAAAAAATTAGCTTCCAAAGGAATTACCCCAGAACACAAAAAATTCGCTTCCCAGGAAATCAAGCCAGACCACAAAAAATTCGCTTCCATTGAAATCAACCCAGACCCCAAAAAATTCGCTTCCATCGAAATCACCCAAAAACACAAAAAAATTGCTTCCAACGAAATTACCCCAGAACACAAAAAATTCGCTTCCAATGAAATCACCCCAGAGCACAGAAAATTGGTTTCTAACAAAATCACCCCAGATCTTGAAAAATTCATTTCCAACGAAATCACACCAGAACAGAGAAAAACTCGCTCCTAACGAAATAACTCCAAAGGTCATAAAACCCGCTTACTACCAAATTATCCCAAACACCAAAAATTCGCTTCCACCGAAATCAGCCCAGAATTCTAAAAATTTGCGTCCAACGAAAGGACTCCAGAACACAGAAAACACGCTTCCAACGAAATCACCCCATACTTCAAAAAATTTGCTTCCAAAGAAATCACCCCAGAGCACAAAAAATTCGCTTCGAACAAAATCAACCCAGAACACAAAAAAATTCGCATCCAACAAAATTACCCCAGAACGCAAGAAATTCGCTTCCAACGAAATCACAGCAAAGCACAAAAAAATCGCTTTCAACGAAATGTCCCCATAATTCAAAAATTTGCTTCCAACGAAATCACCCTAGAACACAAAAAATTCGCTTCCAACGAAATTACCCCAGAACACAAAAAATTCGCTTGCACCAAAATCTCCTGAGAACACAAATATTCGCTTCCAAAGAAATCAACACAGAACACAAAATATTTCGCTTCCAACGAAACTACCCCAGAACACAAAAATTTCGCTTCCAATGAAATCACCCCTGAAGACAAAAAATTAGCTTCCAACGAAATGACCCCCTACTTAAAAAATTTTCTTCCATCGAAAAAACCGGAGAACCCAAAAAAGTTCGCTTCCAACGCAATTACCCCAGAACACAAAAAATTTGCTTTCAACGAAATCTCCTGAGAACACAAATATTTGCTACCAAAGAAATCACCCCAGAGCACAAAAAATTAGCTTCCAACGAAATGACCCCCTACTTTAAAAATTTGCTTCCGTCGAAATCGCCCGAGAACACAAAAAATTCGATTCCACTGAAATCACCCCAGAACACAAAAAATTTGCTTCCAGAGAAATGACTCCAGAAAACAGAAAACATGCTTCCAACGATATCACCCCAGATCATAAAAAATTCGCTTCCAAAGAAATTACATCAGAACACAAAACATTTGCTTCCATCAAAATCACCCCAGAACAGAAAAAATTCGCTTCCAACGAAATTACCCCAGAACTCAAAAAACACGCTTCCAACAAAATCACCCAAGAACACAAATATTGCCTTCCAACGAAATTACCCAAGAACAGAAAAAATTTGCTTCCAACAAAATCACCCAAAAGCACAAAAAATTTGTTTCCAGAGAAATCACACCAGAATACAAAAATTTTGCTTGCAATGAAATCTTCTGAGAACACAAATATTCGCTTCCTACGAAATCACCTCAGAGTACAAAAAATTCATTTCCAACGAAATGACTCTAGATCCCAGAAAGCATGCTTCCAAGGAAATGACCCCATACTTCAAAAATTTGCTTCCATCGAAATCACCCGAGAACACAAAAAATTCGCTTCCAACGAAATCACCCCAGAACACAAAAAATTCGCTTCAAACGAAATTACCCCAGAATAGAAACAATTTACTTCCAACCGAATCAACCCAGATCACAAAAAATTCACTTCCCACGAAATCACCCCAGAACACAAAAAATTCGCTTCCAATGATATCACCCCAGAAAACAAAATTTCACGTCCAACGAAAAAACTCCAGAGCACAGAAAACAGGCTTCCAACGAAATCACCCCATACTACAAAAAATTTGCTTCTAATGAAATCATCCCAGAGTACAAAAAATTCGCTTCCAACAAAATTATGCTAGAACATAAAAAATATGCTTCCATCGAAATCACCCAAGAACACAAAAGATTCGCTTCCTACGAAATCACACCAGAGTACAAAAAATTCGATTCCAACGAAATAACTCTAGATCCCAGAAAGCATGCTTCCAAGGAAATGACCCCATACTTCAAAAATTTGCTTCTATCGAAATCACCAAGAACATAAAAATTTGCTTCCAACGAAATCACCCCAGAACACAAAAAATTCGCTTCCAGCGAAAATACCCCAGAATAGAAACAATTTACTTCCAACCAAATCAACCCAGATCACAAAAAATTCACTTCCAACGAAATCACCCCAGAAAATAAAAAATTCACTTCCAACGAAATGAGTCCAGAGCACAGAAAACATGCTTCCAACGAAATGACCCCCTACTTCAAAAATTTGCTTCCATCGAAAAAACCTGAGAACACAAAAAATTTGCTTCCAACAAAATCACCCTAGAACACAAAAAATTCGCTTCCAAAAAAATCACCCCTGAACACAAAAAATTCGCTTACAACGAAATCACACTAAAGCAAAAAAAATTCACTTTCAAGGAAATTACCTGAGAACACAAAAAAATTCGCTTTCAACAAAATCACTCGAGAACACAAAAAATTTGCTTCCAACGAAATGACTCCAGAGCACAGAAAACACGCTTCAAACGACATGACAACACACTTCAAAAATTTGTTTCCATCGAAATCACCTGAGAACACAAAAAACTCGGTACAAACTAAATTACCCCAGAACACAAAAAATTCGCTTCAAACAAAATCACCCCTGAACACAAAAAATTCGCTTCCAACGAAATGACTCCACAGGACATGAAACACGTTTCCAACGAAATGACCACCAACTTCAAAAATTTGCTTCCATCGAAAAAAACCGGAGAACACAAAAAATTCGATACCAATGAAACAACCCTAGAACAAAAAAAATTAGGTTCCAACGAAATTACCCCAGAACACAAAAAATTCGCTTGCAACGAAATCTTCTGAGAACACATATATTTGCTTCCAACGAAATCACCCCAGAACACAAAAAATTTGCTTCCAAAAAAATGATTCCAGAGAACAGAAAAAACGCTTCCAACGATATCACCCTATACTTCAAAAAAATTCGCTTCCAATGAAATCTCCCCAGAACACAAAAAATTTGCTTCCAAAGAAATGACTCCAGAGAAGAGAAAACAAGCTTCCAACGAAATCACCCAATACTTCAAAAAAATTCGCTTCTAACGAAATCACCCCAGAACACAAAAATTTTCCTTCCAACGAAATGACTCTAAAGTCATGCTTCCAAAGAAATCACGCCAAAACACAAAAAATTCGCTTCCAAGGAAATCTCCTGAGAACACAAATATTCGCTTCCAAAGAAATCACCCCAGCGCTCAAAAAATTCCTTTCCAACGAAATCACCCTAGAACAAAAAAATTCCCTTTCAACAAAATTACCTGAAAACACAAAAAGTTCGGGTCCAACGAAATTACTCCAGAATAGAAAAAATTTACTTCAAACAGAATCAACCCAGAGCACAAAAAATTCCCTTAAAACAAAATCACCCAAGAACACAAATATTGGCTTCCAACGAAATTACCCCAGAACACAAAAAATTCGCTTCCAACAAATCACCCCAGAACACAAAAAATTTGCTTCCAACGAAATGACACCATAGCACATGAAACACGCTTCCAACGAAATTACCCCAGAACAGAAAAAATTCATTTCTATCGTAATCACCCCAGAGCACAAAATATTCATTCCTAACGAAATCACAGCAGAACACAAAAAATTTGCTTACAACGAAATCAACCCAAAACACAAAAGATTCGCTTCCATCGAAATCACCCGAGAACAAAAAAAATGGCTTCCAACGAAATCACCCCAGAACACAAAAAATTCACTTCCAACGTAATCACCCCAGTGCACAAAAAATTCACTTCCAACGAAATGACTCCAGAGCACAGAAAACACGCTTCCAACGAAATCGCCCCAGAAAACAAAAAATTCGCTTCGAAAGTAATTACCCCAGAAAACAAAAAATTCGCTTCCATCAAAAAAAAACGGAGAACACAAAAAATTGCTCCCAGCGAAATTGCCCCAGAACAAAAAAAATTCGCTTGCGACTAAATCCTCTGAGAACACAAATATTCGCTTCCAATTAAATCACCCCAGAGCACAAAAAATTCGCTTCCAACCAAATGACTCCAGAGCACAGAAAACACGTTTCCAATGAAATGACCCCCTACTTAAAAAAATTGCTTCCATCGAAAAAAACGGAGAACACAAAAAATTCACTTCCAACAAAATTACCCCAGAACACAAAAAAATTCGCAACCAACGAAATCACCGGGGAACACAAATATTCGCTTCCAACGAAATCACCCTAGAACATAAAAAATTTGCTTCCATCAAAATAACCCGAGAACACAAAAAAATTCGCTTCCAACGAAATTACCCCAGAACACGAGATATTCGCTTCCAACGAAATCACCCCAAAGCACAAAAAAATTCGCTTTCAACGAAATGACCCCCTACTTCAAAAATTTGCTTCCATCGAAAAAGAAGGAGAACACAAAAAATTCGCTTCCCACGAAATTACCCCAGAACACAAAAAATTCGCTTGCAACGAAATCTCCTGAGAAGACAAATATTCATTCCAAAGAAATCACCCCAAAGCACAAAAAATTCTCTTCCAACAAAATCAACCCAGCACACAAAATATTCGCTTCCATCGAAATCACCCCAGAACACAAAAAATTCGCTTCCAAAGGGATTACCCCAGAACACAAAAATTCTCTTCCAAAAAAATCACCCCAGAACACAAAAAATTCGCTTCCAAAGAAATCACCCCAAAACACAAAAAAATCGCTTCCAATGAAATGACTCCAGAGCACAGAAAACACGCTTCCAACGAAATCACCCCAAAAAACAAAACATTCTCTTCCAACGTAATTACATCAGAACACAAAAAATTTGCTTCCCTCGAAATCACCCGAGAACAGAAAAAATTCGCTTCCAACGAAATTACCCCAGAATAGAAAAAATTTACTTCAAAAAAAAATCAACCCAGATCACAAAAAATTCCCTTCCAACAAAATCACCCGAGAACACAAATATTGGCTTCCCACAAAATAACCCCAGAACGGAAAAAGTTTGCTTCCATCGAAATCACCCCAGAACACAAAAAATTTGCTTCCAACAAAATGACTCCCGAGCACAGAAAAAACGGTTCCAACAAAATGACCCACTACTTCAACAATTTGCTTCCATGGAAAAACCGGAAAACACAAAAAATTCTCTTCCAACGAAATCAACCCAGAACACAAAAAATTTGCTTCTGTCGAAATCACCCAAGAACAGAAAAAATTTGCTTCCAACAAAATTACCCCAGAACACAAAACATTCGCTTCCAACGAAATCACCGGGGAACACAAATATTCGCTTCCATCGAAATCACCCCAGAACACAAAAAATTCGCTTCCAAAGAAATTAACCCAGAACACAAAATTCTCTTCCAACGAAATCACCCCAGAACAGAAAAACTTCGCTTCCAAAGAAATCACCCCAAAACACAAAAAATCGCTTCCAATGAAATGACTCCAGAGCACAAAAAATTCGCTTCCAACGAAATCACCCCAGAGCACAAAAAATTCGCTTCCAACGAAACGACTCCAGAGCACAGAAAACACGCTTCCAACGAAATGACCCCCTACTTGAAAAATTTGCTTCCATCGAAATCACCAGAGAACACAAAAAAATCGCTTCCAACGAAATTACCCGAGAACACAAAAAAATTTGCTTGCAACGAAATCTCCTGAGAAGACAAATATTCGCTTCAAACGAAATCACCCCAGAGCACAAAAAATTCGCTTCCAACGAAATCACCCCAGAACACAAAAAATTTGCTTCCAACGAAATCACCCCATAACACAAAAAAATTCGCTTAAAACGAAACGACTCCAGAGCACAGAAAACACGCCTACAACGAAATGACCCCCTACTTGAAAAATTTGCTTCCATCGAAATCACCAGAGAACACAAAAAATTCGCTGCCAACGAAATCAGCCCAAAACACAAAAAATTTGCTTCCAACAAAATCAGCCCAGAATACAAAAAATTCACTTTCAACGAAATCACCCGAGAACACAAAAAATTCGCTTCCAACAAAATCACCATAGAACATAAAAAATTTGCTTCCATCGAAATCACCACAGAACAAAAAAATTTGCTTCCAAAGAAATTACCCCAGAACACAAAAATTCGCTTCCAACGAAATCACGCCAGAACACAAAAAAATCCCTTCCAAAGAAATGACTCCAGAGCACAGAAAACACGCTTCCAATGAAATGACCCACTACTTCAAAAATTTGCTTACAAAGAAATCACCCCAGCACACAAAAAATTGGATTCCAAAGAAATCACCCTAGAACACAAAAATTTCACTTCCAAAGAAATGACTCCATAACACTGAAAAAACGCTTCCAACGAAATCACCCGAGAACACAAAAAATTCGCTTCCAACGAAATTACCCCAGAACACAAGAAATTCGCTTCCAAAGAAATCACCCCAAAGCACAAAAAATTCGCTTCCAACGAAATACCCCGAGAACACAAAAAATTCGCTTCCAACGCAACTACCCCAGAACACAAGAAATTCGCTTCCAATGAAATCACCCCAAAGTACAAAAAAATTTGCTTCCACCCAAATCACCTGAGAACACAAAAAATTCACTTCCAACCAAATTACCCCAGAACACAAAAAATTCGCTTCCAAGGAAATCACCCCAGAGCACAAAAAATGCGCTACCAAAGAAATCACCCTAGAACATAAATTTTCGCTTCCATCGAAATCACCTGAGAACACAAAAAATTCGCTTCCAAGGAAATCACCCCAGAGCACAAAAATTTCGCTTCCAACGAAATGACTCCATAACACTGAAAAAACGCTTCCAACCAAATCACCCGAGAATACAAAAAATTCGCTTCCAACGTAATTACCCCAGAACACAAAAAATTTGCTTCCAACAAAATCACCCGGAAGACAAATATTCGCTTCCAACGAAAACACCCCAGAGCACAAAAAATTTGCTTCCAAAGAAATCACCCTAGAACATAAAAATTTCGCTTCCATCGAAATCACCCCAGAACAAAAAAATTTGCTTCCAAAGAAATTACCCCAGAGCACAAAAATTCACTTCCAACGAAATCTCCCCAGAACACAAAAAATTCGCTTCCAACGAAATCACCCTAGAACACAAAAATTTCGCTTCCAACGAAATGACTCCATAACACTGAAAAAACGCTTCCAACGAAATCACCCCAGAACACAAAAAATTCTCTTCTTAGGAAATTACCCCAGAACACAAAAAATTTGCTTCCAACGAAATCAAATCACAAAAGAAAAAAATTTACTTCCATCGAAATCACCACAGAACACAAAAAATTCGCTTCCAACGAAATGACTCCAGAGCACAGAAAACACGCTTCCAACGAAATGACCCCAGAACACAAAAAATTCACTTCCAACAAAATTACTCAGGAACACAAATATTCGCTTCCAATGAAATCACTCCAGAACACAAAAAAATTCGCTTCCAAAGAAATTATCCAAGAGCAGAAACTATTTGCTTCCAACGAAATGACCCCCTACTTCAAAAATTTGCTTCCATCGAAATCACCCGAGAACACAAAAAATTCGCTTCCAACGAAATTACCCCAGAACACAAGAAATTCGCTTCCAACGAAATCACGCCAGAGCACAAAAAATTCGATTCCAACGAAATCCCCCTAGAACATAAAAAATTCGCTTCCATCGAAATCACCCAAGAACACAAATTTCGTTGGAAGCGAATTTTTTGTGTTCTCGTGTGATATCGTTGAGAGGGAATTCTTGTGTTCTAGGGTGATTTCCTTGGAAGCAAATTTTTTGTGCTCTGGGATGATATCTTTGGAAATGAATTTTGTGTTCTCAGGAGATTTCGTTGGAAAAGAATTTTTTGTCTTCTGGGGTAATATTGTTGGAAGAGAATTTTTTGTGTTCTACGGTTTTTTCGTGGCAGCAAATTTTTGAAGTAGGGGGTCATTTCATTGGAACCATGTTTTCTGTGCTCTGGAGTCATTTCGTTGGAGCGAATTTTTTGTGCTCTGGTATGAATTCGTTGGAAGCGAATTTTTTGTGTTCTCGGGTGATTTCGTTGAAAGAGAATTTTTGCGTTCTACAGTGATTTTGTTGGAAGCGAAATTTTTGTGCTCTGGGATGAAATCTTTGGACGCGAATATTTGTGTTCTCAGGAGATTTCGTTGGAAAAGAATTTTTTGTCTTCTGGGGTAATATTCTTGGAAGAGAATTTTTTGTGTTCTCCGGTTTTTTCGATGGAAGCAAATTTTTGAAGTAGGGGGTCATTTCGTTGGAAGCGTGTTTTCTGTGCTCTGGAGTCATTTCGTTAGAAGCGAATTTTGTGTGCTCTGGGGTGATTTCGTAGGAAGCGAATATTTGTGTTCTCAGGAGATTTCATTGCAAGGGAATTTTTTTGTGTTCTGAGGTAATTTCGTTGGAAGCGAATTTTTTGTGTTCTCGTGTGATATCGTGGAAAGGGAATTTTTGTGTTCTAGGGTGATTTCCTTGGAAGTGAATTTTTTGTGCTCTGGGATGATTACTTTGGAAGCGAATATTTGTGTTCTCAGGAGATTTCGTTGGAAAAGAATTTTTTGTCGTCTGGGGTAATATTGTTGGAAGATCATTTTTTCTGTTCTCCGGTTTTTTCGATGGAAGCAAATTTTGAAGTAGGGTGCCATGTCTTTGGAAGCATGTTTTCTGTGCTCTGGAGTCATTTTGTTGGAAGCGAATTTTTTGTGCTCTAGGGTGATTTCATTGGAAGCGAATATTTGAGTTCTCAGGAGATTTCGTTGCAAGTGATTTTTTTGTGTTCTGGGGTAATTTCGTTGGAAGCGAATTTTTTGTGTTCTCGCATGATTTATTTGAAAGGGAATTTTTGTGTTCTGGGGTGATTTAGTTGGAAGCGAATTTTTTGTGCTCTGGGATGATATCTTTGGAAATGAATTTTGTGTTCTCAGGAGATTTCGTTGCAAGGGAATTTTTTGTGTTCTCGGGTGATTTCGTTGAAAGGGAATTTTTGTGTTCTAGGGTGATTTCTTTGGAAGAGAAGTTTTTGTGCTCTGGGATGATATCTTTGGAAGTGAATATTTGTGTTCTCAGGAGATTTCGTTGGAAAAGAATTTTTTGTCTTCTGGGGTAATATCGTTGGAAGAGAATTTTTTGTGTTCTCCGGTTTTTTCGATGGAAGCAAATTTTGAAGTAGGGTGTCATTTCATTGGAAGCGTGTTTTCTGTGCTCTGGAGTCATTTCGTTGGAAGCAAATTTTTTGCTCTGGGATTATATCTTTGGAAGCGAAAATTTGGGTTCTGAGGTGATTTCGTTGGAAGCGAATTTTTTGTCTTCTGGGGTATTTTCGTTGGAAGCGAATTTTTTGTGTTAATGGGTATGTTCTCTGAAAGCTAATTTTTTGTGTTCTAGCATGATTTCGTTGGAAGCGAAATTTTTGTGTTCTCGGTTGATTTCGATGGATGGAAATTTTTTCTGTTCTGTCGTAATTTCGTTGGAAGTGAATTTTTTGTGTTCTCCGTTTTTTTCGAAGGAAACAAATTTTTGAAGTAGGGGTCAGTTCGTTGGATGCGTGTTTTCTGTGCTCTTGAGTCATTTCTTTGGAAGCGAATTTTTTGTGCTCTGGGGTGATTTCTTTGGAAGCGAATTTTTTGTGTCCTCGGGTGATTTTGTTGAAAGGGAATTTTTGTGTTCTAGGGTGATTTCGTTGGAAGCGAATTTTCTGTGCTCTGGGATGATATCTTTGAAAGCAAATATTTGTGTTTTCAGGAGATTTCATTGGAAAAGTAATTTTTGTCTTCTGGGGTAATTTCGTTGGAAGCGAATTTTTTGTGTTCTTGGGTGATTTAGATGGAAGCAAATTTTTGAAGTGTGGGATCATTTCGTTGGAAGCATGTTTTCTGTGCCTTGGAGTCATTTCGCTGGATGTGAATTTTTTGTTTTCTGGGGTGATTTCATTTCAAGAGAATTTTTTTCTTCTGGGGTAATTTCGTTGGAAGCGAATTTTTTTGTGCTCTAGGATGATTTTTTGGAAGCAAACATTTGTGTTCTCAGGAGACTTCGTTGGAAGAGAATTTTTTGTGTTATGGGGTAATATTGTTGGAAGAGAATTTTTTTGTTCTCAGCTTTTACGATAAAAGCAAATTTTTGAAATAGTGGGTCATTTCGTTGGTAGCATATTTTCTGTGCTCTGGAGTCATTTCGTTGGAAGCAAATTTTTTGTGTTCTGTGGTGATTTCATTGGAAGCGAATATTTGTGTTCTCAGGAGATTTCGTTGCAAGAGAATTTTTTGTGTTCTGGGGTGATTTCGTTGGAAGGGAATTTTTTTGTTTTCTAGGGTGATTTCGTTGGAAGCGAATTTTTTTGTGCTCTGGAATGATTTCTTTGGAAGCAAATACTTGTGTTCTCAGGAGATTTTGTTTGAAGCGAATTTTTTGTGTTCTGGGGTAATATTGTTGGAAGAGAATTTTTTGTGTTCTCCGGACTTTTCGATGGAAGCAAATTTTTGAAGTAGGGGGTCATTTCATTGTAAGCGTGTTTTCTGTGCTCTGGAGTCATTTCGTTGGAAGCGAATTTTTTGTGCTCTGGGATGATATCTTTGGAAGCGAATATTTGTGTTCTCAGGAGATTTCGTTGGAAAAGAAATTTTTGTCTTCGGGGGTAATATCGTTGGAAGCGAATTTTTTGTGTCCTCGGGTGATTTCGATGGAAGCAAATTTTTGAAGTAGGGTTTCATTTTGTTGGAAGCATGTTTTCTGTGCTCTGGAGTCATTTCGTTGGAAGTGAATTTTTGTGTTCTGGGGTGATTTCGTTGGAAGCGAATTTTTTGTCTTCTGGGGTAATTTCGTTGAGAGCGAATTTTTTGTGTTCTCGGGTGATTTCGTTGAAAACTAATTTTTTGTGTTCCAGCATGATTTCACTGGAAGCGATTTTTTTGTGTTCTGGGGTGATATCGAAGGAAGGAAATTTTTTCTGTTCTGTGGTAATTTCTTTGGACGTGAATATTTTGTGTTCTCGGGAGAATTCGTTGAATGGGAATTTTTTGTGTTCTAGGGTGATTTTGTTGGAAGTGAAATTTTTTTGTGCTGTGGGAGATTTTTGGACGCAAACATTTGTGTTCTCAAGAGATTTTGTTGGAAATGAATTTTTTGTGTTATAGGGTAATACTGTTGGAAGAGAATTTTTTGTGTTCTCCGGACTATCGATGGAAGCAAATTTTTGAAGTAGGGGTTTATTTTGTTGAAAGCGTGTTTTCTGTGCTCTGGAGTCATTTTGTTGGAAGCAAATTTTTTTTTGCTCTGTGGTGAGTTTGTTGGAAGCGAATATTTGTGTTCTCAGGAGATTTCGTTGCAAACGAATTTTTTGTGTTCTGGGTTGATTTCGTTGAAATCTAATTTTTTGTGTTCTAGCATGATTTCGTTGGAAGTGAATTTTTTGTATTCTGGGGTGATTTCGAAGGAAGGAAATTTTTTCTGTTCTGTGGTAATTTCGTTGGACGTGAATTTTTTGTGTTCTCGGGAGATTTCGTTGAAAGGGAATTTTTTGTGCTATGGGATGATATCTTTGGAAGTAAATATTTGTGTTCTCAGGAGATTTCTTGGGAAAAGAATTTTTGTATTCTGGGGTAATATCGTTGGAAGAGAATTTTTTGACTTCTCCGGTTTTTTCGATGGAAGCAAATTTTGAAGTAGGGTGTCATTTCATTGGAAGCGTGTTTTCTGTGCTCTGGAGTCATTTCGTTGGAAGCAAATTTTTTGCTCTGGGATTATATCTTTGGAAGCGAAAATTTGGGTTCTGAGGTGATTTCGTTGGAAGCGAATTTTTTGTCTTCTGGGGTATTTTCGTTGGAAGCGAATTTTTTGTGTTAATGGGTATGTTCTCTGAAAGCTAATTTTTTGTGTTCTAGCATGATTTCGTTGGAAGCGAAATTTTTGTGTTCTCGGTTGATTTCGATGGATGGAAATTTTTTCTGTTCTGTCGTAATTTCGTTGGAAGTGAATTTTTTGTGTTCTCCGTTTTTTTCGAAGGAAACAAATTTTTGAAGTAGGGGTCAGTTCGTTGGATGCGTGTTTTCTGTGCTCTTGAGTCATTTCTTTGGAAGCGAATTTTTTGTGCTCTGGGGTGATTTCTTTGGAAGCGAATTTTTTGTGTCCTCGGGTGATTTTGTTGAAAGGGAATTTTTGTGTTCTAGGGTGATTTCGTTGGAAGCGAATTTTCTGTGCTCTGGGATGATATCTTTGAAAGCAAATATTTGTGTTTTCAGGAGATTTCATTGGAAAAGTAATTTTTGTCTTCTGGGGTAATTTCGTTGGAAGCGAATTTTTTGTGTTCTTGGGTGATTTAGATGGAAGCAAATTTTTGAAGTGTGGGATCATTTCGTTGGAAGCATGTTTTCTGTGCCTTGGAGTCATTTCGTTGGATGTGAATTTTTTGTTTTCTGGGGTGATTTCATTTCAAGAGAATTTTTTTCTTCTGGGGTAATTTCGTTGGAAGCGAATTTTTTTGTGCTCTAGGATGATTTTTTGGAAGCAAACATTTGTGTTCTCAGGAGACTTCGTTGGAAGAGAATTTTTTGTGTTATGGGGTAATATTGTTGGAAGAGAATTTTTTTGTTCTCAGCTTTTACGATAAAAGCAAATTTTTGAAATAGTGGGTCATTTCGTTGGTAGCATATTTTCTGTGCTCTGGAGTCATTTCGTTGGAAGCAAATTTTTTGTGTTCTGTGGTGATTTCATTGGAAGCGAATATTTGTGTTCTCAGGAGATTTCGTTGCAAGAGAATTTTTTGTGTTCTGGGGTGATTTCGTTGGAAGGGAATTTTTTTGTTTTCTAGGGTGATTTCGTTGGAAGCGAATTTTTTTGTGCTCTGGGATGATTTCTTTGGAAGCAAATACTTGTGTTCTCAGGAGATTTTGTTTGAAGCGAATTTTTTGTGTTCTGGGGTAATATTGTTGGAAGAGAATTTTTTGTGTTCTCCGGACTTTTCGATGGAAGCAAATTTTTGAAGTAGGGGGTCATTTCATTGTAAGCGTGTTTTCTGTGCTCTGGAGTCATTTCGTTGGAAGCGAATTTTTTGTGCTCTGGGATGATATCTTTGGAAGCGAATATTTGTGTTCTCAGGAGATTTCGTTGGAAAAGAAATTTTTGTCTTCGGGGGTAATATCGTTGGAAGCGAATTTTTTGTGTCCTCGGGTGATTTCGATGGAAGCAAATTTTTGAAGTAGGGTTTCATTTTGTTGGAAGCATGTTTTCTGTGCTCTGGAGTCATTTCGTTGGAAGTGAATTTTTGTGTTCTGGGGTGATTTCGTTGGAAGCGAATTTTTTGTCTTCTGGGGTAATTTCGTTGAGAGCGAATTTTTTGTGTTCTCGGGTGATTTCGTTGAAAACTAATTTTTTGTGTTCCAGCATGATTTCACTGGAAGCGATTTTTTTGTGTTCTGGGGTGATATCGAAGGAAGGAAATTTTTTCTGTTCTGTGGTAATTTCTTTGGACGTGAATATTTTGTGTTCTCGGGAGAATTCGTTGAATGGGAATTTTTTGTGTTCTAGGGTGATTTTGTTGGAAGTGAAATTTTTTTGTGCTGTGGGAGATTTTTGGACGCAAACATTTGTGTTCTCAAGAGATTTTGTTGGAAATGAATTTTTTGTGTTATAGGGTAATACTGTTGGAAGAGAATTTTTTGTGTTCTCCGGACTATCGATGGAAGCAAATTTTTGAAGTAGGGGTTTATTTTGTTGAAAGCGTGTTTTCTGTGCTCTGGAGTCATTTTGTTGGAAGCAAATTTTTTTTTGCTCTGTGGTGAGTTTGTTGGAAGCGAATATTTGTGTTCTCAGGAGATTTCGTTGCAAACGAATTTTTTGTGTTCTGGGTTGATTTCGTTGAAATCTAATTTTTTGTGTTCTAGCATGATTTCGTTGGAAGTGAATTTTTTGTATTCTGGGGTGATTTCGAAGGAAGGAAATTTTTTCTGTTCTGTGGTAATTTCGTTGGACGTGAATTTTTTGTGTTCTCGGGAGATTTCGTTGAAAGGGAATTTTTTGTGCTATGGGATGATATCTTTGGAAGTAAATATTTGTGTTCTCAGGAGATTTCTTGGGAAAATAATTTTTGTATTCTGGGGTAATATCGTTGGAAGAGAATTTTTTGACTTCTCCGGTTTTTTCGATGGAAGCAAATTTTTGAAGTAGGGGATCATTTCTTTGGAAGCATGTTTTCTGTGTTCTGGAGTCATTTCGTTGGAAGTGAATTTTTTGTGTTCTGAGGTGATTTCGTTGGAAGCGAATTTTTTGTCTTCTGGGGTTATTTCGTTGGAAGCGAATTTTTTGTGTTCTTGGGTAATTTCGTTGAAAACTGATTTTTTGGGTTCTAGCATGATTTCCTTGGAAGCGAATTTTTTGTGTTCTGGGGTGATTTCGATGGAAGGAAATTTTTTCTGTTCTGCGGTAATTTCGTTGGACGTGAATTTTTTGTGTTCTTGGGAGATTTCGTTGAACGGGAATTTTTTGTGTTCTAGGGTGATTTCTTTGGAAGCAAATTTTTTTGTGCTCTAGGATGATTTTTTGGAAGCAAACATTTGTGTTCTCAGGAGATTTCTTTGGAAGAGAATTTTTTGTGTTCTGGGGTAATATTGTTGGAAGAGAATTTTTTGTGTTCTCCGGACTTTTGGATGGAAGCAAATTTTTGAAATAGTGGGTCATTTCGTTGGTAGCGTGTTTTCTGTGCTCTGGATTCATTTCGTTGGAAGCAAATTTTTTGTGTTCTGTGGTGATTTCATTGGAAGCGAATATTTGTGTTCTCAGGAGATTTCGTAGCAAGCGAATTTTTTGTGTTCTGGGGTGATTTCTTGGAAGCGAATTTTTTGTGTTCTCAGGTGATTTCCTTGAAAGGGAATTTTTGTGTTCTAGGGAGATTTCTATGGAAGCGAAGTTTTTGTGCGCTGGGATGATATCTTTGGAAGCAAGTATTTGTGTTATCAGGAGATTTCTTTGGAAAAGAATTTTTTGTCTTCTTGGGTAATATCGTTGGAAGAGAATTTTTTGTGTTCTCCGGTCTTTTCGATGGAAGCAAATTTTTGAAGTAGGGAGTCATTTCGTTGGAAGCGTGTTTTCTGTGCTCTGGTGTCATTTCGTAGGAAACAAATTTTTTGTGCAGTGGGGTGATTTCGTTGGAAGCGAATTTTTTGTGTTCTCGGGTGATTTCGTTGGAAGCAATTTTTTTGTGTTCTTGGGTGATTTCTTTGAAAGGGAATTTTTGTGTTCTAGGGTGATTTCGTTGGAATCGAATTTTTTGTGCTCTGGGATGATATATTTGGAAGCGAATATTTGTGTTCTCAGGAGATTTCGTTGGAAAAGAATTTTTTGTCTTCTTGGGTAATATCGTTAGAAGAGAATTTTTTGTGTTCTCCGGTCTTTTCGATGGAAGCAAATTTTTGAAGTATGGGGTCATTTTTTTGGAAGCGTATTTTCTGCGCTCTGGAGTCATTACGTTGGAAGCGAATTTTTTGTGTTCTGGGGTGATTTCGTTGGAAGCAAATTTTTGTGTTCTCGGGTGATTTCGATGGAAGCAAATTTTTGAAGTATGGGATCAATTCGTTGGAAGCGAATTTTTTGTTTTCTGGGGTGATTGCGTTGAAAGGGAATTTTTCTGTTATAGGGTGATTTCGTTGGAAGCGAAATTTTGTGCTCTGTGCTGGTATCTTTGGAAGCGAATATTTGTGTTCCCAGGAGATTTCGTTGGAAAAGAAATTTTTGCCTTCGGTGGTAATTTCGTTTGAAGCGAATTTTTTGTGTTCTTGGGTGATTTCGATGGAAGCAAATTTTTGAAGTATGGGATAATTTCGTTGGAGGCGTGTTTTCTGTGCTTTGGAGTCATTTCATTGGAAGTGAAATTTTTGTGTTTTGGGTGATTTCGTTTGAAGCGAGTTTTTTATGGTCTAGGGTGATTTCATTGCAAGCGAATTTTTTGTGTTCTGGGGTAATTTCTTTGGAAGCGAATTTGTTGTGTTCTCGGGTGATTTCGTTGAAAGCAAATTTTTTATGTTCTAGGGTGATTCCGTTGGAAGCGAATTTTGTGTGCTCTGGGTTGATTTGTTTGGAAGCGAATTTTTTGTCTTCTGTGGTGATATCAATAGAAGCGAATTTTCAGTGTTCTCGGGTGATTTCGTTGGAAGTGTGTTTTCTGTGCTCTGGAGTCATTTCGTTGGAAGCGAATATTTTGTGTTTTGGGTGATTTCGTTGAAAGCAAATTTTTTGTGTTCTGGGGTAATTGCTTTGGAAGCGAATTTGTTGTGTTCTCGGGTGATTTCGTTGAAAGCAAATTTTTTATATTCTTGGGTGATTCCGTTGGAAGCGAATTTTTTGTGCTCTGGGGTGATTTGTTTGGAAGCGAATTTTTTGTCTTCTGTGGTGATTTCAATAGAAGCGAATTTTCTGTGTTCTCGGGTGATTTCGTTGGAAGCGTGTTTTCTGTGCTCTGGAGTCATTTCGTTGGAAGCAAATTTTTTGTACTCTGTGGTGATTTTGTTGGAAGCGAATATTTGTGTTCTCAGGAGATTTCGTTGCAAGCGAATTTTTTGTGTTCTCGGGTGATTTCGTTGAAAGGGAATTTTTGTGTTCTAGGGTGATTTCTTTGGAAGAGAAGTTTTTGTGCTCTGGGATGATATCTTTGGAAGCGAATATTTGTGTTCTGAGGATATTTCGTTGGAAAAGAATTTTTTGTCTTCTGGGGTAATATCGTTGGAAGAGAATTTTTTGTGTTCTCCGTTTTTTTCGATGGAAGCAAATTTTTGAAGTAGGGAGTCATGTCGTTGGAAGCGTGTTTTCTGTGCTCTGGAGTCATTTCTTTGGAAGCGAATTTTTTTGTGATCTGGGGTGATTTCGTTGGAATCGAATTTTTTGTGCTCTGGGATGATATCTTTGGAAGCGAATATTTCTGTTCTCAGGAGATTTCATTGGAAAAGAATTTTTTTTCTTCTGGGGTAATATCGTTAGAAGAGAATTTTTTGTGTTCTCTGGTCTTTTCGATGGAAGCAAATTTTGAAGTATGGGGTCATTTCGTTTGAAGCGAGTTTTCTGTGCTCTGGAGTCATTTCGTTGGAAGCGAATTTGTTGTGTTCTCGGGTGATTTCGTTGAAAGCAAATTTTTTATGTTCTAGGGTGATTTCGTTGGAAGCGAATTTTTTGTGCTCTGGGGTGATTTGTTTGGAAGCGAATTTTTTGTCTTCTGTGGTGATTTCAATAGAAGCGAATTTTCTGTGTTCTCGGGTGATTTCGTTGGAAGCGATTTTCTGTGCTCTGCAGTCATTTTGTTGGAAGCGAATTTTTTGTACTCTGGGGTGATTTCGTTGGAAGCGAATATTTGTGTTCTAGGGTGATTTTTTTGGAAGAGAAGTTTTTGTGCTCTGGGATGATATCTTTGGAAGCGAATATTTGTGTTCTCAGGAGATTTCGTTGGAAAAGAATTTTTTGTCTTCTGGGGTAATGTCGTTGGAAGAGAATTTTTTGTGTTCTCCGGTTTTTTCGATGGAAGCAAATTTTGGAAGGAGGGGGTCATTTCGTTGGAAGTGCGTTTTCTGTGCTATGGAATCATTTCGTTGGAAGCGAATTTTTTGTGATCTGGTATGATATCTTTGGAAGCGAATATTTGTGTTCTCAGGAGATTTCGTTGCAAGCGATTTTATTGTGTTCTGGAGTAATTTCATTGGAAGCGAATTTTTTGTGTTCTTGCTTGATTTTGTTGAAAGTGAATATTTGTGTTCTGGGGTGATTTCTTTGGAAGCGAAGTTTTTGTGCGCTGGGATGATATTTTTGGAAGCAAGTATTTGTGTTATCAGGAGATTTCGTTGGAAAAGAATTTTTTGTCTTCTGGGGTAATATCGTTGGAAGAGAATTTTTGTGTTCTCCAGTCTTCTCGATGGAAGCAAATTTTTGAAGTAGAAAGTCATTTCGTTGGAAGCATGTTTTCTGTGCTCTGGAGTGATTTCGTTGGAAGCAAATTTTTTTGTGCTGTGGGGTGATTTTGTTGGAAGCGAATTTTTTGTGTTCTCGGGTGATTGCGTTGAAAGGGAATTTTTGTGTTCTAGGGTGATTTCTTTGGAAGCTAATTTTTTGTGTTCTAGGGTGATTTCTTTGGAAGCTAATTTTTTGTGTTCTTGGGTGATTTCAATGGAAGCAAATTTTCGAAGTATGGGATAATTTCGTCGGAGGCGTGTTTTCTGTGCTTTGGAGTCATTTCATTGGAAGCGAAATTTTTGTGTTTTGGGTGATTTCGTTGGAAGCGAATTTTTTGTGTTCTGTGATGGTATTTTTGGAAGCGAATATTTGTGTTCTCAGGAGATTTCGTTGGAAAAGAATTTTTTGTCGTCGGGGGTAATTTCGTTGGAAGCGAATTTTTTGTGTTCTTGGGTGATTTCGATGGAAGCAAATTTTTGAAGTATGGGATAATTTCGTTTGAGGCGTGTTTTTTGTGCTTTGGAGTCATTTCATTGGAAGCGAAATTTTTGTGTTTTGGGTGATTTCATTGGAAGCGAATTTTTTGTGTTCTCGGGTGATTTCGTTTGAAGCGAGTATTTTATGTTCTAGTATGGTTTCGTTGCAAGCGAATTTTTTGTGTTCTGGGGTAATTTCGTTGGAATCGAATTTGTTGTGTTCTCGGGTGATTCCGTTGAAAGCAAATTTTTTATGTTCTAGGGTGATTTCGTTGGAAGCGAATTTTTTGTGCTCTGGGGTGATTTGTTTGGAAGCGAATTTTTTGTCTTCTGTGGTGATTTCAATAGAAGCAAATTTTCTGTGTTCTCGGGTGATTTCGTTGGAAGCGTGTTTTCTGTGCTCTGGAGTCATTTCTTTGGAAGCTAATTTTTTGTGTTCTCGGGTGATTTCTTTGAAAGGGAATTTTTGTGTTCTAGGGTGATTTCGTTGGAAGCAAAGTTTTTGTGCTCTGGGATGATATATTTGGAAGCGAATATTTGTGTTCTCAGGAGATTTCGTTGAAAAAGAATTTTTGTCTTCTGGGGTAATATCGTTAGAAGAGAATTTTTTGTGTTCTCCGGTCTTTTCGATGGAAGCAAATTTTTGGAGTATGGGGTCATTTCGTTGGAAGCGTGTTTTCTGTGCTCTGGAGACATTTCCTTGGAAGCGAATTTTTTGTGTTCTGGGGTAATTTCGTTGGAAGGAAATTTTTTCTGTTCTCAGGAGATTTCGATGGAAGCAAATATTTGAAGTATGGGATCATTTCGTTGGAAGCATGTTTTCTGTGCTCTGGAGTCATTTCGGTGGAAGTGAATTTTTTGTGTTCTGGGATGATTTCGTTGGAAGCGAATTTTTTGTCTTCTGGGGTAATTTCGTTGGAAGCGAATTTTTTGTGTTCTCAGGTGATTTTGTTGAAAGGTAATTTTTTGTGTTCTAGCATGATTTCGTTGGAAGCAAATTTTTTTGTGTTCTGGGGTAATTTCGATGGAAGGAAAATTTTTCTGTTCTGTGGTAATTTCTTTGAACGTGAATTTTTTGTGTTCTCGGGTGATTTCGTTGAAAGTGAATTTTTTTTTGTTCAAGGGTGATTTCCTAGGAAGCGAATTTTTTTGTGCTCTGGGGTGATATCTTTGGAAGCGAATATTTGTGTTCTCAGGAGATTTCGTTGGAAGCGAATTTTTTGTGTTCTGGGGTAATATTGTTGGAAGAGAATTTTCTGTGTTATCCGTACTTTTCGATGGAAGCAAATTTTTGAAGTAAGGGGTCATTTCATTGGATGTGTGTTTTCTGTGCTCTGGAGTCATTTCGTTATAAGCGAATTTTTTGTGGTCTTGGGTGATTTCGATAAAAGCGAATATTTGTATTCTCAGGAGATTTCGTTGCAAGCGAATATTTTGTGTTCTGGGGTGATTTCGTTGGAAGCGAATTTTTTGTGTTCTCGGGTGATTTCGTTGAAAGGGAATTTTTGTGTTCTAGGGTGATTTTGTTCGAAGCGAATTTTTTGTGCTCTGGGATGATATCTTTGGAAGCGAATATTTGTGTTCTAAGGAGATTTTGTTGGAAAAAAAAACTTTTGTGTTAGGGGGTAATTTCGTTGGAAGCGAATTTTTTGTATTCTCGGGTGATTTTGATGGAAGCAAATTTTTGAAGTATGGGATCATTTCGTTGGAAGCAAGTTTTCTGTGCTCTGGAGTCATTTCGTTGGAAGCGAATTTTTTGTGCTCTGGGGTGATTTCGTTGGAAGCGAATTTTTTGTGAATTCGGGTGATTACTTTGACAGGGAATTTTTCTGTTCTAGGGTGATTTCTTTGGAAGCGAATTTTTTGAATTCTTGGGTAATTTCGTTGGAAGCGAATTTTTTGTGTTCTCAGGTGATTTCGATGGAAACAAATTTTTGAATAGGGGGTCATTTCGTTGGAAGCGAATTTTTTGTATTCTCGGGTGATTTTGATTGAAGCAAATTTTTGAAGTATGGGATCATTTCGTTGGAAGCATGTTTTCTGTGCCCTGGATTCATTTCGTTGCAAACGAGTTTTTTGTGCTCTAGGGTGATTTCGTTGGAAGGAAATATTTGTGTTCTCAGGAGATTTTGGTGGAAAAGACATTTTTGTCTTCTGGTGTAATTTCGTTGGAAGCGAATTTTTTGTGTTCTTGGGTGATTTCGATGGAAGAAAAATTTTGAAGTATGGGATCATTTCCTTGAAGTCGTGTTTTCTGTGCTCTGGCGTGATTTCGTTGGAAGCGAATTTTTTGTGTTCTCGGGTGATTTAGTTGGAAGCAACTTTTTTGTCTTCTGTGGTGATTTCAATAGAAGCGAATTTTCTGTGTTCTCGGGTGATTTCGTTGGAAGCGTGTTTTCTGTGCTCTGGAGTCATTTCGTTGGAAGCGAATTTTTTGTGCTCTGGCGTGATTTCGTTGGAAGCGATTTTTTGTGTTCTCGGGTGATTTCGTTTGAAGCGAGTTTTTTATGGTCTAGGGTGATTTCGTTGCAAGTGAATTTTTTGTGTTCTGGGGTAATTTCGTTGGAAGCGAATTTGTTGTGTTTTCGGGTGATTTCGTTGAAAGCAAATTTTTCATGTTCTAGGGTGATTTCATTGGAAGCAACTTTTTTGTGCTCTGGGGTGATTTGTTTGGAAGCATATTTTTTGTCCTCTGTGGTGATGTCAATAGAAGCGAATTTTCTGTGTTCTTGGGTGATTTCGTTGGAAGCGTGTTTTCTGTGCTCTGGAGTCATTTCGTTGGAAGCGAATTTTTTGTACTCTGGGGTGATTTCGTTGGAAGCGAATATTTGTGTTCTCAGGAGATTTCGTTGCAAGCGAATTTTTTGTGTTCTCGGGTGATTACGTTGAAAGGGAATTTTTGTGTTCTAGGGTGATTTCTTTGGAAGGGAAGTTTTTGTGCTCTGGGATGATATCTTTGGAAGCGAATATTTGTGTTCTCATGAGATTTCGTTGCAAGCGAATTTTTTGTGTTTTGGGGTAATTTCGTTGAAAGCGAATTTTTGTGTTCTCGTGTGATTTCTTTGAAAGGGAAATTTTGCGTTCTAGGGTGATTTCGTTGGAAGGGAATTTTTTGTGCTCTTGGATGATTTCGTTTGAATCGAATTTTTTGTGATCTCGGGTGATTTCTTTGAAAGGGAATTTTTGTGTTCTAGGGTGATTTCGTTGGAAGGGAATTTTTTGTGCTCTGGGATGATATATTTGGAAGTGAATATTTGTGTTCTCAGGAAATTTCGTGGGAAAATAATTTTTGTCTTCTTTGGTAATATCGTTGGAAGAGAATTTTTTGAGTTCTCCGGTTTTTTCGATGGAAGCAAATTTTTGAAGTAGGGGGTCATTTCGTTGGAAGCATATTTTCTGTGCTCTGGGGTGATTTCGTTGGAAGGGAATATTTGTTTTTTCAGGAGATTTTTTGAAAGGGAATTTTTTGTTCTAGGGTGATTTCTTTGGAATCGAATTTTTTGTGCTCTGGGATGGTATCTTTGGAAGCGAATATATGTGTTCTCAGGAGATTTCGTTGGAAAAAATTTTTTGTCTTCTAGGGTAATATTGTTGGAAGAGAATTTTTTGTGTTCTCTGTTTTTTTCGATGGAAGGAAATTTTTGAAGTAGGGGGTCATTTCTTTGGAAGCAAATTTTTTTGTGCTCTGGGGTGATTTCGTTGGAAGCGAATATTTGTGTTCTCAGGAGATTTCGTTGCAAGAGAATTTTTTGTGTTCTGGGATGATATCTTTGGAAGCCAATATTTGTGTTCTCATGAGATTTCGTTGCAAGCGATTTTATTGTGTTCTGGGGTAATTTCGTTGGAAGTGAATTTTTTGTGTTCTTGCATGATTTCTTTGAAAGGGAATTTTTGTGTTCTGAGGTGATTTGGTTGGAGGCGAATTTTTTGTGTTCTGGGATGATATCTTTGGAAACGAAGTTTTTGTTCTTAGGAGATTTCATTGGAAAAGAATTTCTTGTATTCTGGGGTAATATCGTTGAAAGAGAATTTATTGTGTTCTCTAGTTTTTTCAATGGAAGCAATTTTTTGAAGTATGGGGTCATTTCGTTGGAAGCGTGTTTTCTGTGCTCTGGAGTCATTTCGTTACAAGCGAATTTTTTCTGTTCTGGTGTGATTTCGTTGGAAGCGAATTTTTTGTGTTCTCGGGTGATTTCGTTGAAAGGGAATTTTTGTGTTCTAGGGTGATTTCTTTGGAAGAGAAGTTTTTGTGCTCTGGGATGATATCTTTGGTAGCGAATATTTGTGTTCTCAGGAGATTTCATTGGAAAAGAATTTTTTTTCTTCTGGGGTAATATCGTTAGAAGAGAATTTTTTGTGTTCTCCGGTCTTTTCGATGGAAGCAAATTTTGAAGTATGGGGTCATTTCGTTGGAAGCGTGTTTTCTGTGCTCTGGAGTCATTTCGTTACAAGCGAATTTTTTGTGTTCTGGTGTGATTTCGTTGGAAGCGAATTTTTTGTGTTCTCGGGTGATTTCGTTGAAAGGGAATTTTTGTGTTCTAGGGTGATTTCGTTGGAAGCAACGTTTTTGTGTTCTGGGGTGATTTGTTTGGAAGCGAATTTTTTGTCTTCTGTGGTGATTTCAATAGAAGCGAATTTTCTGTGTTCTCGGGTGATTTCGTTGGAAGCATGTTTTCTGTGCTCTGGAGTCATTTCATTGGAAGCGAATTTTTTCTGCTCTGGATGATATCTTTGGAAGCGAATATTTGTGTTTTCAGGAGATTTCGTTGGAAAAGAATTTTTTGTATTCTGGGGTAATGTCGTTGGAAGAGAATTTTTTGTGTTCTCCGGTTTTTTCGATGGAAGCAAATTTTGGAAGCAGGGGGTCATTTCGTTGGAAGCGTGTTTTCTGTGCTATGGAATCATTTCGTTGGAAGCGAATTTTTTGTGCTCTTGGGTGATTTTGTTGAAAGCGAATATTTGTGTTCTCAGGAGATTTCGTTGCAAGCGAATTTTTTGTGTTTTGTGGTAATTTCGTTGAAAGCGAATTTTTGTGTTCTCGTGTGAATTCGTTGAAAGGGAATTTTTGCGTTCTAGGGTGATTTCGTTGGAAGCGAATTTTTTGTGCTCTGGGATGATATTTTTGGAAGCGAATCTTTGTGTTCTCAGGAGATATCGTTCCAAAAGCATTTTTTATCTTCTGGGGTAATGTCGTTGTAAGAGAATTTTTTGTGTTCTCCGGACTTTTCGATGGAAGCAAACTTTTGAAATAGGGGGTCATTTCGTTGGAAGGGTGTTTTCTGTGCTCTTGAGTCATTTGGTTGGAAGCAAATTTTTTGTGCTCTGTGGTGATTTCGTTGGAAGTGAATATTTGTGTTCTCAGGAGATTTCGTTGCAAGCGAATTTTTTGTGTTCTGGGGTGATTTCGTTGGAAGCGAATTTTTTGTGTTCTCGGGTGATTTCCTTGAAAGGGAATTTTTGTGTTCTAGGGTGATTTCTTTGGAAGCGAAGTTTTTGTGTGCTGGGATGATATCTTTGGAAGCAAATATTTGTGTTATCAGGAGATTTCGTTGGAAAAGATTTTTTCGTCTTCTGGGGTAATATCGTTGGAAGAGATTTTTTTCTGTTCTCCAGTCTTCTCGAAGGAAGCAAATTTTTGAAGTAGGGGGTCATTTCGTTGGAAGCGTGTTTTCTGTGCTCTGGAGTCATTTCGTTGGAAGCAAATTTTTTGTGCTGTGGGGTGATTTCGTTGGAAGCGAATTTTTTGTGTTCTCGGGTGATTTCATTGGAAGCGAATTTTTTGTGTACTTGGGTTATTTCTTTTAAAGGGAATTTTTGTGTTCTAGGGTGATTTCGTTGGAATCGAATTTTTAGTGCTCTGGGATGATATCTTTGGAAGCAAATATTTGTGTTCTCAGGAGATTTCATTGCAAAAGAATTTTTTGTCTTCTGGGGTAGTGTTTTCTGTGCTCTGGAGTCATTTCTTTGGAAGGAAATTTTTTATGCTTTGGGGTGATTTCGTTCGAAGCGAATTTTTTGTGCTCTGGTGTGATTTGGTTGGAAGCGAATTTTTTGTCTTCTGTGGTGATTTCGATGGAAGCAAAGTTTTTATGTTTTAGGGTGATTTCGTTGGAGGCGAATTTTTTGTGTTCAGGGGTCATTTCATTGGAAGCATGCTTTCTGTGCTCTGGAGTCATATCTTTGGAAGCGAATTTTTGTGCTCTGGGGTGATTTCGTTGGAAGGAAATTTTTTGTGTTCTCGGGGGATTTTGTTGAAAGGGAATTTTTGTGTTCTAGGGTGATTTTGTTGGAAGCGATTCTTTTCTACTCTGTGATGATATCTTTGGAAACGAATATTTGTGTTCTCAGTAGATTTTGTTGGAAAAGAATTTTTTGTCTTCTGGGGTAATATTGTTGGAAGATTTTTTTGTGTTCTCCGGTTTTTTCGATGGAAGCAAATTTTTGAAGTAGGGGGTCATTTCGTTGGAAGCATGTTTTCTGTGATCTAGAGTCATTTTGTGGGAAGTGAATTTTTTGTGCTCTGGGTTGATTTCGTTGGAAGCGAATATATGTGTTCTCAGGAGATTTCGTTGGAAAAGAATTTTTTGTCTTCTGGGGTAATATCTTTGGAAGAGAATTTTTTGTGTTCTCCGGTGTTTTCGATGGAAGCAAATTTTTGAAGTAGGGCGTCATTTCGTTGGAAGTGTGTTTTCTGTGCTCTGGAGTCATTTCTACGGAAGCGAATTTTTTGTGTTCTGGGTGATTTGGTTGGAAGTGAATATATGTGTTCTCAGAAGATTTCGTTGCAAGCGAATTTTTTGTGTTCTGGGGTCCTTTCATTGGAAGCGTGTTTTCTGTGCTTTGGAGTAATTTCTTTGGAAGCGAATATTTTGTGCTCTGTCTTGATTCCGCTGGAAGCGAATTTTTTGTGTTCTGAGGTAATTTCTTTGGAATCGAATTTTTTGTGTTCTGGGGTTATTTCGTCGGAAGCGAATTTTTTGTGTTCTGGGGTGATTTCCATGGTAGCAAATTTTTTGTGTTCTGGGGTGATTTCGTTGAAAGGGAATTTTTGTGTACTAGGGTGATTTTGTTGGAAGCTAATTTTTTGTGCTCTGGGATGATATCTTTGGAAGCGAATATGTGTTCTCAGAAGATTTCGTTGCAAGCGAATTTTTTGTGTTCTGGGGTCATTGGGTTGGAAGCGAATTTTTTGTGTTCTGGGGTAATTTCTTTGGAAGCAAATTTTTTGTGCTCTGGGGTGATTTCGTTGAAAGCGAATTTTTTGTGTTCTCGGGTGATTTCGTTGAAAGGGAATTTTTTGTGTTCTAGGGTGATTTTGTTGGAAGCAAATATTTTGTGCTTTGGGATGATATCTTTGGAAGTGAATATTTGTGTTCTCAGGAGACTTCGTAGGAAAAGAATTTTTTGTCTTCAGGGGTAATATCTTTGGAAGAGAATTTTTTGTGTTCTCCTGTTTTTTCAATGGAAGCAAATTTTTGAAGTAGGGGGGTCTTTTCATTGGAAGCGTGTTTTCTGTGCTCTGGAGTCATTTCGTAGGAAGCGAATTTTTTCTGCTCTGGGGTGATTTCATTGGAGGCGAATTTTTTGTGTTCAGGGGTCATTTCATTGGAAGAGTGCTTTCTGTGCCCTGGGGTCATATCTTTGGAAGCGAATTTTTGTGCTCTGGGGTGATTTCTTTGGAAGTGAGTATTTGTGTTCTCAGAAGATTTGGTTGGAAGTGAATTTATTTGTGTTCTGGGGTCATTTCTTTGGAAATGAATTTTTTGTGTTCTCCGGTTTGTTTGATGGAAGCAAATTTTTGAAGGAAGGGGTCATTTCGTTGGAAGCGTGTTTTCTGTGCTCTGGAGTCATTTCGTTGGAAGCGAATTTTTTGTCCTCTGGGGTGATTTCGTTGGAAGCGAATTTTTTGTGTTCTCAGGTGATTTCCTTGAAAGGGAATTTTTTGTGTTCTGGGGTCATTTCGTTGGAAGCAAATTTTTTGTGTTCTGGGGTGATTTCTTTGGAAGCGAATATTTTGTGTTCTGGGGAAATTTCATTGGAAGCGAATATTTGTGTTCTCAGAAGATTGAGTAGCAAACGAATTTTTTCTGTTCTCCGGTTTTTTCGATGGAAGTAAATTTTTGAAGTAGGAGGTCATTTCGTTGGAAGCGAATTTTTTGTGTTCTGGGGTGATTTCGTTGGAAGCGAATATTTTGTGTTCTGGGGAGATTTCGTTGGAAGCGAATATTTGTGTTCTCAGAAGATTTCGTTCCAAGCAAATTTTTTCTGTTCTCCGGTTTTTTCGATGGAAGTAAATTTTTGAAGTAGGAGGTCATTTCGTTGGAAGCATGTTTTCGGGGCTCTGGAGACATTTCGTTGGACGTGAATTTTTTGTGCTCTGGGTTGATTTCGTTGGAAGCGAATTTTTTGTGTTCTGGGGTGATTTTGTTGAAAGGGAATATTTGGTGTTCTGGGGTGATTTCGTTGGAAGCGAATTTTTTGTGATCTGGGATGTTTTCTTTGGAACCGAATATTTGTGTTCTCAGGAGATTTCGTTGCAAGCGAATTTTTTGTGTTCTGGGGTAATTTCATTGAAATGGAATTTTTTATGTTCTAGGGTGATTTCGTTGGAAGCAAATTTTTTGTGCTCTGGAGTGATTTGTTTGGAAGCTAATTTTTTGTCTTCTATGGTGATTTCGATGGAAGCGAATTTTTTATATTCTAGGGTGATTTCGTTGAAAGCAAATTTTTTGTGTTCTGGAGACATTTCATTGGAAGCGTGTTTTCTGTGTTCTGGAGTCATTTTGTTGGAAGCGAATTTTTTGTGTTCTCGGGTGATTTCGTTGAAAGGGAATTTTTTGTGTTCTAGGGTGATTTTGTTGGAAGCGAATTTTTTGTGCTCTGGGATGATTTCTTTAGAAGTGTATATTTGTGTTGTCAGAAGATTTCATTGGAAGCGAATATTTTTGTGTTCTGGGGTCATTTCGTTTGAAGCGAATTTTTTGTATTCTGGGGAGATTTCATTGGAAGCGAATATTTGTGTTCTCAGAAGATATCGTTGCAAGTGAATTTTTTCTGTTTTCCGGTTTTTTCGGTGGAAGTAAATTTTTGAAGTAGGAGGTCATTTCGTTGGAAGCATGTTTTCGGAGCTCTGGAGTCATTTCGTTGGAAGCGAATTTTTTGTGCTCTGGGTTGATTATGTTGGAAGCGAATTTTTTCTATGCTCGGGTGATTTCGTTGAAAGGGAATTTTTTGTGTTCTAGGTTGATTTTGTTGGAAGCGAATTTTTTGTGCTCTGGGATGATTTCTTTAGAAGTGAATATTTGTGTTCTCAGAAGATTTCATTGGAAGAGAATTTTTTGTGTTCTGGGGTCATTTCTTTGGAAATGAATTTTTTGTGTTCTCCGGTTGTTTTGATGGAAGCAAATTTTTGAAGGAGGGGGTCATTTCGTTGGAAGCGTGTTTTCTGTGCTCTGGAGTCATTGTGTTAGAAGCGAATTTTTTGTCCTCTGGAGTGATTTCGTTGGAAGCGAATTTTTTGTGTTCTCGGGTGATTTCCTTGAAAGGGAATTTTTTGTATTCTGGGGTCATTTCGCTGGAAGTGAATTTTTTGTGCTCTGGGGTGATTTCTTTGGTAGCGCATTTTCTGTGTTCTGGGATAATTTCGTTGGAAGTGAATTTTTTGTGTTCTCGGGTGAATTCAATGGAAGCCAATTTTTGAAGTATGGTATCATTTCCTTGGAAGTGTGTTTTCTGTGCTCTGGAGTCATTTCGTTGGAAGAGAATTTTTTGTGGTCTGGGGTGATTTTGTTGGAAGCAAAATTTTTGTGTTCTAGGGTAATTTCGTTGGAAGCGAATTTCTTGTGTTCTGGGGTAATTTCGTTGGACGTGAATTTTTTGTGTTCTCGGGTGATTTCTTTGAAAGGAAATTTTTTTATGTTTTAGGGTTATTTTGTTGGAAGCGAATTTTTTGTGATCTGGGATGATTTCTTTAGAAGTGAGTATTTGTGTTCTCAGAAGATTTCGTTGGAAACGAACTTTTTTGTGTTCTGGGGTCATTTCTTTGGAAATGAATTTTTTGTGTTCTCCGGTTTTTTTGATGGAAGCCAATTTTTGAAGGAGGGGGTCATTTCTATGGAATCGTGTATTCTGTGCTCTGGAGTCATTTCGTTGGAAGCGAATTTTTTGTGTTTCGGGTGATTTCCTTGAAAGGGAATTTTTTGTGTTCTGGGGACATTTCTTTGGAAGCGAATTTTTTGTGTTCTGGGGTGATTTCGTTGGAAGCGAATATTTTGTGTTCTGGGGAGATTTCCTTGGAAGCGAATATTTGTGTTCTCAGAAGATTTCGTTGCAAGTGAATTTTTTCTGTTCTCCGGTTTTTTCGATGGAAGTAAATTTTGGAGTAGGAGGCCATTTTGTTGGAAGCATGTTTTCGGATCTCTGGAGTCATTTCGTTGGAAGCGAATTTTTTGTGCTCTGGGTTGATTTCGTTGGAAGCGAATTTTTTGTGTTCTGGGGTGTTTTCGTTGAAAAGGTATTTTTGGTGTTCTGGGGTGATTTCGTTGGAAGCGAATTTTTTGTGATCTGGGATGTTTTCTTTGGAAGCGAATATTTGTGGTCTCAGGAGATTTCATTGCAAGCGAATTTTTTGTGTTCTGGGGTAATTTCGTTTGAATAGAAATATTTGTGCTCTCAGGATTTTTCGATGGAAGCAAATTTTTGAAGAAGGGAGTCATATCGTTGGAAGCGTGTTTTCTGTGCTCTGGAGTCATTTCATTGGAAGCGAATTTTTTTGTGTTCTGGGGTGATTTCGTTGGAAGCAAATATATGTGTTCTGAGAAGATTTCGTTGCAAGCGAATTTTTTGTGTTCTGGGGTAATTTCATTGAAAGGGAATTTTTTATGTTCTAGGGTGATTTCGTTGGAAGCAAATTTTTGTGCTCTGGAGTGATTTGGTTGGAAGCAAATTTTTTGTCTTCTATGGTGATTTCGATGGAAGCGAATTTTTTATGTTCTAGGGTGATGTCGTTGAAAGCAAATTTTTTGTGTTCTGGAGTCATTTCATTGGAATCGTGTTTTCTGTGCTCTGGAGTCATTTTTTTGGAAGCAAATTTTTTGTGCTCTGGGTTGATTATGTTGGTAGCGAATTTTTTGTATTCTCGGGTGATTTCGTTGCAAGGGAATTTTTTGTGTTCGAGGGTGATTTCGTTGGAAGCGAATTTTTTGCGCTCTGGGATGTTTTCTTTGGAAGTGAATATTTGTGTTCTCAGGAGATTTCGTTGGAAGCGAATTTTTTGTGTTCTGGGGTAATTTCGTTTGAATAGAAATATTTGTGCTCTCAGGATTTTTCGATGGAAGCAAATTTTTGAAGATGGAGTCATATCGTTGGAAGCGTGTTTTCTGTGCTCTGGAGTCATTTCATTGAAAGCGAATTTTTTTGTGTTCTGGGGTGATTTCGTTGGAAGCAAATATATGTGTTCTGAGAAGATTTCGTTGCAAGCGAATTTTTTGTCTTCTGGGGTAATTTCATTGAAAGTGAATTTTTTATGTTCTAGGGTGATTTCGTTGGAAGCAAATTTTTGTGCTCTGGAGTGATTTGGTTGGAAGCGAATTTTTTGTCTTCTATGGTGATTTCGATGGAAGCGAATTTTTTATGTTCTAGGGTGATTTCGTTGAAAGCAAATTTTTTGTGTTCTGGAGTCATTTCATTGGAAGCGTGTTTTCTGTGCTCTGGAGTCGTTTTGTTGGAAGCAAATTTTTTGTGCTCTGGGTTGATTATGTTGGAAGCGAATTTTTTGTATTCTCGGGTGATTTCGTTGAAAGGGAATTTTTGTGTTCGAGGGTGATTTCGTTGGAAGCGAATTTTTTGCGCTCTGGGATGTTTTCTTTGGAAGTGAATATTTGTGTTCTCAGGAGATTTCGTTGGAAGCGAATTTTTTGTGTTCTGGGGTAATTTCGTTGGAATAGAAATATTTGTGCTCTCAGGATTTTTCGATGGAAGCAAATTTTTGAAGAAGGGAGTCATTTCGTTGGAAGCATGTTTTCTGTGCTCTGGAGTCATTTCGTTGGAAGCGATTTTTTTGTGCTCTGGGGTGATTTCGTTGGTAGCGCATTTTCTGTGTTCTGGGATAATTTCGTTGGAAGTGAATTTTTTGTGTTCTCGGGTGATTTCGATGGAAGCCAATTTTTGAAGTATGGGATCATTTCCTTGGAAGCGTGTTTTCTGTGCTCTGGAGTCATTTCGTTGGAAGCAAATTTTTTGTGTTCTGTGGTGATTTCGTTGGAAGCGAATATTTTGTGTTCTGGGGAGATTTCGTTGGAAGCGAATATTTGTGTTCTCAGAAGATTTCGTTGCAAGCAAATTTTTTCTGTTCTCCGGTTTTTTCGATGGAAGTAAATTTTGAAGTAGGAGGTCATTTCGTTGGAAGCGAATTTTTTGTGTTCTGTGGTGATTTCTTTGCAAGCGAATATTTTGTGTTCCCGGGGAGATTTCGTTGGAAGTAAATATTTGTGTTCTCAGAAGATTTCGTTGCAAGCGAATTTTTTCTGTTCTCTGCTTTTTTCGATGGAAGTAAATTTTTGAAGTAGGAGGTCATTTCGTTGGAAGCATGTTTCCCGAGCTCTGGAATCATTTCGTTGGAAGCGAATTTTTTGTGCTCTGGGTTGCTTTCGTTGAAAGGGAATTTTGGGTGTTCTGGGGTGATTTCGTTGGAAGCGAATTTTTTGTGTTCTGGGGTGATTTCGTTGAAAGGGAATTTTGGGTGTTCTGGGGTGATTTCGTTGGAAGCGAATTTTTTGTGCTCTGGGATGTTTTGTTTGGAAGCGAATATTTGTGTTCTCAGGAGATTTCATTGCAAGCTCATTTTTTGTGTTCTGGGGTAATTTCATTGAAAGGGAATTTTTTATGTTCTAGGGTGATTTCATTGAAAGCAAATTTTTTGTGCTCAGGAGTGATTTGCTTGGAAGTGAAATTTTTGTCTTCTGTGGTGATTTCGATGGAAGCTAATTTTTTATGTTTTAGGGTGATTTCGTTGGAAGCGAATTTTTTGTGCTCTGGGATGATATTTTGGAAGCGAATATTTGTGTTCTCAGGAGATTTCGTTGGAAAAGAATTTTTTCTTCTGGGGTAATATCGTTGGAAGTGAATTTTTTGTGTTCTCCTTTTTCTTCGATGGAAGCAAATTTCTGAAGTAGGGGGTCATTTCGTTGGAAGCCTGTTTTCTGTGCTCTGGAGTCACTTCGTTGGAAGGGAATTTTTGGTGCTCAGGGGTGATTTCTTTGGAAGCACATTTTTTTGTGTTCTCGGGTAATTTCTTTAAAAGAGAATATTTTGTGTTCTAGGATGATTTCATTGGAAGCGAATTTTTTGTGTTCTCGGGTGATTTCGTGGGAAAACAATTTTTTGTCTTCTTGGGTAATATCTTTGGAAGAGAATTTTCTGTGTTCTTATATTATTTCAATGGAAGGAAATTTTTGAAATATGGGGTCATTTCGTTGGAAGAGTGTTTTCTGTGCTCTAGAGGCATTTCTTTGGAAGCGAATTTTTTTTGTTCTGGGGTGATTTGGTTGGTAGCGAATATATGTGTTCTCAGAAGATTTCATTGTAAGCGAATTTTTGTGATCTTGGGTAATTTCTTTGAAAGAGAATTTTTTATGTTCTAGGGTAATTTCGTTGGAAGAGAAGTTTTTGTGTTCTCAGGATTTTTCGATGGAAGCAAATTTTTGAAGTACGGAGTCATTTCGTTGGAAGCGTGTTTTCTGTGCTCTGGAGTCACTTCGTTGAAAGCAAATTTTTTGTGCTCTGGGGTGATTTCGTTGGAAGCGCATTTTTTGTGTTCAGGGATAATTTCGTTGGAAGTGAATTTTTTGTGTTCTCGGGTGATTTCGATGGAAGCCAATTTTTGAAGTATTGGATCATTTCCTCGGAAGCGTGTTTTCTGTCCTCTGGAGTCATTTCGTTGGAATCGAATTTTTTGTGCTCTGGGGTGATTTTGTTGGAAGCGAAATTTTTGTGTTCTCGGGTAATTTCGTTGGAAGCGATTTTCTTGTGTTCTGGGGTAATTTCTTTGGAAGCGAATTTTTTTTGTGCTCTGGGATGATTTCTTTGGAAGCGAATATTTGTGTTCTCAGAAGATTTCCTTGCAAGCGAATTTTTTGTGTTCTGGGGTAATTTCGTTGGAAGCGAATTATTTGTGTTTTGGGGTGATTTCGTTGGAAGCGAATATTTTGTGTTCTCGGGTGATTTCAATGGAAACAAATTTTTGAAGTATGGTATCATTTCGTTCGAAGGGTGTTTTCTGTGCTCTGGAGTCATTTCGTTGGAAGCGAATTTTTTGTGTTCTGGGGAGATTTCGTTGGAAGCGAATATTTGTGTTCTCAGAAGATTTCGTTGCAATCGAATTTTTTCTGTTCTCCGGTTTTTTCGATGGAAGTAAATTTTTGAAGTAGGAGGTCATTTCGTTGGAAGCATGTTTTCGGTGCTCTGGAGTCATTTCGTTGGAAGCGAATTTTTTGTGCTCTGGGTTGATTTCGTTGGAAGCGAATTTTTTGTGTTCTCGGGTGATTTGTTTGAAAGGGAATTATTTGTGTTCTAGGGTGATTTCGTTGGAAGCGAATTTTTTTGTGCTCTGGGATGATTTCTTTCGAAGCGAATATTTGTGTTCTCAGGAGATTTCATTGGAAGCGAATATTTTGTGTTCTGGGGTAATTTCGTTGAAAGCGAATTTTTTGTGTTCTCGTGTGATTTCAATGGAAGCAAATTTTTGAAATATGGGGTCATTTCGTTGGAAGCCTGTTTTCTGTGCTCTGGAGTCATTTCGTTGGAAGCGATTTTTTTGTGTTCTGGGGTGATTTCGTTGGAAGCGAATTTTTTGTGTTCAGGGGTGATTTCGATGGAAGCAAATTTTTTCTATTCTGTGGTAATTTTGTTGGACGTGAATTTTTTGTGTTTTCGGGTGATTTCGATGAAAGGGAATTTTTTGTGTTCCAGGGTGATTTCGGTGGAAGCGAATTTTTTTGTGCTCTGGGATGATTTCTTTGGAAGCAAATATTTGTGTTCTCAGAGATTTCGTTGGAAGCAAATTTTTTGTGTTCTTGGGTAATTTCGTTGGAAGCGAATTTTTTGTGTTCTCGGGTGATTTCAATGGAACCAAATTTTTGAAATATGGGGTCATTTCGTTGGAAGCTTGTTTTCTCTGCTCTTGAGTCATTATGTTGGAAGCGAATTTTTTGTGTTCTGGGGTGATTTCGTTGGAAGCGAATATATGTGTTTTCGGAAGATTTCGTTGCAAGCGAATATTTCGTGTTCTGGCGCAATTTCGTTGGAAGCGAATTTTGTGTGTTCTCGGGTGATTTCGATGGAAGCAAATTTTTGAAGATTGGGATCATTTCGTTGGGAGCGTGTTTTCTGTGCTCTGGAGTCATTGGGTTGAAAGCGAATTTTTTGTGTTCTGGGGTGATTTCGTTGGAAGCGAATATTCGTGTTCTCAGAAGATTTCGTTGCAAGAGAATTTTTTGTGTTCTGGGGTAATTTCCTTTGAAGGGAATTTTTTGTTTTCTCCGGTTTTTTCCAATGAAGCAAATTTTTGAAGCAGGGGGTCATTTCGTTGGAAGTGTGTTTTCTGTGCTCTGGAGTCATTTCGTTGGAAGCGAAATTTTTGTGTTCTGCGGTGATTTCGTTGGAAGGAAATTTTTTGTGTTCTGGGGCAATTTCGTTGGAAGCGAATTTTTTGTGTTCTGGGGTGATTTCGTTGGAAGCGAATTTTTGGTGGTCTGGGGTGATTTCGTTGGAAGCGTGTTTTCTGTGGTCTGGAGTGATTACTTTGGAAGCGAATATTTGTGTTCTCCGGAGATTTCGTTGGAAGCGAAATTTTTGTGTTCTGGGGTAATATCCTTTGAAGCAGGTTTTATGTCCTTTGGAGTCATTTTGTTAGAAGCGAATTATTCTCTGTTTTGGTTTGATTTCTTTGGAAATGAAGTTTTTGAGATCTGGGTTGATTTGGTTGGAAGCGAATTTTTTGTGTTCTGGTGTGATTTCTTTGGAAAGAATTTCTTGTCCCCTGGGATGATATCATTGGAAGCAAATTTTATCTGTTCTGTGGTAATTTTGTTGGAAGTGATTTTTTTCTTCTCTGGGGTGGTTTCATTGGAAGCGTATTATTTGTGTTCTCTGGTTATTTCGATGGAAGCGAATTTTTTTGTTCTGGGTTGATTTCGTTGGAAGCGAATTTTTTGTGTTCTGGGATGATTTCAGTGGATTCAATTTTTTGGTGTTCTGGCGTAATTTCTTAGGAAGCAGGTTTTATGTCCTTTGGAGTAATTTCGTTAGAAGCGAATTTTTCTCTGTTCTGGTGTGATTTCGTTGGAAATGAAGTTTTTGTGATCTGCGGTGATTTCGTTGGAAACGAATTTTTTTGTGCTCTGGGGTGATTTCCTTTGAAGCGAATTTTTTGCGTTCTTGGGTAATTTCATTGGAAGCTAATTTTTTGTGTTCTTCGGTGATTTCTTTGTAAGCTAATTTTTTCTGATCTCAGGTGATGTCGATGGAAGCAAATTTTTTGTGATCTTTGTTGATTTTGTTGGAAATGATGTTTTTGTGATCGGGGTAATTTTGTTGGAAGCGAACTTTTTATGTTCTGGGTTGATTTCGATCGAAGCGAATTTTTTTGTGTTGTGGGGTGATTTCGTTGGAAGCGAATTCTTTGTGTTCTGGGGTAATATCTCTGGAAGCAGGTGTTATGTCCTTTGGAGTCATTTCGTTAGAAGCAAATTTTTCTCTGTTCTGGTGTGATTTCTTTGGAAACGAATTTTTTGTCGTCTGTGGTGATTTCGTTGGAAGCAAATTTTTGTGTTCTGGGGTAATTTGTTTGGAAGCAAATTTTTTGGATTCTCGGGTGATTTCGTTGGAAGCAAATTTTTTGTGTTCTAGGGTGTTTTCGTTGAAAACGAATTTTTTGTGTTCTGGGGTGATTTTGTTGGAAGCGAATATTTTGTGTTCCTCGGGTGATTTCGATGGAAGTGAATTTTTTGTTTTCTGGGGTAATTTCGTTGGAAGCAATTTTTTGTGGTCTGGGTTTATTTCATTGTTAGCGAATTTTTTGAAGTATGGGGTGATTTCGTTGGAAGCGTGTTTTCTGTGCTCTGGGGTGATTTCGTTGGAAATGAATTTTTTGTGTTCTCGGGTGATTTCGATGGAAGCGAATTTTTTGTGGTCTGGGATGATATCGTTGTTAGCGAATTTTTTGAAGTATGGGGTGATTTATTTGGAAGCGTGTTTCCTGTGCTCTGGAGTAATTTTGATGGAAGTGAATTGTTTGTGTTCTCGGTTGATTTCGATCGAAGCGATTTTTTGTTTTCTGGGGAGATTTCAGTGAGAGCGAATTTTTGGTGTTCTGGGGTAATTTTATTGGAAGAGGGTTTTATGTCCTTTGTAGTCATTTCATTGGAAGCGAATTTTTCTCTGTTCTGCTGTGATTTTGTTGGAAACACATTTTTTTTGCTCTGGAATGTTTTCGTTGTAAGAGAATGTTTTGTGTTCTGGGGTAATTTCATTGGAAGCGAATTTTTTGTGTGTGTGTGTTCTGGGGTGATTTCATTGGAAGGGAATTTTTTGTCATCTGGGGTAATTTCGTTGGAAGCGGGTTTTATGTCCTTTGGAGTCATTTCGTTAAAAGCGAATTTTTCTCTGTTCTGGTGTGATTTCGTTGGAAATGAAGTTTTTGTGATCTGGGGTGATTTCGTTGGTAGCGAATTTTTTGTGGTCTGGTGTGATTTCTTTGGATACAAACTTTTTGTGTTCTAGGGTGATTTGATGGAAGCGAGTTTTTTTGTATTCTGGGATCATTTTGTTGGTAGCGTGTTTTCTGTGCTCAGGAGTCATATCGTTGGAAGCGAATTTTTTGTGTTCTCGGTTGATTTCGATGGAAGCAAATTTTTGAAGTATGGTATCATTTTGTTCGAAGCTTGTTTTCTGTGCTCTGGAGTCATTAAGTTGGAAGCGAATTTTTTGTGTTCCAGGGTGATTTCGTTGGAAGCGAATTTTTTTGTGCTCTGGGATGATTTCTTTGGAAGCGAATATTTGTGTTCTCAGGATATTTCTTTGGAAGCGAATTTTTTGTGTTCTTGGGTAATTTCGTTGGAAGCAAATTTTTTGTGTTCTAGGGTAATTTTGATGGAAGCAAATTTTTGAAGTAGAGGGCCATTTTGTTGGAAGCGTGTTTTCTGTGCTCTGGAGTCATTTCGTTGGAAGTTAATTTTTTGTGCTCTGGGGCGATTGCGTTGGAAGCGAATATTTTGTGTTCTCGGGTGATTTCGTTGGAATCGAATTTTTTGTGTTCTTTGGTGATTTCCTTGAAAGCAAATTTTTTGTGTTCTGGGGTAATTTCATTGGAAGCGAATTTTTTGTGTTCTCTGTTTTTTTCGATGGAAGCAAATTTTTGAAGTATGGGATCATTTCGTTGGAAGCGTGTTTTCTGTGCTCTAGAGTCATTTTGTTGGAAGCGAATTTTTTGTGTTCTTGGGTGATTTCGTTGGAAGCGAATATTCATGTTCTCAGAAGATTTCGTTGCAAGCGAATTTTTTTGTGTTCTGGGGTAATTTTGTTGGAAGCAAACTTTTTGTGTTCTCCGGTTTTTTCGATGAAAACAAATTTTTGAAGTAGGGGGTCATATCGTTGGAAGCGTGTTTTCTGTGCTCTGGATTCATTTCTTTGGAAGCAAATTTTTTGTGTTCTGGGGTGATTTCGTTGGAAGCGAATTTTTGGTGGTCTGGGGTGATTTCGTTGGAAGCGTGTTTTCTGTGGTCTGGGGTGATTACTTTGGAAGTGAATATTTGTGTTCTCAGGAGATTTCGTTGGAAGTGAATTTTTTGTGTTCTGGGGGTGATATTGTTGGAAGCGAATTTTTTGTGTTCTGGGGTGATATAGTTCGAAGTGAATTTTTTGTTTTCTGGGGTAATATCCTTGGAAGCGGGTTTTATGTCCTTTGGAGTCATTTTGTTAGAAGCGAATTTTTCTCTGTTCTGGTGTGATTTCTTTGGAAATGAAGTTTTTGAGATCTTGGGTGATTTCATTGGAAGCAAATTTTTTGTGTTCTGGGGTAATTTCGTTGGAAGCGAATTTTTTGTGTTCTCGGGTGATTTCGTTGAAAGGGAATTTTTAGTGTTCTGGCGTCATTTCGTTGGAAGCGTGTTTTCTGTGCTCTGGATTCATTTCGTTGGAAGCGAATTTTTTGTGCTCTGGGGTGATTTCATTGGAAACAAATATTTTGTGTTCTTTGGTGATTACGTTGAAAGGGAATTTTTTGTGTTCTGGGGTCAATTCGTTGGAAGAGAATTTTCTGTGTTCTGGGGTGATTTCGATGGAAGTGAATTTTTTGTGTTCTCCGGTTTTTTCAATGGAAGCAAATTTTTGAAGTAGGGGGTCATTTCGTTGGAAGTGTGTTTTCTGTGCTCTGGAGTCATTTCGTTGGAAGGGAATTTTTTGTGCTCTGGGGTGATTTCGTTGGAAGCGAACTTTTTGTGTTCTCGGGTGATTTCGTTTAAAGGGAATTTTTTGTGTTCAAGGGTGATTTCGTTGGAAGCGAATTTTTTGTGTTCTGGGGTAATTACGTTGGAAGCGAATATTTTGTGTTCTCGGGTGATTTGTTGGCCGCGAATTTTTCGTGGTCTGGGGTCATTTAGTTGGAAGCGTGTTTTCTGTGCTCTGGAGTCATTTCGTTGGAAGCAAATTTTTTGTGCTCTGGGGTGATTTTTTTAGAAGCGAATTTTTTGTGTTCTGGGGTGATTTTGTTAGAAGCGAATTTTAGTGTTCGGGGGTAATTTCGTTGGAAGTGAATTTTTTGTGTTCTCGGGTGATTTCGATGGAAGCAAATTTTTAAAATATGGTATCATTTCCTTCAAAGCAGGTTTCCTGTGCTCTGGTGTCATTTCGTTGGAAGCGTATTTTTTGTGTTCTCGGGTGATTTCGTTGAAAGGGAATGTTTTGTGTTCTAGGGTGATTTCGTTGGAAGCGAATTTTTTGTGTTCTGGGTTGATTTCGTTGGAAGCGAATTTTTTGTGTTCTGGGATGATTTCAGTGGAGGCAAATTTTTTGTGTTCTAGGGTATTTTCGTTGGAAGTGTATTTTTTGTGTTCTCAGGTTTTCTCGATGGAAGCAAATTTTTGAAGTACGGGGTCATTTCGTTGGAAGCATGTTTTCTGTGCTCTGGAGTTATTTCGTTGGAAGCGAATTTTCTGTGTTCTGGGGTGATTTCCTTGGAAGTGAATTTTTTCTGTTCTGGGGTAATTTCTTTGGACGCGAATTTTTTGTGTTCTGGGGTGATTTTTTTTGAAGAGAATTTTTTGTGTTCTGGGGCAATTTCGTTGAAAGGGAATTTTTTGGAAGTATGGGGTGATTTCGTTGAAAGCGTGTTTTCTTTGCTCTGGAGTCATTTCTTTGGAAGCAAATTTTTTGTGTTCTGAGTTGATTTCATTGGAAGCAAATTTTTTGTGTTCTGGGGTGATTTCGTTGGAAGCGTGTTTTCTGTTCTCTGGAGTCATTTCGTTGGAAGCAAATTATTTTGTGTTCTCAGGTGATTTCGATCGAAGCAAATTTTTTCAGTTCTGGGGTAATTTTGTGGGAAGCCAATATTTTTGTTCTCAGGTCATTTATTGGAAGGGAATTTTTTGTGCTCTGGGGTGATTTCGTTGGAAGCAAATTTTTTCTATTCTGGGGTAATTTCGTTGGACCTGAATTTTTTTGTTCTCAGGTGATTTCGTTGAAAGTGAATTTTTTTTGCTTTAGGGTGATTTAATTGGATGCGGATTTTTTTGTGCTCTGGGGTGATTTCTTTGGAAGCGAATATTTGTGTCCTCAGGAGATTTTGTTGGAAGCAAATTTTTTGTGTTCTGGGGTATTTTCGTTGGAAGCGAATTTTTATGTGTTCTCCGTTTTTTTCGATGGAAGCAAATTTTTGAAGTAGGGGGTCACCTCGTTGGAAGTGAAATTTTTTGTGTTCAGGGGTGATTTCGTTGGAAGCGAATGTTTTGTGTTCTGGGGTAATTTCGTTGGAAGCAAATTATTTTGTGTTCTCAGGTGATTTCGATGGAAGCAAATTTTCGAAGTATGGGGACATTTCGTTGGAAGCTAATTTATGTGCTTTGGTGTGATTTCGTTGGAAGCGAATTTCTTGTGTTCAGGGGTAATTTCTTTTGAAGCAAATTTTTGTGTTCTGGGTTGATTTCGATGGAAGCGAATATTTTGTGGTCTGTGTTGATTTCATTGGAAATGAATATTTGTGTTCTCAGGAGATTTCGTTGCAAGCAAATTTTTTGTGCTCTGGAGTCATTTCGTTGGAAGGGAATTTTTTGTGCTCTGTGGTGATTTCGTTGGAAGCAAATTTTTTGTGTTCTCGGGTGATTTCGTTGAAAGGGAATTTTTTGTGTTCTAGGGTGATTTCGTTGGAAGAGAATTTTCTGTGTTCTGGGGTGACTTCGATGGAAGTGAATTTTTTGTGATCTCCGGTTTTTTTGAAGTAGGGGGTGATTTCATTAGAATCGTGTTTTCTGTGCTTTGGAGTCATTTCGTTGGAAGGGAATTTTTTGCGCTCTGGGGCGATTTCGTTGGAAGCGAACTTGTTTGTGCTCTGCGATGATTTCTTTGGAAGCAAATATTTGTGTTCTCAGGAGATTTCATTGGAAGCGAATTTTTTGTTTTCTCTGGTTTTTTTGATGGAAGCAAATTTTTGAAGCAGGGGGTCATTTCGTTGGAAGCGTGTTTTCTGTTCTCTGGAGTCATTTCGTTGGAAGCGAATTTTTTTGTGCTCTGGGATGATTTCTTTGGAAGCAAATATTTGTGTTCTCAGGAGGTATCGTTGGAAGCAAATTTATTGCGTTCTGGGGTAATTTCGTTGGAAGCAAATTTTTGAAGTATGGGATCATTTCGTTGGAAGCGTGTTTTCTCTGCTCTGGGGTCATTATGTTGGAAGCTAATTTTTTGTGTTCTGGGGTGATTTCGTTGGAAGCGAATATATTGTTCTCAGAAGATTTTGTTGCAAGCGAATTATTTGTGTTCTGGCGTAATTTCGATGGAAGCGATTTTTTTGTGTTCTCGGGTGATTTCGATGGAAGCAAATTTTTGAAGTATGGGATCATTTAGTTGGGAGCATGTTTTCTGTGCTCTGGAGTCATTCCGTTGAAAGCGAATTTTTTGTGTTCTTGGGTGATTTCGTTGGAAGCGAATATTCATGTTCTCAGAAGATTTCGTTGCAAGCGAATTTTTTTGTGTTCTGGGGTAATTTCGTTGGAAGCAAATTTTTTGTTTTCTCCGGTTTTTTCGATGGAAGCAAATTTTTGAAACAGGGGGTCATTACGTTGGAAGTGTGTTTTCTGTGCTCTGGATTCATTTCGTTGGAAGCGAATATTTGTATTCTCAGATGATTTCGTTTCAAGCGAATTTTTTGTGTTCTCCGGTTTTTTCGATGGAAGCAAATTTTTGAAGTAGGTGGTCATTTCGTTGGAACCTTGTTTTCTGTCCTCTGGAGTAATTTCCTTGTGTTCTGGGTTGATTTCGTTGGAAGCGAATTTTTTGTGTTCTGGGATGATTTCAGTGGAGGCGAATTTTTAGTGTTCTAGGGTGTTTTCGTTGGAAGCGTATTTTTTGTGTTCTCAGGTTTTCTCGATGGAAGCAAATTTTTGAAGTAGGGGGTCCTTTCGTTGGAAGCATGTTTTCTGTGCTCTGGAGTCATTTCGTTGTAAGCGAATTTTTTGTGTTCTGGGGTGATTTCCTTGGAAGCGAATTTATTTTGTTCTGGGGTAATTTACTTGGAAGCGAATTTTTTGTGTTCTTGGTTGATTTCGATGGAAGCAAATTTTTGAAGTATGGTATCATTTCATTCGAAGCTTGTTTTCTGTGCTCTGGAGTCATTACGTTGGAGCGAATTTTTTGTGTTCTAGGGTGATTTCGTTGAAAGGGAGTTTTTCTATTCTAGGGTGATTTCGTTGGAAGCGAATTTATTGTGTTCTGGGGTGATTTCGATGTAAGCAAATTTTTTCTGTTCTGTGGTAATTTCGTTGGACGTGAATTTTTTGTGTTCTCGGGTGATTTCGTTGAAAGGGAATTTTTTGTGTTCTATTGTGATTTCGTTGGAAGTGAATTTTTTTGTGTTCTGGGATGATTTCTTTCGAAGCGAATATTTGTGTTCTCAGGAGATTTCGTTGGAAGCGAATTTTTTGTGTTCGGGGGATATTTTGATAGAAGCGAATTTTTTGTGTTCTTCAGTTTTTCGATGGAAGCAAATTTTTGAAGTAGGGGGTCATTTCGTTGGAAGCGTGTTTTCTGGAGTGCTCTGGAGTCATTTCGTTGGAAGGGAATTTTTTGTGCTCTGGGGTGATTTCGTTGAAAGCAAATTTTTTGTGTTCTCAGATGATTTCGTTTAAAGGGAATTTTTCGTGTTCTCGGTGATTTCGTTGGAAGCGAATTTTTTGTGTTCTGGTGTAATTTCGTCGGAAGCGTGTTTTCTGTGCTCTGGAGTCAGTTCGTTGGAAGCGAATTTTTTGTGCTCTGGTGTGATTTCGTTGGAAGCGAATTCTTTGTGTTCTCAGGTGATTTCCTTTAAAGCTAATTTTTTGTGTTCTTGGGTGATTTCGTTGGCAGCGAATTTTTTGTGTTCAGGGGTGATTTCGATGGAAGCAATTTTTTTCTGTTCTGTGGTAATTTGGTTGGATGTGAATTTTTGGTTTTCTCCTGTTTTTTTTTAATGGAAGCAAATTTTTGAAGCAAGGGGTCATTTCATTGGAGGCGTGCTTTCTGTGCTCTGGAGTCATTTCGTTGGAAGCGAATATTTTGTGCTCTTGGGTGATTTCATTGGAAGCGAAATTTTGTGTTCTCGGGTGATTTTGTTGCAAGGGAATTTTTGCGTTCTAGGGTGATTTCGTTGGAAGCGAATTTTTTGTGCTCTGGGATGATATTTTTGGAAGCGAATACTTGCTTTCTCAGGAGTTTTCCTTGGAAAAGAATTTTTGTCTTCTGGGGTAATATCGTTGGAAGAGAATTTTGTGTGTTCTCTGGTCTTTTCGATGGAAGTAAATTTTGAAATAGTGTGTCATTTCGTTGGAAGCCTGTTTTCTGTGCTCTGGAGTCATTTCGTTGGAAGCGTATCTTTTGTGTTCTGGGGTGATTTCGTTGGAAGCGAATTTTTTGTGTTCTGTGGAAATTTTGTTGGAAGCGAATTTTTTGTGTTCTCCGGTTTTGTCGATGGAAGCAAATTTTTGAAGTAGGGGGTCATTTTGTTGGAAGTGTGTTTTCTGTGCTCTGGAGTCACTTGGTTGGAAGAGAATTTTTGGTGCTCTGGAGTGATTTCGTTGGAAGCGAATTTTTTGTGTTCTGGGGTGATTTCGTTGGAAGCAAATTTTGTGAGTTCTGGGGTAATTTCGATAGAAGCGATTTTTTTGTGTCTGGGGTCATTTCGTTGGAAGAGAATTTTTTGTGTTCTGGTGTGATTTCGTTGGAAGCAAATTTTTTGTGTTCTGGGGTAATTTCGTAGGAAGCGAATTTTTTGTTTTCTCGGGTGATTTCGAAGGAAGCAAATTTTTGAAGTAGGGGGACATTTCGTTGGAAGCTTGTTTTCTGTGCTCTGGAATCATATCGTTGGAAGGGAATTTTTTATGCTTTGGGGTGATTTCGTTGGAAGCGAATTTTTTGTGTTCTAGTGTGATTTCGTTGAAAGGGAATTTTTTGTGTTCTAGGGTGATTTAGTTGGACATGAATTTTTTGTGTTCTCGGGTGATTTCGTCGAAACTGAATTTTTTGTGTTCTCGGGTAATTTCGTCGAAAGTGAATTTTTTGTGTTCTAGGGTGATTTTGTTGGAAGTGAATTTTTTGTGTTCTCGGGTCATTTCGTTGGAATCGTTTTTTCTCTGCTATGGAGTCATTTTGTTGGAAGGGAATTTTTTGTACTCTGTGGTGATTTCGTTGGAAGTGAATTTTTTGTGTTCTCGTGTGATTTCGTTGAAAGGGAATGTTTTGTGTTCTGGGGTCATTTCGTTGGAAGCCTGTTTTCTGTGCTCTAGAGTCATTTGTTTGGAAGCGAATTTTTTGTGTTCTGCTGTGATTTCGTTGGAAGCTAATTATTTGTGTTCTCGGGTGATTTTGTTGAAAGGGAATTTTTGTGTTCCAGGGTGATTTCGTTGGAAGCGAATTTTTTTGTGCTCGGGAATGATTTCTTTGGAAGCAAATATTTGTGTTCTCTGGAGAGATCGTTTGAAGCGAATTTATTGTGTTCTGGGGTAATTTCGTTGGAAGCGAATTTTTTGTGTTTTCGGGTGATTTCGATGGAAGCAAATTTTTGAAATATGGGGTCATTTCGTTGGAACCATGTTTTCTCTGTTCTGGAGTCATTATGTTGGAAACTAATTTTTTGTGTTCTGGGGTGATTTCGTTGGAAGCAAATTTTTTGTGTTCCCGGGTGATTTCAATGGAAGCAAATTTTTGAAGTATGGGATCATTTCTTTGGGAGCGTGTTTTCTGTGCTCTGGAGTCATTCCGTTTAAAAGCGAATTTTTTGTGTTCTGGGGTGATTTCGTTGGAAGCGAATATTCGTGTTCTCAGAAGATTTCGTTGGAAGAGAATTTTTTGTTTTCTCCGGTTTTTTCAATGGAAGCAAATTTTTGAAGCAGGGGGTCATTTCGTTGGAAGTGTGTTTTCTATGCTCTGGAGTCATTTAGTTGGAAGGGAATTTTTTGTGTTTTGGGGTGATTTCATGGAAGCAAATTTTCTGTGTTCTGGGGTAATTTCGTTGGAAGCAATTTTTTGTGTTCTGGGGTCATTTCGTTGGATGTAAATTTTTTGTGTTCTGGGGTAATTTCGTTGGAAGTGAATTTTTTGTGTTCTCGGGTCATTTCAATGGAAGCAAATTTTTGAAGTATGGTATCATTTCGTTCGAAGCGTGTTTTCTATGCTCTGGAGTCATTTTGTTGGAAGCGAATATTTGTGTTCTCAGACGATTTTGTTGCAAGCGAATTTATTGTGTTCTCAGGTTTTTTCGATGGAAGCAAATTTTTGAAGTAGGGGTTCATTTCTTTGGAAGCTTGTTTTCTATGCTTTGGAGTAATTTCGTTGGAACGGAATTTTTTGTGCTTTGGGCTGATTTCTTTGGAAGCGAATTTTTTGTGTTCTAGTGTGATTTCGTTGAAAGGGATTTTTTTGTGTTCTAGGGTGATTTTGTTGGAAGCAAATTTTTTGTGCTCTGTGGTGATTTCGATGGAAGCAAATTTTTTCTGTTCTGTGGTAATTTTGTTGGACCTAAATTTTTGGTTTTGTTGGACATGAATTTTTTGTGTTCTCAGGTGATTTCATCGAAAGGGAATTTTTTGTGTTCTAGGGTGATTTCGTTGGAAGCGAACTTTTTTTGTGCTCTGGGGTGATTTCTTTGGAAGCTAATATTTGTGTTCTCAGGACATTTCGTTGCAAGCGAATTTTTTGGGTTCTGGGGTAATTTCGTTGGCAGCGAATTTTTTGTGTTCTCCGGTTTTTTCGATGGAAGCAAATTTTTTAAGTAGAGCGTCATTTCGTTGGAAGCGTGTTTTCTGTGCTCTGGAGTCATTTCTTTGGTAGCGAATTTTTTGTGCTCTGGGGTGATTTCATTGGAAGCGTATTTTTGTGTTCTCCGGTTTTTTTGATGGAAGCGAATTTTTTAAGTAGGCGGTCATTTCATTGGAAGCGTGTTTTCTGTGATCTGGAGTTATTTCGTTGGAAGGGAATTTTTTGTGTTCTGGGGTGATTTCGTTGGAAGCGAATATTTGTTTTCTCAGAAAATTTCATTGCAAGCAAATTTTTTGTGTTCTGTGGTAATTTTGTTGGAAGCGAATTTTTTGTGTTCTCCAGTTTTTTTCGATGGAAGCAAATATTTGAAGTACGGGGTCATATCGTTGGAAGCGTGTTTTCTCGCCTCTGGAGTCATTTCGTTGGAAGGGAATTTTTTGTGCTCTGGGGTGATTTCATTGAAAGCTAATTTTTTTGTGTTCTAGCGTGATTTCGTTGGAAGCGAATTTTTGTGTTGTGGGGTTATTGCGATGAAAGCAAATATTTTCTCTTCTGTGGTAATTTCGTTGGACGTGAATTTTTTGTGTTCTCAGGTGATTTCTTTGAAAGGGAATTTTTGTGTTCTAGGGTGATTTCGTTGTAAGCGAATTTTTTGTGCTCTGGGATAATTTCTTTGGAAGCAAATATTTGTGTTCCCAGGAGATTTCGTTGGAAGCGATGTTTTTTGTGTTCTGGGGTAATTTCTTTGGAAGCGAATTTTTTGTGTTATCAGGTGATTTCGATGGAAGCAAATTTTTGAAGTATGGGGTCATATCGTTGGAAGCGTGTTTTCTGTGCTCTGGAGTCATTTCGTTGGAAGCGAATTTTTCGTGCTCTGGGGTGATTTCATTGGAAGCGAATATTTGTGTTCTCAGGAGATTTCGTTGCAAGCAATTTTTTTTTTGTTCTGGGGTAATTTCGTTGGCAGCGAATTTTTTGTGGTCTGGGGTAATTTAGTTGGAAGCGAATTTTTTATGTACTAGGGTGATTTCGTTGGAAGTGAATTTTTTCTGCTCTGGGGTGCTTTGGTTGGAAGCGAATTTTTTGTCTTCTGTGGTGATTTCGACGGAAGCGAATTTTTTATCTTCTACGGTGATTTCGTTGGAAGCGAATTTTTTGTGCTCTGGGATGATATTTTTGGAAGCGAATATTTTTGCTCTCAGGAGATTTCGTTGGAAAAGAATTTTTTGTCTTCTGGGGTAATATCGTTGGAAGAGAATTTTTTGTGTTCTCCAGTATTTTTGATGGAAGCAAATTTTTGAAATAGGAGGTCATTTCGTTGGAAGCATGTTTTCTGTGCTCTGGAGTCATTTCGTTGGAAGCGAATTTTTTGTGCTCTGAGGTGATTTTGTTGGAAGCAAATATTTGTGTTCTCAGGAGATTTCGTTGCAAGCAAATTTTTTGTGTTCTGGGGTGATTTCGTTGGAAGGGAATTTTTTGTGTTCTCGGGTGATATCGTTGAAAGGGAATTTTTTGTGTTCTGGGATAAATTCATTGGAAGCAAATTTTTTGTGTTCTGGGGTGATTTAGATGGAAACAATTTTTTGAAGTAGGGGGTCATTTCGTTGGAAGCTGGTTTTCTGTACTCTGGATTCATTTCGTTGGAAGCGAATTTTTTGTGCTCTAGGGTGATTTCGTTGGAAGCGAATTTTTTATGTACTAGGGTGATTTCGTTGGAAGTGAATTTTTTCTGCTCTGGGGTGCTTTGGTTGGAAGCGAATTTTTTGTCTTCTGTGGTGATTTCGATGGAAGCGAATTTTTTTGTTCTAGGTTGATTTCTTTGGAAGCGATTTTTTTGTGCTCTGGGGTGATTTCGTTGGAAGCGAATATTTTTGTTCTCAGAAGATTTCGTTGGAAAAGAATTTTTTGTCCTCTGTGGTAATATCATTGGAAGAGTATTTTTTATGTTGTTCGGTTTTTTCGATGGAAGCAAATTTTTGATGTAGGGGGTCATTTCTTTGTAAGCATGTTTTCTGTGCTCTGGAGTCATTTCGTTGGAAGCAAATTTTTCGTGCTCTGTGGTGCTATGGTTGGATGCGAATTTTTTGTGATCTCGGGTGATTTCGATGGAAGTAAATTTTTGAAGTAAGGGATCATTTCATTGGAAGCGTGTTTTCTGTGCTCTGGAGTAATTTCGTTGGAAGCAAATTTTTTGTGTTCTGGGTAGATTTCGTTGGAAGAGAATATTTGTGTTCTCAGAAAATTTCGTTGCAAGCGAATTTTTTGTGTTCTGGGTTAATTTCGTTGGAAGCGAATTTTTTATGTTCTCCGGTTTTTCGATGGAGGCAAATTTTTGAAGTAGGGGGTCATTTCGTTGGAATCGTGTTTTCTGTGCTCTGGAGGCATTTCTTTGGAAGAGAATTTTTTGTGCTCTGGGGTGATTTCGTTGGAAGCGAATTTTTTGTGTTCTGGGGTGATTTCGTTGGAAGCGAATTTTTTGTGTTCTGGGGTGATTTCGATGGTAGCAAATTTTTGAAGTACGAGGTCATTTCGTTGTAAGCGTGTTTTCTATGATCTGGGGTCCTTTCTTTGGAAGTGAATTTTTTGTGCTCTGGGGTGATTTCCTTGGAATCGAATATTTGTGTTCTCGGGAGATTTCATTACAAGCGAATTTTTTGTGTTCTTGGGTAATTTCGTTGGAAGCGAATTTTTTGTGTTCTCGTGTGATTTCGTTGAAAAGGAATTTTTTATGTTCTAGGGTGATTTCGTTGGAAGCGAATTTTTTTGTGTTCTAGGGTCATTTCGTTGGAAGTGTGTTGTCTGTGCTGTGGAGTCATTTCATTGGAAGTGAATTTTTTTTTGCTCTGGGGTGATTTTGTTGGAAACCAATTTTTTGTTTTCTCGGGTGATTTCTTTGAAAGCTATTTTTTGTGTTCTAGCGTTGTTTCGTTGGAAGCGAAGTTTTTGTGTTCTGGGTTGATTTCGTTGGAAGCAAATTTTTTCTGTTCTGTGGGAATTTCATTGGACGTGTATTTTTTGTGTTCTTTGGTGATTTCTTTGAAAGGGAATTTTTTGTGTTCTAGGGTGATTTCCTTGGAAGTGAATTTTTTCTGCTCTGGGGTGATTTGGTTGGAAGCGAATTTTTTGTCTTCTGTGGTGATTTCGATGGAAGCGAATTTTTATGTTCTAGGGTGATTTCTTTGGAAGCGAATTTTTTGTGCTCTGGGGTGATTTAGTTGGAAACCAATTTTTTCTGTTCTCGTGTGATTTCGTTGAAAGGGAATTTTTGTGTTCTGGGGTAATTTCGTTGGAAGCATATTTTTGTGTTCTCCGGTTTTTTCGATGGAAGCGAATTTTTTAAGTAGGGGGTCATTTCGTTGGAAGTGTGTTTTCTGTGCTCTGGAGTCATTTCATTGGAAGCGAATTTTTTGTGTTCTCGGGTGATTTCGATGGAAGCAAATTTTTGAAGTAAGGGTTCATTTCGTTGAAAGCATGTTTTCTGTGCTCTGGGGTAATTTCTTTGGAAGCTAATTTTTTGTGTTCTGGGGTGATTTCGTTGGAAGCGAATATTTGTGTTCTCAGAAAATTTTGTTGCAAACATATTTTTTTGTGTTCTGAGATTATTTCGTTGGAAGCGAATTTTTTATCTTCTCCAGTTTTTCGATGGAAGCAAGTTTTTGAAGTAGGGGGTCATTTCGTTGGAATTGTGTTTTCTGTGCTCTGGAGTCATTTCGTTGGAAGGGAATTTTTTGTGCTTTGGGGTGATTTCGTTGGAAGCCTATTTTTTGTGTTCTCGGGTGATTTCATTGAAAGCTAATTTTTGTGTTCTAGCATGATTTCATTAGAAGCTAATTTTTTGTGTTCTGGGGTGATTTCGATGGAAGCAAATTATTTCTCTTCTGTGGTAATTTCGTTGGACGTGAATTTTTTGTGTTCTAGGGTGATTTCGTTTGAAGCGAATTTTTTTGTGCTCTGAGATGATTTCTTTGGAAGCAGATATTGTGTTCCCAGGAAATTTCATCGGAAGCGATTTTTTTGTGTTCTGGGGTAATTTCTTTGGAAGCGAAATTTTTGTGTTCTCGGGTGATTTCGATGGAAGCAAATTTTTGAAATATGGGATCATATCGTTGGAAGCATGTTTTCGGTGCTCTGGAGTCATTTCTTTGGAAGTGAATTTTTCGTACTCTAGGGTGATTTGGTTCGAAGCGAATTTTTTGTGCTCTGGAATGATATCTTTGGATGCGAATATTTGTGCTCTCAGGAGATTTTTTTGGAAAAGTATTTTTTGTCTTCTGGGATAATATCTTTGGAAGAGAATTTTTCATGTTCTCGGTTGATTTCGATGGAAGCAAATTTTTGAAATAGGGGGTCAGTTCGTTGGAAGCGTGTTTTCTGTGCTCTGGAGTCATTTCGTTTGAAGCGAATATTTTGTGCTCTGGCGTGTTTTCGTTGGAAGCGAATTTTTTGTGCTCTAGGAGGATATCTTTGGAAGAGAATATTTGTGTTCTCAGGAGATTTCATTGGAAAAGAATTTTTTGTCTTCTGTGGTAATATCTTTGAAAGAGAATTTTTTGTGTTCTCCGGTCTTTTCGGTGGAAGCACATTTTTGAAGTAGGGGGTCATTTCGTTGGAAGCGTCTTTTCTGTGCTAAGGAGTCATTTCGTAGGAAGCGAACTTTTTGTCTACTGGGGTGATTTCGTTGCAAGCAAATTTTTTGTGTTCAGGGTTGATTTCGTTGGAAGCGAATTTTTTGTGTTCTCGGGTGATTTCGTTGAAAGCGAATTTTTTATGTTCTAGGGTGATTTCGTTGGAAGTGAATATTTTTCTGCTCTGGGGTGATTTGGTTGGAAGCGAATTTTTTGGCTTCTGTGGTGATTTCGATGGAAGCGAATTTTTTATGTTCTAGGGTGTTTTCGTTGGAAGCGATTTTTTGTGCTCTGGGATGATTTCTTTGGAAGCGAATATTTGTGTTATCAGGAGATTTCGTTGGAAGCGAATTTTTTGTGTTCCGGGGTAATTTCTTTGGACGCGAATTTTTTGTGTTCTTGGGTGATTTCAATGGAAGCAAATTTTTGAAATATGGGGTCATTTCGTTGGAAGCGTGTTTTCTGTGCTCTGGAGTCATTTCGTTGGAAGCGAATTTTTTGTGCTCTGGGGTGATTTGATTGGAAGCTAATATTTGTGTTCTCAGGATATTTCGTTGCAAGCGAATTTTTTGTGTTCTGGGGTAATTTCGTGGGAAGCGAATTTTTTGTGTTCTCGGGTGATTTCTTGGAAAGCGAATTTTTTATGTTCTAGTTTGATTTCGTTGGAAGCGAATTTTTTGTGTTCTGGGGTCCTTTCATTGGAAGCGTGTTTTCTGTGCTATGGAGTCATTTCATTGGAAGCGAATATCTTGAGCTCTGTGGTGATTCCGTTGGAAGCGAATTTTTTGTGTTTTCAGGTGATTTCGTTTAAAATTAATTTTTTGTGTTCTAGCGTGATTGCGTTGGAAGCGAATTTTTTGTATTTTGGGGTGATTTCGATGGAAGCAAATTTTTTCTGTTCTGTGGTAATTTCGTTGGACGTGAATTTTTTCTGTTCTTGAGTGATTTCGTTGAACGGGATTTTTTTGTGTTCTAGGGTGATTTTGTTGGAAGAGAATTTTTTTGTTCTCTGGGATGATTTCTTTGGAAGCGAATATTTGTATTATCAGGAGATTTCATTGGAAGCAAATTTTTTGTGTTCTGAGATCATTTCATTGGATGCGTGCTTTCTGTGCTCTGGAGGCATTTCGTTGGAAGCGAATTTTTTGTGCTCTGGGGTGATTTTGTTGAAAGCGAATTTTTTGTGTTCTTGGGTGATTTCGTTGAAAGGGAATTTTTGTGTTCTAGGGTAATTTTGTTGGAAGCGAATTTTTGTGTCTGGGATGATATCTTTGAAAGCGAATATTTGTGTTCTCAGCAGATTTCGTTGCAAGGGAATTTTTTGTGTTCTCCGGTGATTTCGTTGGAAGTGAATTTTTTGTGTTCTCGGGTGATTTCGTTGAAAGGGTATTTTTCTGTTTTAGGGTGATTTCGTTGGAAGCGAATTTTTTGTGCTCTGTGATGATATCTTTGGAAGCGAATATTTGTGTTCTCAGGAGATTTCGTTGGAAAAGAATTTTTTGTATTCTGGGGTAATATCGTTAGAAGAGAATTTTTTGTGTTTTCCGGTATTTCCATGGAAGCAAATTTTTGAAGTAGGGGGTCATTGCGTTGGAAGCGTGTTTTCTGTGCTCTGGAGTCATTTCGTTGGAAGCGAATTTTTTTGTGTTCTGGGGTCCTTTCATTGGAAGCATGTTTTCTGGGCTTTGGAGTAATTTCATTGGAAGCGAATATTTTGTGCTCTGTGGTGATTTTTTTGGAAGCGAATTTTTTGTGTTCTCAGGTGATTTCGATTATAGCTCATTTTTTGTGTTCTAGCGTGATTGCGTTGGAAGCGATTTTTTTGTGTTCTGGGGTGATTTCGATGGTAGCAAATATTTTCTGTTCTGTGGTAATTTTGTTGGAAGTGAACTTTCTTATTCTCGGGTGATTTCGTTGAAAGCGAATTTTTTGTGTTCTAGGGTGATTTTGTTGGAAGCGAATTTTTTTGTTCTCTGGGATGATTTCTTTGGAAGCGAATATTTGTGTTATCAGGAGATTTCGTTGGAAGCGAATTTTTTGTGTTCCGGGGTAATTTCTTTGGACCCGAATTTTTTGTGTTCTTGGGTGATTTCAATGGAAGCAAATTTTTGAAATATGGGGTCATTTCGTTGGAAGCATGTTTTCTGTGCTCTGGAGTCATTTCGTTGGAAGCGAATTTTTTGTGCTCTGGGGTGATTTCGTTTGAAGCGAATTTTTTGTGCTATGGGGTGATTTGTTTGGAAGCGAATTTTTTGTCTTCTGTGGTGATTTCGATGGAAGCGCATTTTTTATGTTTTAGGGTGATTTCGTTGGAGGCGAATTTTTTGTGTTCAGGGGTCATTTCATTGGAAGCATGCTTTCTGTGCTCTGGAGTCATATCTTCGGAAGCAAATTTTTTGTGTTCTCGGGGGATTTCGTTGAAAGGGAATTTTTGTGTTCTAGGGTGATTTCCTTGGAAGCGATTTTTTTCTACTCTGAGATGATATCTTTGGAAGCGAATATTTGTGTTCTCAGGAGATTTCGTTGGAAAAGAATTTTTTTGTCCTCTGGGGTAATATCTTTGGAAGAGATTTTTTTGTGTTCTCCGGTGTTTTTGATGGAAGCAAATTTTTGAAGTACGGGGTCATTTCGTTGGAAGCGTGTTTTCTGTGCTCTGGAGTCATTTCGTTGGAAGCGAATATTTTGTGTTCTGGGGTGATTTCGTTGGAAGCGAATATTTGTGTTCTCAGGAGATTTCGTTGCAAGCGAATTTTTTGTGTTCTAGGGTGATTTCGTTGGAAGCGAATTTTTTGTGCTCTTGGGTGATTTGGTTGGAATGGCATTGTTTGTCTTCTGTGGTGATTTCGAAGGAAGCGAGTGTTTTATGTTCTAGGGTGGTTTTCTTGGAAGGGAATTTTTTGTGTTCTGGGGTCATTTCATTGGAAGCGTGCTTTCTGTGCTCTGGAGTCAATTCATTGAAAGCGAATTTTTTATGTAATAGGGTGATTACATTGGAAGCGAATTTTTTGTGTTCTGGGGTCCTTTCATTGGAAGCGTGTTTTCTGTGCTTTGGAGTCATTTCATTGGAAGCGAATATTTTGTGCTCTGTGGTGATTGCGTTGGAAGCGAATTTTTTGTGTTGTGGGGTGATTTCAATAGAAGCAAATTTTTTCTGTTCTGTAGTAATTTCGTTGGACGTGAATTTTTGTGTTTTCGGCTGATTTCGTTGAAAGGGAATTTTTTGTGTTCTAGGGTGATTTTGTTGGAAGCGAATTTTTTTGTGCCCTGGGATGATTTCTTTGGAAGCGAATATTTGTGTTCTCAGGAGATTTCGTTGCAAAAGAATTTTTTGTGTTCTGGGGTAATTTCGTTGGAAGCGAATTTTTTGTGTTCTTGGGTGATTTCGATGGAAGCAAATTTTTGAAATATCGGGTCATTTCGTTGGAAGCGTGTTTTCTGTGCTCTGGAGTCATTTCATTGGAAGCGAATTTTTTGTGTTCTCGGGTGATTTCGATGGAAGCAAATTTTTGAAATATCGGGTGATTTCTTTGGAAGCGTGTTTTCTGTGCTCTGGAGTCACTTCGTTGGAAGAGAATTTTTTTTGTGTTCTGAGTTGATTTCGTTGGAAGCGAATATATGTGTTTTTCGGAAGATTTCATTGCAAGCGAATTTTTTGTATTCTGGGGTAATTTCATTGGAAGCAAATTTTTTGTGTTCTCGGTGATTTCGTGGAAATCGATTTTTTTATGTTCTAGGGTGATTTCGTTGGAAGGGAATTTTTTTTGCTCTTGGGTGATTTGGTTTGAAGCGAATTTTTTGTCTTCTGTGGTGATTTCGAAGGCAGCGAGTGTTTTATATTCTAGGGTGATTTTGTTGGAAGGGAATTTTTTGTGTTCTGGCGTCATTTCATTGGAAGCGTGTTTTGTGTGCTCTGGAGTCATTTCATTGGAAGCAAATTTTTTTGTGCTCTGGGGTGACTTCGTTGGAAGCGAATATTTGTGTTCTCAGGAGATTTCGTTGCGAGGGAATTTTTTGTGTTCTGCGGTGATTTCGTTGGAAGCGAATTTTTTGTGTTTTTGGGTGATTTCATTGAAAGGGTATTTTTCTGTTTTATTGTGATTTCGTTGGAAGCGAATATTTGTGTTCTCAGGATATTTCGTTGGAAAAGAATTTTTTGTCTTCTGGGGTAATATCGTTAGAAGAAAATTTTTTGTGTTTTCCGGTATTTCCATGGAAGCAATTTTTTGAAGTAGGGGTTCATTGCGTTGGAAGCGTGTTTTCTGTGCTCTGGAGTCATTTCGTTGGAAGCGAATTTTTTGTGTTCTGGGGTGATTTCGTTAGAAGCGAATTTTTGTGTTATGGGGTAACTTCATTCGAAGCGAATTTTTTGTGTTCTGGGTTCCTTTCATTGGAAGCATGTTTTCTTTGCTTTGGAGTCATTTCATTGGAAGCGAATATTTTGTGCTCTGTGGTGATTTTGTTGGAAGCGAATTTTTTGTGTTCTCAGGTGATTTCGTTTATAGCTCATTTTTTGTATTCTAGCGTGATTGCTTTGGAAGCGAATTTTTTGTGTTCTGGGGTGATTTCAATGGAAGCAAATTTTTTCTGTTCTGTGGTAATTTTGTTGGAAGTGAACTTTTAGTTTTCTCAGGAGATTTCGTTGAAAGCGAATTTTTTGTTTTCTAGGGTGATTTCGTTGGAAGCGAATTTTTTGTCTTCTGTGGTGATTTCGATGGAAGCAAATTTTTTATGTTTTAGGGTGATTTCGTTGGAGGCGAATTTTTTGTGTTCTCGGGGGATTTCGTTGAAAGGGAATTTTTGTGTTCTAGGGTGATTTCGTTGGAAGCGATTTTTTTCTACTCTGTGATGATATCTTTGGAAGCGAATATTTGTGTTCTCAGGAGATTTTGTTGGAAAAGAATTTTTTGTCTTCTGGGGTAATATTGTTGGAAGATTTTTTTTGTGTTCTCCGGTTTTTTTGATGGAAGCAAATTTTTGAAATAGGGGGTCATTTCGTTGGAAGCGTGTTTTCTGTGCTGTAGAGTCATTTTGTTGGAAGCGAATTTTTTGTGCTCTGGGGTGATTTCGTTGGAAGCGAATATATGTGTTCTCAGGAGATTTCGTTGAAAGCGAATTTTTTGTGTTCTAGGGTGATTTCGTTGGAAGCAAATTTTTTGTGCTCTGGGATGATATCTTTGGAAGCGAATATTTGTGTTCTCAGGAGATTTCGTTGGAAAAGAATTTTTGTCTTCTGGGGTAATATCGTTGGAAGAGAATTTTTTGTGTTCTCCGGTGTTTTCGATGGAAGCAAGTTTTTGAAGTAGGGGGTCATTTCGTTGGAAGCGTGTTTTCTGTGCTCTGGAGTCATTTCTTTGGAAGCGAATTTGTTGTGTTCTGTGGTGATTTGGTTGGAAGTGAATATAAGTGTTCTCAGAAGATTTTGTTGCAAGCGAATTTTTTGTTTTTTGGGTTAATTTCTTTGGACGTGAATTTTTTGTGTTCTCGGGAGATTTCTTTGAAAGGGAATTTTTTGTGTTCTAGGGTAATTTTGTTGGAAGCGAATTTTTTGTGCTCTGGAATGATATCTTTGGAAGCGAATATTTGTGTTCTCAGGAGATTTCGTTGGAAAAGAATTTTTTGTCTTCAGGGGTAATATCTTTGGAAGAATATTTTTTGTGTTCTCCAGTTTTTTCAATGGAAGCAAATTTTTGAAGTAGGGGGTCTTTTCATTGGAAGCGTGTTTTCTGTGCTCTGGAGTCATTTTGTTGGAAGCGAATTTTTTGTGCTCTGGGGTGATTTCGTTGGAAGCGAATATTTGTGTTCTCAGGAGATTTCGTTGCAAGTGAATTTTTTGTGTTTTAGGGTGATTTCGTTGGAAGCGAATTTTTTGTGCTCTTGGGTGATTTGGTTGGAAGCGCATTTTTTGTCTTCTGTTGTGATTTCGAAGGAAGGGAAGGTTTTATGTTCTAGGGTGATTTTCTTGGAAGGGAATTTTTTGTGTTCTGGGGTCATTTCATTGGAAGCGTGTTTTCTGTGCTCTGGAGTCATTTCGTTGGAAGCGAATTTTTTTTGTGTTCTCGGGTGATTTCGTTGAAAGCGAATTTTTTATGTTCTAGGGTGATTTCATTGGAAGCGAATTTTTTGTGTTCTGGGGTCCTTTCTTTGGAAGCGTGTTTTCTGTGCTTTGGAGTCATTTCATTGGAAGCGAATATTTTGTGCTCTGTGGTGATTCCGTTTGAAGCGAATTTTTTGTATTCTCAGGTGATTTCGTTTAAAGCTAATTTTTTGTGTTCTGGGGTGATTTCGATGGAAGCAAATTTTTTCTGTTCTGTGGTAATTTCGGTGGACGTGAATTTTTTGTGTTCTCGGGTGATTTCACTGAAAGGGAATTTTTTGTGTTTTAGGGTGATTTTGTTGGAAGCGAATTTTTTGTGCTCTGGAATGATTTCTTTGGAAGCGAATATTTGTGTTATCAGGAGATTTCGTTGGAAATGAATTGTTTGTGTTCTTCGGTAATTTCGTTGGAAGCGAATTTTTTGTGTTCTTGGGTGATTTCGATGGAAGCAAATTTTTGAAATATGGGGTCATTTCGTTGGAAGCGTGTTTTCTGTGCTCTGGAGTCATTTCGTTCGAAGCGAATTTTTTGTGTTCTCGGGTGATTTCGATGGAAGCAAATTTTTGAAATATCGGGTCATTTCTTTGGAAGCGTGTTTTCTGTGCTCTGGAGTCACTTCGTTGGAAACGAATTTTTTGTGTTCTGGGTTGATTTCGTTGGAAGTGAATATATGTTTTTTCGGAAGATTTCGTTGCAAGCGAATTTTTTGTGTTCTGGGGTGATTTCGTTGGAAGCGAATATTTGTGTTCTCAGGAGATTTCGTTGCAAGTGAATTTTTTGTGTTCTCAGGAGATTTCGTTGGAAAAGAATTTTTGGTCTTCTGGGATAATGTCGTTGGAAAAGAATTTTTTGTGTTCTCCACTTTTTTCGATGGAAGCAATATTTTGATGTAGTGGCTCATTTCGTTGGAAGCGTGTTTTCTGTGACCTGGAGTCATTTAGTTGGAAGCGAATTTTTTGTACTCTGGGGTGATTTCGTTGGAAGCGAATATTTGAGTTCTCAGAAGATTTCTTTTCAAGCGTATTTTTTGGGTTCTTGAGTAATTTCCTTGGAAGCGAATTTTTTGTGTTCTCGCGTGATTTCTTTGAAAGGGAATTTTTGCGTTCTTGGGTGATTTCGTTGGAAGCGAATTTTTTGTGCTCTGGGATGATATCTTTGGAAGGGAATATTTGTGTTCTCAGGAGATTTCGTTGGAAAAGAATTTTTTGTCTTCGGGGTAATGTCGTTGGAAGAGAATTTTTTGTGTTCTCCGGTTTTTTCGATGGAAGCAATTTTTTGAAGTAGGGGGTCATTTCGTTGGAAGCGTGTTTCCGGTGCTCAGGAGTCATTTCGTTGGAAGCGAATTTTTTGTGCTCTGGGGTGATTTCGTTGGAAGCGAATTTTTTGTGTTCTCGCGTGATTTCTTTGAAAGGGAATTTTTGCATTCTAGGGTGATTTCGTTGGAAGCGATTTTTTTGCACTGGGATGATATCTTTAGAAACTAATATTTGTGTTCTCAGGAGATTTCGTTGGAAAAGAATTTTTTGTCTTCTGGGGTAATGTCGTTGGAAGAGAATTTTTTGTGCTCTGGGGTGATTTCGTTGGAAGCGAATTTTTTGGGTTCTCAGGTGATTTCTTTGAAAGGGAATTTTTGCATTCTAGGGTAATTTGGTTGGAAGCGAATTTTTGTGCTCTGGGATGATATCTTTAGAAGAGAATATTTGTGTTCTCAGGAGATTTCGTTGGAAAAGAATTTTTTGTCTTCTGGGGTAATATCGTTGGAAGCGAATTTTTTGTGTTCTCCGGTTTTTTCGATGGAAGCAAATTTTTGAAATAGGGGATCACTTCGTTGGAACCGTGTTTTCTGTGATCTGGAGTCATTTCGTTGGAACCGTGTTTTCTGTGCTCAGGAGTCATTTCGTTGGAAGCGAATTTTTTGTGTTCTGGGGTGATTTCGTTGGAAGCGAATATTTGTGTTCTCAGGAGATTTCGTTGCTAGCGAATTTTTTGTGTTCTAGGGTGATTTCGTTGGAAGCGAATTTTTTGTGCTCTTGGGTGATTTGGTTGGAAGGGCATTGTTTGTCTTCTGTGGTGATTTCGAACGAAGCGAGTGTTTTATGTTCTAGGGTGGTTTTCTTGGAAGGGAATTTTTTGTGGTCTGGGGTCATTTCATTGGAAGCGTGCTTTCTGTGCTCTGGAGTCATTTCGTTGAAAGCGAATTTTTTATGTAATAGGGTGATTATAGTGGAAGCGAATTTTTTGTGTTCTAGGGTCCTTTCATTGGAAGCGTGTTTTCTGTGCTTTGGAGTCATTTCATTGGAAGCGAATATTTTGTGATCTGTGGTGATTGCATTGGAAGCGAATTTTTTGTGTTCTGGGATGATTTCAATAGAAGCAATTTTTTTCTGTTCTGTAGTAATTTCGTTGGATGTTAACTTTTTGTGTTTTCGGGTGATTTCGTTGAAAGGGAATTTTTTGTGTTCTGGGGTAATTTCGTTGGAAGCGAATTTTTTGTGTTCTTGGGTGATTTCGATGGAAGCAAATTTTTGAAATATCGGGTCATTTCGTTGGAAGCGTGTTTTCTGTGCTCTGGAGTCATTTCATTGGAAGCGAATTTTTTGTGTTCTCGGGTGATTTCGATGGAAGCAAATTTTTGAAATATCACGTCATTTCTTTGGAAGCATGTTTTCTGTGCTCTGGAGTCACTTCGTTGGAAGCGAATTTTTTGTGTTCTGAGTTGATTTCGTTGGAAGCGAATATATGTGTTTTTCGGAAGATTTTGTTGCAAGCGAATTTTTTGTATTCTCGGGTAATTTCGTTGGAAGCAAATTTTTTGTGTTCTCGGGTGATTTCGTTGAAATCGATTTTTTTTTGTTCTAGGGTGATTTCGTTGGAAGGGAATTTTTTGTGCTCTTGGGTGATTTGGTTGGAAGCGAATTTTTTGTCTTCTGTGGTGATTTCGAAGGCAGCGAGTGTTTTATATTCTAGGTTGATTTCGTTGGAAGGGAATTTTTTGTGTTCTGGGGTCATTTCATTGGAAGCGTGTTTTGTGTGCTCTGGAGTCATTTCATTGGAAGCAAATTTTTTTGTGCTCTGGGGTGATTTCGTTGGAAGCGAATATTTGTGTTCTCAGGAGATTTCGTTGCGAGGGAACTTTTTGTGTTCTGCGGTGATTTCGTTGGAAGCGAATTTTTTGTGTTCTCGGGTGATTTTGTTGAAAGGGTATTTTTTTGTTCTTGGGCGATTTCTTTGGAATCGAATTTTTTGTGCTCTGTGATGATATCTTTGGAAGCGAATATTTGTGTTCTCAGGAGATTTCGTTGGAAAAGAATTTTTTGTCTTCTGGGGTAATATCATTAGAAGAGAATTTTTTTGTTTTCCGGTATTTCCATGGAAGCAATTTTTTGAAGTAGGGGGTCATTTCGTTGGAAGCATGTTTTCTGTGCTCTGGAGTCATTTCGTTGGAAGCGAATTTTTTGTGTTCTGTGGTGATTTCATTGAAAGCGAATTTTTTGTGTTCTGGGGTATTTCGTTGGAAGCGAATATTTGTGTTCTCAGGAGATTTCGTTGCAAGCGAATTTTTTGTGTTCTGGGGTGATTTCGTTGGAAGCGTATTTTTTTTGTTCTCGGGTGATTTCGTTGAAAGGGAATTTTTGTGTTCAAGGGTGCTTTCGTTGGAAGCGAATTTTTTGTGCTCTGGGATGATATCTTTGGAAGCGAATATTTTTGTTCTCAGTAGATTTCGTTGGAAAAGAATTTTTTGTCTTCTGGGGTAATATCGTTAGAAGAGAATTGTTTGTGTTTTCCGGTATTTCCATGGAAGCAAATTTTTGAAGTAGGGGGTCATTGCGTTGGAAGCATGTTTTCTGTGCTATGGAGTCATTTCGTTGGAAGCGAATTTTTTGTGTTCTGGGGTGATTTCGTTGGAAGCGAATTTTTGTGTTCTGGGGTAACTTCGTTCGAAGCGAATTTTTTGTGTTCTGGGTTCCTTTCATTGGAAGCATGTTTTCTGTGCTTTGGAGTCATTTCATTGGAAGCGAATATTTTGTGCTCTGTGGTGATTTTGTTGTAAGCGAATTTTTTGTGTTCTCAGGTGATTTTGTTTATAGCTCATTTTTTGTGTTCTAGCGTGATTGCTTTGGAAGTGAATTTTTTGTGTTCTGGGGTGATTTCGATGGAAGAAAATTTTTTCTGTTCTGTGGTAATTTTGTTGGAAGTGAACTTTTAGTGTTCTCGGGTGATTTCGTTGAAAGCGAATTTTTTGTGTTCTAGGGTGATTTTGTTGGAAGCGAATTTTTTTGTGCTCTGGGATGATTTCCTTGGAAGCGAATATTTGTGTTATCAGGAGATTTCGTTGTAAGAGAATTTTTTTGTGTTCTGGGGTAATTTCTTTGGATGCAAATTTTTTGTGTTCTTGGGTGATTTCAATGGAAGCAAATTTTTGAAATATGTGGTCATTTCTTTGGAAGCGTGTTTTCTGTGCTCTGGAGTCATTTCGTTGGAAGCGAATTTTTTGTGCTCTGTGGTGATTTCGTTCTAAGCGAATTTTTTGTGCTCTGGGGTGATTTGGTTGGAAGCGAATTTTTTGTCTTCTGTGGTGATTTCGATGGAAGCAAATTTTTTATGTGTTAGGGTGATTTCATTGGAGGCGAATTTTTTGTGTTCAGGGGTCATTTCATTGGAAGCGTGCTTTCTGTGCTCTGGAGTCATATCTTTGGAAGCGAATTTTTTGTGCTCTGGGGTGATTTCGTTGGAAGCAAATTTTTTTATGTTCTCGGGGGTTTCGTTGAAAGGGAATTTTTGTGTTCTAGGGTGATTTCGTTGGAAGCAATTTTTTTCTACTCTGTGATGATATCTTTGGAAGCGAATATTTATGTTCTCAGGAGATTTCGTTGGAAAAGAATTTTTTGTCTTCTGGGGCAATATTGTTGGAAGATTTTTTTGTGTTCTTCGGTTTTTTCGATGGAAGCAAATTTTTGAAATAGGGGGTCATTTAGTTGGAAGCGTGTTTTCTGTGCTGTAGAGTCATTTTTTTGGAAGCGAATTTTTTGTGTTCTGGGGTAACTTCGTTGGAAACGAATTTTTTGTGTTCTGGGGTGATTTCGATTGTAGGAAATTTTTGAAGTATGGGATCATTTCGTTGGAAGTGTGTTTTCTGTGCTCTGGAGTCATTTCTTTTGAAGCGAATTTTTTGTGTTCTGGGGTGAGTTCGATGGAAGCAAAGATTTGTGTTCTCAGAAGATTTCGTTGCAAGCGACTTTTTTGTGGTGTGGGGTAATTGGTTTGGAAGCGAATTTTTTGTGTCCTCATGTGATTTCAATGGAAGCAAATTTTTGAAGTATACGGACATTTCTTTGGAAGCAAATTTTTTCTGCTTTGGGGTGATTTTGTTGGAAGCGAATTTATTGTGCTCTGGGGTGATTTGGTTGGAAGCAAATTTTTTGTCTCTGTGGTGATTTCGATGGAAGCAATTTTTTTATGTTCTAGGGTGATTTCGTTGGAAGGGAAAATTTGTGTTCTCGGGTCATTTCATTCGAAGCATGTTTTCTGTGCTCTGGAGTCATTTCATTGGAAACGAATTTTTTGTGCTCTGGGGTGATTTCGTTGGAAGCGAATTTTTTGTGTTCTCAGGAGATTTCATTGCAAGCGAATTTTCTGTGTTCTGAGGTGATTTCTTTGGAAGCGAATTTTTTGTGTTCTCGGGTGATTTCAATGAAAAGGAATTTATGTGTTGTAGGGTGATTTCTTTGGAAGAGAAATTTTTGTGCTCTGGGATGATATCTTTGAGAACGAATATTTGTTTTCTCAGGAGATTTCGTTGCAAAAGAATTTTTTGTCTTCTGGGGAAATTTCGTTGGAAGCAAATTTTTTGTGTTCTGGGGTGATTTCGATGATAGCAAATTTTTGAAGTATGGCGTCATTTTGTTGGACGCGTGTTTTCTATGCTCTGGAGTCATTTCTTTGGAAGCGAATTTTTTGTGCTCTCTGGTGATTTTGTTGGAAGCGAATATTTGTGTTCTCAGGAGATTTCGTTGCAAGCAAATTTTTTGTTTTTTGGGCTAATTTTTTTGGTGCGAATTTTTGGTGTTCTCAGTTGATTTCGATGGAAACAAATTTTTGAAGTAGTGGTTCATTTCGTTGGAAGCCTGTTTTCTGTGCCCTGGAGTCATTTTGTTGGATGCGAATTTTTTGTGCTCTGGGTTGATTTCTTCGGAAGTGAATTTTTTGTGTTCTCAGGTGATTTAGATGGAAGCAAATTTTTGAAGAATGGGGTCATTTCGTTGGAAGCAAATTTTTTGTGTTCTGGGGTGATTTCGTTGGAAGAGAAATTTTTGTGTGCTCAGGATTTTTTAATGGAAGCAAATTTTTGAAGTAGGGGGTCATTTCGTTGGAAGCATGTTTTCTGTGCTCTGGAGTCATTTTGTTGGAAGCGAATTTTTTGTGCTCTGGGGTGATTTCATTGGAAGCGAATATTCGTGTTCTCAGGAGATTTCGTTGCAAGCAAATTTTTTGTGTTCTAGGGTGATTTCGTTGGAAGCGAATTTTTTGTGCTCTTGGGTGATTTGGTTGGAAGCGCAGTTTTTGTCTTCTGTGGTGATTTCGAAGGAAGCGAGGGTTTTATGTTCTAGGGTAATTTTCTTGGAAGGGAATTTTTTGTGTTCTGGGGTCTTTTCATTGGAAGCATGTTTTCTGTGCTCTGGAGTCATTTCGTTGGAAGCGAATTTTTTATGTTCTCCGGTGATTTCGTTGAAAGGGAATTTTTTGTGTTCTAGGGTGATTTCTTTGGAATCGAATATTTTGTGTTCTGCTTTGATTTCAATGGAAGCAAATATTTTCTGTTCTGTAGTAATTTCGTTGGACATAATCTTTTTGTGTTCTCTGGTGATTTCGTTGAAAGGGAATTTTTTGTGTTCTAGGGTGATTATGTTCGAAGCGAATATTTTTGTTCTCAGGAGATTTCTTTGGAAAAGAATTTTTTGTCTTCTGGGGTAATATGGTTGGAAGAGAATTTTTTGTGTTCTCCGGTTTTTTCGATGGAAGCAAATTTTTGAAGTAGGGGGTCATATCGTTGGAAGCGTGTTTTCTTTGCTCTGAAGTCATTTCATTGGAAGCGAATTTTTTGTGCTCTGGGGTGATTTCGTTGGAAGCGAATATTTTGTTTTCTGGGGAGATTTCGTTGTAAGCGAATATTTGTGTTCTCAGAAGATTTCGTTGGAAAAGAATTTTTTCTCTTTAGGGGTAATATCGTTGGAAGAGAATTTTTTGTGTTCTCCGGTTTCTTCAATGGAAGCAAATTTTTGAAGTAAGGGGTCATTTCGTTCAAAACGAGTTTTCTGTGCTCTGGAGTCATTTCATTGGAAGAGAATTTTTTGTGCTCTGGGATGATATCTTTGGAAGCAAATATTTGTGTTCTCACGAGATTTCGTTGCAAGCGAATTTTTTGTGTTCTGGAGTAATTTTGTTGGAAGCCAATTTTTTGTGTTCTCGGGTGATTTCCTTGAAAGGGAATTTTTTGTGTTCTATGGTGATTTTGTTGGAAGCGAATTTTTTGTGCTCTGGGATGATTTCTTTAGAAGTGAATATTTGTGTTCTCAGAAGATTTCATTGGAAGAGAATTTTTTGTGTTCTGGGGTCATTTCTTTGGAAATGAATTTTTTGTGTTCTCTGGTTTGTTTGATGGAAGCAAATTTTTGAAGGAGGGGGTCATTTCGTTGGAAGCGTGTTTTCTGTGCTCTGGAGTCATTTCATTAAAAGCGAATTTTTTGTCCTCTGGAGTTATTTCGTTGGAAGCGAATTTTTTGTGTTCTCGGGTGATTTCCTAGAAAGGGAATTTTTTGTGTTCTGGGGAGATTTCGATGGAAGCCAATTTTTGTGCTCTCAGGATTTTTCGATGGAAGCAAATTTTTGAAGTAGGGAGTCATTTTTTTGGAAGCGTAATTTCTGTGCTCTGGAGTCATTTCGTTGGAAGCGAATATTTTGTTCTCTGGGGTGATTTCGTTGGTAGCGCATTTTCTGTGTTCTGGGATCATTTCGTTGGAAGTGAATTTTTTGTGTTCTCGGGTGATTTCGATGGAAGCCAATTTTTGAAGTATGGGATCATTTCCTTGGAAGCGTGTTTTCTGTGCTCTGGAGTCATTTCATTGGAAGAGAATTTTTTGTGCTCTGGGGTGATTTTGTTGGAAGCGAAATTTTTGTGTTCTAGGGTAATTTCGTTGGAAGCGAATTTCTTGTGTTCTGGGTTAATTTCGTTGGACGTTAATTTTTTGTGTTCTCGGGTGATTTCTTTGAAAGGAAATTTTTTATGTTCGAGGGTGATTTTGTTGGAAGCGAATTTTTTTGTGCTCTGGAATGATTTCTTTAGAAGTGAATATTTGTGTTCTCAGAAGATTTCGTTGGAAGCGATTTTTTTTGTGTTCTGGGGTCATTTCTTTGGAAATGAATTTTTTGTGTTCTCCGGTTTGTTTGATTGAAGCAAATTTTTGAAGGAGGGGGTCATTTCGTTGGAAGAGTGTTTTCTGTCCTCTGGAGTCTGTTCGTTGGAAGCGAATTTTTTGTGTTCTCGGGTGATTTCCTTGAAAGGGAATTTTTTGTGTTCTGGGGTCATTTCTTTGGAAGCGAATTTTTTGTGTTCTGTGGTGATTTCGTTGGAAGCGAATATTTTGTGTTCTGGGGAGATTTCGTTGGAAGCGAATATTTGTGTTCTCAGAAGATTTCCTTGCAAGCGAATTTTTTCTGTTCTCCGGTTTTTTCGATGGAATAAATTTTTGAAGTAGGAGGTCATTTCGTTGGAAGCGAAATTTTTGTGTTCTGGGGTGATTTCGTTGGAAGCGAATATTTTGTGTTCCAGGGAGATTTCGTTGGAAGCGAATATTTGTGTTCTCAGAAGATTTCGTTGCAAGCGAATTTTTTCTGTTCTCCGGTTTTTTCGATGGAAGTAAATTTTTGAAGTAGGAGGTCATTTCGTTGGAAGCATGTTTTCGGAGCTCTGGAGTCATTTCGTTGGATGCGAATTTTTTGTGCTCTGGGTTGATTTCTTTGGAAGCGAATTTTTTGTGTTCTGGGTTGATTTCGTTGAAAGGGAATTTTGGGTATTCTGGGGTGATTTCATTGGAAGCGAATTTTTTGTGCTCTGGGATGTTTTCTTTGGATGCGAATATTTGTGTTCTCAGGAGATTTCGTTGCAAGCGAATTTTTTGTGTTCTGGGGTAATTTCATTGAAAGGGGATTTTTTATGTTCTAGGGTGATTTCATTGGAAGCCAATTTTTTGTGCTCTGGAGTGATTTGGTTGGAAGCGAATTTTTTGTCTTCTATGGTGATTTCGATGGAAGCGAATATTTTATGTTCTAGGGTGATTTCGTTGAAAGCAAATTTTTTGTGTTCTGGGGTCATTTCATTGGAAGCGTGTTTTCTGTGCTCTGGAGTCAATTTGTTGGAAGCGAATTTTTTGTGCTCTTGGTTGATTATGTTAAAAGCGAATTTTTTGTATTCTCAGGTGATTTCGTTGAAAGGGAATTTTTTGTGTTCTAGGGTGATTTTGTTGGAAGCGAATTTTTTTGTGCTCTGAGATGATTTCTTTAGAACTGAATATTTGTGTTCTCAGAATATTTCATTGGAAGCGATTTTTTTTTGTGTTCTGGGGTCATTTCTTTGGAAATGAATTTTTTGTGTTCTCTGGTTTGTTTGATGGAAGCAAATTTTTGAAGGAGGGGTCATTTCGTTGAAAGCGTGTTTTCTGTGCTCTGGAGTCATTTCGTTAGAAGCGAATTTTTTGTCCTCTGGAGTGATTTCGTTGGAAGCGAATTTTTTGTGTTCTGGGGTGATTTTGTTGAAAGGGAAATTTTAGTGTTCTGGGGTGATTTCGTTGGAAGCGAATTTTTTGTGCTCTGGGATATTTTCTTTGGAAGCGAATATTTGTGTTCTCAGGAGATTTCGTTGCAAGCGAATTTTTTGTGTTCAAGGGTAATTTCATTGAAAGGGAATTTTTTATGTTCTAGGGTGATTTCGTTGGAAGCAAATTTGTTGTGCTCTGGAGTGATTTGTTTGGAATCAAAATTTTTGTCTTCTATGGTGATTTCGATGGAAGCGAATTTTTTATGTTCTAGGGTGATGTCGTTGAAAGCAATTTTTTTGTGTTCTGGAGTCACTTCATTGGAAGCGTGTTTTCTGTGCTGTGGAGTCATTTTGTTGGAAGCGAATTTTTTGTGCTCTGGGATGTTTTCTTTGGAATCGAATGTTTGTGTTCTCAGGAGATTTTCTTGGAAGCGAATGTTTTGTGTTCTGGGGTAATTTCGATGGAATAGAATTTTTTGTGCTCTCAGGAATTTTCGATGGAAGCAAAGTTTTGAAGTAGGGAGTCATTTTGTTGGAAGCGTGTTTTCTGTGCTCTGGAGTCATTTCGTTGGAAGCGAATTTTTTGTGCTCTGATGTGATTTCGTTGGTAGCGCATTTTTTGTGTTCTGGGATAATTTCGTTGGAAGTGAATTTTTTGTGTTCTCGGGTGATTTCGATGGAAGCCAATTTTTGAAGTATGGAATCATTTCCTTGGAAACATGTTTTCTGTGCTCTGGAGTCATTTCTTTGGAAGAGAATTTTTTGTGGTCTGGGGTGATTTTGTTGGAAGCGAAATTTTTGTGTTCTAGGGTACTTTCGTTGGAAGCGAATTTCTTGTGTTCTGGGGTAATTTCGTTGTACATGAATTTTTTGTGTTCTCGGGTGATTTCTTTGAAAGGAAAGTTTTTATGTTCTAGGGTGATTTTCTTGGAAATGAATTTTTTGTGCTCTGTGGTGATTTTGTTGGTAGCGCATTTTCTGTGTTCTGGGATAATTTTGTTGGAAGTGAATTTTTTGTGTTCTCGGGTAATTTCGATGGAAGCCAATTTTTGAAGTATGGGATCATTTCCTTGGAAGCGTGTTTTCTGTGCTCTGGAGTCATTTCGTTGGAAGAGAATTTTTTGTGGTCTGGGGTGATTTTGTTGGAAGCAAAATTTTCGTGTTCTAGGGTAATTTCGTTGGACGTGAATTTTTTGTGTTCTCGGGTGATTCCTTTGAAAAAAAAATTATGTTCTTGGGTGATTTTATTGGAAACGAATTTTTTTGTGCTCTGGGATGATTTCTTTAGAAGTGAATATTTGTGTTCTCAAAAGATTTTGTTGGAAGTGGATTTTTTTGTGTTCTGGGGTCATTTCTTTGGAAATGAATTTTTTGTGTTCTCCGGTTTGTTTGATGGAAGCAAATTTTTGAAGTAGGGAGTCATTTCGTTGGAAGCGAATTTTTTGTATTCTGGAGTGATTTCGTTGGAAGCGAATATTTTGTGTTCTGGGGAGATTTCGTTGGAAGCGAATATTTTGTGTTCTGGGGAGATTTCGTTGGAAGCGAATATTTGTGTTCTCAGAATATTTCGTTGCAAGCGAATTTTTTCTGTTCTCCGTTTTTTTCGATGGAAGTAAATTTTTGAAGTAGGAGGTCATTTCGTTGGAAGCATGTTTTCGGAGCTCCGGAGTCATTTCGTTGGAAGCGAATTTTTTGTGCTCTGGGTTGATTTCGTTGGAAGCGAATTTTTTGTGTTCTGGGGTGATTTCGTTGGAAGCGAATTTTTTGTGATCAGGGATGTTTTCTTTGGAAGTGAATATTTGTGTTCTCAGGAGATTTCGTTGCAAGTAAATTTTTTCTGTTCTGGGGTAATTTTATTGAAAGGGAATTTTTTATGTTCTAGGGTGATTTTGTTGAAAGCGAATTTTTTGTGTTCTGGGGTCATTTCATTGGAAGCGTGTTTTCTGGGCTCTGGAGTCATTTTGTTGGAAGTGAATTTTTTGTGCTCTGGGTTGATTATGTTGGAACCGAATTTTTTGTATTCTCGGGTGATTTCATTGAAAGAGAATTTTTTGTGTTCTAGGTTGATGTTGTTGGAAGCGAATTTTTTGTGCTCTGGGATGATTACTTTAGAAGTGAATATTTGTGTTCTCAGAAGATTTCATTGGAAGCAAATTTTTTTGTGTTCTGGGGTCATTTCTTTGGAAATGAATTTTTTGTGTTCTCTGGTTTGTTTGATGGAAGCAAATTTTTGAAGGAGGGGGTCATTTCGTTGGAAGCTTGTTTTCTGTGCTCTGGATTCATTTCATTAGAATTTTTTGTCCTCAGGAGAGATTTCGTTGGAAGCAAATTTTTTGTGTTCTGGGGTAATTTCGATGGAATAGAAATTTTTGTGCTCTCAGGACTTTTTGATGGAAGCAAATTTTTGAAGTAGGGAGTCATTTCATTGGAAGCGAATTTTTTGTGCTCTGGGATGCTTTTTTTTTGGAAGCGAATATTTTTGTTCTCAGGAGATTTCGTTGGAAGCGAATTTTTCATGTTCTAGGGTAATTTCGATGGAATAGAATTTTTGTGCTCTCAGGACTTTTCGATGGAAGCAAAGTTTTGAAGTAGGGAGTCATTTTGTTGGAAGCGTGTTTTCTGTGCTCTGGAGTCATTTCGTTGGAAGCGAATTTTTTGTGCTCTGATGTGATTTCGTTGGTAGCGCATTTTCTGTGTTCTGGGATAATTTCGTTGGAAGTGAATTTTTTGTGTTCTCGCGTGATTTTGATGGAAGCCAATTTTTGAAGTATGGGATCATTTCCTTGGAAGCATGTTTTCTGTGCTCTGGAGTCATTTCGTTGGAAGAGAATTTTTTGTGGTCTGGGGTGATTTTGTTGGAAGCGAATATTTTGTGCTCTGGAGTGATTTGGTTGGAAGCGAGTTTTTTGGTCTTTTATGGTGATTTCGATGGAAGCGATTTTTTTATGTTCTAGGGTGATTTCTTTGAAAGCGAATGTTTTGTGTTCTGGAGTCACTTCATTGGAAGCGTGTTTTCTGTGCTCTGGAGTCATTTTGTTGGAAGCGAATTTTTTGTGCTCTGGGATGTTTTCTTTGGAAGCGAATATTTGTGTTCCCAGGAGATTTCGTTGGAAGCGAATTTTTTGTGTTCTGGGGTGATTTCGTTGGAAGCGAATTTTTGGTGGTCTGGGGTGATTTCGTTGGAAGCGTGTTTTCTGTGGTCTGGATTGATTACTTTGGAGGCGAATATTTGTGTTCTCAGGAGATTTCGTTGGAAAAGAATTTTTTGTCTTCTGGGGTAACATGATTGGAAGAGAATTTTTTGTGTTCTCTGTTTTTTTCCATGGAAGCAAATTTTTGAAGTAGGGGGTCATATCGTTGTAAGCATGTTTTCTGTGCTCTGAAGTCTTTTCATTGGAAGCGAATTTTTTGTGCTCTGGGGTGATTTCCTTGAAAGCAAATATTTGTATTCTCAGGAGATTTCGTTGCAAGCTAATTTTTTGTGTTCTAGTTTGATTTCGTTGGAAGCGAATATTTGTGTTCTCAGAAGATTACGTTGCAAGCGAATTTTTTCTGTTCTCCCGTTTTTTCGACGGAAGTAGGAGGTCATTTCGTTGGAAGCATGTTTTCGGAGCTCTGGAGATATTTCGTTGGAAGCGAATTTTTTCTGCTCTGGGATGATATCTTTGGAAGTGAATATTTGTGTTCTCGGGTGATTTCGTTGAAAGGGAATTTTTTGTGTTCTGGTGTAATTTCATTTAAAGCGAATTTTTTACGTTCTAGGGTGATTTCGTTGGAAGCGAATTTTTTATGTTCTAGGGTGATTTCATTGAAAGAATTTTTGGTGTTCTGGGGTCATTTCATTGGAAGCGTATCTTCTGTGCTCTGGAGTCATTTCGATGGAAGCGAATTTTTTGTGCTCTGGGGTTATTTCGTTGGAAGCGCATTTTTTGTGTTCTGGGATAATTTCGTTGGAAGTGAATTTTTTGTGTTCTCGGGTGATTTCGATGGAAGCCAATTTTTGAAGTATGGGATCATTTCCTTGTAAGCGTGTTTTCTGTGCTCTGGAGTCATTTCGTTGGAAGACAATTTTTCGTGCTATGGGGTGATTTTGTTGGAAGCGAAATTTTTGTCTTCTGTGGTGATTTCGATGGAAGCGAATTTTTTATGTTTTAGGGTGATTTCGTTGGAAGCGAATTTTTTGTGCTCTGGGATGATATCTTTGGAAGCGAATATTTGTGTTCTCAGGGATTTCGTTGGAAAAGAATTTTTTCTTCTGGGGTAATGTCGTTGGAATGGAATTTTTGTGTTCTCCTTTTTCTTCGATGGAAGCAAATTTTTGAAGTAGGGGGTCATTTCGTTGGAAGCGTGTTTTCTGTGCTCTGGAGTCACTTCGTTGGAAGGGAATTTTTGGTGCTCAGGTGTGATTTCGTTGGAAGCACATTTTTTTGTGTTCTCGGGTGATTTTTTTAAAGAGATTTTTTGTGTTCTAGGGTGATTTCGTTGGAAGCGAATTTTTTGTGTTCTCGGGTGATTTTGTGGGAAAACAATTTTTTGTCTTCTTGGGTAATATCTTTGGAAGAGAATTTTCTGTGTTCTTATATTATTTCAATGGAAGCAAATTTTTGAAATATGGGGTCATTTCGTTGGAAGAGTGTTTTCTGTGCTCTAGAGGCATTTCTTTGGAAGCGAAATATTTTTGTTCTGGGGTAATATCGTTGGAATAGAAATTTTTGTGTTCTCAGGATTTTTCGATGGAAGCAAATTTTTGAAGTAGGGAGTCATTTCGTTGGAAGCGTGTTTTCTGTGCTCTGGCGTCACTTCGTTGGAAGCAAATTTTTTGTGCTCTGGGGTGATTTCGTTGGAGGCGCATTTTTTGTGTTCAGGGATAATTTCGTTGGAAGTGAATTTTTTGTGTTCTCGGGTGATTTCGATGGAAGCCAATTTTTGAAGTATTGGATCATTTCCTTGAAAGCGTGTTTTCTGTGCTCTGGAGTCATTTCATTGGAATCAAATTTTTTGTGCTCTGGGGTGATTTTGTTGGAAGCTAAATTTTTGTGTTCTCGGGTAATTTCGTTGGAAGCGATTTTCTTGTGTTCTTGGGTAATTTCGTTGGATGTGAATTTTTTGTGTTCTAGGGTGATTTTTTTGGAAGCGAATTTTTTTGTGCTCTGGGATGATTTCTTTGGAAGCGAATATTTGTTTTCTCAGAAGATTTCCTTGCAAGCGAATTTTTTGTGCTCTGGGTTGATATCGTTGTAAGCGAATTTTTTGTGTTCTCTGGTGATTTCTTTGAAAGGGAATTATTTGTGTTCTAGGGTGATTTCTTTGGAAGCGAATTTTTTTGTGCTCTGGGATGATTTCTTTCGAAGCGAATATTTGTGTTCTCAGGAGATTTCGTTGGAAGCGAACATTTTGTGTTCTGGGGTAATTTCATTCTAAGCGAATTTTTTGTGTTCTCGGGTGATTTCAATGGAAGCAAATTTTTGAAATATGGGGTCATTTCGTTGGAAGCCTGTTTTCTGTGCTCTGGAGTCATTTAGTTGGAAGCAATTTTTTTGTGTTCTGGGGTGATTTCGTTGGAAGCGAATTTTTTGTGTTCTAAGGTAATTTCATTGGAAGCGAATTTTTTGTGTTCTCCGGTTTTTTCGATGGTAGCAAATTTTTGAAGTAGGGGGACACTTCGTTGGAAGCGTGTTTTCTGTGCTCTGGAGTCATTTCGTTGGAATCGAATTTTTTGTTCTCTGTGGTGATTTTGTTGGAAGTGAATTTTTTGTGTTCTCGGGTGATTACCATGAAAGGGATTTTTTTTGTGTTCCAGGGTGCATTCGGTGGAAGCGAATTTTTTGTTCTCTGTGGTGATTTTGTTGGAAGTGAATTTTTTGTGTTCTCGGGTGATTTCGTTGAAAGGGAATGTTTTGTGTTCTCGCGTGATTTCTTTGTAAGCTAATTTTTTGTGATCTCGGGTGATTTCGATGGAAGCAAATTTTTTGTGATCTTTGTTGATTTTTTTGGAAATGATGTTTTTGTGATCGGGGTAATTTTGTTGGAAGCGAACTTTTTATGTTCTGGGTTGATTTCGATCGAAGCGAATTTTTTTGTGTTGTGGGGTGATTTTGTTGGAAGCGAATTCTTTGTGTTCTGGGCTAATATCTTTGGAAGCAGGTGTTATGTCCTTTGGAGTCATTTCGTTAGAAGCGAATTTTTCTCTGTTCTGGTGTGATTTCTTTGGAAACGAATTTTTTGTCCTCTGTGGTGATTTCGTTGGAAGCAAATTTTTGTGTTCTGGGGTAATTTGTTTGGAAGCAAATTTTTTGCATTCTCGGGTGATTTCGTTGGAAGCAAATTTTTCGTGTTCTAGGGTGTTTTCGTTGAAAACGAATTTTTTGTGCTCTGGGGTAATTTTGTTGGAAGCGAATATTTTGTGTTCCTCGGGTGATTTCGATGGAAGTGAATTTTTTGTGTTCTGGGGTAATTTCGTTGGAAGCGAATTTTTTGTGGTCTGGGTTTATTTCGTTGTTAGCGAATTTTTTGAAGTATGGGGTGATTTCGTTGGAAGCGTGTTTTCTGTGCTCTGGGGTGATTTCGTTGGAAACGAATTTTTTGTGTTCTCTGGTGATTTCGATGGAAGCGAATTTTTTGTGGTCTGGGATGATATCGTTGTTAGCGAATTTTTTGAAGTATGGGGTGATTTATTTGGAAGCGTGTTTCCTGTGCTCTGGAGTCATTTTGATGGAAGCGAATTTTTTGTGTTCTGGGTTGATTTCTATCGAAGCGATTTTTTTGTGTTCTGGGGAGATTTCCGTGGGAGCGAATTTTTGGTGTTCTGGGGTAATTTTGTTGGAAGAGGGTTTTATGTCCTTTGTAGTCATTTCATTGGAAGCGAATTTTTCTCTGTTCTGGTGTGATTTTGTTGGAAACGCATTTTATTTGCTCTGGAATGTTTTTGTTGTAAGAGAATGTTTTGCGTTCTGGGGTAATTTCATTGGAAGCTAATTTTTTTTGTGTGTGTTCTGGGGTGATTTCATTGGAAGGGAATTTTTTGTGATCTGGGTTAATTTCGTTGGAAGCGGGTTTTATGTCCTTTGGAGTCATTTCGTTAAAAGCGAATTTTTCTCTGTTCTGGTATGATTTCGTTGGAAATGAAGATTTTGTGATCTGGGGTGATTTCGTTGGTAGCGAATTTTTTGTGGTCTGGTGTGATTTCTTTGGAAACAAACTATTTCCGTTCTAGGGTGATTTTGATGGAAGCGATTTTTTTTGTGTTCTGGGGTCATTTCGTTGGTAGCGTGTTTTCTACGCTCAGGAGTCATTTCATTGGAAGCGAATTTTTTGTGTTCTCGGTTGATTTCGATGGAAGCAAATTTTTGAAGTATGGTATCATTTTGTTCGAAGCTTGTTTTCTGTACTCTGGAGTCATTTCGTTGGAAGCGAAATTTTTGTGTTCAAGGGTGATTTCGAGGAAGTGAATTTTTTTGTGCTCTGGGATGATTTCTTTGGAAGCGAATATTTGTGTTCTCAGGATATTTCGTTGGAAGCTAATTTTTTGTGTTCTAGGGTGATTTTGATGGAAGCAAATTTTTGAAGTAGGGGGCCATTTTGTTGGAAACGTGTTTTCTGTGCTCTGGAGTCATTTCGTTGGAAGTTAATTTTTTGTGCTCTGGGGCAATTTCGATGGAAGCGAATATTTTGTGTTCTCGGGTGATTTCGTTGGAAGCCAATTTTTTGTATTTTGGGTGATTTCCATGAAAGCAAATTTTTTGTGTTCTGGGGTAATTTCGTTGGAAGCGAATTTTTTGTGTTCTCGGGTGTTTTCAATGGAAGCAAATTTTTGAAGTATGGGATCATTTTCGTTGGAAGCGTGTCTTCTGTGCTCTAGAGTCATTTCGTTGGAAGCGAATTTTTTGTGTTCTTGGGTGATTTCGTTGGAAGCGAATATTCATGTTCTCAGAAGATTTCATTGCAAGGGAATTTTTTTGTGTTCTGGGGTAATTTCGTTGGAAGCAAATTTTTTGTGTTCTAGGGTGATTTCGTTGAAAGGGAATTTTTTGTGTTCTGGGGTAATTTCGTTGGAAGCAAATTTTTTGTGTTCTCGGGTGATTTCGTTGAAAGGGAATTTTTAGTGTTCTGGCGTCATTTCGTTGGAAGCGTGTTTTCTGTGCTCTGGATTCTTTTCGTTGGAAGCGAATTTTTTGTGCACTGGGGTGATTTCGTTGGAAACAAATTTTTTGTGTTCTGTGGTGATTTCGTTGAAAGGGAATTTTTTGTGTTCTGGGGTCATTTCATTGGAAGCGTGTTTTCTGTGCTCTGGAGTCATTTTGTTGGAAGCAGATTTTTTGTGTCCTGGGGTGATTTCGTTAGAAGCGAATTTTTGTGTTCGGGGGTAATTTCGTTGGAAGCGAATTTTTTGTGTTCTCAGGTGATTTCGATGGAAGCAAATTTTTGAAATATGGTATCATTTCGTTCGAAGCGGGTTTCCTGTGCTCTGGAGTCATTACGTTGGAAGCGAATTTTTTGTGTTCTCCGGTGATTTCGTTGGAAGCGTGTTTTCTGTGCTCTGGAGTCATTTCGTTGGAAGCAAATTTTTTGTGTTCTGCGGTGATTTCGATGGAAGGAAATTTTTTCTGTTCTGGGATAATTTTGTGGGAAGCCAATATTTTTGTTCTCAGGTGATTTATTGGAAGGGAATTTTTTGTGCTCTGGGGTGATTTCGTTTGAAGCAAATTTTTTCTATTCTGGGGTAATTTCGTTGGACATGAATTTTTTTGTTCTCAGGTGATTTATTGGAAGGGAATTTTTTGTCTTCTGTGGTTATTTCAATGGAAGCCAATTTTTTATGTTCTAGGGTGATTTCTTTGGAAGCGAATTTTTTTGTGTTCTCGGGTCATTCCATTGGTAAATTGTTTTTTGTGCTCTGGAGTCATTTCGTTGGAAGCGAATTTTTTGTGCTCTCGGGTGATTTCATTGGAAGCGATATTTTTGTGTACTCGGGTGATTTCGTTGAAACGGAATTTTTTGTGTTCTCGGGTGATTTCGTTGAAAGGAAATTTTTTGTGTTCTGGGGTCATTTCGTTGGACGCCTGTTTTCTGTGCTCTGGAGTCATTTCGTTGGAAGCGAATTTTTTGTGTTCTGCGGTGATTTCGATGGAAGGAAATTTTTTCCATTCTGGGGTAATTTTGTGGGAAGCCAATATTTTTGTTCTCAGGTGATTTATTGGAAGGGAATTTTTTTTGCTCTGGGGTGATTTCGTTGGAAGCAAATTTTTTCTATTCTGGGGTAATTTCGTTGGACGTGAATTTTTTTGTTCTCAGGTGATTTATTGGAAGGGAGTTTTTTGTCTTCTGTGGTTATTTCAATGGAAGCCAATTTTTTATGTTCTAGGGTGATTTCTTTGGAAGCGAATTTTTTGTGTTCTCGGGTCATTCCATTGGTAAATTGTTTTTTTGTGCTCTGGAGTCATTTCGTTGGAAGCGAATTTTTTGTGCTCTCGGGTGATTTCATTGGAAGCGATATTTTTGTGTACTCGGGTGATTTCGTTGAAACGGATTTTTTTGTGCTCTGGGATGATATCTTTGGAAGCGAATATTTGTGTTCTCAGGAGTTTTCGTTGGAAAAGAATTTTTTGTCTTCTGGTTTAATATCGTTGGAAGAGAATTTTTTCTGTTCTCCGGTCTTGTCGATGGAAGCAAATTTTGAAATAGTGTGTCATTTCATTGGAAGCATGTTTTCTGTATTCTGGAGTCATTTTGTTGGAAGCGAATTTTTGGTACTCTGTGGTGATTTCGTTGGAAGTGAATTTTTTGTGTTCTCGGGTGATTTCGTTGAAAGGGAATTTTTTGTGTTCTGTGGTCATTTCTTTGGCCGCGAATTTTTAGTGTTCTGGGGTCATTTAGTTGGAAGCGTGTTTTCTGTGCTCTGGAGTCATTTCGATGGAAGCTAATTTTTTGTGTTCTCGGGTGATTTCTTTGGCCGCAAATTTTTAGTGTTCTGGGGTCATTTAGTTGGAAGCGTGTTTTCTGTGCTCTGGAGTCATTTCGATGGAAGCAAATTTTTTGTGCTCTGGGGTGATTTCGTTGGAAGCAAATTTTTTGTGTTCTGGGTGATTTCGTTGGAAGCGAATTTTTGTGTTCTGGGGTAATTTCGTTGGAAGCGAATTTTTTTGTTCTCGGGTGATTTCGATGGAAGCAAATTTTTGAAGTATGGTATCAATTCGTTCGAAGCGTGTTTTCTGTGCTCTGCAGTGATTTCGTTGGAGCGAATTTTTTGTGTTCTAGGGTATTTCGTTTAAAGGGAGTTTTTCTGTTCTAGGGTGATTTCGTTGGAAGCGAATTTATTGTGTTCTAGGGTGATTTTGTTGGAAGCTAATTTTTTTGTGCTCTGTGATGATTTCTTTCGAAGCGAATATTTGTGTTCTCAGGAGATTTCGTTGGAAGCAAATATTTTGTCTTCTGGGGTAATATCGTTGGAAGAGAATTTTTTGTTTTCTCCAGTTTTTTCGATTGAAGCAAATTTTTGAAGTATGGTATCATTTCGTTCGAAGCGTGTTTTCTGTGCTCTGGAGTCATTTCGTTGGAAGCAAATTTTTTGTGTTCTGGGGTGATTTCGTTGGAAGCTAATTTTTTGTGTTCTCGGGTGATTTCGTTGAAAGGGAATGTTTTGTGTTCTAGGGTGATTTCGTTGGCAGCGAATTTTTTTGTGCTCTGGGATGATTTCTTTGGAAGCAAATATTTGTGTTCTCAGGAGATATCGTTGGAAGCGAATTTATTGTGTTCTGGGGTAATTTCGTTGGAAGCGAATTTTTTGTGTTTTCAGGTGATTTCGGTGGAAGCAAATTTTTGAAATATGGGGTCTTTTCGTTGGATGTGTGTTTTCTATACTCTGGAGTCATTTCGTTGGAAGCGAATTTTTTGTGTTCTGGGGTGATTTCATGGAAGCAAATTTTTTGTGTTCTGGGGTAATTTCGTTGGAAGCAAATTTTTTGTGTTCTCCGGTCATTTCGTTGGAAGCAAATTTTTTGTGTTCTGGGCTAATTTCGTTGGAAGCGAATTTTTTGTGTTCTCGGGTCATTTCAAAATGGAAGCAAATTTTTGAAGTATGGTATCATTTCGTTCGAAGCGTGTTTTCTGTGCTCTGGAGTCATTTCGTTGAAAGCGAATATTTGTGTTCTCAGACGATTTCGTTGCAAGCGAATTTTTTGTGTTCTCTGGTTTTATCGATGGAAGCAAATTTTTGAAGTAGGTGGTCATTTCATAGGAAGTTGTTTTCTGTGCTCTGGAGTAATTTCATTGGAAGGGAATTTTTTGTGCTTTGGGCTGATTTCGTTGGAAGCGAATTTTTTGTGTTTTAGTGTGATTTCGTTGAAAGGGAATTTTTTGTGTTCTAGGGTGATTTTTTTGGAAGCGAATTTTTTGTGTTCTGTGGTGATTTCGATGGAAGCGAATTTTTGTGTTCGGGGGTAATTTCGTTGGAAGCGAATTTTTTGTGTTCTCAGGTGATTTCGATGGAAGCAAATTTTTGAAGTATGGTATCATTTCGTTCGAAGCGGGTTTCCTGTGCTCTGGAGTCATTTCGTTGGAGCGAATTTTTGGTGTTCTTCGGTGATTTAGATGGAAGCAAACTTTTTCTGTTCTCTGGTAATTTCGTTTTAGGTGAATTTTTTGTGTTCTCGGGTGATTTCTTTGAAAGGGAATTATTTGTGTTCTAGGGTGATTTCTTTGGAAGCGAATTTTTTTTGTGCTCTGGGATGATTTCTTTCGAAGCGAATATTTGTGTTCTCAGGAGATTTCGTTGGAAGCGAATTTTTTGTGTTCTCCGGTTTTTTCAATGGAATCAAATATTTGAAGTAGGGGGTCATATCGTTGGCAGCGTGTTTTCTGTGCTCTGGAGTCATTTCGTTGGAAGCGAATTTTTTGTTTTCTCGGGTGATTTTGTTAAAAGGGAATTTTTTGTGTTCTGTGGTCATTTCGTTGGAAGCCTGTTTTCTGTGCTCTGGAGTCCTTTCGTTGCAAGCGAATTTTTTGTGTCCTGGGGTGATTTCATTGCAGGCGAAGTTTTTGTGTTCTGGGGAAATTTCGTTGGAAGCAAATTTTTTGTGTTCTCGGGTGATTTCGATGGAAGCAAATATTTGAAGTATGGTATCATTTCGTTCGAAGTGTGTTTTCTGTGCTCTGGAGTCATTTCTTTGGCAGTGAATTTTCTGTGCTCTGGGGTGATTTCGTTGGAAGCGAATTTTTTCTATTCTCGGGTGATTTCGTTGAAAGCGATTTTTTTGTGTTCTGTGGAAATTTTGTTGGAAGCAAATTTTTTGTGTTCTCCGGTTTTTTCGATGGAAGCAAATTTTTGAAGTAGGGGGTCATTTTGTTGGAAGCATGTTTTCTGTGCTCTGGAGTCACTTGGTTGGAAGAGAATTTTTGGTGCTCTGGAGTGATTTCGTTGGAAACGAATTTTTTGTGTTCTCGTGTGATTTCATTTAAAGGGAATTTTTTGTGTTCTAGGGTGATTTCGTTGGAAGCGCATTTTTTGTTTTCTGGGGTAATTACGTTGGAATCGAATTTTTTTTGTTCTGGGGTAATTTCGTTGGAAGCAAATTTTTTGTGTTCTCCGGTTTTTCGAAGGAAGCAAATTTTTTAAGTAGAGGGTCATTTCGTTGGAAGCGTGTTTTCTGTGCTCTGGAGTCATTTCTTTGGCAGTGAATTTTTTGTGCTCTGGGGTGATTTCGTTGGAAGCGAATTTTTTCTATTCTCGGGTGATTTCGTTGAAAGCGTATTTTTTATGTTCTAGGGTGATTTCGTTGGAAGCGAATTTTTGTGCTCTGGGGTGATTTCGTTAGAAGGGAATTTTTTGTCTTCTGTGGTTATTTCGATGGAAGCCAATTTTTTATGTTCTAGGGTGATTTCGTTGGAAGCGAATTTTTTGTGTTCTGGGATGATATCTTTGGAAGCGAATCTTTGTGTTCTCAGGAGTTTTCGTTGGAAAAGAATTTTTTGTCTTCTAGGGTTATATCGATGGAAGAGAATTTTTTTGTGTTCTCCGGTCTTTTCGATGGAAGCCTTTTTTCTGTGCCCTGGAGTCATTTCGTTGGAAGGGAATTTTTTGTGCTCTAGGGTGATTGCGTTGGAAGCGAATTTTTTTGTTCTCGGGTGATTTCGTTCAAAGGGAATTTTTTGTGTTCAAGGTTGACTTCGTTGGAAGCGAATTTTTTTGTTCTGGGGTAATTACGTTGGAAGCGAATTTTTTGTGTTCTTGGGTGATTTCTTTGGCCGCGAATTTTTAGTGTTCTGGGGTCATTTAGTTGGAAGCGTGTTTTCTGTGCTCTGGAGTCATTTCGATGGAAGCGAATTTTTTGTGCTCTGGGGTGATTTCTTTGGAAGCAAATTTTTTGTGTTCTGGGTGATTTCGTTGGAAGCGAATTTTTTGTGTTCTGGGGTAATTTCGTTGGAAGCAAATTTTTTGTGTTCTGGGGTCATTTCATTGGAAGCAAATTTTTTGTGTTCTGGGGTATTTTCGTTGGAAGGGAATTTTTTGTGTTCTCGGGTCATTTCAATGGAAGCAAATTTTTGAAGTATGGTATCATTTCGTTCGAAGCGTGTTTTCTGTGTTCTGGAGTCATTTCATTGGAACGAATTTTTTGTGTTCTAGTGTGATTTCGTTTAAAGGGAGTTTTTCTGTTCTAGGTTGATTTCGTTGGAAGCGAATTTATTGTGTTCTGGGGTGATTTCGATGGAAGCAAATTTTTTCTGTTCTGTGGTAATTTCGTTGGACGTGAATTGTTTGTGTTCTCGGGTGATTTCGTTGAACGGGAATTTTTTTGTGCTCTGGGATGATTTCTTTCGAAGCGAATATTTGTGTTCTCAGGAGATCTCTTTGGAAGCCAATATTTTGTCTTCTGGGGTAATATCGTTGAAAGAGAATTTTTTGTTTTCTCCGGTTTTTTCGATTGAAGCAAATTTTTGAAGTATAGTATCATTTCGTTGGAAGCGTGTTTTCTATGCTTTGGAGTCATTTCGTTGGAAGCGAATTTTTTGTGTTCTGGGGTGATTTCATTGGAAGCGAATTTTTTGTGCTCTGGGGTGATTTGATTGGAAGCTAATATTTGTGTTCTCAGGATATTTCGTTGCAAGCGAATTTTTTGTGTTCTGGGGTAATTTCGTTGGAAGCGAATTTTTTGTGTTCTCCGGTTTTTTCAATGGAAGCAAATTTTTTAAGTAGAGGGTCATTTCGTTGGAAGCGTGTTTTCTGTGCTCTGAGGTCATTTCTTTGGCAGTGAATTTTTTGTGCTCTGGCGTGATTTCGTTGGAAGCGAATTTTTTCTATTCTCGGATGATTTCATTGAAAGCGAATTTTTTATGTTCTAGGGTGATTTTGTTGGAAGCAAATTTTTTGTGCTCTGGGGTGATTTCTTTAGAAGGGAATTTTTTTTCTTCTGTGGTTATTTCGACGGAAGCCAATTTTTATGTTCTAGGGTGATTTCTTTGGAAGCGAATTTTTTGTGTTCTCGGGTCATTTCATTGCTTCATTGTTTTCTGTCTTCTGGAGTCATTTCGTTGGAAGCGAATTTTTTGTGCTCTCGGGTGATTTCATTGGAAGCGATATTTTGGTGTTCTCGGGTGATTTCTTTGAAAGGGAATTTTTGTGTTCTTGGGTGATTTCGTTGGATGCGAATTTTTTGTGCTCTGGGATGATATCTTTGGAAGCGAATATTTGTGTTCTCAGGAGTTTTCGTTGGAAAAGAATTTTTTGTCGTCTGGGGTAATATCGTTGGAAGAGAATTTTTTCTGTTCTCCGGTCATTTCGATGGAAGCAAATTTTGAAATAGTGTGTCATTTTGTTGGAAGCATTTTTTCTGTGCTCTGGAGTCATTTCGTTGGTAGCGAATTTTTTGTACTCTGTGGTGATTTCGTTGGAAGTGAATTTTTTGTGTTCTCGGGTGATTTCGTTGAAAGGAAATTTTTTGTGTTCTGGGGTAATTTCGTTGGAAGCGAATTTTTTGTGTTCTCCGTTTTTTTCGATGGAAGCAAATTTTTTAAATAGAGGGTCATTTCGTTGGAAGCGTGTTTTCTGTGCTCTGGAGTCATTTCTTTGGCAGTGAATATTTTGTGCTCTGGGGTGATTTTGTTGGAAGCGAAATTTTTGTGTTCTCGGGTGATTTCGTTGAAAGGGAATTTTTTGTGTTCCAGGGTGATTTCGTTGGAAGCGAATTTTTTTGTGCTCTGGGATGATTTCTTTGGAAGCAAATATTTGTGTTCTCAGGAGAGATCGTTTGAAGCGAATTTATTGTGTTCTGGGGTAATTTCGTTGGAAGCGAATTTTTTGTGTTTTCGGGTGATTTCGATAGAAGCAAATTTTTGGAATATGGGGTCATTTCCTTGGAACCGTGTTTTCTCTGCTCTGGAGTCATTATGTTGGAAACTAATTTTTTGTGTTCTGGGGTGATTACGTTGGAATCGAATTTTTTGTGTTCTCGGGTGATTTCAATGGAAGCAAATTTTTGAATTATGGGATCATTTCTTTGGGAGCGTGTTTTCTGTGCTCTGGAGTCATTCTGTTTAAAAGCGAATTTTTTGTGTTCTGGGGTGATTTCGTTGGAAGCGAATATTCGTGTTCTCAGAAGATTTCGTTGGAAGCGAATTTTTTGTTTTCTCTGGTTTTTTCAACGGAAGCAAATTTTTGAAGCCGGGGGTCATTTCGTTGGAAGTGTGTTTTCTATGCTCTGGAGTCATTTCGTTGGAAGCGAATTTTTTGTGTTTTGGGGTGATTTCATGGAAGCAAATTTTTTTTGTTCTGGGGTAATTTCGTTGGAAGCAATTTTTTGTGTTCTGGGGTCATTTCGTTGGAAGTAAATTTTTTGTGTTCTGGGGTCATTTCGTTGGAAGTAAATTTTTTGTGTTCTGGGGTCATTTCATTGAAAGTGTGTTTTCTATGCTCTGGAGTCATTTCGTTGGAAGCGAATTTTTTGTGTTCTGGGGTAATTTCGTTGGAAGTGAATTTTTTGTGTTCTCGGGTCATTTCAATGGAAGCAAATTTTTGAAGTATGGTATCATTTCGTTCGAAGCGTGTTTTCTGTGCTCTGGAGTCATTTCGTTGGAAGCGAATATTTGTGTTCTCAGACGATTTCGTTGCAAGCGAATTTTTTGTGTTCTCAGGTTTTTTCGATGGAAGCAAATTTTTGAAGTAGGGGGTCATTTCTTTGGAAGCTTGTTTTCTGTGCTCTGGAGTAATTTCGTTGGAACGGAATTTTTTATGCTTTGGGCTGATTTCGTTGGAAGCAAATTTTTTGTGTTCTAGTGTGATTTCGTTGAAAGGGAATTTTTTGTGTTCTAGGGTGATTTTGTTGGAAGCAAATTTTTTGTGCTCTGTGGTGATTTCGAAGGAACCAAATTTTTTCTGTTCTGTGGTAATTTTGTTGGACCTAAATTTTTGGTTTTCTCCGGTTTTTTTGATGGAAGCAAATTTTTGAAGCAGGGGGTCATTTCGTTGGAAGCGTGTTTTCTGTGCTCTGGAGTCATTTCGTTGGAAGCGAATTTTTGTGTTCTGGGGTGATTTCGTTGGAAGCAAATTTTTTGTGTTCTGGGGTAATTTCGTTGGAAGCGAATTTTTTGTGTTATGGGGTCATTTCGATGGAAGCCAATTTTTGAAATAGGGGGACATTTCGTTGGAAGCTTGTTTTCTGTGCTCTGGAGTCAGATCGTTGGAAGGGAATATTTTGTGCTTTGGGGTGATTTCGTTGGAAGCCAATTTTTTGTGTTCTAGTGTGATTTCGTTGAAAAAAAATTTTTTGTGTTCTAGGGTGATTTCGTTGGACATGAATTTTTTGTTTTCTCAGGTGATTTCATCGAAAGGGAATTTTTGGTGTTCTATGGTGATTTCGTTGGAAGCGAACTTTTTTTGCTCTGGGATGATTTCTTTGGAAGCGAATATCTGTGTTCTCAGGAGATTTCGTTGCAAGCGAATTTTTTTTGTTCTGGGGTAATTTCGTTGGAAGCGAATTTTTTGTATTCTCAAGTGATTTCGATGGAAGCAAATTTTTGAAATATGAGGTCATTTCGCTGGAAGCATGTTTTCTGTGCTTTGGAGTCATTTCTTTGGAAGCGAATTTTTTGTGCTCTGGGGTGATTTCTTTGGAAGCTAATATTTGTGTTCTCAGGACATTTCGTTGCAAGCGAATTTTTTGTGTTCTGGGGTAATTTCTTTGGAAGCGAATTTTTTGTGTTCTCTGGTGATTTCGATGGAAGCAAATTTTTGAAGTATGGTATCATTTAGTTGGAAGCGTGTTTTCTGTGCTCTGGAGTCATTTCGTTGGAAGCGAATTTTTTGTGTTCTGGGGTGATGTCATTGGAAGCGAATATTTGTGTTCTCAGAAAATTTCGTTGCAAGCGAATTTTTTGTGTTCTGTGGTAATTTCATTGGAAGCGAATTTTTTATGTTCTCCGGTTTTTCGGTGGCAGCAAATTTTTTAAGTAGGGGGTCATTTCGTTGGAATCGTGTTTTATGTGCTCTGGAGTCATTTCGTTGGAAGGGAATGTTTTGTGCTCTGGGGTGATTTCATTGAAAGCTAATTTTAATGTGTTCTAGCGTCATTTCGTTAGAAGCGAATTTTTTGTGTTGTGGGGTTATTTTGATGGAAGCAAATATTTTCTGTTCTGTGGTAATTTCGTTGGACGTGAATTTTTTGTGTTCTAGGGTGATTTCGTTGGAAGCAAATTTTTTGTGCTCTGGGATGATTTCTTTGGAAGCGAATATTTGTGTTCCCAGGAGATTTCGTTGGAAGCAATTTTTTTGTGTTCTGGGGTAATTTCTTTGGAAGCACATTTTTTGTGTTCTCGGGTGATTTCGATGGAAGCAAAATTTTGAAGTATGGGGTCATATCGTTGGAAGTGTGTTTTCTGTGCTCTGGAGTCATTTCGTTGGAAGCGAATTTTTCGTGCTCCGGGGCGATTTCATTGGAAGCGAATATTTGTGTTCTCAGGAGATTTCGTTGCAAGCGAATTTTTTGTGTTCTGGGGTAATTTCGTTGGCAGCGAATTTTTTGTGCTCTGGGGTGATTTAGTTGGAAGCAATTTTTTTATGTACTAGGGTGATTTCGTTGGAAGTGAATTTTTTCTGCTCTGGGGTGCTTTGGTTGGAAGCGAATTTTTTGTCTTCTGTGGTGATTTCGATGGAAGCGAATTTTTTATGTTCTACGGTGATTTCGTTGGAAGTGAATTTTTTGTACTCTGGGATGATATTTTTGGTAGCGAATATTTGTGCTCACAGGAGATTCCTTGGAAAAGAATTTTTTGTCTTCTGGGGTTTTATCGTTGGAAGAGAATTTTTTGTCTTCTCCGGGTTTTTCGATGGAAGCAAATTTTTGAAATAGGGGGTCATTTCGTTGGAATCATGTTTTCTGTGCTCTGGAGTCATTTTTTTGGAAGGGAAGTTTTTGTGCTCTGGGGTGATTTCGTTCGAAGTGAATTTTTTGTGTTCTCGGGTGATTTCGTTGAAAAAGCTTATTTTTTGTGTTCTAGCATGTTTTCGTTGGAAGCAAATTTTTTTGTATTCTGGGGTGATGTCGTTGGAAGCGAATTTTTTTGTGCTCTGGGATGATTTCATTGGAAGCGAATATTTGTGTTCTCAGGAGTTTTCGTTGGAATAGAATTTTTTTCTCCTGGGGTAATAGCGTTGGAAGAGAATTTTTTGTGTTCTACGGTTTTTTTTGATGGAAGCAAATTTTTGAAGTAGGGGGTCATTTCGTTGCGAGCGTGTTTTCTGTGCTCTGGAGTCATTTCGTTTGAAGAGAAATTTTTGTGCTCTGGGATGATTTCTTTGGAAGCCAATATTTGTATTCTCAAGAGATTTCTTTAGAAGTGAATTTTTTTCTGTTCAGGTGTAATTTCGTTGGAAGCGAATTTTATCTGTTCTCTGGTCTTTTCCATGGAAGAAAATTTTTGAAGTCTGAGGTCATTTCTTTGGAAGCGAATTTTTTGTGCTTTGGGGTGATTTTGTTGGAAGAGAATTTTTTGTGTTTTCGGGTGATTTCCATGGAAACAAATTTTTGAAGTACGGGGTCATTTCTTTGCAAGCGTGTTTTCTGTGCTCTGGAGTCACTTTGTTGTAAGCGAATTTTTTGTGCTCTGGTGTGATTTCTTTGGAAGCGAATATTTGTGTTCTCTGGAGATTTGGTTGCAAGCGAATTTTTTATTTTTTGGGTAATTTAGTTGGAAGTGAATTTTTTGTGTTCTACTGTTTTTCAATGGAAGAAAATTTTTGACGTAGGGGGTCATTTCGTTGGAAGAGAATTTTTTGTGCTCTGGGGTGATTTCGTTGGAAGCGAATTTTTTGTATCCCCTGTTCATTTTGTTGAAAGCGAATTTTTTATGTTTCAGGGTGATTTCGTTGTAAGCAAATTTTTTGCGCTCTTGGGTGATTTGGTTGGAAGCGAATATTTTGTCTTCTCTGGTGATTTCGATTGAAGCGAATTTTTTATGTTCTAGGGTCATTTTACGGGAAGCGAATTTTTTGTGCTCTGTGGTGATTACGTTGGAAGTGAATTTTTTTTTCTCGGGTGATTTTGTTGAAAGCGAATGATTTGTGTTCGAGGTGATTTTGTTGGTAGCAAATTTTTTGTGTTCTGGGGTCATTTCTTTGTAAGCGTGTTTTCTGTGCTCTGGAGTCATTTCGTTGGAAGCCAATTTTTGTGCTCTGGTGTGATTTTGTTGAAAGCGAATTATTTGTGTTCGAGGTGATTTTGTTGGCAGCAAATTTTTTGTGTTCTGGGGTGATTTCGTTGAAAGAGAATTTTTTGTGTTCTCGGGTGATTTCGTTGAAAGGAATTTTTGTGTTCAAGGGTGCTTTCGTTGGAAGCGAGTTTTTTGTGCTCTGGGATGATATCTTTGGAAGCGAATATTTTTGTTCTCAGGAGATTTCGTTGGAAAAGAATTTTTTGTCTACTGCGGTAATCTTGTTGGAAGTGAATTTTTTGTGTTCCCCGGTATTTCGATGGAAGCAAATTTTTGATATAGGGGGTCATTGCCTTGGAAGCGTGTTTTTGTGCTCTGGAGTCATTTCGTTGGAAGCAAATTTTTTGTGTTCTGGGGTAACTTCATTGGAAGCGAATTTTTTGTGTTCTGGGGTGATTTCGATTGTAGGAAATTTTTGAAGTATGGGATCATTTCGTTGGAAGTGTGTTTTTTGTGCTCTGGGTTGATTATGTTGGAAGCGAATTTTTTGTATTCTCAGGTGATTTTGTTGAAAGGGAATTTTTTGTGTTCTAGGGTGATTTTGTTGGAAGCGAATTTTTTGTGCTCTGGGATGATTTCTTTAGAAGTGAATATGTATTTGTGTTCTCAGAAGATTTCGTTGGAAGCAAATTTTTTTGTGTTCTGGGGTCATTTCTTTGGAAATGAATTTTTTGTGTTCTCTGGTTTGTTTGATGGAAGCAAATTTTTGAAGGAGGGGGTCATTTCGTTGGAACCGTGTTTTCTGTGCTTTGGAGTCATTTCGTTAGAAGCAAATTTTTTGTCCTCTGGAGTGATTTCTTTGGGAGCGAATTTTCTGTGTTCTGCTGTACTTTCGTTGGAAGTGAATTTTTTGTGTTCTCGGGTGATTTCGATGGAAGCCAATTTTTTAAGTATGGGATCATTTCCTTGGAAGCATGTTTTCTGTGCTCTGGAGTCATTTCGTTGGAAGAGAATTTTTTGTGGTCTGGGGTGATTTTTTTGGAAGCGAATTTTTTGTGTTCTAGGGTAATTTCGTTGGAAGCGAATTTTTTGTGTTCTGGGGTGATTTCGTTGAAAGGGAAATTTTAGTGTTCTGGGGTTATTTTGTTGGAAGCGAACTTTTTGTACTCTGGTATGTTTTCTTTGGAAGCGAATATTTGTGTTCTCAGGAGATTTCGTTGGAAGCGAATTTTTTGTGTTCTGGGGTAATTTTGATGGAATAGAAATTTTTGTGCTCTCAGGATTTTTCGATGGAAGCAAATTTTTGAAGTAGGGAGTCATTTTTTTGGAAGCGTAATTTCTGTACTCTGGAGTCATTTCGTTGGAAGCGAATATTTTGTTCTCTGGGGTGATTTCGTTGGTAGCGCATTTTCTGTGTTCTGGGATCATTTCGTTGGAAGTGAATTTTTTGTGTTCTCGGGTGATTTCGATGGAAGCCAATTTTTGAAGTATGGGATAATTTCCTTGGAAGCGTGTTTTCTGTGCTCTGGAGTCATTTCGTTGGAAGAGAATGTTTTGTGGTTTGGGGTGATTTTGTTGGAAGCGAAATTTTTGTGTTCTAGGGTAATTTCATTGGAAGCGAATTTCTTGTGTTCTGGGGTAATTTCGTTGGACGTGAATTTTTTGTGTTCTCGGGTGATTCTTTGAAAGGAAATTTTTTATGTTCTAGGGTTATTTTGTTGGAAGCGATTTTTTTTGTGCTCTGGGCTGATTTCTTTAGAAGTGAGTATTTGTGTTCTCAGAAGATTTCGTTGGAAGCGAATTTTTTTGTGTTCTGGGGTCATTTCTTTGGAAATGAATTTTTTGTGTTCGCCGGTTTGTTTGATGGAAGCAAATTTTTGAAGGAAGGGGTCATTTCGTTGGAAGCGTGTTTTCTGTGCTCTGGAGTCATTTCTTTGGAAGCGAATTTTTTGTCCTCTTGGGTGGTTTCGTTGGAAGCGAATTTTTTGTGTTCTCAGGTGATTTCCTTGAAAGGGAATTTTTTGTGTCCTGGGGTCATTTCGTTGGAAGCAAATTTTTTGTGTTCTGGGGTGATTTCGTTGGAAGCGAATATTTTGTGTTCTGGGGAGATTTCATTGGGGGCGAATATTTGTGTTCTCAGAAGATTTCGTAGCAAACGAATTTTTTCAGTTCTCCGGTTTTTTCGATGGAAGTAAATTTTTGAAGTAGGAGGTCATTTCGTTGGAAGAGAATTTTTTGTGTTCTGGGGTGATTTCGTTGGAAGCGAATATTTTGTGTTCTGGGGAGATTTCATTGGAAGCGAATATTTGTGTTCTCAGAAGATTTCGTTGCAAGCGAATTTTTTCTGTTCTCCGGTTTTTTCGATGGAAGTAAATTTTTGAAGTAGGAGGTCATTTCGTTGGAAGCATGTTTTCGGAGCTCTGGAGACATTTCGTTGCACGTGAATTTTTTGTGCTCTGGGTTGATTTCGTTGGAAGCGAATTTTTTGTGCTCTGTGGTGATTTCGTTGGAAGCGAATTTTTTGTGTTCTGGGGTGATTTCTTTGAAAGGCAATATTTGGTGTTCTGGGGTGATTTCGTTGGAAGTGAATTTTTTGTGCTCTATGATGTTTTCTTTGGAAGCGAATATTTGTGTTCTCAGGAGATTTCGTTGCAAGCGAAAGTTTTGTGTTCTGGGGTAATTTCATTGAAATGGAATTTTTTATGTTCTAGGGTGATTTCGTTGGAAGCAAATTTTTTGTGCTCTGGAGTGATTTGGTTGGAAGCGAATTTTTTGTCTTCTATGGTGATTTCGATGGAAGCGAATTTTTTATGTTCTAGAGTGATTTCGTTGAAAGCAAATTTTTTGTGTTCTGGAGTCATTTCATTGGAAGCGTGTTTTCTGTGCTCTGGAGTCATTTTGTTGGAAGCGAATTTTTTGTGCTCTGGGTTGATTATGTTGGAAGCGAATTTTTTGTATGCTTGGGTGATTTCGTTGAAAGGGAATTTTTTGTGTTCTAGGGTGATTTTGTTGGAAGCGAATTTTTTGTGCTCTGGGATGATTTCTTTAGAAGTGAATATTTGTGTTCTCAGAAGATTTCATTGGAAGCGAATTTTTTTGTGTTCTGGGGTCATTTCTTTGGAAGTGAATTTTTTGTGTTCTCCGGTTTGTTTGATGGAAGCAAATTTTTGAAGGAGGGGGTCATTTCGTTGGAAGCGTGTTTTCTGTGCTCTGGAGTCATTTCGTTGGAAGCGAATTTTTTGTCCTCTGGGGTGATTTCGTTGGAAGCGAATTTTTTGTGTTCTCAGGTGATTTCCTTGAAAGGGAATTTTTTGTGTTCTGGGGTCATTTCGTTGGAAGCGAATTTTTTGTGTTCTGGTGTGATTTCGTTGGAAGCGAATATTTTGTGTTCTGGGGAGATTTCATTGGAAGCGAATATTTGTGTTCTCAGAAGATTTCGTTGCAAGCGAATTTTTTCTTTTCTCCGGTTTTTTCGATGGAAGTAAATTTTTGAAGTGGGAGGCCATTTTGTTTAAAGCATGTTTTCGGAGCTCTGGAGTCATTTCGTTGGAAGCGAATTTTTTCTGCTCTGGGTTGATTTCGTTGGAAGCGAATTTTTTGTGTTCTGGGGTGATTTCGTTGAAAGGGAATTTTTGGTGTTCTAGGGTGATTTCGTTGGAAGCGAATTTTTTGTGCTCTGGGATGTTTTCTTTGGAAGCGAATATTTGTGTTCTCAGGAGATTTCGTTGCAAGCGAATTTTTTGTGTTCAAGGGTAATTTCATTGAAAGGGAATTTTTTATGTTCTAGGGTGATTTCGTTGGAAGCAAATTTTTTGTGCTCTGGAGTGATTTGGTTGGAAGCGATTTTTTTTGTCTTCTATGGTGATTTCGATGGAAGCGAATTTTTTATGATCTAGGGTGATTTCGTTGAAAGCGAATTTTTTGTGTTCTGGAGTCACTTCATTGGAAGCGTGTTTTCTGTGCTCTGGAGTCATTTTGTTGGAAGCGAATTTTTTGTGCTCTGGGATGTTTTCTTTGGAAGCGAATATTTTTGTTCTCAGGAGATTTCATTGGAAGCGAATTTGTTGTGTTCTGGGGAAATTTCGATGGAATTGAAATTTTTGTGCTCTCCCGACTTTTGGATGGAAGCAAATTTTTGAAGTAGGGAGTCATTTCGTTGGAAGCGTGTTTTCTGTGCTCTGGAGTCATTTCGTTGGAAGCGAATTTTTTGTGCTCTAATATGATTTCATTGGTAGCGCATTTTCTGTGTTCTGGGATAATTTCGTTGGAAGTGAATTTTTTGTGTTCTCGGGTGATTTCGATGGAAGCCAATTTTTGAAGTATGGGATCATTTCCTTGGAAGCGTGTTTTCTATGCTCTGGAGTCATTTCGTTGGAAGCGAATTTTTGTGGTCTGGGGTGATTTTGTTGGAAGCGAAATTTTTGTGTTCTAGGGTAATTTCGTTGGACGTGAATTTTTTGTGTTCTCGGGTGATTTCTTTGAAAGGAAATTTTTTATGTTCTTGGGTGATTTTATTGGAAACGAATTTTTTTGTGCTCTGGGATGATTTCTTTAGAAGTGAATATTTGTGTTCTCAAAAGATTTCGTTGGAAGCAGATTTTTTTGTGTTCTGGGGTCATTTCTTTGGAAATGAATTTTTTGTGTTCTCCGGTTTGTTTGATGGAAGCAAATTTTTGAAGGAGGCGGTCATTTCGTTGGAAGCGTGTTTTCTGTGCTCTGGAGTCATTTAGTTGGAAGCGAATTTTTTGTCCTCTGGGGTGATTTCGTTGGAAGCGAATTTTTTGTGTTCTCGGGTGATTTCCTTGAAAGGGAATTTTTTGTGTTCTGGATTCATTTCGTTGGAAGCGAATTTTTTGTGTTCTGGAGTGATTTCGTTGGAAGCGAATATTTTGTGTTCTGGGGAGATTTCGTTGGAAGCGAATACTTGTGTTCTCAGAAGATTTCGTTGCAAGCGAATTTATTCTGTTCTACGTTTTTTTCGATGGAAGTAAATTTTTGAAGTAGGAGGTCATTTCGTTGGAAGCATGTTTTCGGAGCTCTGGAGTCATTTCGTTGGAAGCGAATTTTTTGTGCTCTGGGGTGATTTCGTTGGAAGCGAATTTTTTGTGTTCTAGGGTAATTTCATTGGAAGCGAATTTCTTATGTTCTGGGGTAATTTCGTTGGACTTGAATTTTTTGAGTTCTCGGGTGATTTCTTTGAAAGGAAATTTTTTATGTTCTAGGGTGATTTTCTTGGAAACAATTTTTTTTGTGCTCTGGGATGATTTCTTTAGAAGTGAATATTTGTGTTCTCAAAAGATTTCATTGGAAGCGGATTTTTTTGTGTTCTGGGGTCATTTCTTTGGAAATGAATTTTTTGTGTTCTCCGGTTTGTTTGATGGAAGCAAATTCTTGAAGGAAGGGGTCATTTCATTGGAAGCGTGTTTTCTGTGCTCTGGAGTCATTTCGTTGGAAGCGAATTTTTTGTCCTCTGGGGTCATTTCGTTGGAAGCGAATTTTTTGTGTTCTCGGGTGATTTCCTTGAAAGGGAATTTTTTGTGTTCTGGGGTCATTTCGTTGGAAGTGAATTTTTTGTGTTCTGGAGTGATTTCTTTGGAAGCGAATATTTTGTTTTCTGGGGAGATTTCGTTGGAAGCGAATATTTGTGTTCTCATTAGATTTCGTTGCAAGCGAATTTTTCTGTTCTCCGGTTTTTTCGATGGAAGTAAATTTTTGATGTAGGAGGTCATTTCGTTGGAAGCATGTTTTCAGAGCTCTGGAGTCATTTCGTTGGAAGCGAATTTTGTGTGCTGTAGGTTGATTTCGTTGGAAGCGAATTTTTTGTGTTCTGGGGTGATTTCGTTGAAAGGGTATTTTAGGTGTTCTGGGGTGATTTTGTTGGAAGCGAATTTTTTGTGATCTGGGATGTTTTCTTTGGAAGCGAATATTTGTGTTCTCAGGAGATTTAGTTGCAAGCGAATTTTTTGTGTTCAAGGGTAATTTCATTGAAAGGGAATTTTTTATGTTCTAGGGTGATTTCGTTGGAAGCAAATTTTTTGTGCTCTGGAGTGATTTGGTTGGAAGCGATTTTTTTTGTCTTCTATGGTGATTTCGATGGAAGCGAATTTTTTATGATCTAGGGTGATTTCGTTGAAAGCGAATTTTTTGTGTTCTGGAGTCACGTCATTGGAAGCGTGTTTTCTGTGCTCTGGAGTCATTTTGTTGGAAGCGAATTTTTTGTGCTCTGGGATGTTTTCTTTGGAAGCGAATATTTTTGTTCTCAGGAGATTTCATTGGAAGCGAATTTGTTGTGTTCTGGGGAAATTTCGATGGAATAGAAATTTTTGTGCTCTCACGACTTTTGGATGGAAGCAAATTTTTGAAGTAGGGAGTCATTTCGTTGGAAGCGTGTTTTCTGTGCTCTGGAGTCATTTCGTTGGAAGCGAATTTTTTGTGCTCTAATATGATTTCATTGGTAGCGCATTTTCTGTGTTCTGGGATAATTTCGTTGGAAGTGAATTTTTTGTGTTCTCGGGTGATTTCGATGGAAGCCAATTTTTGAAGTATGGGATCATTTCCTTGGAAGCGTGTTTTCTATGCTCTGGAGTCATTTCGTTGGAAGCGAATTTTTGTGGTCTGGGGTGATTTTGTTGGAAGCGAAATTTTTGTGTTCTAGGGTAATTTCGTTGGACGTGAATTTTTTGTGTTCTCGGGTGATTTCTTTGAAAGGAAATTTTTTATGTTCTTGGGTGATTTTATTGGAAACGAATTTTTTTGTGCTCTGGGATGATTTCTTTAGAAGTGAATATTTGTGTTCTCAAAAGATTTCGTTGGAAGCAGATTTTTTTGTGTTCTGGGGTCATTTCTTTGGAAATGAATTTTTTGTGTTCTCCGGTTTGTTTGATGGAAGCAAATTTTTGAAGGAGGCGGTCATTTCGTTGGAAGCGTGTTTTCTGTGCTCTGGAGTCATTTAGTTGGAAGCGAATTTTTTGTCCTCTGGGGTGATTTCGTTGGAAGCGAATTTTTTGTGTTCTCGGGTGATTTCCTTGAAAGGGAATTTTTTGTGTTCTGGCTTCATTTCTTTGGAAGCGAATTTTTTGTTTTCTGGAGTGATTTCGTTGGAAGCGAATATTTTGTGTTCTGGGGAGATTTCGTTGGAAGCGAATACTTGTGTTCTCAGAAGATTTCGTTGCAAGCGAATTTATTCTGTTCTACGTTTTTTTCGATGGAAGTAAATTTTTGAAGTAGGAGGTCATTTCGTTGGAAGCATGTTTTCGGAGCTCTGGAGTCATTTCGTTGGAAGCGAATTTTTTGTGCTCTGGGGTGATTTCGTTGGAAGCGAATTTTTTGTGTTCTAGGGTAATTTCATTGGAAGCGAATTTCTTATGTTCTGGGGTAATTTCGTTGGACTTGAATTTTTTGAGTTCTCGGGTGATTTCTTTGAAAGGAAATTTTTTATGTTCTAGGGTGATTTTCTTGGAAACAATTTTTTTTGTGCTCTGGGATGATTTCTTTAGAAGTGAATATTTGTGTTCTCAAAAGATTTCATTGGAAGCGGATTTTTTTGTGTTCTGGGGTCATTTCTTTGGAAATGAATTTTTTGTGTTCTCCGGTTTGTTTGATGGAAGCAAATTCTTGAAGGAAGGGGTCATTTCATTGGAAGCGTGTTTTCTGTGCTCTGGAGTCATTTCGTTGGAAGCGAATTTTTTGTCCTCTGGGGTCATTTCGTTGGAAGCGAATTTTTTGTGTTCTCGGGTGATTTCCTTGAAAGGGAATTTTTTGTGTTCTGGGGTCATTTCGTTGGAAGTGAATTTTTTGTGTTCTGGAGTGATTTCTTTGGAAGCGAATATTTTGTTTTCTGGGGAGATTTCGTTGGAAGCGAATATTTGTGTTCTCAGTAGATTTCGTTGCAAGCGAATTTTTCTGTTCTCCGGTTTTTTCGATGGAAGTAAATTTTTGATGTAGGAGGTCATTTCGTTGGAAGCATGTTTTCAGAGCTCTGGAGTCATTTCGTTGGAAGCGAATTTTGTGTGCTGTAGGTTGATTTCGTTGGAAGCGAATTTTTTGTGTTCTGGGGTGATTTCGTTGAAAGGGTATTTTAGGTGTTCTGGGGTGATTTCGTTGGAAGCGAATTTTTTGTAATCTGGGATGTTTTCTTTGGAAGCGAATATTTGTGTTCTCAGAAGATTTCCCTGCAAGCGAATTTTTTGTGTTCTGGGGTAATTTCATTGAAAGGGAATTTTTTATGTTCTAGGGTGATTTCTTTGGAAGCAAATTTTTGTGCTCTGGAGTCATTTCATTGGAAGCGTGTTTTCTGTGCTCTGGAGTCATTTTTTGGAAGCAAATTTTTTGTGCTCTGGGTTGATTATGTTGGAAGCGAATTTTTTGTATTCTCGGGTGATTTTTTTGAAAGGGAATTTTTTGTGTTCGAGGGTGATTTCGTTGGAAGCGAATTTTTTGCGCTCTGGGATGTTTTCTTTGGAAGTGAATATTTGTATTCTCAGGAGATTTCGTTGGAAGCGAATTTTTTGTGTTCTGGGGTAATTTCGTTGGAATAGAAATATTTGTGCTCTCAGGATTTTTCGATGGAAGCAAATTTTTGAAGAAGGGAGTCATTTCGTTGGAAGCATGTTTTCTGTGCTCTGGAGTCATTTCTTTGGAAGCGAATATTTTGTTCTCTGGGGTGATTTCGTTGGTAGCGCATTTTCTCTGTTCTGGGATATTTTCGTTGGAAGTGAATTTTTTGTGTTCCCCGGTGATTTCGATGGAAGCCAATTTTTGAAGTATGGGATCATTTCCTTGGAAGTGTGTTTTCTGTGCTCTGGAGTCATTTCGTTGGAAGCAAATTTTTTGTGTTCTGTGGTGATTTCTTTGGAAGCAAATATTTTGTGTTCTGGGGAGATTTCATTGGAAGCAAATATTTGTGTTCTCAGAAGATTTCTTTGCAAGCGAATTTTTTCTGTTCTCCGGTTTTTTTCGATGGAAGTAAATTTTTGAAGTAGGAGGTCATTTCGTTGGAAGCATGTTTTCGGAGCTCTGGAGTCATTTTGTTGGAAGCGAATTTTTTGTGCTCTGGGTTGATTTCGTTGAAAGTGAATTTTGGGTGTTTTGGGGTGATTTCGTTGGAAGCGAATTTTTTGTGTTCTGGGGTGATTTCGTTGAAAGGGAATTTTGGGTGTTCTGGGGTGATTTTGTTGGAAGCGAATTTTTTGTGCTCTGGGATGTTTTCTTTGGAAGCGAATATTTGTGTTCTCAGGAGATTTCATTGCAAGCTAATTTTTTGTGTTCTGGGGTAATTTCATTGAAAGGGAATTTTTTATGTTCTAGGGTGATTTCATTGAAAGCAAATTTTTTGTGCTCAGGAGTGATTTGCTTGGAAGTGAATTTTTTGTCTTCTATCGTGATTTCGATGGAAGCGAATATTTTATTTTCTAGGGTGATTTCATTGAAAGCTAATTTTTTGTGCTCTTGGATGTTTTCTTTGGAATAGAATATTTTTGTTCTCAGGTGATTTCGTTGGAAGCGAATTTTTTGTGTTCTGGGGTAATATCATTGGAATAGAAATTTTTGTGCTTTCAGGATTTTTCGATGGAAGCAAATTTTTGAAGTAGGGAGTCATTTCGTTGGAAGCGTGTTTTCTGTGCTCTGGAGTCAATTCGATGGAAGCGAATTTTTGGTGCTCTGGGGTGATTTCGTTGGAAGCGCATTTTTTGTGTTCTGGGATCATTTCGTTGGAAGTGAATTTTTGTGTTCTCGGGTGATTTCGATGAAAGCCAATTTTTGAAGTATGGGATCATTTCCTTGGAAGCGTGTTTTCTGTGCTCTGGAGTCATTTCGTTGGAAGACAATTTTTTGTGCTCTGGAGTGATTTTGTTGGAAGTGAAAATTTGTCTTCTGTGGTGATTTCGATGGATGCGAATTTTTTATGTTTTAGGGTGATTTCGTTGGAAGCGAATTTTTTGTGCTCTGGGATGATATCTTTGGAAGCGAATATTTGTGTTCTCAGGATATTTAGTTGGAAAAGAATTTTTTCTTCTGGGGTAATATCGTTGGAAGTGAATTTTTTGTGTTCTCCTTTTTCTTCGATGGAAGCAAATTTTTGAAGTAGGGGGTCATTTCATTGGAAGCCTGTTTTCTGTGCTCTGGAGTCACTTCGTTGGAAGGGAATTTTTGGTGCTCAGGGGTGATTTCGTTGGAAGCACATTTTTTTGTGTTCTCGGGTGATTTCTTTAAAAGAGAATATTTTGTGTTCTAGGGTGATTTCGTTGGAAGCGAATTTTTTGTGTTCTCGGGTGATTTTGTGGGAAAACAATTTTTTGTCTTCTTGGGTAATATCTTTGGAAGAGAATTTTCTGTGTTCTTATATTATTTCAATGGAAGCAAATTTTGAAATATGTGGTCATTTCGTTGGAAGAGTGTTTTCTGTGCTCTAGAGGCATTTCTTTGGAAGCGAATTTTTTTTGTTCTGGGGTGATTTGGTTTTAAGCGAATATATGTATTCTCAGAAGATTTCATTGCAAGCGAATTTTTTTGATCTTGGGTAATTTCTTTGAAAGAGAATTTTTTATGTTCTAGGGTAATTTCATTGGAAGAGAAGTTTTTGTGTTCTCAGGATTTTTCGATGGAAGCAAATTTTTGAAGTACGGAGTCATTTTGTTGGAAGCGTGTTTTCTGTGCTCTGGAGTCACTTCGTTGGAAGCAAATTTTTTGTGCTCTGGGGTGATTTCGTTGGAAGCGCATTTTTTGTGTTCAGGGATAATTTCGTTGGAAGTGAATTTTTTGTGTTCTCGGGTGATTTCGATGGAAGCCAATTTTTGAAGTATTGGATCATTTCCTCGGAAGTGTGTTTTCTGTGCTCTGGAGTCATTTCGTTGGAATCGAATTTTTTGTGCTCTGGGGTGATTTTGTCGGAAGCGAAATTTTTGTGTTCTCGGGTAATTTCGTTGGAAGCGATTTTCTTGTGTTCTGGGGTAATTTCATTGGAAGCGAATTTTTTTGTGCTCTGGAATGATTTCTTTGGAAGCGAATATTTGTGTTCTCAGAAGATTTCCTTGCAAGTGAATTTTTTGTGTTCTGGGGTAATTTCGTTGGAAGCAAATTTTTTGTGTTCTGGGGTGATTTCGTTGGAAGCGAATATTTTGTGTTCTCGGGTGATTTCAATGGAAACAAATTTTTGAAGAATGGTATCATTTCGTTCGAAGCGTGTTTTCTGTGCTCTGGAGTCATTTCGTTGGAAGCGAATTTTTTGTGTTCTGGGGAGATTTCGTTGGAAGCGAATATTTGTGTTCTCAGATTTCGTTGCAATCGAAATTTTCTGTTCTCCGGTTTTTTGATGGAAGTAAATTTTTGAAGTAGGAGGTCATTTCGTTGGAAGCATGTTTCGGTGCTCTGGAGTCATTTCGTTGGAAGCGAATTTTTTGTGCTCTGGGTTGATTTCGTTGGAAGCGAATTTTTTGTGTTCTCGGGTGATTTCTTTGAAAGGGAATTATTTGTGTTCTAGGGTGATTTCGTTGGAAGCGAATTTTTTTGTGCTCTGGGATGATTTCTTTCGAAGGGAATATTTGTGTTCTCAGGAGATTTCGTTGGAAGCGAATATTTGTGTTCTGGGGTAATTTCATTGAAAGCGAATTTTTTGTGTTCTCGGGTGATTTCAATGGAACCAAATTTTTGAAATATGGGGTCATTTCGTTGGAAGCTTGTTTTCTCTGCTCTCTAGTCATGTTGGAAGTGAATTTTTTGTGTTCTTGGGTGATTTCGTTGGAAGCGAATGTATGTGCTTTCAGAACATTTCGTTGCAAGCGAATATTTCGTGTACTGGCGTAATTTCGTTGGAAGCGAATTTTGTGTGTTCTCGGGTGATTTCGATGGAAGCAAATTTTTGAAGATTGGGATCATTTCGTTGGGAGTGTGTTTTCTGTGCACTGGAGTCATTTCGTTGAAAGCGAATTTTTTGTGTTCTGGGGTGATTTCGTTGGAAGCGAATATTCGTGTTCTCAGAAGATTTCGTTGCAAGCGAATTTTTTTGTGTTCTAGGGTAATTTCCTTTGAAGGGAATTTTTTGTTTTCTCCGGTTTTTTCCAATGAAGCAAATTTTTGAAGCAGGGGGTCATTTCGTTGGAAGCATGTTTTCTGTGCTCTGGAGTCATTTCATTGGAAGGGAATTTTTTGTGCTCTGGGGTGATTTCGTTGGAAGCGAAGTTTATGTGTTCTCGGGTGATTTCGTTTAAAGGGAATTTTTTGTGTTCAAGGGTGATTTCGTTGGAAGCGAATTTTTTGTGTTCTGGGGTAATTACGTTGGAAGCGAATATTTTGTGTTCTCGGGTGATTTCGTTGGCCGCGAATTTTTCGTGGTCTGGGGTCATTTAGTTGGAAGCGTGTTTTCTGTGCTCTGGAGTCATTTCGTTGGAAGCAAATTTTTTGTGCTCTGTGGTGATTTCGTTGGAAGCGAATTTTTTGTGTTCTGGGATGATTTCGATGGAAGCAAATTTTTGAAATATGGTATCATTTCGTTCAAAGCGGGTTTCCTGTGCTCTGGTGTCATTTCTTTGGAAGCGAATTTTTTGTGTTCTCGGGTGATTTCGTTGAAAGGGAATGTTTCGTTTTCTAGGGTGATTTCGTTGGAAGCGAATTTTTTGTGTTCTGGGTTGATTTCGTTGGAAGCTAATTTTTTGTGTTCTGGGATGATTTCAGTGGAGGCGAATTTTTTGTGTTCTAGGGTATTTTCGTTGGAAGTGTATTTTTTGTGTTCTCAGGTTTTCTCGATGGAAGCAAATTTTTGAAGTAGGGGGTCATTTCGTTGGAAGCATGTTTTTTGTGCTCTGGAGTCATTTCGTTGGAAGCGAATTTTTTGTGTTCTGGGGTGATTTCCTTGGAAGCGAATTTGTTCTGTTCTGGGGTAATTTCTTTGGACGCGAATTTTTTGTGTTCTGGGGTGAGTTTTTTGGAAGAGAATTTTTTGTGTTCTGGGGCAATTTTGTTGAAAGGGAATTTTTTGGAAGTATGGGGTGATTTCGTTGAAAGAGTGTTTTCTTTGCTCTGGAGTCATTTTTTGGAAGCAAATTTTTTGTGTTCTGAGTTGATTTCATTGGAAGCAAATTTTTTGTGTTCTGGGGTATTTTCGTTGGAAGCAAATTTTTTTGTGTTCTCCGGTTTTTTCGATGGAAGCAAATATTTGAAGTAGGGGGTCACCTCGTTGGAAGTGAAATTTTTTGTGTTCAGGGGTGATTTCGTTGGAAGCGAATGTTTTGTGTTCTGGGGTAATTTCGTTGGAAGCGAATTATTTTGTGTTCTCAGGTGATTTCGATGGAAGCAAATTTTCGAAGTATGGGGACATTTCGTTGGAAGCTAATTTATGTGCTTTGGTGTGATTTCGTTGGAAGCGAATTTCTTGTGTTCAGGGGTAATTTCTTTTGAAGCAAATTTTTTGTGTTCTGGGGTGATTTCAATGGAAGCGAATATTTTGTGTTCTGTGTTGATTTCATTGGAAATGAATATTTGTGTTCCAGGAGATTTCGTTGCAAGCGAATTTTTTGTGCTCTGGGGTGATTTCGTTGGAAGGGAATTTTTTGTGTTCTGGGGTGATTCCGTTGAAAGGGAATTTTTTGTGTTCTGGGGTCATTTCGTTGGAAGCGTGTTTTCTGTGCTCTGGAGTCATTTCTTTGGAAGGGAATTTTTTGTGCTCTGGGGTGATTTCGTTGGAAGCGAATTTTTTGTGTTCTCAGGTGATTTCGTTGAAAGGGAATTTTTTGTGTTCTAGGGTGATTTCGTTGGAAGAGAATTTTCTCTGTTATGGGGTGACTTCGATGGAAGTGAATTTTTTGTGTTCTCCGGTTTTTTTGAAGTAGGGGGTGATTTCATTAGAATCGTGTTTTCTGTGCTTTGGAGTCATTTCGTTGGAAGGGAATTTTTTGTGCTCTGTGGTGATTTCGATGTAAGCAAATTTTTTCTGTTCTGTGGTAATTTCGTTGGACGTGAATTTTTTGTTTTCTCTGGTTTTTTTGATGGAAGCAAATTTTAGAAGCAGGGGGTCATTTCGTTGGAAGCGTGTTTTCTGTTCTCTGGAGTCATTTCGTTGGGAGCGAATTTTTTTGTGCTCTGGGATGATTTCTTTGGAAGCAAATATTTGTGTTCTCAGGAGGTATCGTTGGAAGCGAATTTATTGCGTTCTGGGGTAATTTCGTTGGAAGCAAATTTTTGAAGTATGGGATCATTTCGTTGAAAGCGTGTTTTCTCTGCTCTGGAGTCATTATGTTGGAAGCTAATTTTTTGTGTTCTGGGATGATTTCGTTGGAAGCGAATATATTGTTCTCAGAAGATTTTGTTGCAAACGAATTTTTTGTGTTCTGGTGTAATTTCGTTGGAAGCGATTTTTTTGTGTTCTCGGGTGATTTCGATGGAAGCAAATTTTTGAAGTATGGGATCATTTTGTTGGGAGCGTGTTTTCTGTGCTCTGGAGTCATTTCGTTGGAAGCGAATTTTTTGTGTTCTGGGGTGATTTCATTGAAGCAAATTTTTTGTGTTCTGGGGTAATTTCGTTGGAAGCGAATTTTTTGTGTTCTGGGGTCATTTCATTGGAAGCAAATTTTTTGTGTTCTGGGGTATTTTCGTTCGAAGGGAATTTTTTGTGTTCTCGGGTCATTTCAATGGAAGCAAATTTTTGAAGTATGGTATCATTTCGTTCGAAGCGTGTTTTCTGTGCTCTGGAGTCATTTCGTTGGAAGCGAATATTTGTGTTCTCAGACGATTTCGTTGCAAGCGAATTTTTTGTGTTCTCCGGTTTTTTTGATGGAAGCAAATTTTTGAAGTAGGGGGTCATTTCGTTGGAAGCTTGTTTTCTGTGCTCTGGAGTAATTTCATTGGAAGGGAATTTTTTGTGCTTTGGGCTGATTTCGTTGGAAGCGAATTTTTTGTGTTCTAGTGTGATTTCGTTGAAAGGGAATGTTTTGTGTTCTAGGGTGATTTTGTTGTAAGCGAATTTTTTGTGTTCTGTGGTGATTTCGATGGAAGCAATTTTTTTCTGTTCTGTGGTAATTTCGTTGGACGTGAATTTTTGGTTTTCTCCGGTTTTTTTGATGGAAGCAAATATTTGAAGCAGGGGGTCATTTCGTTGGAAGCGTGTTTTCTGTGCTCTGGAGTCATTTCGTTGGAAGCGAATTTTTTGTGCTCTGGGGTGATTTGATTGGAAGCTAATATTTGTGTTCTCAGGATATTTCGTTGCAAGCGAATTTTTTGTGTTCTGGGGTAATTTCGTTGGAAGCGAATTTTTTGTGTTCTCTGATTTTTTCGATGGAAGCAAATTTTTTAAGTAGAGGGTCATTTCGTTGGAAGCGTGTTTTCTGTGCTCTGGAGTCATTTCTTTGGCAGTGAATTTTTTATGCTCTGTGGTGATTTCGTTGGAAGCGAATTTTTTCTATTCTCCCGTGATTTCATTGAAAGCGAATTTTTTATGTTCTAGGGTGATTTCGTTGGAAGCGAATTTTTTGTGCTCTGGGGTGATTTGGTTAGAAGGGAATTTTTTTCTTTTGTGGTTATTTCGATGGGAGCCAATTTTTTATGTTCTAGTGTGATTTCTATGGAAGCGAATTTTTTGTGTTCTCGGGTCATTTCATTGGTACATTGTTTTCTGTGCTCTGGAATCATTTCGTTGGTAGCGAATTTTTTGTGCTCTCGGGTGATTTCATTGGAAGCGTTATTTTTGTATTCTCGGGTGATTTCGTTGAAAGGGAATTTTTGTGTTCTAAGCTGATTTCGTTGGTAGCGAATTTTTTGTGCTCTGGGATGATATCTTTGGAAGCGAATTTTTGTGTTCTCAGGAGTTTTCGTTGGAAAAGAATTTTTTGTCTTCTGGGGTAATATCGTTGGAAGAGAATTTTTTCTGTTCTCCGGTCATTTCGATGGAAGCAAATTTTGAAATAGTGTGTCATTTCGTTGGAAGCATGTTTTCTGTGCTCTGTAGTCATTTCGTTGGAAGCGAATTTTTTGTACTCTGTGGTGATTTCATTGGAAGTGAATTTTTTGTGTTCTCGGGTGATTTCGTTGAAAGGGAATTTTTTGTGTTCTGGGGTCATCTCTTTGGAAGCCTGTTTTCTGTGCTCTGGAGTCATTTCGTTGGAAGCGAATTTTTTGTGTTCTGGGGTGATTTCGATGGAAGCAAATTTTTTGTGTTCTCGGGTGATTTCGATGGAAGCAAATTTTTGAAGTATGTTATCATTTCGTTCGAAGCGTGTTTTCTGTGCTCTGGAGTCATTTCGTTGGAAGCAAATTTTTTGTGTTCTTGGGTGATTTCGTTGAAAGGGAATGTTTAGTGTTCAGGGTGATTTCGTGGAAGCGATTTTTTGTGTTCTGAGTTGATTTCGTTGGAAGCGAATTTTTTGTGTTCTGGGATGATTTCAGTGGAGGCGAATTTTTTGTGTTCTAGTGTGTTTTTGTTGGAAGCGTATTTTTTGTGTTCAGGTTTTCTCGATGGAAGCAAATTTTTGAAGTAGGGGGTCATTTCGTTGGAAGCATGTTTTCTGTGCTCTGGAGTCATTTCGTTGGAAGAGAATTTTTTGTGTTCTGGGGTGATTTCCTTGGAAGCGAATTTATTTTGTTCTGGGGTAATTTAGTTGGAAGCGAATTTTTTGTGTTCTCGGTTGATTTCGATGGAAGCAAATTTCTGAAGTATGGTATCATTTCATTCAAAGCGTGTTTTCTGTGCTCTGGAGTCATTACGTTGGAGCGAATTTTTTGTGTTCTAGGGTGATTTCGTTGAAAGGGAGTTTTTCTATTGTAGGGTGATTTCGTTGGAAGCGAATTTATTGTGTTCTGGGGTGATTTCAATGGAAGCAAATTTTTTCTGTTCTGTGGTTATTTCGTCGGACGTGAATTTTTTGTGTTCTCGGGTGATTTCGTTGAAAGGGAATTTTTTGTGCTCTATTGTGATTTCGTTGGAAGTGAATTTTTTTGTGCTCTGGGATAATTTCTTTCGAAACGAATATTTGTGTTCTCAGGAGATTTCGTTGGAAGCAAATTTTTTGTGTTCTGGGGTTATTTCGATAGAAGCGAATTTTTTGTGTTCTTCGGTTTTTCGATGGAAGCAAAATTTTTGAAGTAGGGGGTCATTTCGTTGGAAGCGTGTTTTCTGGAGTGCTCTGGAGTCATTTCGTTGGAAGGGAATTTTTTGTGCTCTTCGGTTATTTCGTTGGAAGCAAATTTTTTGTGTTCTCAGATGATTTCGTTTAAAGGGAATTTTTCGTGTTCTCGGTGATTTCATTGCATGCGAATTTTTTGTGTTCTGGGGTCATTTCGTTGGAAGCGTGTTTTCTGTGCTCTGGAGTCAGTTAGTTGGAAGCGAATTTTTTGTACTCTGGTGTGATTTCGTTGGAAGCGAATTTTTTGTGTTCTCACGTGATTTCCTTTAAAGCTAATTTTTTGTGTTCTAGGGTGATTTCTTTGGCAGCGAATTTTTTGTGTTCAGGGGTGATTTCGATGGAAGCAAAATTTTTCTGTTCTGGGGTAATTTCGTTTGACGTGAATTTTTTGTGTTCTCGGGTGATTTGTTTGAAAGGGAATTTTTTGTGTTCCAGGGTGATTTCATTGGATACGAATTTTTTTGTGCTCTGGGATGATTTCTTTGGAAGCAAATATTTGTGTTCTTAGGAGGTATCGTTGGAAGCGAATTTATTGTGTTCTGGGGTAATTTCGTTGGAAGTGAATTTTTTGTGTTTTCGCGTGATTTCGATGGAAGCAAATTTTTGAAATATGGGGTCATTTCGTTGGAAGCGTGTTTTCTCTGCTCTGGAGTCATTATGTTGGAAGCTAATTTTTTGTGTTCTGGGGTGATTTCGTTGGAAGAGAATATATTGTTCTCAGAAGATTTTGTTGCAAGCAAATTTTTTGTGTTCTGGCATAATTTCGTTGGAAGCGAATTTTTTGTGTTCTCGGGTGATTTCGATGGAAGCAAATTTTTGAAGTAATGGATCATTTTGTTGGGAGCTGTTTTCTGTGCTCTGGAGTCATTCCGTTGAAAGCGAATTATTTGTGTTCTGGGGTGATTTCGTTGGAAGCGAATATTAGTGTTCTCAGAAGATTTCGTTGCAAGCGAATTTTTTTGTGTTCTAGGGTAATTTCGTTGGAAGCGAATTTTTTGTTTTCTCCGGTTTTTTCGATGGAAGGAAATTTTTGAAGCAGGGGGTCGTTTCATTGGAAGTGTGTTTTCTGTGCTCTGGAGTCATTTCGTTGGAAGCGAATTTTTTGTGTTCTAGGGTGATTTCATGGAAGCAAATTTTTTGTGTTCTGGGGTAATTTCGTTGGAAGCGAATTTTTTGTGTTCTGGGGTCATTTCGTTGGAAGCAAATTTTTTGTGTTCTGCGGTAATTTCGTTGGAAGTGAATTTTTTGTGTTCTCGGGTCATTTCAATGGAAGCAAATTTTTGAAGTATGGTATCATTTCGTTCGAAGCGTGTTTTCTGTGCTCTGGAGTCATTTCGTTGGAAGCGAATATTTGTGTTCTCAGACGATTTCGTTGCAAGCGAATTTTTTGTGTTCTCCGGTTTTTTCGATGGAAGAAAATTTTTGAAGTAGGGGGCCATTTCGTTGGAAGCTCGTTTTCTGTGCTCTGGAGTTATTTTGTTGGAAGGGAATTTTTTGTGCTTTGGGCTGATTTCGTTGGAAGCGAATTTTTTGTGTTCTAGTGTGATTTCGTTGAAAGGGAATTTTTTGTCTTCTAGGGTGATTTTGTTGGAAGCGAATTTTTTGTGTTCTGTGGTGATATTTCGATAGAAGCAATTTTTTTCTGTTCTGTGGTAATTTGGTTGGAAATGAATTTTTTGTTTTCTCCTGTTTTTTTGAAGGAAGCAAATTTTTGAAGCAGGGGGTCATTTCGTTGGGGGCGTGCTTTCTGTACTCTGGAGTCATTTCGTTGGAAGCGAATTTTTTGTGTTCTGGGTTGATTTCGTTGGAAGCGAATTTTTGGTGCTCTGGGGTGATTTGATTGGAAGCTAATATTTGTGTTCTCAGGATATTTCGTTGCAAGCAAATTTTTTGTGTTCTGGAGTAATTTCGTTGGAAGCGAATTTTTTGTGTTCTCCGGTTTTTTCGATGGAAGCAAATTTTTTAAGTAGAGGGTCATTTTGTTGGAAGCATGTTTTCTGTGCTCTGGAGTCATTTCTTTGGCAGTGAATATTTTGTGCTCTGGGGTGATTTCGTTGGAAGCGAAATTTTTGTGTTCTAGGGTGATTTCGTTTGAAGCGAATTTTTTGTGCTCTGGGATGATATCTTTGGAAGTGAATACTTGTGTGCTCAGGAGTTTTTGTTGGAAAAGAATTTTTTGTCTTCTGGGGTAATATCTTTGGAAGAGAATTTTTTGTGTTCTCTGGTCTTTTCGATGGAAGCAAATTTTGAAATAGTGTGTCATTTCGTTGGAAGCATGTTTTCTGTGCTCTGGAGTCATTTCGTTGGAAGCGAATATTTTGTACTCTATGGTGATTTCGTTGGCAGTGAATTTTTTGTGTTCTCGGGTGATTTCGTTGAAAGGGAAGTTTTTGTGTTCTGGGGTCATCTCTTTGGAAGCCTTTTTTCTGTGCTCTGGAGTCATTTCGTTGGAAGCGTATTTTTTGTGTTCTCTGGTGATTTCGTTGGAAGCGAATTTTTTGTGTTCTGTGGAAATTTTGTTGGAAGCGAATTTTTTGTGTTCTCCGGTTTTGTCGATGGAAGCAAATTTTTGAAGTATGGGGTCATTTTGTTGGAAGCGTGTTTTCTGTGCTCTGGAGTCACTTGGTTGGAAGAGAATTTTTGGTGCTCTGTAGTGATTTCGTTGGAAGCAAATTTTGTGAGTTCTGGGGTAATTTCGATAGAAGCGATTTTTTTGTTTCTGGGGTCATTTCGTTGGAAGAGAATTTTTTGTGTTCTTGGGTAATTTCGTTTTTTTGTGCTTTGGGCTGATTTCTTTGGAAGCGAATTTTTTGTGTTCTAGTGTGATTTCGTTGAAAGGGAATTTTTTGTGTTCTAGGGTGATTTTGTTGGAAGCAAATTTTTTGTGCTCTGTGGTGATTTCGATGGAAGCAAATTTTTTCTGTTCTGTGGTAATTTTGTTGGACCTGAATTTTTGGTTTTCTCCGGTTTTTTTGATGGAAGCAAATTTTTGAAGCAGGGGGTCATTTCATTGGAAGCGTGTTTTCTGTGCTCTGGAGTCATTTCATTGGAAGAAAATTTTTTGTTTTCTGGGGTGATTTCGTTGGAAGCAAATTTTTTGTGTTCTGGTGTAATTTCGTTGGAAGCGAATTTTTTGTGTTCTGGGGTCATTTCTATGGAAGCAAATTTTTGAAGTAGGTGGACTTTTCGTTGGTAGCTTGTTTTCTGTGCTCTGGAGTCAGATCGTTGGAAGGGAATTTTTTGTGCTTTGGGGTGATTTCGTTGGAAGCAAATTTTTTGTGTTCTAGTGTGATTTCGTTGAAAGGAAATTTTTTGTGTTCTAGGGTGATTTCGTTGGACATGAATTTTTTGTGTTCTCGGGTAATTTCATCGAAAGGGAATTTTTTGTGTTCTAGGGTGATTTCGTTGGAAGCGAACTTTTTTTTGCTCTGGGATGATTTCTTTGGAAGCGAATATCTGTGTTCTCAGGAGATTTCGTTGCAAGCGAATTTATTTTGTTCTGGGGTAATTTCGTTGGAAGCTAATTTTTTGTATTCTCAAGTGATTTCGTTGGAAGCAAATTTTTGAAATATGGGGTCATTTCGCTGGAAGCATGTTTTCTGTGCTTTGGAGTCATTTCTTTGGAAGCGAATTTTTTGTGCTCTGGGGTGATTTCTTTGGAAGCTAATATTTGTGTTCTCAGGACATTTCGTTGCAAGTGAATTTTTTGGGTTCTGGGGTAATTTCTTTGGAAGCGAATTTTTTGTGTTCTCCAGTTTTTTCGATGGAAGCAAATTTTTTAAGTAGAGGGTCATTTCGTTGGAAGCGTGTTTTCTGTGCTCTGGAGTATTTTCTTTGGTAGCGAATTTTTTGTGCTCTGGGGTGATTTCGTTGGAAGCGAATATTTGTGTTCTCAGGAGATTTCATTGCAAGCGAATTTTTTGTGTACTGGGGTAATTTCGTTGGAAGCGTATTTTTGTGTTCTCCGGTTTTTTTGATGGAAGTGAATTTTTTAAGTAGGGGGTCATTTCATAGGAAGCGTGTTTTCTGTGCTCTTGAGTCATTTCGTTGGAAGGGAATTTTTTGTTTTGGGGTGATTTCGTTGGAAGCGAATATTTGTTTTCTCAGAAAATTTCGTTGCATGCGAATTTTTTGTGTTCTGTGGTAATTTTTTTGGAAGCGAATTTTTTATGTTCTCCGGTTTTTCAATGGCAACAAATTTTTTAAGTAGGGGGTCATTTCGTTGGAATCGTGTTTTATGTGCTCTGGAGGCATTTCGTTGGAAGGGAATTTTTTGTGCTCTGGGGTGATTTCATTGAAAGCTAACTTTTTTGTGTTCTAGCGTGATTTCGTTGGAAGCGAATTTTTTGTGTTGTGGGGTTATTTCGATGGAAACAAATATTTTCTGTTCTGTGGTAATTTCGTTGGACGTGAATTTTTTGTGTTCTCAGGTGATTTCGTTGAAAGGGAAGTTTTTGTGTTCTAGGGTGATTTCGATGGAAATGAATTTTTTGTGTTCTCGGGTGCTTTCATCGAAAGGGAATTTTTTGTGTTCTAGGGTGATTTCGTTGGAAGCGAACTTTTTTTTGCTCTGGGATGATTTCTTTGGAAGCGAATATCTGTGTTCTCAGGAGATTTCGTTGCAAGCGAATTTATTTTGTTCTGGGGTAATTTCGTTGGAAGCTAATTTTTGTATTCTCAAGTGATTTCAATGGAAGCAAATTTTTGAAATATTGGGTCATTTCGCTGGAAGCATGTTTTCTGTGCTTTGGAGTCATTTCTTTGGAAGCAAATTTTTTGTGCTCTAGGGTGATTTATTTGGAAGCTAATATTTGTGTTCTCAGGACATTTCGTTGCAAGCGAATTTTTTGGGTTCTGGGGTAATTTCTTTGTTAGCGAATTTTTTGTGTTCTCCGGTTTTTTCGATGGAAGCAAATTTTTTAAGTAGAGGGTCATTTCGTTGGAAGCGTGTTTTCTGTGCTCTGGAGTCATTTCTTTGGTAGCGAATTTTTTGTGCTCTGGAGTGATTTCGTTGGAAGCGAATATCTGTGTTCTCAGGAGATTTCATTGCAAGCGAATTTTTTGTGTTCTGGGGTAATTTCGTTGGAAGCGTATTTTTGTGTTCTCCGGTTTTTTTGATGGAAGCGAATTTTTTAAGTAGGGGGTCATTCCATAGGAAGCGTGTTTTCTGTGCTCTGGAGTCATTTCGTTGGAAGGGAATTTTTTGTGTTCTGGGGTGATTTCGTTGGAAGCGAATATTTGTTTTCTCAGAAAATTTCGTTGCAAGCGAATTTTTTGTGTTCTGTGGTAATTTTGTTGGAAGCGAATTTTTTATGTTCTCCGGTTTTTCGATGGCAACAAATTTTTTAAGTAGGAGGTCATTTCGTTGGAATCGTGTTTTATGTGCTCTGGAGTCATTTCGTTGGAAGAGAATTTTTTGTGCTCTTGGGTGATTTCATTGAAAGGTAACTTTTTTGTGTTCTAGCGTGATTTCTTTGGTAGCGAATTTTTTGTGTTGTGGGTTTATTTCGATGGAAGCAAATATTTTCTCTTCTGTGGTAATTTCGTTGGACGTGAATTTTTTGTGTTATCAGGTGATTTCGTTGAAAGGGATTTTTTGTGTTCTAGGGTGATTTCGTTGTAAGCGAATTTTTTGTGCTCTGGGATTATTTCTTTGGAAGCGAATATTTGTGTTCTCAGGAGACTTCGTTGCAAGCGAATTTTTTGTGTTCTGGGGTAATTTCGTTGGAAGCGTATTTTTGTGTTCTCTGGTTTTTTCGATGGAAGCGAAATTTTTAAGTAGGGGGTCATTTCGTTGGAAGCGTGTTTTCTGTGCTCTGGAGTCATTTCGTTGGAAGCGAATTTTTTGTGTTCTCTGGTGATTTCGAAGGAAGCAAATTTTTGAAGTATGAGATCATTTTGTTGAAAGCATGTTTTCTGTGCTCTGGAGTAATTTCGCTGGAAGCAAATTTTTTTTGTTCTGGAGTGATTTCGTTGGAAGCGAATATTTGTGTTCTCAGAAAATTTCGTTGCAAGCAAATTTTTTGTGTTCTGGGGTAATTTCGTTGGAAGCTAATTTTTTGTGTTCTCCGGTTTTTTCAATGGAAGCAAATTGTTGAAATAGGGGGTCATTTCATTGGAAGCGTGTTTTCTGTGATCTGGAGTCATTTCAATGGAAGCGAATTTTTTGTGTTCTGGGGTGATTTCGTTGGAAGCGAATATATGTGTTCTCAGAAGATTTAATTGAAAGCGAATTTTTTGTGCTCTGGGGTGATTGCTTTGGAAGCAAATATTTGTGTTCTCAGGAGACTTCGTTGCAAGCAAATTTTTCGTGTTCTGGGGTAATTTCGTTGGAAGCTAATTTTTTGTGTTCTCCGGTTTTTTCAATGGAAGCAAATTATTGAAATAGGGGGTCATTTCATTGGAAACGTGTTTTCTGTGATCTGGAGTCATTTCAATGGAAGCGAATTTTTTGTGTTCTGGGGTGATTTCGTTGGAAGCGAATATATGTGTTCTCAGAAGATTTCGTTGAAAGCGAATTTTTTGTGTTCTGGGGTAATTTCGTTGGAAACGTATTTTTGTGGTCTCCGGTTTTTTCGATGGAAGCAAATTTTTTAAGTAGGGGGTCATTTCGTTGGAAGTGTGTTTTCTGTGCTCTGGAGTCATTTCGTTGGAAGCGAATTTTTTGTGTTCTCGGGTGATTTCGATGGAAGCAAATTTTTAAAGTAAGGGTTCATTTCGTTGGAAGCATGTTTTCTGTGCTCTAGGGTAATTTCGTTGGAAGCTAATTTTTTGTGTTCTGGGGTGATTTCGTTGGAAGCGAATATTTGTGTTCTCAGAAAATTTTGTTGCAAGCAAATTTTTTGTGTTCTGGGGTTATTTCGTTGGAAGCGAATTTTTTATCTTCTCCGGTTTTTCGATGGAAGCAAGTTTTTGAAGTAGGGGGTCATTTCGTTGGAATCGTGTTTTCTGTGCTCTGGAGTCATTTCGTTGGAAGGGAATTTTTTGTGCTCTGGGGTGATTTCGTTGGAAGCCTATTTTTTGTGTTCTTGGGTGATTTCATTGAAAGCTAATTTTTGTGTTCTGCCGTGATTTCATTAGAAGCGAATTTTTTGTGTTCTCGGGTGATTTCGATGGAAGCAAATTATTTCTGTTCTGTGGTAATTTCGTTGGACGTGAATTTTTTTGTGTTCTCGGGTGATTTCGTTGAAAGGGAATTTTTTGTGTTCTAGGGTGATTTCGTTGGAAGCGAATTTTTTTGTGCTCTGTGATGATTTCTTTGGAAGCAGATATTGTGTTCCCAGGAAATTTCGTCGGAAGCGATTTTTTTGTGTTCTGGGGTAATTTCGTTGGAAGAGAAATTTTTGTGTTCTCGGATGATTTCGATGGAAGCAAATTTTTGAAATATGGGGTCATATCGTTGGAAGCATGTTTTCAGTGCTCTGGAGTCATTTCTTTGGAAGTGAATTTTTCGTACTCTAGGGTGATTTCGTTCGAAGCGAATTTTTTGTGCTCTGGAATGATATCTTTGGAAGCGAATATGTGTGCTCTCAGGAGATTTTGTTGGAAAAGAATTTTTTGTCTTCTGGGGTAATATCGTTGGAAGAGAATTTTTTGTGTTCTCGGTTGATTTCGATGGAAGCAAATTTTTGAAATAGGGGGTCATTTCGTTGGAAGCATGTTTTCTGTGCTCTGGAATCATTTCGTTCGAAGCGAATTTTTTGTGCTCTGGCGTGTTTTCGTTGGAAGCGAATTTTTTGTGCTCTAGGAGGATATCTTTGGAAGAGAATATTTGTGTTCTCAGGAGATTTCATTGGAAAAGAATTTTTTGTCTTCTGGGGTAATATCTTTGAAAGAGAATTTTTTGTGTTCTCCGGTCTTTTCAGTGGAAGCAAATATTTGAAGTAGGGGGTCATTTCATTGGAAGCGTGTTCTCTGTGCTAGGGAGTCATTTCATTGGAAGGGAATTTTTTGTGCTCTGGGGTGATTTCGTTGAAAGTGAATTTTTTATGTTCTAGGCTGATTTCGTTCGAAGCTTATTTTTTGTGCTCTGGGGTGATTTGGTTGGAAGCGAATTTTTTTTCTTCTTTGGTGATTTCGATGGAAGCGAATTTTTTATGTTCTAGGGTGATTTCGTTGGAAGCGAATTTTTTCTACTCTGGAATGATATCTTTTGAAGCAAATATTTGTGTTCTCACGATATTTTGTTTTCCGTGCTCTCGAGTCATTTCGTTGGAATGCGAATTTTTTGTGCTCTGGGGTGATTTCGTTGGAATCGAATATTTGTGTTCTCAGGAGATTACGTTGCATGCGAATTTTTTTGTGTTCTGAGGTGATTTCGTTGGAAGCGAATTTTTTTGTTCTCGGGTGATTTCGTTGGAAGGGAATTTTTGTGCTATAGGGTGATTTCGTTGGAAGCGAATTTTTTGTGCTCTGGGATGATATCTTTGGAAGCGAATGTTTGTGTTCTCAGGAGATTTCGTTGGAAAAGAATTTTTGTCTTCTGGGGTAATATCATTGGAAGAGAATTTTTTGTGTTCTCCAGTTTTTTCGATGGAAGCAAATTTTTGAAGTACGGGGTCATTTCGTTAGAAGTGTGTTTTCTGTGCTCTGGAGTCATTTCATTGGAAGCGAATTTTTTGTGCTCTGGGGTGATTTCGTTGGAAGCGAATATTGGTGTTCTCAGGAGATTTCGTTGCAAGTGAATTTTTTGTGTTCTGGGGTAATATCGTTGGAAGAGAACTTTTGTGTTCTCCGTTTTTTTCAATGGGAGTAAATTTTTGAAGTAGGTGGTCATTTCGTTGGAAGCATGTTTTCTGTGCTTTGGAGTCTTTTCGTTGGAAGCGAATTTTTTGTGCTCTGGGTTGGTTTCGTTGGAAGCGAATTTTTTGTGATCTGGGGTGATGTCGTTGAAAGGGAATTTTTTCTGTCTGGGGTGATTTCGTTGGAAGCAAATTTTTTGTGCTCCAGGATGTTTTCTTTGGAAGCGAATATTTGTGTTCTCAGGAAATTTCGTTGGAAGCGAATTTTTTGTGTTCTGGGGTAATTTCGTTGGAAGAGAAATTTTTGTGTGCTCAGGATTTTTCGATGGAAGCAAATTTTTAAAGTAGGGGGTCATTTCGTTGGAAGCGTGTTTTCTGTGTTTTGGAGTCATTTCGTTGGAAGTAATTTTTTTGTGTTCTGGGGTGATTTCGTTGGAAGCTAATTTTTTGTGTTCTGGGGTAATGTCGTTGGAAGCAAATTTTTTGTGTTCTCCGGTGATTTCGTTGAAAGGGAATTTTTTGTGTTCTAGGGTGATTTCTTTGGAATCAAATATTTTGTGTTCTGCTTTGATTTCAATGGAAGCAAATATTTTCAGTTTTGTGGTAAATTCGTTGGACGTAAACTTTTTGTGTTCTCTGGTGATTTCGTTGAAAGGGAATTTTTTGTGTTCAAGGGTGATTTCTCTGAAAGGGAATTTTTGTGTTCTAGGTTGATTTCGTTGGAAGGGAATTTTTTGTGCTCTGGGATGATATCTTTGGAAGTGAATATTTGTGTTCTCAGGAGATTTCATTGTAAAAGAATTTTTTCTCTTCTGGGGTAATATCGTTGGAAGAGAATTTTTTGTGTTCCCCGGTTTCTTCAATGGAAGCAAATATTTGAAGTAAGGGGTCATTTCGTTCGAAACGAGTTTTCTGTGCTCTGGAGTCATTTCATTGGAAGCGAATTTTTTGTGCTCTGGGGTGATTTATTGGAAGCAAATTTTTTGTTTTCTTGGGTGATTTCTCTAAAAGGGAATTTTTGTGTTCTAGGGTGATTTCGTTGGAAGCGAATTTTTTGTGCTCTGAGATGATATCTTTGGAAGCGAATATTTGTGTTTTCAGGAGATTTCGTTGGAAAAGAATTTTTTCTCTTCTGGGGTAATAGCGTTGGAAGAGAATTTTTTGTGTTCTCCGGTTTCTTCAATGGAAGCAAATTTTTGAAGTAAGGGGTCATTTATCGAAACGAGTTTTCTGTGCTCTGGAGTCATTTCTTTGGAAGCGATTTTTTTGTGTTCTCAGATGATTTCAACGGAAACAAATTTTTGAAGTATGGTATCATTTCGTTCGAAGCGTGTTTTCTGTGCTCTGGAGTCATTTCGTTGGAAGCGAATATTTTGTTTTCTGGGGAGATTTCGTTGGAAGCGAATATTTGTGTTCTCAGAAGATTTCGTAGCAAGCGAATTTTTGCTGTTCCTCGGTTTTTTCGATCGAAGTAAATTTTTGAAGTAGGAGGTCATTTCGTTGGAAGCGAATTTTTTGTGTTCTGGAGTGATTTCGTTTGAAGCAAATATTTTGTGTTCTGGGGAGATTTCGTTGTAAGTGAATATTTGTGTTCTCAGAAGATTTCGTTGCAAGCGAATTTTTTCTGTTCTCCGGTTTTTTCGATGGAAGTAAATTTTTGAATTAGGAGGTCATTTGGTTGGAAATATGTTTTCGGAGCTCTGGAGTAATTTCGTTAGAAGCAAATTTTTTGTGCTCTGGGTTGATTTCGTTGGAAGCGAATTTTTTGTGTTCTGGGGTGATTTCGTTGGAAGTAAATATTTTGTGTTCTGGGGAGATTTCGTTGTAAGTGAATATTTGTGTTCTCAGAAGATTTCGTTGCAAGCGAATTTTTTCTGTTCTCGTTTTTTTTCGATGGAAGTAAATTTTTGAAGTAGGAGGTCATTTGGTTGGAAGTATGTTTTCGGAGCTCAGGAGTAATTTCGTTGGAAGCGAATTTTTTCTGCTCTGGGTTGATTTCGTTGAAAGGGAAATTTTGGTGTTCTGGGGTGATTTCGTTGGAAGTGAATTTTTTGTGCTCTGGGATGTTTTTTTGGAAGCGAATATTTGAGTTCTCAGGAGATTTCGTTGGAAGCGAATTTTTTGTGTTCTGGGGTAATTTCATTGAAAGGGAATTTTTTATGTTCTAGGGTGATTGCGTTCGAAGCAAATTTTTTGTGCTCTGGAGTGATTTGGTTGGAAGCGAATTTTTTGTCTTCTATGGTGATTTCGATGGAAGCGAATTTTTTATGTTCTAGGGTAATTTCGTTGAAAGCAAATTTATTGTGTTCTGGAGTCATTTCATTGGAAGCGTGTTTTCTGTGCTCTGGAGTCATTTTTTTGGAAGCAAATTTTTTGTCCTCTGGGTTGATTATTTTGGAAGCGAATTTTTTGTATTTTCGGTGATTTCGTTGAAAGGGAATTTTTTGTTCGAGGGTGATTTCGTTGGAAGCGAATTTTTTTCGCTCTGGGATGTTTTCTTTGGAAGCAAATGATTTCGTTAGAAGCAAATTTTTTGGGTTCTGGAGTAATTTCGATGGAATAGAAATTTTTGTGCTCTCAGGATTTTTCGATGGAAGCAAATTTTTGAAGTAGGGAGTCATTTTGTTGGAAGCGTGTTTTCTGTGCTCTGGAGTCATTTCGTTGGAAGCGAATTTTTTGTGCTCTGTTGTGATTTCGTTGGTAGCGCATTTTCTGTGTTCTTGGATAATTTCGTTGGAAGTGAATTTTTTGTGTTCTCGGCTGATTTCGATGGAAGCCAATTTTTGAAGTATGGGATCATTTCCTTGGAAGCATGTTTTCTGTGCTCTGGAGTCATTTCGTTGGAAGAGAATGTTTTGTGGTTTGGGGTGATTTTGTTGGAAGCGAAATTTTTGTGTTCTAGGTTAATTTCGTTGGAAGCGAATTTCTTGTGTTCTGGGGTAATTTCGTTGGACGTGAATTTTTTGTGTTCTCGGGTGATTTCTTTGAAAGGAAATTTTTTATATTCTAGGGTTATTTTGTTGGAAGCGAATTTTTTGTGTTCTCGGGTGATTTCGATTAAAGGAAATTTTTAATGTTCTGGCATTATTTCATTGGAAGCTTGTTTTCTGTGCTCTGGAGTCATTTCGTTGGAAGGGAATTTTTTGTTCTCTGGGGTGATTTCGTTGGAAGCGAATTTTTTTGTTCTCGGGTGATTTCGTTGAAAGGGAATTTTTTGTGTTCAAGGTTGATTTCGTTGGAAGCGAATTTTTTTGTTCTCGGGTGATTTCCCTGAAAGCGAATTTTTTATGTTCTAGGGTGATTTCGTTGGATGTGAATATTTTTCTGCTCTGGGTTGATTTGGTTGGAAGCGAATTTTTTGGCTTCTGTGGTGATTTCGATGGAAGCGAATTTTTTATGTTCTAGGGTGTTTTCGTTGGAAGCGATTTTTTGTGCTCTGGGGTGATTTCGTTGGAAGCGAATTTTTTGTGTTCTCGGGTGATTTCGTTGAAAGGGAATTTTTGTGTTCTGGGGTAATTTCGTTGGAAGCGTATTTTTGTGTTCTCCGGTTTTTTCGATGGAAGCGAATTTTTTAAGTAGGGGGTCATTTTGTTGGAAGTGTGTTTTCTGTGCTCTGGAGTCATTTCGTTGGAAGCGAATTTTTTGTGTTCTCGGGTGATATCGATGGTAGCAAATTTTTGAAGTAAGGGATTATTTCGTTGGAAGCGTGTTTTCTGTGCTCAGGAGTAATTTCGTTGGAAGCGAAGTTTTTGTGTTCTGGGGTGATTTCGTTGGAAGCGAATATTTGTGTTCTCAGAAAATTTCGTTGCAAGCAAATTTTTAGTGTTCTGGGGTTATTTCTTTGGAAGCAACTTTTTTATGTTCTCTGGTTTTTCGATGGAAGCAAATTTTTGAAGTAGGGGGTCATTTCGTTGGAATCGTGTTTTCTGTGCTCTGGAGTCATTTCGTTTTAAGGGAATTTTTTGTGCTCTGGGGTGATTTCGTTGGAAGCGAATTTTTTGTGTTCTGGGGTGATTTCGTGGAAGGCGATTTCTTTGTGTCTCCGGTTTTTTCGAATGAAGCAAATTTTTGAAATAGGGGGTCATTTCGTTGGAAGCGTGTTTTTTTACGAGCTCTGGAGTCTTTTCGTTGGACGTGAAATTTTGTGTTTTTCGGTGATTTCGATGGAAGCGAAATTTTTGTTTTCTAGGGTCATTTCACTGGAAGCGTGTTTTCTGTGCTCTGGAGTCATTTCGTTGGAAGCGAATTTTTTGTGTTCTAGGATGATTTCGTTGGAAGCAAATTTTTTGTGTTCTCGGGTGAGTTCGTTGGTAGCGTTTTTTCTGTGTTCTGGAGTGTTTTCGTTCGATGTGAATTTTTGTGTTTTGCGGTGATTTCGATGGAAGCGAAATATTTGTTTTCTGGGGTCATTTCATTGGAAGTGTGTTTTCTGTGCTCTGGAGTCATTTCGTTCGATGCGAATTTTTTGTGTTCTAGGATGATTTCGTTGGAAGCGAATTTTTTGTGTTCTCGAGTGATTCCGTTGGTAGCGTTTTTTCTGTGTTCTGGAGTCATTTCGTTGGAAGCGAAATTTTTGTGTTCTGCGGTAATTTCTTTGGGAGCAAATTTTTTGTGTTCTGGGGTGATTTTGTTGGAAGCGAATTTTTGTGTTCTGGGGTGATTTCTTTGGAAGCAAAGTTTTGTGTTCTGGGGTGATTTCGATGGAAGCGAAATTTTTGTGTTCTGGGGTGATTTCGATGAAAGCAAATTTTTTCTGTTCTGGGGTAATTTCGTTGTTAGCAAATATATGCGTACTCAGGTGATTTTATTCAGTTCTGGGGTAATTTCGTTGGAAGCCAATATTTGTGTTCTTGGGTGATTTTGTTGGAAGTGAATTTTTTGTGCTCTGGGTTGATTCGGTTGGAAGTAATTTTTTTCTATTCTGGGTTAATTTTTTTGGATGCGAATTTTTTGTGTTCTTCGGTTTTCGTCGGAAGCGAATATTTGTGTTCTCAGGAAATTTCGTTGCAAGCTAATTTTTTTGTGTTTTGGTGTAATTTCATTGGAAGCTAATTTTTTGTGTTCGCTGGTTGTTTCGATGGAAGAAAATTTTTCAAGTAGGGGGTCATTTCGTTGGAAGCGTGTTTTCTGTGCTTTGTAGTCTTTTCATTGGAGGTGAATTTTTATGTTTTGCGGTGATTTCGATAGAAGCGAATTTTTTATGTTCTAGGGTGATTTCGTTGGAAGCGAAATTTTTGTTTTCTGGGGTCATTTCATTGGAAGCGTGTTTTCTGTGCTCTGGAGTCATTTCGTTGGAAGCGAATTTTTTATGTTCTCCGGTTTTTTCGATGGAAGCAAATTTTGGAATTAGGGGGTCATTTCGTTGGAAGCGTGTTTTCTGTGCTCTGGAGTCATTTCTTTGGAAGCGAATTTTTTATGTTCTCCGGTTTTTTCGATGGAAGCAAATTTTTGAATTAGGGGGTCGTTTCGTTGGAAGCGTGTTTTCTGTGATCTTGAGTCATTTCATTGGAAGCGAATTTTTTGTGTTCTGGGGTGATTTCGTTGGAAGCGAATATATGTGTTCTCAGAAGATTGCGTTGCAAGCGAATTTTTTTGTTCTCTGGGGTGATTTCTTTGGAAGCGAATATTTGTGTTCTCAGGAGATTTCCTTCCAAGCTAATTTTTTGTGTTCTGGGGTAATTTCTTTGGAAGCGTATTTTTGTGTTCTCCGGTTTTTTCGATGGAAGCGAATTTTTGAAGTAGGGGGTCATTTTGTTGGAAGCGTGTTTTCTGTGCTCTGGAGTCATTTCGTTGGAAGCGAATTTTTTTGTTCTGGGGTGATTTCGTTGGAAGTGAATATTTGTGTTCTCAGAAAATTTCGTTGCAAGAGAATTTTTTGTGTTCTGGGGTAATTTCAGTGGAAGCGAATATTTTATGTTCTCCGGTTTTTCAATGGAAGCGTGTTTTCTGTGCTCTGGAGTCATTTCGTTGGAAGCGAAATTTTTGTGTTCTGGGGTGATTTCAATGGAAGCCAATATTTGTGTTCTTGGGTGATTTTGTTGGAAGGGAATTTTTGTACTCTGGGGTGATTTCTTTGGAAGCAAATTTTTTGTGCTCTGGGATGATTTCTTTGGAAGCCAATATTTGTATTCTCAATAGTTTTCTTTAGAAGTGAATTTTTTGTGTTCAGGGGTAATTTCGTTGAAAGCGAATTTTATGTGTTCTCTGGTCTTTTCGATGGAAGAAAATTTTTGAAGTCTGAGGTCATTTCTTTGGAAGCGAATTTTTTATGTTTTCGGGTGATTTCGATGGAAACAAATTTTTGAAGTATGGGGTCATTTCTTTGCAAGCGTGTTTTCTGTGCTCTGGAGTCACTTCGTTGTAAGCGAATTTTTTATGCTCTAGTGTGATTTCTTTGGAAGCGAATATTTGTGTTCTCCGAAGATTTGGTTGCAAGCGAATTTTTTGTTTTCTTGGGTAATTTCGTAGGAAGCGAATTTTTTGTGTTCTACTGTTTTTCGCTGGAAGAAAATTTTTGACGTAGGGGGTCATTTCGTTGGAAGAGAATTTTTTGTGCTCTGGGGTGATTTCGTTGGAAGCGAATTTTTTGTATCCCCTGTTCATTTTGTTGAAAGCGAAGTTTTTATGTTCCAGGGTGATTTCGTTGTAAGCAATTTTTTTTGTGCTCTGGGGTATTTGGTTGGAAGCGCATATTTTGTCTTCTCTGGTGATTTCGATTGAAGCGAATTTTTTATGTTATAGGGTCATTTTACGGGAAGCGAATTTTTTGTGCTCTGTGGTGATTACGTTGGAAGTGAATTTTTTTTTCTCGGGTGATTTCGTTGAAAGCGAATTTTTTGTGTTCTAGGTGATTTTGTTGGCAGTGAATTTTTTGTGTTCTGGTGTCATTTCTTTGGAAGCGTGTTTTCTGTGCTCTGGAGTCATTTCGTTGGAAGCTAATTTTTTGTGCTCTGTGGTGATTTCGTTGGAAGCGAATTTTTTTTGTTCTCGGGTGTTTTCGTTGAAAGAGAATTTTTTGTGTTCTTGGGTATTTAGTTGGAAGCGAATTTTTTGTGCTGTCTGGTGATTTTGTTTGAAGCGAATTTTTTCTCTTCAGGGTTAATTTCGTTGGAAGCTAATTTTTTGTGTTCTGGTGTGATAACATTGGGAATGAATATTTCGTGCTCTGTGGTGACTACGATAGAAGCAAATTTTTTCTCTCCTGGGGTAATTTCGTTGAAAGGGAATTTTTTGTGTTCTAGGATGATTTCGTTGATATCGAATTTTTTGTGCTTTAGGGTGATTTTTTTGGAAGCGAATTTTTTGTGCTTTGGGGTGATTTCGTTGGAAGCAAATGTTTTCTGCTCTGGGATAATTTCGTTGGACGAGAATATTTTTAAGTATGGGGTGATTTCGTTAGAAGCGTATTTTCTGTGCTCAGGAGTCATTTCGTTGGAAGCGAATGTTTTATGTTCTGGGGTGATTTCGTTGGAAGCGAATATTTTGTGTTCTCGGGTGATTTCGATGGAAGCAAATGTTTGAAATAGGGGGTCATTTCGTTCGAAGCGTGTTTTCTAACTATGGAGTCATTTCGTTGGAAGCAAATTTTTTGTGCTCTGGGGTGATTTCGTTGGAAGCGAATTTTTTGTGTTCTGGGCTAATTTCATTGGAAGCAAATTTTTTGTGTTCTCGGGTGATTTTGTAGAATGCCAATTTTTTGTGCTCCAGGGTGATTTTGTTGGAAACGAATTTCTTGTGCTCTGGGGCGATTTTGTTGGAAGAGTATTTCTTGTGTTCTGGGGTAATTTTGTTTTAATCGAATTTTTTGAGCTCTGGGGTGATTTCGTTGAAAGAAAAAGATTTTGTTCTGGGGTGATTTTGTTGGAAGCGAATTTTTTGTGTTCTGGGGTGATTTCGTTGGAGGCGAATTCTTTGTGTCTCTGGTTTTTTCGAATGAAGCAAATTTTTGAAATAGGGGGTCATTTTGTTGGAAGCGTGTTTTCTGTGCTCTGGAGTCTTTTTATTGGATGTGAATTTATGTCTTTTGCGGTGATTTCGATGGAAGCGAAATTTTTGTTTTCTGGGGTCATTTCATTGGAACCGTGTTTTCTGTGTTCTGGAGTCATTTCATTGGATGCGAATTTTTTGTGTTCTAGGATGATTTCGTTGGAAGCGAATTTTTTTGTGTTTTCAGGTGATTTCGTTGGTAGCGTTTTTTTCTGTGTTCTGGAGTCATTTGTTGGAAGCGAAATTTTTGTGTTCTGCGGTGATTTCTTTGGGAGCAAAGTTTTGTGTTCTTGGGTGATTTCGTTGGAAGCCAATATTTGTGTTCCTGGGTGATTTTGTTGGAAGGGAATTTTTTGTGCTCTGGGTTGATTTGGTTGGAAGTAATTTTTTTCTATTCTGGGGTAATTTCGTTGGATGCGAATTTTTTGTGTTCTTCGGTGATTTCGTTGGAAGCGAATATTTGTGTTTTTGCTTGATTTGGTCGGAAGCAAATATTTGTGTTCTCAGGAGATTTCGTTGCAAGCTAATTTTTTGTCTTTTGAGGTAATTTCATTGGAAGCTAATTTTTTGTGTTCACTGATTTTTCCGATGGAAGAAAATTTTTCAAGTAGGGGGTCATTTCGTTGGAAGTGTGTTTTCTGTGCTCTGGATTCTTTTCGTTGGATGTGAATTTTTGTGTTTTGCGGTGATTTCGATGGAAGCAAATTTTTTATGTTCTAGGGTGATTTCGTTGGAAGTGAAATTTTTGTTTTCTGGGGTCATTTCATTGGAAGCGTGTTTTCTGTGCTCTGGAGTCATTTCTTTGGAAGCGAATTTTTTGTGTTCTCGGGTGATTTCGTTGAAAGCGAATTTTTTATGTTCTAGGGTGATTTTGTTGGAAGCAAATTTTTTGTGCTCAGGAGGGCTTTAGTTGGAAGCGTGTTTTCTGTGCTCTGGAGTCATTTCTTTGGAAGCAAATTTTTTGTGCTCTGGTGTGATTTTGTTGGAAGCGAATTTTTTGTGTTCTCTGGATTTTTCAATTGAAGCAAATTTTTGAAGTAGGGGGTCATTTCGTTGGAAGCGTGTTTTCATTGCTCTGGAGTCATTTGTTGGAAGCCAATTTTTTGTGCTCTGGGGTGATTTCTATGGAAGCAAATTTTTTGTGTTCTCTGGTGATTTCGTTGAAAGCGAATATTTGTGTTCCCAGGTGATTTCATTGGAAGCGAATTTTTTGTCTTCTGGGGTAATATCGTTGGAAGAGAATTTTTTGTGTTCTCCGGTTTTTTCGATGGAAGCAAATTTTTGAAATAAGGGGTCATTTCGTTGGAAGCGTGTTTTCTGTGCTCTGGAGTCACTTCGTTGGAAGCGAATTTTTTGTGCTCTGGGGTGATTTCGTTGGAAGCGAATTTTTTGTGTTCTCGCGTGATTTCGTTGAAAGGGAATTTTTGCGTTCTAGGGTGATTTCGTTGGAAGCGAATATTTTGTGCTCTGGGATGATATTTTTGGAAGCCAAAATTTGTGTTCTCAGGAGATTTCGTTGGAAAAGAATTTTTTGTCTTCTGGGGTAATATCGTTGGAAGAGAATTTTTTGTGTTCTCCGGTTTTTTCGATGGAAGCAAATTTTTGAAGTAGGGGGTCATTTCGTTTGTAGCCTGTTTTCTGTGCTCTGGAGTCGTTTCTTTGGAAGCAAATTTTTTTGTGTTCTGGGGTGATTTCTTTGGAAGCGAATTTTTTGTGTTCTGTGGTAATTTCGTTGGAAGCGAATTTTTTGTGCTTTGGGGTGATTTCGTTGGAAGCGAATTTCTTGTGTTCTGGGGTATTTTAGTTGGAAGCTATTTTTTTGTGTTTTAAGGTGATTTCGATGGAAGCAAATTTTTGAAGTATGGGTAATTTCATTGGAAGCGAATTTTTTTGTATTCTCGGGTGATTTCGGTGGTCCCGAATTTCTTGTGTTCTGGGTACATGTCGTTGGAAGCAAATTTTTTGTGTTCTGGGTTAAGTACGTTGGAAGCAAATTTTTTGTGTTTTGGGGTGATTTCTTTGTAAGCATGTTTTCTGTGCATTGGAGTCATTTCCTTGAAAGCAAATTTTTTGTGTTCTGGGGTGATTTTGTTGGAAGCGAATTTTTTGTGTTCTAGGGTGATTTCTTTGGAAGCAATTTTTTGTGCTCTGCGGGAATTTCGTTGGAAGCGAATTTTTTGTGTTCTGGGGGATTTCGATGGAAGTAAAAATTTTCCATTCTGGGGTAATTTCTTTGGAAGCCAATATTTGTGTTCTCGGGTGATTTTTTTGGAAGGGAATTTTTCGTGCTCTGGCTTGATTTGGGTGGAAGTAAATTTATCTATTCTGGGGTAATTTCTTTGGAAGCGAATTTTTTCTGTTCTCGGGTGATTTGGATAGAAGCACATTTTTTGTGTTCTGGGTTGATTTTGTTGGAAGCGAATTTTTTGTGCTCTTGGGTGATTTCATTGGAAGCATGTTTTCTGTGTTTTGGAGTCATTTCGTTGGAAGGGAAATTTTTATGTTCTGTGTGATTTCTTTGGATGCAAATTTTTTGTGTTCTGGGTTGATTTCGTTGGACACAAATTTTTTGTGTTCTCAGGTGATTTCGTTGAAAGTGAATTTTTTTTTTTTTTTTTGCCTTGGGTAAATTTGTTGTAAGCGAATTTTTTGTGCTCTGGGTTAATTTCTTTGGAAGGGAATATTTGTGTTCTCAGGAGATTTCGTTGGAAGCAAATTTTTTGTGCTTTAGGATGATTTCATTGGAAGCTAATATTTGTGTTCCCGGGTGATTTCGTTAGAAACGAATTTTTTCTGTTCTCGGGTGATTTCGATGGAAGCAAATTTTTTGTGTTCTGGGTTGATTTCGTTGGAAGCGAATTTTTTGTGTTCTGGGGCAATTTAGTTGGAAGCGAATTTTTTTGAAGTATGGGGTGATTTCATTGGAAGCGTGTTTTCTGTGCTCTGGAGTCATTTCTTTGGAATCAAATTTTTTGTGCTCTGGGGTGATTTCTTTGGAAGCGAATATTTGTCTTCTCAGGACATTTCTTTGCAAGCGAATTTTTTGTGTTCTGGGGTAATTTCGTGGAAGTGAATTTTTTGTGTTCTGGGGTGATTTTGATGGAAGCGAATATTTTGTGTTCTGGGTTGATTTCGTTGGAAGAGAATTTTTTGTGTTCTGGGGCAATTTTTTGAAAGCGAATTTTTTTGAATTATGGGGTGATTTTATTGGAAGCGTATTTTCTGTGCATTGGAGTCATTTCTTTGGAAGCAAATTTTTTGTGTTCTGGGGTGATTTTGTTGGAAGCGAATTTTTTGTGTTTTGGGGTGATTTCTTTGGAAGAAATTTTTTTTGTGCTCTGCGGGGATTTCTATGGAAGCGAATTTTTTGTATTCTGGGGTAATTTCTTTGGAAGCGCATTTTTTCTGTTCTCAGGTGATTTGGATAGAAGCAATTTTTTTGTGTTCTAGGTTGATTTCGTTGGAAGCGAATTTTTTGTGCTCTGGGGTGATTTCATTGGAAGCGTGTTTTCTGTGTTTTGGAGTCATTTCGTTGGAAGGGAAATTATTGTGTTCTGAGTGATTTCTTTGGATGCGAATTTTTTGTGTTCTGGGTTGATTTTATTGGACACGAATTTTTGGTGTTCTCAGGTGATTTCGTTGAAAGTGAAATTTTTTTCCTTAGGGTTATTTCGTTGGAAGTGAATTTTTGGTGCTCTGGGGTGATTTCTTTGGAAGCGAATATTTGTGTTCTCAGGAGATTTCGTTGGAAAAGAATTTTTTGATTTTAGGGTGATTTCATTGGAAGCTAATATTTGTGTTCCCGGGTGATTTCGTTAGAAGCGAATTTTTTCTGTTCTCGGGTGATTTCGATGGAAGCAAATTTTTTGTGTTCTGGGTTGATTTCGTTGGAAGCGAATTTTTTGTGTTCTGGGGCAATTTAGTTGGAAGTGAATTTTTCTGAAGTATGGGGTGATTTCATTGGAAGCGTGTTTTCTGTGCTCTGGAGTCATTTCTTTGGAAGCAAATTTTTTGTGTTCTGGGGTGATTTCCTTGGAAGCGAATTTTTGTGTTCTGGGGTAATTTCTTTGGAAGCGAATTTTTTGTGTTCTCGGGTGATTTCGATGAAGCAAATTTTTCAAGTATGGGCTCATTTCATTGAAAGCGAATTTTTTGTGCTTGGGGTGATTTCGTTGGAAGCGAATTTTTTGTGCTCTAGGGTGATTTCTTTGGAAGCGAATATTTGTCTTCTCAGGAGATTTCTTTGCAAGCGAATTTTTTGTGTTCTGGGGTAATTTCGTTGGAAGCGAATTTTTTGTGTTCTCAGGTAATTTCGATGGAAGCAAATTTTTGAAGTATAGGGACATTTCGTTGTAAGCGAATTTATTATGTTCCTGGGTGATTTCGTTGGATGCAAATATTTTTGTTCCCTGGTGATTTCGTTGGAAGCTAATTTTTCATGTTCTGGGGTATTTTTGTTGGAAGCGAATTTTTTTCTGTTCTCGGGTGATTTCAATAGAAGCAAATTTTTCGTGTTCTGGGTTGATTTCTTTGGAAGTAAATTTTTGTGTGTTGGGGTGATTTCGTTGGAAGCGATTTTTTTGTGTTCTGGGGTGATTTCGATGGAAGCAAACTTTTTCCATTCTGGGGTAATTTCGTGGGAAGTCAATATTTGTGTTCTCGGGTGATTTTGTTGGAAGGGAATTTTTTGTGCTCTAGGTTGATTTGGTTGGAAGTAAATTTTTTCAATTCTCGGGTAATTTCGTTATATGTGAATTTTTTGTGTTCTCGGGTGATTTCGTTGAAAGTGAATTTTTTTGCTTTAGGGTGATTTCGTTGAAAGCGAATTTTTTGTGCTCTGTGATTATATCTTTGGAAGCAAATATTTGGGTTCTCGGGAGATTTCGTTGGAAAAGAATTTTTTCTCTTCAGGGGTAATATCATTAGAAGAGAATTTTTTGTGTTTTCCGGTATTTCCATGGAAGCAAATTTTTGTAGTAGGGGGTCATTGCATTGGAAGCGTGTTTTCTGTGCTCTGGAGTCACTTCGTTGGAAGCGAATTTTTTGTGTTCTGGGTTGATTTCGTTGGAAGCAAATATTTCTGTTTTCGGAAGATTTCGTTGGAAAAGAATTTTTTGTCTTCTGGGGTAATATCATTAGAAGAGAATTTTTTTTGTTTTCCAGTATTTCCATGGAAGCAAATTTTTGTAGTAGGGGGTCATTGCGTTGGAAGCATGTTTTCTGTGCTCTGGAGTCATTTCGTTGGAAGCGAATATTTTGTGCTCTGGGGTGATTTCGTTGGAAGCAAATTTTTTGTGTTCTCGGGTGATTACTTTGAAAGGGAATATTAGTGTTCTAGGGTGATTTCGTTGGAAGTGAATTTGTTGTGCTCTGGAATTATATCTTTGGAAGCGAATATTTGTGTTCTCAGGAGATTTCATTGGAAAAGAATTTTTTGTCTTCGGGGGTAATATCGTTGGAAGCTAATTTTTTGTGTTCTCCGGTTTTTTCGATGGAAGCAAATTTTTGAAGTAGGCAGTCATTTCTTTGGAAGCGTGTTTTCTGTGCTCTGGAGTCATTTCGTTGGAAGTGAATTTTTTGTGTTCTCGGGTGATTTCGTTGAAAGGGAATTTTTGTGTTCTGGGGTCATTTCTTTGGAATCCTGTTTTCTGTGCTCTGGAGTCATTTCGTTAGAAGCGAATTTTTTGTGTTCTGGGCTGATTTCGTTGGAAGCGAATTTTTTGTGTTCTGTGGTAATTTCATTGGAAGCCAATTTTTTGTGCTCTGGGGTGATTTCGTTGGAAGCGAATTTTTGTGTTCTCAGGAGATTTCGTTGCAAGCGAATTTTTTCTGTTCTGTGCTAATTTCGTTGGAAGCATATTTTTTGTGTTCTCGGGTGATTTCTTTGAAAGGGAATTTTTGTGTTCTATGTTGATTTCGTTGGAAGTGAATTTTTTGTGCTCTGGGATGATAATTTTGAGAGCGAATATTTGTTTTCTCAGGAGAATACTTTGGAGAATAATTTTTTTTCTCCTAGGGTAATATCGGTGGAAGATAATTTTTTGGGTTCTCTGGTCTTTTCCATGGTAGCAAATTTTTGAAGTAAGGGGTCATTTCGTTGGAAGCGTGTTTTCTATGCTCTGGAGTCATTTCTTTGGAAGCCAATTTTTTGTGCTCTGGGGTGATTTCGTTGGAAGCGAATTTTTTTGCTCTGGGATGATATCTTTGGAAGCGAATATTTGTGTTCTCAGGAGATTTCGTTGGAAAAGAATTTATTGTCTTCTGGGGTAATATCGTTGGAAGAGAATTTTTTGTGTTCTTCGGTCTTTTCGATGGAAGCAAATTTTTGAAGTAGGGGGTCATTTCTTTGGAAGCGTGTTTTCTGTGCTCTGGAGTCATTTCGTTGGAAGTGAATATTTTGTGTTCTCGGGTGATTTCGTTGAAAGCGAATATTTGTATTCTCAGGAGATTTCTTTGCAAGCGAATTTTTTTGTGTTCTGGGCTGATTTCGTTGGAAGCGAATTTTTTGTGTTCTGTGGTAATTTCATTGGAAGCAAATTTTTTGTGTTCTGGGGTGATTTCGTTGGAAGCGAATTTTTTGTGTTCTGTGGTAATTTCATTGGAAGCAAATTTTTTGTGTTCTGGGGTGATTTCGATGGTAGCAAATTTTTGAAGTATGGGGTCATTTCGTTGGAAGCGTGTTTTCTATGCCCTGGAGTCATTTCTTTGGAAGCCAATTTTTGTGCTCTGGGGTGATTTCGTTGGAAGCGAATTTTTGTGTTCTCAGGAGATTTCGTTGCAAGCGAATTTTTTGTGTTCTGGGTTGATTTCATTGGAAGCGAATTTTTTGTGTTCTCGGGTGATTTCATTGAAAGGGATTTTTTGTATTCTAGGGTGATTTCGTTGGAAGCAAATTTTTTGCTCTGGGATGATAATTTTGAGACGAATATTTGTTTTCTCAAGAGAATTCGTAGGAAAAGGATTTTTTGTCTCCTGGGGTAATATCGTTGGAAGAGAATTTTTTGTGTTCTCCGGACTTTTCGATGGTAGCAAATTTTTGAAGTAGGGGGTCATTTCTTTGGAAGCGTTTTTTCTATGCTCTGGAGTCATTTCTTTGGAAGCCAATTTTTTGTGCTCTGGGGTGATTTCGTTGGAAGCCAATATTTGTGTTCTCAGGAGATTTCGTTGCAAGCCTATTTTTTGTGTTCAGGGGTAATTTCGTTGAGAGAGAATTTTTTGTGTTCTCAGGTGATCTCGATAGAAACAAATTTTTGAAGTAGGGGGTCATTGCGTTGGAAGCGTGTTTTCTGTGCTCTGGAGTCATTTCGTTGGAAGCGAATTTTTTGTGTTCTGGGGTGATTTCGTTGGAAGCAAATTTTTGTGTTCTGGGGTCCTTTCATTGGAAGCATGTTTTCTGTGCTTTGGAGTCATTTCATTGGAAGTGAATATTTTGTCCTCTCTGGTGATTTTTTTGGAAGCGAATTTTTTGTGTTCTCAGGTGATTTCGATTATAGCTCATTTTTTTGTGTTCTAGCGTGATTGCGTTGGAAGCGAATTTTTTGTGTTCTGGGGTGATTTTGATGGAAGCAAATTTTTTCTGTTCTGTGGTAATTTTGTTGGAAGTGAACTTTTAGTGTTCTCGGGTGATTTCCTTGAAAGCGAATTTTTTGTGTTCTAGGGTGATTTTGTTGGAAGCGAATTTTTTTGTTCTCTGGGATGAATTCTTTGGAAGCGAATATTTGTGTTATCAGGAGATTTCGTTGGAAACGAATTTTTTGTGTTCTGGGGTAATTTCTTTGGATGCGAATTTTTTGTGTTCTTGGGTGATTTCAAAGGAAGCAAATTTTTGAAATATGGGGTCATTTCGTTGGAAGCGTGTTTTCTGTGCTCTGGAGTCATTTCTTTGGAAACGAATTTTTTGTACTCTGGGGTGATTTCTTTCGAAGCGAATTTTTTGTGCTCTGGGGTGATTTGTTTGGAAGCGAATTTTTTGTCTTCTGTGGTGAATTCGATGGAAGGGAATTTTTTATGTTTTAGGGTGATTTCGTTGGAGGCGAATTTTTTGTGTTCAGGGGTCATTTCATTGGAAGCATGCTTTCTGTGATCTGGAGTCATATCTTTGGAAGAAAATTTTTGTGTTCTCGGGGGATTTCGTTGAAAGGGAATTTTTGTGTTCTAGGGTGATTTCTTTGGAAGCGATTTTTTTCTACTCTGTGATGATATCTTTGGAAGCAAATATTTGTGTTCTCAGGAGATTTCGATGGAAAAGAATTTTTTGTCTTCTGGGGTAATATCGTTGGAAGAGATTTTTTTGTGTTCTCCGTTTTTTTCGATGGAAGCAAATTTTTGAAATATCAGGTCATTTCTTTGGAAGCGTGTTTTCTGTGCTCTGGAGTCACTTCGTTGGAAGTGAATTTTTTGTGTTCTGAGTTTATTTCGTTGGAAGCGAATATATGTGTTTTTCGGAAGATTTCGTTGCAAGCAAATTTTTTGTATTCTGGGGTAATTTCGTTGGAAGCAAATTTTTTGTGTTCTCGGGTGATTTCGTTGAAATCGATTTTTTTATGTTCTAGGGTGATTTCGTTGGAAGGGAATTTTTTGTGCTCTTGGGTGATTTGGTTGGAAGTGAATTTTTGTCTTCTGTGGTGATTTCGAAGGCAGCGAGTGTTTTATATTCTAGGGTGATTTCGTTGGAAGGGAATTTTTTGTGTTCTGGGGTCATTTCATTGGAAGCGTGTTTTGTGTGCTCTGGAGTCATTTCATTGGAAGCAAATTTTTTTGTGCTCTGGGGTGATTTCGTTGGAAGCGAATATTTGTGTTCTCAGGAGATTTCGTTGCGAGGGAATTTTTTGTGTTCTGGGTTCCTTTCATTGGAAGCATGTTTTCTGTGCTTTGGAGTCATTTCATTGGAAGCGAATATTTTGTGCTCTGTGGTGATTTTGTTGGAAGCGAATTTTTTGTGTTCTCACGTGATTTCGTTTATAGCTCATTTTTTGTGTTCTAGCGTGATTGCTTTGGAAGCGAATTTTTTGTGTTCTGGGGTGATTTCAATGGAAGCAAATTTTTTCTGTTCTGTGGTAATTTTGTTGGAAGTGAATTTTAGTGTTCTCGGGTGATTTCGTTGAAAGCGAATTTTTTGTGTTCTAGGGTGATTTTGTTGGAAGCGAATTTTTTTGTGCTCTGGTATGATTTCTTTGGAAGCGAATATTTGTGTTATCAGGAGATTTCGTTGGAAGCGAATTTTTTGTGTTCTGGGGTAATTTCTTTGGACGCAAATTTTTTGTGTTCTTGGATGATTTCAATGGAAGCAAATTTTTGAAATATCTGGTCATTTCGTTGGAAGCGTGTTTTCTGTGCTCTGGAGTCATTTCGTTGGAAGCGAATTTTTTCTGCTCTGGGGTGATTTCGTTCGAAGCGAATTTTTTTGTGCTCTAGGGTGATTTGGTTGGAAGCGAATTTTTTGTCTTCTGTGGTGATTTCGATGGAAGCGAATTTTTTATGTTTTAGGGTGATTTCGTTGGAGGCGAATTTTTGTGTTCTCAGGAGAATTCGTTGCAAGCGAATTTTTTGTGTTCTGGGGTAATTTCATTGAAAGGGAATTTTTTATGTTCTACGGTGATTTCGTTGGAAGCGAATTTTTTGTCTTCTGTGGTGATTTCGAAGGAAGCGAATTTTTTGTCTTCTATGGTGATTTCAATGGAAGCCAATATTTTATGTTCTAGGGTGATTTCGTTGAAAGCGAAATTTTTGTGTCCTGGGGTCATTTCATTGGAAGCATGTTTTCTGTGCTCTGGAGTCAATTTGTTGGAAGCGAATTTTTTGTGCTCTGGGATGATTTCTTTAGAAGTGAATATTTGTGTTCTCAGAAGATTTCATTGGAAGCGATTTTTTTTTGTGTTCTGGGGTCATTTCTTTGGAAATGAATTTTTTGTGTTCTCTGGTTTGTTTGATGGAAGCAAATTTTTGAAGGAGGGGGTCATTACGTTGGAACCGTGTTTTCTGTGCTCTGGGATGTTTTCTTTGGAAGCGAATATTTGTATTCTCAGGAGATTTCGTTGCAAGTGAATTTTTTGTGTTCTGGTGTAATTTCATTGAAAGGGAATTTTTTATGTTCTAGGGTGATTTCGTTGGAAGCAAATTTTTTGTGCTCTGGAGTGATTTGGTTGGAAGCGAATTTTTTGTTTTCTATGGTGATTTCGATGGAAGCAAATTTTTTATGTTCGAGGGTGATTTCGTTGAAAGTGAATTTTTTGTGTTTTGGAGTCACTTCTTTGGAAGCGTGTTTTCTGTGCTCTGGAGTCATTTTGTTGGAAGCGAATTTTTTGTGCTCTGGGATGTTTTCTTTGGAAGAGAATGTTTGTGTTCTCAGGAGATTTCGTTGGAAGCGAATTTTTTGTGTTCTGGGGTAATTTCGATGGAATAGAAATTTTTGTGCTCTCAGGACTTTTCGATGGAAGGAAATTTTTGAAGTAGGGAGTCATTTCGTAGGAAGCAAATTTTTTGTGTTCTGGGGTGATTTCATTGAAAGGGAAATTTTGGTGTCCTGGGGTGATTTCGTTGGAAGCGAATTTTTTGTGCTCTGGGATGTTTTTTGGAAGCGAATATTTGTGTTCTCAGGAGATTTCGTTGCAAGCGAATTTTTTCTATTCTGGGGTCATTTCGTTGGAAGTAAATTTTTTGTGTTCTGGGGTGATTTCGTTGGAAGCGAATATTTTGTGTTCTGGGGAGATTTCGTTGGAAGCGAATATTTGTGTTCTCAGAAGATTTCGTTGCAAGCGAATTTTTTCTGTTCTCCTGTTTTTTCGATGGAAGTAAATTTTTGAAGTAGGAGGTCATTTCGTTGGAAGCATGTTTTCGGAGCTCTGGAGTCATTTCGTTGGAAGCGAATTTTTTGTGCTCTGGGTTGATTTCGTTGGAAGCGAATTTTTTGTGTTCTGGGGTGATTTCGTTGAAAGGGAAATTTTGGTGTCCTGGGATGATTTCATTGGAAGCGAATTTTCTGTTTTCTGGGATGTTTTCTTTGGAAGCGAATATTTGTGTTCTCAGGAGATTTCGTTGCAAGCAAGTTTTTTGTGTTCTGGTGTAATTTTGTTGGAAGCGAATGTTTTGTGCTCTGGGATGATATCTTTGGAAGCGAATATTGGTGTTCTCAGGAGATTTCGTTGGAAAGGGATTTTTTGTCTTCTGGGGTAATATCGTTGGAAGAGAATTTTTTGTGTTCTCCGGTTTTTTCGATGGAAGAAAATTTTTGAAGTAGGGGGTCATTTCGTTGGAAGTGTGTTTTCTGTGCTCTGGAGTCATTTCTTTGGAAATGAATTTTTTGTGCTCTGTGGTGATTTCTTGGGAAGCGAATATTTGTGTTCTCAGGAGATTTCATTGGAAAAGAATTTTTTCTCTTCTGGGGTAATGTCGTTGGAAGAGAATTTTTTGTGTTCTTCGTTTTTTTTCGATGGAAACAAATTTTGAAGTAGCGTGTCATTTCGTTCGAAGCATGTTTTCTGTGCTCTGGAATAATTTCGTTGGAAGCGAATTTTTGGTGCTCTGGGGTGATTTCTTTGGAAGCGAATATTTGTGTTCTCAGGAGATTTCATTGCAAGCAAATTTTTTGTGTTCTGGTGTAATTTTGTTGGAAGCGAATTTTTTGTGCTCTGGGATGATATCTTTGGAAGTGAATATTGGTATTCTCAGGAGATTTTGTTGGAAAAGAATTTTTTGTGTTCTGGGGTAATGTCGTTGGAAGAGAATTTTTTGTGTTCTCCGGTTTTTTCGATGGAAACAAATTTTGAAGTAACGTGTCATTTATTTGGAAGCATGTTTTCTGTGCTCAGGAACAATTTCGTTGAAAGCGAATTTTTTGTGTTCTGGTGTAATTTTGTTGGAAGGGAATTTTTTGTTTTCTCGGGTGATTTCGTTCAAAGGGAGTTTTTGTGTTCTAGGATGATTTCGTTGGAAGCGAATATTTTGTGCTCTGGGGTGATTTCTTTGGAAGCGAATTTTTTGGGTTATCGGGTGATTTCGTTGAAAGGGAATTTTTGCGTTATAGGGAGATTTCATTGAAATGATTTTTTGTGCTCTGGGATGATATCTTTGGAAGCGAATATTTGTGTTCTCTGGAGATTTCGTTGCAAGCGAATTTTTTTTGTTCTGGAGTAATTTCTTTGGAAGCGAATTTTTTGGGTTCTCGGGTGGTTTCTTTGACAGGGAATTTTTGCATTCTAGGGTAATTTCATTGTAAGCAATTTTTTTTGCTCTGGGATGATATCTTTGGAAGCGAATATTTATTTTCTCAGGAAATTTCCTTGGAAAAGAATTTTTTGTCTTCTGGGGTAATATCGTTGGACGAGAATTTTTTGTGTTCTCTGTTTTTTTCGATGGAAGCAAATTTTTGAAGTAGGGTGTCATTTCGTTGGAAGCGTGTTTTCTGTGTTCTGGAGTCATTTCGTTGGAAGCGAATTTTTTGTGCTCTGGGGTGATTTCATTGGAAGCGAATTTTTTGTGCTCTGGGATGATATCTTTGGAAGCGAATATTTATATTCTCAGGAGATTTCGTTGGAAAAGAATTTTTTGTCTTCTGGGGTAATATCGTTCGACGAGAATTTTTTGTGTTCTCCATTTTTTTCGATGGAAGCAAATTTTTGAAGTAGGGGGTCATTTCTTTGGAAGCGTGTTTTCTGTGCTCTGGAGTCATATCGTTGGAAGCTAATTTTTTGTGCTCTGGGGTGATTTCGTTGGAAGCGAATATTTGTGTTCTCAGGAGATTTCATTGCAAGCGAATTTTTTTGTATTCTGGAGTCATTTCTTTGGAAGCGAATTTTTTGTGTTCTCGGGTGATTTCGTTGAAAGGGCATTTTTGCGTTCTAGGGTGATTTCATTGGAAGCGATTTTTTTGTGCTCTGGGATGATATCTTTGGAAGCAAATATTTATGTTCTCAGGAGATTTCTTTGGAAAAGAATTTTTTGTCTTCTGGGGTAATGTCTTTGGAAGAGAATTTTTTGTGTTCTCCGGTTTTTTCGATGGAAGCAAATTTTTGAAGTAGGGGGTCATTTCATTGGAAGCATGTTTTCTGTGCTCTGGAGTCATTTCGTTGGAAGCGAATTTTTGGTGCTCTGGTGTGATTTCGTTGGAAACGAATTTTTTGTGTTTTCGGGTGATTTCGTTGCAAGTGAATTTTTTGTGTTCTCAGGAGATTTCTTTGGAAAAGAATTTTTTGTCTTCTGGGGTAATGTCGTTGGAAGAGAATTTTTTGTGTTCTCCGGTTTTATCAATTGAAGCAATTTTTTGAAGTAGTGGGTTATTTCGTTGGAAGCTTGTTTTCTGTGCTCTGGAGTCATTTTGTTCGAAGCGAATTTTTTGTTTTCTTGGGTGATTTCGTTGGAAGCGAATATTTGTGTTCTCAGGAGATTTCATTGCAAGCGAATTTTTTGTATTGTGGTGTCATTTCGTTGGAAGCGAATTTTTTGTGTTCTCGGGTGATTTCGTTGAAAGGGAATTTTTGGTGTTCTCAGGAGATTTCTTTGGAAAAGAATTTTTGGTCTTCTGGGGTAATGTCGTTGGAAGAGAATTTTTTGTGTTCTCCACTTTTTTCGATGGAAGCAATATTTTGAAGTAGTGGGTCATTTCGTTGGAAGCGTGTTTTCTGTGATCAGGAGTCATTTGGTTAGAAGCGAATTTTTTGTACTCTGGGGTGATATCGTTGGAAGCGAATATTTGTCTTCTCAGGAGATTTCGTTGGAAAAGTATTTTTTGTCTTCTGGGGTAGTATCGTTGGAAGAGAATTTTTTGTTTTCTGTGGTTTTTTGATGGAAGCTAATTTTTAAGTAGGGGGTCATTTCATTGGAAGCATGTTTTCTGTGCTCTGGAGTCATTTCGTTGGAAGCGAATTTTCTGTGCTCTGGGGTGATTTCATTGGAAGCAATTTTTTTGTGCTCTGGGCTGATATCATTGGAAGCGAATCTATGTGTTCTCAGGAGATTTCGTTGGAAAAGAATTTTTTGTCTTCTGGGGTAATGTCGTTGGAAGAGAATTTTTTGTGATCTCCTTTTTTTCGATGGAAGCAAATTTTTGAAGTGGGTCATTTCGTTGGAAGCGTGTTTTCTGTGCTCTGGAGTCATTTCGTTGGAATCAAATTTCTGGTGCTCTGGGCTCATTTCTTTGGAATCGAATATTTGTGTTCTCAGGAGATTTCGTGGCAAGCGAATTTTTTGTGTTCTGGAGTAATTTCCTTGGAAGCGAATTTTTTGTGTTTTCGCGTGATATCTTTAAAAGGGAATTTTTGCGTTCTTGGGTGATTTCGTTGGAAGCGAATTTTTTGTGCTCTGGCATGATATCTTTGAAAGCAAATATTTGTGTTCTCAGGAGATTTCGTTGGAAAAGAATTTTTTGTCCTATGGGGTAATGTCGTTGGAAGAGAATTTTTGTGTTCTCCGGTTTTTTCGATGGAAGCAAATTTTGAAGTAGGGTGTCATTTCGTTGGAAGTATTTTTTCTGTGCTCTGGAGTCATTTCTTTGGAAGCGAATTTTTTGTGTTCTCGGGTGATTTCGTTGGAAGTGAATTTTTGCATTCTAGGGTGATTTCGTTGGAAGCGAATTTTTTGTGCTCTGTGATGATATCTTTGGAAGCGAATATTTATATTCTCAGGAGATTTCGTTGGAAAAGAATTTTTTGTCTTCTGGGGTAATATCGTTGGACGAGAATTTTTTGTGTTCTACATTTTTTTCGATGGAAGCAAATTTTTGAAGTAGGGTGTCATTTCGTTGGAAGCGTGTTTTCTGTGTTCTGGAGATATTTCGTTGGAAGCGAATTTTTTGTGCTCTGCGGTGATTTCATTGGAAGCGAATTTTTTGTGCTCTGGGATGATATCTTTGGAAGCAAATATTTATATTCTCAGGAGATTTTGTTGGAAAAGAATTTTTTGTCTTTGGGGGTAATATCGTTGGAAGAGAATTTTTTGTGTTCTCCGGTTTTTTCGATGGAAGCAAATTTTTGAAGTAGTCGGTCATTTCGTTGGAAGCGTGTTTTCTGTGCTCTGGAGTCATTTCGTTGGAATCAAATTTCTGGTGCTCTGGGCTCATTTCTTTGGAAGCGAATATTTGTGTTCTCAGGAGATTTCGTTGCAAGCAAATTTTTTGTGTTCTGGAGTAATTTCCTTGGAAGCGAATTTTTTGTGTTCTCGCGTGATTTCTTTGAAAGGGAATTTTTGCGTACTTGGGTGATTTCGTTGGAAGCGAATTTTTTGTGCTCTGTGATGATATCTTTGGAAGCGAATATTTGTGTGCTCAGGAGACTTCTTTGGAAAAAAATTTTTTGTCTTTTGGGGTAATATCGTAGGAAGAGAATTTTTTGTGATCTCCGGTTTTTTCGATGGACGCAAATTTTTGAAGTGGGTTATTTCGTTGAAAGCGTGTTTTCTGTGCTCTGGAGTCATTTCGTTGGAATCAAATTTCTGGTGCTCTGGGCTCATTTCTTTGGAATCGAATATTTGTGTTCTCAGGAGATTTCGTTGCAAGCGAATTTTTTGTGTTCTGGAGTAATTTCCTTGGAAGCGAATTTTTTGTGTTTTCGCGTGATATCTTTAAAAGGGAATTTTTGCGTTCTTGTGTGATTTCGTTGGAAGCGAATTTTTTGTGCTCTGGCATGATATCTTTGAAAGCAAATATTTGTGTTCTCAGGAGATTTCGTTGGAAAAGAATTTTTTGTCCTCTGGGGTAATGTCGTTGGAAGAGAATTTTTGTGTTCTCCGGTCTTTTCGATGGAAGCAAATTTTGAAGTAGGGTGTCATTTCGTTGGAAGCATTTTTTCTGTGCTCTGGAGTCATTTCTTTGGAAGCGAATTTTTTGTGTTCTCGGAGGATTTCGTTGGAAGTGAATTTTTGCATTCTAGGGTGATTTCGTTGGAAGCGAATTTTTTGTGCTCTGTGATGATATCTTTGGAAGCGAATATTTATATTCTCAGGAGATTTCGTTGGAAAAGAATTTTTTGTCTTCTGGGGTAATATCGTTGGACGAGAATTTTTTGTGTTCTTCATTTTTTTCGATGGAAGCAAATTTTTGAAGTAGGGTGTCATTTCGTTGGAAGCGTATTTTTTGTGCTCTGCGGTGATTTCATTGGAAGCGAATTTTTTGTGCTCTGGGATGATATCTTTGGAAGCAAATATTTATATTCTCAGGAGATTTCGTTGGAAAATAATTTTTTGTCTTTGGGGGTAATATCGTTGGATGAGAATTTTTTGTGTTCTCCATTTTTTTCGATGGAAGCAAATTTTTGAAGTAGGGCGTCATTTCTTTGGAAGAGTGTTTTCTGTGCTCTGGAGTCATTTCTTTGGAAGCGAATTTTTTGGGTTCTCGGGTGATTTCGTTGAAAGGGAATTTGTGCGGTCTAGGGTGATTTTGTTGAAATGATTTTTTTGTGCTCTGGGATGATATCTTTGGAATCAAATATTTGTGTTCTCAGGAGATTTCGTTGGAAAAGAATTTTTTGTCTTCTGGGGTAATGTCGTTGGAAGAGAATTATTTGTGTTCTCCAGTTTTTTCGATCGAAGCAAATTTTTGAAGTAGGGGGTCATTTCGTTAGAAGCGGGTTTTCTGTGCTCTGGAGTCATTTCGGTGGAAGCGAATTTTTTCTTCTCTGGCGTGATTTCGATGGAAGCGAATATTTGTGTTCTCAGGAGATTTCATTGCAACCAAATTTTTGTGTTTTGGGGTAATTTCGTTGGTACCGAATTTTTGTGTTCTCGCGTGATTTCGTTGAAAGGGAATTTTTGTGTTCTGGGGTGATTTTGTTGGAAGTGATTTTTTTGTGCTCTGGGATGATTACTTTTGAAACGAATTTTGTGTTCTCAGGAGATTTCGTTGCAAGTGAATTTTTTGTGTTCTCAGGAAATTTCATTGAAAAAGAATTTTTTGTCTTCTGGGTTAATATCGTTGGAATAGAATTTTTTGTGTTCTCCGATTTTTCGATGGAAGCAAATTTTTGAAGTAGGGGTCATTTCATTGGAAGCATGTTTTCTGTGCTCTGGCGTAATTTCGTTGGAAGCGAATTTTTTGTGCTCTGGGGTGATTTCGTTGTAATGGAATATTTGTGTTCTCAGGAGATTTTGCTGCAAAAGAATTTTTTGTCTTATGGGGTAATGTCGTTGGAAGAGAATTTTTTGTGTTCTCCGGTTTTTTCGATGGAAGCAATTTGTTGAAGTAGTATGTCATTTCGTTGGAAGCATGTTTTCTGTGCTCTGTAGTCATTTCGTTGGAAGGGAATTTTTTGTGCTCTGGGTGATTTCGGTGGAAGCGAATTTTTGTGTTCTCGGGTGATTTTGTTGAAAGGAAATTTTTGTGTTCTAGGGTGATTTTGTTGGAAGCGAAGTTTTTCTGCTTTGGGTTGTTTTGGTTGGAAGTAATTTTTTCTATTCTGGGGTAATTTTTTGGACGAGAATTTTTTGTGTTCTTGGGTGATTTCGTTGGGAGCGAATTTTTTGTGTTCTGGAGTATTACGTTGGAAGCCAATTTTTTGTGTTCTTGGTTGATTTCCTTGGCCGTGAATTTTTAGTGTTCTGGGGTCATTTTGTGGGAAGCGAATTTTTTGTGTTCTCAGGTGATTTCGATAGAAGCAAATTTTTGAAATATCGGTTCATTTCTTTGGAAGCGTGTTTTCTGTGCTCTGCAGTCATTTGGTTGGAAGCGAATATTTGTGTTCTCTGGAGATTTAGTTGCAAACGAATTTTTTGTGTTCTGGGGTAATTTCGTTGGAAGCGAATTTTTTGTGTTCTCAGATGATTTCGATGTAACCAATATTTGAAGTAGGGGGTCATTTCGTTAGAAGCTTGTTTTCTGTGCCCTGGAGTCATTTCGTTGCAAGCGAATATTTCTGCTCTGGGTTGATTTCGTTGGAAGCGAATTCTTTGTGTTCTCGGGTGATTTCGTTGAAAGGAAATTTTTTGTGGTCTAGGATGATTTCGTTGGAAGCGAATTTTTTGTGCTCTGGGACGTTTTCTTTGGAAGCGAATATTTGTGTTCTCAGGAGATTTCGGTGGAAGCGAATTTTTTGTGTTTTGGGGTAATTTCGTTGGAAGAGAATTTTTTGTGTTCTTGGGTGATTTCGATGGAAGCAAATTTTGGAAGTATGGTATCATTTCGTTGGATTCGTGTTTTCAGTGCTCTGGATTCATTTCGTTGGAAACGAGTTTTTTGTGCTCTGGGGTGATTTCTTTGGAAGCGAACATTTGTGTTCTCAGATTTCGTTGGAAAAGAATTTTTTGTGTTCTTGGGTAGTTTCGTTGGAAGCGAATTATTTGTGTTCTCGGGTGATTTCAATGGAAGCAAATTTTTGAAGTATGGGATCATTTCGTTGGAAGCGTGTTTTCTGTGCTCTGGAGTCATTTCTTTGGAAGCGAATTTTTTGAGTTCTAGGGTGATTTCGTTGGAAGCGAATATTTGTGTTCTCAGAAGATTTCGTTGCAAGCGAGTTTTTTCTGTTTTCCGGTTTTTTCGATGGAAGTAAATTTTTGAAGTAGGGGGTCATTTCTTTGGAAGCGTGTTTTCTGTGCTCTGGAGTCATTTCGTTGGAAGGGAAATTTTTGTGCTCTGGGTGATTTCATTGGAAGCGAATATTTTCTGTTCTGTGGTAATTTCATTGGACGAAAAGTTTTTGTGTTCTCTGGTGATTTCGTTGAAAGGGATTTTTTTGTGTTCTAGGGTGATTTCGTTGGAAGCGATTTTTTGTGCTCTGGGTTTATTTTGTTGGAAATAATTTTTGCTATTCTGGGGTAATTTCGTTGGACAAAAATTTTTTGTGTTCTCTGGTGATTGCGTTGAAAGGGAATTTTTGGTGTTCTAGGGTGATTTCATTGGAAGCGAATTTTTTGTTCTCTGGGATGATATCTTTGGAAGCTAATATTTGTGTTCTCAGGAGATTTCGTTTGAAGCGAATTTGTTGTCTTCTGGGGTAATATCGTTGAAAGAGAATTTTTTGTGTTCTCCGGTTTTTTCGATGGAAGCAAATTTTTGAAGTAGGGGGTCATTTCGTTGGAAGCGTGTTTTCTGTGCTCTGGAGTCATTTCATTGGAAGCGAATTTTTGGTGCTCTGTGGTGATTTCTTTGGAAGCGAATATTTGTGTTCTCAGGAGATTTCGTTGCAAGCAATTTTTTGTGTTCTGGTGTAATTTTGTTGGAAGTGAATGTTTTGTGCTCTGGGATGATATCTTTGGAAGCGAATATTGGTGTTCTCAGGAGATTTCGTTGGAAAAGGATTTTTTGTCTTCTGGGGTAATATCGTTGGAAGAGAATTTTTTGTGTTCTCCGGTTTTTTCGATGGAAGCAAATTTTTGAAGTAGGGGGTCATTTTGTAGGAAGTGTGTTTTCTGTGCTCTGGAGTCATTTCTTTGGAAATGAATTTTTTGTGCTCTGGGGTGATTTCGTGGGAAGCGAATATTGGTGTTCTCAGGAGATTTTGTTGGAAAGAATTTTTTGTCTTCTGGGGTAATGTCGTTGGAAGAGAATTTTTTGTGTTCTCCGGTTTATTCGATGGAAACAAATTTTGAAGTAATGTGTCATTTAGTTGGAAGCATGTTTTCTGTGCTCTGGAACAATTTCGTTGAAAGCGAATTTTTTGTGTTCTGGTGTAATTTTGTTGGAAGCGAATTTTTTGTTTTCTCGGGTGATTTCGTTGAAAGGGAGTTTTTGTGTTCTAGGGTGATTTCATTGGAAGCGAATTTTTTGTGCTCTGGGATGATTTCGTTGGAAGCGAATTTTTTGGGTTATTGGGTGATTTCGTTGAAAGGGAATATTTGCGTTCTAGGGAGATTTCATTGAAATTATTTTTTGTGCTCTGGAATGATATCTTTGGAAGCGAATATTTGTATTCTCTGGAGATTTCGTTGCAAGCGAATTTTTTTTTGTTCTGGAGTAATTTCTTTGGAAGCGAATTTTTTGGGTTCTCGGGTGGTTTCTTTGACAGGGAATTTTTGTGTTCTAGGGTAATTTTGTTGTAAGCAAATTTTTTGTGCTCTGGGATGATATCTTTGGAAGCGAATATTTATGTTTTCAGGAGATTTCCTTGGAAAAGAATTTTTTGTCTTCTGGGGTAATATTGTTGGAAGAGAATTTTTTGTCTTCTCCGGTTTTTGCGATGGAAGCAAATTTTTGAAGTAGGGTGTCATTTCGTTGGAAGCATGTTTTCTGTTGTCTGGAGTCATTTCATTGGAAACAAATTTTTTGTACTCTGGTGTGATTTTGTTGGAAGCGAATTTTTTGAGTTCTCTGGTGATTTCGTTGAAAGGGAATTTTTGCATTCAAGGGTGATTTTGTTGGAAGCGAATTTTTTGTGCTCTGGAATGATATCTTTGGAAGCGAATATTTGTGTTCTCAGGAGATTTCGTTGGAAAAGAATTTTTTGTCTTCTGGGGTAATGTCGTTGGAAGAGAATTTTTTGTGTTCTCCGGTTTTTTCGATGGAAGCAATTTTTTGAAGTAGGGGGTCATTTCGTTGGAAGCGTGTTTTCTGTGCTCTGGAGTCATTTCGTTGGAAGTGAATTTTTTGTGCTCTGGGGTGATTTTGTTGGAAGCGAATTTTTTGGGTTCTCGGATAATTTCGTTGAAAGGGAATTTTTGCATTCTAGGGTGATTTCGTTGGAAGCGATTTTTTTTGCACTGGGATGATATCTTTAGAAACTAATATTTGTGTTCTCAGGAGATTTCGTTGGAAAAGAATTTTTTGTCTTCTGGGGTAATGTCGTTGGAAGAGAATTTTTTGTGTTCTCCGGTTTAATCAATGGAAGCAATTTTTTGAAGTAGGTTGTCATTTCGTTGGAAGCATGTTTTCTGTGATCTGAGGTCATTTCATTGGAAGCGACTTTTTTGTTCTCTGGGGTGATTTCGTTGGAAGCGAATTTTTTTGTTCTCCGGTTTTTCCGATGAAAGCAAATTTTTTAAGTAGGGGGTCATTTCATTGGAAGCGACTTTTTTATTCTCTGGGGTAATTTCGTTGAAAGCGAATTTTTTTGTTCTCCGGTTTTTCCGATGAAAGCAAATTTTTTAAGTAGGGGGTCATTTCATTGGAAGCGTGTTTTCTGTGCTCTGGAGTGATTTCGTTGGAAGCGAATTATTTGTGCTCTGGGGAGATTTCGTTGGAAGCGAATTTTTTGTGTTCTCGGGTGATGTCGTTGAAAGTGAATTTTTGCCTTCTAGGGTGATTTCGTTGGAAGCGAATTTTTTGTGCTCTGTGATGATATCTTTGGAAGCGAATATTTATATTCTCAGGAGATTTCCTTGGAAAAGAATTTTTTGTCTTCTGGGGTAATATCGTTGGACGAGAATTTTTTGTGTTCTCCATTTTTTTCGATGGAAGCAAATTTTTGAAGTAGGGTGTCATTTCGTTGGAAGCGTGTTTTCTGTGTTCTGGAGTCATTTCGTTGGAAGCGAATTTTTTGTGTTCTGGGGTGATTTCATTGGAAGCGAATTTTTTGTGCTCTGGGATGATATCTTCGGAAGCGAATATTTATATTCTCAGGAGATTTCGTTGGAAAAGAATTTTTTGTCTTCTGGGGTAATATCGTTGGACGAGAATTTTTTGTGTTCTCCATTTTTTTCGATGGAAGCAAATTTTTGAAGTAGGGGGTCATTTCTTTGGAAGCGTGTTTTCTGTGCTCTGGAGTCATTTCGTTGGAAGCTAATTTTTTGTGCTAAGGCGTGATTTCGTTGGAAGCGAATATTTGTGTTCTCAGGAGATTTCATTGCAAGCGAATTTTTTGTATTCTGGAGTCATTTCGTTGGAAGCGAATTTTTTGTGTTCTCGGGTGATTTCGTTGAAAGGGAATTTTTGCGTTCTAGGGTGATTTCGTTGGAAGCGATTTTTTGTGCTCTGGGATGATATGTTTGGAAGCAAATATTTATTTTCTCAGGAGATTTCTTTGGAAAAGAATTTTTTGTCTTCTGGGGTAATGTCTTTGGAAGAGAATTTTTTGTGTTCTCCGGTTTTTTCGATGGAAGCAAATTTTTGAAGTAGGGGGTCATTTCATTGGAAGCATGTTTTCTGTGCTCTGGAGTCATTTCGTTGGAAGCGAATATTTTGTGCTCTGGTGTGATTTCGTTGGAAACAAATTTTTTGTGTTTTCGGGTGATTTCGTTGCAAGTGAATTTTTTGTGTTCTCAGGAGATTTCTCTGGAAAAGAATTTTTTGTCTTCTGGGGTAATATCGTTGGAAGAGAATTTTTTGTGTTCTCCAGTTTTATCAATTGAAGCAATTTTTTGAAGTAGTGGGTCATTTCGTTGGAAGCTTGTTTTCTGTGCTCTGGAGTCATTTTGTTCGAAGCGAATTTTTTGTTCTCTGGGGTGATTTCGTTGGAAGCGAATATTTGTGTTCTCAGGAGATTTCATTGCAAGTGAATTTTTTGTGTTCTCAGGAAATTTCATTGAAAAAGAATTTTTGGTCTTCTGGGGTAATGTCGTTGGAAGAGAATTTTTTGTGTTCTCTACTTTTTTCGATGGAAGCAATATTTTGAAGTAGTGGGTCATTTCGTTGGAAGCGTGTTTTCTGTGATCTGGAGTCATTTGGTTGGAAGCGAATTTTTTGTACTCTGGGGTGATATCGTTGGAAGCGAATATTTGTCTTCTCAGGAGTTTTCGTTGGAAAAGTATTTTTTGTCTTCTGGGGTAATATCGTTGGAAGCGAATTTTTTGTGTTCTCAGGTCATTTCGTTGAAAGGGAAATTTTGTGTTCTAGGATAATTTTGTTGGAAGCGAATTTTTGTGTTCTGGGATGATTCCGTTGGAAGTGAAATTTTTGTATTCTCGGGTGATTTCATTGAAAGTGAATTTTTGTGTTCTAGGGTGATTTCGTTGGAAGCGAATTTTTTGTGCTCTGGGATGATATCTTTGGAAACGAATATTTGTTTTCTCAGGAGATTTCGTTGGAAAAGAATTTTTTGCCTTCTGGGGTAATATCTTTGGAAGAGAATTTTTTGTGTTCTCCGGTTTTTTCGATGGAAATAAATATTTGAAGTAGGGGGTCATTTCTTTGGAAGCGTGTTTTCTGTGCTCTGGTGTCATTTCTTTGGAAGCGAATTTTTTGTGTTCTCAGGGTGATTTCGTTGAAAGGGAATTTTTGTGTTCTAGTGTAATTTTGTTGGAAGCGAATTTTTGGTGGTCTGGGGTGATTTCGTTGGAAGCGTGTTTTCTGTGGTCTGGATTGATTACTTTGGAAGCGAATATTTGTGTTCTCAGGAGATTTCGTTGGAAAAGAATTTTTTGCCTTCTGGCGTAATATCATTGGAAGAGAATTTTTTGTGTTCTCCGGTTTTTTCGATGGAAGCAAATTTTTGAAGTAGGGGGTCATTTCGTTGGAAGTGTGTATTCTGTGCTCTGGCGTCATTACGTTGGAAGCGAATTTTTTGTGTTCTGCGATAATTTCTTTGGAAGCGAATTTTTTGTGTTCTCGGGTGATTTCCATGATAGAGAATTTTTGTGTTCTAGGGTGATTTCGTTGGAAGCCAATTTTTTGTCCTCTGGGATGATATCTTTGGAAGCGACTATCTGTGTTCTCAGGAGGTTTCGTTGGAAAAGAATTTTTTGTCTTATGGGGTAATGTCGTAGGAAGAGAATGTTTTGTGATCTCCGGTTTGTTCGATGGAAGCAAATTTTTGAAGTAGTGGGTCATTTCGTTGGAAGCGTGTTTTCTGTGATCTGGAGTCATTTGGTTGGAAGCGAATTTTTTGTACTCTGGGGTGATATCGTTGGAAGCGAATATTTGTCTTCTCAGGAGTTTTAGTTGGAAAAGTATTTTTTGTCTTCTGGGGTAGTATCGTTGGAAGAGAATTTTTTGTTTTCTCTGGTTTTTTGATGGAAGCAAATTTTTAAGTAGGGGGTCATTTCATTGGAAGCATGTTTTCTGTGCTCTGGAGTCATTTCGTTGGAAGCAAATTTTCTGTGCTCTGGGATGATTTCTTTGGAAGCAAATTTTTTGTGCTCTGGGCTGATATCATTGGAAGCGAATATTTGTGTTCTCAGGAGATTTAGTTGGAAAAGAATTTTTTGTCTTCTGGGGTAATTTCGTTGGAAGAGAATTTTTTGTGTTCTCCGGTTTTTTCGATGGAAGCAAATTTTTGAAGTAGTGGGTCATTTCGTTGGAAGCGTGTTTTCTGTGCTCTGGAGTCATTTCGTTGGAATCAAATTTCTGGTGCTCTGGGCTCATTTCTTTGGAAGCGAATATTTGTATTCTCAGGAGATTTCGTTGCAAGCAAATTTTTTGTGTTCTGGAGTAATTTCCATGGAAGCCAATTTTTTGTGTTCTCGCGTGATTTCTTCAAAAGGGAATTTTTGCGTTCTTGGGTGATTTCGTTGGAAGCGAATTTTTTGTGCTCTGTGATGATATCTTTGGAAGCGAATATTTGTGTGCTCAGGAGATTTCTTTGGAAAAGAATTTTTTTACTTTTGGGGTAATGTCGTAGGAAGAGAATGTTTTGTGATCTCCGGTTTGTTCGATGGAAGCAAATTTTTGAAGTAGTGGGTCATTTCGTTGGAAGCGTGTTTTCTGTGCTCTGGAGTCATTTCGTTGGAATCAAATTTCTGGTGCTTTGGGCTCATTTCTTTGGAATCGAATATTTGTGTTCTCAGGAGATTTCGTTGCAAGCGAATTTTTTGTGTTCTGGAGTAATTTCCTTGGAAGCGAATTTTTTGTGTTCTCGCGTGATATCTTTAAAAGGGAATTTTTGCGTTCTTCGGTGATTTTGTTGGAAGCGAATTTTTTGTGCTCTGGGATGGTATCTTTGGAAGCAAATATTTGTGTTCTCAGGAGATTTCGTTGGAAAAGAATTTTTTGTGTTCTGGGGTAAGATCGTTAGAAGCGAATTTTTTGGGTTCTCAAGTAATTTCGTTGAAAGGGAATTTTTGCATTGTAGGGTGATTTCGTTGGAAGCGATTTTTTTGCACTGGGATGTTATCTTTAGAAACTAATATTTGTGTTCTCAGGAGATTTCGTTGGAAAAGAATTTTTTGTCCTCTGGGGTAATATCTTTGGACGAGAATTATTTGTGTTCTCCATTTTTTTCGATGGAAGCAAATTTTTGAAGTAGGGTATCCTTTCGTTGGAAGCGTGTTTTCTGTGTTTTCTGGAGTCATTTCGTTGGAAGCGAATTTTTTGTGCTCTGTGGTGATTTCGTTGGAAGCGAATTTTTTGTGCTCTGGGATGATATCTTTGGAAGCGAATATTTATATTTTCAGGAGATTTCGTTGGAAAAGAATTTTTTGTCTTCTGGGTTAATATAGTTGGAAGAGAATTTTTTGTGTTCTCCGTTTTTTTCGATGGAAGCAAATTTTTGAAGTAGGGGGTCATTTCGTTGGAAGCGTGTTTTCTGTGATCTGGAGTCATTTCGTTGGAAACGAATTTTTTGTGCTCTGGGGTGATTTCGTTGGAAGCGAATTATTTGTGTTCTAGGGTGATTTCATTGGAAGCGATTTTTTGTGCTCTGGGATGATCTCTTTGGAAGCAAATATTTATTTTCTCAGGAGATTTCTTTGGAAAAGAATTTTTTGTCTTCTGGGGTAATGTCTTTGGAAGAGAATTTTTTGTGTTCTCCGGTTTTTTCGATGGAAGCAAATTTTTGAAGTAGGGGGTCATTTCATTGGAAGCATGTTTTCTGTGCTCTGGAGTCATTTCGTTGGAAGCGAATATTTTGTGCTCTGGTGTGATTTCGTTGGAAACGAATTTTTTGTGTTTTCGGGTGATTTCGTTGCAAGTGAATTTTTTGTGTTCTCAGGAGATTTCTCTGGAAAAGAATTTTTTGTCTTCTGGGGTAATGTCGTTGGAAGAGAATTTTTTGTGTTCTCCGTTTTTTTCGATGGAAGCAAATTTTTGAAGTAGGGGGTCATTTCGTTGGAAGCGTGTTTTCTGTGATCTGGAGTCATTTCGTTGGAAACGAATTTTTTGTGCTCTGGGGTGATTTCGTTGGAAGCGAATAATTTGTGTTCTGGGGTGATTTCTTTGGAAGCAATTTTTTTGTGTCCTCGGGTGATTTCGTTGAAAGGGAATTATTGTGTTCTAGGGTGATTTCGTTGGAAGCAAATTTTTTGTGCTCTGGGATGATATCTTTGGAAGCGAATATTTGTGTTCTCAGAAGATTTCATTGGAAATGAATTTTTTGCCTTCTGGGGTAATATCGTTGGAAGAGAATTCTTTGTGTTCTCCGGTTTTTTCGATGGAAGCAAATTTTTGAAGATGGGGGTTATTTCGTTGGAAGCGTGTTTTTGGTGCTCTGGAGTCATTTCATTAGAATCGAATTTTTTGTGCTTTGGGATGATATCTTTGGAAGCGAATATTTGTGTTCTCATGAGATTTCGTTTGAAAACAATTTTTTGTCTTCTGGGGTAATATCGTTGGAAGCAAATTTTTTGTGTTCTCAGGTCATTTCGTTGAAAGGGAAATTTTCTGTTCTAGGATAATTTTGTTGGAAGCGAATTTTTGTGCTCTGGGATGATTCCGTTGGAAGTGAAATTTTTGTATTCTCGGGTGATTTCATTGAAAGTGAATTTTTTTGTTCTAGGGTGATTTCGTTGGAAGCGAATTTTTTGTGCTCTGGGATGATATCTTTGGAAGCGAATATTTGTTTTCTCAGGAGATTTCGTTGGAAAAGAATTTTTTGCCTTCTGGGGTAATATCTTTGGAAGAGAATTTTTTGTGTTCTCCAGTTTTTTCGATGGAAATAAATATTTGAAGTAGGGGGTCATTTCTTTGGAAGCGTGTTTTCTGTGCTCTGGTGTCATTTCTTTGGAAGCGAATTTTTTGTGTTCTCAGGGTGATTTCGTTGAAAGGGAATTTTTGTGTTCTAGTGTAATTTTGTTGGAAGCGAATTTTTTGTGGTCTGGGGTGATTTCGTTGGAAGCGTGTTTTCTGTGGTCTGGATTGATTACTTTGGAAGCGAATATTTGTGTTCTCAGGAGATTTCGTTGGAAAAGAATTTTTTGCCTTCTGGCGTAATATCATTGGAAGAGAATTTTTTGTGTTCTCCGGTTTTTTCGATGGAAGCAAATTTTTGAAGTAGGGGGTCATTTCGTTGGAAGTGTGTATTCTGTGCTCTGGCGTCATTACGTTGGAAGCGAATTTTTTGTGTTCTGCGATAATTTCTTTGGAAGCGAATTTTTTGTGTTCTCGGGTGATTTCCATGATAGAGAATTTTTGTGTTCTAGGGTGATTTCGTTGGAAGCCAATTTTTTGTCCTCTGGGATGATATCTTTGGAAGCGAATATTTGTGTTCTCAGGAGGTTTCGTTGGAAAAGAATTTTTTGTCCTCTGGGGTAATTTCGTTGGAAGCGAATTTTTTGTGTTTTCGGGTGATTACGTAGAAAGGGAATTTTTGTGTTCTAGGGTGATTTCGTTGGAAGCAAATTTTTTGTGCTCTGGGATGATATCCATGGAAGCGTATATTTGTCTTCTCAGGAGATTTCGTTGGAAAAGAATTTTTTGTCTTCTGGGGTAATGTCGTTGGAAGAGAATTTTTTCTGTTCTCCTGTTTTTTCGATGGAAACAAATTTTGAAGTAACGTGTCATTTAGTTGGAAGCATGTTTTCTGTGCTCTGGAACAATTTCTTTGAAAGCGAATTTTTTGTGTTCTGGTGTAATTTTGTTGGAAGCGAATTTTTTGTTTTCTCGGGTGATTTCGTTGAAAGGGAGATTTTGTGTTCTAGGGTGATTTCGTTGGAATCGAATTTTTTGTGCTCTGGGGTGATTTCGTTGGAAGCGAATTTTTTGGGTTATCGGGTGATTTCGTTGAAAGGGAATTTTTGCATTCTAGGGAGATTTCATTGAAATGATTTTTTGTGCTCTGGGATGATATCTTTTGAAGCGAATATTTGTGTTCTCTGGAGATTTCGTTGCAAGCGAATTTTTTTTGTTCTGGAGTAATTTTTTTGGAAGCGAATTTTTTGGGTTCTCGGGTGGTTTCTTTGAAAGGGAATTTTTGTGTTCTAGGGTAATTTCGTTGTAAGCAAATTTTTTGTGCTCTGGGATGATATCTTTGGAAGTGAATATTTATGTTTTCAGGAGATTTCCTTGGAAAAGAATTTTTTGTCTTCTGGGGTAATATCGTTGGAAGAGAATTTTTGGTCTTCTCCGTTTTTTTCGATGGAAGCAAATTTTTGAAGTAGGGTGTCATTTCGTTGGAAGCGTGTTTTCTGTGTTCTGGAGTCATTTCATTGGAAGCAAATTTTTTGTACTCTGGTGTGATTTGGTTGGAAGCGAATTTTTTGTGTTCTCGGTTGATTTGGTTGCAAGTGAATTTTTTGTGTTCTCAGGAGATTTTTTTGGAAAAGAATTTTTGGTCTTCTGGGATAATGTCGTTGGAAGAGAATTTTTTGTGTTCTCCACTTTTTTCGATGGAAGCAATATTTTGAAGTAGTGGGTCATTTCGTTGGAAGCGTGTTTTCTGTGATCTGGAGTCATTTAGTTGGAAACAAATTTTTTGTACTCTGGGGTGATTTCGTTGGATGCGAATATTTGAGTTCTCAGGAGATTTCTTTTCAAGCGAATTTTTTGTGTTCTGGAGTAATTTCCTTGGAAGCGAATTTTTTGTGTTCTCGCGTGATTTCTTTGAAAGGGAATTTTTGCGTTCTTGGGTTATTTCGTTGGAAGCGAATTTTTTGTGCTCTGGGATGATATCTTTGGAAGCGAATATTTGTGTTCTCAGGAGATTTCGTTGGAAAAGAATTTTTTTGTCTTCGGGGGTAATGTCGTTGGAAGAGAATTTTTTGTGTTCTCCGGTTTTTTCGATGGAAGCCAATTTTTGAAGTAGTGGGTCATTTCGTTGGAAGCGTGTTTTCTGTGCTCTGGAGTCATTTCGTTGGAATCAAATTTCTGGTGCTTTGCGCTCATTTCTTTGGAATCGAATAGTTGTGTTCTCAGGAGATTTCGTTGCAAGCGAATTTTTTGTGTTCTGGAGTAATTTCCTTGGAAGCGAATTTTTTGTGTTCTCGCGTGATATCTTTAAAAGGGAATTTTTGCGTTCTTCGGTGATTTCGTTGGAAGCGAATTTTTTGTGCTCTGGGATGATATCTTTGGAAGCAAATATTTGTGTTCTCAGGAGATTTCGTTGGAAAAGAATTTTTTGTGTTCTGGGGTAAGATCGTTGGAAGCGAATTTTTTGGGTTCTCGAGTAATTTCGTTGAAAGGGAATTTTTGCATTGTAGGGTGATTTCGTTGGAAGCGATTTTTTTGCACTGGGATGTTATCTTTAGAAACTAATATTTGTGTTCTCAGGAGATTTCGTTGGAAAAGAATTTTTTGTCTTCTGGGGCAATATCGTTGGACGAGAATTTTTTGTGTTCTCCATTTTTTTCGATGGAAGCAAATTGTTGAAGTAGGGTGTCATTTCGTTGGAAGCGTGTTTTCTGTGTTCTGGAGTCATTTCTTTGGAAGCAAATTTTTTGTGCTCTGGGGTGATTTCGTTGGAAGCGAATTTTTTGTGCTCTGGGATGATATCTTTGGAAGCGAATATTTATATTCTCAGGACATTTCGTTGGAAAAGAATTTTTTGTCTTCTGGGGTAATATAGTTGGAAGAGAATTTTTTGTGTTCTCCGTTTTTTTCGATGGAAGCAAATTTTTGAAGTAGGGGGTCATTTCGTTGGAAGCGTGTTTTCTGTGCTCTGGAGTCATTTCGTTGGAAACTAATTTTTTGTGCTCTGTGGTGATTTCGTTGGAAGCGAATTTTTTGTGTTCTGGGGTGATTTCTTTGGAAGCGAATTTTTTGTGTTCTCGGGTGATTTTGTTGAAAGGGAATTATTGTGTTCTAGGGTGATTTCGTTGGAAGCAAATTTTTTGTGCTCTGGGATGATATCTTTGGAAGCGAATATTTGTGTTCTCAGAAGATTTCATTGGAAATGAATTTTTTGCCTTCTGGGGTAATATCGTTGGAAGAGAATTCTTTGTGTTCTCCGGTTTTTTCGATGGAAGCAAATTTTTGAAGATGGGGGTTATTTCGTTGGAAGCGTGTTTTTGGTGCTCTGGAGTCATTTCATTAGAATCGAATTTTTTGTGCTTTGGGATGATATCTTTGGAAGCGAATATTTGTGTTCTCATGAGATTTCGTTTGAAAACAATTTTTTGTCTTCTGGGGTAATATCGTTGGAAGCGAATTTTTTGTGTTCTCAGGTCATATCGTTGAAAGGGAAATTTTGTGTTCTAGGATAATTTTGTTGGAAGCGAATTTTTGTGCTCTGGGATGATTCCGTTGGAAGTGAAATTTTTGTATTCTCGGGTGATTTCATTGAAAGTGAATTTTTGTGTTCTAGGGTGATTTCGTTGGAAGCGAATTTTTTGTGCTCTGGGATGATATCTTTGGAAGCAAATATTTGTTTTCTCAGGAGATTTCGTTGGAAAAGAATTTTTTGCCTTCTGGGGTAATATCTTTGGAAGAGAATTTTTTGTGTTCTCCGGTTTTTTCAATGGAAATAAATATTTGAAGTAGGGGGTCATTTTTTTGGAAGCGTGTTTTCTGTGCTCTGGTGTCATTTCTTTGGAAGCGAATTTTTTGTGTTCTCAGGGTGATTTCGTTGAAAGGGAATTTTTGTGTTCTAGTGTAATTTTGTTGGAAGCGAATTTTTGGTGGTCTGGGGTGATTTCGTTGGAAGCGTGTTTTCTGTGGTCTGGATTGATTACTTTGGAAGCGAATATTTGTGTTCTCAGGAGATTTCGTTGGAAAAGAATTTTTTGCCTTCTGGCGTAATATCATTGGAAGAGAATTTTTTGTGTTCTCCGGTTTTTTCGATGGAAGCAAATTTTTGAAGTAGGGGGTCATTTCGTTGGAAGTGTGTATTCTGTGCTCTGGCGTCATTACGTTGGAAGCGAATTTTTTGTGTTCTGCGATAATTTCTTTGGAAGCGAATTTTTTGTGTTCTCGGGTGATTTCCATGATAGAGAATTTTTGTGTTCTAGGGTGATTTCGTTGGAAGCCAATTTTTTGTCCTCTGGGATGATATCTTTGGAAGCGAATATCTGTGTTCTCAGGAGGTTTCGTTGGAAAAGAATTTTTTGTCTTATGGGGTAATATCGTTGGAAGAGAATTTTTTGTGTTCTCCGGTTTTTTCAATGGAAGCAAATTTTTGAGGTAGGAGGTCATTTTGTTGGAAGCGTGTTTTCTGTGCTCTGGAGTCCTTTCGTTGTAAGCAAATTTTTTGTGCTCTGGGGTGATTTCGTTGGAAGCGAATATTTGTGTTCTCAGGAGATTTCGTTGCAAGTGAATATTTTGTGTTCTGGAGTAATTTCCTTGGAAGAAAATTTTTTGTGTTCTCGGGTGATTTCCATGAAAGGGAATTTTTGTGTTCTAGGGTGATTTCGTAGGAAGCGAATTTTTTTGCTCTGGGATGATATCTTTGGAAGCGAATATTTGTGTTCTCAGGAGATTTCGTTGGAAAAGAATTTTTTGCCTTCTGGGGTAATATCATTGGAAGAGAATTTTTTGTGTTCTCCGGTTTTTTCGATGGAAGCAAATTTTTGAAGTAGGGGGTCATTTCTTTGAAAGCGTGTTTTCTGTGCTCTGGAGTCATTTCGGTGGAAGCGAATTTTTTGTGCTTGGGGGTGATTTCGATGGAAGCGAATATTTGTGTTCTCAGGAGATTTCGTTGGAAAAGAATTTTTTGTCCTCTGGGGTAATTTCGTTGGAAGCGAATTTTTTGTGTTTTCGGGTGATTACGTAGAAAGGGAATTTTTGTGTTCTAGGGTGATTTCGTTGGAAGCAAATTTTTTGTGCTCTGGGATGATATCCATGGAAGCGTATATTTGTCTTCTCAGGAGATTTCGTTGGAAAAGAATTTTTTCTGTTTTGGGGTAATATCTTTGGAAGCGAATTTTTTGTGTGCTCCGGTTTTTTCGATGGAAGCAAATTTTTGAAGTACTGGGTCATTTCGTTAGAAGCGTGTTTTCTGTGCCCTGGAGACATTTCGTTGGATGCGAATTTTTTGTACTCTGGGTTAATTGCGATGGAAGCGAATATTTGTGTTCTCAGAAGATTTCGTTGCATGTGAATTTTTTGTGTTCTGGGTTAATTTCGTTGGAATCGAATTTTTTGTGTTCTCGGGTGATTACGTTGAAAGGGAATTTTTGTGTTCTAGGGTGATTTCGTTGAAAGAGAATTTTTTTTTTTTGCTCTGGAATGATATCTTTGGAAGCGAATATTTGTGTTCTCAGGAGATTTCGTTGCAAGCGAATTTTTTGAGTTCTGCGATAATTTCTTAGGAAGCGAATTTTTTTGTGTTCTCGGGTGATTTCCTTGAAAGAGAATTTTTGTGTTCTAGGGTGATTTCGTTGGAAGCCAATTTTTTGTCCTCTGGGATGATATCTTTGGAAGCGAATATTTGTGTTCTCAGGAGGTTTCTTTGGAAAAGTATTTTTTGTCTTCTGGGGTAATATCGTTGGAATAGAATTTTTGTGTTCTCCAGTTTTTTCGATGGAAGCAAATTTTTGAAGAAGTGGGTCATTTCGATGGAAGCGTGTTTTCTGTGCAGTGGAGTCATTTCCTTGGAATCAAATTTCTGGTGCTCTGGGCTCATTTCTTTGGAATCGAATATTTGTGTTCTCAGGAGATTTCGTTGCAAGCGAATTTTTTGTGTTCTGAAGTAATTTCCTTGGAAGAGAATTTTTAGTGTTCTCGGGTGATTTCCATGAAAGGGAATTTTTGTGTTTTAGGGTGATTTCGTAGGAAGCGAATTTTTTCTGCTCTGAGATGATATCTTTGGAAGCGAATATTTGTGTTCTCAGGAGATTTCGTTAGAAAAGAATATTTTGTCTTCTGGGATGATATCTTTGGAAGCGAATATTTGTGTTCTCAGGAGATTTCATTGGAAAAGAATTTTTTGTCTTCTGGGGTAATATATTTGGAAGAGAATTTTTCGGGTTCTCCAGTTTTTTCAATCGAAGCAAATTTTTGAAGTAGTGGGTCATTTCTTTGGAAGCATGTTTTCTGTGCTCTGGAATAATTTCGTCGGAAGCGAATTTTTGGTGCTCTGGGGTGATTTCTTTGGAAGCGAATATTTGTGTTCTCAGGAGATTTCGTTGCCAGCGAATTTTTTGTGTTCTGGTGTAATTTTGTTGGAAGCGAATTTTTTGTGCTCTGGGATGATATCTTTGGAAGCGAATATTGGTGTTCTCAGGAGATTTTGTTGGAAAAGAATTTTTTGTCTTCTGGGGTAATGTCGTTGGAAGAGAATTTTTTCTGTTCTCCTGTTTTTTCGATGGAAACAAATTTTGAAGTAACGTGTCATTTAGTTGGAAGCATGTTTTCTGTGCTCTGGAACAATTTCTTTGAAAGCGAATTTTTTGTGTTCTGGTGTAATTTTGTTGGAAGCGAATTTTTTGTTTTCTCGGGTGATTTCGTTGAAAGGGAGTTTTTGTGTTCTAGGGTGATTTCGTTGGAATCGAATTTTTTGTGCTCTGGGGTGATTTCGTTGGAAGCGAATTTTTTGGGTTATCGGGTGGTTTCTTTGAAAGGGAATTTTTGTGTTCTAGGGTAATTTCGTTGTAAACAAATTTTTTGTGCTCTGGGATGATATCTTTGGAAGTGAATATTTATGTTTTCAGGAGATTTCCTTGGAAAAGAATTTTTTGTCTTCTGGGGTAATATCGTTGGAAGAGAATTTTTGGTCTTCTCCGTTTTTTTCGATGGAAGCAAATTTTTGAAGTAGGGTGTCATTTCGTTGGAAGCATGTTTTCTGTGTTCTGGAGTCATTTCATTGGAAGCAAATTTTTTGTACTCTGGTGTGATTTGGTTGGAAGCGAATTTTTTGTGTTCTCGGTTGATTTGGTTGCAAGTGAATTTTTGTGTTCTCAGGAGATTTTTTTGGAAAAGAATTTTTGGTCTTCTGGGATAATGTCGTTGGAAGAGAATTTTTTGTGTTCTCCACTTTTTTCGATGGAAGCAATATTTTGAAGTAGTGGGTCATTTCGTTGGAAGCGTGTTTTCTGTGATCTGGAGTCATTTAGTTGGAAACAAATTTTTTGTACTCTGGGGTGATTTCGTTGGAAGCGAATATTTGAGTTCTCAGGAGATTTCTTTTCAAGCGAATTTTTTGTGTTCTGGAGTAATTTCCTTGGAAGCGAATTTTTTGTGTTCTCGCGTGATTTCTTTGAAAGGGAATTTTTGCGTTCTTGGGTTATTTCGTTGGAAGCGAATTTTTTGTGCTCTGGGATGATATCTTTGGAAGCGAATATTTGTGTTCTCAGGAGATTTCGTTGGAAAAGAATTTTTTGTCTTCGGGGGTAATGTCGTTGGAAGAGAATTTTTTGTGTTCTCCGGTTTTTTCGATGGAAGCCAATTTTTGAAGTAGTGGGTCATTTCGTTGGAAGCGTGTTTTCTGTGCTCAGGAGTCATTTCGTTGGAATCAAATTTCTGGTGCTTTGCGCTCATTTCTTTGGAATCGAATAGTTGTGTTCTCAGGAGATTTCGTTGCAAGCGAATTTTTTGTGTTCTGGAGTAATTTCCTTGGAAGCGAATTTTTTGTGTTCTCGCGTGATATCTTTAAAAGGGAATTTTTGCGTTCTTCGGTGATTTCGTTGGAAGCGAATTTTTTGTGCTCTGGGATGATATCTTTGGAAGCAAATATTTGTGTTCTCAGGAGATTTCGTTGGAAAAGAATTTTTTGTGTTCTGGGGTAAGATCGTTGGAAGCGAATTTTTTGGGTTCTCGAGTAATTTCGTTGAAAGGGAATTTTTGCATTCTAGGGTGATTTCGTTGGAAGCGATTTTTTTGCACTGGGATGTTATCTTTAGAAACTAATATTTGTGTTCTCAGGAGATTTCGTTGGAAAAGAATTTTTTGTCTTCTGGGGCAATATCGTTGGACGAGAATTTTTTGTGTTCTCCATTTTTTTCGATGGAAGCAAATTGTTGAAGTAGGGTGTCATTTCGTTGGAAGCGTGTTTTCTGTGTTCTGGAGTCATTTCTTTGGAAGCAAATTTTTTGTGCTCTGGGGTGATTTCGTTGGAAGCGAATTTTTTGTGCTCTGGGATGATATCTTTGGAAGCGAATATTTATATTCTCAGGACATTTCGTTGGAAAAGAATTTTTTGTCTTCTGGGGTAATATAGTTGGAAGAGAATTTTTTGTGTTCTCCGTTTTTTTCGATGGAAGCAAATTTTTGAAGTAGGGTGTCATTTCGTTGGAAGCGTGTTTTCTGTGTTCTGGAGTCATTTCATTGGAAGCAAATTTTTTGTACTCTGGTGTGATTTGGTTGGAAGCGAATTTTTTGTGTTCTCGGTTGATTTGGTTGCAAGTGAATTTTTGTGTTCTCAGGAGATTTTTTTGGAAAAGAATTTTTGGTCTTCTGGGATAATGTCGTTGGAAGAGAATTTTTTGTGTTCTCCACTTTTTTCGATGGAAGCAATATTTTGAAGTAGTGGGTCATTTCGTTGGAAGCGTGTTTTCTGTGATCTGGAGTCATTTAGTTGGAAACAAATTTTTTGTACTCTGGGGTGATTTCGTTGGAAGCGAATATTTGAGTTCTCAGGAGATTTCTTTTCAAGCGAATTTTTTGTGTTCTGGAGTAATTTCCTTGGAAGCGAATTTTTTGTGTTCTCGCGTGATTTCTTTGAAAGGGAATTTTTGCGTTCTTGGGTTATTTCGTTGGAAGCGAATTTTTTGTGCTCTGGGATGATATCTTTGGAAGCGAATATTTGTGTTCTCAGGAGATTTCGTTGGAAAAGAATTTTTTGTCTTCGGGGGTAATGTCGTTGGAAGAGAATTTTTTGTGTTCTCCGGTTTTTTCGATGGAAGCCAATTTTTGAAGTAGTGGGTCATTTCGTTGGAAGCGTGTTTTCTGTGCTCAGGAGTCATTTCGTTGGAATCAAATTTCTGGTGCTTTGCGCTCATTTCTTTGGAATCGAATAGTTGTGTTCTCAGGAGATTTCGTTGCAAGCGAATTTTTTGTGTTCTGGAGTAATTTCCTTGGAAGCGAATTTTTTGTGTTCTCGCGTGATATCTTTAAAAGGGAATTTTTGCGTTCTTCGGTGATTTCGTTGGAAGCGAATTTTTTGTGCTCTGGGATGATATCTTTGGAAGCAAATATTTGTGTTCTCAGGAGATTTCGTTGGAAAAGAATTTTTTGTGTTCTGGGGTAAGATCGTTGGAAGCGAATTTTTTGGGTTCTCGAGTAATTTCGTTGAAAGGGAATTTTTGCATTCTAGGGTGATTTCGTTGGAAGCGATTTTTTTGCACTGGGATGTTATCTTTAGAAACTAATATTTGTGTTCTCAGGAGATTTCGTTGGAAAAGAATTTTTTGTCTTCTGGGGCAATATCGTTGGACGAGAATTTTTTGTGTTCTCCATTTTTTTCGATGGAAGCAAATTGTTGAAGTAGGGTGTCATTTCGTTGGAAGCGTGTTTTCTGTGTTCTGGAGTCATTTCTTTGGAAGCAAATTTTTTGTGCTCTGGGGTGATTTCGTTGGAAGCGAATTTTTTGTGCTCTGGGATGATATCTTTGGAAGCGAATATTTATATTCTCAGGACATTTCGTTGGAAAAGAATTTTTTGTCTTCTGGGGTAATATAGTTGGAAGAGAATTTTTTGTGTTCTCCGTTTTTTTCGATGGAAGCAAATTTTTGAAGTAGGGAGTCATTTCGTTGGAAGCGTGTTTTCTGTGCTCTGGAGTCATTTCGTTGGAAACGAATTTTTTGTGCTCTGTGGTGATTTCGTTGGAAGCGAATTTTTTGTGTTCTGGGGTGATTTCTTTGGAAGCGAATTTTTTGTGTTCTCGGGTGATTATGTTGAAAGGGAATTATTGTGTTCTAGGGTGATTTCGTTGGAAGCAAATTTTTTGTGCTCTGGGATGATATCTTTGGAAGCGAATATTTGTGTTCTCAGAAGATTTCATTGGAAAAGAATTTTTTGCCTTCTGGGGTAATATCGTTGGAAGAGAATTCTTTGTGTTCTCCGGTTTTTTCGATGGAAGCAAATTTTTGAAGATGGGGGTTATTTTGTTGGAAGCATGTTTTTGGTGCTCTGGAGTCATTTCATTAGAATTGAATTTTTTGTGCTTTGGGATGATATCTTTGGAAGCGAATATTTGTGTTCTCATGAGATTTCGTTTGAAAACAATTTTTTGTCTTCTGGGGTAATATCGTTGGAAGCGAATTTTTTGTGTTCTCAGGTCATTTCGTTGAAAGGGAAATTTTGTGTTCTAGGATAATTTTGTTGGAAGCGAATTTTTGTGCTCTGGGATGATTCCGTTGGAAGTCAATTTTTTGTATTCTCGGGTGATTTCATTGAAAGTGAATTTTTGTGTTCTCAGGGTGATTTCGTTGAAAGGGAATTTTTGTGTTCTAGTGTAATTTTGTTGGAAGCGAATTTATTGTGCTCTGGGATGATATCTTTGGATGCGAATATTTTTGTTCTCAGGAGATTTCGTTGGAAAAGAATTTTTTGCCTTCTGGGGTAATATCATTGGAAGAGAATTTTTTGTGTTCTCCGGTTTTTTCGATGGAAGCAAATTTTTGAAGTAGGGGGTCATTTCATTGGAAGTGTGTATTCTGTGCTCTGGAGTCATTACGTTGGAAGCGAATTTTTTGTGTTCTGCGATAATTTCTTTGGAAGCGAATTTTTTGTGTTCTCGGGTGATTTCCATGATAGAGAATTTTTGTGTTCTAGGGTGATTTCGTTGGAAGCCAATTTTTTGTCCTCTGGGATGATATCTTTGGAAGCGAATATCTGTGTTCTCAGGAGGTTTCATTGGAAAAGAATTTTTTGTCTTTTTGGGTAATATCGTTGGAAGAGAATTTTTTGTGTTTTCTGGTTTTTTCGATGGAAGCAAATTTTTGAGGTAGGAGGTCATTTTGTTGGAAGCGTGTTTTCTGTGCTCTGGAGTCCTTTCGTTGGAAGCAAATTTTTTGTGCTCTGGGGTGATTTCGTTGGAAGCGAATATTTGTGTTCTCAGGAGATTTCGTTGCAAGTGAATTTTTTGTGTTCTGGAGTAATTTCCTTGGAAGAAAATTTTTTGTGTTCTCGGGTGATTTCCATGAAAGGGAATTTTTGTGTTCTAGGGTGATTTCATAGGAAGTGAATTTTTTTTGTTCTGGGATGATATCTTTGCAAGCGAATATTTGTGTTCTCAGGAGATTTCGTTGGAAAAGAATTTTTTGCCTTCTGGGGTAATATCGTTGGAAGAGAATTTTTTCTGTTCTCCTGTTTTTTCGATGGAAACAAATTTTGAAGTAACGTGTCATTTAGTTGGAAGCATGTTTTCTGTGCTCTGGAACAATTTCGTTGAAAGCGAATTTTTTGTGTTCTGGTGTAATTTTGTTGGAAGCGAGTTTTTTGTTTTCTCGGGTGATTTCGTTGAAAGGGAGTTTTTGTTTTCTAGGGTGATTTCGTTGGAAGCGAATTTTTTGTGCTCTGGGGTGATTTCGTTGGAAGCGAATTTTTTGGGTTATCGGGTGATTTCGTTGAAAGGGAATTTTTGCGTTCTAGGGAGATTTCATTGAAATGATTTTTTGTGCTCTGGGATGATATCTTTGGAAGCGAATATTTGTGTTCTCAGGAGATTTCATTGGAAAAGAATTTTTTGTCTTCGGGGGTAAGGTCTTTGGAAGAGAATTTTTTGTGTTCTCCGGTTTTTTCGATGGAAGCAATTTTTTGAAGTAGGGGGTCATTTCGTTGGAAGCGTATTTCCGGTGCTCAAGAGTCATTTCGTTGGAAGCGAATTTTTTGTGCTCTGTGGTGATTTCGTTGGAAGCGAATTTTTTGGGTTCTCGGATAATTTCGTTGAAAGGGAATTTTGGCATTCTAGGGTGATTTCGTTGGAAGCGATTTTTTTGCACTGGGATGATATCTTTAGAAACTAATATTTGTGTTCTCAGGAGATTTCGTTGGAAAAGAATTTTTTGTCTTCTGGGGTAATGTCGTTGGAAGAGAATTTTTTGTGTTCTCCGGTTTTATCAATGGAAGCAATTTTTTGAAGTAGGGGGTCATTTCGTTGGAAGCGTGTTTTCTGTGATCTGAGGTCATTTCGTTGGAAGCGAATTTTTTGTGCTCTGGGGTGATTTCTTTAGAAGCGAATTTTTTGTGTTCTCGTGTGATATCGTTGAAAGGGAATTTTTGTGTTCTAGGGTGATTTCCTTGGAAGCGAATTTTTTGTGCTCTGTGATGATATCCTTAGAAGCGAATATTTGTGTTCTCAGGAGATTTCGTTGGAAAAGAATTTTTTGTCTTTTGGGTTAATATCATTGGAAGAGAATTTTTTGTTTTCTCCGGTTTTTTCGATGGAAACAAATTTTTGAAGTAGGGCGTCATTTCATTGGAAGCATGTTTTCTGTGCTCTGGAGTCATTTAGTTGGAAGCGAATTTTTTGTTCTCTGGGGTGATTTCGTTGGAAGCGAATTTTTTCTGTTGTGGGGTAATTTCGTTGAAAGCGAATTTTTTTGTTCTCCGGTTTTTCCGATGAAAGCAAATTTTTTAAGTAGGGGGTCATTTCATTGGAAGCGTGTTTTCTGTGCTCTGGAGTGATTTCGTTTGAAGCGAATTATTTGTGCTCTGTGGTGATTTCGTTGGAAGCGAATTTTTTGTGTTCTCGGGTGATGTCGTTGAAAGTGAATTTTTGCGTTCTAGGGTGATTTCGTTGGAAGCGAATTTTTTCTGCTCTGTGATGATATCTTTGGAAGCGAATATTTACATTCTCAGGAGATTTCCTTGGAAAAGAATTTTTTGTCTTCTGGGGTAATATCTTTGGACGATAATTTTTTGTGTTCTCCATTTTTTTCGATGGAAGCAAATTTTTGAAGTAGGATGTCATTTCGTTGGAAGCGTGTTCTCTGTGTTCTGGAGTCATTTCGTTGGAAGTGAATTTTTTGTGCTCTGGGGTGATTTCATCGGAAGCGAATTTTTTTGCTCTGGGATGATATCTTTGGAAGCGAATATTTATATTCTCAGGAGATTTCGTTGGAAAAGAATTTTTTGTCTTCTGGGGTAATATCGTTGGACGAGAATTTTTTGTGTTCTCCATTTTTTGCGATGGAAGCAAATTTTTGAAGTAGGGGGTCATTTCTTTGGAAGCGTGTTTTCTGTGCTCTGGAGTCATTTCGTTGGAAGCTAATTTTTTGTGCTCTGGGGTGATTTCGTTGGAAGCGAATATTTGTGTTCTCAGGAGATTTCATTGCAAGCGAATTTTTTGTATTCTGGAGTCATTTCGTTGGAAGCGAATTTTTTGTGTTCTCGGCTGATTTCGTTGAAAGGAAATTTTTGCGTTCTAGGGTGATTTCGTTGGATGCGATTTTTTTGTGCTCTGGGATGATATCTTTGGAAGCAAATATTTATGTTCTCAGGAGATTTCTTTGGAAAAGAATTTTTTGTCTTCTGGGGTAATGTCTTTGGAAGAGAATTTTTTGTGTTCTCCGGTTTTTTCGATGGAAGCAAATTTTTGAAGTAGGGGGTCATTTCATTGGAAGCATGTTTTCTGTGCTCTGGAGTCATTTCGTTGGAAGCGAATTTTTTGTGCTCTGGTGTGATTTCGTTGGAAACGAATTTTTTGTGTTTTCGGGTGATTTCGTTGCAAGTGAATTTTTTGTGTTCTCAGGACATTTCTTTGGAAAAGAATTTTTTGTCTTCTGGGGTAATGTCGTTGGAAGAGAATTTTTTGTGTTCTCTGGTTTTATCAATTGAAGCAATTTTTTGAAGTAGTGGGTCATTTCGTTGGAAGCTTGTTTTCTGTGATCTGGAGTCATTTGGTTGGAAGCGAATTTTTTGTTCTCTGGGGTGATTTCGTTGGAAGCGAATTTTTTGTGCTCTGGGATGATATCTTTTGAAGCGAATATTTATATTCTCAGGAGATTTCGTTGGAAAAGAATTTTTTGGCTTCTGGGGTAATGTCGTTGGAAGAGAATTTTTTGTGTTCTCTGGTTTTATCAATTGAAGCAATTTTTTGAAGTAGTGGGTCATTTCGTTGGAAGCGTGTTTTCTGTGATCTGGAGTCATTTGGTTGGAAGTGAATTTTTTGTACTCTGGGGTGATATCGTTGGAAGCGAATATTTGTCTTCTCAGGATTTTTCGGTGGAAAAGTATTTTTTGTCTTCTGGGGTAGTATCGTTGGAAGAGAATTTTTTGTTTTCTCTGGTTTTTTGATGGAAGCAAAATTTTTAAGTAGGGGGTCATTTCATTGGAAGCATGTTTTCTGTGCTCTGGAGTCATTTCGTTGGAAGCGAATTTTCTGTGCTCTGGGGTGATTTCGTTGGAAGCAAATTTTTTGTGCTCTGGGCTGATATCATTGGAAGCGAATATTTGTGTTCTCAGGAGATTTCGTTGGAAAAGAATTTTTTGTCTTCTGGGGTAATTTGGTTGGAAGAGAATTTTTTGTGTTCTCCGGTTTTTTCGATGGAAGCAAATTTTTGAAGTAGTGGGTCATTTCGTTGGAAGCGTGTTTTCTGTGCTCTGGAGTCATTTCTTTGGAATCAAATTTCTGGTGCTCTGGGCTCATTTCTTTGGAAGCGAATATTTGTATTCTCAGGAGATTTCGTTGCAAGCAAATTTTTTGTGTTCTGGAGTAATTTCCTTGGAAGCCAATTTTTTGTGTTCTCGCGTGATTTCTTCAAAAGGGAATTTTTGCGTTCTTGGGTGATTTCGTTGGAAGCGAATTTTTTGTGCTCTGTGATGATATCTTTGGAAGCGAATATTTGTGTGCTCAGGAGATTTCTTTGGAAAAGAATTTTTTGTCTTTTGGGGTAATGTCGTAGGAAGAGAATTTTTTGTGATCTCCGGTTTTTCGATGGAAGCAAATTTTTGAAGTAGTGGGTCATTTCGTTGGAAGCGTGTTTTCTGTGCTCTGGAGTCATTTCGTTGGAATCAAATTTCTGGTGCTTTGGGCTCATTTCTTTGGAATCAAATATTTGTGTTCTCAGGAGATTTCTTTGCAAGCGAATTTTTTGTGTTCTGGAGTAATTTCCTTGGAAGCGAAAGTTTTGTGTTCTCGCGTGATATCTTTAAAAGGGAATTTTTGCGTTCTTCGGTGATTTCGTTGGAAGTGAATTTTTTGTGCTCTGGGATGATATCTTTGGAAGCAAATATTTGTGTTCTCAGGAGATTTCGTTGGAAAAGAATTTTTTGTGTTCTGGGGTAAGATCGTTGGAAGCGAATTTTTTGGGTTCTCGAGTAATTTCGTTGAAAGGGAATTTTTGTATTCTAGGGTGATTTCGTTGGAAGCGATTTTTTTGCACTGGGATGTTATCTTTAGAAACTAATATTTGTGTTCTCAGGAGATTTCGTTGGAAAAGAATTTTTTGTCTTCTGGGGTAATATCGTTGGACGAGAATTTTTTGTGTTCTCCATTTTTTTCGATGGAAGCAAATTTTTGAAGTAGGGTGTCATTTCGTTGGAAGCGGTTTTCTGTGTTCTGGAGTCATTTCGTTGGAAGCGAATTTTTTGTTCTCTGGGGTGATTTCGTTGGAAGCAAATTTTTTCTGTTGTGGGGTAATTTCGTTGAAAGCGAATTTTTTTGTTCTCCGGTTTTTCCGATGAAAGCAAATTTTTTAAGTAGGGGGTCATTTCATTGGAAGCGTGTTTTCTGTGCTCTGGAGTGATTTCGTTTGAAGCGAATTATTTGTGCTCCGTTGTGATTTCGTTGGAAGCGAATTTTTTGTGTTCTCGGGTGATGTCGTTGAAAGTGAATTTTTGCGTTCTAGGGTGATTTCGTTGGAAGCAAATTTTTTGTGCTCTGTGATGATATCTTTGGAAGCGAATATTTACATTCTCAGGAGATTTCCTTGGAAAAGAATTTTTTGTCTTCTGGGGTAATGTCGTTGGAAGAGAATTTTTTGTGTTCTCCGGTTTTATCAATTGAAGCAATTTTTTGAAGTAGTGGGTCATTTCGTTGGAAGCTTGTTTTCTGTGATCTGGAGTCATTTGGTTGGAAGCGAATTTTTTGTTCTCTGGGGTGATTTCGTTGGAAGCGAATATTTGTGTTCTCAGGAGATTTCGTTGCAAGTGAATTTTTTGTGTTCTCAGAAATTTCATTGAAAAAGAATTTTTGGTCTTCTGGGGTAATGTCGTTGGAAGAGAATTTTTTGTGTTCTCCACTTTTTTCGATGGAAGCAATATTTTGAAGTAGTGGGTCATTTCGTTGGAAGCGTGTTTTCTGTGATCTGGAGTCATTTGGTTGGAAGTGAATTTTTTGTACTCTGGGGTGATATCGTTGGAAGCGAATATTTGTCTTCTCAGGAGTTTTCGTTGGAAAGGTATTTTTTGTCTTCTGGGGTAGTATTGTTGGAAGAGAATCTTTTGTTTTCTCTGGTTTTTTGATGGAAGCAAATTTTTAAGTAGGGGGTCATTTCATTGGAAGCATGTTTTCTGTGCTCTGGAGTCATTTCGTTGGAAGCGAATTTTCTGTGCTCTGGGGTGATTTCGTTGGAAGCAAATTTTTTGTGCTCTGGGCTGATATCATTGTAAGCGAATATTTGTGTTCTCAGGAGATTTCGTTGGAAAAGAATTTTTTGTCTTCTGGGGTAATTTCGTTGGAAGAGAAATTTTTTGTGTTCTTCGGTTATTTCGAAGGAAGCAAATTTTTGAAGTAGTGGGTCATTTCGTTGGAAGCGTGTTTTCTGTGCTCTGGAGTCATTTTGTTGGAATCAAATTTCTGGTGCTCTGGGCTCATTTCTTTGGAAGCAAATATTTGTATTCTCAGGAGATTTCGTTGCAAGCAAATTTTTTGTGTTCTGGAGTAATTTCCTTGGAAGCGAATTTTTTGTGTTCTCGCGTGATTTCTTTAAAAGGGAATTTTTGCATTCTTGGGTGATTTCGTTGGAACCGAATTTTTTGTGCTCTGTGATGATATCTTTGGAAGCGAATATTTGTGTGCTCAGGAGATTTCTTTGGAAAAGAATTTTTTGTCTTTTGGGGTAATGTCGTAGGAAGAGAATTTTTTGTGATCTCCGGTTTTTTCGATGGAAGCAAAGTTTTAAAGTAGTGGGTCATTTCGTTGGAAGCGTGTTTTCTGTGCTCTGGAGTCATTTCGTTGGAATCAAATTTCTGGTGCTTTGGGCTCATTTCTTTGGAATCGAATATTTGTGTTCTCAGGAGATTTCGTTGCAAGCGAATTTTTTGTGTTCTGGAGTAATTTCCTTGGAAGCGAATTTTTTGTGTTCTCGCGTGATATCTTTAAAAGGGAATTTTTGCGTTCTTCGGTGATTTCGTTGGAAGCGAATTTTTTGTGCTCTGGGATGATATCTTTGGAAGCAAATATTTGTGTTCTCAGGCGATTTCGTTGGAAAAGAATTTTTTGTGTTCTGGGGTAAGATCGTTGGAAGCAAATTTTTTGGGTTCTCGAGTAATTTCGTTGAAAGGGAATTTTTGCATTCTAGGGTGATTTCGTTGGAAGCGATTTTTTTGCACTGGGATGTTATCTTTAGAAACTAATATTTGTGTTCTCAGGAGATTTCGTTGGAAAAGAATTTTTTGTCTTCTGGGGTAATATCTTTGGACGAGAGTTTTTTGTGTTCTCCATTTTTTTTCGATGGAAGCAAATTTTTGAAGTAGGGTGTCCTTTCGTTGGAAGCGTGTTTTCTGTGTTCTGGAGTCATTTCGTTGGAAGCGAATTTTTTGTGCTCTGGGGTGATTTCGTTGGAAGCGAATTTTTTGTGCTCTGGGATGATATCTTTGGAAGCGAATATTTATATTCTCAGGAGATTTCGTTGGAAAAGAATTTTTTGTCTTCTGGCTTAATGTCGTTGGAAGAGAATTTTTTGTGTTCTCCGGTTTTATCAATTGAAGCAATTTTTTGAAGTAGTGGGTCATTTCGTTGGAAGCTTGTTTTCTGTGCTCGGGAGTCATTTTGTTCGAAGCGAATTTTTTGTTCTCTGGGGTGATTTCGTTGGAAGCGAATATTTGTGTTCTCAGGAGATTTCGTTGCAAGTGAATTTTTTGTGTTCTCAGGAAATTTCATTGAAAAAGAATTTTTGGTCTTCTGGGGTAATGTCGTTGGAAGAGAATTTTTTGTGTTCTCCACTTTTTTCGATGGAAGCAATGTTTTGAAGTAGTGGGTCATTTCGTTGGAAGCGTGTTTTCTGTGCTCTGGAGTCATTTCTTTGGAAACGAATTTTTTGTGCTCTGGGGTGATTTCGTTGGAAGCGAATTTTTTGTGTTCTGGGGTGATTTCTTTGGAAGCGAATTTTTTGTGTTCTCGGGTGCTTTTGTTGAAAGGGAATTATTGTGTTCTAGGGTGATTTCGTTGGAAGCAAATTTTTTGTGCTCTGGGATGATATCTTTGGAAGCGAATATTTGTGTTCTCAGAAGATTTCATTGAAAAGAATTTTTTGTCTTTTGGGGTAATATCGTTGGAAGAGAATTCTTTGTGTTCTCCGGTTTTGTCGATGGAAGCAAATTTTTGAAGATGGGGGTTATTTCGTTGGAAGCGTGTTTTTGGTGCTCTGGAGTCATTTCATTAGAATCAAATTTTTTGTGCTTTGGGATGATATCTTTGGAAGCGAATATTTGTGTTCTCATGAGATTTCGTTTGAAAACAATTTTTTGTCTTCTGGGGTAATATCGTTGGAAGCGAATTTTTTGTGTTCTCAGGTCATTTCGTTGAAAGGGAAATTTTGTGTTCTAGGATAATTTTGTTGGAAGCGAATTTTTGTGCTCTGGGTTGATTCCGTTGGAAGTGAATTTTTTGTATTCTCGGGTGATTTCATTGCAAGTGAATTTTTGTGTTCTAGGGTGATTTCATTGGAAGCGAATTTTTTGTGCTCTGGGATGATATCTTTGGAAGTGAATATTTGTTTTCTCAGGAGATTTCGTTGGAAAAGAATTTTTTGCCTTCTGGGGTAATGTCGTTGGAAGAGAATTTTTTGTGTTCTCCGGTTTTATCAATGGAAGCAATTTTTTGAAGTAGTGGGTCATTTCGTTGGAAGCTTGTTTTCTGTGCTCTGGAGTAATTTTTTTCGAAGCTAATTTTTTGTGTTCTGGGGTGATTTCGTTGGAAGCGAATATTTGTGTTCTCAGGAGATTTCGTTGCAAGTGAATTTTTTGTGTTCTCTGGAGATTTCTTTGGAAAAGAATTTTTGGTCTTCGGGATAATGTCGTTGGAAGAGAATTTTTTGTGTTCTCCACTTTTTTCGATGGAAGCAATATTTTGAAGTAGTGGGTCATTTCGTTGGAAGCGTGTTTTCTGTGCTCTGGAGTCCCTTGGTTGGAAGAGAATTTTTGGTGCTCTGTCGTGATTTCGTTGGAAGCGAATTTTTTGTACTCTGGGGTGATTTCGTTGGAAGCGAATATTTGAGTTCTCAGTAGATTTCTTTTCAAGCGAATTTTTTGTGTTCTTGAGTAATTTCCTTGGAAGCGAATTTTTTGTGTTCTCGCGTGATTTCTTTGAAAGGGAATTTTTGCATTCTAGGGTGATTTCGTTGGAAGCGATTTTTTTGCACTGGGATGATATCTTTAGAAACTAATATTTGTGTTCTCAGGAGATTTCGTTGGAAAAGAATTTTTTGTCTTCTGGGGTAATGTCGTTGGAAGAGAATTTTTTGTGCTCTGGGGTGATTTCGTTGGAAGCGAATTTTTTGGGTTCTCAGGTGATTTCTTTGAAAGGGAATTTTTGCATTCTAGGGTAATTTGGTTGGAAGCGAATTTTTGTGCTCTGGGATGATATCTTTAGAAGAGAATATTTGTGTTCTCAGGAGATTTCGTTGGAAAAGAATTTTTTGTCTTCTGGGGTAATATCGTTGGAAGAGAATTTTTTGTGTTCTCCGGTTTTTCCGATGGAAGCAAATTTTTGAAGTAGGGGATCACTTCGTTGGAACCGTGTTTTCTGTGATCTGGAGTCATTTCGTTGGAACCGTGTTTTCTGTGCTCTGGAGTCATTTCGTTGGAAGCGAATTTTTTGTGTTCTGGGGTGATTTCGTTGGAAGCGAATATTTGTGTTCTCAGGAGATTTTGTTGCTAGCGAATTTTTTGTGTTCTAGGGTGATTTCGTTGGAAGCGAATTTTTTGTGCTCTTGGGTGATTTGTTTGGAAGGGCATTGTTTGTCTTCTGTGGTGATTTCGAACGAAGCGAGTGTTTTATGTTCTAGGGTGGTTTTCTTGGAAGGGAATTTTTTGTGTTCTGGGGTCATTTCATTGGAAGCGTGCTTTCTGTGCTCTGGAGTCATTTCGTTGAAAGCGAATTTTTTATGTAATAGGGTGATTATAGTGGAAGCGAATTTTTTGTGTTCTAGGGTCCTTTCATTGGAAGCGTGTTTTCTGTGCTTTGGAGTCATTTCATTGGAAGCGAATATTTTGTGATCTGTGGTGATTGCATTGGAAGCGAATTTTTTGTGTTCTGGGGTGATTTCAATAGAAGCAATTTTTTTCTGTTCTGTAGTAATTTCGTTGGATGTTAACTTTTTGTGTTTTCGGGTGATTTCGTTGAAAGGGAATTTTTTGTGTTCTGGGGTAATTTCGTTGGAAGCGAATTTTTTGTGTTCTTGGGTGATTTCGATGGAAGCAAATTTTTGAAATATCGGGTCATTTCGTTGGAAGCGTGTTTTCTATGCTCTGGAGTCATTTCATTGGAAGCGAATTTTTTGTGTTCTCGGGTGATTTCGATGGAAGCAAATTTTTGAAATATCACGTCATTTCTTTGGAAGCATGTTTTCTGTGCTCTGGAGTCACTTCGTTGGAAGCGAATTTTTTGTGTTCTGAGTTGATTTCGTTGGAAGCGAATATATGTGTTTTTCGGAAGATTTCGTTGCAAGCGAATTTTTTGTATTCTGGGGTAATTTCGTTGGAAGCAAATTTTTTGTGTTCTCGGGTGATTTTGTTGAAATCGATTTTTTTTTTTTTGTTCTAGGGTGATTTCGTTGGAAGGGAATTTTTTGTGCTCTTGGGTGATTTGGTTGGAAGCGAATTTTTTGTCTTCTGTGGTGATTTCGAAGGCAGCGAGTGTTTTATATTCTAGGTTGATTTCGTTGGAAGGGAATTTTTTGTGTTCTGGGGTCATTTCATTGGAAGCGTGTTTTGTGTGCTCTGGAGTCATTTCATTGGAAGCAATTTTTTTGTGCTCTGTGGTGATTTCGTTGGAAGCGAATATTTGTGTTCTCAGGAGATTTCGTTGCGAGGGAATTTTTTGTGTTCTGCGGTGATTTCGTTGGAAGCGAATTTTTTGTGTTCTCGGGTGATTTCGTTGAAAGGGTATTTTTCTGTTTTAGGGTGATTTCGTTGGAAGCGAATTTTTAGTGTTCTCAGGTGATTTTTTTGAAAGGGAATTTTTTTGTTCTTGGGCGATTTCTTTGGAATCGAATTTTTTGTGCTCTGTGATGATATCTTTGGAAGCGAATATTTGTGTTCTCAGGAGATTTCGTTGGAAAAGAATTTTTTGTCTTCTGGGGTAATATCTTTAGAAGAGAATTTTTTTTGTTTTCCGGTATTTCCATGGAAGCAATTTTTTGAAGTAGGGGGTCATTTCGTTGGAAGCATGTTTTCTGTGCTCTGGAGTCATTTCGTTGGAAGCGAATTTTTTGTGTTCTGTGGTGATTTCATTGAAAGCGAATTTTTTGTGTTCTGGGGTATTTCGTTGGAAGCGAATATTTGCGTTCTCAGGAGATTTCGTTGCAAGCGAATTTTTTGTGTTCTGGGGTGATTTCGTTGGAAGCGTATTTTTTTTGTTCTCGGGTGATTTCGTTGAAAGGGAATTTTTGTGTTCAAGGGTGCTTTCGTTGGAAGCGAATTTTTTGTGCTCTGGGATGATATCTTTGGAAGCGAATATTTTTGTTCTCAGTAGATTTCGTTGGAAAAGAATTTTTTGTCTTCTGGGGTAATATCGTTAGAAGAGAATTGTTTGTGTTTTCCGGTATTTCCATGGAAGCAAATTTTTGAAGTAGGGGGTCATTGCGTTGGAAGCATGTTTTCTGTGCTATGGAGTCATTTCGTTGGAAGCGAATTTTTTGTGTTCTGGGGTGATTTCGTTGGAAGCGAATTTTTGTGTTCTGGGGTAACTTCGTTCGAAGCGAATTTTTTGTGTTCTGGGTTCCTTTCATTGGAAGCATGTTTTCTGTGCTTTGGAGTCATTTCATTGGAAGCGAATATTTTGTGCTCTGTGGTGATTTTGTTGTAAGCGAATTTTTTGTGTTCTCAGGTGATTTTGTTTATAGCTCATTTTTTGTGTTCTAGCGTGATTGCTTTGGAAGTGAATTTTTTGTGTTCTGGGGTGATTTCGATGGAAGAAAATTTTTTCTGTTCTGTGGTAATTTTGTTCGAAGTGAACTTTTAGTGTTCTCGGGTGATTTCGTTGAAAGCGAATTTTTTGTGTTCTAGGGTGATTTTGTTGGAAGCGAATTTTTTTGTGCTCTGGGATGATTTCCTTGGAAGCGAATATTTGTGTTATCTGGAGATTTCGTTGGAAGAGAATTTTTTTGTGTTCTGGGGTAATTTCTTTGGATGCAAATTTTTTGTGTTCTTGGGTGATTTCAATGGAAGCAAATTTTTGAAATATGTGGTCATTTCTTTGGAAGCGTGTTTTCTGTGCTCTGGAGTCATTTCGTTGGAAGCGAATTTTTTGTGCTCTGTTGTGATTTCGTTCTAAGCGAATTTTTTGTGCTCTGGGGTGATTTGGTTGGAAGCGAATTTTTTGTCTTCTGTGGTGATTTCGATGGAAGCGAATTTTTTATGTTTTAGGGTGATTTCGTTGGAGGCAAATTTTTTGTGTTCAGGGGTCATTTCATTGGAAGCGTGCTTTCTGTGCTCTGGAGTCATATCTTTGGAAGCGAATTTTTTGTGTTCTGGGGTGATTTCGTTGGAAGCAAATTTTTTTGTGTTCTCGGGGGTTTCGTTGAAAGGGAATTTTTGTGTTCTAGGGTGATTTCGTTGGAAGCGATTTTTTTCTACTCTGTGATGATATCTTTGGAAGCGAATATTTATGTTCTCAGGAGATTTCGTTGGAAAAGAATTTTTTGTCTTCTGGGGCAATATTGTTGGAAGATTTTTTTGTGTTCTCCGGTTTTTTCGATGGAAGCAAATTTTTGAAATAGGGGGTCATTTATTTGGAAGCGTGTTTTCTGTGCTGTAGAGTCATTTTGTTGGAAGCGAATTTTTTGTGTCCTGGGGTAACTTCGTTGGAAACGAATTTTTTGTGTTCTGGGGTGATTTCGATTGTAGGAAATTTTTGAAGTATGGGATCATTTCGTTGGAAGTGTGTTTTCTGTGCTCTGGAGTCATTTCTTTTGAAGCGAATTTTTTGTGTTCTGGGGTGAGTTCGATGGAAGCAAATATTTGTGTTCTCAGAAGATTTCGTTGCAAGCGACTTTTTTGTGGTGTGGGGTAACTGGTTTGGAAGCGAATTTTTTGTGTCCTCATGTGATTTCAATGGAAGCAAATTTTTGAAGTATACGGACATTTCTTTGGAAGCAAATTTTTTCTGCTTTGGAGTGATTTTGTTGGAAGCGAATTTATTGTGCTCTGGGGTGATTTGGTTGGAAGCGAATTTTTTGTCTCTGTGGTGATTTCGATGGAAGCGATTTTTTTATGTTCTAGGGTGATTTCGTTGGAAGGGAAAATTTGTGTTCTCGGGTCATTTCATTCGAAGCATGTTTTCTGTGCTCTGGAGTCATTTCGTTGGAAACGAATTTTTTGTGCTCTGGGGTGATTTCATTGGAAGCGAATTTTTTGTGTTCTCAGGAGATTTCATTGCAAGCGAATTTTCTGTGTTCTGGGGTGATTTCTTTGGAAGCGAATTTTTTGTGTTCTCGGGGGATTTCAATGAAAAGGAATTTATGTGTTGTAGGGTGATTTCTTTGGAAGAGAAATTTTTGTGCTCTGGGATGATACCTTTGAGAACGAATATTTGTTTTCTCAGGAGATTTCGTTGCAAAAGAATTTTTTGTCTTCTGAGGAAATTTCGTTGGAAGCAAATTTTTTGTGTTCTGGGGTGATTTCGATGGTAGCAAATTTTTGAAGTATGGCGTCATTTTGTTGGACGCGTGTTTTCTATGCTCTGGAGTCATTTCTTTGGAAGCGAATTTTTTGTGCTCTCTGGTGATTTTGTTGGAAGCGAATATTTGTGTTCTCAGGAGATTTCGTTGCAAGCAAATTTTTTGTTTTTTGGGCTAATTTTTTTGGTGCGAATTTTTGGTGTTCTCAGTTGATTTCGATGGAAACAAATTTTTGAAGTAGTGGGTCATTTCGTTGGAAGCCTGTTTTCTGTGCCCTGGAGTCATTTTTTTGGATGCGAATTTTTTGTGCTCTGGGTTGATTTCTTCGGAAGCGAATTTTTTGTGTTCTCAGGTGATTTAGATGGAAGCAAATTTTTGAAGAATGGGGTCATTTCGTTGGAAGCAAATTTTTTGTGTTCTGGGGTGATTTCGTTGGAAGAGAAATTTTTGTGTGCTCAGGATTTTTTAATGGAAGCAAATTTTTGAAGTAGGGGGTCATTTCGTTGGAAGCGTGTTTTCTGTGCTCTGGAGTCATTTTGTTGGAAGCGAATTTTTTGTGCTCTGGGGTGATTTCATTGGAAGCGAATATTTGTGTTCTCAGGAGATTTCGTTGCAAGCAAATTTTTTGTGTTCTAGGGTGATTTCGTTGGAAGCGAATTTTTTGTGCTCTTGGGTGATTTGGTTGGAAGCGCATTTTTTGTCTTCTGTGGTGATTTCGAAGGTAGCGAGGGTTTTATGTTCTAGGGTGATTTTCTTGGAAGGGAATTTTTTGTGTTCTGGGGTCATTTCATTGGAAGCATGTTTTCTGTGCTCTGGAGTCATTTCGTTGGAAGCGAATTTTTTGTGTTCTCCGGTGATTTCGTTGAAAGGGAATTTTTTGTGTTCTAGGGTGATTTCTTTGGAATCGAATATTTTGTGTTCTGCTTTGATTTCAATGGAAGCAAATATTTTCCGTTCTGTAGTAATTTCTTTGGACATAATCTTTTTGTGTTCTCTGGTGATTTCGTTGAAAGGGAATTTTTTGTGTTCTAGGGTGATTATGTTGGAAGCGAATATTTTTGTTCTCAGGAGATTTCTTTGGAAAATAATTTTTTGTCTTCTGGGGTAATATGGTTGGAAGAGAATTTTTTGTGTTCTCCGGTTTTTTCGATGGAAGCAAATTTTTGAAGTAGGGGGTCATATCGTTGGAAGCGTGTTTTCTTTGCTCTGAAGTCATTTCATTGGAAGCGAATTTTTTGTGCTCTGGGGTGATTTCGTTGGAAGCGAATATTTTGTTTTCTTGGGAGATTTTGTTGTAAGCGAATATTTGTGTTCTCAGAAGATTTCGTTGGAAAAGAATTTTTTCTCTTTAGGGGTAATATCGTTAGAAGAGAATTTTTTGTGTTCTCCGGTTTCTTCAATGGAAGCAAATTTTTGAAGTAAGGGGTCATTTCGTTCGAAACGAGTTTTCTGTGCTCTGGAGTCATTTCTTTGGAAGCGAATTTTTTGTGTTCTCAGATGATTTCAACAGAAACAAATTTTTGAAGTATGGTATCATTTCGTTCGAAGCGTGTTTTCTGTGCTCTGGAGTCATTTTGTTGGAAGCGAATATTTTGTTTTCTGGGGAGATTTCGTTGTAAGCGAATATTTGTGTTCTCAGAAGATTTCGTTGCAAGCGAATTTTTTCTGTTCTCCGGTTTTTTCGATGGAAGTAAATTTTTGAAGTAGGAGGTCATTTCGTTGGAAGCATGTTTTCGGAGCTCTGGAGTAATTTCGTTGGAAGCGAATTTTTTGTGCTCCGGGTTGATTTCTTTGGAAGCGAATTTTTTGTGTTCTGGAATGATTTCGTTGAAAGGGAAATTTTGGTGTTCTCGGGTGATTTCGTTGGAAGTGAAATTTTTGTGCTCTGCAATGTTTTCTTTGGAAGCGAATATTTGTGTTCTCAGGAGATTTCGTTGGAAGTGAATGTTTTGTATTTTGCGGTAATTTCATTGAAAGGGAATTTTTTATGTTCTAGGGTGATTTCGTTGGAAGCAAATTTTTTGTGCTCTGGAGTGATTTGGTTGTAAGCGAATTTTTTGTCTTCTATGGTGATTTCGATGGAAGCGAATTTTTTATGTTTTAGAGTGATTTCGTTGAAAGCGAATTTTTTGTGTTCTGGAGTCATTTCATTGGAAGCGTGTTTTCTGTGCTCTGGAGTCATTTTGTTGGAAGCGAAGTTTTTGTGCTCTGTGATGTTTTCTTTGGAAGCAAATATTTCCGTGTTCTCAGTAGATTTCGTTGGAAGTGAATTTTTTGTGTTCTGGGGTAATTTCGATGGAATAGAAATATTTATGCTCTCAGGATTTTTCGATGGAAGTAAATTTTTGAAGTAGGGAGTCATTTAGTTGGAAGCGTGTTTTCTGTGCTCTGGAGTCATTTCGTTGTAAGCGAATTTTTTGTGCTCTGGGGTGATTTCGTTGGTAGCGCATTTTCTGTGTTCTGGGATAATTTCGTTGGAAGTGAATTTTTTGTGTTCTCGGGTGATTTCGATGGATGCCAATTTTTGAAGTATGGGATCATTTCCTTGGAAGCGTGTTTTCTGTGCTCTGTAGTCATTTCGTTGGAAGAGAATTTTTTGTAGTCTGGGGTGATTTTGTTGGAAGCGAATATTTTGTACTCTGGAGTGATTTGGTTGGAAGCGAGTTTTTTGTCTTCTATGGTGATTTCGATGGAAGCGAATTTTTTATGTTCTCGGGTGATTTCGTTGAAAGCGAATTTTTTGTGTTTTGGAGTCACTTCATTGGAAGCGTGTTTTCTGTGCTCTGGACTCATTTTGTTGGAAGCGAATTTTTTGTGCTCTGGGATGTTTTCTTTGGAAGCGAATGTTTGTGTTCTCAGGAGATTTCGTTGCAAGCGAATTTTTTGTATTCTGGGGTAATTTCGATGGAATAAAATTTTTGTGCTCTCAGGACTTTTCGATGGAAGCAAATTTTTGAAGTAGGGACTCCTTTCATTGGAAGCGAATTTTTTGTGCTGTGGGATGTTTTCTTTGGAAGCGAATATTTTTGTTCTCAGGAGATTTCGTTGGGAGCGAATTTTTTGTGTTCTGGGGTAATTTCGATGGAATAGAAATTTTTGTGCTCTCAGGACTTTTCGATGGAAGCAACGTTTTGAAGTAGGAGGTCATTTCGTTGGAAGCATGTTTTCAGAGCTCTGGATTCATTTCGTTGGAAGCGAATTTTTTGTGCTCTGGGTTGATTTCGTTGGAAGCGAATTTTTTGTGTTCTGGGGTGATTTCGTTGAAAGGGAATTTTTGGTGTTCTGGGATGATTTCGTTGGCAGCGAATTTTTTGTGATCTGGGATGGTATCTTTGGAAGCGAATATTTGTGTTTTCAGGAGATTTCATTGGAAAAGAATTTTTTCTCTTATGGGGTAATTTCGTTGTAAGAGAATTTTTTGTGTTCTCTGGTTTCTTCAATGGAAGCTAATTTTTGAAGTAAGCGGTCATTTCGTTAGAAGCAAGTTTTCTGTGCTCTGGAGTCATTTCTTTGGAAGCGAATTTTTTGTGTTCTCGGGTGATTTCAACGAAAAAATTTTTGAAGTATGGTATCATTTCGTTTGAAGCGTGTTTTCTGTGCTCTGGAGTCATTTCGTTGGAATCGAATATTTTGTGTTCTAGGGAGATTTCGTTGGAAGCGAATATTTGTGTTCTCAGGAGATTTCGTTGCAAGCGAATTTTTTCTGTTCTCCGGTTTTTTCGATGGAAGTAAATATTTGAAGTAGGAGGTCATTTCGTTGGAAGCATGTTTTCGGAGCTCTGGAGTAATTTCGTTGGAAGCGAATTTTTTGTGCTCTGGGTTGATTTCGTTGGAAGCGAATTTTTTGTGTTCTGGGGTGATTTCGTTGAAATGGAAATTTTGGTGTCCTGGGGTGATTTCGTTGGAAGTGAATTTTTTGTGCTCTGGGATGTTTTCTTTGGAAGCAAATATTTGTGTTATCAGGAGATTTCGTTGCAAGCGAATTTTTTGTGTTCTGGGGTAATTTCGATGGAATAGAAATTTTTTGTGCTCTCAGGATTTTTCGATGGAAGCAAATTTTTGAAGTAGGGAGTCATTTCGTTGGAATCGTGTTTTCTGTGCTCTGGAGTCATTTCGTTGGAAGCGAATATTTTGTTCTCTGGGGTGATTTCGTTGGTAGCGCATTTTCTGTGTTCTGGGACATTTTCGTTGGAAGTGAATTTTTGGTGTTCTCGGGTGATTTAGATAGAAGCCAATTTTTGAAGTATGGGATCATTTCCTTGGAAGCGTGTTTTCTGTGCTCTGGAGTCATTTCGTTGGAAGACAATTTTTTGTGCTATGGGGTGATTTTGTTGGAAGCGAAATTTTTGTCTTCTGTGGTGATTTCGATGGAAGCGAATTTTTTATGTTCTGGGGTAATTTCAATGGACGTGAATTTTTTGTGTTCTCGTGTGATTTCTTTGAAAGGAAATTTTTTTATGTTCTAGGGTTACTTTGTTGGAAGCGAATTTTTTTGTGCTCTGGGATGATTTCTTTAGAAGTGAGTATTTGTGTTCTCAGAAGATTTCGTTGGAAACGAATTATTTTGTGTTCTGGGGTCATTTCTTTGGAAATGAATTTTTTGTGTTCTCCGGTTTGTTTGATGGAAGCAAATTTTTGAAGGAGGGTGTCATTTCGTTGGAAGCGTGTTTTCTGTGCTCTGGAGTCATTTCATTGGAAGCGAATTTTTGGTCCTCTGTTGTGATTTCGTTGGAAGCGAATTTTTTGTGTTCTGGGGTGATTTCGTTGAAAGGGAATTTTGGGTGTTCTGGGGTGATTTCGTAGGAAGCAAATTTTTGTGCTCTGGGATGTTTTCTTTGGAAGCGAATATTTGTGTTCTCAGGAGATTTCGTTGCAAGCGAATTTTTTGTGTTCTGGAGTAATTTTGTTGGAAGCCAATTTTTTGTGTTCTCGGGTGATTTCGTTGAAAGGGAATTTTTTGTGTTCTATGGTGATTTTGTTGGAAGCGAATTTTTTGTGCTCTGGGATGATTTCTTTAGAAGTGAATATTTGTGTTCTCAGAAGATTTCATTGGAAGAGAATTTTTTGTGTTCTGGGGTCATTTCTTTGGAAATGAATTTTTTGTGTTCTCTGGTTTGTTTGATGGAAGCAAATTTTTGAAGGAGGGGGTCATTTCGTTGGAAGCGTGTTTTCTGTGCTCTGGAGTCATTTCATTAAAAGCGAATTTTTTGTCCTCTGGAGTTATTTCGTTAGAAGTGAATTTTTTGTGTTCTCGGGTGATTTCCTAGAAAGGGAATTTTTTGTGTTCTGGGGTGATTTCGTTGGTAGCGCATTTTCTGTGTTCTGGGAAAATTTCGTTGGAAGTGAATTTTTTGTGTTCTCGGGTGATTTCGATGGAAGCCAATTTTTGAAGTATGGGATCATTTCCTTGGAAGCGTGTTTTCTGTGCTCTGGAGTCATTTCATTGAAAGAGAATTTTTTTGTGCTCTGGGGTGATTTTGTTGGAAGCGAAATTTTTGTGTTCTAGGATAATTTCGTTGGAAGCAAATTTCTTGTGTTCTGGGGTAATTTCGTTGGACGTGAATTTTTTGTGTTCTCGGGTGATTTCTTTGAAAGGAAATTTTTTATGTTCGAGGGTGATTTTGTTGGAAGCGAATTTTTTTGTGCTCTGGAATGATTTCTTTAGAAGTGAATATTTGTGTTCTCAGAAGATTTTTTTGGAAGCGAATTTTTTTGTGTTCTGGGGTCACTTCTTTGGAAATGAATTTTTTGTGTTCTCCGGTTTGTTTGATTGAAGCAAATTTTTTTAGAAGGGGGTCATTTCGTTGGAAGAGTGTTTTCTGTGCCTTGGAGTCTGTTCGTTGGAAGCGAATTTTTTGTGTTCTCGGGTGATTTCCTTGAAAGGTAATTTTTTGTGTTCTGGGGTCATTTCTTTGGAAGCGAATTTTTTGTGTTCTGGGGTGATTTCGTTGGAAGCGAATATTTTGTGTTCTGGGGAGATTTCGTTGGAAGCGAATATTTGTGTACTCAGAAGATTTCCTTGCAAGCGAATTGTTTCTGTTCTCCGGTTTTTTCGATGGAATAAATTTTTGAAGTAGGAGGTCATTTCGTTGGAAGCGAAATTTTTGTGTTCTGGGGTGATTTCGTTGGAAGCGAATATTTTGTGTTCCGGGGAGATTTCGTTGGAAGCGAATATTTGTGTTCTCAGAAGATTTCGTTGCAAGCGAATTTTTTCTGTTCTCCGGTTTTTTCGATGGAAGTAAATTTTTGAAGTAGGAGGTCATTTCGTTGGAAGCATGTTTTCGGAGCTCTGGAGTCATTTCGTTGGATGCGAATTTTTTGTGCTCTGGGTTGATTTCGTTGGAAGCGAATTTTTTGTGTTCTGGGTTGATTTCGTTGAATGGGAATTTTGGGTATTCTGGGGTGATTTCATTGGAAGCGAATTTTTTGTGCTCTGGGATGTTTTCTTTGGATGCGAATATTTGTGTTCTCAGGAGATTTCGTTGCAAGCGAATTTTTTGTGTTCTGGGGTAATTTCATTGAAAGGGGATTTTTTATGTTCTAGGGTGATTTCATTGGAAGCCAATTTTTTGTGCTCTGGAGTGATTTGGTTGGAAGCGAATTTTTTGTCTTCTATGGTGATTTCGATGGAAGCGAATATTTTATGTTCTAGGGTGATTTCGTTGAAAGCAAATTTTTTGTGTTCTGGGGTCATTTCATTGGAAGCGTGTTTTCTGTGCTCTGGAGTCAATTTGTTGGAAGCGAATTTTTTGTGCTCTTGGTTGATTATGTTGGAAGCGAATTTTTTGTATTCTCAGGTGATTTCATTGAAAGGGAATTTTTTGTGTTCTAGGGTGATTTTGTTGGAAGCGAATTTTTTTGTGCTCTGGGATGATTTCTTTAGAACTGAATATTTGTGTTCTCAGAAGATTTCATTGGAAGCGATTTTTTTTTGTGTTCTGGGGTCATTTCTTTGGAAATGAATTTTTTGTGTTCTCTGGTTTGTTTGATGGAAGCAAATTTTTGAAGTAGGGGGTCATTTCGTTGAAAGCGTGTTTTCTGTGCTCTGGAGTCATTTCGTTAGAAGCGAATTTTTTGTCCTCTGGAGTGATTTCGTTGGAAGCTAATTTTTTGTGTTCTGGGGTGATTTTGTTGAAAGGGAAATTTTAGTGTTCTGGGGTGATTTCGTTGGAAGCGAATTTTTTGTGCTCTGGGATATTTTCTTTGGAAGCGAATATTTGTGTTCTCAGGAGATTTCGTTGCAAGCGAATTTTTTGTGTTCAAGGGTAATTTCATTGAAAGGGAATTTTTTATGTTCTAGGGTGATTTCGTTGGAAGCAAATTTGTTGTGCTCTGGAGTGATTTGTTTGGAAGCAAAATTTTTGTCTTCTATGGTGATTTCGATGGAAGCGAATTTTTTATGTTCTAGGGTGATGTCGTTGAAAGCAAATTTTTTGTGTTCTGGAGTCACTTCATTGGAAGCGTGTTTTCTGTGCTGTGGAGTCATTTTGTTGGAAGCGAATTTTTTGTGCTCTGGGATGTTTTCTTTGGAATCGAATGTTTGTGTTCTCAGGAGATTTTGTTGGAAGCAAATTTTTTGTGTTCTGGGGTAATTTCGATGGAATAGAATTTTTTGTGCTCTCAGGACTTTTCGATGGAAGCAAAGTTTTGAAGTAGGGAGTCATTTTGTTGGAAGCGTGTTTTCTGTGCTCTGGAGTCATTTCGTTAGAAGCGAATTTTTTGTGCTCTGATGTGATTTCGTTGGTAGCGCATTTTTTGTTTTCTGGGATAATTTCGTTGGAAGTGAATTTTTTGTGTTCTCGGGTGATTTCGATGGAAGCCAATTTTTGAAGTATGGGATCATTTCCTTGGAAGCATGTTTTCTGTGCTCTGGAGTCATTTCGTTGGAAGAGAATTTTTTGTGGTCTGGGGTGATTTTGTTGGAAGCGAAATTTTTGTGTTTTAGGGTAATTTCGTTGGAAGCGAATTTCTTGTGTTCTGGGGTAATTTCGTTGTACATGAATTTTTTGTGTTCTCGGGTGATTTCTTTGAAAGGAAAGTTTTTATGTTCTAGGGTGATTTTCTTGGAAATGAATTTTTTGTGCTCTGTGGTGATTTCGTTGGTAGCGCATTTTCTGTGTTCTGGGATAATTTCGTTGGAAGTGAATTTTTTGTGTTCTCGGGTAATTTCGATGGAAGCCAATTTTTGAAGTATGGGATCATTTCCTTGGAAGCGTGTTTTCTGTGCTCTGGAGTCATTTTGTTGGAAGAGAATTTTTTGTGGTCTGGGGTGATTTTGTTGGAAGCAAAATTTTCGTGTTCTAGGGTAATTTCGTTGGACATGAATTTTTTGTGTTCTCGGGTGATTCCTTTGAAAAAAAAATTTTTATGTTCTTGAGTGATTTTATTGGAAACGAATTTTTTTGTGCTCTGGGATGATTTCTTTAGAAGTGAATATTTGTGTTCTCAAAAGATTTCGTTGGAAGCGGATTTTTTTGTGTTCTGGGGTCATTTCTTTGGAAATGAATTTTTTTTGTTCTCCGGTTTGTTTGATGGAAGCAAATTTTTGAAGTAGGGAGTCATTTCGTTGGAAGCGAATTTTTTGTATTCTGGAGTGATTTCGTTGGAAGCGAATATTTTGTGTTCTGGGGAGATTTCGTTGGAAGCGAATATTTTGTGTTCTGGGGAGATTTCGTTGGAAGCGAATATTTGTGTTCTCAGAATATTTCGTTGCAAGCGAATTTTTTCTGTTCTCCGTTTTTTTGGATGGAAGTAAATTTTTGAAGTAGGAGGTCATTTCGTTGGAAGCATGTTTTTGGAGCTCCGGAGTCATTTCGTTGGAAGCGAATTTTTTGTGCTCTGGGTTGATATCGTTGGAAGCGAATTTTTTTGTGTTCTGGGGTGATTTCGTTGGAAGCGAATTTTTTGTGATCTGGGATGTTTTCTTTGGAAGTGAATATTTGTGTTCTCAGGTGATTTCGTTGCAAGCAAATTTTTTCTGTTCTGGGGTAATTTTATTGAAAGGGAATTTTTTATTTTCTAGGGTGATTTTGTTGAAAGCGAATTTTTTGTGTTCTGGGGTCATTTCATTGGAAGCGTGTTTTCTGGGCTCTGGAGTCATTTTGTTGGAAGTGAATTTTTTGTGCTCTGGGTTGATTATGTTGGAACCGAATTTTTTGTATTCTCGGGTGATTTCATTGAAAGAGAATTTTTTGTGTTCTAGGTTGATGTTGTTGGAAGCGAATTTTTTGTGCTCTGGGATGATTACTTTAGAAGTGAATATTTGTGTTCTCAGAAGATTTCATTGGAAGCAAATTTTTTTGTGTTCTGGGGTCATTTCTTTGGAAATGAATTTTTTGTGTTCTCTGGTTTGTTTGATGGAAGCAAATTTTTGAAGGAGGGGGTCATTTCGTTGGAAGCGTGTTTTCTGTGCTCCGGATTCATTTCATTAGAATTTTTTGTCCTCAGGAGAGATTTCGTTGGAAGCAAATTTTTTGTGTTCTGGGGTAATTTCGATGGAATAGAAATTTTTGTGCTCTCAGGACTTTTTGATGGAAGCAAATTTTTGAAGTAGGGAGTCATTTCATTGAAAGCGAATTTTTTGTGCTCTGGGATGCTTTTTTTTTGGAAGCGAATATTTTTGTTCTCAGGAGATTTCGTTGGAAGTGAATTTTTCATGTTCTAGGGTCATTTCGATGGAATAGAATTTTTGTGCTCTCAGGACTTTTCGATGGAAGCAAAGTTTTGAAGTAGGGAGTCATTTTGTTGGAAGCGTGTTTTCTGTGCTCTGGAGTCATTTCGTTGGAAGCGAATTTTGTGTGCTCTGGGATGATATCTTTGGAAGCGAATATTTGTGTTCTCAGGGATTTCGTTGGAAAAGAATTTTTTCTTCTGGGGTAATATCGTTGGAAGAGAATTTTTGTGTTCTCCTTTTTCTTCGATGGAAGCAAATTTTTGAAGTAGGGGGTCATTTCGTTGGAAGCGTGTTTTCTGTGCTCTGGAGTCACTTCGTTGGAAGGGAATTTTTGGTGCTCAGGGGTGATTTCGTTGGAAGCACATTTTTTTGTGTTCTCGGGTGATTTCTTTTAAAGAGATTTTTTGTGTTCTAGGGTGATTTCTTTGGAAGCGAATTTTTTGTGTTCTCGGGTGATTTTGTGGGAAAACAATTTTTTGTCTTCTTGGGTAATATCTTTGGAAGAGAATTTTCTGTGTTCTTATATTATTTCAATGGAAGCAAATTTTTGAAATATGGGGTCATTTCGTTGGAAGAGTGTTTTCTGTGCTCTAGAGGCATTTCTTTGGAAGCGAATTTTTTTTGTTCTGGGGTAATATCGTTGGAATAGAAATTTTTGTGTTCTCAGGATTTTTCGATGGAAGCAAATTTTTGAAGTAGGGAGTCATTTCGTTGGAAGCGTGTTTTCTGTGCTCTGGCGTCACTTCGTTGGAAGCAAATTTTTTGTGCTCTGGGGTGATTTCGTTGGAGGCGCATTTTTTGTGTTCAGGGATAATTTCGTTGGAAGTGAATTTTTTGTGTTCTCGGGTGATTTCGATGGAAGCCAATTTTTGAAGTATTGGATCATTTCCTTGAAAGCGTGTTTTCTGTGCTCTGGAGTCATTTCGTTGGAATCGAATTTTTTGTGCTCTGGGGTGATTTTGTTGGAAGCTAAATTTTTGTGTTCTCGGGTAATTTCGTTGGAAGCGATTTTCTTGTGTTCTTGGGTAATTTCGTTGGACGTGAATTTTTTGTGTTCTAGGGTGAATTTTTTGGAAGCGAATTTTTTTTGTCCTCTGGGATGATTTCTTTGGAAGCGAATATTTGTTTTCTCAGAAGATTTCCTTGCAAGCGAATTTTTTGTGCTCTGGGTTGATTTCGTTGTAAGCGAATTTTTTGTGTTCTCTGGTGATTTCTTTGAAAGGGAATTATTTGTGTTCTAGGGTGATTTCTTTCGAAGCGAATTTTTTTGTGCTCTGGGATGATTTCTTTCGAAGCGAATATTTGTGTTCTCAGGAGATTTCATTGGAAGCGAACATTTTGTGTTCTGGGGTAATTTCGTTCAAAGCGAATTTTTTGTGTTCTCGGGTGATTTCAATGGAAGCAAATTTTTGAAATATGGGGTCATTTCGTTGGAAGCCTGTTTTCTGTGCTCTGGAGTCATTTAGTTGGAAGCAATTTTTTTGTGTTCTGGTGTGATTTCGTTGGAAGCGAATTTTTTGTGTTCTAAGGTAATTTCATTGGAAGCGAATTTTTTGTGTTCTCCGGTTTTTTCGATGGTAGCAAATTTTTGAAGTAGGGGGACACTTCGTTGGAAGCGTGTTTTCTGTGCTCTGGAGTCATTTCGTTGGAATCGAATTTTTTGTTCTCTGTGGTGATTTTGTTGGAAGTGAATTTTTTGTGTTCTCCGGTGATTACCATGAAAGGGATTTTTTTTTGTGTTCCAGGGTGCATTCGGTGGAAGCGAATTTTTTGTTCTCTGTGGTGATTTTGTTGGAAGTGAATTTTTTGTGTTCTCGGGTGATTTCGTTGAAAGGGAATGTTTTGTGTTCTCGCGTGATTTCTTTGTAAGCTAATTTTTTGTGATCTCGGGTGATTTCGATGGAAGCAAATTTTTTGTGATCTTTGTTGATTTTTTTGGAAATGATGTTTTTGTGATCGGGGTAATTTTGTTGGAAGCGAACTTTTTATGTTCTGGGTTGATTTCGATCGAAGCGAATTTTTTTGTGTTGTGGGGTGATTTTGTTAGAAACGAATTCTTTGTGTTCTGGGCTAATATCTTTGGAAGCAGGTGTTATGTCCTTTGGAGTCATTTCGTTAGAAGCAAATTTTTCTCTGTTCTGGTGTGATTTCTTTAGAAACGAATTTTTTGTCCTCTGTGGTGATTTCGTTGGAAGCAAATTTTTGTGTTCTGGGGTAATTTGTTTGGAAGCAAATTTTTTGCATTCTCGGGTGATTTCGTTGGAAGCAAATTTTTCGTGTTATAGGGTGTTTTCGTTGAAAACGAATTTTTTGTGCTCTGGGGTGATTTTGTTGGAAGCGAATATTTTGTGTTCCTCGGGTGATTTCGATGGAAATGAATTTTTTGTGTTCTGGGGTAATTTCGTTGGAAGCGAATTTTTTGTGGTCTGGGTTTATTTCGTTGTTAGCGAATTTTTTGAAGTATGGGGTGATTTCGTTGGAAGCGTGTTTTCTGTGCTCTGGGGTGATTTCGTTGGAAACGAATTTTTTGTGTTCTCTGGTGATTTCGAAGGAAGCGAATTTTTTGTGGTCTGGGATGATATCGTTGTTAGCGAATTTTTTGAAGTATGGGGTGATTTATTTGGAAGCGTGTTTCCTGTGCTCTGGAGTCATTTTGATGGAAGCGAATTTTTTGTGTTCTGGGTTGATTTCTATCGAAACGATTTTTTTGTGTTCTGGGGATATTTCCGTGGGACCGAATTTTTGGTGTTCTGGGGTAATTTTGTTGGAAGAGGGTTTTATGTCCTTTGTAGTCATTTCATTGGAAGCGAATTTTTCTCTGTTCTGGTGTGATTTTGTTGGAAACGCATTTTATTTGCTCTGGAATGTTTTTGTTGTAAGAGAATGTTTTGCGTTCTGGGGTAATTTCATTGGAAGCGAATTTTTTTTGTGTGTGTTCTGGGGTGATTTCATTGGAAGGGAATTTTTTATGATCTGGGGTAATTTCGTTGGAAGCAGGTTTTATGTCCTTTGGAGTCATTTCGTTAAAAGCGAATTTTTCTCTGTTCTGGTGTGATTTCGTTGGAAATGAAGATTTTGTGATCTGGGGTGATTTCGTTGGTAGCGAATTTTTTGTGGTCTGGTGTGATTTCTTTGGAAACAAACTATTTCCGTTCTAGGGTGATTTTGATGGAAGCGATTTTTTTTGTGTTCTGGGGTCATTTCGTTGGTAGGGTGTTTTCTACCCTCAGGAGTCATTTCATTGGAAGCGAATTTTTTGTGTTCTTGGTTGATTTCGATGGAAGCAAATTTTTGAAGTATGGTATCATTTTGTTCGAAGCTTGTTTTCTGTGCTCTGGAGTCATTTCGTTGGAAGCGAAATTTTTGTGTTCAAGGGTGATTTCGAGGAAGTGAATTTTTTTGTGCTCTGGGATGATTTCTTTGGAAGCGATTATTTGTGTTCTCAGGATATTTCGTTGGAAGCGAATTTTTTGTGTTCTTGGGTAATTTCGTTGGAAGCAAATTTTTTGTGTTCTAAGGTGATTTTGATGGAAGCAAATTTTTGAAGTAGGGGGCCATTTTGTTGGAAACGTGTTTTCTGTGCTCTGGAGTCATTTCGTTGGAAGTTAATTTTTTGTGCTCTGGGGCAATTTCGATGGAAGCGAATATTTTGTGTTCTCGGGTGATTTCGTTGGAAGCGAATTTTTTGTGTTCTTGGGTGATTTCGTTGGAAGCGAATATTCATGTTCTTCGAAGATTTCATTGCAAGGGAATTTTTTGTGCTCTGGGGTGATTTCGTTGGAAACAAATTTTTTGTGTTCTGTGGTGATTTCGTTGAAAGGGAATTTTTTGTGTTCTGGGGTCATTTCATTGGAAGCGTGTTTTCTGTGCTCTGGAGTCATTTTGTTGGAAGCAGATTTTTTGTGTCCTGGGGTGATTTCGTTAGAAGCGAATTTTTGTGTTCGGGGGTAATTTCGTTGAAAGCGAATTTTTTGTGTTCTCAGGTGATTTCGATGGAAGCAAATTTTTGAAATATGGTATCATTTCGTTCGAAGCGGGTTTCCTGTGCTCTGGAGTCATTTCGTTGGAAGCGAATTTTTTGTGTTCTCCGGTGATTTCGTTGGAAGCGTGTTTTCTGTGCTCTGGAGTCATTTCGTTGGAAGCAAATTTTTTGTGTTCTGCGGTGATTTCGATGGAAGGAAATTTTTTCCGTTCTGGGGTAATTTTGTGGGAAGCCAATATTTTTGTTCTCAGGTGCTTTATTGGAAGGGAATTTTTTGTGCTCTGGGGTGATTTCGTTGGAAGCAAATTTTTTCTATTCTGGGGTAATTTCGTTGGACGTGAATTTTTTTGTTCTCAGGTGATTTATTGGAAGGGAATTTTTTGTCTTCTGTGGTTATTTCAATGGAAGCCAATTTTTTATGTTCTAGGGTGATTTCTTTGGAAGCGAATTTTTTGTGTTCTCGGGTCATTCCATTGGTAAATTGTTTTTTGTGCTCTGGAGTCATTTCTTTGGAAGCGAATTTTTTGTGCTCTCGGGTGATTTCATTGGAAGCGATATTTTTGTGTACTCGGGTGATTTCGTTGAAACGGAATTTTTTGTGTTCTCGGGTGATTTCGTTGAAAGGAAATTTTTTGTGTTCTGGGGTCATTTCTTTGGACGCCTGTTTTCTGTGCTCTGCAGTCATTTCGTTGGAAGCGAATTTTTTGTGTTCTGCGGTGATTTCGATGGAAGGATATTTTTTCCGTTCTGGGGTAATTTTGTGGGAAGCCAATATTTTTGTTCTAAGGTGATTTATTGGAAGGGAATTTTTTGTGCTCTGGGGTGATTTCGTTGGAAGCAAATTTTTTCTATTCTGGGGTAATTTCGTTGGACGTGAATTTTTTTGTTCTCAGGTGATTTATTGGAAGGGAATTTTTTGTCTTCTGTGGTTATTTCAATGGAATCCAATTTTTTATGTTCTAGGGTGATTTCTTTGGAAGCGAATTTTTTGTGTTCTCGGGTCATTCCATTGGTAAATTGTTTTTTGTGCTCTGGAGTCATTTCGTTGGAAGCGATTTTTTTGTGCTCTCGGGTGATTTCATTTGAAGCGATATTTTTGTGTACTCGGGTGATTTCGTTGAAACGGATTTTTTTGTGCTCTGGGATGATATCTTTGGAAGCGAATATTTGTGTTCTCAGGAGTTTTCGTTGGAAAAGAATTTTTTGTCTTCTGGTTTAATATCGTTGGAATAGAATTTTTTCTGTTCTCCGGTCTTTTCGATGGAAGCAAATTTTGAAATAGTGTGTCATTTCATTGGAAGCATGTTTTCTGTAATCTGGAGTCATTTTGTTGGAAGCGAATTTTTGTTACTCTGTGGTGATTTCGTTGGAAGTGAATTTTTTGTGTTCTCGGGTGATTTCGTTGAAAGGGAATTTTTTGTGTTCTGTGGTCATTTCTTTGGCCGCGAATTTTTAGTGTTCTGGGGTCATTTAGTTGGAAGCGTGTTTTCTGTGCTCTGGAGTCATTTCGATGGAAGCGAATTTTTTGTGTTCTCGGGTGATTTCTTTGGCCGCAAATTTTTAGTGTTCTGGGGTCATTTAGTTGGAAGCGTGTTTTCTGTGCTCTGGAGTCATTTCGATGGAAGCAAATTTTTTGTGCTCTGGGGTGATTTCGTTGGAAGCAAATTTTTTGTGTTCTGGGTGATTTCGTTGGAAGCGAATTTTTGTGTTCTGGGGTAATTTCGTTGGAAGCGAATTTTTTTGTTCTCGGGTGATTTCGATGGAAGCAAATTTATGAAGTATGGTATCAATTCGTTCGAAGCGTGTTTTCTGTGCTCTGCAGTGATTTCGTTGGAGCGAATTTTTTGTGTTCTAGGGTATTTCGTTTAAAGGGAGTTTTTCTGTTTTAGGGTGATTTCCTTGGAAGCTAATTTTTTTGTGCTCTGTGATGATTTCTTTCGAAGCGAATATTTGTGTTCTCAGGAGATTTCGTTGGAAGCAAATATTTTGTCTTCTGGGGTAATATCGTTGGAAGAGAATTTTTTGTTTTCTCCAGTTTTTTCGATTGAAGCAAACTTTTGAAGTATGGTATCATTTCGTTCGAAGCGTGTTTTCTGTGCTGTGGAGTCATTTCGTTGGAAGCAAATTTTTTGTGTTCTGGGGTGATTTTGTTGGAAGCTAATTTTTTGTGTTCTCGGGTGATTTCGTTGAAAGGGAATGTTTTGTGTTCTAGGGTGATTTCGTTGGCAGCGAATTTTTTTGTGCTCTGGGATGATTTATTTGGAAGCAAATATTTGTGTTCTCAGGAGATATCGTTGGAAGCGAATTTATTGTGTTCTGGGGTAATTTCGTTGGAAGCGAATTTTTTGTGTTTTTAGGTGATTTCGATGGAAGCAAATTTTTGAAATATGGGGTTTTTTCGTTGGATGTGTGTTTTCTATACTCTGGAGTCATTTCGTTGGAAGCGAATTTTTTGTGTTCTGGGGTGATTTCATGGAAGCAAATTTTTTGTGTTCTCCGGTCATTTCGTTGGAAGCAAATTTTTGTGTTCTGGGCTAATTTCGTTGGAAGCGAATTTTTCGTGTTCTCGGGTCATTTTAAAATGGAAGCAAATTTTTGAAGTATGGTATCATTTCGTTCGAAGCGTGTTTTCTGTGCTCTGGAGTCATTTCGTTGAAAGCGAATATTTGTGTTCTCAAACGATTTCGTTGCAAGCGAATTTTTTGTGTTCTCCGGTTTTATCGATGGAAGCAAATTTTTGAAGTAGGTGGTCATTTCATAGGAAGCTTGTTTTCTGTGCTCTGGAATAATTTCATTGGAAGGGAATTTTTTGTGCTTTGGGCTGATTTCGTTGGAAGCGAATTTTTTGTGTTTTAGTGTGATTTTGTTGAAAGGGAATTTTTTGTGTTCTAGGGTGATTTTGTTGGAAGCGAATTTTTTGTGTTCTGTGGTGATTTCGATGGAAGCGAATTTTTGTTTTGGGGGTAATTTCGTTGGAAGCGAATTTTTTGTGTTCTCAGGTGATTTCGATGGAAGCAAATTTTTGAAGTATGGTATCATTTCGTTCGAAGCGGGTTTCCTGTGCTCTGGAGTCATTTCGTTGGAGCGAATTTTTGGTGTTCTTCGGTGATTTAGATGGAAGCAAACTTTTTCTGTTCTCTGGTAATTTCGTTTTAGGTGAATTTTTTGTGTTCTCGGGTGATTTCTTTGAAAGGGAATTATTTGTGTTCTAGGGTGATTTCTTTGGAAGCGAATTTTTTTGTGCTCTGGGATGATTTCTTTCGAAGCGAATATTTGTGTTCTCAGGAGATTTCGTTGGAAGCGATTTTTTTGTGTTCTAAGGTAATTTATTTGGAAGCGAATTTTTTGTGTTCTCCGGTTTTTTCAATGGAATCAAATATTTGAAGTAGGGTGTCATATCGTTGGCAGCGTGTTTTCTGTGCTCTGGAGTCATTTCGTTGGAAGCGAATTTTTTGTTTTCTCGGGTGATTTTGTTAAAAGGGAATTTTTTGTGTTCTGTGGTCATTTCGTTGGAAGCCTGTTTTCTGTGCTCTGGTGTCATTTCGTTGCAAGCGAATTTTTTGTGTCCTGGGGTGATTTCGTTGCAGGCGAAGTTTTTGTGTTCTGGGGAAATTTCGTTGGAAGCAAATTTTTTGTGTTCTCGGGTGATTTCGATGGAAGCAAATTTTTGAAGTATGGTATCATTTCGTTCGAAGTGTGTTTTCTGTGCTCTGGAGTCATTTCTTTGGCAGTGAATTTTCTGTGCTCTGGGGTGATTTCGTTGGAGGCGAATTTTTTGTGTTCTGTGGAAATTTTGTTGGAAGCAAATTTTTTGTGTTCTCCGGTTTTTTCGATGGAAGCAAATTGAGTAGGGGGTCATTTTGTTGGAAACGTGTTTTCTGTGCTCTGGAGTCACTTGGTTGGAAGAGAATTTTTGGTGCTCTGGAGTGATTTCGTTGGAAACGAATTTTTTGTGTTCTCGTGTGATTTCATTTAAAGGGAATTTTTTGTGTTCTAGGGTGATTTCGTTGGAAGCGCATTTTTTGTTTTCTGGGGTAATTACGTTGGAATCGAATTTTTTTGTTCTGGGGTAATTTCGTTGGAAGCAAATTTTTTGTGTTCTCCGGTTTTTCGATGGAAGCAAATTTTTTAAGTAGAGGGTCATTTCGTTGGAAGCGTGTTTTCTGTGCTCTGGAGTCATTTCTTTGGCAGTGAATTTTTTGTGCTCTGGGGTGATTTCATTGGAAGCGAATTTTTTCTATTCTCAGGTGATTTCGTTGAAAGCGAATTTTTTATGTTCTAGGGTGATTTCGTTGGAAGCGAATTTTTTGTGCTCTGGGGTGATTTGGTTAGAAGTGAATTTTTTGTCTTCTGTGGTTATTTCGATAGAAGCCAATTTTTTATGTTCTAGGGTGATTTCGTTGGAAGCGAATTTTTTGTGTTCTGGGATGATATCTTTGGAAGCGAATCTTTGTGTTCTCAGGAGTTTTCGTTGGAAAAGAATTTTTTGTCTTCTAGGGTTATATCGATGGAAGAGAATTTTTTTGTGTTCTCCGGTCTTTTCGATGGAAGCCTTTTTTCTGTGCCCTGGAGTCATTTCGTTGGAAGGGAATTTTTTGTGCTCTAGGGTGATTGCGTTTAAAGCGAATTTTTTTGTTCTCGGGTGATTTCGTTCAAAGGGAATTTTTTGTGTTCCAGGTTGATTTCGTTGGAAGCGAATTTTTTTGTTCTGGGGTAATTACGTTGGAAGCGAATTTTTTGTGTTCTTGGGTGATTTCTTTGGCCGCGAATTTTTAGTGTTCTGGGGTCATTTAGTTGGAAGCGTGTTTTCTGTGCTCTGGAGTCATTTCGATGGAAGCGAATTTTTTGTGCTCTGGGGTGATTTCTTTGGAAGCAAATTTTTTGTGTTCTGGGTGATTTTGTTGGAAGCGAATTTTTTGTGTTCTGGGGTAATTTCGTTGGAAGCGAATTTTTTGTGTTCTGGGGTCATTTCATTGGAAGCAAATTTTTTGTGTTCTGGGGTATTTTCGTTCGAAGGGAATTTTTTGTGTTCTCGGGTCATTTCAATGGAAGCAAATTTTTGAAGTATGGTATCATTTCGTTCGAAGCGTGTTTTCTGTGTTCTGGAGTCATTTCGTTGGAACGAATTTTTTGTGTTCTAGTGTGATTTCATTTAAAGGGAGTTTTTCTGTTCTAGGGTGATTTCGTTGGAAGCGAATTTATTGTGTTCTGGGGTGAGTTCGATGGAAGCAAATTTTTTCTGTTCTGTGGTAATTTCGTTGGACGTGAATTGTTTGTGTTCTCGGGTGATTTCGTTGAACGGGAATTTTTTTGTGCTCTGGGATGATTTCTTTCAAAGCGAATATTTGTGTTCTCAGGAGATTTCTTTGGAAGCCAATATTTTGTCTTCTGGGGTAATATCGTTGAAAGAGAATTTTTTGTTTTCTCCGGTTTTTTCGATTGAAGCAATTTTTCAAAGTATAGTATCATTTCGTTGGAAGCGTGTTTTCTATGCTCTGGAGTCATTTCGTTGGAAGCGAATTTTTTGTGTTCTGGGGTGATTTCGTTGGAAGCGAATTTTTTGTGCTCTGGGGTGATTTGATTGGAAGCTAATATTTGTGTTCTCAGGATATTTCGTTGCAAGCGAATTTTTTGTGTTCTGGAGTAATTTCGTTGGAAGCGAATTTTTGGTGTTCTCCGGTTTTTTCGATGGAAGCAAATTTTTTAAGTAGAGGGTCATTTCGTTGGAAGCGTGTTTTCTGTGCTCTGGAGTCATTTCTTTGGCAGTGAATTTTTTGTGCTCTGGCGTGATTTCGTTGGAAGCGATTTTTTTCTATTCTCGGATGATTTCATTGAAAGCAAATTTTTTATGTTCTAGGGTGATTTTGTTGGAAGCGAATTTTTTGTGCTCTGGGGTGATTTGGTTAGAAGGGAATTTTTTTCTTCTGTGGTTATTTCGATGGAAGCCAATTTTTATGTTCTAGGGTGATTTCTTTGGAAGCGAATTTTTTGTGTTCTCGGGTCATTTCATTGCTTCATTGTTTTCTGTCTTCTGGAGTCATTTCGTTGGAAGCGAATTTTTTGTGCTCTCGGGTGATTTCATTGGAAGCGATATTTTGGTCTTCTCGGGTGATTTCTTTGAAAGGGAATTTTTATGTTCTTGGGTGATTTCGTTGGATGCGAATTTTTTGTGCTCTGGGATGATATCTTTGGAAGCGAATATTTGTGTTCTCAGGAGTTTTCGTTGGAAAAGAATTTTTTGTCGTCTGGGGTAATATCGTTGGAAGAGAATTTTTTCTGTTCTCCGGTCATTTCGATGGAAGCAAATTTTGAAATAGTGTGTCATTTCGTTGGAAGCATTTTTTCTGTGCTCTGGAGTCATTTCGTTGGTAGCGAATTTTTTGTACTCTGTGGTGATTTCGTTGGAGGTGAATTTTTTGTGTTCTCGGGTGATTTCGTTGAAAGGGAATTTTTTGTGTTCTGGGGTCATTTCTTTGGAAGCCTGTTTTCTGTGCTCTGGAGTCATTTCGTTGGAAGCGAAATTTTTGTGTTCAGGGGTGATTTCATTGGAAGCGAATTTTTAGTGTTCTGTGGAAATTTTGTTGGAAGCGAATTTTTTGTGTTCTCCGGTTTTTTCGATGGAAGCAAATTTTTGAAGTAGGGGGTAATTTTGTTGGAAGCATGTTTTCTGTGTTCTAGAGTCCCTTGGTTGGAAGAGAATTTTTGGTGCTCTGGCGTGATTTCGTTGGAAGCGAATTTTTTGTGTTCTCAGGTGATTTCATTTAAAGGGATTTTTTTGTGATCTGGGGTGATTTCGTTGGAAGCGCATTTTTTGTATTCTGGGGTAATTACTTTGGAAGCGAATTTTTTGTGTTCTCGGGTGATTTCATTGAAAGGAAATTTTTATTGTTCTGGCATCATTTCATTGGAAGCGTGTTTTCTGTGCTCTGGAATCATTTCGTTGGAAGCTAATTTTTTGTGCTCTTGGGTGATTTCGTTGGAAGCAATTTTTTTGGGTTCTAGGGTGATTTCGTTGAAAGGGAATTTTTTGCGTTCTGGGGTCATTTCGTTGGAAGGAATTTTTTTGTGCTCTGGGGTGATTGCGTTGGAAGCATGTTTTCTGTGCTCTGTAATCATTTCGTTGGAATTGATTTTTTGTGTTCTGCGATGATTTCGATGGAAGGAAATTTTTTCCGTTCTGGGGTAATTTTGTGGGAAGCGAATATTTTTGTTCTCAGGTGATTTATTGGAAGGGAATTTTTTGTGCACTGGGGTGATTTCGTCGGAAGCAAATTTTTTCTATTCTGGGGTAATTTCGTTGGACGTGAATTTTTTTGTTCTCAGGTGATTTCATTGAAAGTGAATTTTTTGTGTTCTCGGGTCATATCATTGCTACATTGTTTTCTGTGCTCTGGAGTCATTTCGTTAGAAGCGAATTTTTTGTGTTCTCGGTTGATTTCTTTGGCCGCGAATTTTTAGTGTTCTGGGGTCATTTAGTTGGAAGCGTGTTTTCTGTGTTCTGGAGTCATTTCGATGGAAGCGAATTTTTTGTGCTCTGGGGTGATTTCGTTGGAAGCAAATTTTTTGTGTTCTGGGTGATTTCGTTGGAAGCGAATTTTTTGTGTTCTGGGGTAATTTCGTTGGAAGCGAATTTTTTGTGTTCTTGGGTATTTTTTATGGAAGCAAATTTTTTGTGTTCAGGGGTGATTTCGTTGGAAGCCTGTTTTCTGTGCTCTGGAGTCATTTGGTTGGAAGCGAATTTTTTGGGTTCTGGGGTGAATTGGTTGGAAGCTAATTTTTTGTGTTCTTGGGTGATTTCGTTGGCCGCGAATTTTTAGTGTTTTGGGGTCATTTCGTTGGAAGCGTGTTTTCTGTGCTCTGGAGTCATTTCGTTGGAAGCGAATATTTGTGTTCTCAGACGATTTCGTTGCAAGCGAATTTTTTGTGTTCTCCGGTTTTTTCGATGGAAGCAAATTTTTGAAGTAGGGGCCATTTCGTTGGAAGCTCGTTTTCTGTGCTCTGGAGTAATTTCGTTGGAAGGGAATTTTTGGTGCTTTGGGCTGATTTCGTTGGAAGCGAATTTTTTGTGTTCTGGTGTGATTTCGTTGGAAGCGAATTTTTGGTGCTCTGGGGTGATTTGATTGGAAGCTAATATTTGTGTTCTCAGGATATTTCATTGCAAGCAAATTTTTTGTGTTCTGGGGTAATTTCGTTGGAAGCGAATTTTTTGTGTTCTCCGGTTTTTTCGATGGAAGCAAATTTTTTAAATAGAGGGTCATTTCGTTGGAAGCGTGTTTTCTGTGCTCTGGAGTCATTTCTTTGGCAGTGAATATTTTGTGCTCTGGGGTGATTTTGTTGGAAGCGAAATTTTTGTGTTCTCGGGTGATTTCGTTGAAAGGGAATTTTTTGTGTTCCAGGGTGATTTCGTTGGAAGCGAATTTTTTTGTGCTCTGGGATGATTTCTTTGGAAGCAAATATTTGTGTTCTCAGGAGAGTTCGTTTGAAGCGAATTTATTGTGTTCTGGGGTGATTTCGTTGGAAGCGAATTTTTTGTGTTTTCGGGTGATTTCGATAGAAGCAAATTTTTGGAATATGGGGTCATTTCCTTGGAACCGTGTTTTCTCTGCTCTGGAGTCATTATGTTGGAAACTAATTTTTTGTGTTCTGGGGTGATTTCGTTGGAAGCGAATTTTTTGTGCTCTGGAGTGATTTGGTTGGAAGCGATTTTTTTTGTCTTCTATGGTGATTTCGATGGAAGCAAATTTTTTATGATCTAGGGTGATTTCGTTGAAAGCGAATTTTTTGTGTTCTGGAGTCACTTCATTGGAAGCGTGTTTTCTGTGCTCTGGAGTCATTTTGTTGGAAGCGAATTTTTTGTGCTCTGGGATGTTTTCTTTGGAAGCGAATATTTTTGTTCTCAGGAGATTTCATTGGAAGCGAATTTGTTGTGTTCTGGGGTAATTTCGATGGAATAGAAATTTTTGTGCTCTCACGACTTTTGGATGGAAGCAAATTTTTGAAGTAGGGAGTCATTTTGTTGGAAGCGTGTTTTCTGTGCTCTGGAGTCATTTCGTTGGAAGCGAATTTTTTGTGCTCTAATATGATTTCGTTGGTAGCGCATTTTCTGTGTTCTGGGATAATTTCGTTGGAAGTGAATTTTTTGTGTTCTCGGGTGATTTTGATGGAAGCCAATTTTTGAAGTATGGGATCATTTCCTTGGAAGCGTGTTTTCTATGCTCTGGAGTCATGTCATTGGAAGAGAATTTTTGTGGTCTGGGGTGATTTTGTTGGAAGCGAAATTTTTGTGTTCTAGGGTAATTTCGTTGGACGTGAATTTTTTGTGTTCTCGGGTGATTTCTTTGAAAGGAAATTTTTTATGTTCGAGGGTGATTTTGTTGGAAGCGAATTTTTTTGTGCTCTGGAAGGATTTCTTTAGAAGTGAATATTTGTGTTCTCAAAAGATTTCGTTGGAAGCAGATTTTTTTGTGTTCTGGGGTCATTTCTTTGGAAATGAATTTTTTGTGTTCTCCGGTTTGTTTGATGGAAGCAAATTTTTGAAGGAGGCGGTCATTTCGTTGGAAGCGTGTTTTCTGTGCTCCGGAGTCATTTCGTTGGAAGCGAATTTTTTGTCCTCTGGGGTGATTTCATTGGAAGCGAATTTTTTGTGTTCTCGGGTGATTTCCTTGAAAGGGAATTTTTTGTGTTCTGGCTTCATTTCGTTGGAAGCGAATTTTTTGTGTTCTGGAGTGATTTCGTTGGAAGCGAATATTTTGTGTTCTGGGGAGATTTCGTTGGAAGCGAATACTTGTGTTCTCAGAAGATTTCGTTGCAAGCGAATTTATTCTGTTCTCCGTTTTTTTCGATGGAAGTAAATTTTTGAAGTAGGAGGTCATTTTGTTGGAAGCATGTTTTCGGAGCTCTGGAGTCATTTCGTTGGAAGCGAATTTTTTGTGCTCTGGGGTGATTTCGTTGGAAGCGAATTTTTTGTGTTCTAGGGTAATTTCATTGGAAGCGAATTTCTTGTGTTCTGGGGTAATTTCGTTGGACGTGAATTTTTTGAGTTCTCGGGTGATTTCTTTGAATGGAAATTTTTTATGTTCTAGGGTGATTTTCTTGGAAACAATTTTTTTTGTGCTCTGGGATGATTTCTTTAGAAGTGAATATTTGTGTTCTCAAAAGATTTCATTGGAAGCGGATTTTTTTGTGTTCTGGGGTCATTTCTTTGGAAATGAATTTTTTGTGTTCTCCGGTTTGTTTGATGGAAGCAAATTCTTGAAGGAGGGGGTCATTTCATTGGAAGCGTGTTTTCTGTGCTCTGGAGTCATTTCGTTGGAAGCGAATTTGTTTCCTCTGGGGTCATTTCGTTGGAAGCGAATTTTTTGTGTTCTCGGGTGATTTCCTTGAAAGGGAATTTTTTGTGTTCTGGGGTCATTTCGTTGGAAGTGAATTTTTTGTGTTCTGGAGTGATTTCTTTGGAAGCGAATATTTTGTTTTCTGGGGAGATTTCGTTGGAAGTGAATATTTGTGTTCTCAGTAGATTTCGTTGCAAGCGAATTTTTCTGTTCTCCGGTTTTTTCGATGGAAGTAAATTTTTGATGTAGGAGGTCATTTCGTTGGAAGCATGTTTTCAGAGCTCTGGAGTCATTTCGTTGGAAGCGAATTTTGTGTGCTCTAGGTTGATTTCGTTGGAAGCGAATTTTTTGTGTTCTGGGGTGATTTCGTTGAAAGGGTATTTTAGGTGTTCTGGGGTGATTTCGTTGGAAGCGAATTTTTTGTGATCTGGGATGTTTTCTTTGGAAGCGAATATTTGTGTTCTCAGAAGATTTCCTTGCAAGCGAATTTTTTGTGTTCTGGGGTCATTTAGTTGGAAGCGTGTTTTCTATGCTCTGGAGTCATTTCGTTGCAAGCGAATTTTTTGGGTCCTGGGGTGATTTCGTTGCAGGCGAAGTTTTTGTGTTCTGGGGAAATTTCGTTGGAAGCAAATTTTTTGTGTTCTCGGGTGATTTCGATGGAAGCAAATTTTTGAAGTATGGTATCATTTCGTTCGAAGTGTGTTTTCTGTGCTCTGGAGTCATTTCTTTGGCAGTGAATTTTCTGTGCTCTGGGGTGATTTCGTTGGAGGCGAATTTTTTGTGTTCTGTGGAAATCTTGTTGGAAGCAAATTTTTTGTGTTCTCCGGTTTTTTCGATGGAAGCAAATTTTTGAAGTAGGGGGTCATTTTGTTGGAAGCATGTTTTCTGTGCTCTGGAGTCACTTGGTTGGAAGAGAATTTTTGGTGCTCTGGAGTGATTTCGTTGGAAACGAATTTTTTGTGTTCTCTTGTGATTTCATTTAAAGGGAATTTTTTGTGTTCTAGGGTGATTTCGTTGGAAGCGCATTTTTTGTTTTCTGGGGTAATTACGTTGGAATCGAATTTTTTTTGTTCTGGGGTAATTTCGTTGGAAGCAAATTTTTTGTGTTCTCCGGTTTTTCGATGGAAGCAAATTTTTTAAGTAGAGGGTCATTTCGTTGGAAGCGTGTTTTCTGTGCTCTGGAGTCATTTCTTTGGCAGTGAATTTTTTGTGCTCTGGGGTGATTTCGTTGGAAGCGAATTTTTTCTATTCTCGGGTGATTTCGTTGAAAGCGAATTTTTTATGTTCTAGGGTGATTTCGTTGGAAGCGAATTTTTTGTGCTCTGGGGTGATTTGGTTAGAAGGGAATTTTTTGTCTTCTGTGGTTATTTCGATAGAAGCCAATTTTTTATGTTCTAGGGTGATTTCGTTGGAAGCGAATTTTTTCTATTCTCGGGTGATTTCGTTGAAAGCGAATTTTTTATGTTCTGGGGTCATTTCGTTGGAAGTGAATTTTTTGTGTTCTGGAGTGATTTCTTTGGAAGCGAATATTTTGTTTTCTGGGGAGATTTCGTTGGAAGTGAATATTTGTGTTCTCAGTAGATTTCGTTGCAAGCGAATTTTTCTGTTCTCCGGTTTTTTCGATGGAAGTAAATTTTTGATGTAGGAGGTCATTTCGTTGGAAGCATGATTTCAGAGCTCTGGAGTCATTTCGTTGGAAGCGAATTTTGTGTGCTCTAGGTTGATTTCGTTGGAAGCGAATTTTTTGTGTTCTGGGGTGATTTCGTTGAATGGGTATTTTAGGTGTTCTGGGGTGATTTCGTTGGAAGCGAATTTTTTGTGATCTGGAGTCATTTCATTGGAAGCGTGTTTTCTGTGCTCTGGAGTCATTTTTTGGAAGCAAATTTTTTGTGCTCTGGGTTGATTATGTTGGAAGCGAATTTTTTGTATTCTCGGGTGATTTTGTTGAAAGGGAATTTTTTGTGTTCGAGGGTGATTTCGTTGGAAGCGAATTTTTTGCGCTCTGGGATGTTTTCTTTGGAAGTGAATATTTGTATTCTCAGGAGATTTCGTTGGAAGCGAATTTTTTGTGTTCTGGGGTAATTTCTTTGGAATAGAAATATTTGTGCTCTCAGGATTTTTCGATGGAAGCAAATTTTTGAAGAAGGGAGTCATTTCGTTGGAAGCATGTTTTCTGTGCTCTGGAGTCATTTCTTTGGAAGCGAATATTTTGTTCTCTGGGGTGATTTCGTTGGTAGCGCATTTTCTCTGTTCTGGGATATTTTCGTTGAAAGTGAATTTTTTGTGTTCCCGGGTGATTTCGATGGAAGCCAATTTTTGAAGTATGGGATCATTTCCTTGGAAGTGTGTTTTCTGTGCTCTGGAGTCATTTCGTTGGAAGCAAATTTTTTGTGTTCTGTGGTGATTTCTTTGGAAGCGAATATTTTGTGTTCTGGGGAGATTTCGTTGGAAGCAAATATTTGTGTTCTCAGAAGATTTCGTTGCAAGCAAATTTTTTCTGTTCTCCGGTTTTTTTCGATGGAAGTAAATTTTTGAAGTAGGAGGTCATTTCGTTGGAAGCATGTTTTCGGAGCTCTGGAGTCATTTCGTTGGAAGCGAAATTTTTGTGCTCTGGGTTGATTTCGTTGAAAGTGAATTTTGGGTGTTTTGGGGTGATTTCGTTGGAAGCGAATTTTTTGTGTTCTGGGGTGATTTCGTTGAAAGGGAATTTTGGGTGTTCTGGGGTGATTTCGTTGGAAGCAAATTTTTTGTGCTCTGGGATGTTTTCTTTGGAAGCGAATATTTGTGTTCTCAGGAGATTTCATTGCAAGCTAATTTTTTGTGTTCTGGGGTAATTTCATTGAAAGGGAATTTTTTATGTTCTAGGGTGATTTCATTGAAAGCAAATTTTTTGTGCTCAGGAGTGATTTGCTTGGAAGTGAATTTTTTGTCTTCTATGGTGATTTCGATGGAAGCGAATATTTTATTTTCTAGGGTGATTTCGTTGAAAGCTAATTTTTTGTGCTCTTGGATGTTTTCTTTGGAATAGAATATTTTGGTTCTCAGGTGATTTCGTTGGAAGCGAATTTTTTGTGTTCTGGGGTAATATCATTGGAATAGAAATTTTTGTGCTTTCAGGATTTTTCGATGGAAGCAAATTTTTGAAGTAGGGAGTCATTTCGTTGGAAGCGTGTTTTCTGTGCTCTGGAGTCAATTCGATGGAAGCGAATTTTTGGTGCTCTGGGGTGATTTCGTTGGAAGCGCATTTTTTGTGTTCTGGGATCATTTCGTTGGAAGTGAATTTTTGTGTTCTCGGGTGATTTCGATGGAAGCCAATTTTTGAAGTATGGGATCATTTCCTTGGAAGCGTGTTTTCTGTGCTCTGGAGTCATTTCGTTGGAAGACAATTTTTTGTGCTCTGGAGTGATTTTGTTGGAAGTGAAAATTTGTCTTCTGTGGTGATTTCGATGGATGCTAATTTTTTATGTTTTAGGGTGATTTCGTTGGAAGCGATTTTTTTGTGCTCTGGGATGATATCTTTGGAAGCGAATATTTGTGTTCTCAGGATATTTCGTTGGAAAAGAATTTTTTCTTCTGGGGTAATATCGTTGGAAGTGAATTTTTTGTGTTCTCCTTTTTCTTCGATGGAAGCAAATTTTTGAAGTAGGGGGTCATTTCGTTGGAAGCCTGTTTTCTGTGCTCTGGAGTCACTTCGTTGGAAGGGAATTTTTGGTGCTCAGGGGTGATTTCGTTGGAAGCACATTTTTTGTGTTCTCGGGTGAATTCTTTAAAAGAGAATATTTTGTGTTCTAGGGTGATTTCGTTGGAAGCGAATTTTTTGTGTTCTCGGGTGATTTCGTGGGAAAACAATTTTTTGTCTTCTTGGGTAATATCTTTGGAAGAGAATTTTCTGTGTTCTTATATTATTTCAATGGAAGCAAATTTTGAAATATGTGATCATTTCGTTGGAAGAGTGTTTTCTGTGCTCTAGAGGCATTTCTTTGGAAGCGAATTTTTTTTGTTCTGGGGTGATTTGGTTTTAAGCGAATATATGTATTCTCAGAAGATTTCATTGCAAGCGAATTTTTGTGATCTTGGGTAATTTCTTTGAAAGAGAATTTTTTATGTTCTAGGGTAATTTCGTTGGAAGAGAAGTTTTTGTGTTCTCAGGATTTTTCGATGGAAGCAAATTTTTGAAGTACGGAGTCATTTTGTTGGAAGCGTGTTTTCTGTGCTCTGGAGTCACTTCGTTGGAAGCAAATTTTTTGTGCTCTGGGGTGATTTCGTTGGAAGCGCATTTTTTGTGTTCAGGGATAATTTCGTTGGAAGTGAATTTTTTGTGTTCTCGGGTGATTTCGATGGAAGCCTATTTTTGAAGTATTGGATCATTTCCTCGGAAGCGTGTTTTCTGTGCTCTGGAGTCATTTCGTTGGAATCGAATTTTTTGTGCTCTGGGGTGATTTTGTCGGAAGCGAAATTTTTGTGTTCTCGGGTAATTTCGTTGGAAGCGATTTTCTTGTGTTCTGGGGTAATTTCGTTGGAAGCGAATTTTTTTGTGCTCTGGGATGATTTCTTTGGAAGCGAATATTTGTGTTCTCAGAAGATTTCCTTGCAAGTGAATTTTTTGTGTTCTGGGGTAATTTCGTTGGAAGCCAATTTTTTGTGTTCTGGGGTGATTTCGTTGGAAGCGAATATTTTGTGTTCTCGGGTGATTTCAATGGAAACAAATTTTTGAAGTATGGTATCATTTCGTTCGAAGCGTGTTTTCTGTGCTCTGGAGTCATTTTGTTGGAAGCGAATTTTTTGTGTTCTGGGGAGATTTCGTTGGAAGCGAATATTTGTGTTCTCAGAAGATTTCGTTGCAATCGAAATTTTCTGTTCTCCGGTTTTTTGATGGAAGTAAATTTTTGAAGTAGGAGGTCATTTCGTTGGAAGCATGTTTCGGTGCTCTGGAGTCATTTCGTTGGAAGCGAATTTTTTGTGCTCTGGGTTGATTTCGTTGGAAGCGAATTTTTTGTGTTCTCGGGTGATTTCTTTGAAAGGGAATTATTTGTGTTCTAGGGTGATTTCGTTGGAAGCGAATTTTTTTGTGCTCTGGGATGATTTCTTTCGAAGGGAATATTTGTGTTCTCAGGAGATTTCGTTGGAAGCGAATATTTGTGTTCTGGGGTAATTTCATTGAAAGCGAATTTTTTGTGTTCTCGGGTGATTTCAATGGAACCAAATTTTTGAAATATGGGGTCATTTCGTTGGAAGCTTGTTTTCTCTGCTCTCGAGTCATGTTGGAAGTGAATTTTTTGTGTTCTGGGGTGATTTCGTTGGAAGCGAATGTATGTGCTTTCAGAACATTTCGTTGCAAGCGAATATTTCCTGTACTGGCGTAATTTCGTTGGAAGCGAATTTTGTGTGTTCTCGGGTGATTTCGATGGAAGCAAATTTTTGAAGATTGGGATCATTTCGTTGGGAGTGTGTTTTCTGTGCACTGGAGTCATTTCGTTGAAAGCGAATTTTTTGTGTTCTGGGGTGATTTCGTTGGAAGCGAATATTCGTGTTCTCAGAAGATTTCGTTGCAAGCGAATTTTTTTGTGTTCTGGGGTAATTTCCTTTGAAGGGAATTTTTTGTTTTCTCCGGTTTTTTCCAATGAAGCAAATTTTTGAAGCAGGGGGTCATTTCGTTGGAAGTGTGTTTTCTGTGCTCTGGAGTCATTTCGTTGGAAGCGAAATTTTTGTGTTCTGCGGTGATTTCATTGGAAGCAAATTTTTTGTGTTCTGGGGCAGTTTCGTTGGAAGCGAATTTTTTTGTGTTCTGGGGTGATTTCGTTGGAAGCGAATTTTTGGTGGTCTGGGGTGATTTCGTTGTAAGCGTGTTTTCTGTGGTCTGGAGTGATTACTTTGGAAGCGAATATTTGTGTTCTCCGGAGATTTCGTTGGAAGCGAATTTTTTGTGTTCTGGGTTAATATCCTTGGAAGCAGGTTTTATGTCCTTTGGAGTCATTTTGTTAGAAGCGAATTATTCTCTGTTTTGGTTTGATTTCTTTGGAAATGAAGTTTTTGAGATCTGGGTTGATTTGGTTGGAAACGAATTTTTTGTGTTCTGGTGTGATTTCTTTGGAAAGAATTTCTTGTCCTCTGGGATGATATCATTGGAAGCAAATTTCATCTGTTCTGGGGTAATTTTGTTGGAAGCGATTTTTTTCTGCTCTGGGGTGGTTTCGTTGGAAGCGAATTTTTTGTGTTCTCTGGTTATTTCGATGGAAGCGAATTTTTTTGTTCTGGGTTGATTTCGTTGGAAGCGAATTTTTTGTGTTCTGGGATGATTTCAGTGGATTCAAATTTTTGGTGTTCTGGCGTAATTTCTTAGGAAGCAGGTTTTATGTCCTTTGGAGTAATTTCGTTAGAAGCGAATTTTTCTCTGTTCTGGTGTGATTTTTTTGGAAATGAAGTTTTTGTGATCTGCGGTGATTTCGTTGGAAACGAATTTTTTGTGCTCTGGGGTGATTTCCTTTGAAGCGAATTTTTTGCCTTCTTGGGTAATTTCATTGGAAGCTAATTTTTTGTGTTCTCCGGTGATTTCTTTGTAAGCTAATTTTTTGTGATCTCGGGTGATTTCGATGGAAGCAAATTTTTTGTGATCTTGATTTTGTTGGAAATGATGTTTTTGTGATCGGGGTAATTTTTTTTGGAAGCGAACTTTTTTGTTCTGGGTTGATTTCGATCGAAGCGAATTTTTTTTGTGTTGTGGGGTGATTTCGTTGGAAGCGAATTCTTTGTGTTCTGGGGTAATATCTCTGGAAGCAGGTGTTATATCCTTTGGAGTCATTTCGTTAGAAGCAAATTTTTCTCTTTTCTGGTGTGATTTCTTTGGAAATGAAGTTTTTGTGATCTGGGGTGATTTCGTTGGAAGAGAATTTTTTGTGTTCTGGTGTGATTTCTTTGGAAACGAATTTTTTGTCCTCTGTGGTGATTTCGTTGTAAGCAAATTTTTGTGTTCTGGGGTAATTTGTTTGGAAGCAAATTTTTTGCATTCTCGGGTGATTTCGTTGGAAGCAAATTATTTGTGTTCTAGGGTGTTTTCGTTGAAAACGAATTTTTTGTGCTCTGGGGTGATTTTGTTGGAAGCGAATATTTTGTGTTCCTCTGGTGATTTCGATGGAAGTGAATTTTTTGTTTTCTGGGGTAATTTCGTTGGAAGCAATTTTTTTGTGGTCTGGGTTTATTTCGTTGTTAGCGAATTTTTTGAAGTATGGGGTGATTTCGTTGGAAGCGTGTTTTCTGTGCTCTGGGGTGATTTCGTTGGAAATGAATTTTTTGTGTTCTCAGGTGATTTCGATGGATGCGAATTTTTTGTGGTCTGGGATGATATCGTTGTTAGCGAATTTTTTGAAGTATGGGGTGATTTATTTGGAAGCGTGTTTCCTGTGCTCTGGAGTCATTTTGATGGAAGCGAATTTTTTGTGTTCTGGGTTGATTTCGATCGAAGCGATTTTTTTCTTTTCTGGGGAGATTTCAGTGAGAGCGAATTTTTGGTGTTCTGGGGTAATTTTGTTGGAAGAGGGTTTTATGTCCTTTGTAGTCATTTCATTGGAAGCGAATTTTTCTCTGTTCTGGTGTGATTTTGTTGGAAACACATTTTTTTTTGCTCTGGAATGTTTTCGTTGTAAGAGAATGTTTTGTGTTCTGGGGTAATTTCATTGGAAGCGAATTTTTTTTGTGTGTGTGTTCTGGGGTTATTTCATTGGAAGGGAATTTTTTGTGATCTGGGGTAATTTCGTTGGAAGCGGGTTTTATGTCCTTTGGAGTCATTTCGTTAAAAGCGAATTTTTCTCTGTTCTGGTGTGATTTCGTTGGAAATGAAGTTTTTGTGATCTGGGGTGATTTCGTTGGTAGCGAATTTTTTGTGGTCTGGTGTGATTTCTTTGGAAACAAACTTTTTGTGTTCTAGGGTGATTTGATGGAAGCAAGTTTTTTGTGTTCTGGGGTCATTTCGTTGGTAGCGTGTTTTCTGTGCTCAGGAGTCATTTCGTTGGAAGCGAATTTTTTGTGTTCTCGGTTGATTTCGATGGAAGCAAATTTTTGAAGTATGGTATCATTTTGTTCGAAGCTTGTTTTCTGTGCTCTGGAGTCATTAAGTTGGAAGCGAATTTTTTGTGTTCCAGGGTGATTTCGTTGGAAGCGAATTTTTTTGTGCTCTGGGATGATTACATTGGAAGCGAATATTTGTGTTCTCAGGATATTTCTTTGGAAGCGAATTTTTTGTGTTCTTGGGTAATTTCGTTGGAAGCAAATTTTTTGTGTTCTAGGGTGATTTTGATGGAAGCAAATTTTTGAAGTAGAGGGCCATTTTGTTGGAAGCGTGTTTTCTGTGCTCTGGAGTAATTTCATTGGAAGTTAATTTTTTGTGCTCTGGGGCGATTGCGTTGGAAGCGAATATTTTGTGTTCTCGGGTGATTTCGTTGGAAGCGAATTTTTTGTATTCTTTGGTGATTTACTTGAAAGCAAATTTTTTGTGTTCTGGGGTAATTTTGTTGGAAGCGAATTTTTTGTGTTCTCGGGTGTTTTCGATGGAAGCAAATTTTTGAAGTATGGGATCATTTCGTTGGAAGCGTGTTTTCTGTGCTCTAGAGTCATTTTGTTGGAAGCGAATTTTTTGTGTTCTTGGGTGATTTCGTTGGAAGCGAATATTCATGTTCTCAGAAGATTTCGTTGCAAGCGAATTTTTTTGTGTTCTGGGGTAATTTCGTTGGAAGCGAATTTTTTGTGTTCTCCGGTTTTTTCGATGAAAGCAAATTTTTGAAGTAGGGGGTCATTTCGTTGGAAGCGTGTTTTCTGTGCTCTGGAGTTACTTCATTGGAAGGGAATTTTTGGTGCTCTGGGGTGATTTCTTTGGAAGCAAATTTTTTGTTTTCTGGGGTAATTACGTTGGAAGCGAATTTTTTGTGTTCTCGGGTGATTATGTTGAAAGGGAATTTTTAGTGTTCTGGCGTCATTTCGTTGGAAGTGTGTTTTCTGTGCTCTGGATTCATTTCTTTGGAAGCGAATTTTTTGTGTTCTGGGGTGATTTCGTTGGAAGCGAATTTTTGGTGGTCTGGGGTGATTTCGTTGGAAGCGTGTTTTCTGTGGTCTGGGGTGATTACTTTTGAAGCGAATATTTGTGTTCTCTGGAGATTTCGTTGGAAGTGAATTTTTTGTGTTCTGGGGGTGATATTGTTGGAAGCGAATTTTTTGTGTTCTGTTGTGATATAGTTGGAAGTGAATTTTTTGTTTTCTGGGGTAATATCCTTGGAAGCGGGTTTTATGTCCTTTTGTGTTGTGGGGTGATTTCGTTGGAAGCGAATTCTTTGTGTTCTGGGGTAATATCTCTGGAAGCAGGTGTTATATCCTTTGGAGTCATTTCGTTAGAAGCGAATTTTTCTCTGTTCTGGTGTGATTTCTTTGGAAATGAAGTTTTTGAGATCTGGGGTGATTTCATTGGAAGCAAATTTTTTGTGTCCTGGTGTAATTTCGTTGGAATCGAATTTTTTGCGTCTTCGGGTGATTTCGTTGAAAGGGAATTTTTAGTGTTCTGGCGTCATTTCGTTGGAAGCGTGTTTTCTGTGCTCTGGATTCATTTCGTTGGAAGCGAATTTTTTGTGTTCTGTGGTGATTTTGTTGAAAGGGAATTTTTTGTGTTCTGGGGTCAATTCGTTGGAAGAGAATTTTCTGTGTTTTGGGGTGATTTCGAGGGAAGTGAATTTTTTGTATTCTCCGGTTTTTTCAATGGAAGCAAATTTTTGAAGTAGGTGGTCACTTCGTTGGAAGCGTGTTTTCTGTGCTCTGGAGTCATTTCGTTGGAAGCAAATTTTTTGTGCTCTGTGGTGATTTCGTTGGAAGCGAATTTTTTGTGTTCTGGGATGATTTCGATGGAAGCAAATTTTTGAAATATGGTATCATTTTGTTCAAAGCGGGTTTCCTGTGCTCTGGTGTCATTTCTTTGGAAGCGAATTTTTTGTGTTCTCGGGTGATTTCGTTGAAAGGGAATGTTTTGTTTTCTAGGGTGATTTCGTTGGAAGCGAATTTTTTGTGTTCTGGGTTGATTTCGTTGGAAGCTAATTTTTTGTGTTCTGGGATGATTTCAGTGGAGGCGAATTTTTTGTGTTCTAGGGTATTTTCGTTGGAAGTGTATTTGTTGTGTTCTCAGGTTTTCTCGATGGAAGCAAATTTTTGAAGTAGGGGGTCATTTCGTTGGAAGCATGTTTTCTGTGCTCTGGAGTCATTTCGTTGGAAGCGAATTTTTTGTGTTCTGGGGTGATTTCCTTGGAAGCGAATTTGTTCTGTTCTGGGGTAATTTCTTTGGACGCGAATTTTTTGTGTTCTGGGGTGAGTTTTTTGGAAGAGAATTTTTTGTGTTCTGGGGCAATTTCGTTGAAAGGGAATTTTTCTGAAGTATGGGGTGATTTCGTTGAAAGAGTGTTTTCTTTGCTCTGGAGTCATTTTTTGGAAGCAAATTTTTGTGTTCTGAGTTGATTTCATTGGAAGCCAATTTTTTTGTGTTCTGGGGTATTTTCGTTGGAAGCGAATTTTTTTGTGTTCTCCGGTTTTTTTCGATGGAAGCAAATTTTTGAAGTAGGGGGTCACCTCGTTGGAAGTGAAATTTTTTGTGTTCAGGGGTGATTTCGTTGGAAGCGAATGTTTTGTGTTCTGGGGTAATTTCGTTGGAAGCGAATTATTTTGTGTTCTCAGGTGATTTCGATGGAAGCAAATTTTCGAAGTATGGGGACATTTTGTTGGAAGCTAATTTATGTGCTTTGGTGTGATTTCGTTGGAAGCGAATTTCTTGTGTTCAGGGGTAATTTCTTTTGAAGCAAATTTTTTGTGTTCTGGGGTGATTTCAATGGAAGCGAATATTTTGTGTTCTGTGTTGATTTCATTGGAAATGAATATTTGTGTTCTCAGGAGATTTCGTTGCAAGCAAATTTTTTGTGCTCTGGGGTGATTTCGTTGGAAGGGAATTTTTTGTGTTCTGGGGTGATTCCGTTGAAAGGGAATTTTTTGTGTTCTGGGGTCATTTCGTTGGAAGCGTGTTTTCTGTGCTCTGGAGTCATTTCTTTGGAAGGGAATTTTTTGTGCTCTGGGGTGATTTCGTTGGAAGCGAATTTTTTGTGTTCTAGGGTGATTTCGTTGGAAGAGAATTTTCTCTGTTATGGGGTGACTTCGATGGAAGTGAATTTTTTGTGTCCTCCGGTTTTTTCGAAGTAGGGGGTGATTTCATTAGAATCGTGTTTTCTGTGCTTTGGAGTCATTTCGTTGGAAGGGAATTTTTTGTGCTCTGTGGTGATTTCGATGTAAGCAAATTTTTTTTGTTCTGTGGTAATTTCGTTGGACGTGAATTTTTTGTTTTCTCTGGTTTTTTTGATGGAAGCAAATTTTTGAAGCAGGGGGTCATTTCGTTGGAAGCGTGTTTTCTGTTCTCTGGAGTCATTTCGTTGGGATCGAATTTTTTTTGCTCTGGGATGATTTCTTTGGAAGCAAATATTTGTGTTCTCAGGAGGTATCGTTGGAAGCGAATTTATTGCGTTCTGGGGTAATTTCGTTGGAAGCAAATTTTTGAAGTATGGGATCATTTCGTTGAAAGCGTGTTTTCTCTGCTCTGGAGTCATTATGTTGGAAGCTAATTTTTTGTGTTCTGGGATGATTTCGTTGGAAGCGAATATATTGTTCTCAGAAGATTTTGTTGCAAACGAATTTTTTGTGTTCTGGTGTAATTTCGTTGGAAGCGATTTTTTTGTGTTCTCGGGTGATTTCGATGGAAGCAAATTTTTGAAGTATGGGATCATTTCGTTGGGAGCGTGTTTTCTGTGCTCTGGAGTCATTTCGTTGGAAGCGAATTTTTTGTGTTCTGGGGTGATTTCATTGAAGCAAATTTTTTGTGTTCTGGGGTAATTTCGTTGGAAGCGAATTTTTTGTGTTCTGGGGTCATTTCATTGGAAGCAAATTTTTTGTGTTCTGGGGTATTTTCGTTCGAAGGGAATTTTTTGTGTTCTCGGGTCATTTCAATGGAAGCAAATTTTTGAAGTATGGTATCATTTCGTTCGAAGCGTGTTTTCTGTGCTCTGGAGTCATTTCGTTGGAAGCGAATATTTGTGTTCTCAGACGATTTCGTTGCAAGCGAATTTTTTGTGTTCTCCGGTTTTTTTGATGGAAGCAAAATTTTGAAGTAGGGGGTCATTTCGTTGGAAGCTTGTTTTCTGTGCTCTGGAGTAATTTCATTGGAAGGGAATTTTTTGTGCTTTGGGCTGATTTCGTTGGAAGCGAATTTTTTGTGTTCTAGTGTGATTTCGTTGAAAGGGAATGTTTTGTGTTCTAGGGTGATTTTGTTGGAAGCGAATTTTTTGTGTTCTGTTGTGATTTCGATGGAAGCAATTTTTTTCTGTTCTGTGGTAATTTCGTTGGACGTGAATTTTTGGTTTTCTCCGGTTTTTTTGATGGAAGCAAATATTTGAAGCAGGGGGTCATTTCGTTGGAAGCGTGTTTTCTGTGCTCTGGAGTCATTTCGTTGGAAGCGAATTTTTTGTCCTCTGGGGTGATTTGATTGGAAGCTAATATTTGTGTTCTCAGGATATTTCGTTGCAAGCGAATTTTTTGTGTTCTGGGGTAATTTCGTTGGAAGCGAATTTTTTGTGTTCTCCGATTTTTTCGATGGAAGCAAATTTTTTAAGTAGAGGGTCATTTCGTTGGAAGCGTGTTTTCTGTGCTCTGGAGTCATTTCTTTGGCAGTGAATTTTTTATGCTCTGGGGTGATTTCGTTGGAAGCGAATTTTTTCTATTCTCCCGTGATTTCATTGAAAGCGAATTTTTTATGTTCTAGGGTGATTTCGTTGGAAGCGAATTTTTTGTGCTCTGGGGTGATTTGGTTAGAAGGGAATTTTTTTCTTCTGTGGTTATTTCGATGGAAGCCAATTTTTTATGTTCTAGGGTGATTTCTTTGGAAGCAAATTTTTTGTGTTCTCGGGTCATTTCATTGGAAGCGTTATTTTTGTATTCTCGGGTGATTTCGTTGAAAGGGAATTTTTGTGTTCTAAGCTGATTTCGTTGGTAGCGAATTTTTTGTGCTCTGGGATGATATCTTTGGAAGCGAATTTTTATGTTCTCAGGAGTTTTCGTTAGAAAAGAATTTTTTGTCTTCTGGGGTAATATCGTTGGAAGAGAATTTTTTCTGTTCTCCGGTATTTTCGATGGAAGCAAATTTTGAAATAGTGTGTCATTTCGTTGGAAGCATGTTTTCTGTGCTCTGGAGTCATTTCGTTGGAAGCGAATTTTTTGTACTCTGTGGTGATTTCATTGGAAGTGAATTTTTTGTGTTCTCGGGTGATTTCGTTGAAAGGGAATTTTTTGTGTTCTGGGGTCATTTCTTTGGAAGCCTGTTTTCTGTGCTCTGGAGTCATTTCGTTGGAAGCGAATTTTTTGTGTTCTGGGGTGATTTCGATGGAAGCAAATTTTTTGTGTTCTCGGGTGATTTCGATGGAAGCAAATTTTTGAAGTATGTTATCATTTCATTCGAAGCGTGTTTTCTGTGCTCTGGAGTCATTTCGTTGGAAGCGAATTTTTTGTGTTGTTGGGTGATTTCGTTGAAAGGGAATGTTTAGTGTTCAGGGTGATTTCGTGGAAGCGATTTTTTGTGTTCTGAGTTGATTTCGTTGGAAGCGAATTTTTTGTGTTCTGGGATGATTTCTGTGGAGGCTAATTTTTTGTGTTCTAGGGTGTTTTTGTTGGAAGCGTATTTTTTGTGTTCAGGTTTTCTCGATGGAAGCAAATTTTTGAAGTAGGGGGTCATTTCGTTGGAAGCATGTTTTCTGTGCTCTGGAGTCATTTCGTTGGAAGCGAATTTTTTGTGTTCTGGGGTGATTTCCTTGGAAGCGAATTTATTTTGTTCTGGGGTAATTTAGTTGGAAGTGAATTTTTTGTGTTCTCGGTTGATTTCGATGGAAGCAATTTTCTGAAGTATGGTATCATTTCATTCAAAGCGTGTTTTCTGTGCTCTGGAGTCATTATGTTGGAGCGAATTTTTTGTGTTCTAGGGTGATTTCGTTGAAAGGGAGTTTTTCTATTGTAGGGTGATTTCGTTGGAAGCGAATTTATTGTGTTCTGGGGTGATTTCAATGGAAGCAAATTTTTTCTGTTCTGTGGTAATTTCATCGGACGTGAATTTTTTGTGTTTTCGGGTGATTTCGTTGAAAGGGAATTTTTTGTGCTGTATTGTGATTTCGTTGGAAGTGAATTTTTTTGTGCTCTGGGATGATTTCTTTCGAAACAAATATTTGTGTTCTCAGGAGATTTCGTTGGAAGCGAATTTTTTGTGTTCTGGGGTTATTTCGATAGAAGCGAATTTTTTGTGTTCTTCGGTTTTTCGATGGAAGCAAAATTTTTGAAGTAGGGGGTCATTTCGTTGGAAGCGTGTTTTCTGGAGTGCTCTGGAGTCATTTCGTTGGAAGGGAATTTTTTGTGCTCTTCGGTTATTTCGTTGGAAGCAAATTTTTTGTGTTCTCAGATGATTTCGTTTAAAGGGAATTTTTCGTGTTCTCGGTGATTTCGTTGGAAGCGAATTTTTTGTGTTCTGTGGTCATTTCGTCGGAAGCGTGTTTTCTGTGCTCTGGAGTCAGTTTGTTGGAAGCGAATTTTTTTGTGCTCTGGTGTGATTTCGTTGGAAGCGAATTTTTTGTGTTCTCACGTGATTTCCTTTAAAGTAATTTTTTGTGTTCTAGGGTGATTTCGTTGGCAGCAAATTTTTTGTGTTCAGGGGTGATTTCGATGGAAGCAAAATTTTTCTGTTCTGGGGTAATTTCGTCGGACGTGAATTTTTTGTGTTCTCGGGTGATTTGGTTGAAAGGGAATTTTTTGTGTTCCAGGGTGATTTCATTGGAAACGAATTTTTTTGTGCTCTGGGATGATTTCTTTGGAAGCAAATATTTGTGTTTTTAGGAGGTATCGTTGGAAGCGAATTTATTGTGTTCTGGGGTAATTTCGTTGGAAGTGAATTTTTTGTGTTTTCGAGTGATTTCGATGGAAGCAAATTTTTGAAATATGGGGTCATTTCGTTGGAAGCGTGTTTTCTCTGCTCTGGAGTCATTATGTTGGAAGCTAATTTTTTGTGTTCTGGGGTGATTTCCTTGGAAGAGAATATATTGTTCTCAGAAAATTTTGTTGCAAGCAAATTTTTTGTGTTCTGGCATAATTTCGTTGGAAGCGAATTTTTTGTGTTCTCGGGTGATTTCGATGGAAGCAAATTTTTGAAGTAATGGATCATTTTGTTGGGAGCCTGTTTTCTGTGCTCTGGAGTCATTCCGTTGAAAGCGAATTATTTGTGTTCTGGGGTGATTTCGTTGGAAGCGAATATTAGTGTTCTCAGAAGATTTCGTTGCAAGCGAATTTTTTTGTGTTCTAGGGTAATTTCGTTGGAAGCGAATTTTTTGTTTTCTCCGGTTTTTTCGATGGAAGGAAATTTTTGAAGCAGGGGGTCATTTCATTGGAAGTGTGTTTTCTGTGCTCTGGAGTCATTTCGTTGGAAGCGAATTTTTTGTGTTCTAGGGTGATTTCATGGAAGCAAATTTTTTGTGTTCTGGGGTAATTTCGTTGGAAGCGAATTTTTTGTGTTCTGGGGTCATTTCGTTGGAAGCAAATTTTTTGTGTTCTGCGGTAATTTCGTTGGAAGTGAATTTTTTGTGTTCTCGGGTCATTTCAATGGAAGCAAATTTTTGAAGTATGGTATCATTTCGTTCGAAGCGTGTTTTCTGTGCTCTGGAGTCATTTCGTTGGAAGCGAATATTTGTGTTCTCAGACGATTTCGTTGCAAGCGAATTTTTTGTGTTCTCCGGTTTTTTCGATGGAAGAAAATTTTTGAAGTAGGGGCCATTTCTTTGGAAGCTCGTTTTCTGTGCTCTGGAGTAATTTCGTTGGAAGGGAATTTTTTGTGATTTGGGCTGATTTCGTTGGAAGCGAATTTTTTGTGTTCTAGTGTGATTTCGTTGAAAGGGAATTTTTTGTCTTCTAGGGTGATTTTGTTGGAAGCAAATTTTTTGTGTTCTGTGGTGATATTTCGATAGAAGCAATTTTTTTCTGTTCTTTTGTAACTTGGTTGGATGTGAATTTTTTGTTTTCTCCTGTTTTTTTGAAGGAAGCAAATTTTTGAAGCAGGGGGTCATTTCGTTCTGGGCGTGCTTTCTGTACTCTGGAGTCATTTCGTTGGAAGCGAATTTTTTGTGTTCTGGGTTGATTTCGTTGGAAGCGAATTTTTGGTGCTCTGGGGTGATTTGATTGGAAGCTAATATTTGTGTTCTCAGGATATTTCGTTGCAAGCAAATTTTTTGTGTTCTGGAGTAATTTCGTTGGAAGCGAATTTTTTGTGTTCTCCGGTTTTTTCGATGGAAGCAAATTTTTTAAGTAGAGGGTCATTTTGTTGGAAGCATGTTTTCTGTGCTCTGGAGTCATTTCTTTGGCAGTGAATATTTTGTGCTCTGGGGTGATTTCGTTGGAAGCGAAATTTTTGTGTTCTCGGGTGATTTCGTTGAAAGGGAATTTTTGCGTTCTAGGGTGATTTCGTTTGAAGCGAATTTTTTGTGCTCTGGGATGATATCTTTGGAAGCGAATACTTGTGTGCTCAGGAGTTTTTGTTGGAAAAGAATTTTTTGTCTTCTGGGGTAATATCTTTGGAAGAGAATTTTTTGTGTTCTCTGGTCTTTTCGATGGAAGCAAATTTTGAAATAGTGTGTCATTTCATTGGAAGCATGTTTTCTGTGCTCTGGAGTCATTTCGTTGGAAGCGAATATTTTGTACTCTGTGGTGATTTCGTTGGAAGTGAATTTTTTGTGTTCTCGGGTGATTTCGTTGAAAGGGAATTTTTTGTGTTCTGGGGTCATCTCTTTGGAAGCCTGTTTTCTGTGCTCTGGAGTCATTTCGTTGGAAGCGTATTTTTTGTGTTCTCTGGTGATTTCGTTGGAAGCGAATTTCTTGTGTTCTGTGGAAATTTTGTTGGAAGCGAATTTTTTGTGTTCTCCCGTTTTGTCGATGGAAGCAAATTTTTGAAGTATGGGGTCATTTTGTTGGAAGCGTGTTTTCTGTGCTCTGGAGTCACTTGGTTGGAAGAGAATTTTTGGTGCTCTGGAGTGATTTCGTTGGAAACGAATTTTTTGTGTTCTGGGGTGATTTCGTTGGAAGCAAATTTTGTGAGTTCTGGGGTAATTTCGATAGAAGCGATTTTTTTGTTTCTGGGGTCATTTCGTTGGAAGTGAATTTTTTGTGTTCTTGGGTAATTTCGTTTTTTTGTGCTTTGGGCTGATTTCTTTGGAAGCGAATTTTTTGTGTTCTAGTGTGAATTCGTTGAAAGGGAATTTTTTGTGTTCTAGGATGATTTTGTTGGAAGCAAATTTTTTGTGCTCTGTGGTGATTTCGATGGAAGCAAATTTTTTCTGTTCTGTGGTAATTTTGTTGGACCTGAATTTTTGGTTTTCTCCGGTTTTTTTGATGGAAGCAAATTTTTGAAGCAGGGGGTCATTTCATTGGAAGCGTGTTTTCTGTGCTCTGGAGTCATTTCGTTGGAAGCAAATTTTTTGTTTTCTGGGGTGATTTCGTTGGAAGCAAACTTTTTGTGTTCTGGTGTAATTTCGTTGGAAGCGAATTTTTTGTGTTCTGGGGTCATTTCGATGGAAGCAAATTTTTGAAGTAGGGGGACTTTTCGTTGGAAGCTTGTTTTCTGTGCTCTGGAGTCAGATCGTTGGAAGGGAATTTTTTGTGCTTTGGGGTGATTTCGTTGGAAGCGAATTTTTTGTGTTCTAGTGTGATTTCTTTGAAAGGAAATTTTTTGTGTTCTAGGGTGATTTTGTTGGACATGAATTTTTTGTGTTCTCGGGTAATTTCATCGAAAGGGAATTTTTTGTGTTCTAGGGTGATTTCGTTGGAAGCGAACTTTTTTTTGCTCTGTGATGATTTCTTTGGAAGCGAATATCTGTGTTCTCAGGAGATTTCGTTGCAAGCGAATTTATTTTATTCTGGGGTAATTTCTTTGGAAGCTAATTTTTTGTATTCTCAAGTGATTTCGTTGGAAGCAAATTTTTGAAATATGGGGTCATTTCGCTGGAAGCATGTTTTCTGTGCTTTGGAGTCATTTCTTTGGAAGCGAATTTTTTGTGCTCTGGGGTGATTTCTTTGGAAGCTAATATTTGTGTTCTCAGGACATTTCGTTGCAAGTGAATTTTTTGGGTTCTGGGGTAATTTCTTTGGAAGCGAAATTTTTGTGTTCTCCGGTTTTTTTCGATGGAAGCAAATTTTTTAAGTAGAGGGTCATTTCGTTGGAAGCGTGTTTTCTGTGCTCTGGAGTCTTTTCTTTGGTAGCGAATTTTTTGTGCTCTGGGGTGATTTCGTTGGAAGCGAATATTTGTGTTCTCAGGAGATTTCATTGCAAGCGAATTTTTTGTGTTCTGGGGTAATTTCGTTGGAAGCGTATTTTTGTGTTCTCCGGTTTTTTTGATGGAAGTGAATTTTTTAAGTAGGGGGTCATTTCATAGGAAGCGTGTTTTCTGTGCTCTTGAGTCATTTCGTTGGAAGCAAATTTTTTGTTTTCTGGGGTGATTTCGTTGGAAGCAAATTTTTTGTGTTCTGGTGTAATTTCATTGGAAGCGAATTTTTTGTGTTCTGGGGTCATTTCGATGGAAGCAAATTTTTGAAGTAGGGGGACTTTTCATTGGAAGCTTGTTTTCTGTGCTCTGGAGTCAGATCGTTGGAAGGGAATTTTTTGTGCTTTGGGGTGATTTCGTTGGAAGCGAATTTTTTGTGTTCTAGTGTGATTTCTTTGAAAGGAAATTTTTTGTGTTCTAGGGTGATTTTGTTGGACATGAATTTTTTGTGTTCTCGGGTAATTTCATCGAAAGGGAATTTTTTGTGTTTTAGGGTGATTTCGTTGGAAGCGAACTTTTTTTTGCTCTGGGATGATTTCTTTGGAAGCGAATATCTGTGTTCTCAGGAGATTTCGTTGCAAGCAAATTTATTTTGTTCTGGGGTAATTTCGTTGGAAGCTAATTTTTTGTATTCTCAAGTGATTTCGTTGGAAGCAAATTTTTGAAATATGGGGTCATTTCGCTGGAAGCATGTTTTCTGTGCTTTGGAGTCATTTCTTTGGAAGCGAATTTTTTGTGCTCTGGGGTGATTTCTTTGGAAGCTAATATTTGTGTTCTCAGGACATTTCGTTGCAAGTGAATTTTTTGGGTTCTGGGGTAATTTCTTTGGAAGCGAATTTTTTGTGTTCTCCGGTTTTTTCGATGGAAGCAAATTTTTTAAGTAGAGGGTCATTTCGTTGGAAGCGTGTTTTCTGTGCTCTGGAGTCTTTTCTTTGGTAGCGAATTTTTTGTGCTCTGGGGTGATTTCGTTGGAAGCGAATATTTGTGTTCTCAGGAGATTTCATTGCAAGCGAATTTTTTGTGTTCTGGGGTAATTTCGTTGGAAGCGTATTTTTGTGTTCTCCGGTTTTTTTGATGGAAGTGAATTTTTTAAGTAGGGGGTCATTTCATAGGAAGCGTGTTTTCTGTGCTCTTGAGTCATTTCGTTGGAAGGGAATTTTTTGTGTTCTGGGGTGATTTCGTTGGAAGCGAATATTTGTTTTCTCAGAAAATTTCGTTGCATGCGAATTTTTTGTGTTCTGTGGTAATTTTTTTGGAAGCGAATTTTTTATGTTCTCCGGTTTTTCGATGGCAACAAATTTTTTAAGTAGGGGGTCATTTCGTTGGAATCGTGTTTAATGTGCTCTGGAGGCATTTCGTTGGAAGGGAATTTTTTGTGCTCTGGGGTGATTTCATTGAAAGCTAACTTTTTTGTGTTCTAGCGTGATTTCGTTGGAAGCGAATTTTTTGTGTTGTGGGGTTATTTCGATGGAAACAAATATTTTCTGTTCTGTGGTAATTTCGTTGGACGTGAATTTTTTGTGTTCTCAGGTGATTTCGTTGAAAGGGAAGTTTTTGTGTTCTAGGGTGATTTCGATGGAAATGAATTTTTTGTGTTCTCGGGTGCTTTCTTCGAAAGGGAATTTTTTGTGTTCTAGGGTGATTTCGTTGGAAGCGAACTTTTTTTTGCTCTGGGATGATTTCTTTGGAAGCGAATATCTGTGTTCTCAGGAGATTTCGTTGCAAGCGAATTTATTTTGTTCTGGGGTAATTTCGTTGGAAGCTAATTTTTTGTATTCTCAAGTGATTTCAATGGAAGCAAATTTTTGAAATATGGGGTCATTTCGCTGGAAGCATGTTTTCTGTGCTTTGGAGTCATTTCTTTGGTAGCAATTTTTTGTGCTCTACGGTGATTTCTTTGGAAACTAATATTTGTGTTCTCAGGAAATTTCGTTGCAAGCGAATTTTTTGGGTTCTGGGGTAATTTCTTTGGAAGCGAATTTTTTGTGTTCTCTGGTTTTTTCGATGGAAGCAAATTTTTTAAGTAGAGGGTCATTTCGTTGGAAGCGTGTTTTCTGTGCTCTGGAGTCTTTTCTTTGGTAGCGTTTTTTTTGTGCTCTGGGGTGATTTCGTTGGAAGCGAATATTTGTGTTCTCAGGAGATTTCATTGCAAGCGAATTTTTTGTGTTCTGGGGTAATTTCGTTGGAAACGTATTTTTGTGTTCTCCGGTTTTTTTGATGGAAGCGAATTTTTTAAGTAGGGGGTCATTTCATAGGAAGCGTGTTTTCTGTGCTCTGGAGTCATTTCGTTGGAAGGGAATTTTTTTGCTCTGGGGTGATTTCATTGAAAGCTAACTTTTTTGTGTTCTAGCGTGATTTCTTTGGTAGCGAATTTTTTGTGTTGTGGGGTTATTTCGATGGAAGCAAATATTTTCTCTTCTGTGGTAATTTCGTTGGACATGAATTTTTTGTGTTATCAGGTGATTTCGTTGAAAGGGATTTTTTGTGTTCTAGGGTGATTTCGTTGTAAGCAAATTTTTTGTGCTCTGGGATTATTTCTTTGGAAGCGAATATTTGTGTTCTCAGGAGACTTCGTTGCAAGCGAATTTTTTGTGTTCTGGGGTAATTTCGTTGGAAGCGTATTTTTGTGTTCTCCGGTTTTTTCGATGGAAGCGAAATTTTTAAGTAGGGGGTCATTTCGTTGGAAGCGTGTTTTCTGTGCTCTGGAGTCATTTCGTTGGAAGCGAATTTTTTGTGTTCTCTGGTGATTTCGAAGGAAGCAAATTTTTGAAGTATGAGATCATTTTGTTGAAAGCATGTTTTCTGTGCTCTGGAGTAATTTCGCTGGAAGCGAATTTTTTTGTTCTGGAGTGATTTCGTTGGAAGCGAATATTTGTGTTCTCAGAAAATTTCGTTGCAAGCAAATTTTTTGTGTTCTGGGGTAATTTCGTTGGAAGCTAATTTTTTGTGTTCTCCGGTTTTTTCAATGGAAGCAAATTATTGAAATAGGGGGTCATTTCATTGGAAGCGTGTTTTCTGTGATCTGGAGTCATTTCAATGGAAGCGAATTTTTTGTGTTCTGGGGTGATTTCGTTGGAAGCGAATATATGTGTTCTCAGAAGATTTCATTGAAAGCGAATTTTTTGTGCTCTGGGGTGATTGCTTTGGAAGCAAATATTTGTGTTCTCAGGAGACTTCGTTGCAAGCAAATTTTTTGTGTTCTGGGGTAATTTCGTTGGAAGCTAATTTTTTGTGTTCTCCGGTTTTTTCAATGGAAGCAAATTATTGAAATAGGGGGTCATTTCATTGGAAACGTGTTTTCTGTGATCTGGAGTCATTTCAATGGAAGCGAATTTTTTGTGTTCTGGGGTGATTTCGTTGGAAGCGAATATATGTGTTCTCAGAAGATTTCGTTGAAAGCGAATTTTTTGTGTTCTGGGGTAATTTCGTTGGAAACGTATTTTTGTGTTCTCCGGTTTTTTCGATGGAAGCAAATTTTTTAAGTAGGGGGTCATTTCGTTGGAAGTGTGTTTTCTGTGCTCTGGAGTCATTTCGTTGGAAGCGAATTTTTTGTGTTCTCGGGTGATTTCGATGGAAGCAAATTTTTGAAATAAGGGTTCATTTCGTTGGAAGCATGTTTTCTGTGCTCTGGGGTAATTTCGTTGGAAGCTAATTTTTTGTGTTCTGGGGTGATTTCGTTCGAAGCGAATATTTGTGTTCTCAGAAAATTTTGTTGCAAGCAAATTTTTTGTGTTCTGGGGTTATTTCGTTGGAAGCAAATTTTTTATCTTTTCCGGTTTTTCGATGGAAGCAAGTTTTTGAAGTAGGGGGTCATTTCGTTGGAATCGTGTTTTCTGTGCTCTGGAGTCATTTCGTTGGAAGGGAATTTTTTGTGCTCTGGGGTGATTTCGTTGGAAGCCTATTTTTTGTGTTCTTGGGTGATTTCATTGAAAGCTAATTTTTGTGTTCTGCCGTGATTTCATTAGAAGCGAATTTTTTGTGTTCTGGGGTGATTTCGATGGAAGCAAATTATTTCTGTTCTGTGGTAATTTCGTTGGACGTGAATTTTTTGTGTTCTCGGGTGATTTCGTTGAAAGGGAATTTTTTGTGTTCTAGGGTGATTTCGTTGGAAGCGAATTCTTTTGTGCTCTGTGATGATTTCTTTGGAAGCAGATATTGTGTTCCCAGGAAATTTCGTCGGAAGTGATTTTTTTGTGTTCTAGGGTAATTTCGTTGGAAGCGAAATTTTTGTGTTCTCGGGTGATTTCGATGGAAGCAAATTTTTGAAATATGGGGTCATATCGTTGGAAGCATGTTTTCAGTGCTCTGGAGTCATTTCTTTGGAAGTGAATTTTTCGTACTCTAGGGTGATTTCGTTCGAAGCGAATTTTTTTGTGCTCTGGAATGATATCTTTGGAAGCGAATATGTGTGCTCTAAGGAGATTTTGTTGGAAAAGAATTTTTTGTCTTCTGGGGTAATTTCGTTGGAAGCGAAATTTTTGTGTTCTCGGATGATTTCGATGGAAGCAAATTTTTGAAATATGGGGTCATTTCGTTGCAAGCATGTTTTCTGTGCTCTGGAATCATTTCGTTCGAAGCGAATTTTTTGTGCTCTGGCGTGTTTTCGTTGGAAGCGAATTTTTTGTGCTCTAGGAGGATATCTTTGGAAGAGAATATTTGTGTTCTCAGGAGATTTCATTGGAAAAGAATTTTTTGTCTTCTGGGGTAATATCTTTGAAAGAGAATTTTTTGTGTTCTCCGGTCTTTTCGGTGGAAGCAAATATTTGAAGTAGGGGGTCATTTCATTGGAAGCGTGTTCTCTGTGCTAGGGAGTCATTTCGTAGGAAGCGTGCTTTTTGTCTTCTGGGGTGATTTATTTGCAAGCAAATTTTTTGTGTTCAGGGTTAATTTCGTTGGAAGCGAATTTTTTGTGTTCTCAGGTGATTTTGATGGAAGCAAATTTTTGAAGTATGGGGTCATATCGTTGGAAGCGTGTTTTCTGTGCTCTGGAATCATTTCTTTGGAAGCGAATTTTTCGTGTCCTGGGGTGATTTTGTTGGAAGCGAATTTTTTGTGTTCTCGGGTGATTTCGTAGAAAGCGAATTTTTTATGTTCTAGGGTGATTTCGTTGGAAGTGAATATTTTTCTGCTCTGGGGTGATTTGGTTGGAAGCGAATTTTTTGGCTTCTGTGGTGATTTCGATGGAAGCGAATTTTTTATGTTCTAGGGTTTTTTCGTTGGAAGCGATTTTTTGTGCTCTGGGGTGATTTCATTGGAAGCGAATATTTGTGTTCTCAGGAGATTTCGTTGCAAGCGAATTTTTTGTTTTCTGTGCTAATTTTGTTGGTGCGAATTTTTGGTGTTCTCAGGTGATTTCGATGGAAACAAATTTTTGAAGTAGGGGGTCATTTCTTTGGAAGCCTGTTTTCTGTGCCCTTGAGTCATTTCGTTGGAAGCGAATTTTTTGTGCTCTGGGTTGATTTCTTCGGAAGCGAATTTTTTGTGTTCTCGGGTGATTTAGATGGAAGCAAATTTTTGAAGTATGGCGTCATTTCGTTGGAAGCAAATTTTTTGTGTTCTGGGGTGATTTCGTTGGAAGCGAATTTTTTGTGCTATGGGGTGATTTTGTTGCAAACGAATTTTTTTGTCTTCTGTGGTGATTTCGATGGAAGCGATTTTTTTATGTTGTAGGGTGATTTCGTTGGAAGGGAATTTTTTGTGTTCTGGGGTCATTTCATTGGAAGTGTGTTTTCTGTGCTCTGGAGTCATTTCATTGGAAGGGAATTTTTTGTGCTCTGGGGTGATTTCATTGGAAGCGAATTTTTTGTGTTCTCGGGTGATTTCGTTGAAAGTGAATTTTTTATGTTCTAGGCTGATTTCGTTCGAAGATTATTTTTTGTGCTCTGGGGTGATTTGGTTGGAAGCGAATTTTTTGTCTTCTTTGGTGATTTCGATGGAAGCGAATTTTTTATGTTCTAGGGTGATTTCGTTGGAAGCGAATTTTTTCTACTCTGGAATGATATCTTTTGAAGCAAATATTTGTGTTCTCACGATATTTTGTTTTCCGTGCTCTCGAGTCATTTGGTTGGAATGCGAATTTTTTGTGCTCTGGGGTGATTTCGTTGGAATCGAATATTTGTGTTCTCAGGAGATTACGTTGCATGCGAATTTTTTGTGTTCTGAGGTGATTTCGTTGGAAGCGAATTTTTTTGTTCTCGGGTGATTTCGTTGGAAGGGAATTTTTGTGCTATAGGGTGATTTTGTTGGAAGCGAAATTTTTGTGCTCTGGGATGATATCTTTGGAAGCGAATGTTTGTATTCTCAGGAGATTTCGTTGGAAAAGAATTTTTGTCTTCTGGGGTAATATCATTGGAAGAGAATTTTTTGTGTTCTCCAGTTTTTTCGATGGAAGCAAATTTTTGAAGTACGGGGTCATTTCGTTAGAAGTGTGTTTTCTGTGCCCTGGAGTCATTTCGTTGGAAGCGAATTTTTTGTGCTCTGGGGTGATTTCGTTGGAAGCGAATATTGGTGTTCTCAGGAGATTTCGTTGCAAGTGAATTTTTTGTGTTCTGGGTTAATATCGTTGGAAGAGTACTTTTGTGTTCTCCGTTTTTTTCAATGGGAGTATATTTTTGAAGTAGGTGGTCATTTCGTTGGAAGCATGTTTTCTGTGCTCTGGAGTCTTTTCGTTGGAAGCGAATTTTTTGTGCTCTGGGTTGGTTTCGTTGGAAGCGAATTTTTTGTGATCTGGGGAGATGTCTTTGAAAGGGAATTTTTTGTGTCTGGGGTGATTTTGTTGGAAGCAAATTTTTTGTGCTCCAGGATGTTTTCTTTGGAAGCGAATATTTGTGTTCTCAGGAAATTTCGTTGGAAGCGAATTTTTTGTGTTCTGGGGTAATTTCGTTGGAAGAGAAATTTTTGTGTGCTCAGGATTTTTCGATGGAAGCAAATTTTTAAAGTAGGGGGTCATTTCGTTGGAAGCGTGTTTTCTGTGTTTTGGAGTCATTTCGTTGGAAGTAATTTTTTTGTGTTCTGGGGTGATTTCGTTGGAAGCGAATTTTTTGTGTTCTGGGGTAATGTCGTTGGAAGCGAATTTTTTGTGTTCTCCGGTGATTTTGTTGAAAGGGAATTTTTTGTGTTCTAGGGTGATTTCTTTGGAATCAAATATTTTGTGTTCTGCTTTGATTTCAATAGAAGCAAATATTTTCAGTCTTGTGGTAAATTCGTTGGACGTAAACTTTTTGTGTTCTCTGGTGATTTCGTTGAAAGGGAAATTTGTGTTCAAGGGTGATTTCTCTAAAAGGGAATTTTTGTGTTCTAGGTTGATTTTGTTGGAAGGGAATTTTTTGTGCTCTGGGATGATATCTTTGGAAGCGAATATTTGTGTTCTCAGGAGATTTCATTGTAAAAGAATTTTTTCTCTTCTGGGGTAATATCGTTGGAAGAGAATTTTTTGTGTTCCCCGGTTTCTTCAATGGAAGCAAATATTTGAAGTAAGGGGTCATTTCGTTCGAAACGAGTTTTCTGTGCTCTGGAGTCATTTCATTGGAAGCAAATTTTTTGTGCTCTGGGGTGATTTCGTTGGAAGCGAATTTTTTGTTTTCTTGGGTGATTTCTCTAAAAGGGAATTTTTGTGTTCTAGGGTGATTTCGTTGGAAGCGAATTTTTTGTGCTCTGGGATGATATCTTTGGAAGCGAATATTTGTGTTCTCAGGAGATTTCGTTGGAAAAGAATTTTTTCTCTTCTGGGGTAATAGCGTTGGAAGAGAATTTTTTGTGTTCTCCGGTTTCTTCAATGGAAGCAAATTTTTGAAGTAAGGGGTCATTTCGTTCGAAACGAGTTTTCTGTGCTCTGGAGTCATTTCTTTGGAAGCGAATTTTTTGTGTTCTCAGATGATTTCAACGGAAACAAATTTTTGAAGTATGGTATCATTTCGTTCGAAGCGTGTTTTCTGTGCTCTGGAGTCATTTCGTTGGAAGCGAATATTTTGTGTTCTGGGGAGATTTCGTTGGAAGCGAATATTTGTGTTCTCAGAAGATTTCGTAGCAAGCGAATTTTTGCTGTTCCTCGGTTTTTTCGATGGAAGTAAATTTTTGAAGTAGGAGGTCATTTCGTTGGAAGCGAATTTTTTGTGTTCTGGAGTGATTTCGTTTGAAGCGAATATTTTGTGTTCTGGAGAGATTTCGTTGTAAGTGAATATTTGTGTTCTCAGAAGATTTCGTTGCAAGCGAATTTATTCTGTTCTCCGGTTTTTTCGATGGAAGTAAATTTTTGAAGTAGGAGGTCATTTGGTTGGAAGTATGTTTTCGGAGCTCTGGAGTAATTTCGTTGGAAGCAAATTTTTTGTGCTCTGGGTTGATTTCGTTGGAAGCGAAATTTTTGTGTTCTGGGGTGATTTCATTGGAAGTAAATATTTTGTGTTCTTTGGAGATTTCGTTGTAAGTGAATATTTGTGTTCTCAGAAGATTTCGTTGCAAGCGAATTTTTTCTGTTCTCGGTTTTTTTCGATGGAAGTAAATTTTTGAAGTAGGAGGTCATTTGGTTGGAAGTATGTTTTCGGAGCTCAGGAGTAATTTCGTTGGAAGCGAATTTTTTCTGCTCTGGGTTGATTTCGTTGAAAGGGAAATTTTGGTGTTCTGGGGTGATTTCGTTGGAAGTGAATTTTTTGTGCTCTGGGATGTTTTTTTGGAAGCGAATATTTGTGTTCTCAGGAGATTTCGTTGGAAGCGAATTTTTTGTGTTCTGGGGTAATTTCATTGAAAGGGAATTTTTTATGTTCTAGGGTGATTGCGTTCGAAGCAAATTTTTTGTGCTCTGGAGTGATTTGGTTGGAAGCGAATTTTTTGTCTTCTATGGTGATTTCGATGGAAGCGAATTTTTTATGTTCTAGGGTGATTTCGTTGAAAGCAAATTTATTGTGTTCTGGAGTCATTTCATTGGAAGCGTGTTTTCTGTGCTCTGGAGTCATTTTGTTGTAAGTGAATTTTTTGTGCTCTGGGGTGATTTCGTTGGTAGCTCATTTTCTGTGTTCTGGGATAATTTCGTTGGAAATGAATTTTTTGTGTTCTCGGGTGATTTCGATGGAAGCCAATTTTTGAAGTATGGGATCATTTCCTTGGAAGCGTGTTTTCTGTGCTCTGGAGTCATTTCGTTGGAAGAGAATGTTTTGTAGTTTGGGGTGATTTTGTTGGAAGCGAAATTTTTGTGTTCTAGGTTAATTTTGTTGGAAGCGAATTTCTTGTGTTCTGGGGTAATTTCGTTGGACGTGAATTTTTTGTGTTCTCGGGTGATTTCTTTGAAAGGAAATTTTTTATATTCTAGGGTTATTTTGTTGGAAGCGAATTTTTTTGTGCTCTGGGATGATTTCTTTAGAAGTGAGTATTTGTGTTCTCAGAAGATTTCGTTGGAAGCGAATTTTTTTGTGTTCTGGGGTCATTTCTTTGGAAATGAATTTTTTGTGTTCTCCGGTTTTTTCGATGGAAGTAAATTTTGAAGTAGGAGGTCATTTCGTTGGAAGCGAATATTTTGTGTTCTGTGCTGATTTCGTTGGAAGCGAATATTTTGTGTTCTGGGGAGATATCGTTGGAAGCAAATATTTGTGTTCTCAGAAGATTTCGTTGCAAGCGAATTTTTTCTGTTCTCTGGTTTTTTCGATGGAAGTAAATTTTTGAAGTAGGAGGTCATTTCGTTGGAAGCATGTTTTCGGAGATCTGGAGTCATTTCGTTGGAAGCGAATTTTTTTGTGTTCTGGGGTGATTTTGTTGAAATGGAATTTTGGGTGTTCTGGGGTGATTTCGTTGGAAGCGAATTTTTTGTGCTCTGGGATGTTTTCTTTGGAAGCGAATATTTGTGTTCTCAGGAGATTTCATTGCAAGCTAATTTTTTGTGTTCTGGGTTAATTTCATTGAAAGGGAATTTTTTATGTTCTAGGGTGATTTCATTGAAAGCAAATTTTTTGTGCTCAGGAGTGATTTGCTTGGAAGCAAATTTTTTGTCTTCGATGGTGATTTCGATGGAAGCGAATATTTTATTTTCTAGGGTGATTTGGTTGAAAGTGAATTTTTTGTGTTCTGGGGTCATTTCATTGGAAGCGTGTTTTCTGTGCTCTGGAGTCATTTTGTTGGAAGCAAATTTTTTGTGCTCTGGGTTGATTATGTTGGAAGCGAATTTTTTGTATTCTCGGGTGATTTCGTTGAAAGGGAATTTTTTGTGTTCGAGGGTGATTTCGTTGGAAGCGAATTTTTTGTGCTCTTGAATGTTTTCTTTGGAATCGAATATTTTTGTTCTCAGGTGATTTCGTTGGAAGCTAATTTTTTGTGTTCTGGGGTAATATCGTTGGAATAGAAATTTTTGTGCTCTCAGGATTTTTCGATGGAAGCAAATTTTTGAAGTAGGGAGTCATTTCGTTGGAAGCGTGTTTTCTGTGCTCTGGAGTCAATTCGATGGAAGCGAATTTTTGGTGCTCTGGAGTGATTTTGTTGGAAGTGAAATTTTTGTCTTCCGTGGTGATTTCGATGGAAGCGAATTTTTTATGTTTTAGGATGATTTCGTTGGAAGCGAATTTTTTGTGCTCTGGGATGATATCTTTGGAAGGGAATATTTGTGTTCTCAGGAGATTTCGTTGGAAAAGAATTTTTTCTTCTGGGGTAATATCGTTGGAAGTGAATTTTTTGTGTTCTCCTTTTTCTTTGATGGAAGCAAATTTTTGAAGTAGGGGGTCATTTCATTGGAAGCCTGTTTTCTGTGCTCTGGAGTAACTTCGTTGGAAGGGAATTTTTGGTGCTCAGGGGTGATTTCATTGGAAGCACTTTTTTTTGTGTTTTTGGGTGATTTCTTTAAAAGAGAATATTTTGTGTTCTAGGGTGATTTCATTGGACGCGAATTTTTTGTGTTCTTTGGTGATTTCGTGGGAAAAGAATTTTTTGTCTTCTTGGGTAATATCTTTGGAAGAGAATTTTCTGTGTTCTTATATTATTTCAATGGAAGCAAATTTTTGAAATATGGGGTCATTTCGTTGGAAGAGTGTTTTCTGTGCTCTAGAGGCATTTCTTTGGAAGCGAATTTTTTTTGTTCTGGGGTGATTTGGTTGGAAGCGAATATATGTGTTCTCAGAAGATTTCATTGCAAGCGAATTTTTGTGATCTTGGGTAATTTCTTTGAAAGAGAAATTTTTATGTTCTAGGGTAATTTCGTTGGAAGAGAAGTTTTTGTGTTCTCAGGATTTTTCGATGGAAGCAAATTTTTGAAGTACAGAGTCATTTCGTTGGAAGCGTGTTTTCTGTGCTCTGGAGTCACTTTGTTGGAAGCAAAATTTTTGTGCTCTGGGGTGATTTCGTTGGAAGCGCATTTTTTGTGTTCAGGGATAATTTCGTTGGAAGTGAATTTTTTGTGTTCTCGGGTGATTTCGATGGAAGCCAATTTTTGAAGTATTGGATCATTTCCTCGGAAGCGTGTTTTCTGTGCTCTGGAGTCATTTCGTTGGAATCGAATTTTTTGTGCTCTGGGGTGATTCTGTTGGAAGCGAAATTTTTGTGTTCTCAGGTAATTTCGTTGGAAGCGATTTTCTTGTGTTCTGGGGTAATTTCCTTGGAAGCGAATTTTTTTGTGCTCTGGGATGATTTCTTTGGAAGCAAATATTTGTGTTCTCAGAAGATTTCCTTGCAAGCGAATTTTTTGTGTTCTGGGGTAATTTCGTTGGAAGCCAATTTTTTGTGTTCTGGGGTGATTTCGTTGGAAGCGAATATTTTGTGTTCTCGGGTGATTTCAATGGAAACAAATTTTTGAAGTATGGTATCATTTCGTTCGAAGCGTTTTTTCTGTGCTCTGGAGTCATTTCGTTGGAAGCGAATTTTTTGTGTTCTGGGGAGATTTCGTTGGAAGTGAATATTTGTGTTCTCAGAAGACTTCATTGCAATCGAATTTTTTCTGTTCTCCGGTTTTTTCGATGGAAGTAAATTTTTGAAGTAGGAGGTCATTTCGTTGGAAGCGTGTTTTCAGTGCTCTGGAGTCATTTTGATGGAAGCGAATTTTTTGTGCTCTGGGTTGATTTCGTTGGAAGCGAATTTTTTGTGTTCTCGGGTGATTTCTTTGAAAGGGAATTATTTTTATGTTCTAGGGTGATTTTGTTGGAAGCGAATTTTTTTTGTGCTCTGGGATGATTTCTTTCGAAGCGAATATTTGTGTTCTCAGGAGATTTCGTTGGAAGCGAATATTTTGTGTTCTGGGGTAATTTCGTTGAAAGCGAATTTTTTGTGTTCTCACGTGATTTCCTTTAAAGCTAATTTTTTGTGTTCTAGGGTGATTTCGTTGGAAGCGAATTTTTTGTGTTCAGGGGTGATTTCGATGGAAGCAAATTTTTTCTATTCCGTGGTAATTTCGTTGGATGTGAATTTTTTGTGTTCTCGGGTGATTTGGTTGAAAGGGAATGTTTTGTGTTCCAGGGTGATTTCATTGGAAGCGATTTTTTTTGTGCTCTGGGATGATTTCCTTGGAAGCAAATATTTGTGTTCTTAGGAGGTATCGTTGGAAGCGAATTTATTGTGTTCTTCGGTTTTTCGATGGAAGCAAATTTTTGAAGTAGGGGGTCATTTCATTGGAAGCGTGTTTTCTGGAGTGCTCTGTAGTCATTTCATTGGAAGGGAATTTTTTGTGCTCTGGGGTGATTTCGTTGGAAGCAAATTTTTTGTGTTCTCAGATGATTTCGTATAAAGGGAATTTTTCGTGTTCTCGGTGATTTCGTTGGAAGCGAATTTTTTTTGTTCTGGGGTCATTTCGTCGGAAGCGTGTTTTCTGTGCTCTGGAGTCAGTTCGTTGGAAGCGAATTTTTTGTGCTCTGGTGTGATTTCATTGGAAGCGAATTTTTTGTGTTCTCAGGTGATTTCCTTTAAAGCTAATTTTTTATGTTCTAGGGTGATTTCGTTGGCAGCGAATTTTTTGTGTTCAGGGGTGATTTTGATGGAAGCAAAATTTTTCTGTTCTGTGGTAATTTCGTTGGACGTGAATTTTTTGTGTTCTCGGGTGATTTGGTTGAAAGGGAATTTTTTGTGTTCCAGGGTGATTTGATTGGAAGCGAATTTTTTTGTGCTCTGGGATGATTTCCTTGGAAGCAAATATTTGTGTTCTTAGGAGGTATCGTTGGAAGCAAATTTATTGTGTTCTGGGGTAATTTCGTTGGAAGTGAATTTTTTGTGTTTTCGGGTGATTTCTATGTAAGCAAGTTTTTGAAATATGGGGTCATTTCGTTGGAACCGTGTTTTCTCTGCTCTGGAGTCATTATGTTGGAAGCTAATTTTTTGTGTTCTGGGGTAATTTCGTTGGAAGAGAATATATTGTTCTCAGAAGATTGTGTTGCAAGCAAATTTTTTGTGTTCTGGCGTAATTTCGTTGGAAGCGAATTTTTGAAGTATGGGATCATTTCGTTGGGAGCGTGTTTTCTGTGCTCTGGAGTCACTTGGTTGGAAGAGAATTTTTGGTGCTCTGGAGTGATTTCGTTGGAAGCAAATTTTGTGAGTTCTGGGGTAATTTCGATAGAAGCGATTTTTTTGTCTCTGGGGTCATTTTGTTGGAAGAGAATTTTTTGTGTTCTGGTGTGATTTCGTTGGAAGCAAATTTTTTGTGTTCTGGGGTAATTTCGTAGGAAGCGAATTTTTTGTCTTCTCGGGGGATTTCGAAGGAAGCAAATTTTTGAAGTAGGGGGACATTTCGTTGGAAGCTTGTTTTCTGTGCTCTGGAGTCATATCTTTGGAAGGGAATTTTTTATGCTTTGGGGTGATTTCGTTGGATGCGAATTTTTTGTGTTCTAGTGTGATTTCGTTGAAAGGGAATTTTTTGTGTTCTAGGGTGATTTCGTTGAAAGGGAATTTTTTGTGTTCTAGGGTGATTTCGTTGAAAGTGAATTTTTTGTGTTCTCTGGTCATTTCGTTGGAATCGTGTTTTCTGTGCTATGGAGTCATTTTGTTGGAAGGGAATTTTTTGTACTCTGTGGTGATTTCGTTGGAAGTCAATTTTTTGTGTTCTCCTGTGATTTCGTTGAAAGGGAATTTTTGGTGTTCTGGGGTCATTTCGTTGGAAGCCTGTTTTCTGGGCTCTAGAGTCATTTGTTTGGAAGCGAATTTTTTGTGTTCTGCTGTGATTTCGTTGGAAGCTAATTTTTTGTGTTCTCGGGTGATTTTGTCGAAAGGGAATTTTTGTGTTCCAGGGTGATTTCGTTGGAAGCGAATTTTTTTGTGCTCTGGGATGATTTCTTTGGAAGCAAATATTTGTGTTCTCAGGAGAGATTGTTTTAAGCGAATTTATTGTGTTGTGGGGTAATTTCGTTGGAAGCGAATTTTTTGTGTTTTCGGGTGATTTCGATGGAAGCAAATTTTTGAAATATGGGGTCATTTCGTTGGAACCGTGTTTTCTCTGTTCTGGAGTCATTATGTTGGAAACTAATTTTTTGTGTTCTGGGGTGATTTCGTTGGAAGCAAATTTTTTGTGTTCCCGGGTGATTTCAATGGAAGCAAATTTTTGAAGTATGGGATCATTTCTTTAGGAGTGTGTATTCTGTGCTCTGGAGTCATTCCGTTTAAAAGCAAATTTTTTGTGTTCTGGGGTGATTTCATTGGAAGCGAATATTCGTGTTCTCAGAAGTTTTCGTTGGAAGCGAATTTTTTGTTTTCTCCGGTTTTTTCAATGGAAGCAAATTTTTGAAATATGGGGTCATTTCGTTGAAAGTGTGTTTTCTATGCTCTGGAGTCATTTCGTTGGAAGCGAATTTTTTGTGTTTTGGGGTGATTTCATGGAAGCAAATTTTTTGTGTTCTGTGGTAATTTCGTTGGAAGCAATTTTTTGTGTTCTGGGGTCATTTCGTTGGATGTAAATTTTTTGTGTTCTGGGGTAATTTCGTTGGAAGTGAATTTTTTGTGTTCTCGGGTCATTTCAATGGAAGCAAATTTTTGAAGTATGGTATCATTTCGTTCGAAGCGTGTTTTCTATGCTCTGGAGTCATTTTGTTGGAAGCGAATATTTGTGTTCTAAGATGATTTCGTTGCAAGCGAATTTTTTGTGTTCTCAGGTTTTTTCGATGGAAGCAAATTTTTGAAGTAGGGGGTCATTTCGTTGGAAGCTTGTTTTCTATGCTTTGGAGTAATTTCATTGGAACGGAATTTTTTGTGCTTTGGGCTGATTTCTTTGGAAGCGAATTTTTTGTGTTCTAGTGTGATTTCGTTGAAAGGGAATTTTTTGTGTTCTAGGGTGATTTTGTTGGAAGCAAATTTTTTGTGCTCTGTGGTGATTTCGATGGAAGCAAATTTTTTCTGTTCTGTGGTAATTTTGTTGGACCTGAATTTTTTGTTTTCTTCGGTTTTTTTGATGGAAGCAAATTTTTGAAGCAGGGGGTTATTTCGTTGGAAGCGTGTTTTCTGTGCTCTGGAGTCATTTCGTTGGAAGCGAATTTTTTGTTTTCTGGGGTGATTTCGTTGGAAGCAAATTTTTTGTGTTCTGGTGTAATTTCGTTGGAAGCGAATTTTTTGTGTTCTGGGGTCATTTCGATGGAAGCAAATTTTTGAAAAAGGGGGACTTTTCGTTGGAAGCTTGTTTTCTGTGCTTTGGAGTCAGATCTTTGGAAGGGAATTTTTTGTGCTTTGGTGTGATTTCGTTGGAAGCGAATTTTTTGTGTTCTAGTGTGATTTCGTTGAAAGGAAATTTTTTGTGTTCTAGGGTGATTTCGTTGGAAATGAATTTTTTTGTTCTCGGGTGATTTCATCGAAAGGGAATTTTTTGTGTTCTAGGGTGATTTCGTTGGAATCGAACTTTTTTTTGCTCTGGGATGATTTCTTTGGAAGCGAATATCTGTGTTCTCAGGAGATTTCGTTGGAAGCGAATTTTTTTTGTTTTGGGGTCATTTCGTCGGAAGCGTGTTTTCTGTGCTCTGGAGTCAGTTCATTGGAAGCGAATTTTTTGTGCTCTTGTGTGATTTCATTGGAAGCGAATTTTTTGTGTTCTCAGGTGATTTCCTTTAAAGCTAATTTTTTATGTTCTAGGGTGATTTTGTTGGCAGCGAATTTTTTGTGTTCAGGGGTGATTTTGATGGAAGCAAAATTTTTCTGTTCTGTGGTAATTTCGTTGGACGTGAATTTTTTGTGTTCTCGGGTGATTTGGTTGAAAGGGAATTTTTTGTGTTCCAGGGTGATTTGATTGGAAGCGAATTTTTTTGTGCTCTGGGATGATTTCCTTGGAAGCAAATATTTGTGTTCTTAGGAGGTATCGTTGGAAGCAAATTTATTGTGTTCTGGGGTAATTTCGTTGGAACTGAATTTTTTGTGTTTTCGGGTGATTTCTATGTAAGCAAGTTTTTGAAATATGGGGTCATTTCGTTGGAACCGTGTTTTCTCTGCTCTGGAGTCATTATGTTGGAAGCTAATTTTTTGTGTTCTGGGGTAATTTCGTTGGAAGAGAATATATTGTTCTCAGAAGATTGTGTTGCAAGCAAATTTTTTGTGTTCTGGCGTAATTTCGTTGGAAGCGAATTTTTTGTTTTCTCGGGTGATTTCGATGGAAGCAAATTTTTGAAGTATGGGATCATTTCTTTGGGAGCGTGTTTTCTGTGCTCTGGAGTCACTTGGTTGGAAGAGAATTTTTGGTGCTCTGGAGTGATTTCGTTGGAAGCGAATTTTGTGAGTTCTGGGGTAATTTCGATAGAAGCGATTTTTTTGTCTCTGGGGTCATTTTGTTGGAAGAGAATTTTTTGTGTTCTGGTGTGATTTCGTTGGAAGCAAATTTTTTGTGTTCTGGGGTAATTTCGTAGGAAGCGAATTTTTTGTCTTCTCGGGGGATTTCGAAGGAAGCAAATTTTTGAAGTAGGGGGACATTTCGTTGGAAGCTTGTTTTCTGTGCTCTGGAGTCATATCTTTGGAAGGGAATATTTTATGCTTTGGTGTGATTTCGTTGGAAGCGAATTTTTTGTGTTCTAGTGTGATTTCGTTGAAAGGGAATTTTTTGTGTTCTAGGGTGATTTAGTTGGACATGAATTTTTTGTGTTCTCAGGTGATTTCGTCGTAAGTGAATTTTTTGTATTCTAGGGTGATTTCGTTGAAAGGGAATTTTTTTGTGTTCTAGGGTGATTTCGTTGAAAGGGAATTTTTTGTGTTCTCGGGTCATTTCGTTGGAATCGTGTTTTCTGTGCTATGGAGTCATTTTGTTGGAAGGGAATTTTTTGTACTCTGTGGTGATTTCGTTGGAAGTGAATTTTTTGTGTTCTCCTGTGATTTCGTTGAAAGGGAATTTTTGGTGTTCTGGGGTCATTTCGTTGGAAGCCTGTTTTCTGGGTTCTAGAGTCATTTGTTTGGAAGCGAATTTTTTGTGTTCTGCTGTGATTTCGTTGGAAGCTAATTTTTTGTGTTCTCGGGTGATTTTGTCGAAAGGGAATTTTTGTGTTCCAGGGTGATTTCCTTGGAAGCGAATTTTTTTGTGCTCTGGGATGATTTCTTTGGAAGCAGATATTTGTGTTCTCAGGAGAGATTGTTTTAAGCGAATTTATTGTGTTCTGGGGTAATTTCGTTGGAAGCGAATTTTTTGTGTTTTCGGGTGATTTCGATGGAAGCAAATTTTTGAAATATGGGTTCATTTCGTTGGAACCGTGTTTTCTCTGTTCTGGAGTCATTATGTTGGAAACTAATTTTTTGTGTTCTAGGGTGATTTCGTTGGAAGCAAATTTTTTGTGTTCCCGGGTGATTTCAATGGAAGCAAATTTTTGAAGTATGGGATCATTTCTTTGGGAGCGTGTATTCTGTGCTCTGGAGTCATTCCGTTTAAAAGCGAATTTTTTGTGTTCTGGGGTGATTTCGTTGGAAGCGATTATTCGTGTTCTCAGAAGATTTCGTTGGAAGCGAATTTTTTGTTTTCTCCGGTTTTTTCAATGGAAGCAAATTTTTGAAATATGGGGTCATTTCGTTGGAAGTGTGTTTTCTATGCTCTGGAGTCATATCGTTGGAAGCGAATTTTTTGTGTTTTGGGGTGATTTCATGGAAGCAAATTTTTTGTGTTCTGTGGTAATTTCGTTGGAAGCAATTTTTTGTGTTCTGGGGTCATTTCGTTGGATGTAAATTTTTTGTGTTCTGGGGTAATTTCGTTGGAAGTGAATTTTTTGTGTTCTCGGGTCATTTCAATGGAAGCAAATTTTTGAAGTATGGTATCATTTCGTTCGAAGCGTGTTTTCTATGCTCTGGAGTCATTTTGTTGGAAACGAATATTTGTGTTCTAAGATGATTTCGTTGCAAGCGAATTTTTTGTTTTCTTCGGTTTTTTTGATGGAAGCAAATTTTTGAAGCAGGTGGTCATTTCGTTGGAAGCGTGTTTTCTGTGCTCTGGAGTCATTTCTTTGGAAGCGAATTTTTTGTTTTCTGGGGTGATTTCGTTGGAAGCAAATTTTTTGTGTTCTGGTGTAATTTCGTTGGAAGCGAATTTTTTGTGTTCTGGGGTCATTTCGATGGAAGCAAATTTTTGAAATAGGGGGACTTTTCGTTGGAAGCTTGTTTTCTGTGCTCTGTAGTCAGATCTTTGGAAGGGAATTTTTTGTGCTTTGGGGTGATTTCGTTGGAAGCGAATTTTTTGTGTTCTAGTGTGATTTCGTTGAAAGGAAATTTTTTGTGTTCTAGGGTGATTTCGTTGGAAATGAATTTTTTTGTTCTCGGGTGATTTCATCGAAAGGGAATTTTTTGTGTTCTAGGGTGATTTCGTTGGAAGCGAACTTTTTTTTGCTCTGGGATGATTTCTTTGGAAGCGAATATCTGTGTTCTCAGGAGATTTCGTTGCAAGCGAATTTATTTTGTTCTGGGGTAATTTCGTTGGAAGCTAATTTTTTGTATTCTCAAGTGATTTCGATGTAAGCAAATTTTTGAAATATGGGGTCATTTCCATGGAAGCATGTTTTCTATGCTTTGGAGTCATTTCTTTGGAAGCAAATTTTTGTGCTCTGGGGTGATTTCTTTGGAAGCTAATATTTGAGTTCTCAGGACATTTCGTTGCAAGCGAATTTTTTGGGTTCTGCGGTAATTCTTTGTAAGCGAATTTTTTGTGTTCTCCGGTTTTTTCGATGGAAGCAAATTTTTTAAGTAGAGGGTCATTTCGTTGGAAGCGTGTTTTCTGTGCTCTGGAGTCATTTCTTTGGTAGCGAATTTTTTGTGCTCTGGGGTGATTTCGTTGGAAGCAAATATTTGTGTTCTCAGGAGATTTTGTTGCAAGCGAATTTTTTGTGTTCTGGGGTAATTTCGTTGGAAGCGTATTTTTGTGTTCTTCGGTTTTTTTGATGGAAGGGAATTTTTTTAAGTAGGGGGTCATTTCATTGGAAGCGTGTTTTCTGTGCTCTGAAGTCATTTCGTTGGAAGGGATTTTTTTTTTGTGTTCTGGGGTGATTTCGTTGGAAGCGAATATTTGTTTTCTCAGAAAATTTCGTTGCAAGTGAATTTTTTGTGTTCTGTGGTAATTTTGTTGGAAGTGAATTTTTTATGTTCTCCGGTTTTTCGATGGCAGCAAATTTTTTAGTAGGGGGTCATTTCGTTGGAATCGTGTTTTATGTGCTCTGGAGTCATTTCCTTGGAAGGGAATTTTTTGTGCTCTGGGGTGATTTCATTGAAAGCGAATTTTTTGGGGTTCTAGCATGATTTCGTTGGAAGCGAATTTTTTGTGTTGTGGGGTTATTTCGATGGAAGCAAATATTTTCTCTTCTGTGGTAATTTCGTTGGATGTGAATTTTTTGTGTTCTCAGGTGATTTCATTGAAAGGGAATTTTTTGTGCTCTGGGATGATTTCTTTGGAAGCGAATATTTGTGTTCCCAGGAGATTTCGTTGGAAGCGATTTTTTTGTTCTCAGGAGATTTCGTTGGAAAAGAATTTTTTTGTCCTCTGGGGTAATATCATTGGAAGAGAATTTTTTATGTTGTTCTGTTTTTTCGATGGAAGCAAATTTTTGAAGTAGGGAGTCATTTCTTTGTAAGCGTGTTTTCTGTGCTCTGGAGTCATTTCGTTGGAAGCAAATTTTTTGTGCTCTGGGGTGCTATGGTTGGAATCGAATTTTTTGTGTTCTCGGGTGATTTCTATTGAAGCAAATTTTTGAAGTAAGGGATCATTTCATTGGAAGCGTGTTTTCTGTGCTCTGGAGCAATTTCGTTGGAAGCGAATTTTTTGTGTTCTGGGGAGATTTCGTTGGAAGCGAATATTCGTGTTCTCAGAAGATTTCGTTGCAAGCGAATTTTTTTTTGTGTTCTGGGGTAATTTCGTTGGAAGCGAATATTTTGTTTTCTCCGGTTTTTTCGATGGAAGCAAATTTTTGAAGCAGGGGGTCATTTCATTGGAAGTGTGTTTTCTGTGCTCTGGAATCATTTCGTTGGAAGCAAATTTTTTGTGTTCTGGGGTGATTTCATGGAAGCGAATTTTTTGTGTTCTGGGGTGATTTTGTTGGAAGCGAATTTTTTGTGTTCTGGGGTGATTTCGATTGTAGCAAATTTTTGAAGTACGAGGTCATTTCGTTGGAAGCGTGTTTTCTATGATCTGGAGTCATTTCTTTGGAAGTGAATTTTTTGTGCTCTGGGGTGATTTCCTTGGAATCGAATATTTGTGTTCTCAGGAGATTTCATTACAAGCGAATTTGTTGTGTTCTTGGGTAATTTCGTTGGAAGCGAATTTTTTGTGTTCTCGTGTGATTTCGTTGAAAAGGAATTTTTTATGTTCTAGGGTGATTTCATTGGAAGCGAATTTTTTTGTGTTCTAGGGTCATTTCATTGGAAGCATGTTGTCTGTGCTGTGGAGTCATTTCATTGGAAGTGAATTTTTTTTTCTCTGGGGTGATTTCGTTGGAAGCCAATTTTTTGTCTTCTCGGGTGATTTCTTTGAAAGCTAATTTTTTGTGTTTTAGCGTTGTTTCGTTGGAAGCGAAGTTTTTGTGTTCTGGGTTGATTTCGTTGGAAGCAAATTTTTTCTGTTCTGTGGGAATTTCATTGGACGTGTATTTTTTGTGTTCTTTGGTGATTTATTTGAAAGGGAATTTTTTGTGTTCTAGGGTGATTTCCTTTAAAGCTAATTTTTTATGTTCTAGGGTGATTTTGTTGGCAGCGAATTTTTTGTGTTCAGGGGTGATTTTGATGGAAGCAAAATTTTTCTGTTCTGTGGTAATTTCGTTGGACGTGAATTTTTTGTGTTCTCGGGTGATTTGGTTGAAAGGGAATTTTTTGTGTTCCAGGGTGATTTCATTGGAAGCGATTTTTTTTGTGCTCTGGGATGATTTCCTTGGAAGCAAATATTTGTGTTCTTAGGAGGTATCGTTGGAAGCAAATTTATTGTGTTCTGGGGTAATTTCGTTGGAAGTGAATTTTTTGTGTTTTCGGGTGATTTCTATGTAAGCAAGTTTTTGAAATATGGGGTCATTTCGTTGGAACCGTGTTTTCTCTGCTCTGGAGTCATTATGTTGGAAGCTAATTTTTTGTGTTCTGGGGTAATTTCGTTGGAAGAGAATATATTGTTCTCAGAAGATTGTGTTGCAAGCAAATTTTTTGTGTTCTGGCGTAATTTCGTTGGAAGCGAATTTTTTGTTTTCTCGGGTGATTTCGATGGAAGCAAATTTTTGAAGTATGGGATCATTTCTTTGGGAGCGTGTTTTCTGTGCTCTGGAGTCACTTGGTTGGAAGAGAATTTTTGGTGCTCTGGAGTGATTTCGTTGGAAGCGAATTTTGTGAGTTCTGGGGTAATTTCGATAGAAGCGATTTTTTTGTCTCTGGGGTCATTTTGTTGGAAGAGAATTTTTTGTGTTCTGGTGTGATTTCGTTGGAAGCAAATTTTTTGTGTTCTGGGGTAATTTCGTAGGAAGCGAATTTTTTGTCTTCTCGGGGGATTTCGAAGGAAGCAAATTTTTGAAGTAGGGGGACATTTCGTTGGAAGCTTGTTTTCTGTGCTCTGGAGTCATATCTTTGGAAGGGAATATTTTATGCTTTGGGGTGATTTCGTTGGAAGCGAATTTTTTGTGTTCTAGTGTGATTTCGTTGAAAGGGAATTTTTTGTGTTCTAGGGTGATTTAGTTGGACATGAATTTTTTGTGTTCTCGGGTGATTTCGTCGTAAGTGAATCTTTTGTATTCTAGGGTGATTTCGTTGAAAGGGAATTTTTTTGTGTTCTAGGGTGATTTCGTTGAAAGGGAATTTTTTGTGTTCTCTGGTCATTTCGTTGGAATCGTGTTTTCTGTGCTATGGAGTCATTTTGTTGGAAGGGAATTTTTTGTACTCTGTGGTGATTTCGTTGGAAGTGAATTTTTTGTGTTCTCCTGTGATTTCGTTGAAAGGGAATTTTTGGTGTTCTGGGGTCATTTCGTTGGAAGCCTGTTTTCTGGGTTCTAGAGTCATTTGTTTGGAAGCGAATTTTTTGTGTTCTGCTGTGATTTCGTTGGAAGCTAATTTTTTGTGTTCTCGGGTGATTTTGTCGAAAGGGAATTTTTGTGTTCCAGGGTGATTTCCTTGGAAGCGAATTTTTTTGTGCTCTGGGATGATTTCTTTGGAAGCAGATATTTGTGTTCTCAGGAGAGATTGTTTTAAGCGAATTTATTGTGTTCTGGGGTAATTTCGTTGGAAGCGAATTTTTTGTGTTTTCGGGTGATTTCGATGGAAGCAAATTTTTGAAATATGGGGTCATTTCGTTGGAACCGTGTTTTCTCTGTTCTGGAGTCATTATGTTGGAAACTAATTTTTTGTGTTCTGGGGTGATTTCGTTGGAAGCAAATTTTTTGTGTTCCCGGGTGATTTCAATGGAAGCAAATTTTTGAAGTATGGGATCATTTCTTTGGGAGCGTGTATTCTGTGCTCTGGAGTCATTCCGTTTAAAAGCGAATTTTTTGTGTTCTGGGGTGATTTCGTTGGAAGCGATTATTCGTGTTCTCAGAAGATTTCGTTGGAAGCGAATTTTTTGTTTTCTCCGGTTTTTTCAATGGAAGCAAATTTTTGAAATATGGGGTCATTTCGTTGGAAGTGTGTTTTCTATGCTCTGGAGTCATTTCGTTGGAAGCGATTTTTTTGTGTTTTGGGGTGATTTCATGGAAGCAAATTTTTTGTGTTCTGTGGTAATTTCGTTGGAAGCAATTTTTTGTGTTCTGGGGTCATTTCGTTGGATGTAAATTTTTTGTGTTCTGGGGTAATTTTGTTGGAAGTGAATTTTTTGTGTTCTCGGGTCATTTCAATGGAAGCAAATTTTTGAAGTATGGTATCATTTCGTTCGAAGCGTGTTTTCTGTGCTCTGGAGTCATTTTGTTGGAAGCGAATATTTGTGTTCTAAGATGATTTCGTTGCAAGCGAATTTTTTGTTTTCTTCGGTTTTTTTGATGGAAGCAAATTTTTGAAGCAGGGGGTCATTTCGTTGGAAGCGTGTTTTCTGTGCTCTGGAGTCATTTCGTTGGAAGCGATTTTTTTGTTTTCTGGGGAGATTTCGTTGGAAGCATATTTTTTGTGTTCTGGTGTAATTTCGTTGGAAGCGAATTTTTTGTGTTCTGGGGTCATTTCGATGGAAGCAAATTTTTGAAATAGGGGGACTTTTCGTTGGAAGCTTGTTTTCTGTGCTCTGGAGTCAGATCTTTGGAAGGGAATTTTTTGTGCTTTGGGGTGATTTCGTTGGAAGCGAATTTTTTGTGTTCTAGTGTGATTTCGTTGAAAGGAAATTTTTTGTGTTCTAGGGTGATTTCGTTGGAAATGAATTTTTTTGTTCTCGGGTGATTTCATCGAAAGGGAATTTTTTGTGTTCTAGGGTGATTTCGTTGGAAGCGAACTTTTTTTTGCTCTGGGATGATTTCTTTGGAAGCGAATATCTGTGTTCTCAGGAGATTTCGTTGCAAGCGAATTTATTTTGTTCTGGGGTAATTTCGTTGGAAGCTAATTTTTTGTATTCTCAAGTGATTTCGATGGAAGCAAATTTTTGAAATATGGGGTCATTTCCCTGGAAGCATGTTTTCTATGCTTTGGAGTCATTTCTTTGGAAGCAAATTTTTGTTCTCTGGGGTGATTTCTTTGGAAGCAAATATTTGTGTTCTCAGGAGATTTTGTTGCAAGCGAATTTTTTGTGTTCTGGGGTAATTTCGTTGGAAGCGTATTTTTGTGTTCTTCGGTTTTTTTGATGGAAGGGAATTTTTTTAAGTAGGGGGTCATTTCATTGGAAGCGTGTTTTCTGTGCTCTGAAGTCATTTCGTTGGAAGGGATTTTTTTGGTGTTCTGGGGTGATTTCGTTGGAAGCAAATATTTGAGTTCTCAGGACATTTCGTTGCAAGCGAATTTTTTGGGTTCTGCGGTAATTCTTTGTAAGCGAATTTTTTGTGTTCTCCGGTTTTTTCGATGGAAGCAAATTTTTTAAGTAGAGGGTCATTTCGTTGGAAGCGTGTTTTCTGTGCTCTGGAGTCATTTCTTTGGTAGCGAATTTTTTGTGCTCTGGGGTGATTTCGTTGGAAGCAAATATTTGTGTTCTCAGGAGATTTTGTTGCAAGCGAATTTTTTGTGTTCTGGGGTAATTTCGTTGGAAGCGTATTTTTGTGTTCTTCGGTTTTTTTGATGGAAGGGAATTTTTTTAAGTAGGGGGTCATTTCATTGGAAGCGTGTTTTCTGTGCTCTGAAGTCATTTCGTTGGAAGGGATTTTTTTTGTGTTCTGGGGTGATTTCGTTGGAAGCGAATATTTGTTTTCTCAGAAAATTTCGTTGCAAGTGAATTTTTTGTGTTCTGTGGTAATTTTGTTGGAAGTGAATTTTTTATGTTCTCCGGTTTTTCGATGGCAGCAAATTTTTTAGTAGGGGGTCATTTCGTTGGAATCGTGTTTTATGTGCTCTGGAGTCATTTCCTTGGAAGGGAATTTTTTGTGCTCTGGGGTGATTTCATTGAAAGCGAATTTTTTGGGGTTTTAGCATGATTTCGTTGGAAGCGAATTTTTTGTGTTGTGGGGTTATTTCGATGGAAGCAAATATTTTCTCTTCTGTGGTAATTTCGTTGGATGTGAATTTTTTGTGTTCTCAGGTGATTTCATTGAAAGGGAATTTTTTGTGCTCTGGGATGATTTCTTTGGAAGCGAATATTTGTGTTCCCAGGAGATTTCGTTGGAAGCGATTTTTTTGTTCTCAGGAGATTTCGTTGGAAAAGAATTTTTTGTCCTCTGGGGTAATATCATTGGAAGAGAATTTTTTATGTTGTTCGGTTTTTTCGATGGAAGCAAATTTTTGATGTAGGGGGTCATTTCTTTGTAAGCGTGTTTTCTGTGCTCTGGAGTCATTTCGTTGGAAGCAAATTTTTTGTGCTCTGGTGTGCTATGGTTGGAATCGAATTTTTTGTGTTCTCGGGTGATTTCGATTGAAGCAAATTTTTGAAGTAAGGGATCATTTCATTGGAAGCGTGTTTTCTGTGCTCTGGAGCAATTTCGTTGGAAGCGATTTTTTTTGTGTTCTGGGGAGATTTCGTTGGAAGCGAATATTCGTGTTCTCAGAAGATTTCGTTGCAAGCGAATTTTTTTGTGTTCTGGGGTAATTTCGTTGGAAGCGAATATTTTGTTTTCTCCGGTTTTTTCGATGGAAGCAAATTTTTGAAGCAGGGGGTCATTTCATTGGAAGTGTGTTTTCTGTGCTCTGGAATCATTTCGTTGGAAGCAAATTTTTTGTGTTCTGGGGTGATTTCATGGAAGCGAATTTTTTGTGTTCTGGGGTGATTTTGTTGGAAGCGAATTTTTTGTGTTCTGGGGTGATTTCGATTGTAGCAAATTTTTGAAGTACGAGGTCATTTCGTTGGAAGCGTGTTTTCTATGATCTGGAGTCATTTCTTTGGAAGTGAATTTTTTGTGCTCTGGGGTGATTTCCTTGGAATCGAATATTTGTGTTCTCAGGAGATTTCATTACAAGCGAATTTGTTGTGTTCTTGGGTAATTTCGTTGGAAGCGAATTTTTTGTGTTCTCGTGTGATTTCGTTGAAAAGGAATTTTTTATGTTCTAGGGTGATTTCATTGGAAGCGAATTTTTTTGTGTTCTAGGGTCATTTCATTGGAAGCATGTTGTCTGTGCTGTGGAGTCATTTCATTGGAAGTGAATTTTTTTTCTCTGGGGTGATTTCGTTGGAAGCCAATTTTTTGCCTTCTCGGGTGATTTCTTTGAAAGCTAATTTTTTGTGTTTTAGCGTTGTTTCGTTGGAAGCGAAGTTTTTGTGTTCTGGGTTGATTTCGTTGGAAGCAAATTTTTTCTGTTCTGTGGGAATTTCATTGGACGTGTATTTTTTGTGTTCTTTGGTGATTTATTTGAAAGGGAATTTTTTGTGTTCTAGGGTGATTTCCTTGGAAGTGAAGTTTTTTCTGCTCTGGGGTGATTTGGTCGGAAGCGAATTTTTTGTCTTCTGTGGTGATTTCGATGGAAGCGAATTTTTTATGTTCTAGGGTGATTTCGTTGGAAGCGAATTTTTTGTGCTCTGGGGTGATTTAGTTGGAAGCGAATTTTTTCTGTTCTCGTGTGATTTCGTTTAAAGGGAATTTTTGTGTTCTGGGGTAATTTCGTTGGAAGCATATTTTTGCGTTCTCCGGTTTTTTCGATGGAAGCGAATTTTTTAAGTAGGGGGTCATTTTGTTGGAAGTGTGTTTTCTGTGCTCTGGAGTCATTTCATTGGAAGCGAATTTTTTGTGTTCTCGGGTGATTTCGATGGAAGCAAATTTTTGAAGTAAGGGTTCATTTCGTTGGAAGCATGTTTTCTGTGCTCTGGGGTAATTTCGTTGGAAGCTAATTTTTTGTGTTCTGGGGTGATTTCGTTGGAAGCGAATATTTGTGTTCTCAGAAAATTTCGTTGCAAGCAAATTTTTTGTGTTCTGGGGTTATTTCGTTGGAAGCGAATTTTTTATATTCTCCGGTTTTTCGATGGAAGCAAGTTTTTGAAGTAGGGGGTCATTTCGTTGGAATCGTGTTTTTTGTGCTCTGGAGTTATTTCGTTGGAAGGGAATTTTTCGTGCTCTGGGGTGATTTCGTTGGAAGCCTATTTTTTGTATTCTCGGGTGATTTCATTGAAAGCTAATTTTTGTGTTCTAGCGTGATTTCATTAGAAGCGAATTTTTTGTGTTCTGGGGTGATTTCGATGGAAGCAAATTATTTCTGTTCTGTGGTAATTTCGTTGGACGTGAATTTTTTGTGTTCTCGGGTGATTTCGTTGAAAGGGAATATTTTGTGTTCTATGGTGATTTCTTTGGAAGCGAATTTTTTTGTGCTCTGTGATGATTTCTTTGGAAGCAGATATTGTGTTCCCAGGAAATTTCGTCGGAAGCGATTTTTTGTGTTCTGGGTAATTTCGTTGGAAGCGAAATTTTTGTGTTCTCGGGTGATTTCGATGGAAGCAAATTTTTGAAATATGGGGTCATATCGTTGGAAGCATGTTTTTGGTGCTCTGGAGTCATTTCTTTGGAAGTGAATTTTTCGTACTCTAGGGTGATTTCGTTCAAAGCAAATTTTTTGTGCTCTTGAATGATATCTTTGGAAGCGAATATTTGTGCTCTCAGGAGATTTTGTTGGAAAAGAATTTTTTGTCTTCTGGGGTAATATCGTTGGAAGAGAATTTTTTGTGTTCTCGGTTGATTTCGATGGAAGCAAATTTTTGAAATAGGGGGTCATTTTGTTGGAAGCGTGTTTTCTGTGCTCTGGAGTCATTTCGTTCGAAGCGAATTTTTTGTGCTCTGGCGTGTTATTGTTGGAAGCGAATTTTTTGTGCTCTAGGAGGATATCTTTGGAAGAGAATATTTGTGTTCTCAGGAGATTTCATTGGAAAAGAATTTTTTGTCTTCTGGGGTAATATCTTTGAAAGAGAATTTATTGTGTTCTCAGGTGATTTCGATGGAAGCAAATTTTTGAAGTATGGGGTCATATCGTTGGAAGCGTGTTTTCTGTGCTCTGGAGTCATTTCTTTGGAAGCGAATTTTTCGTGCCCTGGGGTGATTTTGTTGGAAGCGAATTTTGTGTGCTGTAGGTTGATTTCGTTGGAAGCGAATTTTTTGTGTTCTGGGGTGATTTCGTTGAAAGGGTATTTTAGGTGTTCTGGGGTGATTTCGTTGGAAGCGAATTTTTTGTGATCTGGGATGTTTTCTTTGGAAGCGAATATTTGTGTTCTCAGGAGATTTAGTTGCAAGCGAATTTTTTGTGTTCAAGGGTAATTTCATTGAAAGGGAATTTTTTATGTTCTAGGGTGATTTCGTTGGAAGCAAATTTTTTGTGCTCTGGGGTGATTTGGTTGGAAGCGAGTTTTTTGGCTTCTGTAGTGATTTCGATGGAAGCGAATTTTTATGTTCTAGGGTGTTTTCGTTGGAAGCGATTTTTTGTGCTCTGGGGTGATTTCGTTGGAAGCGAATTTTTTGTGTTCTCGGGTGATTTCGTTGAAAGTGAATTTTTGTGTTCTGGGGTAATTTCGTTGGAAGCGTATTTTTGTGTTCTCCGGTTTTTTCGATGGAAGCGAATTTTTTAAGTAGGGGGTCATTTCGTTGGAAGTGTGTTTTCTGTGCTCTGGAGTCATTTCGTTGGAAGCGAATTTTTTGTGTTCTCGGGTGATATCGATGGTAGCAAATTTTTGAAGTAAGGGATTATTTCGTTGGAAGCGTGTTTTCTGTGCTTAGAAGTAATTTCGTTGGAAGCGAAGTTTTTGTGTTCTGGGGTGATTTCGTTGGAAGCGAATATTTGTGTTCTCAGAAAATTTCGTTGCAAGCAAATTTTTAGTGTTCTGGGGTTATTTCTTTGGAAGCAACTTTTTTATGTTCTCTGGTTTTTCGATGGAAGCAAATTTTTGAAGTAGGGGGTCATTTCGTTGGGATCGTGTTTTCTGTGCTCTGGAGTCATTTCGTTGGAAGGGAATTTTTTGTGCTCTGGGGGGATTTTGTTGGAAGCCAATTTTTTGTGTTCTCGGGTGATTTCATTGAAAGCTAATTTTTGTGTTCTAGTGTGATTTCGTGGGAAGCGAATTTTTTTGTGCTCTAGGATGATTTCTTTGGAAGCGAATATTTGTGTTCCCAGGAGATTTCGTTGGAAGCGAATTCATTCTGTTCTGGGGTAATTTCGTTGGAAGCGAATTTTTTGTGTTCTCGGGTGATTTCGATGGAAGCAAATTTTTCAAATATGGGGTCAATTCATTGTAAGCGTGTTTTCTGTGCCCTGGAGTCATTTCATTGGAAGCGAATTTTTTGTGTTCTGGTGTGCTTTCGTTGAAAGCGAATATGTGTGTTCTCAGAAAATTTCGTTGCAAGCGAATTTTTTGTGTTCTGGGGTAATTTCTTTGGAAGCGAATTTTTTATGTTCTCCGGTTTTTCGATGGCAGCAAATTTTTTAAGTAGAGGGTCATTTCGTTGGAATCATGGTTTATGTGCTCTGGAGTCATTTCCTTGGAAGGGAATTTTTTGTGCTCTGGGGTGATTTCATTTTAAGCTAATTTTTTTGTGTTCTATCGTGATTTCGTTGGAAGCGAATTTTTTGTGTTCTGGGGTTATTTCGATGGAAGCAAATATTTTCTGTTCTGTGGTAATTTTGTTCGACGTGAATTTTTTGTGTTCTCGAGTGATTTCGTTGAAAGGGAATTTTTTGTGTTTTGGGATGATTTCTTTGGAAGCGAATATTTGTGTTCCCAGGAGATTTCGTTGGAAGCAATTTTTTTGTGTTCTGGGGTAATTTCGTTGGAAGTGAATTTTTTGTATTCTATGGGTTTTTCGATGGAAGCAAATTTTTTAAGTAGGCGGTCATTTCATTGGAACTGTGTTTTCTGTGCTCTGGAGTCATTTCGTTGGCAGCGAATTTTTGTGCTCTGGGGTGATTTGGTTGGAAGCGAATTTTTTGTCTTCTGTGGTGATTTCAGTGGAAGCGAATATTTTATGTTCTACGGTGATTTCGTTGGAAGCGAATTTTTTATGCTCTGGGATGATATTTTTGGAAGCGAATATTTGTGCTCTCAGGAGATTTCATTGGAAAAGAATTTTTTGTGTTCTGGGATAAATTCGTTGGAAGCGAATTTTTTGTGTTCTGGGGTGATTTCGATGGAAAAAAATTTTTGAAGTGGTGGTCATTTCATTGGAAGCGGGTTTTCTGTACTCTGGATTCATTTCGTTGGAAGCGAATTTTTTGTGCTGTGAGGTGATTTCGTTGGAAGCGAATTTTTTCTGTTCTCGGGTGATTTTGATGGAAGCAAATTTTTGAAGTATGGGGTCATATCGTTGGAAACGAATTTTTTGTATTCTCGGGTGATTTCGTTGGAAGTGAATTTTTTCTGCTCTGGGGTGATTTGGTTGGAAGCGAATTTTTTGTCTTCTGTGGTGATTTCGATGGAAGCGTAATTTTTGTTCTAGGTTGATTTTGTTGGAAGCGAAATTTTTGTGTTCTCAGTTGATTTCGTTGAAAGGAAATTTTTGTGTTATAGGGTTATTTCGTTGGAAGCGAATTTTTTGTGCTCTGGGATGATATCTTTGGAAGCAAATATTTGTGTTCTCAGGAGTTTTCATTGGAAAAGAATTTTTTGTCTTCTGGGGTAATATCGTTGGAAGAGAATTTTTTGTGTTCTCTGGTTTTTTTGATGGAAGCAAATTTTTGAAGTAAGGGGTCATTTCGTTGGAAGCGTGTTTTCTGTGCCCTTTAGTCATTTCGTTGGAAGCGAATTTTTTGTACTCTGGGGTGATTTCGTTGGAAGCGAATTTTTGTGTTCTCTTGTGATTTCTTTGAAAGGAAATTTTGTGTTTTCGGGTGATTTTGTTGAAAGAGCTAATTTTTTGTGTTGTAGCGTGATTTCGTTGGAAGCAAATTTTTTTTATTCTGGGGTGATTTCGATGGAAGCAAATTTTTTTCTGTTCTGTGATAATTTCTTTGGACTTGAATTTTTTGTGTTATTGGGGGCTTTTGTTGGAAGCGAATTTTTTTGTGCTCTGGGATGGTTTCTTTGGAAGCGAATATTTGTGTTCTCAGGAGATTTCGTTGGAAAAGAATTTTTTGTCTTCTGGGGTAATCTCGTTGGAAGAGAATTTTTTTGTTCTCCGGTTTATTCGATGGAAGCAAATTTTTGAAGTAGGGGGTCATTTCGTTGGAAGCGTGTTTTCTGAGCCCTGGAATCATTTCGTTGGAAATGAGTTTTTTGTGCTCTGGGGTGATTTCATTGGAAACAAATATTTGTGTCCTCAGGAGATTTCGTTGGAAAAGAAATTTTTGTCTTCTGAGGTAATTTCGTTGGAAGCGAATTTTTTGTGTTCTCAGATTATTTCAATGGAAGCAAATTTTTGAAGTATGGGATCATTTCGTTGGAAGCTTGTTTTCTGTGCTCTGGATTCATTTCGTTGGAAGCCTATTTTTTGTGTTCTGGGGTAATTTCGATGGAAGCTAATTTTTTGTGTTCTCTTGTTTTGTCAATGGAAGCAAATTATTGAAATAGGGGGTCATTTCATTGGAAGCGTGTTTTCTGTGATCTGGAGTCATTTCAATGGAAGCGAATTTTTTGTGTTCTGGGGTGATTTCGTTGGAAGCGAATATATGTGTTCTCAGAAGATTTCGTTGAAAGCGAATTTTTTGTGCTCTGGGGTGATTGCTTTGGAAGCGAATATTTGTGTTCTCAGGAGATTTCGTTGCAAGCGAATTTTTTGTGTTCTGGGGTAATTTCGTTGGAAGCGTATTTTTGTGTTCTCCGGTTTTTTCGATGGAAGCGAAATTTTTAAGTAGGGGGTCATTTCGTTGGAAGCGTGTTTTCTGTGCTCTGGAGTCATTTCGTTGGAAGCGAATTTTTTGTGTTCTCTGGTGATTTCGATGGAAGCAAATCTTTGAAGTATGAGATCATTTTGTTGAAAGCATCTTTTCTGTGCTCTGGAGTAATTTCGCTGGAAGCGAATTTTTTTTATTCTGGAGTGATTTCGTTGGAAGCGAATATTTGTGTTCTCAGAAAATTTCAATGCAAGCGAATTTTTTGTGTTCTGGGGTAATTTCGTTGGAAGCTAATTTTTTGTGTTCTCCGGTTTTTTCAATGGAAGCAAATTATTGAAATAGAGGGTCATTTCATTGGAAGCGTGTTTTCTGTGATCTGGAGTCATTTCATTGGAAGCGAATTTTTTGTGTTCTGGGGTGATTTCGTTGGAAGCGATTATATGTGTTCTCAGAAGATTTCGTTGCAGGCAAATTTTTTGTGTTCTGGGGTAATTTCATTGGAAGCGAATATTTTGTGTTCTCAGGTGATATCGTTGAAATCGAATCTTTTTATTCTAGGGTGATTTCTTTGGAAGCAAGTTTTTTTGTGCTCTGGGGTGAGTTCGTTGGAAGCGAATATTTGTGTTCTTAGGAAGTTTCGTTGGAAAAGAAATTTTTGTCTTCTGGGGTAATTTCGTTGGAAGTGAATTTTTTGTGTTCTTGGGTGATTTCGATGGAAGCAAATATATGAAATAGGGGGACATTTCGTTGGAATCGTGTTTTCTGTGCTCTGGAGTCCTTTCGTTGGAAGGGAACATTTGTGTTCTGGGGTGATTTTGTAGGAAGCGAATTTTTTGTGTTCTCGGGTGATTTCATTGAAAGGGAATTTTTGCGTTCTAGGGTGATTTCATTGGAAGCGAATCTTTTGTGCTCTGGGACGATTTCTTTGGGAGCGAATATTTGTGTTCTCAGGAGATTTCTTTGCAAGCGAATTTTTTGTGTTTTGGGGTAATTTCGTTGGAAGCGTATTTTTGTGTTCTCCAGTTTTATCGATGGAAGCGAATTTTTTAAGTAGGGGGTAATTTCGTTTGAAGCGTGTTGTCTGTGCTCTGGAGTCATTTTGTTGGTAGCGAATTTTTTGTGTTCTCGGTTGATTTCGATGGAAGCAAATTTTTGAAGTATGAGATCATTTTGTTGAAAGCATGTTTTCTGTGCTCTGGAGTAATTTCGTTCGAAGTGAATTTTTTGTGTTCTGGGGTGATTTCGTTGGAAGCGAATATTTGTGTTCTCATTAAATTTCGTTGCAAGCGAATTTTTTTGTTCTGGGGTGATTTCGTTGGAAGCGAATATTTGTGTTCTCAGAAAATTTCGTTGGAAGCGAATTTTTTGTGTTCTGGGGTAATTTCTTTAGAAGCGAATTTTTTATGATCTCCGGTTTTTCGATGGAAGCAAATTTTTTAAGTAGGGGATCATTTCGTTGGAAGCTTATTGTCTGTGCTCTGGAGTCCTTTCGTTGGAAGGGAACTTTTTGTGTTCTGGGGTGATTTCGTAGGAAGCGAATTTTTTGTGTTCTCGGGTGATTTCATTGAAAGGGAATTTTTGTGTTCTAGGGTGATTTCGTTGGAAGCGAATCTTTTGTGCTCTGGGACGATTTCGTTGGAAGCGAATATTTGTGTTCTCTGGAGATTTCATTGCAAGCGAATTTTTTGTGTTCTGGTGTGATTTCGTTGGAAGCGAATTTTTTGTGTTCTCGGGTGATTTCTTTGAAAGCGAATTTTTTGTGCTCTGGGGTGATTGCTTTGGAAGCGAATATTTGTGTTCTCAGGAGACTTCGTTGCAAGCGAATTTTTTGTGTTCTGGGGTAATTTCGTTGGAAGCCTATTTTTGTGTTCTCTGGTTTTTTCGATGGAAGCGAATTTTTGAAGTATGAGATCATTTTGTTGAAAGCATGTTTTCTGTGCTCTGGACTAATTTCGCTGGAAGCGAATTTTTTGTGTTCTCTGGTGATTTCAAAGGAAGCAAATTTTTGAAGTATGAGATCATTTTGTTGAAAGCATGTTTTCTGTGCTCTGGAGTAATTTCGCTGGAAGCGAATTTTTTTTGTTCTGCAGTGATTTCGTTGGAAGCGAATATTTGTGTTCTCAGAAAATTTCGTTGGAAGCGAATTTTTTGTGTTCTGGGGTAATTTCTTTGGAAGCGAATTTTTTATCTTCTCCGGTTTTTCGATGGAAGCAAATTTTTGAAGTAGGGGGTCATTTCATTGGAAGCTTGTTTTCTGTGCTCTGGAGTCCTTTCCTTGGAAGGGAACTTTTTGTGTTCTGGGGTGATTTTGTAGGAAGCGAATTTTTTTGTGTTCTCGGGTGATTTCATTGAAAGGGAATTTTTGCGTTCTAGGGTGATTTCGTTGGAAGCGAATCTTTTGTGCTCTGGGACGATTTCGTTGGAAGCGAATATTTGTGTTCTCAGGAGATTTCATTGCAAGTGAATTTTTTGTGTTCTGGGGTGATTTCATTGGAAACGAATTTTTTGTGTTCTCGGGTGATTTCTTTGAAAGCAAATTTTGTGTGTTCAGGTGATTTCCTTGAAAAAGCTAATTTTTTGTGTTGTAGGGTGATTTCTTTGGAAGCAAATTTTTTTTATTCTGGGGTGATTTCGATGGAAGCAAATTTTTTTCTGTTCTGTGATAATTTCTTTGGACGTGAATTTTTTGTGTTATCGGGGGCTTTTGTTGGAAGCGAATTTTTTTGTGCTCTGGGATGGTTTCTTTGGAAGCGAATATTTGTGTTCTCAGGAGATTTCGTTGGAAATGAATTTTTTGTCTTCTGCGGTAATCTCGTTGTAAGAGAATTTTTTGTGTTCTCTGGTTTATTCGATGGAAGCAAATTTTTGAAGTAGGGGGTCATTTCGTTGGAAGCGTGTTTTCTGAGCCCTGGAATCATTTCGTTGGAAATGAGTTTTTTGTGCTCTGGGGTGATTTCATTGGAAACAAATATTTGTGTCCTCAGGAGATTTCGTTGGAAAAGAAATTTTTGTCTTCTGAGGTAATTTCGTTGGAAGCGAATTTTTTGTGTTCTCAGATTATTTCAAAGGAAGCAAATTTTTGAAGTATGGGATCATTTCGTTGGAAGCTTGTTTTCTGTGCTCTGGATTCATTTCGTTGGAAGCCTATTTTTTGTGTTCTGGGGTAATTTCGAAGGAAGCTAATTTTTTTGTGTTCTCTGGTTTTTTCAATGGAAGCAAATTATTGAAATAGGGGGTCATTTCATTGGAAGCATGTTTTCTGTGATCTGGAGTCATTTCTTTGGAAGCAAATTTTTTGTGTTCTGGGGTGATTTCGTTGGAAGCGAATATATGTGTTCTCAGAAGATTTCATTGAAAGCGAATTTTTTGTGCTCTGGGGTGATTGCTTTGGAAGCGAATATTTGTGTTCTCAGGAGATTTCGTTGCAAGCGAATTTTTTGTGTTCTGGGGTAATTTCGTTGGAAGCGTATTTTTGTGTTCTCCGGTTTTTTCGATGGAAGCGAATTTTTTAAGTAGGGGGTCATTTCGTTGGAAGCGTGTTTTCTGTGCTCTGGAGTCATTTCGTTGGAAGCGAATTTTTTGTGTTCTCTGGTGATTTCGAAGGAAGCAAATTTTTGAAGTATGAGATCATTTTGTTGAAAGCATATTTTCTGTGCTCTGGAGTAATTTCACTGGAAGCGAATTTTTTTTGTTCTGGAGTGATTTCGTTGGAAGCAAATATTTGTGTTCTCAGAAAATTTCGTTGGAAGCGAATTTTTTGTGTTCTGGGGTAATTTTGTTGGAAGCTAATTTTTTGTGTTCTCTGGTTTTTTCAATGGAAGCAAATTATTGAAATAGGGGGTCATTTCATTGGAAGCGTGTTTTCTGTGATCTGGAGTCATTTCATTGGAAGCGAATTTTTTGTGTTCTGGTGTGATTTCGTTGGAAGCGAATTTTTTGTGCTCTGGGGTGATTTCTTTGGAAGCGAATATTTGTGTTCTCAGGAGATTTCGTTGCAAGCGAATTTTTTGTGTTCTGGGGTAATTTCGTTGGAAGCGTATTTTTGTGTTCTCCGGTTTTTTCGATGGAAGCGAATTTTTTAAGTAGGGGGTCATTTCGTTGGAAGCGTGTTTTCTGTGCTCTGGAGTCATTTCGTTGGAAGCGAATTTTTTGTGTTCTGGTGTGATTTCGTTGGAAGCGAATATTTGTGTTCTCAGAAAATTTCGTTGCAAGCGAATTTTTTATGTTCTGGGGTAATTTCGTTGTAAGCGAATTTTTTATGTTCTCCGGTTTTTCGATGGAAGCAAATTTTTAAGTAGGGGGTCATTTCGTTGGATTCGTGGTTTATGTGCTCTGGAGTCATTTCGTTGGAAGAGAATTTTTTGTGCTCAGGGGTGATTTCATTGAACGCTAATTTTTTGGGTTCTAGCGTGATTTCGTTGGAAGAGAATTTTTTGTGTTCTCGGGTGATTTCGATGGAAGCAAATTTTTTCTGTTCTGTGGTAATTTCGTTGGACGTGACTTTTTTGTGTTCTCAGGTGATTTTGTTGAAAGGAAATTATTTGTGTTCTAGGGTGATTTCGTTGGAAGCGAATTTTCTGTGCTCTGGAGTCATTTCGTTAGAAGCTAATTTTTTGTGTTCTCGGGTGATTTCTTTGAAAGGGAATGTTTTGTGTTCTAGGGTGATTTCGTTGGCAGCGAATTTTTTGTGTTCAGGGGTGATTTCGATGGAAGCAAATTTTTGAAGTATGGGGTCATATCATTGGAAGCGTGTTTTCTGTGCTCTGGAGTCATTTCTTTGGAAGCGAATTTTTCGTGCTCTTGGGTGATTTCGTTCGAAGGGAATTTTTTGTGCTCTGGGATGATATCTTTGGAAGCGAATATTTGTGTTCTCACGAGATTTCGTTGGAAAAGTAGTTTTTGTCTTCTGGGGTAATATCATTGGAAGAGAATTTTTTGTCTTCTGTGGTGATTTCGATGGAAGCGATTTTTTTTTGTTCTATGGTGTTTTCGTTGGAAGCGAATTTTTTGTGTTCTTGGGTGATTTCATTGAAAGGGAATTTTTGTGTTCTAGGGTAATTTCGTTGGAAGCGAATTTTTTGTGCTCTGGGACGATTTCGTTGGAAGCGAATATTTGTGTTCTCAGGAGATTTCATTGCAAGCAAATTTTTTGTGTTCTGGGGTGATTTCATTGGAAGCGAATTTTTTCTGTTCTCGGGTGATTTCTTTGAAAGGAAATTTTGTGTTTTCGGGTGATTTCGTTGAAAAAGCTAATTTTTTGTGTTCTAGCGTCATTTCGTTGGAAGCAAATTATTTTTATTCTGGGGTGATTTCGATGGAAGCAAATTTTTTTCTGTTCTGTGATAATTTCGTTGGACGTGAATTTTTTGTGTTATCGGGTGCTTTCGTTGGAAGCGAATTTTTTTTGTGCTCTGGGATGATTTCTTTGGAAGCGAATATTTGTGTTCTCAGGAGATCTCATTGGAAAAGAATTTTTTGTCTTCTGGGGTAATCTCGTTGGAAGAGAATTTTTTGTGTTCTCCGGTTTATTCGAAGGAAGCAAATTTTTGAAGTATTGGGTCATTTCGTTGCAAGCGTGTTTTCTGTGCTCTGGAGTCATTTCGTTGGATGCGAATTTTTTGTGCTTTGGTGTGATTTCGCTGGAAGCGAATATTTGTGTTCTCAGGAGATTTCGTTGCAAGTGAATTTTTTGTGTTCTGGGGTGATTTCGTTGGAAGTGAATTTTTTGTGTTCTCAGGTGATTTCGATGGAAACAAATTTTTGAAGTACGGGGTAATTTCGTTGGAAGCGTGCTTTCTGTGCCCTGGAGTCATTTCGTTGGAAACGACTTTTTTGTGCTCTGGGGTGATTTCGTTGGAAGGAATTTCTTTTAATCTGGGGTAATTTCGTTGGAATCGAATTTTTTGTGTTCTCGGGTGATTTTGATCGAAGCGAATTTTTTATATTCTTGGATTATTTCTTTGGAAGCGAATTTTTTATATTCTTGGGTTATTTCTTTGGAACCGATTTTTTTTGTATTCTGGGTTGATTTCGTTGGAAGCGAATGTTTTGTGCTCTGGGGTAATTTCGTTGGAAGCGAATTTTTTGTTCTCTGGGATGATATCTTTGGAAGCGAATATTTGTGTTCTCACGAGATTTCGTAGGAAAAGAATTTTTTTGTCTCTGGGGTAATATTGTTGGAAGAGAATTTTTTGTGTTCTCCTGTCTTTTCAATGGAAGCAAATTTTTGAAGTAGGGGATCATTTCTTTGGAAGCGTGTTTTCTGTGCTCTGGAGTCAACTCTTTGGAAGCGAAATTTTTGTTCTCTGGGGTGATTTCGTTGGAAGCGAATTTTTTTTTGTTCTCGGGTGATTTCTTTGAAAGGGAATTTTTGTGTTCTAGGGTGATTTCGTTAGAAGCGAATTTTTTGTGTTCTGGGGTGATTTCGTTGGAAGCCAATATTTGTGTTCTTGGGTGATTTTGTTGGAAGGGAATTTTTGTACTCTGGGGTGATTTCTTTGGAAGCAAATTTTTTGTGCTAAGGGTGATTTCTTTGGAAGCGAATATTTGTGTTCTTAGGAGATTTCGTTGGAAGCAAATTTTTTTTCTTCTGGGGTAATATCGTTGGAAGCGAATTTTTTGTGTTCTGGGGTGATTTCGTGGAAGGCGAATTCTTTGTGTCTCCGGTTTTTTCGAATGAAGCAAATTTTTGAAATAGGGGGTCATTTCGTTGGAAGCGTGTTTTTTTACGTGCTCTGGAGTCTTTTCGTTGGACGTGAATTTTTGTGTTTTTCGGTGATTTCGATGGAAGCGAAATTTTTGTTTTCTAGGGTCCTTTCACTGGAAGCGTGTTTTCTGTGCTCTGGAGTCATTTCGTTGGATGCGAATTTTTTGTGTTCTAGGATGATTTCGTTGGAAGCAAATTTTTTGTGTTCTCGGGTGAGTTCGTTGGTAGCGTTTTTTCTGTGTTCTGGAGTCTTTTCGTTCGATGTGAATTTTTGTGTTTTGCGGTGATTTCGATGGAAGCGAAATATTTGTTTTCTGGGGTCATTTCATTGGAAGTGTGTTTTCTGTGCTCTGGAGTCATTTCGTTGGATGCAAATTTTTTGTGTTCTAGGATGATTTCGTTGGAAGCGAATTATTTGTGTTCTCGAGTGATTCCGTTGGTAGCGTTTTTTCTGTGTTCTGGAGTCATTTCGTTGGAAGCGAAATTTTTGTGTTCTGCGGTGATTTCTTTGGGAGCAAATTTTTTGTGTTCTGGGGTGATTTTGTTGGAAGCGAATTTTTGTGTTCTGGGGTGATTTCTTTGGAAGCAAAGTTTTGTGTTCTGGGGTGATTTCGATGGAAGCGAAATTTTTGTGTTCTGGGGTGATTTCGATGGAAGCAAATTTTTTCTGTTCTGGGGTAATTTCATTGTTAGCAAATATATGCGTACTCAGGTGATTTTATTCAGTTCTGGGGTAATTTCGTTGGAAGCCAATATTTGTGTTCTTGGGTGATTTTGTTGGAAGGGAATTTTTTGTGCTCTGGGTTGATTCGGTTGGAAGTAATTTTTTTCTATTCTGGGTTAATTTTTTTGCATGCGAATTTTTTGTGTTCTTCGGTTTTCGTCGGAAGCGAATATTTGTGTTCTCAGGAGATTTCGTTGCAAGCTAATTTTCTGTGTTTTGGTGTAATTTCATTGGAAGCTAATTTTTTGTGTTCGCTGGTTGTTTCGATGGAAGAAAATTTTTCAAGTAGGCGGTCATTTCGTTGGAAGCGTGTTTTCTGTGCTTTGGAGTCTTTTCATTGGAGGTGAATTTTTGTGTTTTGCGGTGATTTCAATGGAAGCGAATTTTTTATGTGCTAGGGTGATTTCGTTGGAAGCGAAATTTTTGTTTTCTGGGGTCATTTCATTGGAAGCGTGTTTTCTGTGCTCTGGAGTCATTTCGTTGGAAGAGAATTTTTTATGTTTTCCGGTTTTTTCGATGGAAGCAAATTTTGGAATTAGGGGGTCATTTCGTTGGAAGCGTGTTTTCTGTGCTCTGGAGTCATTTTATTGGAAGCGAATTTTTTATGTTCTGGGGTGATTTCGTTGGAAGCAAATATATGTGTTCTCAGAAGATTTCGTTGCAAGCGAATTTTTTGTGTTCTGGGGTAATTTCGTGGGAAGCGAATTTTTTATGTTCTCCGGTTTTTCGATGGAGTCATTTCGTTCGAAGGGAATTTTTTGTGCTCTGGGGTGATTTCATTGAAAGCTAATTTTCGTTGGAAGAAATTTTTTCTGTTCTGTGATAATTTCGCTGGACATGAATTTTTTGTGTTATCAGATGATTTCGTTGAAAGGGAATTTTTTGTGTTCTAGGTTGATTTCGTAGAAAGCGAATTTTTTTGTGCTCTGGGATGATTTCCTTGAAAGCGAATATTTGTGTTCTCAGGAGATTTCGTTGAAAAGAATTTTTTGTGTTCTGGGGTAATTTCGTTGGAAGCGAATGTTTTGTGCTCTGGGATGATATCTTTGGAAGCCAATGTTTGTGTTCTGATGTAATTCCGTTAGAAGACAATGTTTTGTGTTTTGGGGTGATTTCGTTGGAAGCGTGTTTTCTGTGCTCTGGAGTCCTTTCGTTGGAAGCGAACATTTATGTTCTCAGGAGATTTCATTGCAAGCGAATTTTTTGTGCTCTGGGGTGATTTCATTGGAAGCGAATTTTTTGTGTTCTCGGGTGATTTCGTTGAAAAAGCTAATTTTTTGTGTTCTAGCGTGATTTTGTTGGAAGTGAATTTTTTGTGCTCTGGTGTGATTACATTGGGAATGAATATTTCGTGCTCTGTGGTGACTACGATAGAAGCAAATTTTTTCTATCCTGGGGTAATTTCGTTGATATCGAATTTTTTGTGCTTTAGGGTGATTTCGTTGCAAGCGAATTTTTTGTACTCTGGGGTGATTTTGTTGGAAGCAAATGTTTTCTGCTCTGGGATAATTTCGTTGGACGAGAATATTTTTAAGTATGGGGTGATTTCGTTAGAAGCGTGTTTTCTGTGCTCAGGAGTCATTTCATTGGAAGCGAATGTTTTATGTTCTGGGGAGATTTCATTGGAAGCGAATTTTTTGTGTTCTCGGGTGATTTCGATGGAAGCAAATGTTTGAAGTAGGGGGTCATTTTGTTCGAAGCGTGTTTTCTAGCTATGGAGTCATTTCGTTGGAAGCAAATTTTTTGTGCTCTGGGGTGATTTCGTTGGAAGCGAATTTTTTGTGTTCTGGGGTAATTTCGTTGGAAACGAATTTTTTGTGCTCTGGGGTGATTTTGTTGGAAGAGTGTTTCTTGTGTTCTGGGGTAATTTCGTTGTAATTGAATTTTTTGTGCTCTGGGGTGATCTCGTTGAAAGGAAAAGATTTTGTTCTGGGGTGATTTTGTTGGAAGCGAATTTTTTTGAAGTATGGGTTTCTTTCGTAGGTAGGGTGTTTTCTGTTCTCTAGAGTAATTTTTTGGAAGCAAATTTTTTGTGTTCTGGGGTGATTTCGTTGGAGGCGAATTCTTTGTGTCTCCGGTTTTTTTGAATGAAGCAAATTTTTGAAATAGGGGGTCATTTCGTTGAAAGCATATTTTCTGTGCTCTGGAGTCTTTTCGTTGGATGTGAATTTTTGTGTTTTGCGGTGATTACGATGGAAGCGAAATTTTTGTTTTCTGGGGTCATTTCATTGGAAGCGTGCTTTCTGTGCTCTGGAGACATTTCGTTGGATGCGAATTTTTTGTGTTCTAGGGTGATTTCGTTGGAAGTTTAATTTTCGTTTTCTGGGGTCATTTCTGGGGAAGCGTGTTTTCTGTGCTCTGGAGTCATTTCTTTGGAAGCGAATTTTTTATGTTCTCCGGTTTTTTCGATGGAAGCAAATTTTTGAATTAGGGGGTCGTTTCGTTGGAAGCATGTTTTCTGTGATCTTGAGTCATTTCATTGGAAGCGAATTTTTTGTGTTCTGGGGTGATTTCGTTGGAAGCGAATATATGTGTTCTCAGAAGATTGCATTGCAAGCGAATTTTTTGTGCTCTGGGGTGATTTCTTTGGAAGCGAATATTTGTGTTCTCAGGAGATTTCCTTCCAAGCTAATTTTTTGTGTTCTGGGGTAATTTCTTTGGAAGCGTATTTTTGTGTTCTCCGGTTTTTTCGATGGAAGCGAATTTTTGAAGTAGGGGGTCATTTTGTTGGAAGCGTGTTTTCTGTGCTCTGGAGTCATTTCGTTGGAAGCGAATTTTTTTGTTCTGGGGTGATTTCATTGGAAGTGAATATTTGTGTTCACAGAAAATTTCGTTGCAAGAGAATTTTTTGTGTTCTGGGGTAATTTCGGTGGAATCGAATTTTTTATGTTCTCCGGTTTTTCGATGGAAGCGTGTTTTCTGTGCTCTGGAGTCATTTCGGTGGAAGCGAAATTTTTGTGTTCTGGGGTGATTTCAATGGAAGCCAATATTTGTGTTCTCGGGTGATTTTGTTGGAAGGGAATTTTTGTACTCTGGGGTGATTTCTTTGGAAGCAAATTTTTTGTGCTCTGGGATGATTTCTTTGGAAGCCAATATTTGTATTCTCAATAGATTTCTTTAGAAGTGAATTTTTTGTGTTCAGGGGTAATTTCGTTGGAAGCGAATTTTATGTGTTCTCTGGTCTTTTCGATGGAAGAAAATTTTTGAAGTCTGAGGTCATTTCTTTGGATGCGAATTTTTTATGTTTTCAGGTGATTTTGATGGAAACAAATTTTTGAAGTATGGGGTCATTTCTTTGCAAGCGTGTTTTCTGTGCTCTGGAGTCACTTCGTTGTAAGCAAATTTTTTGTGCGCTAGTGTGATTTCTTTGGAAGCGAATATTTGTGTTCTCCGAAGATTTGGTTGCAAGCGAATATTTTGTTTTCTTGGGTGATTTCGTAGGAAGCGAATTTTTTGTGTTCTACTGTTTTTCGCTGGAAGAAAATTTTTGACATAGGGGGTCATTTCGTTGGAAGAGAATTTTTTGTTCTCTGGGGTGATTTCGTTGGAAGCGAATTTTTTGTATCCCCTGTTCATTTTGTTGAAAGCGAAGTTTTTATGTTCCAGGGTGATTTCGTTGTAAGCAATTTTTTTGTGCTCTGGGGTATTTGGTTGGAAGCGCATATTTTGTCTTCTCTGGTGATTTCGATTGAAGCGAATTTTTTATGTTATAGGGTCATTTTACGGGAAGTGAATTTTTTGTGCTCTGTAGTGATTACGTTGGAAGTGAATTTTTTTTTCTCGGGTGATTTCGTTGAAAGCGAATTTTTTGTGTTCGAGGTGATTTTGTTGGCAGTGAATTTTTTGTGTTCTGGGGTCATTTCTTTGGAAGCGTGTTTTCTGTGCTCTGGAGTCATTTCGTTGGAAGCTAATTTTTTGTGCTCTGTGGTGATTTCGTTGGAAGCGAACTTTTTTTGTTCTCGCGTGTTTTCGTTGAAAGAGAATTTTTTGTGTTCTAGGGTGATTTCGTTGGAAGCGAATTTTTTGTGCTAAGGGTGATTTCTTTGGAAGCGAATATTTGTGTTCTCAGGAGATTTCGTTGGAAGCGAATTTTTTTTCTTCTGGGGTAATATCGTTGGAAGCGAATTTTTTGTGTTCTTGGGTATTTAGTTGGAAGCGAATTTTTTGTGCTGTCTGGTGATTTTGTTTGAAGCGAATTTTTTCTCTTCAGGGTTAATTTCGTTGGAAGCTAATTTTTTGTGTTCTGGTGTGATAACATTGGGAATGAATATTTCGTGCTCTGTGGTGACTACGATAGAAGCAAATTTTTTCTCTCCTGGGGTAATTTCGTTGAAAGGGAATTTTTTGTGTTCTAGGATGATTTCGTTGATATCGAATTTTTTGTGCTTTAGGGTGATTTTGTTGGAAGCGAATTTTTTGTGCTTTGGGGTGATTTCGTTGGAAGCAAATGTTTTCTGCTCTGGGATAATTTCGTTGGACGAGAATATTTTTAAGTATGGGGTGATTTCGTTAGAAGCGTGTTTTCTGTGCTCAGGAGTCATTTCGTTGGAAGCGAATGTTTTATGTTCTGGGGTGATTTCGTTGGAAGCGAATTTTTTGTGTTCTCGGGTGATTTCGATGGAAGCAAATGTTTGAAGTAGGGGGTCATTTCGTTCGAAGCGTGTTTTCTAGCTATGGAGTCATTTCGTTGGAAGCAAATTTTTTGTGCTCTGGGGTGATTTCGTTGGAAGCAAATTTTTTGTGTTCTCGGGTGATTTTGTAGAAAGCCAATTTTTTGTGTTCTGGGGTAATTTCATTGGAAGCAAATTTTTTTGTGTTCTCGGGTGATTTTGTAGAAAGCCAATTTTTTGTGTTCCAGGGTGATTTCGTTGGAAACGAATTTTTTGTGCTCTGGGTCGATTTTTTTGGAAGAGTATTTCTTGTGTTCTGGGGTAATTTTGTTGTAATCGAATTTTTTGAGCTCTGGGGTGATTTCGTTGAAAGAAAAAGATTTTGTTCTGGGGTGATTTTGTTGGAAGCGATTTTTTTGTGTTCTGGGGTGATTTCGTTGGAGGCGAATTCTTTGTGTCTCCGGTTTTTTCGAATGAAGCAAATTTTTGAAATAGGGGGTCATTTTGTTGGAAGCGTGTTTTCTGTGCTCTGGAGTCTTTTTATTGGATGTGAATTTTTGTCTTTTGCGGTGATTTCGATGGAAGCGAAATTTTTGTTTTCTGGGGTCATTTCATTGGAACCGTGTTTTCTGTGCTCTGGAGTCATTTCATTGGATGCGAATTTTTTGTGTTCTAGGATGATTTCGTTGGAAACGAATTTTTTGTGTTTTCGCGTGATTTCGTTGGTAGCGTTTTTTCTGTGTTCTGGAGTCATTTCGTTGGAAGCGAAATTTTTGTGTTCTGCGGTGATTTCTTTGGGAGCAAAGTTTTGTGTTCTTGGGTGATTTCGATGGAAGCAAATTTTTTCAGTTCTGGGGTAATTTCGTTGGAAGCCAATATTTGTGTTCCTGGGTGATTTTGTTGGAAGGGATTTTTTTGTGCTCTGGGTTGATTTGGTTGGAAGTAATTTTTTTCTATTCTGGGGTAATTTCGTTGGATGCGAATTTTTTGTGTTCTTTTGTGATTTCGTTGGAAGCGAATATTTGTGTTTTTGCTTGAATTGGTCGGAAGCAAATATTTGTGTTCTCAGGAGATTTCGTTGCAAGCTAATTTTTTGTCTTTTGGGGTTATTTCATTGGAAGCTAATTTTTTGTGTTCGCTGGTTTTTCCGATGGAAGAAAATTTTTCAAGTAGGGGGTCATTTCGTTGGAAGTGTGTTTTCTGTGCTCTGGAGTCTTTTCGTTGGCTGTGAATTTTTGTGTTTTGCGGTGATTTCGATGGAAGCGAATTTTTTATGTTCTAGGGTGATTTCGTTGGAAGTGAAATTTTTGTTTTCTGGGGTCATTTCATTGGAAGTGTGTTTTCTGTGCTCTGGAGTCATTTCTTTGGAAGCGAATTTTTTTGTGTTCTCGGGTGATTTCGTTGAAAGCGAATTTTTTATGTTCTAGGGTGATTTTGTTGGAAGCAAATTTTTTGTGCTCAGGAGGGCTTTAGTTGGAAGCGTGTTTTCTGTGCTCTGGAGTCATTTCTTTGGAAGCAAATTTTTTGTGCTCTGGGGTAATATCGTTGGAAGAGAATTTTTTGTGTTCTCCGGTTTTTTCGATGGAAGCAAATTTTTGAAATACGGGGTCATTTCGTTGGAATCGTGTTTTCTGTGCTCTGGAGTCACTTCGTTGGAAGCGAATTTTTTGTGCTCTGGGGTGATTTCGTTGGAAGCGAATTTTTTATGTTCTCGCGTGATTTCGTTGAAAGGGAATTTTTACGTTCTAGGGTGATTTCGTTGGAAGCGAATATTTTGTGCTCTGGGATGATATTTTTGGAAGCGAAAATTTGTGTTCTCAGGAGATTTCGTTGTAAAAGAATTTTTTGTCTTCTGGGGTAATATCGTTGGAAGAGAATTTTTTGTGTTCTCCGGTTTTTTCGATGGAAGCAAATTTTTGAAGTAGGGGGTCATTTCGTTTGTAGCGTGTTTTCTGTGCTCTGGAGTCGTTTCTTTGGAAGCGAATTTTTTGTGTTCTGGGGTGATTTCTTTGGAAGCGAATTTTTTGTGTTCTGTGGTAATTTCGTTGGAAGCGAATTTTTTGTGCTTTGGGGTGATTTCGTTGGAAGCGAATTTCTTGTGTTCTGGGGTATTTTAGTTGGAAGCTATTTTTTTGTGTTTTAAGGTGATTTCGATGGAAGCAAATTTTTGAAGTATGGGTAATTTCATTGGAAGCAATTTTTTTGTATTCTCGGGTGATTTCGGTGGTCCCGAATTTCTTGTGTTCTGGGTACATGTCGTTGGAAGCAAATTTTTTGTGTTCTGGGTTAAGTATGTTGGAAGCAAATTTTTTGTGTTTTGGGGTGATTTCTTTGTAAGCATGTTTTCTGTGCATTGGAGTCATTTCCTTGAAAGCAAATTTTTTGTGTTCTGGGGTGATTTTGTTGGAAGCGAATTTTTTGTGTTCTAGGGTGATTTCTTTGGAAGCAATTTTTTGTGCTCTGCGGGAATTTCGTTGGAAGCGAATTTTTTGTGTTCTTGGGGATTTCGATGGAAGTAAAAATTTTCCATTCTGGGGTAATTTCTTTGGAAGCCAATATTTGTGTTCTCGGGTGATTTTTTTGGAAGGGAATTTTTCGTGCTCTGGCTTGATTTGGGTGGAAGTAAATTTATCTATTCTGGGGTAATTTCTTTGGAAGCTAATTTTTTCTGTTCTCGGGTGATTTGGATAGAAGCACATTTTTTGTGTTCTGGGTTGATTTTGTTGGAAGCGAATTTTTTGTGCTCTTGGGTGATTTCATTGGAAGCATGTTTTCTGTGTTTTGGAGTCATTTCGTTGGAAGGGAAATTTTTATGTTCTGTGTGATTTCTTTGGATGCGAATTTTTTGTGTTTTGGGTTGATTTCGTTGGACGCGAATTTTTTGTGTTCTCAGGTGATTTCGTTGAAAGTGAATTTTTTTTTTTGCCTTGGGTAAATTCGTTGTAAGCGAATTTTTTGTGCTCTGGGTTAATTTCTTTGGAAGGGAATATTTGTGTTCTCAGGAGATTTCGTTGGAAGCAAATTTTTTGTGCTTTAGGATGATTTCATTGGAAGCTAATATTTGTGTTCCCGGGTGATTTCGTTAGAAACGAATTTTTTCTGTTCTCGGGTGATTTCGATGGAAGCAAATTTTTGTGTTCTGGGTTGATTTCGTTGGAAGCGAATTTTTTGTGTTCTGGGGCAATTTAGTTGGAAGCGAATTTTTTTGAAGTATGGGGTGATTTCATTGGAAGCGTGTTTTCTGTGCTCTGGAGTCATTTCTTTGGAATCAAATTTTTTGTGCTCTGGGGTGATTTCTTTGGAAGCGAATATTTGTCTTCTCAGGACATTTCTTTGCAAGCGAATTTTTTGTGTTCTGGGGTAATTTCGTGGAAGTGAATTTTTTGTGTTCTGGGGTGATTTTGATGGAAGCGAATATTTTGTGTTCTGGGTTGATTTCGTTGGAAGAGAATTTTTTGTGTTCTGGGGCAATTTTTTGAAAGCGAATTTTTTTGAATTATGGGGTGATTTTATTGGAAGCGTATTTTCTGTGCATTGGAGTCATTTCTTTGGAAGCAAATTTTTTGTGTTCTGGGGTGATTTTGTTGGAAGCGAATTTTTTGTGTTCTGGGGTGATTTCTTTGGAAGCAATTTTTTTGTGCTCTGCGGGGATTTCTATGGAAGCGAATTTTTTGTATTCTGGGGTAATTTCTTTGGAAGCGCATTTTTTCTGTTCTCAGGTGATTTGGATAGAAGCAAATTTTTTGTGTTCTAGGTTGATTTCGTTGGAAGCGAATTTTTTGTGCTCTGGGGTGATTTCATTGGAAGCGTGTTTTCTGTGTTTTGGAGTCATTTCATTGGAAGCGAATTTTTTGTGTTCTGAGTGATTTCTTTGGATGCGAATTTTTTGTGTTCTGGGTTGATTTCATTGGACACGAATTTTTTGTGTTCTCAGGTGATTTCGTTGAAAGTGAAATTTTTTTCCTTAGGGTTATTTCGTTGGAAGTGAATTTTTGGTGCTCTGGGGTGATTTCTTTGGAAGCGAATATTTGTGTTCTCAGGAGATTTCGTTGGAAAAGAATTTTTTGATTTTAGGGTGATTTCATTGGAAGCTAATATTTGTGTTCCCGGGTGATTTCGTTAGAAGCAAATTTTTTCTGTTCTCGGGTGATTTCGATGGAAGCAAATTTTTTGTGTTCTGGGTTGATTTCGTTGGAAGCGAATTTTTTGTGTTCTGGGGCAATTTAGTTGGAAGTGAATTTTTCTGAAGTATGGGGTGATTTCATTGGAAGCATGTTTTCTGTGCTCTGGAGTCATTTCTTTGGAAGCAAATTTTTTGTGTTCTGGGGTGATTTCCTTGGAAGCGAATTTTTGTGTTCTGGGGTAATTTCTTTGGAAGCGAATTTTTTGTGTTCTCGGGTGATTTCGATGAAGCAAATTTTTCAAGTATGGGCTCATTTCATTGAAAGCTAATTTTTTGTGCTTGGGGTGATTTCGTTGGAAGCAAATTTTTTGTGCTCTAGGGTGATTTCTTTGGAAGCGAATATTTGTCTTCTCAGGAGATTTCTTTGCAAGCGAATTTTTTGTGTTCTGGGGTAATTTCGTTGGAAGCGAATTTTTTCTGTTCTCAGGTAATTTCGATGGAAGCAAATTTTTGAAGTATAGGGACATTTCGTTGGAAGCGAATTTTTTATGTTCCTGGGTGATTTCGTTGGATGCAAATATTTTTGTTCCCTGGTGATTTCGTTGGAAGCTAATTTTTCATGTTCTGGGGTATTTTTGTTGGAAGCGAATTTTTTTCTGTTCTCGGGTGATTTCAATAGAAGCAAATTTTTCGTGTTCTGGGTTGATTTCTTTGGAAGTAAATTTTTTGTGTGTTGGGGTGATTTCGTTGGAAGCGATTTTTTTGTGTTCTGGGGTGATTTCGATGGAAGCAAACTTTTTCCATTCTGGGTTAATTTCGTGGGAAGTCAATATTTGTGTTCTCGGGTGATTTTGTTGGAAGGGAATTTTTTGTGCTCTAGGTTGATTTGGTTGGAAGTAAATTTTTTCAATTCTCGGGTAATTTCGTTGTATGTGAATTTTTTGTGTTCTCGGGTGATTTCGTTGAAAGTGAATTTTTTTTGCTTTAGGGTGATTTCGTTGAAAGCGAATTTTTTGTGTTCTCTGGTTTTTTCGATGGAAGCAAATTTTTGAAGTAGGGGGTCATTTCATTGGAAGCGTGTTTTCTGTGCTCTGGAGTCGTTTCTTTGGAAGCGAATTTTTTGTGTTCTGGGGTGATTTCTTTGGAAGCGAATTTTTTGTGTTCTGTGGTAATTTCGTTGGAAGCGAATTTTTTGTGCTTTGGGGTGATTTCGTTGGAAGCGAATTTCTTGTGTTCTGGGGTATTTTAGTTGGAAGCTATTTTTTGTGTTTTAAGGTGATTTCGATGGAAGCAAATTTTTGAAGTATGGGTAATTTCATTGGAAGCGAATTTTTTTGTGTTCCTGGGTGATTTCGTTGGTCCCGAATTTCTTGTGTTCTGGGTAGATGTCGTTGGAAGCAAATTTTTTGTGTTCTGGGTTAAGTACGTTGGAAGCAAATTTTTTGTGTTTTGGGGTGATTTCTTTGTAAGCATGTTTTCTGTGCATTGGAGTCATTTCCTTGGAAGCAAATTTTTTTGTTCTGGGGTGATTTTGTTGGAAGAGAATTTTTTGTGTTCTAGGGTGATTTCTTTGGAAGCAATATTTTGTGCTCTGCGGGAATTTCGTTGGAAGCGAATTTTTTGTGTTCTGGGGGATTTCGATGGAAGTAAAAATTTTCCATTCTGGGGTAATTTCGTTGGAAGCCAATATTTGTGTTCTCGGGTGATTTTTTTGGAAGGGAATTTTTCGTTCTCTGGCTTGATTTGGGTGGAAGTAAATTTATCTATTCTGTGGTAATTTCTTTGAAAGCGAATTTTTTCTGTTCTCGGGTGATTTGGATAGAAGCACATTTTTTGTGTTCTGGGTTGATTTTGTTGGAAGCGAATTTTTTGTGCTCTTGGGTGATTTCATTGGAAGCGTGTTTTCTGTGTTTTGGAGTCATTTCGTTGGAAGGGAAATATTTATGTTCTGTGTGATTTCTTTGGATGCGAATTTTTTGTGTTCTGGGTTGATTTCGTTGGACACGAATTTTTTGTGTTCTCAGGTGATTTCGTTGAAAGTGAATTTATTTTTTTGCCTTGGGTAAATTCGTTGGAAGCGAATTTTTTGTGCTCTGGGTTGATTTCTTTGGAAGGGAATATTTGTGTTCTCAGGAGATTTCGTTGGAAGCAAATTTTTTGTGCTTTAGGATGATTTCATTGGAAGCTAATATTTGTGTTCCCGGGTGATTTCGTTAGAAACGAATTTTTTCTGTTCTCGAGTGATTTCGATGGAAGCAAATTTTTTGTGTTCTGGGTTGATTTCGTTGGAAGCTAATTTTTTGTGTTCTGGGGCAATTTAGTTGGAAGCGAATTTTTTTGAAGTATGGGGTGATTTCATTGGAAGCGTGTTTTCTGTGCTCTGGAATCATTTCTTTGGAATCAAATTTTTTGTGTTCTGGGGTGATTTCGTTGGAAGCGAATTTTTTGTGTTCTTAGGTGATTTCGATGGAAGCAAATTTTTGAAGTATGGGCTCATTTCGTTGAAAGCGAATTTTTTGTGCTTGGTGTGATTTTGTTGGAAGCGAATTTTTTGTGCTCTGGGGTGATTTCTTTGGAAGCAAATATTTGTCTTCTCAGGACATTTCTTTGCAAGCGAATTTTTTGTGTTCTGGGGTAATTTCGTGGAAGTGAATTTTTTGTGTTCTGGGGTGATTTTGATGGAAGCGAATATTTTGTGTTCTGGGTTGATTTCGTTGGAAGATAATTTTTTGTGTTCTGGGGCAATTTTTTGCAAGCGAATTTTTTTGAATTATGGGGTGATTTTGTTGGAAGCGTATTTTCTGTGCATTGGAGTCATTTCTTTGGAAGCAAATTTTTTGTGTTCTGGGGTGATTTTGTTGGAAGCGAATTTTTTGTGTTCTAGGGTGATTTCTTTGGAAGCAATTTTTTTGTGCTCTGCGGGGATTTCTATGGAAGCGAATTTTTTGTATTCTGGGGTAATTTCTTTGGAAGCGCATTTTTTCTGTTCTCAGGTGATTTGGATAGAAGCAAATTTTTTGTGTTCTAGGTTGATTTCGTTGGAAGCGAATTTTTTGTGCTCTGGGGTGATTTCATTGGAAGCGTGTTTTCTGTGTTTTGGAGTCATTTCGTTGGAAGGGAAATTTTTGTGTTCTGAGTGATTTCTTTGGATGCGAATTTTTTGTGTTCTGGGTTGATTTCATTGGACACGAATTTTTTGTGTTCTCAGGTGATTTCGTTGAAAGTGAAATTTTTTTCCTTAGGGTTATTTCTTTGGAAGTGAATTTTTGGTTCTCTGGGGTGATTTCTTTGGAAGCGAATATTTGTGTTCTCAGGAGATTTCGTTGGAAAAGAATTTTTTGATTTTAGGGTGATTTCATTGGAAGCTAATATTTGTGTTCCCGGGTGATTTCGTTAGAAGCGAATTTTTTCTGTTCTCGGGTGATTTCGATGGAAGCAATTTTTTTGTGTTCTGGGTTGATTTCGTTGGAAGCGAATTTTTTGTGTTCTGGGGCAATTTAGTTGGAAGTGAATTTTTCTGAAGTATGGGGTGATTTCATTGGAAGCATGTTTTCTGTGCTCTGGAGTCATTTCTTTGGAAGCAATTTTTTTGTGTTCTGGGGTGATTTCCTTGGAAGCGAATTTTTGTGTTCTGGGGTAATTTCTTTGGAAGCGAATTTTTTGTGTTCTCGGGTGATTTCGATGAAGCAAATTTTTCAAGTATGGGCTCATTTCATTGAAAGCGAATTTTTTGTGCTTGGGGTGATTTCGTTGGAAGCGAATATTTGTCTTCTCAGGAGATTTCTTTGCAAGCGAATTTTTTGTGTTCTGGGGTAATTTCGTTGGAAGCGAATTTTCTGTGTTCTCAGGTAATTTCGATGGAAGCAAATTTTTGAAGTATAGGGACATTTTGTTGGAAGCGAATTTTTTATGTTCCTGGGTGATTTTGTTGGATGCAAATATTTGTGTTCCCTGGTGATTTCGTTGGAAGCTAATTTTTCATGTTCTGGGGTATTTTTGTTGGAAGCGAATTTTTTTCTGTTCTCGGGTGATTTCAATAGAAGCAAATTTTTTGTGTTCTGGGTTGATTTCTTTGGAAGTAAATTTTTTGTGTGTTGGGGTGATTTCGTTGGAAGCGATTTTTTTGTGTTCTGGGGTGATTTCGATGGAAGCAAACTTTTTCCTTTCTGGGGTAATTTCGTGGGAAGCCAATATTTGTGTTCTCGGGTGATTTTGTTGGAAGGGAATTTTTTGTGCTCTAGGTTGATTTGGTTGGAAGTAAATTTTTTCAATTCTCGGGTAATTTCGTTGTATGTGAATTTTTTGTGTTCTTGGGTGATTTCGTTGAAAGTGAATTTTTTTTGCTTTAGGGTGATTTCGTTGAAAGCGAATTTTTTGTGCTCTGTGGTGATTTCTTTGGAAGCGAATTTTTTGTGTTCTGGGGTGATTTTATTGGAAGCTATTTTTTTGTGTTCTAGGGTGATTTCGTTGGAAGCGAATTTTTTGTGTTCTCTGGTTTTTTCGATGGAAGCAAATTTTTGAAGTAGGGGGTCATTTCATTGGAAGCGTGTTTTCTATACTCTGGAGCCATTTCGTTGGAAGGGAATTTCTTCTGTTCTGAGGTAATTTCGTTGGAAGCGAATTTTTTTGTTTTCTCGGGTGATTTCGATGGAAGCGATTTTTTTTATGTTGTAGCGTGATTTCGTTGGAAGCTAATATTTTTGTTCTCGTGTGATTTCATTGGATGCGAATTTTTGGTGGTCTGGCGTAATTTCTTTGGAAGCGAATTTTTTCTGTTCTCGGGTGATTTCGATGTAAGCAAATTTTTTGTGTTATGGGTTCATGTCGTTGGTAGCGTATTTTTTGTGTTCTGGGGTAATTTCGTTTGAAGCGAATTTTTGGTGTTCTTGGGTGATTTCGATGGAAGCAAATTTTTGAAGTATGGGATCATTTCTTTGGAAGCGTGTTTTCTGTACTCTGAAGACTTTTCGTTGGCAGCTAATTTTTTGGGCTCTGCGGTGATTTCTTTGGAAGCGAATATTTTGTGTTCTCGGGTGATTTCGTTGAAAGCGAATTTTTTATGTTCTAGGGTAATTTCGTAAAAGCGAATTTTTTGAGCTCTGGGGTGATTTGGTTGGAAGTGAATTTTTTGTCTTCTGTGGTGATTTCGATGGAAGCGAATTTTTTATGTTCTAGGGTGATTTCGTTGGAAGCGAATTTTTTGTGTTCTGGGGTAATTTCATTTGAAGCTTCTTTTCTGTGCTCTGGAGTCATTTCGTTGGAAGCGAATTTTTTGTGCTCTGCGGTGATTTCGTTGGAAGCGCATTTTTTGTGTTCTCTGGGGATTTCGATGGAAGCGTATTTTTGAAATATGGGGTCATTTCATTGGAATCATATTTTCTGTGCTCTGGAGTCTTTTCTTTGGAAGCGAATTTTTTTGCTCTGTGGTGATTTCGTTGGAAGCGAATTTTTTGTGTTCTCGGGTGATTTCGTAGAAAGGGAATTTTTGTGTTCTAGGGTGATTTAATTGGAAGCAATTTTTTCTGATCTGTGATGATATCTTTGGAAGTGAATATTGGTGTTCTCAGGAGATTTCCTTGGAAAAGATTTTTTTGTCTTCTGGGGTAATATCTTTAAAAGAGAATTTTTTGTGTACTACGGTCTTTTCGATGGAAGCAAATTTTTGAAGTAGAGGATCATTTCGTTGGACGCGTGTTTTCTGTGCTCTGGAGTCATTTCTTTGGAAGCGAATTTTTTGTGCTCTGCGGTGATTTCGTTGGAAGCGAATATTTTCTTCTCAGGAGATTTCGTTGCAAGCAAATTTATTGTGTTCTCGGGTGATTTCGTTGGCAGCGAATATTTGTGTTCTATGAAGATTTCGTTGCAAGCGAATTTTTTGTGTTCTCCGGTTTTTTGGATGGAAGTAAATTTTTGAAGTATGGGGTCATTTCTTTTGAAGCATGTTTTCTGTGCTCTGGAGTAATTTCGTTGGAAGGGAATTTTTTTTGCTCTGGGGTGAATTCGTTTGAAGCGAATATTTGTGTTCTTAGGAGATTTCATTGCAAGCGAATTATTTGTGTTCTTAGGTGATTTCGTTGAAAGGGAATTTTTTGTGTTCTCGGGTGATTTCGTTGGAAGCGAATTTTTTGGTGCTCTGCGATGATTTCTGTGGAAGCGAATATATGTGTGCTCAGAAGATTTCGTTGCAAGCGAATTCTTTGTGTTCTGGGGTAATTTCGTTGGAAGCGAATTTTTTGTGTTTTTGGGTGATTTCGATGGAAGCAAATTTTTGAAGTATGGGGTCATTTCGTTGGAAGTGTGTTTTCTGTGCTCTGGAGTCATTTCGTTGGCAGCGAATTTTTTGTGCTCTGGGGTGATTTCGTTGGAAGCGAATATTTTGTGTTCTCGGGTGATTTCGTTGAAAGCGATTTTTTTATGTTCTAGGGTAATTTCGTAAAAGCGAATTTTTTGAGCTCTGGGGTGATTTGGTTGGAAGCGAATTTTTTATCTTCTGTGGTGATTTCAAAGGAAGCGAATTTTTTATGTTCTAGGGTGATTTCGTTGGAAGCGAATTTTTTGTGTTCTGGGGTAATTTCATTTGAAGCTTGTTTTCTGTGCTCTGGATTCATTTCGTTGGAAGCGAATTCTTTGTGCTCTGGGGTGATTTCATTGGAAACGAATTTTTTGTGTTCTGTGGTGATTTCCATGGAAGCGAATTTTTTATGTACTAGGGTGATTTCGTTGGAATAATTTTTATGTTCTGGATTCATTTTTTTGGAAGCGTGTTTTCTGTGCTTTGGAGTCATTTCGGTGGAAGCAAATTTTTCTGCTCTGGGGTGATTTCTTTGGAAGGGATTTTTTTTGTTCTAGGGTGATTTCGTTGGAAGCGAATATTTTGTGTTCTTGGGTGATTTCGTTGAAAGGGAATTTTTTGTGTTCTAGGGTGATTTCGTTGGAAATGAATTTTTTGTGATCTGTAATGTTTTCTTTGGGAGCGAATATTTGTGTTCTCAGGAGATTTAGTTGCAAGCGAAATTTTGTGTTCTGGGGTAATTTCGTTGGAATCAAATTTTTGTTTTCTCCGGTTTTTTCGATGGAAGCAAATATTTCAAGTATGGAATCATTTCGTTGAAAACTAATTTTTTGTGCTTGGGGTGATTTCGTTGGAAGCGAATTTTTTGTGCTCTGGGGTGATTTCTTTGGAAGCGAATATTTGTCTTCTCAGGAGATTTCTTTGCAAGCGAATTTTTTGTCTTCCTAGGTAATTTCGATGGAAGCAAATTTTTGAAGTATAGGGACATTTCGTTGGAAGCGAATTTTTTGTCCTTTGGGGTGATTTCATTGGAAGCGAATTTCTTGTGTTCTGGGGTAATTTCGTTGGAAGCGAATTTTTTTGTGTTCTCGGGTGATTTCGATGGAAGCGATTTTTTTATGTTCCTGGGTGATTTCGTTGGAAGCAAATATTTGTGTTCCCTGGTGATTTCGTTGGAAGCTAATTTTTTATGTTCTGGGGTATTTTTGTTGGAAGCGATTTTTTTTCTGTTCTCGGGTAATTTCGATAGAAGCAAATTTTTCGTGTTCTGGGTTGATTTCTTTGGAAGTAAATTTTTTGTGTGTTGGGGTGATTTCGTTGGAAGCGAATTTTTTCTGTTCTCTGGGGATTTCGATGGAAGCGAATTTTTGAAATATGGGGTCATTTCGTTGGAATCATGTTTTCTGTGCCCTGGAGTCATTTCTTTGGAAGCGAATTTTTTGTGCTCTGTGGTGATTTCGTTGGAAGCGAATTTTTTGTGTTCTCGGGTGATTTCGTTGAAAGGGAATTTTTGTGTTTTAGGGTGATTTAATTGGAAGCAATTTTTTTCTGATCTGGGATGATATCTTTGGAAGTGAATATTGGTGTTCTCAGGAGATTTCCTTGGAAAAGATTTTTTTGTCTTCTGTGGTAATATCTTTAAAAGAGAATTTTTTGTGTACTACGGTCTTTTCGATGGAAGCAAATTTTTGAAGTAGGGGGTCATTTCATTGGAAGCGTGTTTTCGGTGCTCTGGAGTCATTTCGTTGGAAGCGAATTTTTTGTGCTCTGCGGTGATTTCGTTGGAAGCGAATATTTGTGTTCTCAGGAGATTTCATTGCAAGTGAATTTTTTGTGTTCTGGAGTAATATCATTGGAAGAGAACTTTTGTGTTCTCCGTTTTTTTCAATGGGAGTAAATTTTTGAAGTAGGTGGTCATTTCGTTGGAAGCATGTTTTCTGTGCTCTGGAGTCTTTTCGTTGGAAGCGAATTTTTTGTGCTCTGGGTTGGTTTCGTTGGAAGCGAATTTTTTGGGATCTGTGGAGATTTAGTTGGAAGCGAATATTTGTGTTCTCAGAAGATTTCGTTACGAGCGAATTATTTTTTCTGGGGCAATTTCATTGCAAGCGACTTTTTTGTGTTCTCCGGTTTTTTCGATGGAAGCAAATTTTTGAAGTAGGGGGTCATTTCGTTGGAAGCGTGTTTTCTGTGCTCTGGAGCCATTTCATTGGAAGCGAATTTTTTGTGCTCTGCGGTGATTTCCTTGGAAGCGAATATTTGTGTTCTCAGGAGATTTCATTGCAAGCAAATTTTTTGTGTTCTGGGGTGATTTCGTTGGAAGCGAATATTTGTGTTCTTAGGAGATTTTGTTGGAAGCGAATTTTTTGTGTTCTGGGGTGATTTCGATGGAAGCAAATTTTTGAAGTATGTGGTCATTTCGTTGGAAGCGTGTTTTCTGTGCTCAGGAGTCATTTGGTTGGAAGCGAATTTTTTGTGCTCTGGGGTGATTTCTTTGGAAGCGAATTTTTTGTGTTCTCGGGTGATTTTGATGGAAGCAAATTTTTGAAGTATGGGGTCTTTTCTTTGGAAGCATGTTTTCTGTGCTCTGGAGTCATTTAGTTGGAAGCGAATTTTTTGTGTTCTGGTGTGATTCCGTTGGAAGCGAATATATGTGTTCTCAGACGATTTTGTTGCAAGTGAATTTTTTGGGTTCTGGGGTAATTTCGTTGGAAGCAAATTTTTTATGTTCTCGGATGATTTCAATGGAAGCAAATTTTTGAAGTTTGGGGTCATTTTGTTGGAAACGTGTTTTCTGTGCTCTGGAGTCATTTCGTTGGCAGCGAATTTTTTATGTTTAAGAGTGATTCCTTTGGAAGCGAATTTTTTGTGCTCTGGGGTGATTTCCTTGGAAGCGAATATTTTCTTTTAAGGAGATTTTGTTGCAAGCAAATTTTTTGTGTTCTCAGGTGATTTCGTTGGCAGCAAATATTTGTGTTCTATGAAGATTTCGTTGCAAGCGAATTTTTTGTGTTCTCCGGTTTTTTCGATGGAAGTAAATTTTTGAAGTATGGGGTCATTTCTTTTGAAGCATGTTTTCTGTGCTCTGGAGTCATTTCGTTGGAAGGGAATTCTTTTTGCTCTGGGGTGAATTCGTTTGAAGCGAATATTTGTGTTCTTAGGAGATTTCATTGCAAGCGAATTATTTGTGTTCTAAGGTGATTTCGTTGAAAGGGAATTTTTTGTGTTCTCGGGTGATTTCGTTGAAAGGGAATTTTTTGTGTTCTAGGGAGATTTCATTGGAAGCGAATTTTTTTGTGCTCTGCGATGATTTCTGTGGAAGCGAATATATGTGTGCTCAGAAGATTTCGTTACAAGCGAATTTTTTGTGTTCTGGGGTAATTTCGTTGGAAGCGAATTTTTTGTGTTCTTGGGTGATTTCGATGGAAGCAAATTTTTGAAGTATGGGGTCATTTCGTTGGAAGCGTGTTTTCTGTGCTCTGGAGTCATTTCTTTGGCAGCGAATTTTTTGTGCTCTGGGGTGATTTCGTTGGAAGCGAATATTTTGTGTTCTCGGGTGATTTTGTTGAATGCGAATTTTTTACGTTCTAGGGAAATTTCGTAAAAGCAAATTTTTTGAGCTCTGGGGTGATTTTGTTGGAAGCGAATTTTTTGTGCTCAGAAGGTCTTTAGTTGGAAGCGTGTTTTCTTGTGCTCTGGAGTCATTTCGTTGGAAGCAAATTTTTGTGCTCTGGGGTGATTTTGTTGGAAGCGAATTTTTTGTGTTCTGGGGTAATTTCGTTGGAAGGAAATTTTTTGTTTTCTGGGTTGATTTCGTTGGACACGAATTTTTTTTGTTCTGGGGTGATTTCGTTGAAAGCGAATTTTGAGTGCTCTAGGTTGATTTCTTTGGAAGGGAATTTTTTGTGCTCTGGGTTGATTTCGTTGGAAGCAAATTTTTTCTGTTCTGGGGTAATTTCGTTGGAAGTGATTTTGAAGTATGGGGTGATTTCGTTAGTAGCTTGTTTTCTGTGTTCTGGAGTCATTTTGTTGGAAGCGAATATTTGTGTTCCGGGTGATTTTGTTGGAAGCGAATTTTTTGTGTTCTGTGGTAATTACGTTGGAAGCAAATTTTTTGTGTTCTGGGGTCATTTCCTTGGAAGCGTCTTTTCTGTGCTCTGGAGTTATTTCGTTGGTAGAGAATATTTTGTGCTCTGGAATTGTTTCATTGGAAGCGAATTTTTTTTGTGTTCCTGGGTGACTTTTTGAATTGTGTTTTCTGTGTTAAGGAGTCATTTCGTTGAAAGCGAATTTTTTGTGCTCTGGGGTGATTTCTTTGGAAGCAAATATTTGTGTTTTCTGGAGCTTTCGTTGGAAGCGAATTTTTTGTCTTCTGGGGTAATATCGTTGGAAGAGATTTTTTTGTGTTCTGGGGTGATTTCGTTGGAAGTGAAATTTTTGTGTTCTGGGGTGATTTCGATGGAAGCAAATTTTCTCTGTTCTGGGGTAATTTCGTTGTTAGCAAATATTTGCGTACTCGGGTGATTTTATTGGAAGGCAATTTTTTGTGCTCTGGATTGATATGGTTGGAAGTAAATTTTCTCTATTGTGGGGTAATTTCGTTGGACGCGAATTTTTTGTGTTCTCGGGTGATTTCGTTGAAGGGAATTTTTTGTGTTCTATGGTGAATTCGTTGGAAACGAATTTTTTGTGCTCTGGGATGATTTCTTTGGAAGCGAATATTTGTGTTCTCAGGAGATTTTGTTGGAAGCGATTTTTTTTTGTTCTGGGGTAATTTATTTGGAAGCGAATTTTTTGTGTTCTTGGGTGATCTCGATGGAAGCAAATTTTTGAAGTATGGGGTCATGTCGTTGGAAGCGTGTTTTCTGTGACCTGGAGTCATTTTGTTGGAACCGAATTTTTTGTGTTCTGTGGAGATTTAGTTGGAAGCGAATATTTGTGTTCTCAGAAGATTTCGTTACGAGCGAATTATTTTTTCTGGGGCAATTTCATTGCAAGCAACTTTTTTGTGTTCTCCGGTTTTTTCGATGGAAGCAAATTTTTGAAGTAGGGGGTCATTTCTTTGGAAGCGTGTTTTCTGTGCTCTGGAGCCATTTCATTGGAAGCGAATTTTTTGTGCTCTAGGATAATTTCGTTGGAAACGAAGTTTTTGTGTTCTCAGGTGATTTCGTTGAAAGGGAATCTTTTGTGTTCTAGGGTGATTTCGTTGGAAGCGATTTTTTTGTGCTCTGGGATGATATCTTTGAAAGCGAATATTTGTGTTCTCAGGAGATTTCGTTGAAAATGAATTTTTTTTGGTCTGGGGTAATATCTTTGGAAGCGAATTTTTTGTGTTCTCGGGTGATTTCGATGGAAGCAAGTTTTTGAAGTATGGGGTCATTTCGTTGGAAGCGTGTTTTCTGTGCCCTGGAGTCATTTCGCTGGAAACGTGTTTTTTGTGCTCTGGGGTGATTTCGTTGGATGCGAATATTTGTGTTCTCAGGAGATTTTGTTAGAAAAGAATTTTTTGTCTTCTGGGGTAATTTCGTTGAAAGAGAATTTTTGTGTTCTCCGGTTTTTTCGATGGAAGCAAATTTTTGAAGTAGGGGGTCATTTCGTTGGAAGTGTGTTTTCTGTGCTCTGGAGTCATTTAGTTGGAAGCGAATTTTTTGTGTTCTGGGGTGATTTCGTTGGAAGCGAATTTTTTGTGTTCTCTGGTTTTTTCGATTGAAGCAAATTTTTGAAGTAGGGGGTCATTTCGTTGGAAGCATGTTTTCATTGCTCTGGAGTCATTCGTTGGAAGCCAATTTTTTGTGCTCTGGGGTGATTTCTTTGGAAGCAAATTTTTTGTGTTCTCGGGTGATTTCGTTGAAAGCGAATATTTGTGTTCCCAGGTGATTTCATTGGAAGCGAATTTTTTGTCTTCTGGGGTAATATCGTTGGAAGAGAATTTTTGTGTTCTCCGTTTTTTTCGATGGAAGCATATTTTTGAAATACGGGGTCATTTCGTTGGAAGCGTGTTTTCTGTGCTCTGGAGTCATTTCATTGGAAGCGAATTTTTGTGCTCTGGGGTGATTTCGTTGGTAGTAAATATTTTGTGTTCTCGGGTGATTTCGTTGAAAGGGAATTTTTGCGTTCTAGGGTGATTTCGTTGGAAGCGAATTTTTTGTGCTCTGTGATGATATTTTGGGAAGCGAATATTTATGTTCTCAGAAGATTTAGTTGGAAGTGAATTTTTTGTCTTCTGGGGTAATATCGTTGGAAGAGAATTTTTTGTTTTCTCCTTTTTTTTCGATGGAAGCAAGTTTTTGAAGTAGTAGGTCATTTTGTTGGAAGCGTGTTTTCTGTGCTCTGGAGTCATTTCGTTGGATGCAAAATTTTTGTGTTCTGTGGTGATTTCTTTGGAAGCAAATTTTTTGTGTTCTGGGGTAATTTCAATAGAAGCAATTTTTGTGTTCTGGGGTAATTACTTTGGAATCGAATTTTTTGTTTTCTGGGGTGATTTCGATGGAAACGAATTTTTTGTGTTCTGGGGTGATTTTGATGGAAGCGAATATTTTGTGTTCTGGGTTGATTTCGTTAGAAGAGAATTTTTTGTGTTCTGGGGCAATTTTGTTGAAAGTGATTTTTTTTTGAAGTATGGGGTGATTTCGTTGGAAGCATGTTTTCTGTGTATTGGAGTCATTTCCTTGGAAGCAAATTTTTTGTGTTCTGGGGTGATTTTGTTGGAAGCGAATTTTTTGTGTTCTAGGGTGATTTCTTTGGAAGCAATTTTTTTGTGCTCTGCGGGAATTTCGTTGGAAGCGAATTTTTTTGTGTTCTGGGGGATTTCGATGGAAGTAAAAATTTTCCGTTCTGGGGTAATTTCTTTGGAAGCAAATTTTTTCTGTTCTCGGGTGATTTGGGTAGAAGCACATTTTTTGTGTTCTGGGTTGATTTTGTTGGAAGCGAATTTTTTGTGCTCTGGGGTGATTTCATTGGAAGCGTGTTTTCTGTGTTTTGGAGTCATTTCGTTGGAAGGGAAATTTTTGTGTTCTGGGTGATTTCTTTGGTTGCGAATTTTTTGTGTTCTGGGTTGATTTCGTTGGACGTTAATTTTTTGTGTTCTCAGGTGATTTCGTTGAAAGTGAATTTTTTTTTTGCCTTAGGGTAAATTCGTTGGATGCGAATTTTTTTGTGCTTTAGGATGATTTCATTGGAAGCTAATATTTGTGTTCGCTGGTGATTCCGTTAGAAACGAATTTTTTCTGTTCTCGGGTGATTTCGATGGAAGCAAAGTTTTTGTGTTCTGGGTTGATTTCGTTGGAAGCGAATTTTTTGTGTTCTGGGGCAATTTAGTTGGAAGCGAAGTTTTTTGAAGTATGGGGTTATTTCATTGGAAGCGTGTTTTCTGCGCTCTGGAGTCATTTCTTTGGAATCAAATTTTTTGTGTTCTGGGGTGATTTCGTTGGAAGCGAATTTTTGTGTTCTGGGGTAATTTCGTTGGAAGCGAATTTTTTGTGTTCTTAGGTGATTTCGATGGAAGCAAATTTTTGAAGTATGGGCTCATTTCGTTGTAAGCGAATTTTTTGTGCTTGGTGTGATTTTGTTGGAAGCGAATTTTTTGTGCTCTGGGGTGATTTCTTTGGAAGCGAATATTTGTCTTCTCAGGACATTTCTTTTCGAGCGAATTTTTTTGTGTTCTGGGGTAATTTCGTGGAAGTGAATTTTTTGTGTTCTGGGGTGATTTTGATGGAAGCGAATATTTTGTGTTCTGGGGTGATTTCGTTGAAAGCGAATTTTTTGTGCTTGGTGTGATTTTGTTGGAAGCGAATTTTTTGTGCTCTGGGGTGATTTCTTTGGAAGCGAATATTTGTCTTCTCAGGACATTTCTTTGCAAGCGAATTTTTTGTGTTCTGGGGTAATTTTGTTGGAAGCGAATTTTTGTATCTGGGATGATATCTTTGAAAGCGAATATTTGTGTACTCAGGAGATTTCGTTGGAAAAGAATTTTATGTATTCTGGGGTAATATCGTTGGAAGAGAATTTTTTGTTTTCTCCTTTTTTTTTGATGGAAGCAAGTTTTTGAAGTAGTAGGTCATTTTGTTGGAAGCGTGTTTTCTGTGCTCTGGAGTCATTTCGTTGGATGCAAAATTTTTGTGTTCTGTGGTGATTTCTTTGGAAGTGAATTTTTTGTGTTCTGGGGTAATTTCAATAGAAGCAATTTTTGTGTTCTGGGGTAATTACTTTGGAATCGAATTTTTTGTTTCCTGTGGTGATTTCGATGGAAGCGAATTTTTTGTGTTCTGGGGTGATTTTGATGGAAGCGAATATTTTGTGTTCTGGGTTGATTTCTTTGGAGAGAATTTTTTGTGTTCTGGGGCAATTTTGTTGAAAGTGATTTTTTTGAAGTATGGGGTGATTTCGTTGAAAGCATGTTTTCTGTGCATTGGAGTCATTTCCTTGGAAGAAAATTTTTTGTGTTCTGGGGTGATTTTGTTGGAAGCGAATTTTTTGTGTTCTAGGGTGATTTCTTTGGAAGCAATTTTTTTGTGCTCTGCGGGGATTTCGATGGAAGCGAATTTTTTGTATTCTGGGGTAATTTCTTTGGAAGCGAATTTTTTCTGTTCTCAGGTGATTTGGATAGAAGCAAATTTTTTGTGTTCTAGGTTGATTTCATTGGAAGCGAATTTTTTGTGCTCTGGGGTGATTTCATTGGAAGCGTGTTTTCTGTGTTTTGGAGTCATTTCGTTGGAAGGGAAATTTTTGTGTTCTGAGTGATTTCTTTGGATGCGAATTTTTTGTGTTCTGGGTTGATTTCATTGGACACGAATTTTTTGTGTTCTCAGGTGATTTCGTTGAAAGTGAAATTTTTTTCCTTAGGGTAATTACGTTGGAAGCGAATTTTTGGTGCTCTGGGGTGATTTCTTTGGAAGCGAATATTTGTGTTCTCAGGAGATTTCGTTGGAAAAGAATTTTTTGGTTTTAGGGTGATTTCATTGGAAGCTAATATTTGTGTTCCCGGGTGATTTCGTTAGAAGCAAATTTTTTCTGTTCTCGGGTGATTTCGATGGAAGCAAATTTTTTGTGTTCTTGGTTGATTTCGTTGGAAGCGAATTTTTTGTATTCTGGGGCAATTTAGTTGGAAGTGAATTTTTCTGAAGTATGGGGTGATTTCATTGGAAGCGTGTTTTCTGTGCTCTGGAGTCATTTCTTAGGAAGCAAATTTTTTGTGTTCTGGGGTGATTTCCTTGGAAGCGAATTTTTGTGTTCTGGGGTAATTTCGTTGGAAGCGAATTTTTTGTGTTCTCGGGTGATTTCGATGAAGCAAATTTTTCAAGTATGGGCTCATTTCATTGAAAGCGAATTTTTTGTGCTTGGGGTGATTTCGTTGGAAGCGAATTTTTCATGTTCCTGGGTGATTTCGTTGGAAGCAAATATTTGTGTTCCCTGGTGATTTCTTTGGAAGCTAATTTTTTATGTTCTGGGGTATTTTTTTGAAGCGAATTTTTTTCTGTTCTCGGGTGATTTCGATAGAAGCAAATTTTTCGTGTTCTGGGTTGATTTCTTTGGAAGTAAATTTTTTGTGTGTTGGGGTGATGTCGTTGGAAGCGATTTTTTTGTGTTCAGGGGTGATTTCGATATAAGCAAATTTTTTCTGTTCTGGGTTGATTTCGTTGGAAGCGAATTTTTTGTGTTCTGCGGCAATTTAGTTGAAATACCGGGTCATTTCGTTGGAAGCATGTTTTCTGTGCTCTGGAGTCATTTCATTGGAACCGAATTTTTTGTGTTCTCGGGTGATTTCGATGGAAGCAAATTTTTGAAATATCGGGTCATTTCGTTGGAAGCGTGTTTTTTGTGCTCTGGAGTCACTTCGTTGGAAGCGAATTTTTTGTGTTCTGAGTTTATTTCGTTGGAAGTGAATATATGTGTTTTTCGGGAGATTTCGTTGCAAGCAAATTTTTGTATTCTGGGGTAATTTCGTTGGAAGCAAATTTTTTGTGTTCTCGGGTGATTTTGTTGAAATCGATTTTTTTATGTTCTAGGGTGATTTCATTGGAAGGGAATTTTTTGTGCTCTTGGGTGATTTGGTTGGAAGCGAATTTTTTGTCTTCTGTGGTGATTTCGAAGGCAGCGAGTGTTTTATATTCTAGGGTGATTTCGTTGGAAGGGAATTTTTTGTGTTCTGGGGTCATTTCATTGGAAGCGTGTTTTGTTTGCTCTGGAGTCATTTCATTGGAAGCAAATTTTTTTGTGCTCTGGGGTGATTTCGTTGGAAGCGAATATTTGTGTTCTCAGGAGATTTCGTTGCGAGGGAATTTTTTGTGTTCTGCGGTGATTTCGTTGGAAGCGAATTTTTTGTGTTCTCGGGTGATTTCTTTGAAAGGATATTTTTCTGTTTTAGGGTGATTTCGTTGGAAGCGAATATTTGTGTTCTCAGGAGATTTCGTTGGAAAAGAATTTTTTGTCTTCTGGGGTAATATCGTTAGAAGAGAATTTTTTGTGTTTTCCGGTATTTCCATGGAAGCAAATTTTTGAAGTAGGGGGTCATTGCGTTGGAAGCGTGTTTTCTGTTCTCTGGAGTCATTTCGTTGGAAGCGAATTTTTTGTGTTCTGGGGTGATTTCGTTGGAAGCGAATTTTTGTGTTCTAGGGTAACTTCGTTCGAAACGAATTTTTTGTGCTCTTGGGTGATTTGTTTGGAAGCGAATTTTTTGTCTTCTGTGGTGATTTCGATGGAAGCGAATTTTTTATGTTTTAGGGTGATTTCGTTGGAGGCGAATTTTTTGTGTTCAGGGGTCATTTCATTGGAAGCATGCTTTCTGTGCTCTGGAGTCATATCTTTGGAAGCGAATTTTTTGTGCTCTGGGGTAATTTCGTTGGAAGCAAATTTTTTGTGTTCTCGGGTGATTTCGTTGAAAGGGAATTTTTATGTTCTAAGGTGATTTCGTTGGAAGCGATTTTTTTCTACTCTGTGATGATATCTGTGGAAGCGAATATTTGTGTTCTCAGGAGATTTCATTGGAAAAGAATTTTTTGTCTTCTGGGGTAATATCGTTGGGAGAGAATTTTTTGTGTTCTCTGGTCTTTTCCATGGAAGCACATTTTTGAAGTAGGGTGTCATTTCGTTGGAAGCGTGTTTTCTATGCTCTGGAGTCATTTCTTTGGAAGCCAATTTTTTGTGCTCTAGAGTGATTTCGTTGGAAGCCAATATTTGTGTTCTCAGGAGATTTCCTTGCAATCGAATTTTTTGTGTTCTGGGGTGATTTCCTTGGAAGAAAAATTTTTGTGTTCTCGGGTGATTTCGTTGAAAGGGAATTTCTGTGTTCTAGGGTGATTGTGTTGGAAGCAAATTTTTTGTGCTCTGGGATGATATCTTTGGAAGCGAATATTTGTGTTCTCAGGAAATTTCGTTGGAAAATAATTTATTGTCTTCTGGGGTAATATCGTTGGGAGAGAATTTTTTGTGTTCTCTGGTCTTTTCCATGGAAGCACATTTTTGAAGTAGGGGGTCATTTCGTTGGAAGCGTGTTTTCTATGCTCTGGAGTCGTTTCTTTGGAAGCCAATTTTTTGTGCTCTGGATTGATTTCGTTGGAAGCCAATATTTGTGTTCTCAGGAGATTTCCTTGCAATCGAATTTTTTGTGTTCTTGGGTGATTTCCTTGGAAGCAAAATTTTTGTGTTCTCGGGTGATTTCATTGAAAGGGAATTTTTGTGTTCTAGGGTGATTTTGTTGGAAGCAAATTTTTTGTGCTCTGGGATGATATCTTTGGAAGCGAATATTTGTGTTCTCAGGAGATTTCGTTGGAAAAGAATTTATTATCTTCTGGGTTAATATCGTTGAAAGAGAATTTTTTGTGTTCTCCGGTCTTTTCGATGGAAGCAAATTTTTGAAGTAGAGGGTCATTTCGTTGGAAGCGTGTTTTCTGTGCTCTGGAGTCATTTCGTTGGAAGTGAATTTTTTGTGTTCAAGGTTGATTTCGTTGTAAGCGAATATTTGTGTTCTCAGGAGATTTCTTTGCAATCGAATTTTTTGTGTTCTGGGCTGATTTCGTTGGAAGCGAACTTTTGTGTTCTGGGGTGATTTCGATGGTAGCAAATTTTTGAAGTATGGGGTCATTTTCGTTGGAAGCGTGTTTTCTATGCTCTGGAGTCATTTCTTTGGAAGCCAATTTTTTGTGCTCTGGGATGATTTCGTTGGAAGCGAATTTTTGTGTTCTCAGGAGATTTCGTTGCAAGCGAATTTTTTGTGATCTGGGTTGATTTCATTGGAAGCGAATTTTTTGTGTTCTCGGGTGATTTCATTGAAAGGGAATTTTTGTATTCTAGGGTGATTTCGTTGGAAGAAAATTTTTTGCTCTGGGATGATAATTTTGAGACGAATATTTGTTTTCTCAGGAGAATTCGTAGGAAAACGATTTTTTGTCTCCTGGGGCAATATCGTTGGAAGAGAATTTTTTGTGTTCTCCGGTCTTTTCAATGGTAGCAAATTTTTGTAGTAGGGGGTCACTTCTTTGGAAGCGTTTTTTTCTATGCTCTGGAGTCATTTCTTTGGAAGCCAATTTTTTGTGCTCTGGGGTGATTTCGTTGGAAGCCAATATTTGTGTTCTCAGGAGATTTCGTTGCAAGCGAATATTTTGTGTTCAGGGGTAATTTCGTTGAGAGAGAATTTTTTGTGTTCTCAGGTGATCTCGATGGAAACAAATTTTTGAAGTAGGGGGTCGTTTCGTTGGAAGCGTGTTTTCTGTGCTCTTGGATGATATCTTTGGAATCAAATGTTTGTGTTCTTATAAGATTACGTTGGAAAAGAATTTTTTTGTCTTCTGGCGTAATATCGTTGGAAGAGAATTTTTTGTGCTTTCCGGTCTTTTCAATGGAAGCAAATTTTTGAAGTAGAGGGTCATTTCGTTGGAAGCGTGTTTTCTGTGCTCTGGAGTCATTTATTTGGAAGCGAATTTTTTGTGTTCTGGGGTGATTTGGTTGGAAGCGAATATATGTCTTCTCAGAAGATTTCTTTGCAAGCAAATTTTTTGTGTTCTGGGGTAATTTCGTGGGAAGTGAATTTTTTGTGTTCTCGGGTGATTTCTTTGGAAGCGAATTTTTTGTGTTCTGGGGTCCTTTCATTGGAAGCGTGTTTTCTGTGCTATGGAGTCATTTCATTGGAAGCGAATATCTTGAGCTCTGTGGTGATTCCGTTGGAAGCGAATTTTTTGTGTTTTCAGGTGATTTCGTTTAAAATTAATTTTTTGTGTTCTAGCGTGATTGCGTTGGAAGCGAATTTTTTGTGTTTTGGGGTGATTTCGATGGAAGCAAATTTTTTCTGTTCTGTGGTAATTTCGTTGGACGTGAATTTTTTCTGTTCTTGAGTGATTTCGTTGAACGGGATTTTTTTGTGTTCTAGGGTGATTTTGTTGGAAGAGAATTTTTTTGTTCTCTGGGATGATTTCTTTGGAAGCGAATATTTGTATTATCAGGAGATTTCATTGGAAGCAAATTTTTTTGTGTTCTGAGATCATTTCATTGGATGCGTGCTTTCTGTGCTCTGGAGTCATTTCGTTGGAAGCGAATTTTTTGTGCTCTGGAGTGATTTTGTTGAAAGCGAATTTTTTGTGTTCTTGGGTGATTTCGTTGAAAGGGAATTTTTGTGTTCTAGGGTAATTTTGTTGGAAGCGAATTTTTGTGTCTGGGATGATATCTTTGAAAGCGAATATTTGTGTTCTCAGCAGATTTCGTTGCAAGGGAATTTTTTGTGTTCTCCGGTGATTTCGTTGGAAGTGAATTTTTTGTGTTCTCGGGTGATTTCGTTGAAAGGGTATTTTTCTGTTTTAGGGTGATTTCGTTGGAAGCGGATTTTTTGTGCTCTGTGATGATATCATTGGAAGCGAATATTTGTGTTCTCAGGAGATTTCGTTGGAAAAGAATTTTTTGTATTCTGGGGTAATATCGTTAGAAGAGAATTTTTTGTGTTTTCCGGTATTTCCATGGAAGCAAATTTTTGAAGTAGGGGTTCATTGCGTTGGAAGCGTGTTTTCTGTGCTCTGGAGTCATTTCGTTGGAAGCGAATTTTTTGTGCTCTGTGGTGATTTTTTTGGAAGCGAATTTTTTGTGTTCTCAGGTGATTTCGATTATAGCTCATTTTTTGTGTTCTAGCGTGATTGCGTTGGAAGCGAATTTTTTGTGTTCTGGGGTGATTTCAATGGAAGCAAATTTTTTCTGTTCTGTGGTAATTTTGTTGGAAGTGAACTTTCTTATTCTCGGGTGATTTCGTTGAAAGCGATTTTTTTGTGTTCTAGGGTGATTTTGTTGGAAGCGAATTTTTTGTGTTCCGGGGTAATTTCTTTGGACCCGATTTTTTTGTGTTCTTGGGTGATTTCAATGCAAGCAAATTTTTGAAATATGGGGTCATTTCGTTGGAAGCGTGTTTTCTGTGCTCTGGAGTCATTTCGTTGGAAGCGAATTTTTTGTGCTCTGGGGTGATTTCGTTTGAAGCGAATTTTTTGTGCTCTGGGGTGATTTGTTTGGAAGCGAATTTTTTGTCTTCTGTGGTGATTTCGATGGAAGCGCATTTTTTATGTTTTAGTGTGATTTCGTTGGAGGGGAATTTTTTGTGTTCAGGGGTCATTTCATTGGAAGCATGCTTTCTGTGCTCTGGAGTCATTTCTTCGGAAGCAAATTTTTTGTGTTCTCGGGGGATTTCGTTGAAAGGGAATTTTTGTGTTCTAGGGTGATTTCCTTGGAAGCGATTTTTTTCTACTCTGAGATGATATCTTTGGAAGCGAATATTTGTGTTCTCAGGAGATTTCGTTGGAAAAGAATTTTTTCGTCCTCTGGGGTAATATCTTTGGAAGAGATTTTTTTGTGTTCTCCGGTGTTTTCAATGGAAGCAAATTTTTGAAGTAGGTGGTCATTTCGTTGGAAGCGTGTTTTCTGTGCTCTGGAGTCATTTCGTTGGAAGCGAATATTTTGTGTTCTGGGGTGATTTCGTTGGAAGCGAATATTTGTGTTCTCAGGAGATTTCGTTGCAAGCGAATTTTTTGTGTTCTAGGGTGATTTCGTTGGAAGCGAATTTTTTGTGCTCTTGGGTGATTTGGTTGGAAGCGCATTGTTTGTGTTCTGTGGTGATTTCGAAGGAAGCGAGTGTATTATGTTCTAGGGTGGTTTTCTTGGAAGGGAATTTTTTGTGTTCTGGGGTCATTTCATTGGAAGCGTGTTTTCTGTGCTTTGGAGTCATTTCATTTGAAGCGAATATTTTGTGCTCTGTGGTGATTGCGTTGGAAGCGAATTTTTGTGTTGTGGGGTGATTTCAATAGAAGCAAATTTTTTCTGTTCTGTAGTAATTTCGTTGGACGTGAATTTTTTGTGTTTTCGGCTGATTTCGTTGAAAGGGAATTTTTTGTGTTCTAGGGTGATTTTGTTGGAAGCGAATTTTTTTGTGCCCTGGGATGATTTCTTTGGAAGCGAATATTTGTGTTCTAAGGAGATTTCGTTGCAAAAGAATTTTTTGTGTTCTGGGGTAATTTCGTTGGAAGCGAATTTTTTGTGTTCTTGGGTGATTTCGATGGAAGCAAATTTTTGAAATATCGGGTCATTTCGTTGGAAGCGTGTTTTCTGTGCTCTGGAGTCATTTCATTGGAAGGGAATTTTTTGTGTTCTGGGGTGATTTCGATGGAAGCAAATTTTTGAAATATCGGGTGATTTCTTTGGAAGCGTGTTTTCTGTGCTCTGGAGTCACTTCGTTGGAAGCGAATTTTTTGTGTTCTGAGTTGATTTCGTTGGAAGCGAATATATGTGTTTTTCGGAAGATTTCATTGCAAGCGAATATTTTGTATTCTGGGGTAATTTCATTGGAAGCAAATTTTTTGTGTTCTCGGTGATTTCGTGGAAATCGATTTTTTTATGTTCTAGGGTGATTTCGTTGGAAGGGAATTTTTTTTGCTCTTGGGTGATTTGGTTTGAAGCGAATTTTGTGTCTTCTGTGGTGTTTTCGAAGGCAGCGAGTGTTTTATATTCTAGAGTGATTTTGTTGGAAGGGAATTTTTTGTGTTCTGGAGTCATTTCATTGGAAGCGTGTTTTGTGTGCTCTGGAGTCATTTCATTGGAAGCAAATTTTTTTGTGCTCTGGGGTGATTTCGTTGGAAGCGAATATTTGTGTTCTCAGGAGATTTCGTTGCGAGGGAATTTTTTGTGTTCGGCGGTGATTTCGTTGGAAGCGAATTTTTTGTGTTTTTGGGTGATTTCATTGAAAGGGTATTTTTCTGTTTTATTGTGATTTCGTTGGAAGCGAATATTTGTGTTCTCAGGAGATTTCGTTGGAAAAGAATTTTTTGTCTTCTTGGGTAATATCGTTAGAAGAAAATTTTTTGTGTTTTCCGGTATTTCCATGGAAGCAATTTTTTGAAGTAGGGGTTCATTGCATTGGAAGCGTGTTTTCTGTGCTCTGGAGTCATTTCGTTGGAAGCGAATTTTTTGTGTTCTGGGGTGATTTCGTTGGAAGCGAATTTTTGTGTTATGGGGTAACTTCATTCGAAGCAAATTTTTTGTGTTCTCAGGTGATTTCGTTTATAGCTCATTTTTTTTATTCTAGCGTGATTGCTTTGGAAGCGAATTTTTTGTGTTCTGGGGTGATTTCAATGGAAGCAAATTTTTTCTGTTCTGTGGTAATTTTGTTGGAAGTGAACTTTTAGTTTTCTCTGGAGATTTCGTTGAAAGCGAATTTTTTGTTTTCTAGGGTGATTTCGTTGGAAGCGAATTTTTTGTCTTCTGTGGTGATTTCGATGGAAGCAAATATTTTATGTTTTAGGGTGATTTCGTTGGAGGCGAATTTTTTGTGTTCTCGGGGGATTTCGTTGAAAGGGAATTTTTGTGTTCTAGGGTGATTTTTTCTACTCTGTGATGATATCTTTGGAAGCGAATATTTGTGTTCTCAGGAGATTTCGTTGGAAAAGAATTTTTTGTCTTCTGGGGTAATATTGTTGGAAGATTTTTTTTGTGTTCTCCGGTTTTTTTGATGGAAGCAAATTTTTGAAATAGGGGGTCATTTCTTTGGAAGCGTGTTTTCTGTGCTGTAGAGTCATTTTGTTGGAAGCGAATTTTTTGTGCTCTGGGGTGATTTCGTTGGAAGCGAATATATGTGTTCTCAGGAGATTTCGTTGAAAGCGAATTTTTTGTGTTCTAGGGTGATTTCGTTGGAAGCGAATTTTTTGTGCTCTGGGATGATATCTTTGGAAGCGAATATTTGTGTTCTCAGGAGATTTCGTTGGAAAAGAATTTTTTGTCTTCTGGGGTAATATCGTTGTAAGAGAATTTTTTGTGTTCTCCGGTGTTTTCGATGGAAGCAAATTTTTGAAGTAGGGGGTCATTTCGTTGGAAGCGTGTTTTCTGTGCTCTGGAGTCATTTCTTTGGAAGCGAATTTGTTGTGTTCTGTGGGGATTTGGTTGGAAGTGAATATAAGTGTTCTCAGAAGATTTTGTTGCAAGCGAATTTTTTTGTGTTCTGGGTTATTTTCGTTGGACGTGAATTTTTTGTGTTCTCGGGAGATTTTGTTGAAAGTGAATTTTTTGTGTTCTAGGGTAATTTTGTTGGAAGCGAATTTTTTTGTGCTCTGGAATGATATCTTTGGAAGCGAATATTTGTGTTCTCAGGAGATTTCGTTGGAAAATAATTTTTTGTCTTCAGGGGTAATATCTTTGGAAGAATATTTTTTTTAAGTAGAGGGTCATTTCGTTGGAAGCGTGTTCTCTGTGCTCTGGAGTTATTCCTTTGGCAGTGAATTTTTTGTGCTCTGGGGTGATTTCGTTGGAAGCGAATATTTGTGTTCTCAGGAGATTTCGTTGCAAGCGAATTTTTTGTGTTTTAGGGTGATTTCGTTGGAAGCGAATTTTTTGTGCTCTTGGGTGATTTGGTTGGAAGTGCATTTTTTGTCTTCTGTTGTGATTTCGAAGGAAGGGAAGGTTTTTTGTTCTAGGGTGATTTTCTTGGAAGGGAATTTTTTGTGTTCTGGGGTCATTTCATTGGAAGCGTGTTTTCTGTGCTCTGGAGTCATTTCGTTGGAAGCGAATTTTTTTTGTGTTCTCGGGTGATTTCGTTGAAAGCGAATTTTTTATGTTCTAGGGTGATTTCATTGGAAGCGAATTTTTTGTGTTCTGGGGTCCTTTCTTTGGAAGCGTGTTTTCTGTGCTTTGGAGTCATTTCATTGGAAGCGAATATTTTGTGCTCTGTGGTGATTCCGTTTGAAGCGAATTTTTTGTGTTCTCAGGTGATTTCATTTAAAGCTAATTTTTTGTGTTCTCAGGTGATTTCGTTTAAAGCTAATTTTTTGTGTTCTGGGTGATTTCATTGGAAGCGAATTTTTTGTGCTCTGGAATGATTTCTTTGGAAGCGAATATTTGTGTTATCAGGAGATTTCGTTGGAAGTGAATTGTTTGTGTTCTTCGGTAATTTCGTTGGAAGCGAATTTTTTGTGTTCTTGGGTGATTTCGATGGAAGCAAATTTTTGAAATATGGGGTCATTTCGTTGGAAGCGTGTTTTCTGTGCTCTGGAGTCATTTCGTTCGAAGCGAATTTTTTGTGTTCTCGGCTGATTTCGATGGAAGCAAATTTTTGAAATATCGGGTCATTTCTTTGGAAGCGTGTTTTCTGTGCTCTGGAGTCACTTCGTTGGAAACGAATTTTTTGTGTTCTGGGTTGATTTCGTTGGAAGCGAATATATGTTTTTTCGGAAGATTTCGTTGCAAGCGAATTTTTTGTATTCTGGGGTAATTTCGTTGGAAGCAAATTTTCTGTGCAATTGGGTGATTTGGTTGGAAGCGAATTTTTTGTCTTCTGTGGTGATTTCGAAGGAAGCGAGTGTTTTATATTCTAGGGTGATTTCGTTGGAAGGGAATTTTTTGTGTTCTGTGCTCATTTCATTGGAAGCGTGTTTTGTGTGCTCTGGAGTCATTTCATTGGAAGCGAATTTTTTGGTGCTCCGGGGTGATTTCGTTGGAAGCGAATATTTGTGTTCTCAGGAGATTTCCTTGCAAGGGAATTTTTTGTGTTCTGCGGTGATTTCGTTGGAAGCGAATTTTTTGTGTTCTTGGGTAATTTCGTTGGAAGCGAATATTTGTGTTCTCAGGAGATTTCGTTGCAAGCGAATTATTTGTGTTCTGGGGTGATTTCGTTGGAAGCGAATTTTTTTTGTTCTCGGGTGATTTCGTTGAAAGGGAATTTTTGTGTTCAAGGGTGCTTTCGTTGGAAACGAATTTTTTGTGCTCTGGGATGATATCTTTGGAAGCGAATATTTTTGTTCTCAGGAGATTTCGTTGGAAAAGAATTTTTTGTCTTCTGGGGTAATCTCGTTGGAAGAGAATTTTTTGTGTTCTCCGGTATTTCGATAGAAGCAAATTTTTGAAATAGGGGGTCATTGCCTTGGAAGCGTGTTTTTGTGCTCTGGAGTCATTTCGTTGGAAGCAAATTTTTTGTGTTCTGGGGTAACTTCGTTAGAAGGGAATTTTTTGTGTTCTGGGCTGATTTCGATTGTAGGAAATTTTTGAAGTATGGGATCATTTCGTTGGAAGTGTGTTTTCTGTGCTCTGGAGTCATTTCTTTTGAAGCGAATTTTTTGTGTTCTGGGGTGAGTTCGATGGCAGCAAATATTTGTGTTCTCAGAAGATTTCGTTGCAAGCGACTTTTTTGTGGTCTGGGGTAATTGGTTTGGAAGCGAATTGTTTGTGTCCTCATGTGATTTCAATGGAAGCAAATTTTTGAAGTATACGGTCATTTTTTTGGAAGCAAATTTTTTCTGCTTTGGGGTGATTTTGTTGAAAGCAAATTTATTGTGCTCTGGGGTGATTTGGTTGGAAGCGAATTTTTTGTCTCTGTGGTGATTTCGATGGAAGCGATTTTTTTATGTTCTAGGGTGTTTTCTATGCTCTGGAGTCATTTCTTTGGAAGCGAATTTTTGGTGTTCTGGGGTCATTTCATTGGATGCGTATTTTCTGTGCTCTGGAGTCATTTTCTCGGAATCGAATATTTTGTGCTCTGGGTTGATTATGTTGTAGGCGAATTTTTTGTATTCTCGGGTGATTTCGTTGAAAGGGAATTTTTTGTGTTCGAGGGTGATTTTGTTGGAATCAAATTTTTTGTGTTCTGGTATAATTTCGTTGGAATAGAAATTTTTGTGCTCTCAGGATTTTTCGATGGAAGCAAATTTTTGAATTAGGGAGTTATTTCGTTGGAAGCGTGTTTTCTGTGCTCTGTAGTCATTTCGATGGAAGCGAATTTTTTTGTGCTCTGGGGTGATTTCGTTGGAAGCGCATTTTTTGTGTTCTTGGGTGATTTCGATGGAAGCCAATTTTTGAAGTATGGGATCATTTCCTTGGAAGCGTGTTTTCTGTGCTCTGGAGTCATTTCGTTGGAAGACAATTTTTTGTGCTATGGGGTGATTTTGTTGGAAGCGAAATTTTTGTCTTCTGTGGTGATTTCGATGGAAGCGAATTTTTTATGTTTTAGGGTGATTTCGTTGGAAGCGAATTTTTTGTGCTCTGGGATGATATCTTTGGAAGCGAATATTTGTTTTCTCAGAAGATTTCCTTGCAAGCGAATTTTTTGTGTTCTGGGGTGATTTCGTTGGAAGCGAATATTTTGTGTTCTCAGGTGATTTCAATGGAAACAAATTTTTGAAATATGGTATCATTTCGTTCGAAGCGTGTTTTCTGTGCTCTGGAGTCATTTTGTTGGAAGCAAATTTTTTGTGTTCTTGGGTGACTTCCTGGAAGCGAATATTCGTGTTCTGAGAAGATTTCGTTGCAAGCGAATTTTTTTGTGTTCTGGGGTAATGTTGTTGAAAGCGAATTTTTTGTGTTCTCAGGTTTTTTCGATGGAAGCAAATTTCTGATCTAGGCAGTCATTTCGTTAGAAGCTTGTTTTCTGTGCTCTGGAGTCACTTCGTTGGAAGGGAATTTTTGTTGCTCTGGGGTGATTTCGTTGGAAGCGAATTTTTTGTGTTCTCGGGAGATTTCGTTAAAAGGGAATTTTTTGTGTTCTAGGGTCATTTCGTTGGAAACGTGTTTTCTGTGCTCTGGAGTCATTTCGTTGGAAGCGAATTATTTGTGTTCTCGGGTGATTTCGATGGAACAAATTTTTGAAGTATGGTATCATTTCATTGGAAGGGTGTTTTCTGTGCTCTGGAGTCACTTCGTTGGAAGCAAATTTTTTGTGCTCTGGGGTGATTTCGTTGGAGGCGCATTTTTTGTGTTCAGGGATAATTTCGTTGGAAGTGAATTTTTTGTGTTCTCGGGTGATTTCGATGGAAGCCAATTTTTGAAGTATTGGATCATTTCCTTTAAAGCGTGTTTTCTGTGCTCTGGAGTCATTTCGTTGGAATCGAATTTTTTGTGCTCTGCGGTGATTTTGTTGGAAGCGAAATTTTTGTGTTCTCGGGTAATTTTGTTGGAAGCGATTTTCTTGTGTTCTCGGGTAATTTCGTTGGACGTGAATTTTTTGTGTTCTAGGGTGATTTTTTTGGAAGCGAATTTTTTGTGCTCTGGGATGATTTCTTTGGAAGCGAATATTTGTTTTCTCAGAAGATTTCCTTGCAAGCGAATTTTTTGTGTTCTGGGGTGATTTCGTTGGAAGCGAATATTTTGTGTTCTCGGGTGATTTCAATGGAAACAAATTTTTGAAATATGGTATCATTTCGTTCGAAGCGTGTTTTCTGTGCTCTGGAGTCATTTTGTTGGAAGCGAATTTTTTGTGTTCTTGGGTGACTTCCTGGAAGCGAATATTCGTGTTCTGAGAAGATTTCGTTGCAAGCGAATTTTTTTGTGTTCTGGGGTAATGTTGTTGAAAGCGAATTTTTTGTGTTCTCAGGTTTTTTCGATGGAAGCAAATTTTTGATGTAGGCGGTCATTTCGTTAGAAGCTTGTTTTCTGTGCTCTGGAGTCACTTCGTTGGAAGGGAATTTTTGTTGCTCTGGGGTGATTTCGTTGGAAGCGAATTTTTTGTGTTCTCGGGAGATTTCGTTAAAAGGGAATTTTTTGTGTTCTAGGGTCATTTCGTTGGAAGCGTGTTTTCTGTGCTCTGGAGTCATTTCGTTGGAAGCGAATTTTTTGTGTTCTCGGGTGATTTCGATGGAACAAATTTTTGAAGTATGGTATCATTTCATTGGAAGGGTGTTTTCTGTGCTCTGGAGTCACTTCGTTGGAAGCAAATTTTTTGTGCTCTGGGGTGATTTCGTTGGAGGCGCATTTTTTGTGTTCAGGGATAATTTCGTTGGAAGTGAATTTTTTGTGTTCTCGGGTGATTTCGATGGAAGCCAATTTTTGAAGTATTGGATCATTTCCTTGAAAGCGTGTTTTCTGTGCTCTGGAGTCATTTCGTTGGAATCGAATTTTTTGTGCTCTGCGGTGATTTTGTTGGAAGCACAATTTTTGTGTTCTCGGGTAATTTCGTTGGAAGCGATTTTCTTGTGTTCTGGGGTAATTTCGTTGGACGTGAATTTTTTGTGTTCTAGGGTGATTTTTTTGGAAGCGAATTTTTTTGTGCTCTGGGATGATTTCTTTGGAAGCAAATATTTGTGTTCTCAGAAGATTTCCTTGCAAGCGAATTTTTTGTGTTCTGGGGTAATTTCATTGGAAGCGAATTTTTTGTGTTCTGGGGTGATTTTGTTGGAAGTGAATATTTTGTGTTCTCGTGTGATTTCAATGGAAACAAATTTTTGAAGTATGGTATCATTTGTTCGAAGCGTGTTTTCTGTGCTCTGGAGTCATTTCGTTGGAAGCGAATTTTTTGTGTTCTGGGGAGATTTCGTTGGAAGCGAGAATTTGTGTTCTCAGAAGATTTCGTTGCAATCGAATTTTTTCTGTTCTCCGGTTTTTTCGATGGAAGTAAATTTTTGAAGTAGGAGGTCATTTCGTTGGAAGCTTGTTTTCGGTGCTCTGGAGTCATTTCGTTGGAAGCGAATTTTTTGTGCTCTGGGTTGATTTCGTTGGAAGCGAATTTTTTGTGTTCTCGGGTGATTTCTTTGAAAGGGAATTATTTGTGTTCTAGGGTGATTTCGTTGGAAGCGAATTTTTTTGTGCTCTGGGATGATTTCTTTCGAAGCGAATATTTGTGTTCTCAGGAGATTTCGTTGGAAGCGAATATTTTGTGTTCTGGGGTAATTTCGTTGAAAGCGAATTTTTTGTGTTCTCGGGTGATTTCAATGGAAGCAAATTTTTGAAATATGGGGTCATTTCGTTGGAAGCCTGTTTTCTGTGCTCTGGAGTCATTTCGTTGGAAGCAATTTTTTTTGTGTTCTGGGGTGAATTCTTTGGAAGCGAATTTTTTGTGTTCTAAGGTAATTTCATTGGAAGCGAATTTTTTGTGTTCTCCGGTTTTTTCGATTGTAGCAAATTTTTGAAGTAGGGGGACACTTCTTTGGAAGCGTGTTTTCTGTGCTCTGGAGTCATTTCATTGGAAGCGAATTTTTTGTTCTCTGTGGTGATTTCGTTGGACGTGAATTTTTTGTGTTCTCGGGTGATTTTGTTGAAAGGAAATGTTTTGTGTTCTAGGGTGATTTCGTTGGAAGCGAATTTTTTGTGTTCAGGGGTGATTTCGATGGAAGCAAATTTTTTCTGTTCTGTGGTAATTTCGTTGGACTTGAATTTTTTGTGTTCTCGGGTGTTTTCGATGAAAGGGATTTTTTTGTGTTCCAGGGTGATTTCGGTGGAAGCGAATTTTTTTGTGCTCTGGGATGATTTCTTTGGAAGCAAATATTTGTGTTGTCAGAGATTTCGTTGGAAGCAAATATTTGTGTTCTTGGGTAAATTCGTTGGAAGCGAATTTTTTGTGTTCTCGGGTGATTTCGATGGAACCAAATTTTTGAAATATGGGGTCATTTCGTTGGAAGCGTGGTTTCTCTTCTCTCGAGTCATTATGTTGGAAGCGAATTTTTTGTCTTCTTGGGTGATTTCGTTGGAAGCGAATGTATGTGATCTCAGAAGATTTCGTTGCAAGCGAATATTTTGTGTTCTGGCGTAATTTCTTTGGAAGCGAATTTTGTGTGTTTTCGGGTGATTTCGATGGAAGCAAATTTTTGAAGATTGGGATCATTTCGTTTGGAGCGTGTTTTTTGTGCTCTGGAGTCATTGCGTTGAAAGCGAATTTTTTTGTGTTCTGGGGTAATTTCCTTTGAAGGGAATTTTTTGTTTTCTCCGTTTTTTTCCAATGAAGCAAATTTTTGAAGCAGGGGGTCATTTCATTGCAAGCGTGTTTTCTGTGCTCTGGAGTCATTTCCTTGGAAGCGAAATATTTGTGTTCTGGGGTGATTTCGTTGGAAGCAAATTTTTTGTGTTCTGGGGCAATTTCGTTGGAAGCGAATTTTTTGTCTTCTGTGGTGATTTCGTTGGAAGCGAATTTTTGGTGGTCTGGGGTGATTTCGTTGGAAGCGTGTTTTCTGTGGTCTGGAGTGATTACTTTGGAAGCGAATATTTGTGTTCTCAGGAGATTTCGTTGGAAGCGAATTTTTTGTGTTCTGGGGTGATATTGTTGGAAGCGGATTTTTTGTGTTCTGGGGTGATTTCGTTGGAAGCGAATTTTTTGTGTTCTGGGGTAATATCCTTGGAAGCAGGTTTTATATCCTTTGGAGTCATTTTGTTAGAAGCGAATTTTTCTCTGTTTTGGTTTGATTTCTTTGGAAAAGAAGTTTTTGAGATCTGGGCTGATTTGGTTGGAAGCGAATTTTTTGTGTTCTGGTGTGATTTCCTTGGAAAGAATTTCTTGTCCTCTGGGATGATTTCATTGGAAGAAAATTTTATCTGTTCTGGGGTAATTTTGTTGGCAGCGATTTTTTTCTGCTCTGGGGTGGTTTCGTTGGAAGCGAATTTTTTGTGTTCTCTGGTTATTTCGATGGACGCGAATTTTTTGTGTTCTGGGTTGATTTCGTTGGAAGCGAATTTTTTGTGTTCTGGGATGATTTCAGTGAACTCAAATTTTTGGTGTTCTGGCGTAATTTCTTAGGAAGCAGGTTTTTTGTCCTTTGGAGTAATTTCGTTAGAATCAAATTTTTCTCTGTTCTGGTGTGATTTCGTTGGAAATGAAATTTTTGTGATCTGCGGTGATTTCGTTGGAAACGAATTTTTTTGTGCTCTGGGGTGATTTCCTTTGAATCGAATTTTTTGCGTTCTTGGGTAATTTCATTGGAAGCTAATTTTTTGTGTTCTCGGGTGATTTCTTTGTAAGCTAATTTTTTGTGATCTCGGGTGATTTCGATGGAAGCAAATTTTTTGTGATCTTTGTTGATTTTGTTGGAAATGATGTTTTTGTGATCGGGGTAATTTTGTTGGAAGCGAACTTTTTATGTTCTGGGTTGATTTCGATCGAAGCGATTTTTTTTGTGTTGTGGGGTGATTTCGTTGGAAGTGAATTCTTTGTGTTCTGGGGTAATATCTCTGGAAGCAGGTGTTATGTTCTTTGGAGTCATTTCGTTAGAAGCGAATTTTTCTCTGTTCTGGTGTGATTTCTTTGGAAACAAAGTTTTTGTCCTCTGTGGTGATTTCGTTGGAAGCAAATTTTTGTGTTCTTGGGTAATTTGTTTGGAAGCAAATTTTTTGCATTCTCGGGTGATTTCGTTGGAAGCAAATTTTTTGAGTTCTAGGGTGTTTTCGTTGAAAACGAATTTTTTGTGCTCTGGGGTGATTTTGTTGGAAGCGAATATTTTGTGTTCCTCGGGTGATTTCGATGGAAGTGAATTTTTTGTTTTCTGGGGTAATTTCGTTGGAAGCGAATTTTTTGTGGTCTGGGTTTATTTCGTTGTTAGCGAATTTTTTGAAGTATGGGGTGATTACGTTGGAAGCGTGTTTTCTGTGCTCTGGGGTGATTTCGTTGGAAACGAATTTTTTGTGATCTCGGGTGATTTCGAAGGAAGCGAATTTTTTGTGGTCTGGGATGATATCGTTGTTAGCGAATTTTTTGAAGTATGGGGTGATTTATTTGGAAGCGTGTTTCCTGTGCTCTGGAGTCATTTTGATGGAAGCGAATTTTTTGTGTTCTGGGTTGATTTCTATCGAAGCGATTTTTTTGTGTTCTGGGGAGATTTCCGTGGGAGCAAATTTTTGGCGTTCTGGGGTAATTTTGTTGGAAGAGGGTTTTATGTCCTTTGTAGTCATTTCATTGGAAACGAATTTTTCTCTGTTCTGGTGTGATTTTGTTGGAAACGCATTTTTTTGCTCTGGAATGTTTTTGTTATAAGAGAATATTTTGCGTTCTGGGGTAATTTCATTGGAAGCGAATTTTTTTGTGTGTGTGTTCTGGGGTGATTTCATTGGAAGGGAATCTTTTGTGATATGGGGTAATTTTGTTGGAAGCGTGTTTTATGTCCTTTGGAGTCATTTCGCTAAAAGCGAATTTTTCTCTGTTCTGGTGTGATTTCGTTGGAAATGAAGATTTTGTGATCTGGGGTGATTTCGTTGGTAGCGAATTTTTTGTGGTCTGGTATGATTTCTTTGGAAACAAACTTTTTGTGTTCTAGGGTGATTTTGATGGAAGCGCATTTTTTGTGTTCTGGGGTCATTTCGTTGGTAGCGTGTTTTCTATGCTCAGGAGTCATTTCGTTGGAAGCGAATTTTTTGTGTTCTCGGTTGATTTCGATGGAAGCAAATTTTTGAAGTATGGTATCATTTTGTTCGAAGCTTGTTTTCTGTGCTCTGGAGTCATTTTGTTGGAAGCGAATTTTTTGTGTTCCAGGGTGATTTCGAGGAAGTGAATTTTTTTGTGCTCTGGGATGATTTCTTTGGAAGCGAATATTTGTGTTCTCAGGATATTTCGTTGGAAACTAATTTTTTGTGTTCTTGGGTAATTTCATTGGAAGCAAATTTTTTGTGTTCTAGGGTGATTTTGATGGAAGCAAATTTTTGAAGTAGGGGGCCATTTTGTTGGAAGCGTGTTTCCTGTGCTCTGAAGTCATTTCATTGGAAGTTAATTTTTTGTGCTCTGGGGCAATTTCGTTGGAAGCGAATATTTTGTGTTCTCGGGTGATATCGTTGGAAGCCAATTTTTTGTGTTCTTGGGTGATTTCCATGAAAGCAAATTTTTTATGTTCTGGGGTAATTTCGTTGGAAGCGAATTTTTTGTGTTCTCGGGTGTTTTCGATGGAAGCAAATTTTTGAAGTATGGGATCATTTCGTTGGAAGCGTGTTTTCTGTGCTCTAGTGTCATTTCGTTGGAAGCGAATTTTTTGTGTTCTTGGGTGATTTCGTTGGAAGCGAATATTCATGTTCTCAGAAGATTTCATTGCAAGCGAATTTTTTTGTGTTCTGGGGTAATTTCGTTGGAAGCGAATTTTTTGTGTTCTCCGTTTTTTTCGATGAAAGCAAATTTTTGAAGTAGGGGGTCATTTCGTTGGAAGCGTGTTTTCTGTGCTCTGGAGTCACTTCATTGGAAGGGAATTTTTGGTGCTTTGGTGTGATTTCTTTGGAAGCGAATTTTTTGTTTTCTGGGGTAATTACGTTGGAAGCGAATTTTTTGTGTTCTAGGGTGATTTCGTTGAACGGGAATTTTTTTGTGCTCTGGGATGATTTCTTTTGAAGCGAATATTTGTGTTCTCAGGAGATTTCGTTGGAAGCAAATATTTTCTCTTCTGGGGTAATATCGTTGGAAGAGAATTTTTTGTTTTCTCCAGTTTTTTCGATTGAAGCCAATTTTTGAAGTATGGTATCATTTCGTTCGAAGCGTGTTTTCTGTGCTCTGGAGTCATTTTGTTGGAAGCGAATATTTGTGTTCTCAGACGATTTCGTTGCAAGCGAATTTTTTGTGTTCTCCGGTTTTATCGATGGAAGCAAATTTTTGAAGTAGGTGGTCATTTCGTTGGAAGCTTGTTTTCTGTGCTCTGGAGTAATTTCGTTGGAAGGGAATTTTTTGTGCTTTGGGCTGATTTCGTTGGAAGCGAATTTTTTGTGTTCTAGTGTGATTTCGTTGAAAGGGAATTTTTTGTGTTCTAGGGTGATTTTGTTGGAAGCGAATTTTTTGTGTTCTGTGGTGATTTCGATGGAAGCAAATTTTTGTGTTCGGGGGTAATTTCGTTGGAAGCGAATTTTTTGTGTTTTCAGGTGATTTCGATGGAAGCAAATTTTTGAAGTATGGTATCATTTCGTTCGAAGCGGGTTACCTGTGCTCTGGAGTCATTTCGTTGGAGCGAATTTTTTGTGTTCCTGGGTGATTTCGTTGGAAGCAAAGTTTTGCTGTTCTGCCGTGATTTAGATTGAAGCAAACTTTTTCTGTTCTCTGGTAATTTCGTTGGAGGTGAATTTTTTGTGTTCTCGTGCAATTTCTTTGAAAGGGAATTATTAGTGTTCTAGGGTGATTTCCTTGGAAGCGAATTTTTTTGTGCTCTGGGATGATTTCTTTCGAAGCGAATATTTGTGTTCTCAGGAGATTTCGTTGGAAGCGAATATTTTGTGTTCTGGGGTAATTTCGTTGAAAGCGAATTTTTTGTGTTCTCCGGTGATTTCAATGGAAGCAAATTTTTGAAATATGAGGTCATTTCGTTGGAAGCTCGTTTTCTGTGCTCTGGAGTCATTTCGTTGGAAGCAAATTTTTGGTGCTCGGGGGTGATTTCGTTGGAAGCGAATTTTTTGTGTTCTAAGGTAATTTCATTGGAAGCGAATTTTTTGTGTTCTCTGGTTTTTTCAATGGAAGCAAATATTTGAAGTAGGGGGTCATTTCGTTGGCAGCGTGTTTTCTGTGCTCTGGAGTCATTTCGTTGGAAGCAAATTTTTTGTGTTCTGGGGCGATTTCGTTGGAAGCGAATTTTTTGTGTTCTAAGGTAATTTCATTGGAAGCGAATTTTTTGTGTTCTCTGGTTTTTTCAATGGAAGCAAATATTTGAAGTAGGGGGTCATTTCGTTGGCAGCGTGTTTTCTGTGCTCTGGAGTCATTTCGTTGGAAGCGAATTTTTTGTTTTCTCGGATGATTTTGTTAAAAGGGAATTTTTTGTGTTCTGTGGTCATTTTGTTGGAAGCCTGTTTTCTGTGCTCTGGAGTCATTTGGTTGGAAGCGAATTTTTTGTGTTCTGGGGTGATTTCGTTGCAGGCAAAGTTTTTGTGTTCTGGGGAAATTTCGTTGGAAGCGAATTTTTTGTGTTCTCGGGTGATTTCGATGGAAGCAAATTTTTGAAGTATGGTATCATTTCGTTCGAAGTGTGTTTTCTGTGCTTTGGAGTCATTTCGTTGGAAGCGAATTTTTTGTGTTCTTGGGTGATTTCGTTGAAAGGGAATGTTTTGTGTTCTATGGTGATTTCGTTGGAAGCGAATTTTTTGTGTTCTGGGTTGATTTCGTTGGAAGCAAATTTTTTGTGTTCTGGGGTGATTTCGTTGGAAGCGTGTTTTCTGTGCTCTGGAGTCATTTCGTTGGAAGCGAATTTTTTGTGTTCTGCGGTGATTTCGATGGAAGGAAATTTTTTCCTTTCTGGGGTAATTTTGTGGGAAGCCAATATTTTTGTTCTCAGGTGATTTATTGGAAGGGAATTTTTTGTGCTCTGGGGTGATTTCGTTGGAAGCAATTTTTTTCCGTTCTGGGGTAATTTCTTTAGAAGCCAATATTTTTGTTCTCGGGTGATTTTGTTGGAAGGTAATTTTTTGTGCTCTGGGTTGATTTGGTTGGAAGTAAATTTTTTCTATTCTGGGGTAATTTCGTTGGACGTGAATTTTTTGGTCTCAGGTGATTTCGTTGAAAGTGAATTTTTTTTTTGCTTTAGGGTGATTTCATTGGATGCGGATTTTTTGTGCTCTGGGGTGATTTCTTTGGAAGCGAATATTTGTGTCCTCAGGAGATTTTGTTGGAAGCGAATTTTTTGTGTTCTGGGGTAATTTCGTTGGAAGCAAATTTTTTTGTGTTCTCTGGTTATTTTGATGGAAGCAAATTTTTGAAGTAGGGTGTCATACCGTTGGAAGCGAAATTTTTTGTTTTCAGGGGTGATTTCGTTGGAAGCGAATGTTTTGTGATCTGGGGTAATTTAGTTGGAAGTGAATTATTTTGTGTTCTCAGGTGATTTCGATGGAAGCAAATTTTTGAAGTATGGGGACATTTCGTTGGAAGCTATTTCATGTGCTTTGGGGTGATTTCGTTGGAAGCGAATTTCTTGTGTTCAGGGGTCATTTCGTTTGAAGCAAATTTTTTGTGTTCTCGGGTGATTTCGTTGAAAGGGAAGTTTTTGTTTTCGAGGGTGATTTCGTTGGAAGAGAATTTTCTGTGTTCTGGGGTGACTTCGATGGAAGTGAATTTTTTGTGTTCTCCAGTTTTTTCCATGTAAGCAAATTTTTGAAGTAGGGGGTCATTTCGTTATAATCGTGGTTTCTGTGCTTTGGAGTCATTTCGTTGGAAGGGAATTTTTTGCGCTCTGGGGTGATTTCGTTGTAAGCGAACTTGTTTGGTCTCTGGGATGATTTCTTTGGAAGCGACTATTTGTGTTCTCAGGAGATTTCATTGGAAGAGAATTTTTTGTGTTCTGTGGTGATTTCTATGGAAGCAAATTTTTTCTGTTCTGTGGTAATTTCGTTGGACGTGAATTTTTTGTTTTCTCTGGTTTTATTGATAGAAGCAAATTTTTGAAGGAGGGTGTCATTTCGTTGGAAGCGTGTTTTCTGTGATCTGGAGTCATTTCGTTGGAAGGGAATTTTTGTGCTCTGGGGTGATTTCGTTGCAAGCGAATTTTTTGTGTTCTGGGGTAATTACATTGGAAGCGAATTTTTTTATGTTCTCGGGTGATTTCGTTGGCCGCGAATTTTTAGTGTTCTGGGGTCATTTCGTTGGAAGCCTGTTTTCTGTGCTATGGAGTCATTTTGTTGGAAGCCAATTTTTTGTAATCTCTGTTGATTTCGTTGGAAGTGAACTTTTTGTGTTCTCGGGTGATTTCGTTGAAAGGGAATTTTTTGTGTTCTGCGGTCATTTTTTTTGGACGCTTGTTTTCTGTTCTCTGGAGTCATTTCGTTGGAAGCGAATTTTTTGTGTTTCGGGGTGATTTCGTTGGAGGCGAATTTTTTGTGTTCTGGTGAAATTTTGTTGGAAGCGAATTTTTTGTGTTGTCCAGTTTTTTCGATGGAAGTAAATTTTTGAAGTAGGGTGTCATTTTGTTGGAAGCGTGTTTTCTGAGCTCTGGAGTCACTTGGTTGGAAGAGAAGTTTTGGTGCTCTGGGTTGATTTCGTTGGAAGCGAATTTTTTGTGTTCTCGGGTGTTTTCATTTAAAGGGAATTTTTTGTGTTCTAGGGTGATTTCGTTGGAAGCGCATTTTTTGTTTTCTGGGGTATTTACGTTGGAAGCGAATTTTTTGTGTTCTCGGGTGATTTCGTTTAAAGGAAATTTTTAGTGTTCTGGCATCATTTCATTGGAAGCGTGTTTTCTGTGCTCTGGAGTCATTTCGTTGGAAGGGAATTTTTTGGGTTCTCAGGAGATTTCGTTGAAAGGGAATTTTTTGTGTTCTGGGCTCATTTCGTTGGAAGCCTGTTTTCTGTGTTCTGGAGTCATTTCGTTGGAAGGGAATTTTTTGTGCTCTGGGGTGATTTCGTTGGAAGCGAATATTTTGTGTTCTCGGGTGATTTCATTGAAAGGGAATTTTTTGTGTTCTAGGGTGATTTCGTTGAAAGTGAATTTTCTGTGTCCTGGGGTGATTTCGATGGAAGTGAATTTTTTGTGTTCTCCGGTTTTTTCGATTGAAGCAAATTTTTGAAGTAGCAGGTCATTTCGTTGGAATTGTGTTTTCTGTGCTCTGGAGTCATTTAGTTGGAAGGGAATTTTTTGTTCTATGGGGTGATTTCGTTGGAAGCGAATTTTTTTGTTCTCGGGTGATTTCGTTGAAAGGGAATTTTTTGTGTTCAAGGTTGATTTCGTTGGAAGCGAATTTTTTGTGTTCTGGGGTAATTACATTGGAAGCGAATTTTTTGTGTTCTCGGGTGATTTCTTTGGCCGCGAATTTTTAGTGTTCTGGGGTCATTTAGTTGGAAGCGTGTTTTCTGTGCTCTGGAGTCATTTCGTAGGAAGCGAATATTTTGTGATCTGGGGTGATTTCGTTGGTAGCAAATTTTTTGTGTTCTGGGAGATTTCGTTGGCAGCGAATTTATTGTGTTCAGGGGTGATTTCGATGGAAGCAAAATTTTTCTGTTCTGTGGTAATTTCGTTGGACGTGAATTTTTCTGTTCTCGGGTGATTTGGTTGAAATGGAATTTTTTGTGTTCCAGGGTGATTTCGTTGGAAGCGAATTTTTTTGTGCTCTGGGATGATTTCTTTGGAAGCAAATATTTGTGTTCTCAGGAGGTATCATTGGAAGCGAATTTATTGTGTTCTGGGGTAATTTCGTTGGAAGCGAATATTTTGTTTTCTCCGGTTTTTTCGATGGAAGCAAATTTTTGAAGCAGGGGGTCATTTCGTTGGAAGTATGTTTTCTGTGCTCTGGAGTCATTTCGGTGGAAGCGAATTTTTTGTGTTCTGGGGTGTTTTCATGGAAGCAATTTTTTTGTGTTCTGGGGTAATTTCGTTGGAAGCGAATTTTTTGTGCTCTGGGGTGATTTGATTGGAAGCTAATATTTGTGTTCTCAGGATATTTCGTTGCAAGCGAATTTTTATGTTCTGGGGTAATTTCGTTGGAAGCAATTTTTTTGTGTTCTCCGGTTTTTCGATGGAAGCAAATTTTTTAAGTAGAGGGTCATTTCGTTGGAAGCGTGTTTTCTGTGCTCTGGAGTCATTTCTTTGGCAGTGAATTTTTTATGCTCTGGGGTGATTTCCTTGGAAGCGAATTTTTTCTATTCTCGGGTGATTTCTTTGGAAGCGAATTTTTTCTATTCTAGGGTGATTTCGTTGAAAGCGAATTTTTAATGTTCTAGGGTGATTACATTGGAAGTGAATTTTTTGTGCTCTGGGGTGATTTGGTTAGAAGGGAATTTTTTGTCTTCTGTGGTTATTTCGATGGAAGCCAATTTTTTATGTTCTAGGGTGAATTCGTTGGAAGCGAATTTTTTGTGCTCTGGGATGATATCTTTGGAAGCGAATATTTGTGTTCTCAGGAGTTTTCGTTGGAAAAGAATTTTTTGTCTTCTGGGGTAATATCGTTGGAAGAGAATTTTTTGTGTTCTCTGGTCTTTTGGATGGAAGCAAATTTTGAAATAGTGTGTCATTTCGTTGGAAGCATGTTTTCTGTGCTATGGAGTCATTTCGTTGGAAGCGAATTTTTTGTACTCTATGGTGATTTCGTTGGAAGTGAATTTTTTTTGTTCTCGGGTGATTTCGTTGAAAGGTTTTTTTTGTGTTCTGGGGTCATTTCTTTGGAAGCCTGTTTTCTGTGCTCTGGAGTCATTTCGTTCGAAGCGAATTTTTTGTGTTCTGGGGTGATTTCGTTGAAAGCGAATTTTTTGTGGTCTGTGGAAATTTTGTTGGAAGTGAATTTTTTGTGTTCTCCGTTTTTTTCGATGGAAGCAAATTTTTGAAGTAGGGTGTCATTTTGTTGGAAGCATGTTTTCTGTGCTATGGAGTCACTTGTTTGGAAGAGAATTTTTGGTGCTCTGGAGTGATTTCGTTGGAAGCAAATTTTTTGTGTTCTCGGGTGATTTCATTTAAAGGGAATTTTTTGTGTTCTAGGGTGATTTCGTTGGAAGCGCATTTTTTGTTTTCTGGGGTAATTACGTTGGAATCGAATTTTTTGTGTTCTGTGGTAATTTCGTTGGAAGTAAATTTTTTGTGTTCTCCGGTTTTTCGATGGAAGCAAATTTTTTAAGTAGAGGGTCATTTCATTGGAAGCTTGTTCTCTGTGCTCTGGAGTTATTTCTTTGGCAGTGAATTTTTTGTGCTCTGGGGTGATTTCTTTGGAAGCGAATTTTTTCTATTCTCGGGTGATTTCTTTGGAAGCGAATTTTTTCTATTCTCGGGTGATTTCCTTGAAAGCGAATTTTTTATGTTCTAGGGTGATTACGTTGGAAGTGAATTTTTTGTGCTCTGGGGTGATTTGGTTAGAAGGGAATTTTTTGTCTTCTGTGGTTATTTCGATGGAAGCCAATTTTTTATGTTCTAGGGTGATTTCGTTGGAAGCGAATTTTTTGTGCTCTGGGATGATATCTTTGGAAGCGAATATTTGTGTTCTCAGGAGTTTTCGTTGGAAAAGAATTTTTTGTCTTCTGGAGTAATATCGTTGGAAGAGAATTTTTTTGTGTTCTCCGGTCTTTTCGATGGAAGCAAATTTTGAAATAGTGTGTCATTTCGTTGGAAGCATGTTTTCTGTGCTATGGAGTCATTTCATTGGACGTGAATTTTTTGTACTCTGTGGTGATTTCGTTGGAAGTGAATTTTTTTGTTCTCGGGTGATTTTGTTGAAAGGGAATTTTTTGCGTTCTGGGGTCATTTCTTTGGAAGCCTGTTTTCTGTGCTCTGGAGTCATTTCGTTCGAAGCGAATTTTTTGTGTTCTGGGGTGATTACGTTGGAAGTGAATTTTTTGTGTTCTGTGGAAATTTTGTTGGAAACGAATTTTTTGTGTTCTCCGGTTTTTTCGATGGAAGCAAATTTTTGAAGTAGGGGGTCATTTTGTTGGAAGCATGTTTTCTGTGCTCTGGAGTCACTTGGTTGGAAGAGAATTTTTGGTGCTCTGGAGAGATTTCGTTGGAAGCAAATTTTTTGTGTTCTCGGGTGATTTCATTTAAAGGCAATTTTTTGTGTTCTAGGGTGATTTCGTTGGAAGCGCATTTTTTGTTTTCTGGGGTAATTACGTTGGAAGCGAATTTTTTTTGTTCTCGGGTGATTTCATTGAAAGGAAATTTTTAGTGTTCTCGCATCATTTCATTGGAAGCGTGTTTTCTATGCTCTGGATTCATTTCGTTGGAAACTAATTTTTTGTGCTCTTGGGTGATTTCGTTGGAAGCAAATTTTTTGGGTTCTTGGGTGATTTCGTTGAAAGGGAATTATTTGTGTTCTGGGGTCATTTCGTTGGAAGCCTGTTTTCTGTGCTCTGGAGTCATTTCGTTGGAAGGGAATTTTTTGTGCTCTGGGGTAATTGTGTTGGAAGCGAATATTTTGTGTTCTCGGGTGATTTCATTGAAAGGGAATTTTTTGTGTTCTAGGGTGATTTCGTTGGAAGTGAATTTTCTGTGTTCTGGGGTGATTTCAATGGAAGTGAATTTTTTGTGTTCTCTGGTTTTTTCAATCGAAGCAAATTTTTGAAGTAGGGGGTCATTTCATTGGAATCGTGTTTTCTGTGCTCTGGAGTCATTTCGTTGAAAGGGAATTTTTTGTACTCTGGGGTGATTTCGTTGAAAGCGAATTTTTTTGTTCTCGGGTGATTTCGTTCAACGGGAAGTTTTTGTGTTCACGGTTGATTTCGTTGGAAGCGAATTTTTTTGTTCTGGGGTAATTACGTTGGAAGCGAATTTTTTGTATTCTCGGCAGATTTCTTTGGCCGCGAATTTTTAGTGTTCTGGGGTCATTTAGTTGGAAGCATGTTTTCTGTGCTCTGGAGTCATTTCGATGGAAGCGAATTTTTTGTGCTCTGGGGTGATTTCGTTGGAAGCAAATTTTTTGTGTTCTGGGTGATTTCGTTGGAAGCGAATTTTTTGTGTTCTGGGGTAATTTCGTTGGAAGCGAATTTTTTGTTCTCGGGTGATTTCGATGGAAGCAAATTTTTGAAATATGGTATCATTTCGTTCGAAGCGTGTTTTCTGTGCTCTGGAGTCATTTCGTTGGAACGAATTTTTTGTGATCTAGGGTGATTTCGTTTAAAGGGAGTTTTTCTGTTCTAGGGTGATTTCGTTGGAAGCGAATTTATTGTGTTCTGGGGTGATTTCGATGGAAGCAAATTTTTTCTGTTCTGTGGTAATTTCGTTGGACGTGAATTTTTTGTGTTCTCGGGTGATTTCGTTGAACGGGAATTTTTTTGTGCTCTGGGATGATTTCTTTCGAAGCGAATATTTGTGTTCTCAGGAGATTTCTTTGGAAGCGAATATTTTGTCTTCTGGGGTAATATCGTTGGAAGAGAATTTTTTGTTTTCTCCGGTTTTTTCGATTGAAGCAAATTTTCGAAGTATGGTATCATTTCGTTGGAAGCGTGTTTTCTGTGCTCTGGAGTCATTTCGTTGGAAACGAATTTTTTGTGTTCTAGGGTGATTTCGTTGGAAGCGAATTTTTTGTGCTCTGGGGTGATTTGATTGGAAGCTAATATTTGTGTTCTCAGGATATTTCGTTGCAAGCGAATTTTTTGTGCTCTGGGGTGATTTCGTTGGAAGCGAATTTTTTCTATTCTCGGGTGATTTCATTGAAAGCGAATTTTTTATGTTCTAGGGTGATTTCGTTGGAAGCGAATTTTTTGCGCTCTGGGGTGATTTGGTTAGAAGGGAATTTTTTGTCTTCTGTGGTTATTTCGATGGAAGCCAATTTTTATGTTCTAGGGTGATTTCTTTGGAAGCGAATTTTTTGTGTTCTCAGGTCATTTCATTGCTACATTGTTTTATGTCCTCTCGAGTCATTTCCTTGTAAGCAAATTTTTTTGTGCTCTCGGGTGATTTCATTGGAAGCGATATTTTTGTGTTCTCGGGTGATTTCGTTGAAAGGGAATTTTTTGTGCTCTTGGATGATATCTTTGGAAGCGAATATTTGTGTTCTCAGGAGTTTTCGTTGGAAAAGAATTTTTTGTCTTCTGGGGTAATATCGTTGGAAGAGAATTTTTTGTGTTCTCCGGTCTTTTCGATGGAAGCAAATTTTGAAATAGTGTGTCATTTCGTTGGAAGCATGTTGTCTGTGCTCTGGAGTCATTTCGTTGGTAGCGAATATTTTGTACTCTGTGGTGATTTCGTTGGAAGTGAATTTTTTGTGTTCTCGGGTGATTTCGTTGAAAGGGAATTTTTGTGTTCTGGGGTCATTTCTTTGAAAGCCTGTTTTCTGTGCTCTGGAGTCATTTCGTTAGAAGCGAATTTTTTGTGTTCTGGGGTGATTTCGTTGGAAGCGAATTTTTTGTGTTCTGTGGAAATTTTGTTGGAAGTGAATTTTTTGTGTTCTCCGGTTTTTTCGATGGAAGCAAATTTTTGAAGTAGGGGGTCATTTTGTTGGAAGCGTGTTTTCTGTGCTCTGGAGTCACTTGGTTGGAAGAGAATTTTTGGTGCTCTGGCGTGATTTCGTTGGAAGCGAATTTTTTGTGTTCTCGGGTGATTTCATTTAAAGGGAATTTTTTGTGTTCTAGGGTGATTTCGTTGGAAGCGCATTTTTTGTTTTCTGGGGTAATTACTTTGGAAGCGAATTTTTTGTGTTCTCGGGTGATTTCATTGAAAGGAAATTTTTAGTGTTCTTGCATCATTTCATTGGAAGCATGTTTTCTGTGCTCTGGAATCATTTCGTTGGAAGCTAATTTTTTGTGCTCTTGGGTGATTTCATTGGAAGCAATTTTTGGGGTTCTAGGGTGATTTCGTTGAAAGGGAATTTTTTGTGTTCTGGTGTCATTTCGTAGGAAGGAATTTTTTTGTGCTCTGGGGTGATTGCGTTGGAAGCGTGTTTTCTGTGCTCTGGAGTCATTTCGTTGGAACGAATTTTTTGTGATCTAGGGTGATTTCGTTTAAAGGGAGTTTTTCTGTTCTAGGGTGATTTCGTTGGAAGCGAATTTATTGTGTTCTGGGGTGATTTCTATGGAAGCAAATTTTTTCTGTTCTGTGGTAATTTCGTTGGACGTGAATTTTTTGTGTTCTCGGGTGATTTCGTTGAACGGGAATTTTGTTGTGCTCTGGGATGATTTCTTTCGAAGCGAATATTTGTGTTCTCAGGAGATTTCTTTGGAAGCGAATATTTTGTCTTCTGGGGTAATATCGTTGGAAGAGAATTTTTGTTTTCTCCGGTTTTTTCGATTGAAGCAAATTTTCGAAGTATGGTATCATTTCGTTGGAAGTGTGTTTTCTGTGCTCTGGAGTCATTTCGTTGGAAGCGAATTTTTTGTGATCTAGGGTGATTTCGTTTAAAGAGAGTTTTTCTGTTCTAGGGTGATTTCGTTGGAAGCGAATTTTTTGTGCTCTGTGGTGATTTGATTGGAAGCTAATATTTGTGTTCTCAGGATATTTCGTTGCAAGCGAATTTTTTGTGCTCTGGGGTGATTTCGTTGGAAGCGAATTTTTTGCGCTCTGGGGTGATTTGGTTAGAAGGGAATTTTTTGTCTTCTGTGGTTATTTCGATGGAAGCCAATTTTTATGTTCTAGGGTGATTTCTTTGGAAGCGATTTTTTTGTGTTCTCAGGTCATTAGATTGCTACATTGTTTTATGTCCTCTCGAGTCATTTCGTTGGAAGCGAATTTTTGTGCTCTCGGTGATTTCATTGGAAGCGATATTTTGGTGTTCTCGGGTGATTTCGTTGAAAGGGAATTTTTGTGTTCTTGTGTGATTTCGTTGGAAGCGAATTTCTTGTGCTCTGGGATGATATCTTTGGAAGCGAATATTTGTGTTCTCAGGAGTTTTCGTTGGAAAAGAATTTTTTGTCTTCTGGGGTAATATCGTTGGAAGAGAATTTTTTGTGTTCCCCGGTCTTTTCGATGGAAGCAAATTTTGAAATAGTGTGTCATTTCTTTGGAAGCATGTTTTCTGTGCTCTGGAGTCATTTCGTTGGTAGCGAATTTTTTGTACTCTGTGGTGATTTCGTTGGAAGTAAATTTTTTGTGGTCTCGGGTGATTTCGTTGAAAGGGAATTTTTGTGTTCTGGGGTCATTTCTTTGGAAGCCTGTTTTCTGTGCTCTGGAGTCATTTCGTTAGAAGCGAATTTTTTGTGTTCTGGGGTGATTTCGTTGGAAGCGAATTTTTTGTGTTCTGTGGAAATTTTGTTGGAAGCGAATTTTTTGTGTTCTCCGGTTTTTTCGATGGAAGCAAATTTTTGAAGTAGGGGGTCATTTTGTTGGAAGCGTGTTTTCTGTGCTCTGGAGTCACTTGGTTGGAAGAGAATTTTTGGTGCTCTGGCGTGATTTCGTTGGAAGCGAATTTTTTGTGTTCTCGGGTGATTTCATTTAAAGGGAATTTTTTGTGTTCTAGGGTGATTTCGTTGGAAGCACATTTTTTGTTTTCTGGGGTAATTACTTTGGAAGCGAGTTTTTTGTGTTCTCGGGTGATTTCATTGAAAGGAAATTTTTAGTGTTCTGGCATCATTTCATTGGAAGCATGTTTTCTGTGCTCTGGAATCATTTCGTTGGAAGCTAATTTTTTGTGCTCTTGGTTGATTTCATTGGAAGCAATTTTTTTTGGGTTCTAGGGTGATTTCGTTGAAAGGGAATTTTTTGTGTTCTGGTGTCATTTCGTAGGAAGGAATTTTTTTGTGCTCTGGGGTGATTGCGTTGGAAGCGTGTTTTCTGTGCTCTGGAATCATTTCGTTGGAAGCAAATTTTTTGTGTTCTGCAGTGATTTTGATGGAAGGAAATTTTTTCCGTCCTGGGGTAATTTTGTGGGAAGCGAATATTTTTGTTCTCAGGTGATTTAGTGGAAGGGAATTTTTTGTGCTCTGGGGTGATTTCGTCGGAAGCAAATTTTTTCTATTCTGGGGTAATTTCGTTGGACGTGAATTTTTTTGTTCTCAGGTGATTTCATTGAAAGTGAATTTTTTGTGTTCTCTGGTCATTTCATTGCTACATTGTTTTCTGTGCTCTGGAGTCATTTCGTTGGAAGCGAATTTTTTGTGTTCTCGGGTGATATCTTTGGCCGGGAATTTTTAGTGTTCTGGGGTCATTTAGTTGGAAGCGTGTTTTCTGTGTTCTGGAGTCATTTCGATGGAAGCGAATTTTTGTGCTCTGGGGTGATTTCGTTGGAAGCAAATTTTTTGTGTTCTGGGTGATTTCGTTGGAAGCGAATTTTTTGTGTTCTGGGGTAATTTCGTTGGAAGCGAATTTTTTGTGTTCTCGGGTATTTTCGATGGAAGCAAATTTTTTGTGTTCTGGGGTGATTTCGTTGGAAGCCTGTTTTCTGTGCTCTGGAGTCATTTGGTTGGAAGCGAATTTTTTGGGTTCTGGGGTGAATTGGTTGGAAGCTAATTTTTTGTGTTCTCGGGTGATTTCGTTGGTCGCGAATTTTTAGTGCTCTGGGGTCATTTCGTTGGAAGCGTGTTTTCTGTGCGATGGAGTCATTTTGTTGGAAGCCAATTTTTTGTACTCTGTGGTGATTTCGTTGGAAGTGAATTTTTTGTGTTCTCGGGTGATTTCGTTGAAAGGGAATTTTTGTGTTCTGGGGTCATTTCTTTGGAAGCCTGTTTTCTGTGCTCTGGAGTCATTTCGTTAGAAGCGAATTTTTTGTGTTCTGGGGTGATTTCGTTGGAAGCGAATTTTTTGTGTTCTGTGGAAATTTTGTTGGAAGCGAGTTTTTTGTGTTCTCCGGTTTTTTCGATGGAAGCAAATTTTTGAAGTAGGGGGTCATTTTGTTGGAAGCGTGTTTTCTGTGCTCTGGAGTCACTTGGTTGGAAGAGAATTTTTGGTGCTCTGGCGTGATTTCGTTGGAAGCGAATTTTTTGTGTTCTCGGGTGATTTCATTTAAAGGGAATTTTTTGTGTTCTAGGGTGATTTCGTTGGAAGCACATTTTTTGTTTTCTGGGGTAATTACTTTGGAAGCGAGTTTTTTGTGTTCTCGGGTGATTTCATTGAAAGGAAATTTTTAGTGTTCTGGCATCATTTCATTGGAAGCATGTTTTCTGTGCTCTGGAATCATTTCGTTGGAAGCTCATTTTTTGTGCTCTTGGTTGATTTCATTGGAAGCAATTTTTTTTGGGTTCTAGGGTGATTTCGTTGAAAGGGAATTTTTTGTGTTCTGGTGTCATTTCGTAGGAAGGAATTTTTTTGTACTCTGGGGTGATTGCGTTGGAAGCGTGTTTTCTGTGCTCTGGAATCATTTCGTTGGAAGCGAATTTTTTGTGTTCTGCCGTGATTTCGATGGAAGGAAATTTTTTCCGTCCTGGGGTAATTTTGTGGGAAGTGAATATTTTTGTTCTCAGGTGATTTATTGGAAGGGAATTTTTTGTGCTCTGGGGTGATTTCGTCGGAAGCAAATTTTTTCTATTCTGGGGTAATTTCGTTGGACGTGAATTTTTTTGTTCTCAGGTGATTTCATTGAAAGTGAATTTTTTGTGTTCTCTGGTCATTTCATTGCTACATTGTTTTCTGTGCTCTGGAGTCATTTCGTTGGAAGCGAATTTTTTGTGTTCTCGGGTGATTTCTTTGGCCGGGAATTTTTAGTGTTCTGGGGTCATTTAGTTGGAAGCGTGTTTTCTGTGTTCTGGAGTCATTTCGATGGAAGCGAATTTTTGTGCTCTGGGGTGATTTCGTTGGAAGCAAATTTTTTGTGTTCTGGGTGATTTCGTTGGAAGCGAATTTTTTGTGTTCTGGGGTAATTTCGTTGGAAGCGAATTTTTTTGTTCTCGGGTATTTTCGATGGAAGCAAATTTTTTGTGTTCTGGGGTGATTTCGTTGGAAGCCTGTTTTCTGTGCTCTGGAGTCATTTGGTTGGAAGCGAATTTTTTGGGTTCTGGGGTGAATTGGTTGGATGCTAATTTTTTGTGTTCTCGGGTGATTTCGTTGGTCGCGAATTTTTAGTGCTCTGAGGTCATTTCGTTGGAAGCGTGTTTTCTGTGCGATGGAGTCATTTTGTTGGAAGCCAATTTTTTGTACTCTGTGGTGATTTCGTTGGAAGTGAATTATTTGTGTTCTCGGGTGATTTCGTTGAAAGGGAATTTTTGTGTTCTGGGGTCATTCCTTTGGAAGCCTGTTTTCTGTGCTCTGGAGTCATTTCGTTAGAAGCGAATTTTTTGTGTTCTGGGGTGATTTCGTTGGAAGCAAATTTTTTGTGTTCTGTGGAAATTTTGTTGGAATCGAATTTTTTGTGTTCTCCGGTTTTTTCGATGGAAGCAAATTTTTGAAGTAGTGGGTCATTTTGTTGGACGCGTGTTTTCTGTGCTCTGGAGTCACTTGGTTGGAAGAGAATTTTTGGTGCTCTGGCGTGATTTCGTTGGAAGCGAATTTTTTGTGTTCTCGGGTGATTTCATTTAAAGGGAATTTTTTGTGTTCTAGGGTGATTTCGTTGGAAGCGCATTTTTTGTTTTCTGGGGTAATTACTTTGGAAGCGAATTTTTTGTGTTCTCGGGTGATTTCATTGAAAGGAAATTTTTAGTGTTCTGGCATCATTTCATTGGAAGCATGTTTTCTGTGCTCTGGAATCATTTCGTTGGAAGCTAATTTTTTGTGCTCTTGGGTGATTTCATTGGAAGCAATTTTTTTTGGGTTCTAGGGTGATTTCGTTGAAAGGGAATTTTTTGTGTTCTGGTGTCATTTCGTAGGAAGGAATTTTTTTGTGCTCTGGGGTGATTGCGTTGGAAGCGTGTTTTCTGTGCTCTGGAATCATTTCGTTGGAAGAGAATTTTTTGTGTTCTGCAGTGATTTCGATGGCAGGAAATTTTTTAAGTAGAGGGTCATTTCGTTGGAATCATGTTTTATGTGCTCTGGATTCATTTCCTTGGAAGGGAATTTTTTGTGCTCTGGGGTGATTTCATTTTAAGCTAATTTTTTTGTGTTCTAGCGTGATTTCGTTGGAAGCGAATTTTTTTGTGTTCTGGGGTTATTTCGATGGAAGCAAATATTTTCTGTTCTGTGGTAATTTCGTTGGACGTGAATTTTTTGTGTTCTCGGGTTATTTCGTTGAAAGGGAATTTTTTGTGTTCTCGGGTGATTTTGTTGTAAGCAAATTTTTTGTGTTCTGGGATGATTTCTTTGAAAGCGAATATTTGTGTTCCCAGGAGATTTCGTTGGAAGCGATTTTTTTGTGTTCTGGGGTAAGTTCGTTGGAAGCGAATTTTTTGTATTCTACGGGTTTTTCGATGGAAGCAAATTTTTGAAATAGGGGGTCATTGCCTTGGAAGCGTGTTTTTGTGCTCTGGAGTCATTTCGTTGGAAGCGAATTTTTTGTGTTCTGGGGTGATTTCGTTGGAAGCGAATATTTGTGTTCTCAGAAAATTTCGTTGCAAGCGAATTTTTTGTGTTCTGGGGTAATTTCTTTGGAAGCGAATTTTTTGTGTTCTCGGGTGATTTCATTGAAAGGGAATTTTTGCGTTCTAGGGTGATTTCGTTGGAAGCGAATCTTTTGTGCTCTGGGACGATTTCGTTGGAAGCAAATATTTGTGTTCTCAGGAGATTTCATTGCAAGCGAATTTTTTGTATTCTGGGGTGATTTCATTTGAAGCGAATTTTTTGTGTTCTCGGGTGATTTCTTTGAAAGGAAATTTTGTGTTTTCGGGTGATTTCGTTGAAAAAGCTAATTTTTTGTGTTGTAGCGTGATTTCGTTGGAAGCGAATTTTTTGTGCTCTGGGGTGATTTCGTTTAAAGGGAGTTTTTCTGTTCTAGGGTGATTTCGTTGGAAGCGAATTTATTGTGTTCTGGGGTGATTTCGATTGAAGCAAATTTTTTCTGTTCTGTGGTAATTTTGTTGGACGTGAATTTTTTGTGTTCTCGGGTGATTTCTTTGAACGGGAATTTTTTTGTGCTCTGGGATGATTTCTTTCGAAGCGAATATTTGTGTTCTCAGGAGATTTCTTTGGAAGCGAATATTTTGTCTTCTGGGGTAATATCTTTGGAAGAGAATTTTTTGTTTTCTCCAGTTTTTTCGATTGAAGCAAATTTTCCATGTATGGTATCATTTCGTTGGAAGCGTGTTTTCTGTGCTCTGGAGTCATTTCGTTGGAAACGAATTTTTTGTGTTCTGGGGTGATTTCGTTGGAAGCGAATTTTTTGTGCTCTGTGGTGATTTGATTGGAAGCTAATATTTGTGTTCTCAGGATATTTCGTTGCAAGCGAATTTTTTGTGCTCTGGGGTGATTTCGTTGGAAGCGAATTTTTTATGTTCTAGGGTGATTTCGTTGGAAGCGAATTTTTTGCGCTCTGGGGTTTTTTGGTTAGAAGGGAATTTTTTGTCTTCTGTGGTTATTTCGATGGAAGCCAATTTTTATGTTCTAGGGTGATTTCTTTGGAAGCGAATTTTTTGTGTTCTCGGGTCATTTCATTGCTACATTGTTTTATGTCCTCTCGAGTCATTTCGTTGGAAGCGAATTTTTTGTGCTCTAGGGTGATTTCATTGGAAGCGATATTTTGGTGTTCTCGGGTGATTTCGTTGAAAGGGAAGTTTTTGTGTTTTTGGGTGATTTCGTTGGAAGCGAATTTTTTGTGCTCTGGGATGATATCTTTGGATGTGAATATTTGTGTTCTCAGGAGTTTTCATTGGAAAAGAATTTTTTGTCTTCTGGGGTAATATCGTTGGAAGAGAATTTTTTGTGTTCTCTGGTCTTTTCGATGGAAGCAAATTTTGAAATAGTGTGTCATTTCGTTGGAAGCATGTTTTCTGTGCTCTGGAGTCATTTCGTTGGTAGCGAATTTTTTGTACTCTGTGGTAATTTTGTTGGACGTGAATTTTTTGTGTTCTCGGGTGATTTCGTTGAACGGGAATTTTTTTGTGCTCTGGAATGATTTCTTTCGAAGCGAATATTTGTGTTGTCAGGAGATTTCTTTGGAAGCGAATATTTTGTCTTCTGGGGTAATATCGTTGGAAGAGAATTTTTTGTTTTCTCCGGTTTTTTCGATTGAAGCAAATTTTCGAAGTATGGTATCATTTCGTTGGAAGCGTGTTTTCTGTGCTCTGGAGTCATTTCGTTGGAAACGAATTTTTTGTGTTCTGGGGTGATTTCGTTGGAAGCGAATTTTTTGTGCTCTGGGGTGATTTGATTGGAAGCTAATATTTGTGTTCTCAGGATATTTCGTTGCAAGCGAATTTTTTGTGCTCTGGGGTGATTTGATTGGAAGCTAATATTTGTGTTCTCAGGATATTTCGTTGCAAGCGAATTTTTTGTGCTCTGGGGTGATTTCGTTGGAAGCGAATATTTGTGTTCTCAGGAGTTTTCATTGGAAAAGAATTTTTTGTCTTCTGGGGTAATATCGTTGGAAGAGAATTTTTTGTGTTCTCCGGTTTTTTCGATGGAAGCAAATTTTGAAATAGTGTGTCATTTCGTTGGAAGCATGTTTTCTGTGCTATGGAGTCATTTCGTTGGAAGCGAATTTTTTATACTCTATGGTGATTTCGTTGGAAGTGAATTTTTTATGTTCTCGGGTGATTTCGTTGAAAGGGAATTTTTTGTGTTCTGGGGTCATTTTTTGGAAGCCTGTTTTCTGTGCTCTGGAGTCATTTCGTTGGAAGCGAATTTTTTGTGTTCTGGGGTGATTTCGTTGAAAGCGAATTTTTCGTGTTCTGTAGAAATTTTGTTGGAAGTGAATTTTTTGTGTTCTCCGGTTTTTTCGATGGAAGCAAATTTTTGAAGTAGGGGGTCATGGTGTTGGAAGCATGTTTTCTGTGCTATGGAGTCACTTGGTTGGAAGAGAATTTTTGGTGCTCTGGAGTGATTTCGTTGGAAGCGAATTTTTTGTGTTCTCGGGTGATTTTATTTAAAGGGAATTTTTTGTGTTCTAGGGTGATTTCGTTGGAAGCGCATTTTTTGTTTTCTCGGGTAAATTACGTTGGAATCGAATTTTTTGTGTTCTGGGGTAATTTCGTTGGAAGCAAATTTTTTGTGTTCTCCGGTTTTTCGATGGAAGCAAATTTTTTAAGTAGAGGGTCATTTCGTTGGAAGCGTGTTCTCTGTGCTCTGGAGTTATTCCTTTGGCAGTGAATTTTTTGTGCTCTGGGGTGATTTCGTTGGAAGCGAATTTTTTCTATTCTCGGGTGATTTCTTTGGAAGCGAATTTTTTCTATTCTCGAGTGATTTCGTTGAAAGCGAATTTTTTATGTTCTAGGGTGATTTCGTTGGAAGCGAATTTTTTGTGCTCTTGGGTGATTTGGTTAGAAGGGAATTTTTTGTCTTCTGTGGTTATTTCGACGGAAGCCAATTTTTTATGTTCTAGGGTGATTTCGTTGGAAGCGAATTTTTTGTGCTCTGGGATGATATCTTTGGAAGCGAATATTTGTGTTCTCAGGAGTTTTCATTGGAAAAGAATGTTTTGTCTTCTGGAGTAATATCGTTGGAAGAGAATTTTTTTGTCTTTTCCGGTCGTTTCTATGGAAGCAAATTTTGAAATAGTGTGTCATTTCGTTGGAAGCATGTTTTCTGTGCTATGGAGTCATTTCGTTGGAAGCGAATTTTTTGTACTCTGTGGTGATTTCGTTGGAAGTGAATTTTTTGTGTTCTCGTGTGATTTCGTTGAAAGGGAATTTTTTGCGTTCTGGGGTCATTTCTTTGGAAGCCTGTTTTCTGTGCTCTGAAGTCATTTCGTTGGAAGCGAATTTTTTGTGTTCTGTGGTTATTTCGTTGGAAGTGAATTTTTTGTGTTCTGTGGAAATTTTGTTGGAAGTGAATTTTTTGTGTTCTCCGGTTTTTTCGATGGAAGCAAATTTTTGAAGTAGGGGGTCATTTTGTTAGAAGCATGTTTTCTGTGCTCTGGAGTCACTTGTTTGGAAGAGAATTTTTGTGGCTCTGGAGAGATTTCGTTGGAAGGGAATTTTTTGTGTTCTCGGGTGATTTCATTTAAAGGGAATTTTTTGTGTTCTAGGGTGATTTCATTTAAAGGGAATTTTTTGTGTTCTAGGGTGATTTCGTTGGAAGCACATTTTTTGTTTTCTGGGGTAAGTACGTTGGAAGCGAATTTTTTGTGTTCTCGGGTGATTTCATTGAAAAGAAATTTTTAGTGTTCTCGCATCATTTCATTGGCAGCGTGTTTTCTGTGCTCTGGATTCATTTCGTTGTAAACTAATTTTTTGTGCTCTTGGGTGATTTCGTTGGAAGCAAATTTTTTGGGTTCTTGGGTGATTTCGTTGAAAGGGAATTTTTTGTGTTCTGGGGTCATTTCGTTGGAAGCCTGTTTTCTGTGCTCTGGAGTCATTTCGTTGGAAGGGAATTTTTTGTGCTCTGGGGTAATTGCGTTGGAAGCGAATATTTTGTGTTCTCGGGTGATTTCATTGAAAGGGAATTTTTTGTGTTCTAGGGTGATTTCGTTGGAAGTGAATTTTCTTTGTTCTGGGGTGATTTCAATGGAAGTGAATTTTTTGTGTTCTCTGGTTTTTTCAATCGAAGCAAATTTTTGAAGTAGGGGGTCATTTCATTGGAATCGTGTTTTCTGTGCTCTGGAGTCATTTCGTTGGAAGGGAATTTTTTGTACTCTGGGGTGATTTCGTTGGAAGCGAATTTTTTTGTTCTTGGGTGATTTCGTTCAAAGGGAAGTTTTTGTGTTCAAGGTTGATTTCGTTGGAAGCGAATTTTTTTGTTCTGGGGTAATTACGTTGGAAGCGAATTTTTTGTGTTCTCGGGAGATTTCTTTGGCCGCGAATTTTTAGTGTTCTGGGGTCATTTAGTTGGAAGCGTGTTTTCTGTGCTCTGGAGTCATTTCGATAGAAGCGAATTTTTTGTGCTCTGGGTGATTTCGTTGGAAGCGAATTTTTTGTGTTCTGGGGTAATTTCGTTTGAAGCGAATTTTTTTGTTCTCGGGTGATTTCGATGGAAGCAAATTTTTGAACTATGGTATCATTTCGTTCGAAGCGTGTTTTCTGTGCTCTGGAGTCATTTCGTTGGAACGAATTTTTTGTGATCTAGGGTGATTTCGTTTAAAGGGAGTTTTTCTGTTCTAGGGTGATTTCGTTGGAAGCGAATTTATTGTGTTCTGGGGTGATTTCGATGGAAGCAAATTTTTTCTGTTCTGTGGTAATTTCGTTGGACGTGAATTTTTTGTGTTCTCGGGTGATTTCGTTGAACGGGAATTTTGTTGTGCTCTGGGATGATTTCTTTCGAAGCGAATATTTGTGTTCTCAGGAGATTTCTTTGGAAGCGAATATTTTGTCTTCTGGGGTAATATCGTTGGAAGAGAATTTTTGTTTTCTCCGGTTTTTTCGATTGAAGCAAATTTTCGAAGTATGGTATCATTTCGTTGGAAGTGTGTTTTCTGTGCTCTGGAGTCATTTCGTTGGAAGCGCATTTTTTGTGATCTAGGGTGATTTCGTTTAAAGAGAGTTTTTCTGTTCTAGGGTGATTTCGTTGGTAGCGAATTTTTTGTGCTCTGGGGTGATTTGATTGGAAGCTAATATTTGTGTTCTCAGGATATTTCGTTGCAAGCGAATTTTTTGTGCTCTGGGGTGATTTCGTTGGAAGCGAATTTTTTGCGCTCTGGGGTGATTTGGTTAGAAGGGAATTTTTTGTCTTCTGTGGTTATTTCGATGGAAGCCAATTTTTATGTTCTAGGGTGATTTCTTTGGAAGCGATTTTTTTGTGTTCTCAGGTCATTTCATTGCTACATTGTTTTGTGTCCTCTCGAGTCATTTCGTTGGAAGCGAATTTTTTGTGCTCTCGGTGATTTCATTGGAAGCGATATTTTGGTGTTCTCGGGTGATTTCGTTGAAAGGGAATTTTTGTGTTCTTGTGTGATTTCGTTGGAAGCGAATTTCTTGTGCTCTGGGATGATATCTTTGGAAGCGAATATTTGTGTTCTCAGGAGTTTTCGTTGGAAAAGAATTTTTTGTCTTCTGGGGTAATATCGTTGGAAGAGAATTTTTTGTGTTCCCCGGTCTTTTCGATGGAAGCAAATTTTGAAATAGTGTGTCATTTCGTTGGAAGCATGTTTTCTGTGCTCTGGAGTCATTTCGTTGGTAGCGAATTTTTTGTACTCTGTGGTGATTTCGTTGGAAGTGAATTTTTTGTGTTCTCGGGTGATTTCGTTGAAAGGGATTTTTTGTGTTCTGGGGTCATTCCTTTGGAAGCCTGTTTTCTGTGCTCTGGAGTCATTTCGTTAGAAGCGAATTTTTTGTGTTCTGGGGTGATTTCGTTGGAAGCAAATTTTTTGTGTTCTGTGGAAATTTTGTTGGAAGCGAATTTTTTGTGTTCTCCGGTTTTTTCGATGGAAGCAAATTTTTGAAGTAGGGGGTCATTTTGTTGGAAGCGTGTTTTCTGTGCTCTGGAGTCACTTGGTTGGAAGAGAATTTTTGGTGCTCTGGCGTGATTTCGTTGGAAGCGAATTTTTTGTGTTCTCGGGTGATTTCATTTAAAGGGAATTTTTTGTGTTCTAGGGTGATTTCGTTGGAAGCGCATTTTTTGTTTTCTGGGGTAATTACTTTGGAAGCGAATTTTTTGTGTTCTCGGGTGATTTCATTGAAAGGAAATTTTTAGTGTTCTGGCATCATTTCATTGGAAGCATGTTTTCTGTGCTCTAGAATCATTTCGTTGGAAGCTAATTTTTTGTGCTCTTGGGTGATTTCATTGGAAGCAATTTTTTTTGGGTTCTAGGGTGATTTCGTTGAAAGGGAATTTTTTGTGTTCTGGTGTCATTTCGTAGGAAGGAATTTTTTTGTGCTCTGGGGTGATTGCGTTGGAAGCGTGTTTTCTGTGCTCTGGAGTCATTTCGTTGGAACGAATTTTTTGTGATCTAGGGTGATTTCGTTTAAAGGGAGTTTTTCTGTTCTAGGGTGATTTCGTTGGAAGCGAATTTATTGTGTTCTGGGGTGATTTCGATGGAAGCAAATTTTTTCTGTTCTGTGGTAATTTCGTTGGACGTGAATTTTTTGTGTTCTCGGGTGATTTCGTTGAAAGGGAATTTTTTGTGTTCTAGGGTGATTTCGTTGGAAGCGAATTTTTTTGTGCTCTGTGATGATTTCTTTGGAAGCAGATATTGTGTTCCCAGGAAATTTCGTCGGAAGTGATTTTTTTGTGTTCTGGGGTAATTTTGTTGGAAGTGAAATTTTTGTGTTCTCAGATGATTTCGATGGAAGCAAATTTTTGAAATATGGGGTCATATCGTTGGAAGCATGTTTTCAGTGCTCTGGAGTCATTTCTTTGGAAGTGAATTTTTCGTACTCTATGATGATTTCTTTCGAAGCGAATTTTTTTGTGCTCTGGAATGATATCTTTGGAAGCGAATATGTGTGCTCTCAGGAGATTTTGTTGGAAAAGAATTTTTTGTCTTCTGGGGTAATATCGTTGGAAGAGAATTTTTTGTGTTCTCGGTTGATTTCAATGGAAGCAAATTTTTGAAATAGGGGGTCATTTCGTTGGAAGCGTGTTTTCTGTGCTCTGGAAACATTTCGTTCGAAGCGAATTTTTTGTGCTCTGGCGTGTTTTCGTTGGAAGCGAATTTTTTGTGCTCTAGGAGGATATCTTTGGAAGAGAATATTTGTGTTCTCAGGAGATTTCATTGGAAAAGAATTTTTTGTCTTCTGGGGTAATATCTTTGAAAGAGAATTTTTTGTGTTCTCCGGTCTTTTCGGTGGAAGCAAATATTTGAAGTAGGGGGTCATTTCATTGGAAGCGTGTTCTCTGTGCTAAGGAGTCATTTCGTAGGAAGCGAGCTTTTTGTCTTCTGGGGTGATTTCGTTGCAAGCAAATTTTTTGTGTTCAGGGTTAATTTCATTGGAAGCGAATTTTTTGTGTTCTCAGGTGATTTCGATGGAAGCAAATTTTTGAAGTATGGGGTCATATCGTTGGTAGCGTGTTTTCTGTGCTCTGGAATCATTTCTTTGGAAGCGAGTTTTTCATGCCCTGGGGTGATTTTGTTGGAAGCGAATTTTTTGTGTTCTCGGGTGCTTTCGTTGAAAGCGAATTTTTTATGTTCTAGGGTGAGTTCGTTGGAAGTGAATATTTTTCTGCTCTGGGGTGATTTGGTTGGAAGCGAATTTTTTGGCTTCTGTGGTGATTTCGATGGAAGCGAATTTTTTATGTTCTAGGGTGTTTTCGTTGGAAGCGATTTTTTGTGCTCTGGGGTGATTTCGTTGGAAGCGAATTTTTTGTGTTCTCGGGTGATTTCTTTGAAAGGGAATTTTTGTGTTCTGGGGTAATTTCGTTGGAAGCGTTTTTTTGTGTTCTCCGGTTTTTTCGATGGAAGCGAATTTTTTAAGTAGTGGGTCATTTCGTTGGAAGTGTGTTTTCTGTGCTCTGGAGTCATTTCGTTGGAAGCGAATTTTTTGTGTTCTCGGGTGATATCGATGGTAGCAAATTTTTGAAGTAAGGGATTATTTCGTTGGAAGCGTGTTTTCTGTGTTCTGGGGTGATTTCGTTGGAAGCGAATATTTGTGTTCTCAGAAAATTTCGTTGCAAGCAAATTTTTAGTGTTCTGGGGTTATTTCTTTGGAAGCAACTTTTTTACGTTCTCTGGTTTTTCGATGGAAGCAAATTTTTGAAGTAGGGGGTCATTTCGTTGGAATCGTGTTTTCTGTGCTCTGGAGTCATTTCGTTGGAAGGGAATTTTTTGTGCTCTGGGGGGATTTTGTTGGAAGCCAATTTTTTGTGTTCTCGGGTGATTTCATTGAAAGCTAATTTTTGTGTTCTAGTGTGATTTCGTGGGAAGCGAATTTTTTTGTGCTCTAGGATGATTTCTTTGGAAGCGAATATTTGTGTTCCCAGGAGATTTCGTTGGAAGCGAATTTATTCTGTTCTGGGGTAATTTCGTTGGAAGCGAATTTTTTGTGTTCTCGGGTGATTTCGATGGAAGCAAATTTTTCAAATATGGGGTCAATTCATTGTAAGCGTGTTTTCTGTGCCCTGGAGTCATTTCGTTGGAAGCGAATTTTTTGTGTTCTGGTGTGCTTTCGTTGAAAGCGAATATGTGTGTTCTCAGAAAATTTCGTTGCAAGCGAATTTTTTGTGTTCTGGGGTAATTTCTTTGGAAGCGAAATTTTTATGTTCTCCGGTTTTTCGATTGCAGCAAATTTTTTAAGTAGAGGGTCATTTCGTTGGAATCATGTTTTATGTGCTCTGGAGTCATTTCCTTGGAAGGGAATTTTTTGTGCTCTGGGGTGATTTCATTTTAAGCTAATTTTTTTGTGTTCTAGCGTGATTTCGTTGGAAGCGAATTTTTTGTGTTCTGGGGTTATTTCGATGGAAGCAAATATTTTCTGTTCTGTGGTAATATCGTTGGACGTGAATTTTTTGTGTTCTCGGGTGATTTCGTTGAAAGGGAATTTTTTGTGTTCTCGGGTGATTTTGTTGTAAGCGAATTTTTTGTGTTCTGGGATGATTTCTTTGAAAGCGAATATTTGTGTTCCCAGGAGATTTTGTTGGAAGCGATTTTTTTGTGTTCTGGTGTAAGTTCGTTGGAAGCGAATTTTTTGTATTCTACGGGTTTTTCGATGGAAGCAAATTTTTGAAATAGGGGGTCATTGCCTTGGAAGCGTGTTTTTGTGCTCTGGAGTCATTTCGTTGGAAGCGAATTTTTTGTGTTCTGGGGTGATTTCGTTGGAAGCGAATATTTGTGTTCTCAGAAAATTTCGTTGCAAGCGAATTTTTTGTGTTCTGGGGTAATTTCTTTGGAAGCGAATTTTTTATGTTCTCCGGTTTTTCGATGGAAGCAAATTTTTTAAGTAGGTGGTCATTTCGTTGGAAGCTTATTTTCTGTGCTCTGGAGTCCTTTCGTTGGAAGGGAACTTTTTGTGTTCTGGGGTGATTTCGTAGGAAGCGAATTTTTTGTGTTCTCGGGTGATTTCATTGAAAGGGAATTTTTGCGTTCTAGGGTGATTTCGTTGGAAGCGAATCTTTTGTGCTCTGGGACGATTTCGTTGGAAGCAAATATTTGTGTTCTCAGGAGATTTCATTGCAAGCGAATTTTTTGTATTCTGGGGTGATTTCATTTGAAGCGAATTTTTTGTGTTCTCGGGTGATTTCTTTGGAAGGAAATTTTGTGTTTTCGGGTGATTTCGTTGAAAAAGCTAATTTTTTGTGTTGTAGCGTGATTTCGTTGGAAGCGAATTTTTTGTGCTCTGGGGTGATTTCGTTTAAAGGGAGTTTTTCTGTTCTAGGGTGATTTCGTTGGAAGCGAATTTATTGTGTTCTGGGGTGATTTCGATTGAAGCAAATTTTTTCTGTTCTGTGGTAATTTTGTTGGACGTGAATTTTTTGTGTTCTCGGGTGATTTCGTTGAACGGGAATTTTTTTGTGCTCTGGGATGATTTCTTTCGAAGCGAATATTTGTGTTCTCAGGAGATTTCTTTGGAAGCGAATATTTTGTCTTCTGGGGTAATATCGTTGGAAGAGAATTTTTTGTTTTCTCCGGTTTTTTCGATTGAAGCAAATTTTCGAAGTATGGTATCATTTCGTTGGAAGCGTGTTTTCTGTGCTCTGGAGTCATTTCGTTGGAAATGAATTTTTTGTGTTCTGGGGTGATTTCGTTGGAAGCGAATTTTTTGTGCTCTGGGGTGATTTGATTGGAAGCTAATATTTGTGTTCTCAGGATATTTCGTTGCAAGCGAATTTTTTGTGCTCTGGGGTGATTTCGTTGGAAGCGAATATTTGTGTTCTCAGGAGTTTTCATTGGAAAAGAATTTTTTGTCTTCTGGGGTAATATCGTTGGAAGAGAATTTTTTGTGTTCTCCGGTTTTTTCGATGGAAACAAATTTTGAAATAGTGTGTCATTTCGTTGGAAGCATGTTTTCTGTGCTATGGAGTCATTTCGTTGGAAGCGAATTTTTTATACTCTATGGTGATTTCGTTGGAAGTGAATTTTTTATGTTCTCGGGTGATTTCGTTGAAAGGGAATTTTTTGTGTTCTGGGGTCATTTTTTGGAAGCCTGTTTTCTGGGCTCTGGAGTCATTTCGTTGGAAGCGAATTTTTTGTGTTCTAGGGTGATTTCGTTGAAAGCGAATTTTTCGTGTTCTGTAGAAATTTTGTTGGAAGTGAATTTTTTGTGTTCTCCGGTTTTTTCGATGGAAGCAAATTTTTGAAGTAGGGGGTCATGGTGTTGGAAGCATGTTTTCTGTGCTATGGAGTCACTTGGTTGGAAGAGAATTTTTGGTGCTCTGGAGTGATTTCGTTGGAAGCGAATTTTTTGTGTTCTCGGGTGATTTTATTTAAAGGGAATTTTTTGTGTTCTAGGGTGATTTCGTTGGAAGCGCATTTTTTGTTTTCTCGGGTAAATTACGTTGGAATCGAATTTTTTGTGTTCTGGGGTAATTTCGTTGGAAGCAAATTTTTTGTGTTCTCCGGTTTTTCGATGGAAGCAAATTTTTTAAGTAGAGGGTCATTTCGTTGGAAGCGTGTTCTCTGTGCTCTGGAGTTATTCCTTTGGCAGTGAATTTTTTGTGCTCTGGGGTGATTTCGTTGGAAGCGAATTTTTTCTATTCTCGGGTGATTTCTTTGGAAGCGAATTTTTTCTATTCTCGAGTGATTTCGTTGAAAGCGAATTTTTTATGTTCTAGGGTGATTTCGTTGGAAGCGAATTTTTTGTGCTCTTGGGTGATTTGGTTAGAAGGGAATTTTTTGTCTTCTGTGGTTATTTCGACGGAAGCCAATTTTTTATGTTCTAGGGTGATTTCGTTGGAAGCGAATTTTTTGTGCTCTGGGATGATATCTTTGGAAGCGAATATTTGTGTTCTCAGGAGTTTTCATTGGAAAAGAATGTTTTGTCTTCTGGAGTAATATCGTTGGAAGAGAATTTTTTTGTCTTTTCCGGTCGTTTCTATGGAAGCAAATTTTGAAATAGTGTGTCATTTCGTTGGAAGCATGTTTTCTGTGCTATGGAGTCATTTCGTTGGAAGCGAATTTTTTGTACTCTGTGGTGATTTCGTTGGAAGTGAATTTTTTGTGTTCTCGTGTGATTTCGTTGAAAGGGAATTTTTTGTGTTCTGGGGTCATTTCTTTGGAAGCCTGTTTTCTGTGCTCTGAAGTCATTTCATTGGAAGCGAATTTTTTGTGTTCTGTGGTTATTTCGTTGGAAGTGAATTTTTTGTGTTCTGTGGAAATTTTGTTGGAAGTGAATTTTTTGTGTTCTCCGGTTTTTTCGATGGAAGCAAATTTTTGAAGTAGGGGGTCATTTTGTTAGAAGCATGTTTTCTGTGCTCTGGAGTCACTTGTTTGGAAGAGAATTTTTGTGGCTCTGGAGAGATTTCGTTGGAAGGGAATTTTTTGTGTTCTCGGGTGATTTCATTTAAAGGGAATTTTTTGTGTTCTAGGGTGATTTCATTTAAAGGGAATTTTTTGTGTTCTAGGGTGATTTCGTTGGAAGCACATTTTTTGTTTTCTGGGGTAAGTACGTTGGAAGCGAATTTTTTGTGTTCTCGGGTGATTTCATTGAAAAGAAATTTTTAGTGTTCTCGCATCATTTCATTGGAAGCGTGTTTTCTGTGCTCTGGATTCATTTCGTTGTAAGCTAATTTTTTGTGCTCTTGGGTGATTTCGTTGGAAGCAAATTTTTTGGGTCCTTTGGGTGATTTCGTTGAAAGGGAATTTTTTGTGTTCTGGGGTCATTTCGTTGGAAGCCTGTTTTCTGTGCTCTGGAGTCATTTCGTTGGAAGGGAATTTTTTGTGCTCTGGGGTAATTGCGTTGGAAGCGAATATTTTGTGTTCTCGGGTGATTTCATTGAAAGGGAATTTTTTGTGTTCTAGGGTGATTTCGTTGGAAGTGAATTTTCTGTGTTCTGGGGTGATTTCAATGGAAGTGAATTTTTTGTGTTCTCTGGTTTTTTTCAATCGAAGCAAATTTTTGAAGTAGGGGGTCATTTCATTGGAATCGTGTTTTCTGTGCTCTGGAGTCATTTCGTTGGAAGGGAATTTTTTGTACTCTGGGGTGATTTCGTTGGAAGCGAATTTTTTTGTTCTTGGGTGATTTCGTTCAAAGGGAAGTTTTTGTGTTCAAGGTTGATTTCGTTGGAAGCGAATTTTTTTGTTCTGGGGTAATTACGTTGGAAGCGAATTTTTTGTGTTCTTGGGAGATTTCTTTGGCCGCGAATTTTTTGTGTTCTGGGGTCATTTAGTTGGAAGCGTGTTTTCTGTGCTCTGGAGTCATTTCGATGGAAGCGAATTTTTTGTGCTCTGGGTGATTTCGTTGGAAGCGAATTTTTTGTGTTCTGGCGTAATTTCGTTTGAAGCGAATTTTTTTGTTCTCGGGTGATTTCGATGGAAGCAAATTTTTGAACTATGGTATCATTTCGTTCAAAGCGTGTTTTCTGTGCTCTGGAGTCATTTCGTTGGAACGAATTTTTTGTGATCTAGGGTGATTTCGTTTAAAGGGAGTTTTTCTGTTCTAGGGTGATTTCGTTGGAAGCGAATTTATTGTGTTCTGGGGTGATTTCGATGGAAGCAAATTTTTTCTGTTCTGTGGTAATTTCGTTGGACGTGAATTTTTTGTGTTCTCGGGTGATTTCGTTGAACTGGAATTTTGTTGTGCTCTGGGATGATTTCTTTCGAAGCGAATATTTGTGTTCTCAGGAGATTTCTTTGGAAGCGAATATTTTGTCTTCTGGGGTAATATCGTTGGAAGAGAATTTTTGTTTTCTCCGGTTTTTTTCGATTGAAGCAAATTTTCGAAGTATGGTATCATTTCGTTGGAAGTGTGTTTTCTGTGCTCTGGAGTCATTTCGTTGGAAGCGAATTTTTTGTGATCTAGGGTGATTTCGTTTAAAGAGAGTTTTTCTGTTCTAGGGTGATTTCGTTGGAAGCGAATTTTTTGTGCTCTGGGGTGATTTGATTGGAAGCTAATATTTGTGTTCTCAGGATATTTCGTTGCAAGCGAATTTTTTGTGCTCTGGGGTGATTTCGTTGGAAGCGAATTTTTTGCGCTCTGGGGTGATTTGTTTAGAAGGGAATTTTTTGTCTTCTGTGGTTATTTCGATGGAAGCCAATTTTTATGTTCTAGGGTGATTTCTTTGGAAGCGATTTTTTTGTGTTCTCAGGTCATTTGATTGCTACATTGTTTTATGTCCTCTCGAGTCATTTCGTTGGAAGCGAATTTTTGTGCTCTCGGTGATTTCATTGGAAGCGATATTTTGGTGTTCTCGGGTGATTTCGTTGAAAGGGAATTTTTGTGTTCTTGGGTGATTTCGTTGGAAGCGAATTTCTTGTGCTCTGGGATGATATCTTTGGAAGCGAATATTTGTGTTCTCAGGAGTTTTCGTTGGAAAAGAATTTTTTGTCTTCTGGGGTAATATCGTTGGAAGAGAATTTTTTGTGTTCCCCGGTCTTTTCGATGGAAGCAAATTTTGAAATAGTGTGTCATTTCGTTGGAAGCATGTTTTCTGTGCTCTGGAGTCATTTCGTTGGTAGCGAATTTTTTGTACTCTGTGGTGATTTCGTTGGAAGTGAATTTTTTGTGTTCTCGGGTGATTTCGTTGAAAGGGAATTTTTGTGTTCTGGGGTCATTCCTTTGGAAGCCTGTTTTCTGTGCTCTGGAGTCATTTCGTTAGAAGCGAATTTTTTGTGTTCTGGGGTGATTTCGTTGGAAGCAAATTTTTTGTGTTCTGTGGAAATTTTGTTGGAAGCGAATTTTTTGTGTTCTCCGGTTTTTTCGATGGAAGCAAATTTTTGAAGTAGGGGGTCATTTTGTTGGAAGCGTGTTTTCTGTGCTCTGGAGTCACTTGGTTGGAAGAGAATTTTTGGTGCTCTGGCGTGATTTCGTTGGAAGCGAATTTTTTGTGTTCTCGGGTGATTTCATTTAAAGGGAATTTTTTGTGTTCTAGGGTGATTTCGTTGGAAGCGCATTTTTTGTTTTCTGGGGTAATTACTTTGGAAGCGAATTTTTTGTGTTCTCGGGTGATTTCATTGAAAGGAAATTTTTAGTGTTCTGGCATCATTTCATTGGAAGCATGTTTTCTGTGCTCTGGAATCATTTCGTTGGAAGCTAATTTTTTGTGCTCTTGGGTGATTTCATTGGAAGCAATTTTTTTTGGGTTCTAGGGTGATTTCGTTGAAAGGGAATTTTTTGTGTTCTGGTGTCATTTCGTAGGAAGGAATTTTTTTGTGCTCTGGGGTGATTGCGTTGGAAGCGTGTTTTCTGTGCTCTGGAGTCATTTCGTTGGAACGAATTTTTTGTGATCTAGGGTGATTTCGTTTAAAGGGAGTTTTTCTGTTCTAGGGTGATTTCGTTGGAAGCGAATTTATTGTGTTCTGGGGTGATTTCGATGGAAGCAAATTTTTTCTGTTCTGTGGTAATTTCGTTGGACGTGAATTTTTTGTGTTCTCGGGTGATTTCTTTGAAAGGGAATTTTTTGTGTTCTAGTGTGATTTCGTTGGAAGCGAATTTTTTTGTGCTCTGTGATGATTTCTTTGGAAGCAGATATTGTGTTCCCAGGAAATTTCGTCGGAAGTGATTTTTTTGTGTTCTGGGGTAATTTTGTTGGAAGTGAAATTTTTGTGTTCTCAGATGATTTCGATGGAAGCAAATTTTTGAAATATGGGGTCATATCGTTGGAAGCATGTTTTCAGTGCTCTGGAGTCATTTCTTTGGAAGTGAATTTTTCGTACTCTATGATGATTTCTTTCGAAGCGAATTTTTTTGTGCTCTGGAATGATATCTTTGGAAGCGAATATGTGTGCTCTCAGGAGATTTTGTTGGAAAAGAATTTTTTGTCTTCTGGGGTAATATCGTTGGAAGAGAATTTTTTGTGTTCTCGGTTGATTTCAATGGAAGCAAATTTTTGAAATAGGGGGTCATTTCGTTGGAAGCGTGTTTTCTGTGCTCTGGAAACATTTCGTTCGAAGCGAATTTTTTGTGCTCTGGCGTGTTTTCGTTGGAAGCGAATTTTTTGTGCTCTAGGAGGATATCTTTGGAAGAGAATATTTGTGTTCTCAGGAGATTTCATTGGAAAAGAATTTTTTGTCTTCTGGGGTAATATCTTTGAAAGAGAATTTTTTGTGTTCTCCGGTCTTTTCGGTGGAAGCAAATATTTGAAGTAGGGGGTCATTTCATTGGAAGCGTGTTCTCTGTGCTAAGGAGTCATTTCGTAGGAAGCGAGCTTTTTGTCTTCTGGGGTGATTTCGTTGCAAGCAAATTTTTTGTGTTCAGGGTTAATTTCGTTGGAAGCGAATTTTTTGTGTTCTCAGGTGATTTCGATGGAAGCAAATTTTTGAAGTATGGGGTCATATCGTTGGTAGCGTGTTTTCTGTGCTCTGGAATCATTTCTTTGGAAGCGAGTTTTTCATGCCCTGGGGTGATTTTGTTGGAAGCGAATTTTTTGTGTTCTCGGGTGCTTTCGTTGAAAGCGAATTTTTTATGTTCTAGGGTGAGTTCGTTGGAAGTGAATATTTTTCTGCTCTGGGGTGATTTGGTTGGAAGCGAATTTTTTGGCTTCTGTGGTGATTTCGATGGAAGCGAATTTTTTATGTTCTAGGGTGTTTTCGTTGGAAGCGATTTTTTGTGCTCTGGGGTGATTTCGTTGGAAGCGAATTTTTTGTGTTCTCGGGTGATTTCTTTGAAAGGGAATTTTTGTGTTCTGGGGTAATTTCGTTGGAAGCGTTTTTTTGTGTTCTCCGGTTTTTTCGATGGAAGCGAATTTTTTAAGTAGTGGGTCATTTCGTTGGAAGTGTGTTTTCTGTGCTCTGGAGTCATTTCGTTGGAAGCGAATTTTTTGTGTTCTCGGGTGATATCGATGGTAGCAAATTTTTGAAGTAAGGGATTATTTCGTTGGAAGCGTGTTTTCTGTGTTCTGGGGTGATTTCGTTGGAAGCGAATATTTGTGTTCTCAGAAAATTTCGTTGCAAGCAAATTTTTAGTGTTCTGGGGTTATTTCTTTGGAAGCAACTTTTTTATGTTCTCTGGTTTTTCGATGGAAGCAAATTTTTGAAGTAGGGGGTCATTTCGTTGGAATCGTGTTTTCTGTGCTCTGGAGTCATTTCGTTGGAAGGGAATTTTTTGTGCTCTGGGGGGATTTTGTTGGAAGCCAATTTTTTGTGTTCTCGGGTGATTTCATTGAAAGCTAATTTTTGTGTTCTAGTGTGATTTCGTGGGAAGCGAATTTTTTTGTGCTCTAGGATGATTTCTTTGGAAGCGAATATTTGTGTTCCCAGGAGATTTCGTTGGAAGCGAATTTATTCTGTTCTGGGGTAATTTCGTTGGAAGCGAATTTTTTGTGTTCTCGGGTGATTTCGATGGAAGCAAATTTTTCAAATATGGGGTCAATTCATTGTAAGCGTGTTTTCTGTGCCCTGGAGTCATTTCGTTGGAAGCGAATTTTTTGTGTTCTGGTGTGCTTTCGTTGAAAGCGAATATGTGTGTTCTCAGAAAATTTCGTTGCAAGCGAATTTTTTGTGTTCTGGGGTAATTTCTTTGGAAGCGAAATTTTTATGTTCTCCGGTTTTTCGATGGCAGCAAATTTTTTAAGTAGAGGGTCATTTCGTTGGAATCATGTTTTATGTGCTCTGGAGTCATTTCCTTGGAAGGGAATTTTTTGTGCTCTGGGGTGATTTCATTTTAAGCTAATTTTTTTGTGTTCTAGCGTGATTTCGTTGGAAGCGAATTTTTTGTGTTCTGGGGTTATTTCGATGGAAGCAAATATTTTCTGTTCTGTGGTAATATCGTTGGACGTGAATTTTTTGTGTTCTCGGGTGATTTCGTTGAAAGGGAATTTTTTGTGTTCTCGGGTGATTTTGTTGTAAGCGAATTTTTTGTGTTCTGGGATGATTTCTTTGAAAGCGAATATTTGTGTTCCCAGGAGATTTTGTTGGAAGCGATTTTTTTGTGTTCTGGTGTAAGTTCGTTGGAAGCGAATTTTTTGTATTCTACGGGTTTTTCGATGGAAGCAAATTTTTGAAATAGGGGGTCATTGCCTTGGAAGCGTGTTTTTGTGCTCTGGAGTCATTTCGTTGGAAGCGAATTTTTTGTGTTCTGGGGTGATTTCGTTGGAAGCGAATATTTGTGTTCTCAGAAAATTTCGTTGCAAGCGAATTTTTTGTGTTCTGGGGTAATTTCTTTGGAAGCGAATTTTTTATGTTCTCCGGTTTTTCGATGGAAGCAAATTTTTTAAGTAGGTGGTCATTTCGTTGGAAGCTTATTTTCTGTGCTCTGGAGTCCTTTCGTTGGAAGGGAACTTTTTGTGTTCTGGGGTGATTTCGTAGGAAGCGAATTTTTTGTGTTCTCGGGTGATTTCATTGAAAGGGAATTTTTGCGTTCTAGGGTGATTTCGTTGGAAGCGAATCTTTTGTGCTCTGGGACGATTTCGTTGGAAGCAAATATTTGTGTTCTCAGGAGATTTCATTGCAAGCGAATTTTTTGTATTCTGGGGTGATTTCATTTGAAGCGAATTTTTTGTGTTCTCGGGTGATTTCTTTGGAAGGAAATTTTGTGTTTTAGGGTGATTTCGTTGAAAAAGCTAATTTTTTGTGTTGTAGCGTGATTTCGTTGGAAGCGAATTTTTTGTGCTCTGGGGTGATTTCGTTTAAAGGGAGTTTTTCTGTTCTAGGGTGATTTCTTTGGAAGCGAATTTATTGTGTTCTGGGGTGATTTCGATTGAAGCAAATTTTTTCTGTTCTGTGGTAATTTTGTTGGACGTAAATTTTTTGTGTTCTCGGGTGATTTCGTTGAACGGGAATTTTTTTGTGCTCTGGGATGATTTCTTTCGAAGCGAATATTTGTGTTCTCAGGAGATTTCTTTGGAAGCGAATATTTTGTCTTCTGGGGTAATATCGTTGGAAGAGAATTTTTTGTTTTCTCCGGTTTTTTCGATTGAAGCAAATTTTCGAAGTATGGTATCATTTCGTTGGAAGCCTGTTTTCTGTGCTCTGGAGTCATTTCGTTGGAAACGAATTTTTTGTGTTCTGGGGTAATTCCGTTGGAAGCATGTTTTCCGTGCTCTGGAGTCATTTCTTTGGAAGTGAATTTTTCGTACTCTAGGGTGATTTCGTTCGAAGCGAATTTTTTGTGCTCTGGAATGATATCTTTGGAAGCGAATATGTGTGCTCTCAGGAGATTTTGTTGGAAAAGAATTTTTTGTCTTCTGGGGTAATATCTTTGTAAGAGAATTTTTTGTGTTCTCCGGTCTTTTCGGTGGAAGCAAATATTTGAAGTAGGGGGTCATTTCATTGGAAGTGTGTTCTCTGTGCTAAGGAGTCATTTCGTAGGAAGCGAGCTTTTTGTCTTCTGGGGTGATTTCGTTGCAAGCAAATTTTTTGTGTTCAGGGTGAATTTCGTTGGAAGCGAATTTTTTGTGTTCTCAGGTGATTTCGATGGAAGCAAATTTTTGAAGTATGGGGTCATATCGTTGGAAGCGTGTTTTCTGTGCTCTGGAATCATTTCTTTGGAAGCGAGTTTTTCGTGCCCTGGGGTGATTTTGTTGGAAGCGAATTTTTTGTGTTCTCGGGTGATTTCGTTGAAAGCGAATTTTTTATGTTCTAGGGTGATTTCGTTGGAAGTGAATATTTTTCTGCTCTGGGGTGATTTGGTTGGAAGCGAATTTTTTGGCTTCTGTGGTGATTTCGATGGAAGCGAATTTTTTATGTTCTAGGGTGTTTTCGTTGGAAGCGATTTTTTGTTCTCTGGGGTGATTTCGTTGGAAGCGAATTTTTTGTGTTCTCGGGTGATTTCGTTGAAAGGGAATTTTTGTGTTCTGGGGTAATTTCGTTGGAAGCGTATTTTTGTGTTCTCCGGTTTTTTCGATGGAAGCGAATTTTTTAAGTAGGGGTCATTTCGTTGGAAGTGTGTTTTCTGTGCTCTGGAGTCATTTCGTTGGAAGCGAATTTTTTGTGTTCTCGGGTGTTATCGATGGTAGCAAATTTTTGAAGTAAGGGATTATTTCGTTGGAAGCGTGTTTTCTGTGCTCAGGAGTAATTTCGTTGGAAGCGAAGTTTTTGTGTTCTGGGGTGATTTCGTTGGAAGCTAATGTTTTGTGTTCTCCGGTTTTTTCAATGGAAGAAACTTATTGAAATAGGGGGTCATTTCATTGGAAGCGTGTTTTCTGTGATCTGGAGTCATTTCATTGGAAGCGAATTTTTTGTGTTCTGGAGTGATTTCGTTGGAAGCGAATATATGTGTTCTCAGAAGATTTCGTTGAAAACGAATTTTTTGTGCTCTGGGGTGATTTCTTTGGAAGCGAATATTTGTGTTCTCAGGAGATTTCGTTGCAAGCGAATTATTTGTGGTCTGGGGTAATTTCGTTGGAAGCGTATTTTTGTGTTCTCCAGTTTTATCGATGGAAGCGAATTTTTTAAGTAGGGGGTCATTTCGTTTGAAGCGTGTTGTCTGTGCTCTGGAGTCATTTCGTTGGTAGCGAATTTTTTGTGTTCTCTGGTGATTTCGATGGAAGCAAATTTTTGAAGTATGAGATCATTTTGTTGAAAGCATGTTTTCTGTGCTCTGGAGTAATTTCGTTGGAAGCGAATTTTTTGTGTTCTGGGGTGATTTCGTTGGAAGCGAATATTTGTGTTCTCAGAAAATTTCATTGCAAGCCAATTTTTTTGTTCTGGGGTGATTTCGTTGGAAGGGAATATTTGTGTTCTCAGAAAATTTCGTTGCAAGCGAATTTTTTGTGTTCTGGGGTAATTTCTTTGGAAGCGAATTTTTTATGTTCTCCGGTTTTTCGATGGAAGCAAATTTTTTAAGTAGGGGGTCATTTCTTTTGAAGCTTATTTTCTGTGCTCTGGAGTCCTTTCGTTGGAAGGGAACTTTTTGTGTTCTGGGGTGATTTCGTAGGAAGCGAATTTTTTGTGTTCTCGGGTGATTTCATTGAAAGGGAATTTTTGCGTTCTAGGGTGATTTCGTTGGAAGCGAATCTTTTGTGCTCTGGAACGATTTCTTTGGAAGCGAATATTTGTGTTCTCAGGAGATATCATTGCAAGCGAATTTTTTGTGTTCTGGGGTGATTTCATTGGAAGCGAATTTTTTGTGTTCTCGAGTGATTTCTTTGAAAGGAAATTTTGTGTTTTCGGGTGATTTCGTTGAAAAAGCTAATTTTTTGTGTTGTAGCGTGATTTCTTTGGAAGCAATTTTTTTTTATTCTGGGGTGATTTCGATGGAAGCAAATTTTTTTATGTTCTGTGATAATTTCTTTGGACGTGAATTTTTTGTGTTATCGGGGGCTTTTGTTGGAAGCGAATTTTTTTGTGCTTTGGGATGGTTTCTTTGGAAGCGAATATTTGTGTTCTCAGGATATTTCGTTGGAAAAGAATTTTTTGTCTTCTGAGGTAATTTCGTTGGAAGCGAATTTTTTGTGTTCTCAGATTATTTCAATGGAAGCAAATTTTTGAAGTATGGGATCATTTCGTTGGAAGCTTGTTTTCTGTGCTCTGGATTCATTTCGTTGGAAGCCTATTTTTTGTGTTCTGGGGTAATTTCGAAGGAAGCTAATTTTTTGTGTTCTCTGGTTTTTTCAATGGAAGCAAATTATTGAAATAGGGGGTCATTTCATTGGAAGCGTGTTTTCTGTGATCTGGAGTCATTTCAATGGAAGCGAATTTTTTGTGTTCTGGGGTGATTTCGTTGGAAGCGAATATATGTGTTCTCAGAAGATTTCGTTGAAAGCGAATTTTTTGTGCTCTGGGGTGATTGCTTTGGAAGCGAATATTTGTGTTCTCAGGAGACTTCGTTGCAAGCGAATTTTTTGTGTTCTGGGGTAATTTCGTTGGAAGCGTATTTTTGTGTTCTCCGGTTTTTTCGATGGAAGCGAATTTTCTAAGTAGGGGGTCATTTCGTTGGAAGCGTGTTTTCTGTGCTCTGGAGTCATTTCGTTGGAAGCGAATTTTTTGTGTTCTCTGGTGATTTCGAAGGAAGCAAATTTTTGAAGTATGAGATCATTTTGTTGAAAGCATGTTTTCTGTGTTCTGGAGGAATTTCGCTGGAAGCGAATTTTTTTTGTTCTGGAGTGATTTCGTTGGAAGCGAATATTTGTGTTCTCAGAAAATTTCGTTGGAAGCGAATTTTTTGTGTTCTGGGGTAATTTCGTTGGAAGCGAATATATGTGTTCTCAGAAGATTTCGTTGAAAGCGAATTTTTTGTGCTCTGGGGTGATTTCTTTGGAAGCGAATATTTGTGTTCTCAGGAGATTTCGTTGCAAGCGAATTATTTGTGTTCTGGGGTAATTTCGTTGGAAGCGAATATTTGTGTTCTCAGAAAATTTCGTTGCAAGCGAATTTTTTTGTTGTGGGGTGATTTCGTTGGAAGCGAATATTTGTGTTCTCAGAAAATTTCGTTGCAAGCGAATTTTTTGTGTTCTGTGGTAATTTCTTTGGAAGCGAATTTTTTATCTTCTCCGGTTTTTCGATGGAAGCAAATTTTTTAAGTAGGGGGTCATTTCGTTGGAAGCTTGTTTTCTGTGCTCTGGAGTCCTTTCGTTGGAAGGGAACTTTTTGTGTTCTGGGGTGATTTCGTAGGAAGCGAATTTTTTGTGTTCTCGGGTGATTTCATTGAAAGGGAATTTTTGCGTTCTAGGGTGGTTTCGTTGGAAGCGAATCTTTTGTGCTCTGGGACGATTTCGTTGGAAGCGAATATTTGTGTTCTCAGGAGATTTCATTGCAAGCGAATTTTTTGTGTTCTGGGGTGATTTCATTGGAAACGAATTTTTTGTGTTCTCGGGTGATTTCTTTGAAAGGAAATTTTGTGTTTTCGGGTGATTTCATTGAAAAAGGTAATTTTTTGTGTTGTAGCGTGATTTCGTTGGAAGAAAATTTTTTTTATTCTGGGGTGATTTCGATGGAAGCAAATTTTTTTCTGTTCTGTGATAATTTCTTTGGACGTGAATTTTTTGTTTTATCGGGGGCTTTTGTTGGAAGCGAATTTTTTTGTGCTCTGGGATGGTTTCTTTGGAAGCGAATATTTGTGTTCTCAGGAGATTTCGTTGGAAAAGAATTTTTTGTCTTCTGGGGTAATCTCGTTGGAAGAGAATTTTTTGTGTTCTCTGGTTTATTCGATGGAAGCAAATTTTTGAAGTAGGGGGTCATTTCTTTGGAAGCGTGTTTTCTGAGCCCTGGAATCATTTCGTTGGAAACGAGTTTTTTGTGTTCTGGGGTGATTTCATTGGAAACAAATATTTGTGTCCTCAGGAGATTTCGTTGGAAAAGAAATTTTTGTCTTCTGAGGTAATTTGGTTGGAAGCGAATTTTTTGTGTTCTCAGATTATTTCAATGGAAGCAAATTTTTGAAGTATGGGATCATTTCGTTGGAAGCTTGTTTTCTGTGCTCTGGATTCATTTCGTTGGAAGCCTATTTTTTTGTGTTCTGGGGTAATTTCGTTGGAAGCGTATTTTTGTGTTCTCCGGTTTTTTCGATGGAAGCGAATTTTCTAAGTAGGGGGTCATTTCGTTGGAAGCGTGTTTTCTGTGCTCTGGAGTCATTTCGTTGGAAGCGAATTTTTTGTGTTCTCTGGTGATTTCGAAGGAAGCAAATTTTTGAAGTATGAGATCATTTTGTTGAAAGCATGTTTTCTGTGCTCTGGAGTAATTTCGCTGGAAGCGAATTTTTTTTGTTCTGGAGTGATTTCGTTGGAAGCGAATATTTGTGTTCTCAGGAGATTTCATTGGAAAAGAATTTTTTGTCTTCTGGGGTAATCTCGTTGGAAGAGAATTTTTTGTGTTCTCCGGTTTATTCGATGGAAGCAAATTTTTGAAGTAGGGGTCATTTCGTTGCAAGCGTGTTTTCTGTGCTCTGGAGTCATTTCGTTGGATGCGAATTTTTTGTGCTTTGGTGTGATTTCGCTGGAAGCGAATATTTGTGTTCTCAGGAGATTTCGTTGCAAGCGAATTTTTTGTGTTCTGGGGTGATTTCGTTGGAAGTGAATTTTTTGTGTTCTCAGGTGATTTCGATGGAAACAAATTTTTGAAGTAGGGGGTAATTTCGTTGGAAGCGTGCTTTCTGTGCCCTGGAGTCATTTCGTTGGAATCGACTTTTTTGTTCTCTGGGTGATTTCATTGGAAACGAATATTTGTGTTCTCAGGAGATTTCATTGCAAGCGAATTTTTTGTGTTCTGGGTTAATTTCTTTGGAAGCGAATTTTTTGTATTCTCAGGTGATATCGTTGAAAGCGAATTTTTTATATTCTAGGGTGATTTCTTTGGAAGCGAGTTTTTTGTGCTCTGGGGTGAGTTCGTTGGAAGCGAATATTTGTGTTCTCAGGAGGTTTCGTTGGAAAAGAAATTTTTGTCTTCTGGGGTAATTTAGTTGGAAGCGAATTTTTTGTGTTCTCAGGTGATTTCCATGGAAGCAAATATTTGAAATAGGGGGTCATTTCGTTGGATTCGTGTTTTCTGTGCTCTGGAGTCCTTTCGTTGGAAGGGAATTTTTTGTGCTCTGGCGTTATTTCGTTGGAAGGAATTTCTTGTAATCTGGGGTAATTTCGTTGGAATCGAATTTTTGTGTTCTCGGGTGATTTTGATCGAAGCGAATTTTTTATATTCTTGGATTATTTCTTTGGAAGCGAATTTTTTATATTCTTGGGTTATTTCTTTGGAAGCGAATTTTTTTGTATTCTGGGGTGATTTCGTTGGAAGCGAATGTTTTGTGCTCTGGGGTAATTTCGTTGGAAGCGAATTTTTTGTTCTCTGGGATGATATCTTTGGAAGCGAATATTTGTGTTCTCACGAGATTTCGTTGGAAAAGAATTTTTTGTCTCTGGGGTAATATTGTTGGAAGAGAATTTTTTGTGTTTTCCTGTCTTTTCGATGGAAGCAAATTTTTGAAGTAGGGGATCATTTCTTTGGAAGCGTGTTTTCTGTGCTCTGGAGTCAACTCATTGGAAGCGAAATTTTTGTTCTCTGGGGTGATTTCATTGGAAGCGAATTTTTTTTTGTTCTCGGGTGATTTCTTTGAAAGGGAATTTTTGTGTTCTAGGGTGATTTCGTTAGAAGCGAATTTTTTGTGTTCTGGGGTGATTTCGTTGGAAGCCAATATTTGTGTTCTTGGGTGATTTTGTTGGAAGGGAATTTTTGTACTCTGGGGTGATTTCTTTGGAAGCAAATTTTTTTGTGCTAAGGGTGATTTCTTTGGAAGCGAATATTTGTGTTCTTAGGAGATTTCGTTGGAAGCAAATTTTTTTTCTTCTGGGGTAATATCGTTGGAAGCGAATTTTTTGTGTTCTGGGGTGATTTCGTGGAAGGCGAATTCTTTGTGTCTCCGGTTTTTTCGAATGAAGCAAATTTTTGAAATAGGGGGTCATTTTCTGTGCTCTGGAGTTTTTTCGTTGGAATCAAATTTTTTGTGTTCTGGGGTGATTTCTTTGGAAGTCTATATTTGTGTTCTCGAGTGATTTTGTTGGAAGGGAATTTTTTGTGCTCTGGGGTGATTTCCTTGGAATTGATTTTTTTTTTGTTCTCGGGTGATTTGGTTGCAAGGGAAATTTGTGTTTAAGGGTGATTTTGTTGGAAGCGAATATTTTGTATTTTGGGGTGATTTCATTGGAAGCGAATTTCTTGTCTTCTGGGGTAATTTTGTTGGAAGCGAATTTTTTGTGTTCTTGGGTGTTTTCGATGGAAGCGAATTTTTTATGTTCTAGGGGGATTTCGTTGGAAGCGAATTTTTTGTGCTCTGGCGTGATTTCGTTGGAAGCAAATTTCTTGTGTTCTGGGTAATTTCCTTGGAAGCGAATTTTTTGTGTTCTCGGGTGATTTCGATGGAAGCAAATTTTTTATGTTCTAGGGGGATTTCATTGGAAGCTCTGGAGTGATTTCATTGGAAGCGAATATTTGTGTTCCTGAGTAATTTTGTTGGAAGCGAATTTTTTGTGTTCTCCGGTTTTTTCGATGGAAGCAAATTTTTGAAGTAGGGGGTCATTTCGTTGGAAGCGTGTTTTCTTTGCTCTGGAGTCATTTCGTTGGAAGCAAAATTTGGGGGTTCTGGAGTCATTTCGTTGGAAGCGAATTTTTTGTGTTCTGGGGTAATTTCGTTGGAAGCGAATTTTTTGTGTTCTTAGGTGATTTCGATGCAAGCAAATTTTTGAAGTATGGGGTCTTTTCGTTGGAAGCGAATTTTTTGTGCTCTGGCGTGATTTCGTTGGAAGCGAATTTCTTTTGTTCTGGGTAATTTCCTTTGAAGAGAATTTTTTGTGTTCTCGGGTGTTTTCGATGGAAGCAAATTTTTTATGTTCTAGGGGAATTTCTTTGGAAGCGAATTTCTTGTGCTCTGGAGTGATTTCATTGGAAGCGAATATTTGTGTTCCTGAGTAATTTTGTTGGAGGCGAAATTTTTTTGTTCTCTGGTTTTTTCGATGGAAGCAAATTTTTGAAGTAGGGGGTCATTTCGTTGGAAGCGTGTTTTCTTTGCTCTGGAGTCATTTCGTTGGAAGCAAAATTTTGGGGTCTGGGGTCATTTCTTTGGAATCGAATTTTTTGTGTTATTAGATGATTTCGATGGAAGCAAATTTTTGAAGTATGGGGTCATTTCGTTGGAAGCAAATAGTTTGTGCTCTTGGGTGATTTCGTTGGGAAGCGAATTTCTTGTGTTCTGGGGTGATTTCTTTGGAAGCGAATTTTTTTGTGCTCTGGAGTGATTTCATTGGAAGCGAATATTTGTGTTCCTGAGTAATTGTATTGGAAGCGAATTTTTTTTGTTCTGGGGTCATTTCGTTGGAAGCGTGTTTTCTGTGCTCTGGAGTCATTTCGTTGGAAGCGAATTTTTTGTGTTCTGGGGTGATTTCGTTGGAAGCGAATATTTGTGTTCTCATTAGATTTCTTTGCAAGCGAATTTTTTGTGTTCTGGGGTAATTTTGTTGGAAGCGAATTTTTTGTGCTCTGGGTAATTTTTTGGAAGCGAATATTTGTGTTCTCAGGAGATTTCGTTGCAAGCGAATTTTTTGTTTTCTGGGGTGATTTCGATGGAAGCGAAAATTTATGTTCTAGGGTGATTTCTTTGGTAGCGCATTTTTTGTGCTCTGGGGTGATTTCCTTGGAAGCGAATTTTTTGTGTTCTGGGGTAATTTCGTTGGAAGCGAATTTTTTGTGTTCTCAGGTGATTTGGTTGGAAGCAAATTTTTTTGTACTTTGGGGAGATTTCGTTGGAAGCGAATTTCTTGTGTTCTGGGGTAGTTGCGTAGGAAGCGAATTTTTTGTGTTCTCGGGGTATTTCGTTGGAAGCGAATTTTTTGTGCTTTTGGGTGATTTCTTTGGAAGCGAATTTCTTGTGTTCTGGGGTAATTTCGTTGGAAGCAAATTTTTTGTGTTCTCGGGTGATTTCGTTGGAAGCGTTTTTTCAGTGTTATGGAGTCATTTCTTTGGAAGCGAAATTTTTGTGTTCTAGGGTGATTTCTTTGGAAGCGAATTTTTTGTGTTCTGGGGTGATTTTGTTGGAAGCAAATTTTTGAAGTAGGGGGTCATTTCATTGGAAGCATGTTTTCTGTGCTCTGGAGTCATTTCTTTGGAAGGGATTTTTTTGTGTTCTGGTGTGATTTCGTTGGAAGCGAATTTTTGTGTTCTGGGGTAATTTCTTTGGAAGCAAATTTTTTTGTTCTGGGGTGATTTCGTTGGAAGCGAATTTTTTGTGCTCTGGGGTGATTTCGTGGAAGCGAATATTTGTCTTCTCAGGAGATTTCGTTGCAAGCGAATTTTTTTGTGTTCTGTGGTAATTCGTTGGAAGCGAATTTTTTGTGTTCTCTGGTGATTTCGATGGAAGCAAATTTTTCAAGTAGGGGGTCATTTCATTGGAAGCGTGTTTCTGTGCTCTGGAGTCATTTCGTTGGAAGGGAATTTTTTGTGTTCTTGTGTGATTTGGTTGAAAGCGAATTTTTTTGTTTTAGGGTGATTTTGTTGGAAGCGATTTTTTGTATTTTGGGGTGATTTCATTGGAAGCGAATATCCTGTCTTCTGGGGTAATTTTGTTGGAAGCGAATTTTTTGTGTTCTTGGGTGATTTCGATAGAAGCGAATTTTTTATGTTCTAGGGGGATTTTGTTGGAAGCGAATTTTTTGTGCTCTGGTGTGATTTCGTTGGAAGCGAATTTTTTGTGTTCTCGGGTGATTTCGATGGAAGCAAATTTTTTATGTTCTAGGGGGATTTCGTTGGAAGTGCATTTTTTGTGCTCTGGAGTGATTTCATTGGAAGCGAATATTTGTGTTCCTGAGTAATTTTGTTGGAAGCGAATTTTTGTGTTCTCTGGTTTTTTCGATGGAAGCAAATTTTTGAAGTAGGGGGTCATTTCGTTGGAAGCGTGTTTTCTTTGCTCTGGAGTCATTTCGTTGGAAGCAAAATTTTGGGGCTCTGGGGTCATTTCGTTGGAAGCGAATTTTTTGTGTTCTGGGGTAATTTCATTGGAAGCGATTTTTTGTGTTCTTAGGTGATTTCGATGGAAGCAAATTTTTGAAGTATGGGGTCATTTCGTTGGAAGCAAATAGTTTGTGCTCTTGGGTGATTTCGTTGGAAGCGAATTTCTTGTGTTCTGGGGTAATTTCTTTGGAAGCGAATTTTTTTGTGCTCTGGAGTGATTTCATTGGAAGCGAATATTCGTGTTCGTGAGTAATTTTGTTGGAAGTGAATTTTTTGTGTTCTCGGGTCATTTCGTTGGAAGCGTGTTTTCTGTGCTCTGGAGTCATTTCGTTGGAAGCGAATTTTTTTGTTCTGGGGTGATTTTGCTGGAAGCCTGTTTTCTGTGTTCTGGAGTCATTTCGTTGGAAGCGAAATTTTTGTGTTATGGGGTGATTTCTTTGGAAGCGAATTTTTTGTATTCTGTTGTAATTAAGTTGGAAGCCAATTTTTTGTGTTCTCAGGTCATTTAGTTGAAAGAGAATTTTTTGTGTTCTAGGGTGATTTTGTTGGCAGCGAATATTTGTGTTCTCATTAGATTTCTTTGCAAGGGAATTTTTTGTGTTCTGGGGTAATTTCGTTGGAAGCGCATTTTTTGTTTTCTCCGGTTTTTCGATGGAAGCAAATTTTTGAAGTATGGGATCATTTCGTTGGAAGCCAATATTTGTGTTTTCGGGTGATTTTGTTGGAAAGGAATTTTTTGTGCTCTGGGGTGATTTCTTTGGAAGCAAATTTTTTCTGTCCTGGGTAATTTTGTTGGAAGCTAATATTTGTGTTCTCGGGTGATTTTGTTGGAAGGGAATTTTTTGTGCTCTGGGTTGATTTGGTTGGAAGCAAATTTTTTCTATTCTGTGGTAATTTCGTTGGACGCGAATTTTTTTGTTTTTGGGTGATTTTGTAGAAAGGGAATTTTTTGTGTTCTAGAGTGATTTTGTTGGAAGCGAATTTTTTGTGTTCTAGGGTGATTTCGTTAGAAGCAAATTTTTGAAGTAGGTGGTCATTTCATTGGAAGCGTTTTTCTGTGCCCTGGAGTCATTTCTTTGGAAGGGATTTTTTTGTGTTCTCAGGAGATTTGGTTGTAAGCGAATTTTCTGTTCTCTGGGGTGATTTCGTTGGAAGCGAATATTTGTGTTCTCAGGAGATTTGGTTGTAAGCGAATTTTTTGTGTTCTGGGATAATTTCGTTGGAAGCGAATTTTTTGTGTTTTCCGTTTTTTTTGATGGAAGAAAATTTTTGAAGTAGGGGGTCATTTTGTTGGAAGCATGTTTTTTGTGCTCTGGATTTATTTCGTTGGAAGCGAATTTTTTGTGCTCTGGGGTGATTTATTTGGAAGCGAATTTTTTGTTTTCTTGGGTGTTTTCCTTGAAAGCAAATTTTTTGTGCTCTGGGGTGATTTCGTTGGAAGCGATTTTCTTGTGTTCTGGGGTAATTTCGTAGGAAGTGAATTTTTTGTGTTCTGGGGTAATTTCGTTGGAAGCGAATTTTTTTTGTTCTCAGGTGATTTCGATGGAAACAAAGTTTTGAAGTATGGGGTCATTTCGTTGGCAGCAAATTTTTTTGTGCTTTGGGGTGATTTCGTTGGAAGCGAATTTCTTGTGTCTGGGGTAATTTCGTTGGAATTGAATTTTTCTGTGTTCTCGGGTGATTTCGATTGAAGCGAATTTTTTCTGTTCTCGGGTGATTTCGAAGGAAGCAAATTTTTTTGTTTTCTTGGTTGATTTCGTTGGAAGCGAATTTTTTGTATTCTGGGGTAATTTCCTTGGAAGAGAATTTTTTGTGTTCTGGGGTGATTTCGTTGGAAGCAAATTTTTATTTTCTTGGTTGATTTCGAAGGAAGCGAATTTTTTATGTTCTACGGTGATATTTATGGAAGCGAATTTTTTGTGCTTTGTGGTGATTTTGTTGGAAGCAAATTTCTTGTGCTCTGGGGTAATTTCTTTGGAAGCGAATTTTTTGTTTTCTGGGGTGATTTCCATGGGATCAAATTTTTTCTGTTCTGGGGTAATTTTGTTGGTAGCCAATATTTGTGTTCTCTGGTGATTTTGTTGGAAGAGAATTTTTTGTGCTCTGGGGTGATTTTGTTGGAAGCGAATTTTTGAAGTAGGGGGTCATTTCATTGGAAGCATGTTTTCTGTGCTCTGGAGTCATTTCTTTGGAAGGGATTTTTTTGTGTTCTGGTGTGATTTCGTTGGAAGCGAATTTTTGTGTTCTGGGGTAATTTCTTTGGAAGCAAATTTTTTTGTTCTGGGGTGATTTCGTTGGAAGCGAATTTTTTGTGCTCTGGGGTGATTTCGTGGAAGCGAATATTTGTCTTCTCAGGAGATTTCGTTGCAAGCGAATTTTTTTGTGTTCTGTGGTAATTCGTTGGAAGCGAATTTTTTGTGTTCTCTGGTGATTTCGATGGAAGCAAATTTTTCAAGTAGGGGGTCATTTCATTGGAAGCGTGTTTCTGTGCTCTGGAGTCATTTCGTTGGAAGGGAATTTTTTGTGTTCTTGTGTGATTTGGTTGAAAGCGAATTTTTTTGTTTTAGGGTGATTTTGTTGGAAGCGATTTTTTGTATTTTGGGGTGATTTCATTGGAAGCGAATATCCTGTCTTCTGGGGTAATTTTGTTGGAAGCGAATTTTTTGTGTTCTTGGGTGATTTCGATGGAAGCGAATTTTTTATGTTCTAGGGGGATTTTGTTGGAAGCGAATTTTTTGTGCTCTGGTGTGATTTCGTTGGAAGCGAATTTTTTGTGTTCTCGGGTGATTTCGATGGAAGCAAATTTTTTATGTTCTAGGGGGATTTCGTTGGAAGTGCATTTTTTGTGCTCTGGAGTGATTTCATTGGAAGCGAATATTTGTGTTCCTGAGTAATTTTGTTGGAAGCGAATTTTTGTGTTCTCTGGTTTTTTCGATGGAAGCAAATTTTTGAAGTAGGGGGTCATTTCGTTGGAAGCGTGTTTTCTTTGCTCTGGAGTCATTTCGTTGGAAGCAAAATTTTGGGGCTCTGGGGTCATTTCGTTGGAAGCGAATTTTTTGTGTTCTGGGGTAATTTCATTGGAAGCGATTTTTTGTGTTCTTAGGTGATTTCGATGGAAGCAAATTTTTGAAGTATGGGGTCATTTCGTTGGAAGCAAATAGTTTGTGCTCTTGGGTGATTTCGTTGGAAGCGAATTTCTTGTGTTCTGGGGTAATTTCTTTGGAAGCGAATTTTTTTGTGCTCTGGAGTGATTTCATTGGAAGCGAATATTCGTGTTCGTGAGTAATTTTGTTGGAAGTGAATTTTTTGTGTTCTCGGGTCATTTCGTTGGAAGCGTGTTTTCTGTGCTCTGGAGTCATTTCGTTGGAAGCGAATTTTTTTGTTCTGGGGTGATTTTGCTGGAAGCCTGTTTTCTGTGTTCTGGAGTCATTTCGTTGGAAGCGAAATTTTTGTGTTATGGGGTGATTTCTTTGGAAGCGAATTTTTTGTATTCTGTTGTAATTAAGTTGGAAGCCAATTTTTTGTGTTCTCAGGTCATTTAGTTGAAAGAGAATTTTTTGTGTTCTAGGGTGATTTTGTTGGCAGCGAATATTTGTGTTCTCATTAGATTTCTTTGCAAGGGAATTTTTTTGTGTTCTGGGGTAATTTCATTGGAAGCGCATTTTTTGTTTTCTCCGGTTTTTCGATGGAAGCAAATTTTTGAAGTATGGGATCATTTTGTTGGAAGCCAATATTTGTGTTTTCGGGTGATTTTGTTGGAAAGGAATTTTTTGTGCTCTGGGGTGATTTCTTTGGAAGCAAATTTTTTCTGTCCTGGGTAATTTTGTTGGAAGCTAATATTTGTGTTCTCGGGTGATTTTGTTGGAAGGGAATTTTTTGTGCTCTGGGTTGATTTGGTTGGAAGCAAATTTTTTCTATTCTGTGGTAATTTCGTTGGACGCGAATTTTTTTGTTTTTGGGTGATTTTGTAGAAAGGGAATTTTTTGTGTTCTAGAGTGATTTTGTTGGAAGCGAATTTTTTGTGTTCTAGGGTGATTTCGTTAGAAGCAAATTTTTGAAGTAGGTGGTCATTTCATTGGAAGCGTTTTTCTGTGCCCTGGAGTCATTTCTTTGGAAGGGATTTTTTTGTGTTCTCAGGAGATTTGGTTGTAAGCGAATTTTCTGTTCTCTGGGGTGATTTCGTTGGAAGCGAATATTTGTGTTCTCAGGAGATTTGGTTGTAAGCGAATTTTTTGTGTTCTGGGATAATTTCGTTGGAAGCGAATTTTTTGTGTTTTCCGTTTTTTTTGATGGAAGGAAATTTTTGAAGTAGGGGGTCATTTTGTTGGAAGCATGTTTTTTGTGCTCTGGATTTATTTCGGTGGAAGCGAATTTTTTGTGCTCTGGGGTGATTTATTTGGAAGCGAATTTTTTGTTTTCTTGGGTGTTTTCCTTGAAAGCAAATTTTTTGTGCTCTGGGGTGATTTCGTTGGAAGCGATTTTCTTGTGTTCTGGGGTAATTTCGTAGGAAGCGAATTTTTTTGTTCTCAGGTGATTTCGATGGAAACAAAGTTTTGAAGTATGGGGTCATTTCGTTGGCAGCAAATTTTTTTGTGCTTTGGGGTGATTTCGTTGGAAGCGAATTTCTTGTGTCTGGGGTAATTTCGTTGGAATTGAATTTTTCTGTGTTCTCGGGTGATTTCGATTGAAGCGAATTTTTTCTGTTCTCGGGTGATTTCGATGGAAGCAAATTTTTTTGTTTTCTTGGTTGATTTCGTTGGAAGCGAATTTTTTGTATTCTGGGGTAATTTCCTTGGAAGAGAATTTTTTGTGTTCTGGGGTGATTTCGTTGGAAGCAAATTTTTTTTTTCTTGGTTGATTTCGAAGGAAGCGAATTTTTTATGTTCTACGGTGATATTTATGGAAGCGAATTTTTTGTGCTTTGTGGTGATTTTGTTGGAAGCAAATTTCTTGTGCTCTGGGGTAATTTCTTTGGAAGCGAATTTTTTGTTTTCTGGGGTGATTTCCATGGGATCAAATTTTTTCTGTTCTGGGGTAATTTTGTTGGTAGCCAATATTTGTGTTCTCTGGTGATTTTGTTGGAAGGGAATTTTTTGTGCTCTGGGGTGATTTTGTTGGAAGCGAATTTTTTGTGTTCTGGGGTCATTTCTTTGGAAGTCTATATTTGTGTTCTCGAGTGATTTTGTTTGAAGGGAATTTTTTGTGCTCTGGGGTGATTTCCTTGGAAGCGAATTTTTTGTGTTCTCTGGTGATTTCGATGGAAGCAAATTTTTCAAGTAGGGGGTCATTAAGTTGGAAGCATGTTTTCTGTGCTCTGGAGTCGTTTCGTTGGAAGCGAATTTTTTGTGTTCTGGGGAGATTTCGTTGGAAGCAAATTTTTTGTGTTCTGGGGTGATTTCTTTGGAAGTCTATATTTGTGTTTTCGAGTGATTTTGTTGGAAGGGAATTTTTGTGCTCTGGGCTGATTTCCTTGGAATCGAATTATTTGTGTTCTCTGGTGATTTCGATGGAAACAAATTTTTCAAGTAGGTGGTCATTTCGTTGGAAGTGTGTTTTCTGTGTTCTGGAGTCGTTTCGTTGGAAGCGAATTTTTTGTGCTCTGCGGTGATTTCGTTGGAAGCGAATTTTTTGTCTTCTGGGGTGATTTCGACGGAAGCAAATTTTTTCTGTTCTGGGGTAATTTCGTTGGACACCAATATTTGTGTTCTCGGGTGATTTTGTTAGAAGGGAATTTTTTGTGCTCTGAGTTGATTTGGTTCGAAGTAAATTATTTCTATTCTGGGGTAATTTCGTTGGAAGCGTGTTTTCTGTGCTCTGTAGTCATTTCGTTGGAAGCGAATTTTTTGTGTTCTGGGGTGATTTCCTTGGAAGCGAATATTTGTGTTCTAAGGAGATTTTGTTGCAAGCAATTTTTTGTGTTCTGGGGTAATTTCTTTGGAAGCGAATTTTTTGTGTTCTCTGGTTTTTTCGACGGAAGCATATTTTTTAAGTAGGGGGTCATTTCGTTGAAAGCATGATTTCTGTGCTCTGGAGTCATTTCGTTGGTAGCGAATTTTTTGTGTTCTGGGGTAATTTCATTGGAAGCGAATTTTTTATGTTCTCAGGTGATTTCGATGGAAGCAAATTTTTGAAGTATGGGTCATGTAGTTAGAAGCGAATTTTTTCTGTTCTCGGGTGATTTCAATGGAAGCAAATTTTTTGGGTTCTGGGATGATGAGGTTGGAAGAGAATTTTTTGTGTTCTCAGGTTTTTTTGGTGGAAGCAAATTTTTGAAGTAGGGGGTCATTTCGTTGGAACTGTTTTTTCTGTGCTCTGGAGTCATTTCGTTGGAAGTGAATTTTTTGTGTTCTGGGGTGATTTCGTTGGAAGCGAATTTCTTGTGTCTGGGGTAATTTCGTTGGAATTGAATTTTTCTGTGTTCTCGGGTGATTTCGATTGAAGCGAATTTTTTCTGTTCTCGGGTGATTTCGATGGAAGCAAATTTTTTTGTTTTCTTGGTTGATTTCGTTGGAAGCGAATTTTTTGTATTCTGGGGTAATTTCCTTGGAAGAGAATTTTTTGTGTTCTGGGGTGATTTCGTTGGAAGCAAATTTTTTTTTTCTTGGTTGATTTCGAAGGAAGCGAATTTTTTATGTTCTACGGTGATATTTATGGAAGCGAATTTTTTGTGCTTTGTGGTGATTTTGTTGGAAGCAAATTTCTTGTGCTCTGGGGTAATTTCTTTGGAAGCGAATTTTTTGTTTTCTGGGGTGATTTCCATGGGATCAAATTTTTTCTGTTCTGGGGTAATTTTGTTGGTAGCCAATATTTGTGTTCTCTGGTGATTTTGTTGGAAGGGAATTTTTTGTGCTCTGGGGTGATTTTGTTGGAAGCGAATTTTTTGTGTTCTGGGGTCATTTCTTTGGAAGTCTATATTTGTGTTCTCGAGTGATTTTGTTTGAAGGGAATTTTTTGTGCTCTGGGGTGATTTCCTTGGAAGCGAATTTTTTGTGTTCTCTGGTGATTTCGATGGAAGCAAATTTTTCAAGTAGGGGGTCATTAAGTTGGAAGCGTGTTTTCTGTGCTCTGGAGTCGTTTCGTTGGAAGCGAATTTTTTGTGTTCTGGGGAGATTTCGTTGGAAGCAAATTTTTTGTGTTCTGGGGTGATTTCGTTGGAAACGAATTTTTTGTGCTCTTGGGTGATTTCGTTGGAAGCGAATGTTTGTCTTCTCAGTAGATTTCGTTGCAAGCAAATTTTTTTGTGTTCTGGGGTAATTTCGTTGGAAGCGAATTTTTTGTGTTCTCTGGTGATTTCGATGGAAGCAAATTTTTCAAGTAGGGGGTCATTTCATTGGAAGCGTGTTTTCTGTGCTCTGGCGTCATTTCTTTGGAAGGGATTTTTTTGTGTTCTGGGGTGATTTCGTTGGAAGCGAATTTTTGTGTTCTGGGGTAATTTCTTTGGAAGCAAATTTTTTTGTTCTGGGGTGATTTCGTTGGAAGCGAATTTTTTGTGCTCTGGGGTGATTTCGTTGGAAGCGAATGTTTGTGTTCCCGGGTGATTTTGTTGGAAGTGAATTTTTTATGTTTTGGGCTGATTTCATTGGCAGCGAATTTTTTGTGTTCTCTGGTGATTTCGATGGAAGCAAATTTTTCAAGTAGGGGGTCATTTCGTTGGAAGCGTGTTTTCTGTGCTCTGGAGTCGTTTCGTTGGAAGCGAATTTTTTGTGCTCTGGGGTGATTTCGTTGGAAGCAAATTTTTGTGTTCTGGGGTAATTTCTTTGGAAGTCTATATTTGTGTTTTCGAGTGATTTTGTTGGAAGGGAATTTTTGTGCTCTGGGCTGATTTCCTTGGAATCGAATTATTTGTGTTCTCTGGTGATTTCGATGGAAACAAATTTTTCAAGTAGGTGGTCATTTCGTTGGAAGTGTGTTTTCTGTGTTCTGGAGTCGTTTCGTTGGAAGCGAATTTTTTGTGCTCTGCGGTGATTTCGTTGGAAGCGAATTTTTTGTCTTCTGGGGTGATTTCGACGGAAGCAAATTTTTTCTGTTCTGGGGTAATTTCGTTGGACACCAATATTTGTGTTCTCGGGTGATTTTGTTAGAAGGGAATTTTTTGTGCTCTGAGTTGATTTGGTTCGAAGTAAATTATTTCTATTCTGGGGTAATTTCGTTGGAAGCGTGTTTTCTGTGCTCTGTAGTCATTTCGTTGGAAGCGAATTTTTTGTGTTCTGGGGTGATTTCCTTGGAAGCGAATATTTGTGTTCTAAGGAGATTTTGTTGCAAGCAATTTTTTGTGTTCTGGGGTAATTTCTTTGGAAGCGAATTTTTTATGTTCTCAGGTGATTTCGATGGAAGCAAATTTTTGAAGTATGGGTCATGTAGTTAGAAGCGAATTTTTTCTGTTCTCGGGTGATTTCAATGGAAGCAAATTTTTTGGGTTCTGGGATGATGTGTATGGAAGAGAATTTTTTGTGTTCTCAGGTTTTTTTGGTGGAAGCAAATTTTTGAAGTAGGGGGTCATTTCGTTGGAACTGTTTTTTCTGTGCTCTGGAGTCATTTCGTTGGAAGTGAATTTTTTGTGTTCTGGGGTGATTTCTTTGGAAGCGAATTTTTTGTGTCGTTTGGCAATTTTGTTGGAAGCGAATTTTTTTTGAAGTATGAGTTGATTTCGTTGGAAGTGTGATTTCTCTGCTCTGGAGTCATTTCTTTGGAAGCAAATTTTTTGTGTTCTGGGGTGATTTTGGTGGAATCGAATTTTTTGTATTCTAGGGTGATTTCATTGGAAGTAATTTTTTTGTGTTCTGCGGGGATTTTTTGGAAGCGAATTTTTTCTATTCTGGGGTAATTTCTTTGGAAGCGAATACTTCTCTTCTGGGGTAATTTCGTGGGAAGCTAATGTTTTGCGTTCTGGGTTGAATTCGTTGGAAGCGAATATTTGTGTTCTGGGGTGATTTGGTTTGAAGCGCATTTTTTGTGCTCTGTGTGATTTCTTTGGAAGCGAATATTTGTGTTCTCTGGAGATTTCTTTGGAAGCGAATTTTTGGTGTTCTGGGGTAATTTCTTTGGAAGCGAATTTTTTTGTTTTGGGGTAATTTCGTTGGAAGCTAATGTTTCGTGTTCTCTGGTTTTTTCGATGGAAGCAAATTTTTGAAGTAGGGTGTCATTTCGTTGGAAGCGTGGTTTCTGTGCTCTGGAGTCATTTAGTTGGAAGCCAATTTTTTGTGTTTTAGGATGATTTCGTTGGAAGCTAATATTTGTGTTTCCGGTTGATTTCGTTGGAAGCGAATTTTTTCTGTTCTCGGGTGATTTCGAGGGAAGCAAATTTTTTGTGTTTCGGGGTGATTTCGTTGGAAGCGTGTTTTCTGTGCTCTGGAGTCATTTCATTGGAAGAGATTTTTTGTGTTTTGGGGTGATTTCTTTGGAAGCGAATTTTTTTGTGCTCTGGAGTGATTTCATTGGAAGCGAATATTTGTGTTCCTTAGTAATTTTGTTGGAAGCGAATTTTTTGTGTTCTGGGGTCATTTCATTGGAAGCGTGTTTTCTGTGCTCTGGAGTCGTTTCGTTGGAAGCGAATTTTTTGTGTTCTGGGTGATTTCTTTGGAAGCGAATATTTGTGTTCTCAGGAGATTTCATTGCAAGTGAATTTTTTGTTTTCTGGGGTGATTTCAATGGAAGCGAAAATTTATGTTCTAGGGAGATTTCTTTGGAAGCGCATTTTTTGTGCTCTGGGGTGAATTCCTTGGAAGCGAATTTTTTGTGTCCTTAGGTGATTTGGTTGGAAGCAATTTTTTGTGGTTTGGGGTGATTTCGTTGGAAGCGAATTTCTTGTGTTCTGGGGTAATTTCGTTGGAAGCGAATTTTTTGTGTTCTCGGGTGATTTCGTTGGAAGCATTTTTTCAGTGTTATGGAGTCATTTCGTTGGAAGCGAAATTTTTGTGTTCTGGGGTAATTTCATTGGAAGCGAATTTTTTGTGTTCTTAGGTGATTTCGATGGAAGCAAATTTTTGAAGTATGGGGTAATTTCATTGGAAGCAAATAGTTTGTGCTCTTGGGTGATTTCGTTGGAAGCGAATTTCTTGTGATCTGGGGTAATTTCTTTGGAAGCGAATTTTTTTGTGCTCTGGAGTGATTTCATTGGAAGCGAATATTTGTGTTCCTGAGTAATTTCGTTGGAAGGGAATTTTTTGTGTTCTGGGGTGATTTCGATGGAAGCGAAAATTTATGTTCCAAGGTGATTTCTTTGGAATCGCATTTTTTGTGCTCTGGGGTGATTTCCTTCGAAGCGAATTTTTTGTGTTCTCAGGTGATTTGGTTGGAAGCAAATTTTTTTGTGCTTTGGGGTGATATCGTTGGAAGCGAATTTCTTGTGTTCTGGGGTAGTTGCGTTGGAAGCGAATTTTTTGTGTTCTTGGGGTATTTCGTTGGAAGCGAATTTTTTGTGTTCTCGGTTGATTTCGTTGGAAGCGTTTTTTCAGTGTTATGGAGTCATTTCTTTGAAAGCGAAATTTTTGTGTTCTAGGGTGATTTCGTTGGAAGCGAATTTTGTGTGTTCTGGAGTTATTTCGTTGGAAGCAAATTTTTGAAGTAGGGGGTCATTTCATTGGAAGCGTGTATTCTGTGCTCTGGAGTCATTTCTTTGGAAGGGATTTTTTTTGTGTTCTGGGGTGATTTCGTTGGAAGTGAATTTTTGTGTTCTGGGGTAATTTCTTTGGAAGCAAATTTTTTTGTTCTGGGTGATTTCCTGGGAAGCGAATTTTTTGTGCTCTGGGGTGATTTTGTTGTAAGCGAATGTTTGTGTTCCCTGGTGATTTTGTTGGAAGCGAATTTTTTGTGTTTTGGGCTGATTTTGTTGGCAGCGAATTTTTTGTGTTCTCTGGTGATTTCGGTGGAAGCAAATTTTTCAAGTAGGGGGTCATTTCGTTGGAGGCGTGTTTTCTGTGCTCTGGAGTCGTTTCGCTGGAAGCTAATTTTTTGTGTTCTGGGGTGATTTCGTTGGAAGCGAATTTTTTGTGTTCTGGGGTGATTTCGTTGGAAGCGAATTTTTTGTGCTCTGGGGTGATTTTGTTGGAAGCGAATATTTGTCTTCTCAGGAGATTTCGTTGCAAGCAAATTTCTTTGTGTTCTGGGGTAATTCGTTGGAAGCGAATTTTTTGTGTTCTCTGGTGATTTCAATGGAAGCAAATTTTTCAAGTAGGGGGTCATTTCGTTGGAAGCGTGTTTTCTGTGCTCTGGATTCGTTTCGTTGGAAGCGAATTTTTTGTGCTCTGGGGTGATTTCGTTGGAAGCGAATTTTTTGTGTTCTGGGGTAATTTCTTTGGAAGTCTATATTTGTGTTTTCGAGTGATTTTGTTGGAAGGGAATTTTTGTGCTCTGGGGTGATTTCCTAGGAATCGAATTTTTTGTGTTCTCGGGTGATTTGGTTGAAAGCGAATTTTTTGTGTTTTAGGGTGATTTCGTTGTAAGCGAATTTTTTGTAATTTGGGGTGATTTAATTGGAAGCGAATTTCTTGTCTTCTGGGGTAATTTTGTTGGAAGCGAATTTTTTGTGTTCTGGGGTGGTTTCTTTGGAAGCGAATGTTTGTGTTCCCCGGTGATTTCGTTGGAAGTGAATGTTTTGTGTTCTGGGGTAATTTTGTTGGAAGCAAATTTTTTCTGTTCTTGGGTGATTTCGACAGAAGCAAATTTTTTGTGTTCTGGGTTGATTTCGTTGGAAGAGAATTTTTTGTGTTTTCCGGTTTTTCCATGGAAGCAAATTGTTGAAGTAGGGGGTCATTTTGTTGGAAGCGTTTTTTCTGTGCTCTGGAGTCATTTCGGTGGAAGCAAATTTTTTGTGTTCTGGGGTGATTTCGATGGAAGCAAACTTTTTCCGTTCTGGGGTAATTTTGTGGGAAGCCAATATTTGTGTTCTCGGGTGATTTTGTTGGAAGGGAATTTTTTATGATCTGGGTTGATTTTTTTTTGAAGTAAATTTTTTCTATTCTGGGGTAATTTCGTTGGACGCGAAATTTTGTGTTCTCGGGTGATTTCTTTGGAAGCGAATTTTTTGTGTTCTTTTGTGATTTCGTTGGAAGCGAATTTTTTCTGTTCTCGGGTGATTTCGAGGGAAGCAAATTTTTTGTGTTCTGATGTAATTACGTTGGAAGAGAATGTTTTGTGTTTTGGGGTGATTTCGTTGGAAGCGTGTTTTCTGTGCTCTGGAGTCATTTCATTGGAAGTGATTTTTTTTGTGTGTTTTGGGGTGATTTCTTTGGAAGTGAATTTTTTGTGTTCTGGGGTGATTTTGTTGGAAGAGAATTTTTGTGTTCTGGGTTAATTTCTTTGAAAGCGAATTTTTTGTGTTCTGGGGTGATTTCGATGGAAGCGAATATTTTGTGTGCTGGTTTGATTTTTTTGGAAGAGAATTTTTTGTGCTTTGGGGTGATTTCTTTGTAATGAATATTTGTCTTCTCTGGAGATTTCGTTGCAAGCGAATTTTTTGTGTTCTGGGGTAATTTCGTGGGAAGCAAATTTTTTGTGTTCTCCGTTTTTTTCGATGGAAGCAAATTTTGAATTAGGGGGTCATTTCGTTGAAAGCGAATTTTTTTGTGCTTTGGGGTGATTTCGTTGGAAGCGAATATCTTGTGTTCTGGGGCAATTTCGTTGGAAGCGAATTTTTTGTGTTCTTGGGTTAATTTGATGGAAGCGAATTTTTTATGTTCTAGGGTGATTTCGTTGGAAGCGAATATTTGTGTTCCCAGGTGATTTCATTGGAAGCGAATTTTTTTGTGTTCTGGGGTAATTTTGTTGGAAGCAAATTTTTTCTGTTCTTGGATGATTTCGACAGAAGCAAATTTTTTGTGTTCTGTGTTGATTTCGTTGGAAGCGAATTTTTTGTGTTCTGGGGTGATTTCGTTGGAAGCGTGTTTTCTGTGTTCTGGAATCACTTCGTTCGAAGGGAAATTTTTGTGTTCTGGGGTGATTTCTTTGGAAGGGAATTTTTTGTGTTCTGGGGTGTTTTCGATGGAAGCACACCTTTTCCGTTCTGGGGTAATTTCGTGGGAAGCTAATATTTGTGTTCTCGGGTGATTTTGTTGGAAGGGAATTTTTTGTGTTCTGGGTTGATTTGGTTGGAAGTAATTTTTTTCTATTCTGGGGTAATTTCGTTGGACGCGAAATTTTGTGTTCTCGGGTGATTTCTTTGGAAGCGAATTTTTTGTCTTCTTTTGTGATTTCGTTGGAAGCGAATTTTTTCTGTTCTCGGGTGATTTCGAGGGAAGCAAATTTTTTGTGTTCTGGCTTGATTTTGTTGGAAGCAAATTTTTCGTGTTCTGATGTAATTACGTTGGAAGAGAATGTTTTGTGTTTTCGGGTGATTTCGTTGGAATCGTGTTTTCTGTGCTCTGGAGTCATTTCATTGGAAGCGATTTTTTTGTGTTTTGGAGTGATTTCTTTGGAAGCGAACTTTTTGTGTTCTGGGGTGATTTCTATGGAAGCGAATATTTTGTGTGCTGGGTTGATTTTGTTGGAAGAGAATTTTTTGTGTTCTGGGGCATTTTTGTTGGAATCGAATTTTTCGTGTTCTCAGGTGATTTCGATGGAAGCAAATTTTTGAAATATGGGTTCATTTCGTTAGAAGGGAATTTTTTGTGCTTTGGGGTGATTTCTTTGGAACGAATATTTGTCTTCTCAGGAGATTTCGTTGCAAGCGAATTTTTTGTGTTCTGGGGTAATTTCGTTGGAAGTGAATTTTTTGTGTTCTCTGTCTTTTTCGATGGAAGCAAATTTTTGAAGTATAGGGTCATTTCGTTGAAAGCGAATTTTTTTTGTGCTTTGGGGTGATTTCGTTGGAAGCGAATATCTTGTGTTCTGGGGTAATTTCGTTGGAAGCGAATATTTTCTGTTCTGGGGTAATTTCGTTGGAAGCTAATGTTTTGCTTTCTGGGGTGATTTCGTTGGAAGCGAATATTTGTGTTCCGTGGTGATTTTGTTGGAAGCGAATTTTTTTGTGTTCTGGGGTAATTTTGTTGGAAGCAAATTTTTTCAGTTCTTGGGTGATTTCGACAGAAGGAAATTTTTTGTGTTCTGGGTAGATTTCGTTGGAAGCGAATTTTTTTGTTCTGGGGTGATTTTGTTGGAAGCGTGTTTTCTGTGTTCTAGAATCACTTCGTTGGAAGGGAAATTTTTGTGTTCTGGGGTGATTTCTTTGGAAGCGAATTTTTTGTGTTCTGGGGTGATTTTGATGGAAGCAAACTTTTTCCGTTCTGGGGTAATTTCGTGGGAAGCCAATATTTGTGTTCTCGGGTGGTTTTGTTGGAAGGGAATTTTTTGTGCTCTGGGTTGATTTGGTTGGAAGTAAATTTTTTCTATTCAGGGGTAATTTCTTTGGACGCGAATTTTTTGTGTTCTCGGGTGATTTCTTTGGAAGCGAATTTTTTGTGTTCTTTTGTGATTTCTTTGGAAGCGAATTTTTTGTGCTCTGGGGTGATTTCTTTGGAAGCAAATATTTGTGTTCTCAGGCGATTTAGTTGGAAGCGAATTTTTTGTATTCTGTGGTAATTTCGTTGGAAGCGAATTTTTTGTGTTCTCAGGTGATTTCGATGGAAGCAAATTTTTCAAGTATGGGGTCATTTCTTTGGAAGCTTGTTTTCTGTGCTCTGGAGTCATTTCTTTGGAAGCGAATTTTTTGTGTTGTTCGGTGATTTCGGTGGAAGTGAATTTTTTGTGTTCTGGGGTAATTTCATTGGAAGCGAATTTTTTGTGTTCTCGGGTGATTTCGATGGAAGCAAATTTTTGAAGTATTGGGTCATTTCGTTGCAAGCATGTTTTCTGTGCTCTGGAGTCATTTCATTGGAAGCGATTTTTTGTGCTCTGGGGTGATTTCGTTGGAAGCGAATATTTGTGTTCTCAGAAGATTTCGTTGCAAGCTAATTTTTTGTGTTCTGGGGTAAATTCGTTGGAAGCGATATTTTTGTGTTCTCCGTTTTTTTTGATGGAAGCAAATTTTTTAAGTAGGTGGTCATTTCGTTGGAAGCGTGTTTTCTGTGCTATGGAGTCATTTCGTTGGAAGCGAATTTTTTGTGTTCTGGGGTAATTTTGTTGGAAGTGAATTTTTTTTGTTCTCCGGTTTTTTCGATGGAAGCAAATTTTTGAAGTAGGGGGTCATTTCATTGGAAACGTGTTTTCTGTGCTCTGGAGTCATTTGGTTGGAAGCGAATTTTTTTGTGCTCTGGGGTGATTTAATTGGAAGCAAATATTTGTGTTCTCAGGAGATTTAGTCGCAAGCGAATTTTTTTTGTTCTGGGGTAATTTCGCTGGAAGCGAATTTTTTGTGTTCTCCGTTTTTTTCGATGGAAGCGAATTTTTTGTTTTCTGGGGTAATTACTTTCGAAGCGAATTTTTTGTTTTCTGGGGCGATTTCGTTGGAAGCGTGTTTTCTGTGCTCTGGAGTCATTTCGTTGGAAGTGAATTTTTTGTGCACTGGGGTGATTACGTTGGAAGCGAATTTTTTGTGTTCTGGGGTGATTTCATTGGAAGCCATTTTTTTTGTTCTCGGGTGATTTCGATGGAAGCGAAACTTTTGTGTTTTGGGTTGATTTCGTTGTAAGCAAATTTTTTGTGTTCTGCTGTGATTTCGTTAGGAATGAATATTTTGTGCTCTGGGGTGATTACGATAGAAATGAATTTTTTCTGTTCTGGGGTAATTTCGTTGGAAACGTGTTTCATGTGCTATGGTGTCATTTCGTTGGAAGCAAATTTTTTGTGTTCTGGGGTGATTTGTTGGAAGCGAAATTTTTGTGTTCTGGGGTAATTTCGTTGGAAGCCAATATTTGTGTTCTTGGGTGATTTTGTTTTAAGGGAATTTTTTGTGCTCTGGGTTGATTCTGTTGGAAGTAAATTTTTTCTATTCTGGAGTAATTTCGTTGGACCCGAACTTTTTGTGTTCTCAGGTAATTTTGTTGAAAGGGAATTTTTTTGTTCTAGGGTGATTTCGTTGGAAAGGAATTTTTTGTGCGCTGGGGTGATTTCTTTGGAAGCGAATATTTGTGTTCTCAGGAGATTTCCTTGGAAGCGAATTTTTTTGTGTTTTGGCGTGATTTCTTTGGAAGCATGACTCTAGAGTCATTTCTTTCGAAGGAAAATTTTTGTGTTCTGGGGTGATTTCATTAGAAGCGAATTTTTTTGAAGTATTGGGTGATTTCGTTGGAAGCTTGTTTTCTCTTCTCTGGAGTCATTTCTTTGGAAGCAAATTTTTTGTGTTCTGGGGAGATTTCATTGGAAGCGAATTTTTTTGAAGTATAGGGTGATATCATTGGAAGCGTTTTTTCTGTTCTCTGGAATCATTTCTTTGGAAGCAAATTTTTTGTGTTCTGGGGTGATTTCGTTGGAAGCAAATATATGTGTTCTCAGAAGATTTCGTTGCAAGTGAATTTTTTGTGTTCTGGGGTAATTTCGTTGGAACCGAATTTTTTGTGTTCTAGGGTTGTTTCGTTGGTATCGAATTTTTTGTGTTCTCCGGTTTTTTCGATGGAAGCAAATTTTTGAAGTTGGGGGTCATTTCGTTGGAAGCGTATTTCATGTGCTGTGGAGTCATTTCGTTGGAAGCGAATTTTTTGTGTTCGGTGGTGATTTTGTTTAAACGAATTTTTTGTGTTCTGGGGTAATTTAGTTTGTAGCGAGTTTTTTGTGTTCTCAGGTGATTTCGATGGAAACAAATTTTTGAAGTGTGTTGTCATGTCGTTTGAAGCGTGTTTTCTGTGCTCTGGAGTCATTTCGTTGGAAGCAAATTTTTTATGTTCTCGAGTGATTTCGATATAAGCGAATTTTTTGTGCTCTGTGGTGATTTCTTTGGAAGCGAATAATTGTGTTCTCAGGAGATTTTGTTGCAAGCGAATTTTTTGTTTTCAGGGGTGATTTTTTTGGAAGCGAATTTTTTGTGTTCTAGGGTGATTTTGTTGGAAGCAAATTTTTTGTGTTCTCAGGTTTTTTCGATGGAAGCAAATTTTTGAAGTAGGGGGTCATTTCGTTGGAAGCGTGTTTTCTGTGCTCAGGACTCATTTCGTTGGAAGCCAATATTTGTGTTCTCGGGTGATTTCGTTGGAAGTGAATTTTTTGTGATCTGGGTTGATTTGGTTGGAAGTAAATTGTTTCTATTCTGGGGTAATTTCGCTGGAAGCGAATTTTTTGTGTTCTGGGGTGATTTCGTTGGAAGCGAATTTTTATGTTCTTGGTGATTTTGATGGAAGCAAATTTTTGAAGTATGGGGTCATTTCCTTGGAAGCATGCTTTCTGGGATCTAGAGTTATTTCGTTGGAATCGAATTTTTTGTACTCTGGTGTGATTTCGTAGGAAGCAAATCTTTTGTGTTCTTGGGTGATTTCCATGGAAGCGTATTTTTTATGTTCTAGCATGATTTTGTTGGAAGCGAATTTTTTGTACTCTGGGATGATTTCATTAGAAGCAAATTTTTTGTAGTATGGGGTGATTTCTTTGGAAGCCTGTTTTCTGTGCTCTGGAGTTTTTTTGTTGGACGCGAAATTTTGTTTTCTGTGGTGATATCATTGGAAGCGAATTTTTTGTGTTCTGGGGTGATTTCGTGGGAAGTGAATTTTTTTGATCTGGGTTGATTCGGTTGGAAGTAAATTATTTCTATTCTGGGGTAATTTCGTTTGAAGCGAATTTTTTGTGTTCTGGGGTGATTTCGATGGAAGCAAATTTTTGAAGTATGGGGTCATTTCCTTGGAAGCATGCTTTCTGGGATCTAGAGTCATTTCGTTGGAAATGAATTTTTTGTACTCTGAGGTGATTTCGTAGGAAGCGAATATTTGTATTCTCAGAAGATTTCATTGCAAGCAAAATTTTTGTATTCTAGTGTGATTTCTTTGGAAAAAAATTTTTTGTGCTTTGGGTGATTTTGTTGGAAGCAAATTTTTTCTGTTCTTGGGTAATTTCGTTGGAAGCGAATTTTTTCTGTTCTGGGGTGATTTTGATGGAAGCAAATTTTTTGTGTTCTGACGTAATTTCTTTGGAAGCGAATTTTTTGTGTTCTGGGGTGATATCGTTGGAAGCATGTTTTCTGTTTTCTGGAGTCATTTCTCTGGAAGCAAATTTTTTGTGTTCTGGGGTGATTTCAGTTGAATCGAATTTTTTGTTTTCTCGGGTGATTTCGATGGAAGCAAATTTTTGAAGTAGGGGGTCATTTCGTTGGAAGCTAATTTTTTGTGCTCTGGGGTGATTTCTTTGGTAGCGAATATTTGTGTTCTCAGGAGATTTCGTTGAAAGCAAATTTTTTGTGTTCTTGGGTAATTTCGTTGGAAGCGAACTTTTTTGGGTTCTCCGGTTTTTTCGATGGAAGAAAATTTTTGAAGAAGGGGGTCATTTCGTTGGAAGCTAATTTTTTGTGTTCAGGGGTGATTTCATTTGAAGCGAAATTTTTGTGTTCTGGGGTAGTTTCTTTGGAAGCAAATTATTTTGTGTTCTCTGTTGATTTCTTTGGAAGCGAATATTTGTGTTCTCAGGAGATTTCGGTGCAAGCGAATGTTTTGTGTTCTGGGGTAATTTCGTTGTAAGCGAATTTTTTGTGTTCTAGGGTGATTTCGTTGGAAGCAAATTTTTGAATTATGGGGACATTTCGTTGGAAGCGATTTTTTTGTGCTTTGCTGTGATTTCGTTGGAAGCGAATTTCTTGTGTTCTGGGGTAATTTTGTTGGATGCGAATTTTTTTTGTGTTCTGGGGTGATTTTGATGGAAGCGAATATTTTGTGTTCTGTGTTGATTTCTTTGGAAGCGAATATTTGTGTTCTCAGGAGATTTCGGTGCAAGCGAATTTTTTGTGTTCTGTGGTGATTTCGATGGAAGCGAATTTTTTGTGTTCTAGGGTGATTTCGTTGGAAGCGAATTTTTTGTGTTCTGGGTTGATTTCGTTGGAAACCTGTTTTCTGTGTTCTGGAGTAATTTTTTTGGAAGCGAATTTTTGTGTTCTGGGGTGATTTCGTTGGAAGCATGTTTTCTGTTTTCTTGAGTCATTTCTCTGGAAGCAAATTTTTTTGTGTTCTGGGGCGATTTCAGTGGAATCGAATTTTTTGTGTTCTCGGGTGATTTCGATGGAAGCAAATTTTTGAAGTATGGGGTCATTTCGTTGGAAGCGTGTTTTCTGTGCTCTCGAGTCATTTCTTTGCAAACAAATTTTTTTGTGTTCTGGGGTGATTTTGTGGGAAGCGAATTTTTGAGTTCTAGGGGGATTTCGTTGGAAGCAATTTTTTCTGTGCTCTGCGGAGATTTTGTTGGAAGCGAATTTTTTGTATTCTGGGGTAATTTCTTTGGAAGCAAATTTTTTCTGTTCTGGGGTAATTTCGTTGGAAGCTAATGTTTTGCGTTCTGGGGTGATTTCGTTGGATGCGAATATTTGTGTTCTAGAGTAATTGTGTTGGAAGCGAAGTTTTTGTGCTCAGGGATGATATCTTTGAAAGTGAATATTTTGTGTTCTCCAGTTTTTTCGATGGAAGCAAATTTTTGAAGTAGGGGGTCATTTCTTTGGAAGCTTGTTTTCTGTGCTCTGGAGTCATTTCATTGGAAGCGAATTTTTTATGTTCTAGGGTGATTTCGTTGGAAGCTAATATTTGTTTTCCCAGTTGATTTCCTTATAAGCGAATTTTTTGTGTTCTGGGGTAATATCTTTGGAAGCGAGTTTTATGTCCTTTGGAGTCATTTAGTTAGAAGCGAATTTTTCTCTGTTCTGTTGTGATTTCTTTGGAAATGAAGTTTTGTGATCTGGGGTGATTTCATTGGAAACGAAGTTTTTGTTTTCTGGGGTGATTTCATTGGAAGCTAATTTTTTGAAGTATGGGGTGATTTTGTTGGAAGCGTGTTTTTTGAAGTATGGGGTGATTTTGTTGGAAGCGTGTTTTCCGTGCTCTGGAATCTTCGATGGAAGCGAATTTTTTGTGTTCTGGGTTGATTTCGTTCGAAGCTAATTTTTTGTGTTCTGGGCTGATTTCGGTGGAAGAGAATTTTTGGTGTTCTGGGGTAATTTTGTTGGAGGCAAATTTTTGGTGTTCTGGTGTAATTTCGTTGGAAGCAGGTTTTATGTCCTTTGGAGTCATTTCGTTAGAAGAGAATATTTCTCTGTTCTGGTGTGATTTCGTTGGAAAAGAATTTTTTTTGTGCTCTAGGGTGATTTCTTTGGAAGCGAATGTTTTTGTGTTCTGGGGTAATTTTGTTGGAAGCGAATTTTTCTGTTCTCGAGTGATTTCGATGGAAGCGAATTTTCTGTGTTCTGGGTTTATTAAGTTGGAAACAAATTTTTTGTTTTCTGGGATAATTTCATTGGAAGCAAATTTTTTTCTGTTTTGGGGTAATTTCTTTGGAAGCCAATATTTTTGTTCTCGGGTGATTTTGTTGGAAGGGAATTTTTTGTGCTCTGGTTTGATTTGGTTGGAAGTAAATTTTTTCTATTCTGGGGTAATTTTGTTGGACGCCAATTTTTTTGTTCTCAGGTGATTTCGTTGAAAGTGAATTTTTTTTTGCTTTAGGGTGATTTCGTTGGAAGCGAATTTTTTGTGCTCTGGGGTGATTTCTTTGGTAGCGAATATTTGTGTTCTCAGGAGATTTCGTTGTAAGCAAATTTTTTGTGTTCTGGGGTAATTTCGTTGGAAGTGAACTTTTTTGGGTTCTCCGGTTTTTTCGATGGAAGAAAATTTTTGAAGTAGGGGGTCATTTCGTTGGAAGCTAATTTTTTGTGTTCAGGGGTGATTTCATTGGAAGCGAAATTTTTGTGTTCTGGGGTAGTTTCGTTGGAAGCGAATTATTTTGTGTTCTGTGTTGATTTCTTTGGAAGCGAATATTTGTGTTCTCAGGAGATTTTGGTGCAAGCGAATTTTTTGTGTTCTGGGGTAATTTCATTGGAAGCGATTTTTTTGTGTTCTAGGGTGATTTCGTTGGAAGCAAATTTTTGAATTATGGGGACATTTCGTTGGAAGCGATTTTTTTGTGCTTTGCTGTGATTTCGTTGGAAGCGAATTTCTTGCGTTCTGGGGTAATTTTGTTGGATGCGAATTTTTTTTGTGTTCTGGGGTGATTTTGATGGAAGCGAATATTTTGTGTTCTGTGTTGATTTCTTTGGAAGCGAATATTTGTGTTCTCAGGAGATTTCAGTGCAAGCGAATTTTTTGTGTTCTGGGGTAATTTCATTGGAAGCGAATTTTTTGTGTTCTAGGGTGATTTCATTGGAAGCGAATTTTTTGTGTTCTGGGGTGATTTCGTTGGAAGCCTGTTTTCTGTGTTCTGGAGTAATTTTTTTGGAAGCAAATTTTTGTGTCTGAGGTGATTTCTTTGGAAGCAATTTTTATGTGTTCTTGGGTAATTTCTTTGGAGGCGAATTTTTTGTGTTCTGGGTGATTTCGATGGAAGCAAATTTTTTCCGTTCTGGGGTCATTTCTTGGCAAGCCAATATTTGTGTTCTTGGGTGATTTTGTTGGAAGGGAATTTTTTGTGCTCTGAGGTGATTTTGTTGGAAGCAAATTTTTTTCTGTTCTGCAGTAATTTCTTTGGAAGCCAATATTTTTGTTCTCTGGTGATTTTGTTGGAAGGGAATTTTTTTGTGCTCTGGGTTAATGTCTTTGGAAGCGGGTTTTATGTCCTTTGAAGTCATTTAGTTAGAAGCCAATTTTTCTCTGTTCTGGTGTAATTTCTTTGGAAATGATGTTTTTGTGATCTGGGGTGATTTCGTTGGAAGCGAATTTTCTGTGTTCTCGGGTGATTTCGATGGAAGCAAATTTCTTGTGATCTGGGTTGATTTCGTTGGAAATGAAGTTTTTGTGATCGGGGTGATATCGTTGGAAGCGATTTTTTTGTGTTCTGGGGTGATTTCTTTGGAAGCGAATTTTTGGTGGTCTGGGGTGATTTTGTTGGAAGCGTGTTTTCTGTGCTCTGGAGTCATTTCGATGGATGCGAAATTCTTCTGCTCTGGGCTGATTTCGTTGGAAGCGAATTTTTTGTGTTCTAGGGTGATTTCTTTGGAAGCGAATTTTTTTGTTTTCTGGGGTGATTTCGTTGGAAATGAATTTTTTGTGGTCTGGGGTGATTTCGTTGTTAGCGAATTTTTTGAAGTATGGGGTGATTTCTTTGGAAGCGTGTTTTCTGTGCTCTGGAGTCATTTCCATGGAAGCAAATTTTTTGTGTTCTGGGTTGATTTCGTTCGAAGCTAATTTTTTGTGTACTGGGGTGATTTCGATTGAAGCGAATTTTTTGTTTTCTGGGTTGATTTTTTTGGAAGCGAATTTTTTGTGGTCAGGGGTGATTTCTTTGGAAGCAATTTTTTTGAAGTATGGGGTGATTTCGTTGGAAGCGTGTTTTCTGTGTTCTGGAGTCCTTTCGTTGGACGCAAATTTTTTGTGTTCTGGGCTGATTTCGGTGGAAGCGAATTTTTGGTGTTTGGGGTAATTTGGTAGTAAGCGGGCTTTATGACCTTTGGAGTTATTTCGTTAAGAGCGAGTTTTTCTCTGTTCTGGTGTGATTTCGTTGGAAATGAATTTTTCGAGATCTGGGGTGATTTTGTTGGAAACCAATTTTCTGTGCTCTGGGGTGATTTCATTGGAAGCGAATTTTTTGTGTTCTGGGGTAATTTCGTTGGAAGCAAATTTTTTGTGTTTTGGGGTGATTTCGATGGAAGCGAATTTTTTGTGGTCTGGGTTGATTTCAATGGAAGCGAATTTTTTGTGGTCTGGGTTGATTTCCTGGGAAGCGAATTTTTTATGTTCTGGGGAAATGCCTTTGGAAGCTAATTTTTTGTTTTCGGGGGTATTTTCGTTGGAAGTGAATTTTTTGTGTTCTGGGTTGATTTCGTTCAAAGCAAATTTTTTATGATCTGGTGTAATTTCAAAGAAGAGATTTTTTGTGCTCTGGGGTGATTTCATTGGAAGCGAATATTTGTGTTCTCAGGAGATTTCCTTTGAAAAGAATTTTTTGTCTTCTGGAGTAATATCGTTGGAAGAGAATTTTTTGTGTTCTCCGGTTTTTTCGATGGAAGCAAATTTTTGAAGTAGGGGGTGATTTCGTTGGAAGCGTGTTTTCTGTGCTCTGGAGTCATTTCAATGGATGCGAAATTTTTGTGTTCTGGGGTAGTTTCGTTGGAAGCGAATTATTTTGTGTTCTGGGGTAATTTTGTTGGAAACGAATTTTTTCATGGTCTGGGGTGATTTCGTGTTAGTGAATTTTTTGAAGTATGGGGTGATTTCGTTGGAAGCGTGTTTTCTGTGCTCTGGAATCATTTCGATGGAAGTGAATATTTTGTGTTCTGGGTTGATTTCGTTCGAAGCGAATATATTGTGTTCTGATTTAATTTCAATGAAGGGATTTTCTGTGGTCTGGGGTGATTTTGTTGGAAGCAAATTTTTTCTATTCTGGGGTAATTTCGTTGAAAGCAAATTTTTTGTGTTCTAAGGTGATTTCGTTGGAAGGGAATTTTTTGTGCTCTGGGGTGATTTCTTTGGAAGCAAATTTTTTCTGTTCTGGGGTTATTTCATTGGAAGCCAATATTTGTGTTCTCGGGTGATTTTGTTGGAAGGGAATTTTTGTGCTCTGGGTTGATTTGGTTGGAAGTAAATTTTTTCTATTCTGGGGGAATTTCGTTGGACGCAAATTATTTGTGTTCCCAGGTGATTTTGGTGGGAGCAAATTTTTTTAGTTCTGGGGTAATTACGTTGGAAGCAAATTTTTTGTGTTCTCGGGTGATTTCGTTGAAAGTGAATTTTTTGTGTTCTAGGGTGATTTCGATTGCAGCGAATTTTTTGTGCTCTGGGGTGATTTCGTTGGAAGCAAATTTTTTTGTGTTCTGGGGTAATTTCGTTGGAAGCATTTTTTTTGTGTTTTTGGGTGATTTCGATGGAAGCGAATTTTTTGTGGTCTGGGTTGATTTCAATGGAAGCGAATTTTTTGTGGTCTGGGTTTTTTCCTGGGAAGCGAATTTTTTGTGTTCTCGGGTGATTTCATTGGAAGCGAATTTTTCTGCTCTGGGATGATATCTTTGGAAGCGAACATTTGTGTTCTCAGGAGATTTCGTTGGAAGCGAATTTTTTGTGCTCTGGGGTGTTTTCGTTGGAAGCGAATTTTTTGTGTTCTCAGGTAATTTCATTGGAAGCAAATATTTGTGTTCTCATGAGATTTCGTTCTAAAAGAATTTTTTGTCTTCTGGGGTAATTTTGTTGCAAGCCAATTTTTTGTGTTCTTGGTTGATTTCGATGCAACCAAAAATTCGCTTCCAAGGAAATTACCCAGAACACAAGAAATTCTCGGGTGATTTTGATGGAAGCAAATTTTTGAAGTATGGTATCATTTCGTTCGAAGCGTGTTTTCTTTGCTCTGGAGTCATTTCGTGGGAAGCGAATTTTTTGGGTTCTGGGTAATGTCGTGGGAAGTGAATTTTTTGTGTTCTAGGGTGATTTCGTTGAAAGCGAATATTTGTGTTCTCATGAGATTTCGTTCTAAAAGAATTTTTTGTCTTCTGGGGTAATTTTGTTGCAAGCGAATTATTTGTGTTCTTGGTTGATGTCGATGGAACCAAATTTTTGAAGTATCGGATCATTTCGTTGGAAGCTTGTTTTCTGTGTTCAGGCGTCATTTCGTTGGAAGTGAATATTTTGTGCTCTGGGGTGATTTCATTGGAAGCGAATTTTTTGTGTTCTCGGGTGATTTTGTTGAAAGGAAATTTCTGTGTTCTAGGGTAATTTAGTTGGAAGCGAATTTTTTGTGCTCTGGGATGATATCTTTGGATGCAAATAATTGTGTTCCCAGGAGATTTCGTTGGAAAAGAAGTTTTTGTCTTCTGGGGTAATATCCTTAGAAGAGAATTTTTTGTGTTCTCCGGTTTTTTCGATGGAAGCAAATTTTGGTAGTAGGGGGTTATTTCTTTGGAGGCGTGTTTTCTGTGCTCTGGTGTCATTTCGTTGGAAGCGAATTTTTTGTGCTCTGGGGTGATTTCTTTGGAAGCAAATATTTGTATACTCAGGAGATTTCGTTGCAAGCGAATTTTTTGTGTTCTGGGGTGATTTCTTTGGACGCGAATTTTTTGTGTTCTGGGGTGATTTCTTTGGACGCGAATTTTTTGTATTCTCGGGTGATTTCGTTGGAAGCAAATTTTTCGTGCTCTGGGATGATATCTTTGGAAGCGAATAATTTTGTTCTCAGGAGATTTCGTTGGAAAAGAAGTTTTTGTCTTCTGTGGTAATATCTTTGGAAGAGAATTTTTTGTGTTCTCCGTTTTTTTCGATGGTAGCACATTTTTGTAGTAGGGGGTCTTTTCTTTGGAAGCGTGTTTTCTGTGCTCTGGAGTCATTTTGTTGGAAGCGAATTTTTTGTGCTCTGCGGTGATTTCGTTGGAAGCGAATTTTTTCTGCTCTGGGATGATATCATTGGAAGCGAATATTTGTGTTCTCAGGAGATTTCGTTGGAAAAGAATTTTTTGTCTTCTGGGTTAATCTCGTTGGAAGAGAATTTTTTCGATCTCCGGTTATTTTCAACAGAAGCAAATTTTTGATGTAGGGGTTCATTTCGTTGCAAGCGTGTTTTCTGTGCCTTGCAGTCATTTTGTTAAAAGCGAATTTTTGTGTTCTGGGGTGATTTCGTTGGAAGCGAATTTTTTGTGTTCTCTGGTGATTTCGTTGAAAGGGAATTTTCATGTTCTAGGGTGATTTCTTTGGAAGCGACTTTTTGTGCTCTGGGATGATATCTTTGGAAGCGAATATTTGCATTCTCAGGAGATTTCGTCGGAAAAGAATTTTTTGTATTCTGGTTTAATATCGTTGGAAAATAATTTTTTGTGTTCTTGGGTTTTTTCAATGGAAGCAAATTTTTGAAGTATGGGGTCATTTCGTTGGCAGTGTGTTTTCTGTGCTCTGGAGTCATTTCGTTGGAAGCCAATTTTTTGTGCTCAGTGTTGCTGTCCTTGGAAGCGAATTTTTTGTGTTCTCGGGTGATTTCGTTGGAAGCGAATATTTGTGTTCTCAGGAGATTTCGTTGGAAAAGAATTTTTTGTCTTCTGGGGTAATGTCATTGCAAGCGAATCATTTGTGTTCTCGGGTGATTTCGATGGAAGCAAATTTTTGAAGTATGGTATCATTCCGTTGGAAGCGTGTTTTCTGTGCCCTGGAGTAATTTCGTTGGAAGCGAATTTTTTGTGTTCTCCGGTTTTTTCGATGGAAGCACATTATTGAAATAGGGGGTCATTTCGTTGGAAGCGTGTTTTCTGTGCTCTGGATTCATTTCGTTGCAAGCGAATTTTTTGTGTTCTGGGGTAATTTCGATGGAACCGAATATTTTGTGTTCTCCGGTGATTTCGTTGGAAGCGAATTTTTTATGTTCTAGGGTGATTTCGTTGGAAGCGAACTTTTTGTGTTCTCCGGTTTTTTCGATGGAAGCACATTATTGAAATAGGGGGTCATTTCGTTGGAAGCGTGTTTTCTGTGCTCTGGAGTCATTTCGTTGCAAGCGAATTTTTTGTGTTCTGGGGTAATTTCGTTGGAACCGAATATTTTGTGTTCTCTGGTGATTTCGTTGGAAGCGAATTTTTTATGTTCTAGGGTGATTTCGTTGGAAGCGAATTTTTTGTGCTCTGGGGTGATTTGGTTCGAAGCGAATTTTTTGTCTTCTGTGGTGATTTCGATGGAAGAGATTTTTTTATGTTCTAGGGTGATTTCGTTGGAAGGGAATTTTTTGTGTTCTAGAGTCATTTCATTGGAAGTGTATTTTCTGTGCTCTATGAGTCATTTTGTTGAAAGCGAATTTTTTGTGTTCTCGGGTGATTTCGTTGGAAGCGAATTTTTTCTACTCTGGGATGATATATTTGGAAGCGAATAATTGTGTTCTTAGGAGATTTCGTTGGAAAAGAAGTTTTTGTGCTCAGGGATGATATCTTTGGAAGTGAATATTTTGTGTTCTCCAGTTTTTTCGATGTAAGCAAATTTTGGTAGTACGGGGTCATTTCTTTGGAGGCATGTTTTCTGTGCTCTGGAGTCATTTCGTTCAAAGCGAATTTTTTGTGCTCTGGGGTAATTTCGTTGGAAGCGAATTTTTTGTGTTCTAGGGTGATTTCGTTGAAAGGGAATTTTTGTGTTCGAGGGTGATTTTGTTGGAAGCGAATTTTTTGTGTTCTCGGGTGATTTCGTTGAAAGGGAATTTTTGTATTCTAGGGTGATTTCGTTGGAAGCGATTTTTTGTGCTCTGGGATGATATCTTTGGAAGCGAATATTTTTGTTCTCAGGAGATTTCCTTGGAAAAGAATTTTTTGTCTTCTGGGGTAATATCGTTGGAAGAGAATTTTTTGTGTTCTCCGGTCTATTCGATGGAAGCAAATTTTTGAAGTAGGGGGTCATTTCGTTCGAAGCGTGTTTTCTGTGCTCTGGAGTCATTTCGTTGGAAGCGTGTTTTCTTTGCTCTGGAGTCATTTCATTGGAAGCGAATTTTTTGTGCTCCTTGTTGATTTCGTTGGAAGCGAATTTTTTGTGTTCTCGGGTGATTTTGTTGGAAGCGAATATTTGTGTTCTCAGGAGATTTCGTTGGAAAAGAATTTTTTGTCTTCTGGGGTAATATCGTTGGAATATAATTTTTTGTGCTCTTGGGTTTTTCCAATGGAAGCAAATTTTTGAAGTATGGGGTCATTTCGTTGGAAGCGTGTTTTCTGTGCCCTGGAAGATTACGTTGGAAAAGAATTTTTTGTCTTCTGCGGTAATATCTTAGGAAGAGAATTTTTTGTGCTCTCCGGTTTTTTCGATTGAAGCAAATTTTTGAAGTAGGCGGTCATTTTGTTTGAAGCGTGTTTTCTGTGCTCAGGAGTTATTTCGTTGGAAGTGAATTTTTTGTGTTCTGGAGTGTTTTCTTTGGAAGCGAATATATGTGTTCTCAGAAGATTTTGTTGCAACTGAATTTTTTGTGTTTTGGTGTATTTACGTTGGAACCGAATTTTTTGTGTTCTCGGGTGATTTTGTTGGATGCGAATTTTTTGTGCTCTGGGGTGATTTGGTTGGAAGCGAATTTTTTGTGTTCTCGGGTGATTTCGTTGGAAGCGAATTTCTTATGTTCTAGGGTGATTTCGTTGGAAGCAAATTTTTTGTGTTCTGTTGTGATTTGGTTGGAGGCGAATTTTTTGTCTTCTGTGGTGATTTCGATGGAAGAGATTTTTTATGTTCTATGGTGATTTCGTTGGAAGGGAATTTTTTGTGTTCTGGGGTCATTTCATTGGAAGCATATTTTCTGTGCTCTGGAGTCATTTTGTTGGAAGCGAATTTTTTGAGCTCTGGGGTGATTTCGTTGGAAGCGAATTTTTTGTGTTCTCGGTTGATTTCGTTGAAAGGGAATTTTTGTGTTCTAGGGTGATTTCATTTGAAGCGAATTTTTTGTGCTCTGGGATGATATCTTTGGAAGTGAATATTTGTGTTCTCAGGAGATTTCGTTGGAAAAGTAGTTTTTGTCTTCTGGGGTAATATCGTTGGAAGAGAATTTTTTGTGTTCTCCAGTTTTTTCGATGGAAGCAAATTTTTGTAGTAGGGGGTCATTTCTTTGAAAGCGTGTTTTATGTGCTCTGGAGTCATTTCGTTGGAAGAGAATTTTTTCTGCTCTGGGATGATTTCGTTGGAAGCAAGTATTTGTGTTCTCAGGAGATTTCGTTGCGAGCCAAATTTTTTTGTTTTGGGGTGATTTCGTTGGAAGTGAATTTTTTGTATTCTCGGGTGATTTCGTTGAAAGGGAATTTTTGTGTTCTAGGGTGATTTCGTTGGAAGTGAATTTTTTGTGCTCTGGGATGATATCTTTGGAAGCAAATATTTGTGTTCTCAAGAGATTTCATTGGAAAAGAATTTTTTGTCTTCTGTAGTAATATCTTTGGAAGAAAATTTTTTGTGCTCTCCGGTTTTTTCGATGGAAGCAAATTTTTGAATTAGGGGGTCATTTTGGTGGAAGCGTGTTTTCTGTGCTCTGGCGTCATTTCGTTGGAAGCAAATTTTTTGTGCTCTGGGGTGATTTCCTTGGAAGCGGATATTTGTGTTCTCAGGAGATTTCGTTGGAAAAGAATTTTTTGTCTTCTGGGGTAATATCGTTGGAAGAGAATTTTTTGTGTTCGCCGGGTTTTTCGATTGAAGCAAATTTTTGAAGTAGTGGGTCATTTTGTTGGAAGCGTGTTTTCTGTGCTCTGGAGTCATTTTGTTCAAAGCGAATTTTTTGTGCTCTGGGGTGATTTCGTTGGAAGCGAATTTTTTGTGTTCTCAGGTGATTTCGTTTGAAGCGAATTTTTTCTACTCTGGGTTATTTTTGGAAGCGAATATTTGTGTTCTCAGGAGATTTTTTTTGGAAAAGAATTTTTTGTCTTCTGGGGTAATATTGTTGGAATAGAATTTTTTGTGTTCTCCGGTTTTTTCGATGTAAGCAAATTTTTGAAGTAGGGGGTCATTTCGTTGGAAGCGTGTTTTCTGTGCTCTGGAGTCATTTCGTTGGAAGCGAATTTTTTGTGTCATCGTGTAATTTCGTTAAAAGCGAATTTTTTCTGCTCTGGGATGATATTTTTGGAAGCGAATATTTGTGTTCTCCGGAGATTTTGTTGGAAAAGATTATTTTGTCTTCTGGGGTAATTTTGTTGAAAGCGAATTTTTTGTGTTTTCGCGTGATTTCGAAGGAAGCAAATTTTTAAAGTATGGGATCATTTCGTTGGAAGCATGTTTTCTGTGCTCTGGAGTCACTTTTTTGATAGCGAATTTTTTGTGCTCTGGGGTGATTTCGGTGGAAGCGAATTTTTTGTGTTCTGGGGTGATTTTGTTAGTACCAAAATTTTGTGTTCTCGGGTGATTTCGTCGAAAGGGAATTTTTGTGTTCTAGGGTGATTTCGTTGGAAGCGAATTTTTTGTGCTCTGGGATGATATCTTTGGAAGTGAATAATTGTGTTCTCAGGAGATTTCATTGGAAAAGAATTTTTGCCTTCTGGGGTAATATCTTTGGAAGAGAATTTTTTGTGTTCTCTGGTTTTTTCGATGGAAGCAAATTTTTGTAGTACGGGGTCATTTCTTTGGAGGCGTGTTTTCTGTGCTCTGGGGTCATTTCGATGGAAGCGAATTTTTTGTGCTCTGGGGTGATTTCGTTGTAAGTGAATATTTGTGTACTCAGGAGATTTCGTTGCAAGCGAATTTTTTGTGTTCTGGGGTGAATTGTTGGAAGCCAATTTTTGGGGTTCTCGGGTGATTTCATTGAAAGGGAATTTTTGTGTTCTAGGGTGATTTCATTGGAAGCGGATTTTTCGTGCTCTGGGATGATATCTTTCGAATCGAAATTTTTGTTCTCAGGAGATTTCGTTGGAAAAGAATTTTTTGTTTTCTGGCGTAATATCGTTGGAATAGAAGATTTTGTGTTCTCCGGTTTTTTCGATGGAAGCAAATTTTTGATGTAGGGGGTCATTTTGTTGGAAGCGTGTTTTCTGTGCTCTGGAGTCATTTTGTTTGAAGTGAATTTTTTGTGCTCCGGGGTGATTTCGTTGGAAGCGAATTTTTTGTGTTCTCTTGTGATTTCGTTGGAAGCGAATTTTTTCTGCTCTGGGATGATATCTTTGCTAGCGAATATTTGTGTTCTCAGGAGATTTCGTTGGAAAAGAATGTTTGTCTTCTGGGATAATTTCGTTGCAAGCGAATTTTTTGTGTTCTCGGGTGATTTCGATGGAAGCAAATTTTTGATGTATGGGATCATTTCGTTGGAAGCTTTTTTTCTGTGCTCTGGAGTCATTTCGTTGGAAGCGAATTTTTTGTGTTCTGGGGTAATTGGGTTGGAAGCGAATTTTTTGTTTTCTCCGGTTTTTTTGATGGAAGCAAATTTTTGAAGTATGGGATCATTTCGTTGGAAGCATGTTTTCTGTGCTCTGGAGTCATTTCGTTGGAAGTGAATTTTTTGTGTTCTGGGGGAATTTCGTTGGAAGCGAATTTTTTATGTTCTAGGGTGTTTTCATTGGAAGCGAATTTTTTGTGCTCTGGGGTGGTTTGGTTGGAAGCGAATTTTTTGTCTTCTGTGGTGATTTCCATGGACGCGATTTTTTTATGTTCTAGGGTGATTTCGTTGGAAGGGAATTCTTCCTGTTCTGGGGTCATTTAATTGGAAGCGTATTTTCTTGCTCTGGAGTCATTTTCGTTGGAAGCGATTTTTTGTGCTCTGGCGTGATTTCGTTGGAAGCGAATTTTTTTGTGTTCTCGGTTGATTTCGTTGAAAGGGAATTATTGTGTTTTGGGGTGATTTCGTTGGAAGCGAATTTTGGTGTTCTAGGGTGATTTCGTTGGAAGCGAATTTTTGTGCTCTGGGATGATATTTTTGGAAGCGAATATTTGTGTTCTCAGGAGATTTCGTTGGAAAATTATTTTTTGTCTTCTGGGGTAATATCGTTGGAAGAGAATTTTTTGTGTTCTCCTGTTTTTTCGATGGAAGCAAGTTTTTGAAGTAGGGGGTCATTTCGTTGGAAGCGTATTTTCTGTGCTCTGGAGTCATTTCGTTGGAAGCGAATTTTTTGTGCTCTGGGGGGATTTCGTTGTAAGTGAATATTTGTGTACTCAGGAGATTTCGTTGCAAGTGAATTTTTTGTGTTCTGGGGTGATTTCGTCGGAAGCGAATTTTTCGTGTTCTCCGGAAATTTCGTTGAAAGGGAATTTTTGTGTTCTAGGGTGATTTCGTTGGAAACAATTTTTCGTGCTCTGGAATGATATCTTTCAAAGCGAATATTTGTGTTCTCAGGAGATTTCGTTGGAAAAGAATTTTTTGTCTTCTTGGGTAATATCGTTGGAAGAGAATTTTTTGTGTTCTTCGGTTTTTTCGATGGAAGCAAATTTTTGACGTAGGGGGCCATTTCGTTGGAAGCGTCTTTTTTGTGTTCTGGGGTAATTTCGTTGGAAGCAAATTTTTTGTGTTGTCGGGTGATTTCGTTGAAAGCGAATTTTTTATGTTCTAGGGTGATTTCGTTGGAAGCGAATTTTTTGTGCTCGGGGTGATTTGGTTGGAAGCAAATTTTTTTGTCTTCTGTGGTGATTTCGATGGAAGCGATTTTTTATGTTCTGGGGTAATTTCGTTGAAAGCGAATTTTATGTGTTCTCCTGTTTTTTCGATGGAAGCAAATTTTTGAAGTAGGGCGTCATTTCATTGGAAGCGAATTTTTTGTGCTTTGGGGTGATTTCGTTGGAAGCTTATGTCTTGTGTTCTGGGGTAATTTCATTGGAAGCGAATTTTTTTGTGTTCTGGGGTAATTTCGTTGGAAGAGAATTTCTTGTGCTCTGGGGTGGTTTCGTTGGAAGGAAATTTTTTGAAGTATGGGGTGATTTCGTTAGAAGCGTGTTTTCTGTGCTCTGGAGTCATTTCGTTCGAAGCGATTTTTTTATGTTCTGGGGTGATTTCTTTGGAAACAAATATTTTCTGTTCTCTGGTAATTTCTTTGGAAGCAAATTTTTTGTGTTCTCAGGTGATTTCGTTGAAAGCGTATTTTTTTTGTTCTAGGGTCATTTCGTTGAAAGTGAATTTTTTGTCCTCTGTGGTGATTTCTTTGGAAGCAAATTTTTTCTGTCCTGGGGTAATTTCGTTGGAAGCCAATATTTGTGTTCTCGGCTGATTTTTTTGGAAGGGAATTTTTTGTGCTCTTGGTTGATTTGTTTGGAAGTAAATTTTTTACTTTAATGTTTTGTGTTCTTGGGTAATTTCGTTGGAAGCGAATTTTTTATCTTCAGGGTGATTTTGTTCTAAGCGTGTTTTCTGTGCTCTGGAGTCATTTCGTTGGAAGCGTATTTTTGTGTTCCGGGGTAATTTCTTTGGAAGCGTATTTTTTGATTTCTGTTGTGATTTTGATGCAAGCGAATATGTTGTGTTCTGGGTTGATTTCGTTGGAAGAGAATTTTTTGTGTTCTGGGGCTATTTCGTTGGAAGCGAATTTTTTTGAAGTATGGGGTAATTTCGTTTTAAGCTGTTTTCTGTACTCTGGAGTCATTTCTTTGAAAGCAAATTTTGTGTCTTCTGTGATGATTTCGTTGGAAGCGAATTTTTTGTGTTCTGGTGTGATTTCGTTGGGAACGAATTTTTTGTGCTCCGGGTTCATTACGATAGAATAGAATGTTTTCTGTTCTTGGGTAATATTCTTGGAAGCAAATTTTTTGTGTTCTGAGGTGATTTCTTTGAAAGCGAATTTTTTGTTCTCTAGGGTGATTACTTCGGAAGCGAATTTTTTGTGCTCTGGGGTGATTTCGTTGCAAGCAAATTTTTTCTGTTCTGTGGTAATTTCGTTGGAAGCAAATTTTTTCAAGTATGGGGTGATTTTGTTAGAAGCATGTTTTCTGTGCTCTGGAGTCATTTCGTTGGAAGCGAATTTTTTATGTTCTGGAGTGATTTCATTGGAAGCAAATTTTTTCTGTTCTGGGGTAATATCGTTGGAAGCCAAATTTTGTGTTCTCGGGTGATTTCGTTGAAAGCGAATATTTTGTGTTCTAGGGTGATTTCATTGGAAGCGAATTTTTTGTGTTCTGGGGTAATTTTGTTGGAAGCGAATTTTTTGTGTTCTCCTGTGATTTCGATGGAATCAAATTTTTGAAGTTGGGGGTCATTTCATTGGAAGCATGTTTTCTTTGCTCTGGAGTCATTTCTTTGGTAGCGAATTTTTTGTGTTCTCGGGTTATTTCATTGGTATCATGTTTTCTGTGTTCTGGAGTCATTTCGTTGGAAGCGAAATTTTTGTGATCTTGGGTGATTTCTTAGGAAGCTAATTTTTTGTGATCTGGGGTGATTTCGTTGGAAGCAATTTTTTGTGTTCTGGGCTGATGTCTTTGGAAGCACTTTTTTTGTGTTTTGTTGTGATTTGGATGGAAGCAAATTTTTTCTGTTCTGGGATAATTACGTTGGAAGCCAATTTTTTTTCTCGAGTGATTTCGTTGAAAGCAAATTTTTTGTGTTCTAGGGTGATTTCATTGGAAGCGATTTTTTTTGTCTCCTGTTTTTTCGATGGAAGCTAATATTTGAAGTAGGGTGTCATTTCATTGGAAGTTTTTTTTCTGTGCTCTGGAGTCATTTCGTTGGAAGCGAGTTTTTTGTGCTCTGTGGTAATTTCTTTGGAAGCAAATTTTTTCTGTTCTGGGGTAATTTCGTTGGAAGCCAATATTTGTGTTCTCCGTTGATTTTGGTGGAAGGGAATTTTTTGTGCTCTGGAGTGATTTCTTTGGAAGCAAATTTTTTTCTGTTCTGGGTAATTTTATTGGAAGCCAATATTTGTGTTCTCCGGTGATTTTGTTGGAAGGGAATTTTATGTGCTCTGCGTTGATTTGGTTGGAAGTAAATTTTCTCTATTCTGTGGTAATTTCGTTTGACGCGAATTTTTTGTGTTCTCGCGTGATTTCGTTGTAAGGGAATTTTTTGTGTTCTTGGGTAATTTCTTTGGAAGCGAATTTTTTGTTCTCTGGGGTGATTTAGTTGGAAGCCAATATTTGTCTTGGGTGATTTTATTGGAAAAGAAGTTTTTATGTTCTAGGGTGATTTCTTTGGAAGCGAATTTTTTGTGCTTTGGGGTGATTTCGTTGGAAGCGAATGTTTGAGTTCCCGGGTGATTTTGAAGGAAGCGAATTATTTGTGTTCTGAGGTAATTACATTGGAAGCAATTTTTTTTGTATTCTCGGGTGATTTCATTGAAAGCGAATATTTTGTGTTCTACAGTGATGTCGTTGGCAGCGAATTTTTTGTGTTCTCTGGTGATTTCGATGGAAGCGAATTTTTTGTTCTCTGGGGTGATTTTGTTGGAAGCGAATATTTGTGTTCTCAGGAGATTTCGTTGCAAGCGAATTTTTTGTGTTCTGGGGTAATTTTGTTGGAAGCGAATTTTTTGTGTTCGCCGTTTTTTTCGATGGAATCAAATTTTTGAAGTAGGGGGTCATTTCGTTGGAAGCGTGTGTTCTGTGCTCCTGAGTCATTTCGTTGGAAGCAAATTTTTTGTGCTCTGGGGTGATTTCGTTGGAAGCGAATTTTTTGTGTTCGAGGGTGATTTCGTTGGAAGCAAATTTTTTGTGCTCTGGGGTGATTTCATTGGAAGCGATTTTCTTGTGTTCTGGGGTAATTTCGTTGGAAGCGAATTTTTTGTGTTCTGGGGAATTTCGTTGGAAGCGAATTTTTTGTGTTCTCAGGTGATTTCAATCAAAACAAAGTTTTGAAGTATGGGTTCATTTCGTTGGAAGCGAATTTCTTGTGTTCTGGTGTAATTTCGTTGGAATTAAATTATTCTGTGTTCTCTAGTGATTTCGATTGAAGCGAATTTTTTCTGTTCTCAGGTGATTTCGATGGAAGGAAATTTTTTTGTTTTCTGGATTGATTTCGTTGGAAGCAAATTTTTTGTGTTCAGAGGTAATTTCCTTGGAAGATAATTTTTTGTGTTCTAGGGTGATTTCTTTGGAAGCGAATTTTTTCTGTTCTGGGGTGATTTCGTTGGATGCGAATTTTTGTGTTCTGGGGTGATTTCTTTGGAAGCAAATTTTTTGTGTTCTGTTGTGATTTGGATGGAAGCAAATTTTTTCTGTTCTGGGATAATTATGTTGGAAGCCATTTTTTTGTGTTCTCGGGTGATTTCGTTGAAAGCGAATTTTTTGTGCTCTCAGGTAATTTCGTTGGAAGCGTAGTTTTTTGTTCTCCATTTTTTTCGATGGAAGCAAATTTTTGAAGTAGTGGGTCATTTCGTTGGAAGCATGTTTTCTGTGCTCTGGAGTAATTTCGTTGGAAGTGAGTTTTTTGTGTTCTGGGGTGATTTCATTGGAAGCGAATTTTTTGTGTTCTGGGGCAATTTCATTGGAAGCGAACTTTTCGTATTCTCGGGTGATTTCGATGGAACCAAATTTTTTTGTGTTCTGGGTTGATTTCGTTGGAAGAGAATTTTTTGTGTTCTGGGGTGATTTCCTTGGAAGCATGTTTTCTGTGATCTGCAGTCATTTCGTTTGAAGCTAAATTTTTGTGCTCTGGGTTGATTTCGTTGGAAGCGAATTTTTTGTGTTTTGTGGTAATTTCGTTGGAAGCGAAATTTTTGATTTCTGGGGCTATTTTGTTGGAAGTGAATTTTTGTGTTCTGGGGTAATTTCTTTGGAAGCGAATTTTTTTGTTTTCTGGGGTGATTTCGTTGGAAGGCAATATTTGCGTTCTCTGGTGATTTCGTTGGAAGCGAATATTTGTGTTTCCGGTAATTTTGTTGGAAGCGAATTTTTTGTGTTCTCAGGTGATTTCGATGTAAGCAAAATTTTGAAGTATGGGGTCATTTCGTTGGAAGCGTGTTTTCTGTGCTCTGGAGACATTTCTTTGGAAGCGAATTTTTTGTTCTCTGGGGTGATTTCATTGGAAGCGAATTTTTGTTCTCTGGGGTGATTTCGTTGGAAGCGAATATTTGTGTTCTCAGGAGATTCCGTTGCAAGCGAATTATTTGTGTTCTGTGGTAATTTCGTTGGAAGCGAATTTTTTGTGTTCGCCGTTTTTTTCGATGGAAGCAAATTTTTGAAGTAGGGGGTCATTTCATTGGAAGCGTGTTTTCTGTGCTCTGGAGTCATTTCGTGGGAAGCGAATTTTTTGTGCTCTGGGGTGATTTATTTGGAAGCGAATTTTTTGTTTCTTGGGTGATTTCATTGAAAGCGAATTTTTTGTGTTCGAGGGTGATTTTGTTGGAAGCGAATTTTTAGTGCTCTGGGGTGATTTTATTGGAAGCGATTTTCTTGTGTTCTGGGGTAATTTCGTTGGAAGCGAATTTTTTGTGTTCTGGTGTAATTTCGTTGGAAGCTAATTTTTTCTGTTCTCGGGTGATTTCGAGGGAAGCAAAGTTTTGAAGTATGGGGTCTATTCGTTGGAAGCGAATTTCTTGTGTTCTGGGGTAATTTCATTGGAATTGAATTTTTCTGTGTTCTCTGGTGATTTCGATTGAAGCGAATTCTTTCTGTTCTCAGGTGATTTCGATGGAAGGAAATTTTTTTGTTTTCTGGATTGATTTCGTTGAAAGCGAATTTTTTGTGCTCTGGGCTGATTTTGTTTGAAACAAATATTTGTGTTCTCAGGACATTACGTAGCAAGCGAATTTTTTTGTGTTCTGGGGTAATTTCATTGGAAGCGAATTTTTTGTGTTCTCGGGTGATTTCGATGGAAGCAAATTTTTGAAGTATGGGGTTATTTATTTGGAAGGGAATAATTTGTGCTCTGGGGTGATTTCGTTGGAAGCGAATTTCTTGTCTTCTGGGGTAATTTCTAAGGAAGCGAATTTTTTTGTGTTCTGGGTTAATTTTGTTGGAAGCAAATATTTTGTGCTCGGGGGTGATTTCGTTGGAAGCGAATTTTTTGTGTTCTGGCGTGATTTCCTTGGAAGCGTGTTTTCAGTGTTCTGGAGTCATTTCGTTGGACACGAAATTTTTGTGTTCTAGGGTGATTTCTTTGGAAGCAAATTTTTTGTTTTCTGGGGAGATTTCGATGGAAGATAATTTTTTATGTTCTAGGGTGATTTCTTTGGAAGCGAATTTTTTGTTCTTTGGGGTGATTTCATTAGAAGCAAATGTTTGTGTTCCTGGGTGATTTTGTAGGAAGCAAATTTTTTGTGTTCTGAGGTAATTACGTTGGAATCAAATTTTTTTGTATTCTCGGGTGATTTCGTTGAAAGCGAATTTTTTGTGTTCTACAATGATGTCGTTGGCAGCGAATTTTTTGTGTTCTGGGGTAATTTCTTTGGAAGCGAATTTTTTGTGTTCTCGGGTGATTTCGATGGAAGCAAATTTTTCAAGTAGGGGGTCATTTTGTTGGAAGCGTGTTTTCTGTGCTCTGGAATCGTTGCTTTGGAAGCGAATATTTTGTGTTCTGGGGTGATTTCTTTGGAAGCAAATTTTATGTGTTCTGGGGTAATTTCGTTGGAAGTCTATATTTGTGTTCTCGAGTGATTTTGGTGGAAGGGAATTTTTTGTGCTCTGGGGTTATTTCTTTGGAAGCGAATTTATTGTGTTTTCGGGTGATTTGATTAAAAGTGAATTTTTTGTGTTTTAGGGTTATTTCGTTGGAAGCGAATTTTTTGTACTTTGGTGTGATTTTTTGGAAGCGAATTTCTTGACTTCTGAGGTAATTTCTTTGGAAGCGAATTTTTTGTGTTCTCGGGTGATTTCGATGGAAACGAATTTTTTATGTTTTAGGGGGATTTCGTTGGAGGCGAATTTTTTGTGCTCTGTGGTGATTTCATTGGAAGCGAATATTTGTGTTCCTTAGTAATTTTGTTGGAAGCGAATTTTTTGTGTTCTCCGGTTTTTTCGATGGAAGGAAATTTTTGAAGTAGGGGGTCATTTGGTTGGAAGCATGTTTTCTGTGCTCTAGAGCCGTTTCGTTGCAAGCGAATTTTTTATGTTCTCGGAGGATTTCGTTGGATGCAAATTTTTTGTGCTTTGTGGTGATTTTGTTGGAAGCAAATTTCTTGTGTTCTGGGGTAATTTCTTGGAAGCAAATTTTTTGTGTTCTGGGGTGATTTCTTTGGAAGCGTGTTTTCAGTGTTATGGAGTCATTTCATTGGAAGCAAAATTTTTGTGTTCTAGGGTGATTTCTTTGGAAGCGATTTTTTTCTGTTCTGGGGTGCTTTCATTGGAAGCGAATTTTTTGTGTTCTGTTGTGCTTTGGATGGAAGCAAATTTTTTCTATTCTGGGATAATTACGTTGGAAGCCAATTTTTTGTGTTCTCAGGTGATTTCGTTGAAAGCAAATTTTTTGTGTTCTAGTGTGATTTCGTTGAAAGCGAATTTTTTGTGTTCTGGGGTAATTTCGTTGGAAGCGAATTTTTTCTGTTCTCGGGTGATTTCGATGGAAACAAAGTTTTGAAGTATGGGGTCATTTCGTTGGAAGCGCATTTCTTGTGTTCTGGGGTAATTTCGTTGGAATTGAATTTTTCTGTGTTCTCTGGTGATTTCGATTGAAGCGAATTCTTTCTGTTCTCAGGTGATTTCGATGGAAGGAAATTTTTTTGTTTTCTGGATTGATTTCGTTGAAAGCGAATTTTTTGTGCTCTGGGCTGATTTTGTTTGAAACAAATATTTGTGTTCTCAGGACATTACGTAGCAAGCGAATTTTTTTGTGTTCTGGGGTAATTTCATTGGAAGCGAATTTTTTGTGTTCTCGGGTGATTTCGATGGAAGCAAATTTTTGAAGTATGGGGTTATTTATTTGGAAGGGAATAATTTGTGCTCTGGGGTGATTTCGTTGGAAGCGAATTTCTTGTCTTCTGGGGTAATTTCTAAGGAAGCGAATTTTTTTGTGTTCTGGGTTAATTTTGTTGGAAGCAAATATTTTGTGCTTGGGGGTGATTTCGTTGGAAGCGAATTTTTTGTGTTCTGGCGTGATTTCCTTGGAAGCGTGTTTTCAGTGTTCTGGAGTCATTTCGTTGGACACGAAATTTTTGTGTTCTAGGGTGATTTCTTTGGAAGCAAATTTTTTGTTTTCTGGGGAGATTTCGATGGAAGATAATTTTTTATGTTCTAGGGTGATTTCTTTGGAAGCGAATTTTTTGTTCTTTGGGGTGATTTCATTAGAAGCAAATGTTTGTGTTCCTGGGTGATTTTGTAGGAAGCAAATTTTTTGTGTTCTGAGGTAATTACGTTGGAATCAAATTTTTTTGTATTCTCGGGTGATTTCGTTGAAAGCGAATTTTTTGTGTTCTACAATGATGTCGTTGGCAGCGAATTTTTTGTGTTCTGGGGTAATTTCTTTGGAAGCGAATTTTTTGTGTTCTCGGGTGATTTCGATGGAAGCAAATTTTTCAAGTAGGGGGTCATTTTGTTGGAAGCGTGTTTTCTGTGCTCTGGAATCGTTGCTTTGGAAGCGAATATTTTGTGTTCTGGGGTGATTTCTTTGGAAGCAAATTTTATGTGTTCTGGGGTAATTTCGTTGGAAGTCTATATTTGTGTTCTCGAGTGATTTTGGTGGAAGGGAATTTTTTGTGCTCTGGGGTTATTTCTTTGGAAGCGAATTTATTGTGTTTTCGGGTGATTTGATTAAAAGTGAATTTTTTGTGTTTTAGGGTTATTTCGTTGGAAGCGAATTTTTTGTACTTTGGTGTGATTTTTTGGAAGCGAATTTCTTGACTTCTGAGGTAATTTCTTTGGAAGCGAATTTTTTGTGTTCTCGGGTGATTTCGATGGAAACGAATTTTTTATGTTTTAGGGGGATTTCGTTGGAGGCGAATTTTTTGTGCTCTGTGGTGATTTCATTGGAAGCGAATATTTGTGTTCCTTAGTAATTTTGTTGGAAGCGAATTTTTTGTGTTCTCCGGTTTTTTCGATGGAAGGAAATTTTTGAAGTAGGGGGTCATTTGGTTGGAAGCATGTTTTCTGTGCTCTAGAGTCGTTTCGTTGCAAGCGAATTTTTTATGTTCTCGGAGGATTTCGTTGGATGCAAATTTTTTGTGCTTTGTGGTGATTTTGTTGGAAGCAAATTTCTTGTGTTCTGGGGTAATTTCTTGGAAGCAAATTTTTTGTGTTCTGGGGTGATTTCTTTGGAAGCGTGTTTTCAGTGTTATGGAGTCATTTCGTTGGAAGCAAAATTTTTGTGTTCTAGGGTGATTTCTTTGGAAGCGATTTTTTTCTGTTCTGGGGTGCTTTCGTTGGAAGCGAATTTTTTGTGTTCTGTTGTGATTTGGATGGAAGCAAATTTTTTCTATTCTGGGATAATTACGTTGGAAGCCAATTTTTTGTGTTCTCAGGTGATTTCGTTGAAAGCAAATTTTTTGTGTTCTAGTGTGATTTCGTTGAAAGCGAATTTTTTGTGTTCTGGGGTAATTTCGTTGGAAGCGAATTTTTTCTGTTCTCGGGTGATTTCGATGGAAACAAAGTTTTGAAGTATGGGGTCATTTCGTTGGAAGCGCATTTCTTGTGTTCTGGGGTAATTTCGTTGGAATTGAATTTTTCTGTGTTCTCTGGTGATTTCGATTGAAGCGAATTCTTTCTGTTCTCAGGTGATTTCGATGGAAGGAAATTTTTTTGTTTTCTGGATTGATTTCGTTGAAAGCGAATTTTTTGTGCTCTGGGCTGATTTTGTTTGAAACAAATATTTGTGTTCTCAGGACATTACGTAGCAAGCGAATTTTTTTGTGTTCTGGGGTAATTTCATTGGAAGCGAATTTTTTGTGTTCTCGGGTGATTTCGATGGAAGCAAATTTTTGAAGTATGGGGTTATTTATTTGGAAGGGAATAATTTGTGCTCTGGGGTGATTTCGTTGGAAGCGAATTTCTTGTCTTCTGGGGTAATTTCTAAGGAAGCGAATTTTTTTGTGTTCTGGGTTAATTTTGTTGGAAGCAAATATTTTGTGCTCGGGGGTGATTTCCTTGGAAGCGTGTTTTCAGTGTTCTGGAGTCATTTCGTTGGACACGAAATTTTTGTGTTCTAGGGTGATTTCTTTGGAAGCAAATTTTTTGTTTTCTGGGGAGGTTTTGTTGGAAGCCAATTTTTGTGTTCTGGGGTAATTTTTTGGAAGCAAATTTTTTTTGTTCTGTGGTGATTTCGATGGAAGATAATTTTTTATGTTCTAGGGTGATTTCTTTGGAAGCGAATTTTTTGTTCTTTGGGGTGATTTCGTTAGAAGCAAATGTTTGTGTTCCTGGGTGATTTTGTAGGAAGCGAATTTTTTGTGTTCTGAGGTAATTACGTTGGAAGCAAATTTTTTTGTATTCTCGGGTGATTTCATTGAAAGCGAATTTTTTGTGTTCTACAATGATGTCGTTGGCAGCGAATTTTTTGTGTTCTGGGGTAATTTCTTTGGAAGCGAATTTTTTGTGTTCTCGGGTGATTTCGATGGAAGCAAATTTTTCAAGTAGGGGGTCATTTTGTTGGAAGCGTGTTTTCTGTGCTCTGGAATCGTTGCTTTGGAAGCGAATATTTTGTGTTCTGGGGTGATTTCTTTGGAAGCAAATTTTATGTGTTCTGGGGTAATTTCGTTGGAAGTTTATATTTGTGTTCTCGAGTGATTTTGGTGGAAGGGAATTTTTTGTGCTCTGGGGTTATTTCTTTGGAAGCGAATTTATTGTGTTTTCAGGTGATTTGATTAAAAGCGAATTTTTTGTGTTTTAGGGTTATTTCGTTGGAAGCGAATTTTTTGTACTTTGGTGTGATTTTTTGGAAGCGAATTTCTTGACTTCTGAGGTAATTTCTTTGGAAGCGAATTTTTTGTGTTCTCGGGTGATTTCGATGGAAATGAATTTTTTATGTTTTAGGGGGATTTCGTTGGAGGCGAATTTTTTGTGCTCTGTGGTGATTTCATTGGAAGCGAATATTTGTGTTCCTTAGTAATTTTGTTGGAAGCGAATTTTTTGTGTTCTCCGGTTTTTTTGATGGAAGGAAATTTTTGAAGTAGGGGGTCATTTGGTTGGAAGCATGTTTTCTGTGCTCTAGAGTCGTTTCGTTGCAAGCGAATTTTTTATGTTCTCGGAGGATTTCGTTGGATGCAAATATTTTGTGCTTTGTGGTGATTTTGTTGGAAGCAAATTTCTTGTGTTCTGGGGTAATTTCTTGGAAGCAAATTTTTTGTGTTCTGGGGTGATTTCGATGGAAGGCAATATTTGTGTTCTCTGGTGATTTCGTTGGAAGCGAATATTTGTGTTTCCGGTAATTTCCTTGGAAGCGTGTCTTCTGTGCTCTGGAGTCATGTCATTGGAAGCTAAATTTTTGTGTTCTGCGGTGATTTCTTTGTAAGCAAATATTTGTGTTCACCGGTGATTTCGTTGGAAGGGAATTTTTTGTGTTTTGTGGTAATTTCGTTGGAAGCGAAATTTTTGATTTCTGGGGCTATTTCGTTGGAAGTGAATTTTTGTGTTCTGGGTTAATTTCTTTGGAAGCGAATTTTTTTGTCTTCTGGGGTGATTTCGATGGAAGGCAATATTTGTGTTCTCTGGTGATTTCGTTGGAAGCGAATATTTGTGTTTCCGGTAATTTTGTTGGAAGCGAATTTTTTGTGTTCTCGGGTGATTTCGATGGAAGCAAAATTTTGAAGTATGGGGACATTTCGTTAGAAGCGTGTTTTCTGTGCTCTGGAGACATTTCGTTGGAAGCGAATTTTTGGTTCTCTGGGGTGATTTCGTTGGAAGCGAATTTTTCGTTCTCTGGGGTGATTTCGTTGGAAGCGAATATTTGTGTTCTCAGGAGATTTCGTTGCAAGCGAATTTTTTGTGTTCTGGGGTAATTTCGTTGGAAGCGAATTTTTTGTGTTCGCCGTTTTTTTCGATGGTAGCAAATTTTTGAAGTAGTGGGTCATTTCCTTGGAAGCGTGTTTTCTGTGCACTGGAGTCATTTCGTTGGAAGCAAATTTTTTGTGCTCTGGGGTGATTTATTTGGAAACGAATTTTTTGGTTTTTTTTGGGTTATTTCATTGAAAGCGAATTTTTTTGTGTTCGAGGGTGATTTCGTTGGAAGCGAATTTTTTGTGCTCTGGGGTGATTTCATTGGAAGCGATTTTCTTGTGTTCTGGGGTAATTTCGTTGGAAGCGAATTTTTTGTTTTCTGGGGTAATTTCGTTGGAAGCGAATTTTTTGTGTTCTCAGGTAATTTCGATGGAAACAAAGTTTTGAAGTATGGGGTCATTTCGTTGGAAGCGATTTTCTTGTGTTCTGGGGTAATTTTGTTGGAATTGAATTTTTCTGTGTTCTCTGGTGATTTCGATTGAAGCGAATTTTTTCTGTTCTCAGGTGATTTCGATGGAAGGAAATTTTTTTGTTTTCTGGATTGATTTCGTTGGAAGCGAATTTTTTGTGTTCTGGGGTAATTTCCTTGGAAGAGAATTTTTTGTGTTCTGTGGTGATTTCGTTGGAAGCGTGTTTTCAGTGTTATGGAGTCATTTCTTTGGAAGAGAAATTTTTGTGTTCTAGGGTGATTTCTTTGGAAGCGAATTTTTTCTGTTCTGGGGTGATTTCGTTGGAAGCGAATTTTTGTGTTCTGGGGTAATTTCTTTGGAAGCAAATTTTTTTTTCTGGGGTGATTTCGTTGGAAGCGAATGTTTGTGTTTCCAGGTGAGTTTTTTTGGAAGCGAATTTTTTGTGTTCTCCATTTTTCTCGATGAAAGCAAATTTTTGAAGTAGGGGGTCATTTCGTTGGAAGCGGGTTTTCTGTGCTCTGGAGTCATTTCATTGGAAGCAATTTTTTGGGATTCTTGGGTCATTTCGTTGGAAGCGAATTTTTTGTGTTCTGGGGTAATTTCGTTGGAAGCGAATTTTTTGTGTCTTATGTGATTTCGATGGAAGCAAATTTTTGAAGTATGGGGTCATTTCTTTGGAAGCGAATAATTTGTGCTCTGGAGTGATTTCGTTGGAAGCGAATTTCTTGTCTTCTGGGGTAATTTCTAAGGAAGCAAATTTTTTTGTGTTCTGGGTTAATTTTGTTGGAAGCAAATTTTTTGTGCTCGGTGGTGATTTCGTTGGAAGCGAATTTTTTGTGTTCTGGGGTGATTTCGTTGGAATCATGTTTTCAGTGTTCTGGAGTCATTTCGGTGGATGCGAAATTTTTGTGTTCTAGGGTGATTTCTTTGGAAGCAAATTTTTTTTTGTTCTGGGGAGGTTTCGTTGGAAGCAAATTTTTGTATTCTGGGGTAATTTTTTGGAAGTAAATTTTTTTGTTCTGGGGTGATTTCGATGGAAGATAATTTTTATTTTCTAGGGTGATTTCTTTGGAAGCGAATTTTTTGTGTTCTGGGGTAATTTCTTTGGAAGCGAAATTTTTGTGTTCTCGGGTGATTTCGATGGAAGCAAATTTTTCAAGTAGGGGGTCATTTTGTTGAAAGCGTGTTTTCTGTGCTCTGGAGTCATTGCGTTGGGAGCGAATTTTTTGTGTTCTGGGGTGATTTCTTTGGAAGCGAATTTTTTGTGTTCTGGGGTCATTTCTTTGGAAGTCTATATTTGTGTTCTCGAGTGATTTTGTTGGAAGGGAATTTTTTTTGCTCTGGGGTGATTTCTTTGGAAGTGAATTTATTGTGTATTCGGGTGATTTGATTGAAATCAAATTTTTTGTGTTTTAGGGTTATTTCGTTGGAAGCGAATTTTTTGTGTTTTGGTTTGATTTTGTTGGAAGCGAATTTCTTGACTTCTGGGGTAATTTCTTTGGAAGCGAATTTTTTGTGTTCTCGGGTGTTTTCGATGGAAGCGAATTTTTTATATTCTAGGGGGATTTCGTTGGAAGCGAATTTTTTGCTTTGGGGTGATTTCGTTTTAAGCGAATTTCTTGTGTTCTTGCGTAATTTCGTTGGAAACGAATTTTTTGGGTTCTCGGTTGATTTCGATGGAAGCGAATTTTTGAAGTAAGGGGTCATTTCATTGGAAGCATGTTTTCTGTGCTCTAGAGTCGTTTCATTGCAAGCGAATTTTTTATGTTCTCGGGGGATTTCGTTGCAAGCGAATTTTTTGTGCTCTGGCGTCATTTCGTTGGAAGCGAATATTTGTGTTCCTGAGTAATTTTGTTGGAAGCGAATTTTTTGTGTTCTCCATTTTTTTCGATGGAAGCAAATTTTTGAAGTAGGGGTTCATTTCGTTGGAAGCGTGTTTTCTTTGCTCTGGAGTCATTTCGTTGGAAGCAAATTTTTGGGATTCTGGGGTCATTTCGTTGGCTGCGAATTTTTTGTGTTCTGTGGTAATTTCGTTGGAAGCGAATTTTTTGTGTTCTGGGGTAATTTCGTTGGAAGCGAATTTTTTGTGTTCTTATGTGATTTCGATGGAAGCAAATTTTTGAAGTATGGGGTCATTTCTTTGGAAGCGAATAATTTGTGCTCTGGGGTGATTTCGTTGGAAGCGACTTTCTTGTCTTCTGGGGTAATTTCTAAGGAAGCGAATTTTTTTGTGTTCTGGGTTAATTTTGTTGGAAGCAAATTTTTTGTGCTCGGGGGTGATTTCGTTGGAAGCGAATTTTTTGTGTTCTGGGGTGATTTCGTTGGAATTGTGTTTTCAGTGTTCTGGAGTCATTTCGTTGGATGCGAAATTTTTGTGTTTTAGGGTGATTTCTTTGGAAGCAAATTTTTTGTGTTGTAGGGCGGTTTCATTGGAAGCGAATTTTTGTGTTCTGGGTAATTTTTTGGAAGCAAATTTTTTGGTTCTGGGGTGATTTCGATGGAAGATAATTATTTATGTTCTAGGGTGATTTCTTTGGAAGCGAATTTTTTGTGCTTTCGGGTGATTTCGTTAGAAGCGAATGTTTGTGTTCCCAGGTGATTTTGTCGGAAGCGAATTTTTTGTGTTCTGAGGTAATTACGTTGGAAGCAATTTTTTTGTATTCTCGGGTGATTTCGTTGAAAGTGAATTTTTTGTGTTCTACAATGATGTCGTTGGCAGCGAATTTTTTGTGTTCTGGGGTAATTTCTTTGGAAGCGAATTTTTTGTGTTCTCGGGTGATTTCGATGGAAGCAAATTTTTGAAGTGGGGGGTCATTTCGTTCTAAGCGTGTTTTCTGTGCTCTGGAGTCATTTGTTTGGAAGCCAAGTTTTTGTGCTCTGGGGTGATTTCGTTGGAAATGAATATTTGTGTTCTCAGGAGACTTCGTTGGAAAAGAATTTTTTGTCTTCTTGGGTAATATCTTTGGAAGAGAATTTTTTTGTGTTCTTCGGTTTTTTCGATGTAAGCAAATTTTTGAAGTGGGGGCCATTTCGTTGGAAGCATGTTTTCTGTGCTCTGGAGTCATTTCGTTGGGAGCCAATTTTTGGGGTTCTGGGGTGACTTTGTTGGAAGCGAATTTCTTGTGTTCTGGGGTAATTTCTTTGGAAGCGAATTTTTTTGTGTTCTGGGGTAATTTTGTTGGAATCAAATTTTTTGTGTTCTGGGGTAATATTGTTGGAAGCGAATTTTTTGTGTTCTGGGATGATTTCGTTGGAAGCCTGTTTTCTCTGTTCTGGATTCATTTCGATGGAATGGAAATTTTTGTGTTTTGTGGTGATTTCTTTGGAAGCAAATTTTTTGTGTTCTGGGATGATTTCGTTGGAAGCGAATTTTTTGTATTCTGTTGTAATTAACTTGGAAGCCAATTTTTTGTGTTCTCGGTTGATTTCGTTGAAAGAGAATTTTTTGTGTTCTAGGGTGATTTCGTTGAAAGGGAATTTTTGTGTTTTGGGGTGATTTCTTTGGAAGCAAATTTTTCTGTTCTGGGATGATTTCGTTGGAAGCGAATTTTTTGTATTCTGTTGTAATTAACTTGGAAGCCAATTTTTTGTGTTCTCGGTTGATTTCGTTGAAAGAGAATTTTTTGTGTTCTAGGGTGATTTCGTTGAAAGGGAATTTTTGTGTTCTGGGGTAATTTCTTTGGAAGTGAATTTTTTGTGTTCTGGGGTGATTTCGATGGAAGCAATTTTTTTCTGTCCTGGGGTAATTTCATTGGAAGCCAATATTTTTGTTCTCGGGTGATTTTGTTGAAAGGGAATTTTTTTGTGTTCTGGGGTGATTTCGTTGGAGGCGAATTTTTTGTGTACTCGGGTGATATCGTTGGAAGCAAATTTTTGAAATATGGGGTCATTTCATTGGAAGCGTGTTTTCTGTGCTCTAGAGACATTTCGTTGGAAGTGAATTTTTTGTTCTCTGGGGTGATTTAGTTGGAAGCGAAATTTTTGTGTTCTAGGGTGTTTTCTTTGGAAGCGAATTTTTGTGTTTTGGGGTGATTTCGTTGGAAGCGAATTTTTGTGTTCTGGGGTAATTTCTTTGGAAGCAAATTTTTTTGTTCTTGAGTCATTTCATTGAAAGCTAATTTTTTGTCTTCTCCGGTATTTTCGTTGGAAGCGAATTTTTTGTGTTCTCGGGTGAGTTCGTTGAAAGCGAATTTTTTGTGTTCAGGGGTGATTTGGTTCGGAGCGAATTTTTTGTCTTCTGTGGTGATTTCGATGGAAGCGATTTTTTTTATGTTTCATGGTGATTTCGTTTGAAGGGAATTTTTTGTGTTCTGGGGTCATTTCCTTGGATGCGTGTTTTCTGTGCTCTGGAGTCATTTCGTTGGAAGCGAATTTTTTGTGCTCTGCGGTGATTTTGTTGGAAGCGAATATTTGTGTTCTCAGGAGATTTCGATGCAAGCGAAATTTTTGTCTTCTGGGGTGATTTTGTTGGAAGAGAATTTTTTGTGTTCTCGGGTGTTTTCGTTGATGGGGAATTTTTGTGTTCTATAATGATTTCGTCGAAAGGGAATTTTTTGTGCTCTGGGGTGATTTTGTTGGAAGCGAATTTTTTTGTTCTCGGGTGATTTAGTTGAAAGGGAATTTTTTGTGCTCTGGGGTGATTTCTTTGGAGGCAAATTTTTTGTGTTCTCGGGTGATTTCGTTGGAATCAAATTTTTGAAGTATGGGGTCATTTCGTTGGAAGCGTGTTTTTTGTGTTCTGGAGTCATTTCAGTGAAAGCGAATTTTTTGTGTTCTGGGGTGATTTTTTGGAAGTGAATTTTTTGTGTTCTGGGGTCATTTCATTGGAAGCGTGTTTTCTGTGCTCTGGAGTCATTTGTTTGGAAGCCAATTTTTTGTGCTCTGGGGTGATTTCGTTGGAAATGAATATTTGTGTTCTCAGGAGACTTCTTTGGAAAAGAATTTTTGTCTTCTTGGGTAATATCGTTGGAAGAGAATTTTTTTGTGTTCTTCAGTTTTTTCGATGTAAGCAAATTTTTGAAGTAGGGGGTCATTTCGTTGGAAGCGTGTTTTCTGTGCTCTGGAGTCATTTCATTGGAAGCAAATTTTTGGGGTTCTGGGGTGATTTCGTTGGAAGCGAATTTCTTGTGTTCTGGGGTAATTTCTTTGGAAGCGAATTTTTTTGTGTTCTGGGGTAATTTTGTTGGAATCAAATTTTTTGTCTTCTGGGGTAATATTTTTGGAAGCGAATTTTTTGTGTTCTGGGATGATTTCGTTGGAAGCCTGTTTTCTCTGTTCTGGATTCATTTCGATGGAATGGACATTTTTGTGTTCTGGGGTGATTTCTTTGGAAGCAAATTTTTTGTGTTCTGGGATGATTTCTTTGGAAGCGAATTTTTTGTATTCTGTTGTAATTAACTTGGAAGCCAATTTTTTGTGTTCTCGGTTGATTTCGTTGAAAGAGAATTTTTTGTATTCTAGGGTGATTTCGTTGAAAGGGAATTTTTGTGTTCTGGGGTAATTTCTTTGGAAGCAAATTTTTTTGTTCTGGGGTGATTTTGATGGAAGCGAATTTTTTATGTTCTAGGGTGATTTCTGTGGAAGCGAATTTTTTGTGCTCTGGGGTGATTTCGTTGGAAGCGAATGTTTGTGTTCCCGGGTGATTTTGTTGGAAGCAATTTTTTGTGTTCTGGAGGGCTTTAGTTAGAAGCGTGTTTTCTGTCCTCTTTAGTCGTTTCGTTGGAAGGGAATTTTTGTGCTCTGGGGCGATTTCCTTGGAAGTGAATTTATTGTGTTCTCTGGTGATTTGGTTGAAAGCAATTTTTTTGTGTTTTAGGGTGATTTCGTAAGCAGCGAATTTTTTGTGCTTTGTTGTGATTTCGTTGGAAGCGAATTTTTTGTGCTCTGGGATGATATCTTTGGAAGCGAATATTTGTGTTCTCAGGAGATTTCCTTGAAAAGAATTTTTTGTTTTCTGGGTTAATTTCTTTGGAAGCGAATTTTTTGTGTTCTCGTGTGATTTCGATGGAAGCAAATTTTTGAAGTATCTGATCATTTTGTTGGAAGCATGTTTTCTGTGCTCTGGAGTCATTTCATTGAAAGCTAATGTTTTGTGTTCTCCGGTATTTTCGTTGGAAGCGAATTTTTTGTGTTCTCGGGTGAGTTCGTTGAAAGCGAATTTTTTGTGTTCAGGGGTGATTTGGTTCGGAGCGAATTTTTTGTCTTCTGTGGTTATTTCGATGGAAGCGATTTTTTTTATGTTTCATGGTGATTTCGTTTGAAGGGAATTTTTTGTGTTCTGCGGTCATTTCCTTGGATGCGTGTTTTCTGTGCTGTGGAGTCATTTCATTGGAAGCGAATTTTTTGTGCTCTGCGGTGATTTTGTTGGAAGCGAATATTTGTGTTCTCAGGAGATTTCGATGCAAGTGAAATTTTTGTCTTCTGGGGTGATTTTGTTGAAAGGGAATTTTTTGTGCTCTGGGGTGATTTCTTTGGAAGCGAATTTTTTGTGTTCTCGTGTGATTTCGATGGAAGCAAATTTTTGAAGTATGGAGTCATTTCGTTGGAAGCGTGTTTTTTGTGCTCTGGAGTCATTTCAGTGAAAGCGAATTTTTTGTGTTCTGGGGTCATTTCTTTGGAAGCGAACTTTTTGTCTTCTATGGTGATTTCGATGGAAGCGAGTTTTTTATGTTCTAGGGTGATTTCGTTGGAAGGGAATTTTTTGTGTTCTGGGGTCATTTCATTGGAAGTGTGTTTTCTGTGCTCTGGAGTCATTTCTTTGGACGCGAATTTTTTGTGCTCTGGGTGATTTCGTTGGAAGGGAATTTTTTGTGTTCTCGGGTGATTTCATTGAAAGGGAATGTTTGTGTTCTAGGGTGATTTCGATGGAATCGAATTTTTTGTGCTCTGTGATGATATCTTTGGAAGCGAATATTTGTGTTCTCCGGAGATTTCGTTCGAAAAGAATTTTTTGTCTTCTGGGGTAATATCGTTGGAAGAGAATTTTTTGTGTTCTCTGGTTTTTTCGATGAAAAGAAATTTTTGAAGTAGTGGGTCATTTCGTTGGAAGCGTGTTTTCTGTGCTCTGGAGTCATTTCGTTGGAAGCGAATTTTTTGTGCTCTGGGGTGATTTCGATGGAAGCGAGTATTTTGTCTTCTGTGGTGATTTCGATGGAAGGGATTTTTTTATGTTCTAGGGTGATTTCGTTTGAAGCAAATTTTTGTGTTCTGGGGTATTTTTGTTGGAAGCGAATTTTTTGTGTTCAGGGGTGTTTTGGTTCGGAGCTAATTTTTTGTTTTCTGTGGTGATTTCGATGGAAGCGATTTTTTTTATGTTTCAGGGTGATTTAGTTTGAAGGGAATTTTTTGTGTTCTGGGGTCATTTCCTTGGATGCGTGGAAATTAACCCAGAGCACAAAAAATTCGCTTCCAACGAAATGACTCCACAGCACAGAAAACCCGCTTCCAACGAAAAGACCCCATACTTCAAAAATTTGCTTCAATCGAAATCACCCGAGAACACAAAAAATTCGCCTCCAATGAAATCACCCCAGAGCAAAAAAAATTTGCTTCCAACGAAATGACTCCATAGCACAGAAAACATGCTTCCAACGAAATGACCCCATACTTCAAAAATTTGCTTTCATCGAAATCAACCGAGAACACAAAAAATTTGCTTCTAACGAAATTATCCCAGAACACATAAAATTCGCTTGCAACGAAATTTTCTGAGAACACCTATATTCGCATCCAACAAAATTACCACAGAACACAAAAAATTCGCTTCCAACGAAATAACTCCAGAGCACAGAAAACAAACATCCAACGAAAGGACCCCATATTTCAAAAATTTCCTTCCATCGAAATCACCCAAGAACACAAAAAATTCGCTTCTAACGATATTACCCCAGAACACAAAAAATTCTTTTACAACGAAATCTCCTAATAACACAAATATTTGCTTCCATAGAAATCATCCCAGAGAAAAAAAAATTCGCTTCCAAAAAATCATCCTAGAAAACAAAAAATTTGCTCCCAACGAAATCACCTCAGAACACAAAAAATTCGCTTGCAACGAAATCTCCTAAGAACACAAATATTCACTTGCAACGAAAAAAACCCCAGAGCACAAAAATTCGCTTCCAACGAAATGACTCCAGAGCACAGAAAACACACTTCTAACGAAATGACCCCCTACTTCAAAAATTTGCTTCCATCGAAAAAAACGGAGAACACAAAAAATTCTCTTCCAACAATATTACCCAAGAATACAAAAAATTCTTTTCCAACAAAATCTCCTGAGAACACAAGCATTCGCTTCCAAAGGTATCATCCCAGAGTAGAAAATATCGCTTCCAATGAAATCACCCTAGAACACAAAAATTCCCTTTCAACGAAATCACCCAAGAACACAAAAAATTCGCTTCCAACGAAATCACCCAAGAACACAAAAAATTCGCTTCCAACGAAATTAACCCAGAACACAAAAAATTTGATTCCAAAGAAATCTCCTGATAACTCCAATATTTGCTTCCAAAGGAATCATCCAGAGCACAAAAATTTTGCTTTCAACGAAATTACCCGAGAACACAAAATATTCGCTTCCAACGAAATTATCCCGAACACAAAAAATTAGCTTTAAAGGAAATCACCTGAGAACACAACAAATTCGCTTCCAACAAAATCACCCCAGAGCACAAAAAATTCACTTCCAATGAAATGACTCCAGAGCACAGAAAACACACTTCCAATGAAAGGACCCCAGAACACAAAAAGTTCACTTCCAACGAAATCACAGTAGAACATAAAAAATTCGCTTTCAACGAAATCACCCGAGAACACAAAAAATTCGCTTCCAACCAAATCAACCCAGAACACAAAAAATTCGTTTCCAAAGAAATGACTCCAGAGCACAGAAAACACGCTTCCAACGAAATGACCCCATATTTCAAAGATTTGCTTCCATCGAAATCACCCGAGACACAAAAAATTCACTTATAACGAAATTACCCCAGAACACAAAAAATTCGCTTCCATTGAAATCTCTTGAGAACACAAATATTCGCTTCCAAAGAAAGCATCCCAGAGCACGAAAACTTCGCTTACAACGAAATCACCCTACAACACAAAAAATTCCCTTTCAACGAAATCACCGGAGAACACAAAAAATTCGCTTCCAAAGAAATCAACTCAGAGCACAAAAAATTCGCTTCCAACGAAATGACTCCAGGGCACAGAAAACACGCTTCCAACGAAATGACACCCTACTTCAAAAATATGTTTCCATTGAAATCACCTGAGAACACCAAAAATTCGCTTCCAACGAAATTACAACAAAACGCAAAAAATTCGCTTGCAACGAAATCTCCTGAGAACACAAATATTCGCTTCCAACGAAATAACCCCAGAGCATAAAAAATTCGCATCCAACGAAATTACCCCAGAACACAAAAAATTCTTTTCCAACGAAATCTCCTGAGAACACAAATATTCGCTTCCAACCAAATCACCCCAGAGCACAGAAAACACGCTTCCAACGAAATGATCGCCTATTTCAAAAATTTGCTTCCCTCGAAAAATCCTGAGAACACAAAAATTTCTCTTCCAACGAAATTACCCCAGAACACAAAAAATTCGCTTACAATGAAATCTCCTGAGAATACAAATATTCGCTTCCAAAGAAAACATCCCAGAGCACAAAAAGTTCGCTTCCAACTATATCAACTCAGAGCACAAAAAATTCGCTTCCAACGAAATGATTCCAGGGCACAGAAAACACGCTTCCAACGAAATGACCCCATACCTCAAAAATTTGCTACCATGGAAATCACCCCAGAACACAAAAAATTCGCTTGCAACGAAATCTCGTGAGAACACAAATATTCGCTTCCAACGAAATCACCTCAGAGCACAAAAAATTCGCTTCAAACGAAATGACTCCAGAGCACAGAAAACACGCTTCCAAAGAAATGACACCCTACTTCAAAAATTTGCTTCCATCGAAAAAACCGGAGAACACAAAAAATTTTCTTCCAACGATATTACCCCAGAGGCAAAAAATTCTTTTCCAACGAAATCTCCAGAGAACACAAATATTCGCTTCCAAAGATATCATCCCAGAGTAGAAAAAATTCGCTTCCAACGAAATCACAGTAGAACATAAAAAATTCGCTTTCAACGAAATCACCCGAGAACACAAAAAATTCGCTTCCAACCAAATCACCCCAGAGCACAAAAAATTCACTTCCAATGAAATCACCCTAGAACATAAAAAATTCGCTTTCAACGAAATCACCCCAGAACACAAAATATTCGCTTCCAACGAAATTATCCCAGAACACAAAAAATTCGCTTCATCCGAAATCACCACAGAGCACAAAAAATTCGCTTCCAACGAAATTAACCCAGAACACAACAAATTCGCTTCCAACAAAATCACACCAGAGCACAAAAAAATCGCTTCCAACGAAATGACTCCAGAGCACAGAAAACACGCTTCCAACGAAAAGACCCCATACTTCAAAAATTTGCTTCAATCGAAATCACCCGAGAAGACAAAAAATTCGCTTCCAACGATATTACCCCAGAACACAAAAATTTCTTTTACAACGAAATCTCCTGATAACACAAATATTTGCTTCCATAGAAATCATCCCAGAGAAAAAAAAATTCGCTTCCAAAGAAATCATCCTAGAACACAAAAAATTCGCTCCCAACGAAATCACCTCAGAACACAAGAAATTCGCTTGCAACGAAATCTCCTGAAAACACAAATATTCGCTTGCAACGAAAAAACCCCAGAGCACAAAATTTCACTTTAAACGAAATGACTCCAGAGCACAGAAAACACGCTTCCAACGAAATGACACCCTACTTCAAAAAATTGCTTCCATTGAAAAAACCGGAGAACACAAAAAATTCTCTTCCAACAATATTACCACAGAAGACAAAAAATTCTTTTCCAATGAAATCTCCTGAGAACACAAATATTAGCTTCCAAAGGTATCATCCCAGACTAGAAATATCGCTTCCAACAAAATCACCCTAGAACACAAAAATTCCCTTTCAACGAAATCACCCAAGGACACATAAATTCGCTTCCAACGAAATCACCCAAGAACACAAAAAATTCGCTTCCAACGAAATCACCCCAGAACACAAAAAATTCGCTTCCAACAAAATGACTCAATAGCACAGAATGCACGATTCTAACAAAATGACCCCCTATTTCAATAATTTGCTTCCATCGAAAAAACCGGAGAACACAAAAAATTCGCTTCCAACGAAATTACCCAGAAAACAAAAATTTCTTTTCCAACGTATTCTCCTGGGAACACAAATATTCGCTTCCAACGAAATCACCCAAGAGCACAAAAAATTCGTTTCCAACGAAATGACTCCAGGGCACAGAAAACACGCTTCAAATGAAATGACCCCCTACTTCAAAAATTGTTTTCGTTTTAAATCACATGAGAACACAAAAAATTTGCTTCCAACAAAATTACCCCTGAACACAAAAAAAATTCGCTTGCAACGAAATCTACTGAGAACACAAATATTTGCTTCCAACGAGATCACCCCAGAGCACAAAAAATTCGCTTCCAACGAAATGACTCCAGAGCACAGAAAACACGCTTCCAAAGAAATGACCCCATACTTCAAAAATTTGCTTCCATCGACAAAACCGGACAACACAAAAAATTCACTTCCAACGAAATTACCCCAGAAGAGAAAAAATTCGCTTCCAAACAAATCACACTATAACACAAAAAAATTCCCTTTCAAGGAAATCACCCGAGAACACAAAAAATTCGATGCCAACGAAATTACCCCAGAACACAAGAAATTCCTTCCAATGAAATCACCACAGAGCAAAAAAATTTGCTTGCAAAGAAATCACCCCAAAGCACAAAAAATTCGCTTCCAACGAAATGACCCCATACTTCAAAAATTTGCTTCCATCGAAATCACCTGAGAACACAAATATTAGCTTCCAAAGATATCATCCCAGAACACAAAAAATTCGCTTCCAAAGAAATCACCCTAGAACATAAAAAAATCGCTTCCATCGAAATCACCACAGAAGACAAAAAATTTGCTTCCAAATAAATCACCCCATAACACAAAAAATTTGCTTCCAATGAAATCACCCTAGAACATAAAAAATTCGCTTTCAACGAAATCACCCCAGAACACAAAATATTCGCTTCCAACGAAATTATCCCAGAACACAAAAAATCCGCTTCCTCCGAAATCACCACAGAGCACAAAAAATTCGCTTCTAACGAAATTAACCCAGAACACAAAAAATTTGCTTCCAACAAAATCACCCCAGAGCAGAAAAAATTCGCTTCCAACGAAAAGACTCCAGAGCACAGAAAACACGCTTCCAACGAAAAGACCCCATACTTCAAAAATTTGCTTCCATCGAAAAAACCGGAGAACACAAAAAATTCTCTTCCAACAATATTACCCAAGAAGACAAAAAATTATTTTCCAACAAAATCTCCTGAGAACACAAATATTCGCTTCCAAAGGTATCATCCCAGAGTAGAAAATATCGCTTCCAATGAAATCACCCTAGAACACAAAAATTCCCTTTCAACGAAATCACACAAGAACACAAAAAATTCGCTTCCAACGAAATCACCCAAGAACACAAAAAATTCGCTTCCAACGAAATTAACACAGAACACAAAAAATTCGCTTCCAACGAAATCTCCTGATAACAACAATATTCGCTTCCAAAGGAATCATCCTGAGCACAAAAATTTTGCTTTCAACGAAATCACCCGAGAACACAAAATATTCGCTTCCAACGAAATTACCCCGAACACAAAAAAATTAGCTTTAAAGGAAATCACCTGAGAACACAACAAATTCGCTTCCAACAAAATCACCCCAGAGCACAAAAAATTCACTTCCAATGAAATGACTCCAGAGCACAGAAAACACACTTCCAATGAAAGGACCCCAGAACACAAAAAGTTCACTTCCAACGAAATCACAGTAGAACATAAAAAATTCGCTTTCAACGAAATCACCCGAGAACACAAAAAATTCGCTTCCAACCAAATCAAGCCAGAACACAAAAAATTCGTTTCCAAAGAAATGACTCCAGAGCACAGAAAACACGCTTCCAACGAAATGACCCCATATTTCAAAGATTTGCTTCAATCGAAATCACCCGAGACACAAAAAATTCACTTATAACGAAATTACCCCAGAACACAAAAAATTCGCTTCCATTGAAATCTCTTGAGAACACAAATATTCGCTTCCAAAGAAAGCATCCCAGAGCACGAAAACTTCGCTTACAACGAAATCACCCTACAACACAAAAAAATCCCTTTCAACGAAATCACCCGAGAACACAAAAAATTCGCTTCCAAAGAAATCAACTCAGAGCACAAAAAATTCGCTTCCAACGAAATGACTCCAGGGCACAGAAAACACGCTTCCAACGAAATGACCCCCTACTTCAAAAATATGTTTCCATTGAAATCACCTGAGAACACCAAAAATTCGCTTCCAACAAAATTACAACAAAACGCAAAAAATTCGCTTGCAACGAAATCTCCTGAGAACACAAATATTCGCTTCCAACGAAATAACCCCAGAGCATAAAAAATTCGCATCCAACGAAATTACCCCAGAACACAAAAAATTCTTTTCCAACGAAATCTCCTGAGAACACAAATATTCGCTTCCAACGAAATCACCCCAGAGCACAGAAAACATGCTTCCAACGAAATGATCGCCTATTTCAAAAATTTGCTTCCATCGAAAAATCCTAAGAACACAAAAATTTCTCTTCCAACGAAATTACCCCAGAACACAAAAAATTCGCTTCCATTGAAATCTCGTGAGAACACAAATATTCGCTTCCAAAGAAAGCATCCCAGAGCACGAAAACTTCGCTTACAACGAAATCACCCTACAACACAAAAAATTCCGTTTCAACGAAATCACCCGAGAACACAAAAAATTCGCTTCCAAAGAAATCAACTCAGAGCACAAAAAATTCGCTTCCAACGAAATGACTCCAGGGCACAGAAAACACGCTTCCAACGAAATGACCCCCTACTTCAAAAATATGTTTCCATTGAAATCACCTGAGAACACCAAAAATTCGCTTCCAACGAAATTACAACAAAACACAAAAAATTCGCTTGCAACGAAATCTCCTGAGAACACAAATATTCGCTTCCAACGAAATAACCCCAGAGCATAAAAAATTCGCATCCAACGAAATTACCCCAGAACACAAAAAATTCTTTTCCAACGAAATCTCCTGAGAACACAAATATTCGCTTCCAACGAAATCACCCAAGAACACAAAAAATTCGCTTCCAACGAAATTAACCCAGAACACAAAAAATTTGCTTCCAAAGAAATCTCCTGATAACACCAATATTCGCTTCCAAAGGAATCATCCAGAGCACAAAAATTTTGCTTTCAACGAAATTACCCGAGAACACAAAATATTCGCTTCCAACGAAATTATCCCGAACACAAAAAATTAGCTTTAAAGGAAATCACCTGAGAACACAACAAATTCGCTTCCAACAAAATCACCCCAGAGCACAAAAAATTCACTTCCAATGAAATGACTCCAGAGCACAGAAAACACACTTCCAATGAAAGGACCCCAGAACACAAAAAGTTCACTTCCAACGAAATCACAGTAGAACATAAAAAATTCGCTTTCAACGAAATCACCCGAGAACACAAAAAATTCGCTTCCAACCAAATCAACCCAGAACACAAAAAATTCGTTTCCAAAGAAATGACTCCAGAGCACAGAAAACACGCTTCCAACGAAATGACCCCATATTTCAAAGATTTGCTTCCATCGAAATCACCCGAGACACAAAAAATTCACTTATAACGAAATTACCCCAGAACACAAAAAATTCGCTTCCATTGAAATCTCTTGAGAACACAAATATTCGCTTCCAAAGAAAGCATCCCAGAGCACGAAAACTTCGCTTACAACGAAATCACCCTACAACACAAAAAATTCCCTTTCAACGAAATCACCGGAGAACACAAAAAATTCGCTTCCAAAGAAATCAACTCAGAGCACAAAAAATTCGCTTCCAACGAAATGACTCCAGGGCACAGAAAACACGCTTCCAAAGAAATGACACCCTACTTCAAAAATATGTTTCCATTGAAATCACCTGAGAACACCAAAAATTCGCTTCCAACGAAATTACAACAAAACGCAAAAAATTCGCTTGCAACGAAATCTCCTGAGAACACAAATATTCGCTTCCAACGAAATAACCCCAGAGCATAAAAAATTCGCATCCAACGAAATTACCCCAGAACACAAAAAATTCTTTTCCAACGAAATCTCCTGAGAACACAAATATTCGCCTCCAACGAAATCACCCCAGAGCACAGAAAACACGCTTCCAACGAAATGATCGCCTATTTCAAAAATTTGCTTCCATCGAAAAATCCTAAGAACACAAAAATTTCTCTTCCAACAAAATTACCCCAGAACACAAAAAATTCGCTTCCATTGAAATCTCGTGAGAACACAAATATTCGCTTCCAAAGAAAGCATCCCAGAGCACGAAAACTTCGCTTACAACGAAATCACCCTACAACACAAAAAATTCCGTTTCAACGAAATCACCCGAGAACACAAAAAATTCGCTTCCAAAGAAATCAACTCAGAGCACAAAAAACTCGCTTCCAACGAAATGACTCCAGGGCACAGAAAACACGCTTCCAACGAAATGACCCCCTACTTCAAAAATATGTTTCCATTGAAATCACCTGAGAACACCAAAAATTCGCTTCCAACGAAATTACAACAAAACACAAAAAATTCGCTTGCAACGAAATCTCCTGAGAACACAAATATTCGCTTCCAACGAAATAACCCCAGAGCATAAAAAATTCGCATCCAACGAAATTACCCCAGAACACAAAAAATTCTTTTCCAACGAAATCTCCTGAGAACACAAATATTCGCTTCCAACGAAATCACCCAAGAACACAAAAAATTCGCTTCCAACGAAATTAACACTGAACACAAAAAATTCGCTTCCAACGAAATCTCCTGATAACACCAATATTCGCTTCCAAAGGAATCATCCAGAGCACAAAAATTTTGCTTTCAACGAAATCACCCGAGAACACAAAATATTTGCTTCCAACGAAATTACCCCGAACACAAATAATTAGCTTTAAAGGAAATCACCTGAGAACACAACAAATTCGCTTCCAACAAAATCACCCCAGAGCACAAAAAATTCACTTCCAATGAAATGACTCCAGAGCACAGAAAACACACTTCCAATGAAAGGACCCCAGAACACAAAAAGTTCACTTCCAACGAAATCACAGTAGAACATAAAAAATTCGCTTTCAACGAAATCACCCGAGAACACAAAAAATTCGCTTCCAACCAAATCAACCCAGAACACAAAAAATTCGTTTCCAAAGAAATGACTCCAGAGCACAGAAAACACGCTTCCAACGAAATGACCCCATATTTCAAAGATTTGCTTCAATCGAAATCACCCGAGACACAAAAAATTCACTTATAACGAAATTACCTCAGAACACAAAAAATTCGCTTCCATTGAAATCTCTTGAGAACACAAATATTCGCTTCCAAAGAAAGCATCCCAGAGCACGAAAACTTCGCTTACAACGAAATCACCCTACAACACAAAAAATTCCCTTTCAACGAAATCACCCGAGAACACAAAAAATTCGCTTCCAAAGAAATCAACTCAGAGCACAAAAAATTCGCTTCCAACGAAATGACTCCAGGGCACAGAAAACACGCTTCCAAAGAAATGACCCCCTACTTCAAAAATATGTTTCCATTGAAATCACCTGAGAACACCAAAAATTCGCTTCCAACGAAATTACAACAAAACGCAAAAAATTCGCTTGCAACGAAATCTCCTGAGAACACAAATATTCGCTTCCAACGAAATAACCCCAGAGCATAAAAAATTCGCATCCAATGAAATTACCCCAGAACACAAAAAATTCTTTTCCAACGAAATCTCCTGAGAACACAAATATTCGCCTCCAAGGAAATCACCCCAGAGCACAGAAAACACGCTTCCAACGAAATGATCGCCTATTTCAAAAATTTGCCTCCATGGAAAAATCCTGAGAACACAAAAATTTCTCTTCCAACGAAATTACCCCAGAACACAAAAAATTCGCTTCCATTGTAATCTCTTGAGAACACAAATATTCGCTTCCAAAGAAAGCATCCCAGAGCACGAAAACTTCGCTTACAACGAAATCACCCTACAACACAAAATTTCCCTTTCAATGAAATCACCCGAGAACACAAAAAATTCGCTTCCAAAGAAATCAACTCAGAGCACAAAAAATTCGCTTCCAACGAAATGACTCCAGGGCACAGAAGACACGCTTCCAACGAAATGACCCCATACCTCAAAAATTTGCTACCATGGAAATCACCCCAGAACACAAAAAATTCTCTTGCAACGAAATCTCGTGAGAACACAAATATTCGCTTCCAACGAAATCACCTCAGACCACAAAAAATTCGCTTCCAACGAAATGACTCCAGAGCATAGAAAACACGCTTCCAACGAAATGACCCCCTACTTCAAAAATTTGCTTCCATCGAAAAAACCGGAGAACACAAAAAATTTTCTTCCAACGATATTACCCCAGAAGGCAAAAAATTCTTTTCCAACGAAATCTCCAGAGAACACAAATATTCGCTTCCAAAGATATCATCCCAGAGTAGAAAAAATTCGCTTCCAACGAAATCACTCTAGAACACAAAAATTCCCTTTCAACGAAATCACCCCAGAACACAAAAAATTCGCTTACAACGAAATGACTCAGGAGCACAGAAAACACGCTTCCAACAAAATGATCCTATACTTCAAAAATTTGCTTCCATCGAAATCACCCGAGAACACAAATATTCGCTTCCAAAGATATTACCCCAGAACACAAAAATTTCTTTTACAACGAAATCTCTTGATAACACAAATATTTGCTTCCATAGAAATCATCCCAGAGAAAAAAAAATTCGCTTCAAAAGAAATCATCCTAGAACACAAAAAATTCGCTCCCAAAGAAATCACCTCAGAACACAAGAAATTCGCTTGCAACGAAATCTCCTGGGAACACAAATATTCGCTTGCAACGAAAAAACCCCAGAGCACAAAATTTCGCTGCAAACGAAATGACTCCAGAGAACAGAAAACACGCTTCCAACGAAATGACACCCTACTTCAAAAAATTGCTTCCATTGAAAAAACCGGAGAACACAAAAAATTCTCTTCCAGCAATATTACCACAGAAGACAAAAATTCTTTTCCAATGAAATCTCCTGAGAACACAAATATTAGCTTCCAAAGGTATCATCCCAGAGTAGAAATATCGCTTCCAACAAAATCACCCTAGAACACAAAAATTCCCTTTCAACGAAATCACCCAAGGACACATAAATTCGCTTCCAACGAAATCACCCCAGAGCACAAAAAATTTGCTTCCAACGAAATGACTCCAGAGCTCAGAAAACACGCTTCCAAAGAAATGACCCCATATTTCAAAAATTTGCTTCCATCGAAATCACCCAAGAACACAAAAAATTCGCTTCCAACGAAATCACCCCAGAACACAAAAAATTCGCTTCCAACGAAATGACTCAATAGCACAGAATACACGATTCTAACAAAATGACCCCCTATTTCAATAATTTGCTTCCATCGAAAAAACCGGAGAACACAAAAAATTCGCTTCCAACGAAATTACCCAGAAAACAAAAATTTCTTTTCCAACGTATTCTCCTGGGAACACAAATATTCGCTTCCAACGAAATCACCCCAGAGCACAAAAAATTCGTTTCCAACGAAATGACTCCAGGGCACAGAAAACACGCTTCAAATGAAATGACCCCCTACTTCAAAAATTATTTTCGTTTTAAATCACATGAGAACACAAAAAATTTGCTTCCAACGAAATTACCCCTGAACACAAAAAAATTCGCTTGCAACGAAATCTACTGAGAACACAAATATTTGCTTCCAACGAGATCACCCCAGAGCACAAAAAATTCGCTTCCAACGAAATGACTCCAGAGCACAGAAAACACGCTTCCAAAAAAATGACACCATACTTCAAAAATTTGCTTCCATCAACAAAACCGGACAACACAAAAAATTCACTTCCAACGAAATTACCCCAGAAGAGAAAAAATTCGCTTGCAACGAAATCTTCTGAGAATACAAATATTCGCTTCCAACGAAATCACCCCAGAACACAAAAAATTCGCTTCCAAACAAATCACACTATAACACAAAAAAATTCCCTTTCAAGGAAATCACCCGAGAACACAAAAAATTCGATGCCAACGAAATTACCCCAGAACACAAGAAATTCCTTCCAATGAAATCACCACAGAGCAAAAAAATTTGCTTGCAAAGAAATCACCCCAAAGCACAAAAAATTCGCTTCCAACGAAATGACCCCATACTTCAAAAATTTGCTTCCATCGAAATCACCTGAGAACACAAATATTAGCTTCCAAAGATATCATCCCAGAACACAAAAAATTCGCTTCCAAAGAAATCACCCTAGAACATAAAAAAATCGCTTCCATCGAAATCACCACAGAAGACAAAAAATTTGCTTCCAAATAAATCACCCCATAACACAAAAAATTCGCTTCCAATGAAATCACCCTAGAACATAAAAAATTCGCTTTCAACGAAATCACCCCAGAACACAAAATATTCGCTTCCAACGAAATTATCCCAGAACACAAAAAATCTGCTTCCTCCGAAATCACCACAGAGCACAAAAAATTCGCTTCTAACGAAATTAACCCAGAACACAAAAAATTTGCTTCCAACAAAATCACCCCAGAGCAGAAAAAATTCGCTTCCAACGAAAAGACTCCAGAGCACAGAAAACACGCTTCCAACGAAAAGACCCCATACTTCAAAAATTTGCTTCAATCGAAATCACCCGAGAACACAAAAAATTCGCTTCCAACGAAATCACCCCAGAGCACAAAAAATTCGCTTCCAACGAAATGTCTCCAAAGCACAGAAAACACGCTTCCAACGAAATGACCCCATACTTCAAATATTTGCTACCATGGAAATCACGCCAGAACACAAAAAATTCGCTTGCAACGAAATCTTGTGAGGACACAAATATTCGCTTCCAACGAAGTCACCTCAGAGCACAAAAAATTCTCTTCCAACGAAATAACTCCAGAGCACAGAAAACACAATCCAACGAAAGGACCCCATATTTCAAAAATTTCCTTCCATCGAAATCACCCAAGAACACAAAAAATTCGCTTCCAACGATATTACCCCAGAACACAAAAAATTCTTTTCCAACGAAATCTCCTGATAACACCAATAATTGCTTCCAAAGAAATCATACCAGAGAAAAAAAAATTCGCTTCCAAAAAAATCATCCTAGAACACAAAAAATTCACTTTGAACGATATCACCCGAGAACACAAAAAATTCGCTTCCAACGAAATCACCCCAAAGCACAAAAAATTCGCTTCCAACGAAATGACTCCAAAGCACAGAAAACACGATCCAACGAAATGACCCCATACTTCAAAAATTTGCTACCATGGAAATCATCCCAGAACACAAAAAATTCGCTTGCAACGAAATCTTGTGAGGACACAAATATTCGCTTCCAACGAAATCACCTCAGGGCACAAAAAATTCGCTTCCAAACAAATCACCCTAGAACATAAAAAAATCGCTTCCATCGAAATCACCACAGAAGACAAAAAATTTGCTTCCAACCAAATCACCCCAGAGCACAAAAAATTCGCTTCCAATGAAATCACCCTAGAACATAAAAAATTCGCTTTCAACGAAATCACCCCAGAACACAAAATATTCGCTTCCAACGAAATTATCCCAGAACACAAAAAATTCGCTTCCTCTGAAATCACCACAGAGCACAAAAAATTCGCTTCCAACGAAATTAACCCAGAACACAAAAAATTTGCTTCCAACAAAATCACCCCAGAGCAGAAAAAATACGCTTCCAACGAAAAGACTCCAGAGCACAGAAAACACGCTTCCAACGAAAAGACCCCATACTTCAAAAATTTGCTTCAATCGAAATCACCCGAGAACACAAAAAATTCGCTAACAACGAAATCACCCCAGAGCACAAAAAATTCGCTTCCAACGAAATGACTCCAGAGCACAGAAAACACGCTTCCAACGAAATGACCCCATACTTCAAAAATTTGCTACCATGGAAATCACCCCAGAACACAAAAAATTCGCTTGCAACGAAATCTTGTGAGGACACAAATATTCGCTTCCAACGAAGTCACCTCAGAGCACAAAAAATTCTCTTCCAACGAAATAGATCCAGAGCACAGAAAACACAATCCAACGAAAGGACCCCATATTTCAAAAATTTCCTTCCATCGAAATCACCCAAGAACACAAAAAATTCGCTTCCAACGATATTACCCCAGAACACAAAAAATTCTTTTCCAACGAAATCTCCTGATAACACCAATAATTGCTTCCAAAGAAATCATACCAGAGAAAAAAAAATTCGCTTCCAAAAAAATCATCCTAGAACACAAAAAATTCACTTTGAATGATATCACCCGAGAACACAAAAAATTCGCTTCCAACGAAATCACCCCAAAGCACAAAAAATTCGCTTCCAACGAAATGACTCCAAAGCACAGAAAACACGATCCAACGAAATGACCCCATACTTCAAAAATTTGCTACCATGGAAATCATCCCAGAACACAAAAAATTCGCTTGCAACAAAATCTTGTGAGGACACAAATATTCGCTTCCAACGAAATCACCTCAGGGCACAAAAAATTCGCTTCCAAACAAATCACACTATGACACAAAAAATTCCCTTTCAACGAAATCACCCGAGAACACAAAAAATTCGATGCCAACGAAATTACCTCAGAACACAAGAAATTCCTTCCAACGAAATCACCACAGAGCAAAAAAATTTGCTTCCAAAGAAATCACCCCAAACCACAAAAATTCGCTTTCAACGAAATGACCCCATACTTCAAAAATTTGCTTCCATCGAAATCACCCGAGAACACAAATATTAGCTTCCAAAAATATCATCCCAGAACACAAAAAATTCGCTTCCAACCAAATCACCCTAGAACATAAAAAAATCGCTTCCATCGAAATCACCACAGAAGACAAAAAATTTGCTTCCAACCAAATCACCCCAGAGCACAAAAAATTCGCTTCCAATGAAATCACCCTAGAACATAAAAAATTCGCTTTCAACGAAATCACCCCAGAACACAAAATATTCGCTTCCAACGAAATTATCCCAGAACACAAAAAATTCGCTTCCTCCGAAATCACCACAGAGCACAAAAAATTCGCTTCCAACGAAATTAACCCAGAACACAAAAAATTTGCTTCCAACAAAATCACCCCAGAGCAGAAAAAATACGCTTCCAACGAAAAGACTCCAGAGCACAGAAAACACGCTTCCAACGAAAAGACCCCATACTTCAAAAATTTGCTTCAATCGAAATCACCCGAGAACACAAAAAATTAGCTAACAACGAAATCACCCCAGAGCACAAAAAATTCGCTTCCAACGAAATGACTCCAGAGCACAGAAAACACGCTTCCAACGAAATGACCCCATACTTCAAAAATTTGCTACCATGGAAATCACCCCAGAACACAAAAAATTCGCTTGCAACGAAATCTTGTGAGGACACAAATATTCGCTTCCAACGAAATCATCTCAGAGCACAAAAAATTCGCTTCCAACGAAATAACTCCAGAGCACAGAAAACACACATCCAACGAAAGGAAACCATATTTCAAAAATTTCCTTCCATCGAAATCACCCGAGAACACAAAAAATTCGCTTCCAACGATATTACCCCAGAAAACAAAAAATTCTTTTCCAATGAAATCTCCTGATAACACCAATATTTGCTTCTAAAGAAATCATACCAGAGAAAAAAAATTCGCTTCCAAAAAAATCATCCTAGAACACAAAATATTTCCTTTGAACGATATCACCCGAGAACACAAAAAATTCGCTTCCAACGAAATCACCTCAGAACACAAAAAATTCGCTTGCAACGAAATCTCCTGAGAACACAAATATTCGCTTCAAACGAAAAAATCCCAAGCACAAAAAATTCGCTTCCAACGAAATGACTCCAGGGCACAGAAAACACGCTTCAAATGAAATGACCCCCTACTTCAAAAATTAGTTTCTATCGAAATCACATGAGAACACAAAAAAGTGCTTCCAACGAAGTTACCCCTGAACACAAAAAAATTCGCTTGCAACGAAATCTACTGAGAACACAAATATTTGCTTCCAACGAGATCACCCCAAAGCACAAAAAATTCGCTTCCAACGAAATGACTCCAGAGCACAGAAAACACGCTTCCAAAGAAATGACCCCATACTTCAAAAATTTGCTTCCATCGAAAAAACCGGACAACACAAAAAATTCACTTCCAACGAAATTACCCCAGAAGAGAAAAAATTCGCTTGCAACGAAATCTTCTGAGAATACAAATATTCGCTTCCAACGAAATCACCCCAGAACACAAAAAATTCGCTTCCAAACAAATCACACTATAACACAAAAAATTCCCTTTCAACGAAATCACCCGAGAACACAAAAAATTCGATGCCAACGAAATTACCCCAGAACACAAGAAATTCCGTCCAACGAAATCACCACAGAGCAAAAAAATTTGCTTCCAAAGAAATCACCCCAAACCACAAAAATTCGCTTCCAACGAAATGACCCCATACTTCAAAAATTTGCTTCCATCGACAAAACCGGGCAACACAAAAAATTCACTTCCAACGAAATTACCCCAGAAGAGAAAAAATTCGCTTGCAACGAAATCTTCTGAGAACACAAATATTCGCTTGCAACGAAAAAACCCCAGAGCACAAAAAATTCGCTTCCGATGAAGTGACTCCAGAGCACACAAAACACGCTTCCTAAAAAATGACCCCCTACTTCAAAAATTTGCTTGCATCTTAAAAACCGGAGAACACAAAAAATTCTCTTCCAACAATATTACCCCAGAAGACAAAAAATTCTTTTCCAACAAAATCTCCTGAGAACACAAATATTCGCTTTCAAAGATATCATCCAAGAGTAGAAAATATCGCATCCAACGAAATCACCCTAGAACACAAAAATTCCCTTTCAATGAAATCACCCGAGAACACAAAAAAATTCGCTTCCACGAAATAATTCCAGAGGACAAAAAATTTGCTTCATACAAAGGGACTCCAGAGCACAAATAACACGCTTCCAATGAAATGTCTCCAAAGCACAGAAAACACGCTTCCAACGAAATGACCCCATACTTCAAATATTTGCTACCATGGAAATCACGCCAGAACACAAAAAATTCGCTTGCAACGAAATCTTGTGAGGACACAAATATTCGCTTCCAACGAAGTCACCTCAGAGCACAAAAAATTCTCTTCCAACGAAATAACTCCAGAGCACAGAAAACACAATCCAACGAAAGGACCCCATATTTCAAAAATTTCCTTCCATCGAAATCACCCAAGAACACAAAAAATTCGCTTCCAACGATATTACCCCAGAACACAAAAAATTCTTTTCCAACGAAATCTCCTGATAACACCAATAATTGCTTCCAAAGAAATCATACCAGAGAAAAAAAAATTCGCTTCCAAAAAAATCATCCTAGAACACAAAAAATTCACTTTGAACGATATCACCCGAGAACACAAAAAATTCGCTTCCAACGAAATCACCCCAAAGCACAAAAAATTCGCTTCCAACGAAATGACTCCAAAGCACAGAAAACACGATCCAACGAAATGACCCCATACTTCAAAAATTTGCTACCATGGAAATCATCCCAGAACACAAAAAATTCGCTTGCAACGAAATCTTGTGAGGACACAAATATTCGCTTCCAACGAAATCACCTCAGGGCACAAAAAATTCGCTTCCAAACAAATCACCCTAGAACATAAAAAAATCGCTTCCATCGAAATCACCACAGAAGACAAAAAATTTGCTTCCAACCAAATCACCCCAGAGCACAAAAAATTCGCTTCCAATGAAATCACCCTAGAACATAAAAAATTCGCTTTCAACGAAATCACCCCAGAACACAAAATATTCGCTTCCAACGAAATTATCCCAGAACACAAAAAATTCGCTTCCTCTGAAATCACCACAGAGCACAAAAAATTCGCTTCCAACGAAATTAACCCAGAACACAAAAAATTTGCTTCCAACAAAATCACCCCAGAGCAGAAAAAATACGCTTCCAACGAAAAGACTCCAGAGCACAGAAAACACGCTTCCAACGAAAAGACCCCATACTTCAAAAATTTGCTTCAATCGAAATCACCCGAGAACACAAAAAATTCGCTAACAACGAAATCACCCCAGAGCACAAAAAATTCGCTTCCAACGAAATGACTCCAGAGCACAGAAAACACGCTTCCAACGAAATGACCCCATACTTCAAAAATTTGCTACCATGGAAATCACCCCAGAACACAAAAAATTCGCTTGCAACGAAATCTTGTGAGGACACAAATATTCGCTTCCAACGAAGTCACCTCAGAGCACAAAAAATTCTCTTCCAACGAAATAGATCCAGAGCACAGAAAACACAATCCAACGAAAGGACCCCATATTTCAAAAATTTCCTTCCATCGAAATCACCCAAGAACACAAAAAATTCGCTTCCAACGATATTACCCCAGAACACAAAAAATTCTTTTCCAACGAAATCTCCTGATAACACCAATAATTGCTTCCAAAGAAATCATACCAGAGAAAAAAAAATTCGCTTCCAAAAAAATCATCCTAGAACACAAAAAATTCACTTTGAATGATATCACCCGAGAACACAAAAAATTCGCTTCCAACGAAATCACCCCAAAGCACAAAAAATTCGCTTCCAACGAAATGACTCCAAAGCACAGAAAACACGATCCAACGAAATGACCCCATACTTCAAAAATTTGCTACCATGGAAATCATCCCAGAACACAAAAAATTCGCTTGCAACAAAATCTTGTGAGGACACAAATATTCGCTTCCAACGAAATCACCTCAGGGCACAAAAAATTCGCTTCCAAACAAATCACACTATGACACAAAAAATTCCCTTTCAACGAAATCACCCGAGAACACAAAAAATTCGATGCCAACGAAATTACCTCAGAACACAAGAAATTCCTTCCAACGAAATCACCACAGAGCAAAAAAATTTGCTTCCAAAGAAATCACCCCAAACCACAAAAATTCGCTTTCAACGAAATGACCCCATACTTCAAAAATTTGCTTCCATCGAAATCACCCGAGAACACAAATATTAGCTTCCAAAAATATCATCCCAGAACACAAAAAATTCGCTTCCAACCAAATCACCCTAGAACATAAAAAAATCGCTTCCATCGAAATCACCACAGAAGACAAAAAATTTGCTTCCAACCAAATCACCCCAGAGCACAAAAAATTCGCTTCCAATGAAATCACCCTAGAACATAAAAAATTCGCTTTCAACGAAATCACCCCAGAACACAAAATATTCGCTTCCAACGAAATTATCCCAGAACACAAAAAATTCGCTTCCTCCGAAATCACCACAGAGCACAAAAAATTCGCTTCCAACGAAATTAACCCAGAACACAAAAAATTTGCTTCCAACAAAATCACCCCAGAGCAGAAAAAATACGCTTCCAACGAAAAGACTCCAGAGCACAGAAAACACGCTTCCAACGAAAAGACCCCATACTTCAAAAATTTGCTTCAATCGAAATCACCCGAGAACACAAAAAATTAGCTAACAACGAAATCACCCCAGAGCACAAAAAATTCGCTTCCAACGAAATGACTCCAGAGCACAGAAAACACGCTTCCAACGAAATGACCCCATACTTCAAAAATTTGCTACCATGGAAATCACCCCAGAACACAAAAAATTCGCTTGCAACGAAATCTTGTGAGGACACAAATATTCGCTTCCAACGAAATCATCTCAGAGCACAAAAAATTCGCTTCCAACGAAATAACTCCAGAGCACAGAAAACACACATCCAACGAAAGGAAACCATATTTCAAAAATTTCCTTCCATCGAAATCACCCGAGAACACAAAAAATTCGCTTCCAACGATATTACCCCAGAAAACAAAAAATTCTTTTCCAATGAAATCTCCTGATAACACCAATATTTGCTTCTAAAGAAATCATACCAGAGAAAAAAAATTCGCTTCCAAAAAAATCATCCTAGAACACAAAATATTTCCTTTGAACGATATCACCCGAGAACACAAAAAATTCGCTTCCAACGAAATCACCTCAGAACACAAAAAATTCGCTTGCAACGAAATCTCCTGAGAACACAAATATTCGCTTCAAACGAAAAAATCCCAAGCACAAAAAATTCGCTTCCAACGAAATGACTCCAGGGCACAGAAAACACGCTTCAAATGAAATGACCCCCTACTTCAAAAATTAGTTTCTATCGAAATCACATGAGAACACAAAAAAGTGCTTCCAACGAAGTTACCCCTGAACACAAAAAAATTCGCTTGCAACGAAATCTACTGAGAACACAAATATTTGCTTCCAACGAGATCACCCCAAAGCACAAAAAATTCGCTTCCAACGAAATGACTCCAGAGCACAGAAAACACGCTTCCAAAGAAATGACCCCATACTTCAAAAATTTGCTTCCATCGAAAAAACCGGACAACACAAAAAATTCACTTCCAACGAAATTACCCCAGAAGAGAAAAAATTCGCTTGCAACGAAATCTTCTGAGAATACAAATATTCGCTTCCAACGAAATCACCCCAGAACACAAAAAATTCGCTTCCAAACAAATCACACTATAACACAAAAAATTCCCTTTCAACGAAATCACCCGAGAACACAAAAAATTCGATGCCAACGAAATTACCCCAGAACACAAGAAATTCCGTCCAACGAAATCACCACAGAGCAAAAAAATTTGCTTCCAAAGAAATCACCCCAAACCACAAAAATTCGCTTCCAACGAAATGACCCCATACTTCAAAAATTTGCTTCCATCGACAAAACCGGGCAACACAAAAAATTCACTTCCAACGAAATTACCCCAGAAGAGAAAAAATTCGCTTGCAACGAAATCTTCTGAGAACACAAATATTCGCTTGCAACGAAAAAACCCCAGAGCACAAAAAATTCGCTTCCGATGAAGTGACTCCAGAGCACACAAAACACGCTTCCTAAAAAATGACCCCCTACTTCAAAAATTTGCTTGCATCTTAAAAACCGGAGAACACAAAAAATTCTCTTCCAACAATATTACCCCAGAAGACAAAAAATTCTTTTCCAACAAAATCTCCTGAGAACACAAATATTCGCTTTCAAAGATATCATCCAAGAGTAGAAAATATCGCATCCAACGAAATCACCCTAGAACACAAAAATTCCCTTTCAATGAAATCACCCGAGAACACAAAAAAATTCGCTTCCACGAAATAATTCCAGAGGACAAAAAATTTGCTTCATACAAAGGGACTCCAGAGCACAAATAACACGCTTCCAATGAAATGACCCCAGAACACAAAAAATTCGCCTCCAACGAAATCACCCTAGAACTTAAAAAATTCGCTTTCAACGAAATACCCCGAGAACACAAAAAATTCACTACCAACGAAATCACCCCGGAGCACCAAAAATTTGCTTCCAACGCAATGACTCCAGAGCACAGAAAACATGCTTCCAAAGAAATGACCGATATTTCAAAAATTTGCTTCCATCGAAATCACCGAAGAACACAAAATAATTCGCTTCCAACGAAATTACCCCAGAACACAAAAAAATCCCTTTCAACGAAATCAGCTGAGAACACAAAAAATTCACGTACAACGAAATTACCACAGAACAGAAAAAATTGCTTCCATCGAAATCACCCCAGAACACAATAAATTCGCTTCAAACGAAATCACGCTAGAACACAAAAAATTAACTTTAAAGGAAATCACCTGAGAACATAAAATATTCGCTCCCAACGAAATCACCACAGAGCACAAAAAATTCACTTCCAATGAAATGACTCCAGAGTACAGAAAACACACTTCCAATGAAAGGACCCCAGAACACAAACAATTCACTTCCAACGAAATCACACTAGAACATAAAAAATTCGCTTTCAACGAAATCACCAGAGAACACAAAAAATTCGCTTCCAACAAAATCAACCCAGAACACAAAAAATTCGCTTCCAAAGAAATGACTCCAGAGCACAGAAAACACGCTTCCAACGAAATGACCCCATACTTCAAAAATTTGCTGCCATCAAAATCACCCAAGACACAAAAAATTCACTTACAAGGAAATTAACACAGAACACAAAAAATTCGCTTCCAATGAAATCTCTTGAGAACACAAATATTCGCTTCCAAAGAAAGCATCCGAGAGCACAAAAAGTTCGCTTCCAACGAAATCACCCTACAACACAAAAAATTCCCTTTCAACGAAATCACCCGAGAACACAAAAAATTCACTTCCAACGAAATCAACTCAGAGCACAAAAAATTCGTTTCCAATGAAATGACTCCAGGGCACAGAAAACACGCTTCCAACGAAATGACCCCCTACTTCAAAAATTTGTTTCCATTGAAATCACCTGAGAACACCAAAAATTCGCTTCCAACGAAATTACAACAAAACACAAAAAATTCGCTTGAAACGAAATCTCCTGAGAACACAAATATTCGCTTCTAACGAAATCACCCCAGAGAACAAAAATTTTGCTTCCAAAGAAATGACTCCAGAGCATAGAAAACACGCTTCCAACGAAATGACCCCATACTTCAAAAATTTGCTACCATGGAAATCACCACAGAACACAAAAAATTCGCTTGCAACGAAATCTCCTGAGAACACAAATATTCGCTTCCAACGAAATCACCCCAGAGCACAAAAAATTCGCATACAACGAAATTACCCCAGAACACAAAGAATTATTTTCCAATGAAATCTCCTGAGAACACAAATATTCGCGTCCAACGAAATCACCCCAGAGCACAGAAAAAACGCTTCCAACGAAATGACCGCCTACTTCAAAGATTTGCTTCCATCGAAATCACCCAAGAACACAAAAAATTCGCTTGCAACGAAATCTTCTGAGAACACAAAAATTCACTTCCAATGAAATTACCCCAGAACACAAAAAATTCGCTTGCAATGAAATCTCCGGAGAACACAAATATTCGCTTCCAAAGAAAACATCCCAGAGCACAAAAAGTTCGCTTCCAACGATATCAACTCAGAGCACAAAAAATTCGCTTCCAACGAAATGACTCCAGGGCACAGAAAACACGCTTCCAACGAAATGACCCCATTCTTCAAAAATTTGCTACCATGCAAATCACCCCAGAACACAAAAAATTCGCTTGCAATGAAATCTCGTGAGAAGACAAATATTGGTTTCCATCGAAATCACCTCAGAGCACAAAAAATTCCCTTTCAACGAAATGACTCCAGAACACTTAAAACACGCTTCCAACGAAATGACCCACTACTTCAAAAATTTGCTTCCATTGAAAACACCGGAGAACACAAAAAATTTTCTTCCAACGATATTACCCCAGAAGACAAAAAATTCTTTTCCAACGAAATCTCCTGAGAACACAAATATTCACTTCCAAAAATATCATCCCAAAGTAGAAAAAATTCACTTCCAATGAAATCACCCTAGAACAAAAAAATTACCTTTCAACGAAATCACCTGAGAACACAAAAAATTCGCTTCCAACGAAATGACTCAGGAGTACAGAAAACACACATCCAACGAAAGGAAACCATATTTCAAAAATTTCCTTCCATCGAAATCACCCGAGAACACAAAAAATTCGCTTCCAACGATATTACCCCAGAAAACAAAAAATTCTTTTCCAACGAAATCTCCTGATAACACCAATATTTGCTTCCAAAGAAATCATACCAGAGAAAAAAATTCGCTTCCAAAAAAATCATCCTAGAACACAAAATATTTCCTTTGAACGATATCACCCGAGAACACAAAAAATTCGCTTCCAACGAAATCACCTCAGAACACAAAAAATTCGCTTGCAACGAAATCTCCTGAGAACACAAATATTCGCTTCAAACGAAAAAACCCCAGAGCACAAAAAATTCGCTTCCAACGAAATGACTCCAGGGCACAGAAAACACGCTTCAAATGAAATGACCCCCTACTTCAAAAATTAGTTTCTATCGAAATCACATGAGAACACAAAAAAAGTGCTTCCAACGAAGTTACCCCTGAACACAAAAAAATTCGCTTGCAACGAAATCTACTGAGAACACAAATATTTGCTTCCAACGAGATCACCCCAAAGCACAAAAAATTCGCTTCCAACGAAATGACTCCAGAGCACAGAAAACACGCTTCCAAAGAAATGACCCCATACTTCAAAAATTTGCTTCCATCGAAAAAACCGGACAACACAAAAAATTCACTTCCAACGAAATTACCCCAGAAGAGAAAAAATTCGCTTGCAACGAAATCTTCTGAGAATACAAATATTCGCTTCCAACGAAATCACCCCAGAACACAAAAAATTCGCTTCCAAACAAATCACACTATAACACAAAAAATTCCCTTTCAACGAAATCACCCGAGAACACAAAAAATTCGATGCCAACGAAATTACCCCAGAACACAAGAAATTCCTTCCAACGAAATCACCACAGAGCAAAAAAATTTGCTTCAAAAGAAATCACCCCAAACCACAAAAATTCGCTTCCAACGAAATGACCCCATACTTCAAAAATTTGCTTCCATCGACAAAACCGGGCAACACAAAAAATTCACTTCCAACGAAATTACCCCAGAAGAGAAAAAATTCGCTTGCAACGAAATCACCGAAGAGCACAAAAAATTCGCTTCCAACGAAATGACTCCAGAGCACAGAAAACATGCTTCCAACAAAATGACCCCGTACTTCAAAAATTTGCTTCTTTCGAAAAGACCGGAGAACACAAAAATTCTCTTCCAACGATATTACCATAGAAGAGAAACAATTCTTTTCCAATGAAATCTCCTGAGAACACAAATATACGCTTCCAAAGATATCATCCCAGAGCACAAAAATTTCGCTTCGAACAAAATCACCGTAAAACACAAAAATTCCCTTTCAATGAAATCCCCCGGGAACACAAAAAATTTGCTTCCAACGAATTCACCCCAGAGCACAAAAATTTACTTGCAACGAAATCTCCTGAGACCACAAATACTCGCTTCCAACGACATTACCCCAGAGCACAAAAAATTCGCTTCCAAAGAAATGCCTCCAGAGCACAGAAAACATACTTCAAACGAAACGACCTCCTAATTCAAAAATTTGCTTCCATCAAAAAAATCGGAGAACATAAAAAATTCGCTTTCAACGATATTATCCCAGAAGACAAAAAATTCTTTTCCAACGAACTCTCCTGAGAATACAAATATTCGCTTCCAAAGATATCATCCCAGAGCAAGAAAAATTCACTTTCAAAGAAATCACCCCAGAACACAAAAGCTCCCTTTCAACGAAATCACCCGAGAACACACAAAATTTATTTCCAACGAAATGACTCCAGAGCACAGAAAACACGCTTCCCACAAAATGACCCCCTCCTTCAAAATTTGCTTCCATCGAGAAAACTGGAGAACACAAAAACGATATTACCCCAGAAGACAAAAAATTCTTTTCCAACGAAATCTCCTGAGAACACAAGTATTCCCTTCCAAAGATATGATCCCAGAGTACGAAAAATTCGCTTCCAAAGAAATTACCCTAGAACACAAAAATTCTTTTTCAACGAAATCACCTGAGAACACAAAAAATTTGCTTTCAACGAAATCACCCCAGAACACAAAAAACTTGCCTGCAATGAAAACTCCTGAGAACACAAATATTGGCTTCCAATGAAATCACCCATAACACAAAAAATTCCCTTTCGACGAAATCACCTGAGAACACAAAAGATTCACGTCCAACAAAATTACCACAGAACAGAAAAAATTTGCTTCCATCGAAATCACCCAGGAACACAAAAAATTCGCTTCCAACGAAATTACCCCAGAACACAAAAAATTTGCTTGCAACGAAATCTCCTGAGAACACAAACGTTGGCTTCCAACGAAATGACTCCAGAGCACAGAAAACACGCTTCCAAGGAAATGACCCCCTACATCAAAAATTTGCTTCCATCGAAAAAACCGGAGAACATAAAAAATTCTCTTCCAACGATATTACCCCAGAAGACAAAAAATTCTTTTCCAACGAAATCTCCTGAGAACACAAATATTCCCTTCCAAAGATATGATCCCAGAGTACGAAAAATTCGCTTCCAAAGAAATTACCCTAGAACACAAAAATTCTTTTTCAACGAAATCACCTGAGAACACAAAAAATTTGCTTTCAAGGAAATCACCCCAGAACACAAAAAACTTGCCTGCAATGAAAACTCCTGAGAACACGGATATTGGCTTCCAACGAAATCACCCAAGAGTACGAAAAATTCGCTTCCAACGAAATCACGCTAGAACACAAAAAAATTAGCTTTCAATGAAATCACCCCAGAGCACAAAAAATTCCCTTCCAACGAAATGACTCCAGAGCACATAAAACACGATTCCAACGAAATGACCCCCTACTTCTAAAATTTGCTGCCATCGAAATCACCCGAGAACACAAAAAATTTGCTTCCAAAGAAATTACCCCAGAACACAAAAAAAATCGCTTCCAACGAAATCTCCTGGGAACACAAATATTCGCTTCCAAAGAAATCATCCCAGAGCACAAAAAATTCGCTTCCAACGAAATCACCCTAGAACACAAAAAATTACCTTTCAACGAAATCACCCGAGAACACAAAAAATTCACGTCCAACAAAATTACCACAGAACAGAAAATATTTGCTTCCATTGAAATAACCCCAGAACACCAAAAATTCGCCTCCAATAAAATCACGCTAGAACACAAAAAAATAGCTTTCAATGAAATCATCCCAGAGCACAAAAAATTCCCTTCCAACGAAATGACTCCAGAGCACATAAAACACGATTCTAACGAAATGACCCCCTACTTGAAAAATTTGCTGCCATCGAAAACCGGAGAACATAAAAAATTCGATTCCAACAAAATTACCCAAGAACACAAAAAATTCGGTTGCAACCAAATTTTCTGAGAACACAAATATTCGCTTCCAACGAAATCACCCCAGAACACAAAAAATCGCTTCCAACGAAATGACTCCAGAGCACAGAAAACAAGCTTCCAAATAAATGATCCCATACTTCAAAAATTTGCTTCCATCGAAATCACCAGAGAACACAAAAAATTCGCTTCCATACATATAATCCCAGATCACAAAAAATTCGCTTCCAACAAAATCACCATTGAACGCAAAAATTCGCTTTCAACGAAATCACCCGAGAACACAAAAAATTTGTTTCCAACGAAATTACTCCAGAACACAAAAAATTCGCTTGCAATGAAATTTTCTGAGAACAGAAATATTCGCTACCAACGAAATCACCCCCGAACACAAAAAATTCGCTTCCAACGAAATGACTCCAGAGCACAGAAAACACACTTCCAACTAAATGATCCCATACTTCAAAAATTTGTTTCCATCGAAATCACCCCAGAACACAAAAAATTTGCTTCCAATGAATTTATCCCAGAACACAAAAAATTCCCTTTCAACGATATCACCCGAGAACACAAAAAATTCCCTTCCAACGAAATCACCCCAGAACACAAAAAATTTGCTTGCAACGAAATCTCCTGAGAACACAAATATTTACTTCAAACAAAAGCACCCCAGAGCACAAAAAATTCGCTTCCAACGAAATGACTCCAGAGCACAGAAAACATGCTTCCAGCGAAATGACCTCCTACTTCAAAAATTTGCTTCCATCGAAAAAGACCGGAGAACACAAAAAATTCTCTTCCAACGATATTACCGCAGAAGACAAAAAATTCTTTTCCAACAAAATCTCCTGAGAACACAAATATTCGCTTCCAAAGATATCATCCCAGAGCACAAAAAATTCGCTTCCAACGAAATCACCGTAGAACATAAAAAATTTTCTTCCATCAAAATAACCACAGAAGACAAAAAATTCCCTTCTAACCAAATCACCCCAGAGCACAAAAAATTCGCTTCCAACGAAATCACCCTAGAACATAAAAAATTAGCTTTCAACGAAATCACCCGAAAATAGAAAAAATTCGCTTCCAACGAAATGACTCCAGAGCACAGAAAACATGCTTCCAACGAAATGACACACTATTTCAAAATCTGCTTCCATCGAAAAGACCGGAGAACACAAAAAATTCTCTTCCAACGATATTACCCCAGAAGACAAAAAATTCTTTTTCAACGAATACTCCTGAGAACACAAATATTCGCTTCCAAAGATATCATCCCAGAGCACAAAAAATTCGCTTCCAACGAAATCACCGTAGAACATAAAAAATTTTCTTCCATCGAAATAACCACAGAAGACAAAAAATTCCCTTCTAACCAAATCACCCCAGAGCACAAAAAATTCGCTTCCAACGAAATCACCCTAGAACATAAAAAATTAGCTTTCAACGAAATCACCCGAAAATAGAAAAAATTCGCTTCCAACGAAATCACCCAAGAACACAAAAAATTCACTGCCAAAGAAATGACTCCAGAGCACAGAAAACACGCTTCCAACGAAATGACCCTCTACTTAAAAAATTTGCTTCCATCGAAAAACCGGAGAACACAAAATATTCGCTTCCAAAGAAATTACCCCAGAACATAAAAATTCGCTTGCAACGAAATATCCTGAGAACACAAATATTAGCTTCCAATCAAATCACTCCAGCGCACAAAAAATTCGCTTCCAACGAAATTACCTCAGAACACAAAAAAATTGCTTCCATGAAAACACCCCAGAACACAAAAAATTCGCTTCCAACGAAATGACTCCAGAGCACAGAAAACACACTTCCAACGAAATGACCCCCTGCTTCAAAAATTTGCTTCTATAGAAAAAACCGGAGAAAACAAAATATTCGCTTCCAACGAAATTACCCCAGAACAGAAAAAAATTCGCTTGCAACGAAATCTTCTGAGAACACGAATATTCGCTTCCAACAAAATCACCCTGGAACACAAAAATTCCCTTTCAACCAAATCACCCGAGAACACAAAAAATTCAAGTCCAACCAAATTACCACAGAACCCAAAAATTTTGCTTCCATCGAAATCACCCCTGAACACAAAAAATTCGTTGCCAACGAAATCACCCCAGAACACAAAAAATTTGCTACCAACGAAATCACCCCAGATTACAAAATATTCGCTTCCTACGAAATGACTCCAGAGCACAGAAAACACGCTTCCAACTAAAAGACCCCAGAACACTAAAAATTCGCGGCCAAAGAAATCACCCGAGAACATAAAAAATTCGCTTCCAATGTAATTACCCCAGAACACAAAAAATTCGCTTCCAACGAAATCAACCTTGAACACAAAAAATTCCCTTTCAACGAAATCACCCGAGAACAAAAAAATTTGCTTCCAACGAAATCACCCCGGAGAACAAAAAATTCCCTTCCAACGAAATGACTCCAGAGCACAGAAAACACGATTCCAACGAAATGACCTGCTACTTCAAAAATTTGCTTCGATCGAAAAAACCGGAGAAAACAAAAAATTCACTTCCATCGAAATCACCCCAGGACACAGAAAATTCACTTTCAACGAAATCACCCTAGAACACAAAAAATTCCCTTTCAATGAAATCACCCGAGAACACAAAATATTCGCTTCCAACGAAATCACCCCAGAGCACAAAAAATTCCCTTCCAACGAAATGACTCCAGAGCACAGAAAACACGCTTCCACCGAAATGAGCCCAGAAAACAAAAAATTCCCTTTCAACGAAATCACCTGAGAACCCAAAAAATTTGCTTCCAACGAAATCACCCAAGAGCACAAAAAATTCGCTTCCAACGAAATGACTCCAGAGCAGAGAAAACACGCTTCCAATGAAATGATGCCAGAACACTAAAAATTTCCTTTAAACGAAATCACCCGAGAACACAAAAAATTCGCTTCCAACGAAATCAACCCAGAGCACCAAAAATTCTCTTCCAACCAAGTGACTACAGAGCACAGAAAACACGCTTCCAACAAAATGACCCCCTACTTCAAAAATTCACTTCCATCGAAAAACCCGGAGAACACAAAAAATTCGCTTCCAACAAAATTTCCACAGAACACAATAAATTCGCTTCTAACGTAATCACCCCGGAACACAAAAAATTCGCTTCCAACGAAATGACTCCAGAGCACAGAAAACAGGCGTCCAAAGAAATGACCCCAGAACACAAAAAATCCCTTTCAACGAAATCACCCGAGAACACAAAAAATTCACTTCCAACGAAATCAACACAGAGTACAAAAAATTGGCTTCCAACAAAATGACTCCATAGCACAGAAAACACGCTTCCAACGAAATGACCCCAGAACACTAAAAATTCGCGGCCAACGAAATCACCCGAGAACACAAAAAATTCGCTTCGAACGTAATTACCCCAGAACACAAAAAATTCGCTTCTAACTAAATCACCCCAGAGCACAAAAAATTCCCTTCCAACGAAATGACTCCAGAGCACAGAAAACACGTTTCCAACGAAATGACCCCCTGCTTCAAAAATTTGCTTCCATCAAAAAAAACCAGAGAAAAAAAAATTCACGTCCAACGAAATTACCACAGAACAGAAAAAATTTGCTTCCATAGAAATCACCACAGAACACAAAAAATTCGCTTCCAATGAAATCTCCTGAGAACACAAACAGTCGCTTCCAAAGAAATCATCCCAGAGCCCAAACAAGTTCGCTTACAATGAAATCACCCCAGAGCGCAAAAAATTCCCTTCCAACGAAATGACTCCAAAGCACAGAAAACACGATTATAACGAAATGACCCCCTACTTCAAAAATTTGCTTACATCGAAAAAACTGGAGAACACAAAAAATTCACTTCCATCGAAGTCACCCCAGAACACAGAAAATTCTCTTCCAACGAAATCACCTTAGAAAACAAAAACTTCCCTTTCCACGAAATCACCCGAGAACACAAAAAATTTGCTTCAAACGAAATTACCCCTGAACACAAGAAATTCGCTTCCAACGAAATCCCCCTTAGCACATAAAATAGCTTCCAACGAAATGTCCCCAAACTTCAAAAATTTGCTTCCATCGAAATCACAAGAGAACACAAAATAATTCGCTTCCAACCAAATTACCCCAGAACACAAAACATTCGCTTCCAACGAAATCACCCCTGAACACAAAAAATTTCGCTTCCAACGGGATGACCCCCTACTTCAAAAATTTGCTTCCATCAAAAAAACCAGAGAACACAAAAAAATTCGCTTCAAACGAAATTACCCCAGAACACAAAAAATTCACTTCCAACAAAATCTCCTGTGGACACATATATTCGCTTCCAAAGAAATCACCCCAGAGCACAAAAAATCCGCATCCAATGAAATCACCCTAAAGCAAAAAATATTCACTTTCAACGAAATCACCTGAGAACAAAAAAAGTCATGTCCAACGAAATTACCCCAGAATAGAAAAAATTTACTTCCAAACAAATCAACCCAGAGCACAAAAAATTCCCTTCCAACAAAATCACCCGAGAACAAAAATATTGGCTTCTAAAGAAATTACCCCAGAACGGAAAAAAATTGCTTCCAACGAAATCACCCCAGAGCACAAAAAATTCCCTTCCAATAAATCACCTGAGAACAAAAATATTGGCTTCCCACAAAATTACCCCAGAACGGAAAAAATTTCCTTCCCTCGAAATCACCGCAGAACACAAAAAATTCGCTTCCAACGAAATGACTCCAGAGCACAGAAAAGACGCTTCCAATGAAATCACCCCAGAACACAAAAAATTTGCTTCCAACGAAATCAACCCAGAACACAAAAAATTCGCTTCCAACGAAATCACCCACGAGCAACAAAAATTTGCTTCGAAAGAAATCATCCCAGAGCACAAAAAAATTCGCTTCCAACGAAATCACCCTAGAACACAAATAATTCCCTTTCAAAGAAATCACCCGAGAACACAAAAAATTCACCTCCAACGAAATTACCAGAGAACAGAAAAAGTTTGCTTCCATCTAAATCACCGCAAAACACCAAAAATTCGCTTCCAACGAAATCACCCAGGAACACAAAAAATTCGCTCCAACGAAATGACTCCAGAGCACAGGAAACCCGCTTCGAACGAAATGATACCATACTTCAAAAATTTGCTTCCATCGAAATCACCCGAGAACACAAAAAATTCGCTTCCAAAGAAATTACCCCCGAACACAAAAATTTGCTTCCATCGAAATCACCACAGAACACAAAAAATTCGCTTCCAACAAAATCACCCTAGAACACAAAAAATTCCCTTTCAACGATATCACACTAGAACACAAAAAATTCGCTTCCAACGAAATCAGCCCAAAGCACAAAAAATTCGCTTCCAACGAAATGACCACCTACTTCAAAAATTTGCTTCCATCGATAAAACCGGAGAACACAAAAAATTCGCTTGCAACGAAATCGTCTGAGAACACAAATATTCGCTTCCAACGAAATGACTCCAGAGCACATAAAACACGCTTCGAACGAAATGATACCATACTTCAAAAATTTGCTTCCATTTTGAAATGACCCGAGAACACAAAAAATTCGCTTCCAACGAAATCAGCCCAAAGCACAAAAAATTCGCTTCCAACGAAATGACTCCAGAGCACAGAAAAAAAGCTTCCAACGAAATGACCACCTACTTCAAAAATTTGCTTCCATCGATAAAACCGGAGAACACAAAAAATTCGCTTGCAACGAAATCGTCTGAGAACACAAATATTCTCTTCCAACGAAATGACTCCAGAGCACAGAAAACACGCTTCGAACGAAATGATACCATACTTCAAAAATTTGCTTCCATTTTGAAATGACCCGAGAACACAAAAAATTCGCTTCCAACGAAATCACCCCAGAACACAAAAAATTCGCTTCCAACGAAATGACTCCAGAGCATAGAAAACACACTTCCAACCAAATGACCCCATATTTCAAAAATTTGCTTCCATCGAAATCACCTGAAAACACAAAAAATTCGCTTCCAACAAAATTACCCCAGAACACAATAAATTCGCTTCCAACGATATCTCCTGAGAACACAAATATTTGCTTAAAAAAAATTATCCCAGAGCACAAAAAAATTCGCTGCCAACGAAATCACCCTAGAACACAAAACATTCCCTTTCAACGAAATCACCCGAGAACACAAAAAATTCACTTCCAACGAAATCACCACAGAGTACCAAAAATTCGCTTCCAACAAAATGACTCCAGAATACAGAAAACATGCTTCCAACGAAATGACACACTATTTCAAAATTTGCTTCCATCGAAAAGACCGGAGAACAGAAAAAATTCTCTTCCAACGATATTACCCCAGAAGACAAAAAATTCTTTTCCAACGAAAACTCCTGATAACACAAATATTCGCTTACAAAGATATCATCCCAGAGCACAAAAAATTCCCTTTCAACGAAATCACCCGAGAACACAAAAATATCGCTTCCAATGAAATCACCCGAGAGCACAAAAAATTCGCTTCCAACGAAATGACTCCAGAGCACAGAAAACAATTTACCAATGAAATGACCCGAGAACACAAAAAAAATGCTTCCAAAGAAATCACCCTAGAACATAAAAAATTGGCTTCCATTGAAATAACCACAGAAGACAAAAAATTCCCTTCCAATAAATCACCTGAGAACAATAAAATTCACGTCCAACGAAATTACCCCAGAATAGAAAAAAATTTGCTTCCAACGAAATCACCCCAGAGCACAAAAATTCCCTTCCAATAAATCACCTGAGAACAAAAATATTGGCTTCCCACAAAATTACCCCAGAACGGAAAAAATTTCCTTCCCTCGAAATCACCGCAGAACACAAAAAATTCGCTTCCAACGAAATGACTCCAGAGCACAGAAAACACGCTTCCAACGAAATCACTCCAGAACACAAAAAATTTGCTTCCAATGAAATCAACCCAGAACATAAAAAATTTGCTTCCAATGAAATGACTCCAGAGCACAGAAAACACGCTTTCAACGAAACCACCCCATACTTCCAAAAAATTCGCTTCCAACGAAATTGCCCCAGAACACAAAAAATTCGCTTCCAACGAAATGACTCCAGAGCACAGAAAACACGCTTCCAACGAAATCACTCCAGAACACAAAAAATTTGCTTCCAATGAAATCAACCCAGAACATAAAAAATTTGCTTCCAATGAAATGACTCCAGAGCACAGAAAACACGCTTTCAACGAAATCACCCCATACTTCCAAAAAATTCGCTTCCAACGAAATTGCCCCAGAACACAAAAAATTCTCTTCCAAAAAAAATCAACCCTGAACACAAAATATTCGCTTCCATCGAAATCATACCAGAACACAAAAAGTTCGCTTCCAAAGAAATTACCCCAGAACAGAACAAATTCGCTTCCAAGGAAATCACCCCAGAACACAAAAAATTCGCTTCCAACGAAATTACCCCCGAACACAAAAATTCACTTCTAACGAAATCACCCCAGGACACAAAAAATTCGCTTCCAAAAAAATGACTCCAGAGCACAGAAAACACGCTTCCAACGAAATGACCCCAGAACACAAAAAATTCCCTTTCAACGAAATCACCACAGAACACAAAAAATTTGTTTCCAACGAAATCACCCCAGAGCACAAAAAATTCGCTTCTAACGAAATGAATCCAGAGCACAGAAAACACGCTTCCAACGAAATGACGCCAGAACACTAAAAATTCCCTTTCAACGAAATCACCAGAGAAAACAAAAAATTTGCTTCCAAAGATATTACCCCAGAACACAAAAAATTCACTTCCAATGAAATCACCCCAGATCTCAAAAACTTCATTTCCAAAGAAATCACACCAGAACAGAGAAAAATTCGCTTCTAACAAAATGACTCCAAAGGACATAAAACACGCTTCCAAGAATATTACCACAGAAAACAAAAAATTCACTTTCAACTATATCACCCCAGAACACAAAAAAATTCGCTTCCAACAATATCACCCCCAGGACACAAAATATTCGCTTCCAACGAAATCTCCTGAGAACACAAATATTCGCTTCCGAAGTAATCACCCCAGACCAGAGAAAACACGCTTCCAACGAAATCACCCCAGACCACCAAAAATTCGCTTCCAACGAAATCACCCCAGAACACAAAAAATTTGCTTCCAAAGAAATGAATCCAGAGCACAGAAAACACTCTTCCAACGAAATGACACCAGAACACTAAAAATTCCCTTTCAACGATATCACCCTAGAACACAAAAAATTCGCTTCCAACGTAATTACCCCAGAAAACAAAAAATTCGCTTCCAAAGAAATCACACCAAAGCACCATAAATTCCCTTCCAATGAAGTGACTCCAGAGCACAGAAAACATGCTTCCAACGAAATGACCCCCTACTTCAAAAATTTGCTTTCATCGAAAAAACCGTAGAACACAAAAAATTCGCTTCCAACGAAATAACCCCAGAACACAAAAAAATTCGCTTGCAATGAAATCTTCTGAGAACATGAATATTCGCTTCCAACGAAATCACCCAAGAACACAAAAAATTTGCTTCCAACGAAATGACTCTAGAGCACAGAAAACACGCTTCCAACGAAATGATCCCATACTTCAAAAATTTGCTTCCATCGAAAACACCCGAGAACACAAAAAATTCGCTTCCAACGAAATTACCCCAGAACACAAAAAATTTGCTTTCATGGAAATCACCCAAGAACACAAAAAATTGGCTTCCAACGAAATAACCCGAGAACACAAACTATTTGCTTCCAACGAAATTGCCCCAGAGCACAAAATATTAACTTCCAACGAAATGACTCCAGAGCACAGAAAACACGCTTCCAACAAAATGGCCCCCTACTTCAAAAATTTGCTTCCATCAAAATCACCCTAGAACACAAAAAATTTGCTTCCAACGAAATTACCCAAGAACATAAAAAAATTCGCTTCCAACGAAATATCCTGAGAACACAAAAATTCCCTTCCAACGAAATGACTCCAGAGCACAGAAAACAGGCTTCGAACAAAATGATACCATACTTCAAAAATATGCTTCCATCGAAATCAACCGAGAACACAAAAAATTAGCTTCCAACGAAATGACTCCTGAGCATAGAAAACACGCTACCAAAGAAATGACCCCAGAACACAAAAAATTCGCTTCCATCAAAATCACCCTACAACACAAATAGTTTGTTGCCAAAGAAATCACACCAGACCACAAAAAATTCGCTACCAACGAAATCACCCCAGATCACAAAATCTTCATTTCCAACGAAATCACACCAGAACAGAGAAAAATTCACTTTTAATGAAATGACTCCAAAGGACATAAAACCCGCTTCCAACGAAATTACCCCCGATCACAAAAAATTCCCTTCCAATGAAATCACCCCAGAACACACACACAAAAAAATTCGCTTCCAATGAAATTACCCCAGAACGCAAAATATTCTCTTACAACAAAAACATTCCAGAGCAAAAAAAATGCGTTTCCAACAAAATCACACCAGAACAGAGAAAAATTCGCTTCCAATGAAATGACTACAAAGGACATAAAACTTTCTTCCAACAAAATTACCCCAGAACACCAAAAATTTGCTCCCACGGAAACCTCCCCAGAACACAAAAAAATCGCTTCGATAGAAATCAACCCAGAACACAAAAAATTCGCTTCCATCAAAATGACTCCAGAGCACAGGAAACACGCTTCCAAATAAATCACCCCATACTTCAAAAAATTCGCTAACAACGATATCATCCCAGACCACAAAAAATTCGCTTCCATTGAAATCACCCTAGAACACAAAAATTCCCTTTCAACGATATCACCCTAGAACAAAAAAAATTCACGTCCAACGAAATTACCCCAGAACACAAGAAAATCGCTTCCAACGAAATTACCCGAGAACACAAAAATTGAGCTTCCAACAAAATCACCTCAGAGCACAAAAAATTCGCTTCCAACGAAATGACTCCAGAGCACAAAAAACAGGCTTCCAACAAAATGACCACAGAACACAAAAATTCCCTTTTAAGAAAATCACCCGAGAAAACAAAAAATTCGCTTCCAACGAAATGACTCCAGAGCACAAAAAACATGCTTCCAACAAAATGATACCATACTTCAAAAATTTGCTTCCATCGAAATCACCCGAGAACACAAAAAGTTCGCTTCCAACGAAATTTCCCCAGAAGACAAAAATTGCTTCCAACGAAATCACCCCAGAACACAAAAAATTCGCTTCCAACGAAATGACTCCAGAGCACAGAAAACACGCTTCCAACGAAATGACTCCAGAGCACAGAAAACACGCTTCCAACGAAATGACCCCAAAACACAAAAAATTCCCTTTTAACGAAATCTCCCGAGAACACAAAAAATTCACTTCCCACGAAATCACCCCAGAGCAACAAAAATTCCCTTCGAACGAAGTGAATCCAGAGCACAGAAAACACGTTTCCAACGAAATGACCCCGTACATCAAAAATTTGCTTCCATCGAAAAAACCTGAGAACACAAAAAATTCGCTTCCAACAACATTACCCCAGATCAACAAAAAAATTCGCTTGCAACGAAATCTTCTGAGAACACGAATATTCGCTTCCAGGAAGTCACCCAAGAACACAAAAAATTCGCTTCCAACGAAATGACTCCAGAGCACAGAAAACACGCTTCGAACGAAATGATACCATATTTCAAAAATTTGTTTCCACTGAAATCACCCGAGAACACAAAATATTCGCTTCCAACGAAATCACCCCAGAACACAAAAAATTCGCTTCCAATGAAATGACTCCAGAGCACAAAAAATTCGCTTCCAACGAAATTACTCCAGAGCACAGAAAACACGCTTCCAACGAAATGACTCCCTACTTCAAAAATTTGCTTCCATCGAAAAATCCTGAGAGCACAAAAATTTCTATTCCAACGCAATTACCCCAGAACACAAAAAATTCGCTTCCAGCGAAATCTCCTGAAAACACAAATATTCGCTTCCAAAGAAAACATCCCAGAGCACAAAAAATTCGCTTCCAACGAAATCACCCTCGAAAACAAAAAATTCCCTTTCAATGAAATTACCGAGAACACAAAAAATTCGCTTGCAACGAAATCTCCTGAGAACACAAATATTCGCTTCCAAAGAAAACATCCCAGATCACAAAAAATTCGCTTCCAACGAAATCACCCCAGAACACCAAATATTCCCTTTCAACGAAATCACCCCAGAACACAAAAAATTCGCTTCCAACGAAATCAACGCAGAGCACAAAAAATTCGCTTCCAACGAAATGACTCCGGAGCTCCGAAAACATGCTTCCAACGAAATGACCTCCTACTTCAAAAATTTACTTCCATCGAAAAAAACGGAGAACAGAAAAAATTCGCTTGCAAAGAAATCTTCTGAGAACACAAATATTCGCTTCCAACGAAATCTCCCCAGAACACAAAATATTCGCTTCCAACGAAATCACTCCAGAATACAGAAAACACGCTTCCAACGAAATGACTCCCTACTTCAAAAATTTGCTTCCATCAACGAAATTACCCCAGAACACAAAAAATTCCCTTCCAATGAAATCTTTTGAGAACACAAATATTCACTTCTAAAGAAATCATCCCAGAGCACAAAAAATTCGCTTCCAACAAAATCACCCTAGAACACAAAAAATGCCCTTTCAACGAAATCACCTAAGAATACAAAAAATTCGCTTCCAACATAATCAACCCAGAGCACAAAAAATTCGCTTCCAACAAATTGACTCCAGAGCACAGAAAACATGCTTCCAATGAAATGACCCCAGAACACAAAAAATTCGCTTTCAACGAAATCACTCTAGAACATAAAATATTCGCTTCCATCGAAATCACCATAGAAGTCAAAAAAATCGCTTCCAACCAAATCACTCCATAAAATTCCCTTTCAATGAAATTACCCCAGAACACAAAAAATTCGTTTTCAAAGAATTCTCCTGAGAACACAAATATTCGCTTCCAAAGAAAACATCCCAGAGCACAAAAAATTCGCTTCCAACGAAATCTCCCCAGAAAACAAAATATTCGTTTCCAACGAAATCACTCCAGAGCACAAAAAATTCGCTTCCAACGAAATGACCCCAGAACACAAAAAATTCCCTTTCAAGGAAATCACCCGAGAACACAAAAAATTCGCTTCCAACGAAATCACCCCAGAGGACAAAAAATTCACTTCCAATGAAATGACTCCAGAGCACAGAAAACATGCTTCCAACGAAATGACCCCTTCCTTCAAAAATTTGCTTCCATCAAACAAACCGGTGAACACAAAAAATTCATTTCCAAAGAAATGACCCCAGAACACAAAAAAAATTTGCTTCCAACGAAATCTTCTGAGAACACAAATATTCACTTCTAAGAAATCATCCCAGAGCACAAAAAAATTCTCTTCCTACAAAATCACCCTCGAACATAAAAAATTTCCTTTCAAAGAAATCACCCGAGAACACAAAAAATTCACTTCCAACGAAATTATCCCAGAACACAGAAAATGCGCTACCAACGAAATCACCCCAGAGCACAAAAAATTCGCTTACAACGAAATGACTCCAGAGCACAGAAAACACGCATCCAACGAAATGACTCCCTACTTCAAAAATTTGCTTCCATCGAAAAATCCTGAGAGCATAAATATTTCTATTCCATCGAAATCACCCCAGAACACAAAAAATTCGCTTCCAACGAAATGATGAAATATTTCAAAAATTTGCTTCCATCGAAATCACCCGAGAACAGAAAAAATTCGCTTCCAACGAAATTACCCCAGAACACAAAAAAATTACTTCCAAAGAAATGACTCCAGAGCACAGAAAACTCGCTTCCAACGAAATGACCCCCTACTTCAAAAATTTGCTTCCATCGAGAAGACTGGAGAACACAAAAAATTCTCTTCCAACGATATTACCCCAGAAGACAAAAAATTCTTTTCTAACGAAATCTCCTGTTAACACAAATACTTGCTTCCAAAGATATCATCCCAGCGCACAAAAACTTCGCTTCCAAATAAATCACCCTAGAACACAAAAATTCCCATTCAAGGAAATCACCCGAGAACCCAAAAAATTCGCTTCCAACGAAATCACCTCAGAAAACAAAAATTCCCTTTCAAAGAAATCACCCGAGAACAAAAAAATTCGCTTCCAACGAAATGACTCCAGAACACAGAAAACACGCTTCCAACGAAATGACCCCCTACTTCAAAAATTTGTTTCTATCGTAAAACCGGAGAACACAAAAAACTCTTTTCCACAGAAATCTCCTGAGAACACAAATATTCGCTTCCAAAGATATCATCCCAGAGCACAAAAAATTCCCTTCCGACGAAATCACCCTAGAACACAAAAATTCCCTTTCAAAGAAATCACCCGAGAACACAAAAAATTCACTTCCAACGAAATCACCCCAGAGCACAAAAAATTCGCTTCCAACAAAATGACTCCAGAGCACAGAAAACACGCTTCCAACGAAATGACCCCCTACTTCAAAAAATTGCTTCCATCGAAAAAACCGGAGAACTCAAAAAATTCTCTTCCAACGATATTACCCCAGAAGACAAAAATCCTTTTCCCAAGAAATCTCCTGAGATCACAAATATTCACTTCCAAAGATATCATCCCAGAGCACAAAAAATTCCCTCTCAACGAAATCTCCCGAGAACACAAAAAATTCACGTCCAACGAAATTACCACAGCACAGAAAAAATTTCCTTCCTTCGAAATCACCCCAGAACACAAAAAATTCGCTTCCAACAAAATCATGCTAGAACACAAAATTATTTTTCAACGAAATCACCCCAGAACACAAAAAGTTCGCTTGGAACGAAATCTCCTGAGAACACAAATATTCGCTTCCAACGAAATCACCACAGAGCACAAAAAATTTGCTTCCAACGAAATGACCCCAGAGCACAGAAAACACGCTTCCAACGAAATGACCCCCTACTTCAAAAATTTGCTTCCATCGAAAAGTCCGGAGAACTCAAAAAATTCTCTTTAAACGATATTACCCCATAACACAAAAAATTCATTTCCAACGAAATCTCCTGAGAACACAAATGTTTGCTTCCAAAAATCATCCCAGAGAACAAAAAAATTCACTTAAAACAAATCACCCTAGAACATAAAAAATTCCCATTCAACGAATTCTCCTGAGAACACAAAAAATTCACGTCCAACGAAATTACCACAGAACAGAAAAAATTTCCTTCCTTCGAAATCACCACAGAACACAAAAATTCGCTTCCAACGAAATCATGGTAGAACACAAAAAATTAATTTTCAACGAAATCACCCAAGAACACAAAAAATTCGCTTCCAACGAAATGACTCCAGAGCACAAAAAACATACTTCCAACAAAATGAAACCCTACTTCAAAAATTTGCTTCCATCGAAATCACCCGAGAACACAAAAAATTCGCTTCCAACGAAATGAACCCAAAACACAAAAAAATCGCTTGCAACGAAATCTCCTGCGAACACACATATTCGCTTCCAATGAAATCACCCCAGAGCACAAAAAAATTTGCTTCCAACGAAATGAACCCTACTTCAATAATTTGCTTCCATCGAAAAAAAAAGAGAACACAAAAAATTCTCTTCCAACGATATTACCCAAGAAGACAAAAAATTTTTTCCAACGAAATCTCCTGAGAACACATATATTCGCTTCCAAAGATATCATCCCAGAGCACAAATAATTTAATTCCCACGAAATCACACTAGAACAAAAAAATTCCCTTTCAAAAAAATCCCCTGAGAATACAAAAAATTCGCTTCCAACGAAATGACTCCAGAGCACAGAAAACATGCCTCCAACGAAATGATCCCATACTTCAAAAATTTGCTTCCATGGAAATCACCCGAGAACACAAAAAATTCACTTCCAAAGAAATTACCCCCGAAGACAAAAATTTCTTTTCCAACGAAATCTACTGAGAACACAAATATTCGCTTCCAAAGATATCATCCCAGAGCACAAAAAATTCGCTTCCAAAGAAATCGCCCTAGAAAACAAAAATTCCCTTTCAAAAAAATCACATGAGAACACAAATAATTCGCTTCCAACGAAATCACCCCAGAACACAAAAATTCACTTCCAACGAAATCTCCTGAGAACACAAATATTGGCTTCCAACAAAATCACCCCAAGTACAAAAATTGGCTTCCAACGAAATGACTCCAGAGCACAGAAAACACGCTTCCAACGAAATCACCCAAGAACAGAAAAAATTTGCTTTCAACGAATTCACCTGAGAACACAACAAATTCGCTTCCAACGAAATGATCCCATATTTCAAAAATTTGCTTCCATCGAAATCACCCGAGAACAGAAAAAAATCGCTTCCAACGAAATTACCCCAGAACACAAAAAATTCGGTTCCAACGAAATTACACCAGAACACAAAAAATTTGCTTGCAATGAAATCTCCTGAGAACACAAATATTCCCTTCCAAAGATATCATCCCAGAGCAAAAAAAAATTCGCTTCCACTGAAATGACTCCAGAGCACAGAAAACACGCTTCCAACAAAATGACCCCCTACTTCAAAAATTTGCTTCGATCGAAAAAACCGGAGAAGACAAAAAATTCTTTTCCAAAGAAATCTCCTGAGAAAACAAATATTCGCTTCCAAAGATATCATCCCAGAGCACAAAAAATTCGCTTCCAACGAAATCACCCCAGAGCACAAAAAATTCGCTTCCAACGAAATGTCTCCAGACAACAGAAAACACGCTTCCAACGAAATGACCCCCTACTTCAAAAATTTGCTTCGTTCGAAAAAACCGGAGTACACAAAAATTCTCTTCCAATGATATTACCCAAGAAGAAAAAAAAATCCTTTTCCAAAGAAATCTCCTGAGAACACAAATATTCGCTTCCAACGAAATCACACCAGAGCACAAAAAATTTGCTTCCACCGAAATGACTCCAGAGCACAGAAAACATGCTTCCAAAGAAATGACCCAGTACTTCAAAAATTTGCTTCAATCGAAAACCGTAGAACACAAAAAATTCTCTTTCAACCACATTACCCCAGAAAACAAAAAATTCTTTTCCAACGAAATCTTCTGTGAACACAAATATTCGCTTCCAACGAAATCACCCCAGAGCACAAAAAATTCGCTTTCCCCGAAATGACTCCAGAGCACAGAAAACATGCTTCCAACTAAATGACCCCCTACTTCCAAAATTTGCTTCGATCAAAAATACCGGAGAACACAAAAAATTCTCTTCCAACGATATTACCCCAGAAAAGCAAAAAATACTTTTTCAACGGAATCTCCTGAGAACACAAATATTCGCTTCCAAAGATATCATCCCAGAGCACAAAAAATTCACTTCCAACGAAATTTCCTGAGAACACAAATATTCGCTTCCAAAGTTATCATTCCAGAGCACAAAAAATTGGCTTCCAACGAAATCACCCTAGAACAAAAAAATTCCCGTTCAACGATATCACTCGAGAACACAAAAAATTCGCTTCCAACGAAATGACTCCTGAGCACAGAAAACATGCTTCCAACGAAATGACCGCCTACTGCAAAAAATTGCTTCCATCGAAAAAATCGGAGAACAAAAAAAATTCGCTTGCACCGAAATCTCCTGAGAACACAAATATTCGCTAACAACGAAATCACCCCAGAGCACAAAAAATTCGCTTCCAACGACATTACCACAGAAGACAAAAAATACTTTTCCAACGAAATCACCTGACAACACAAATATTCGCTTCCAAAGATATCATCCCAGAGCACAAAAAATTCGCTTCCTACGAAATGACTCCTGAGCACAGAAAACACGCTTACACGAAATGACCCCCTACTTCAAAAATTTGCTTCCTTCGAATAAACCAAAGAACACATAAAATTCGCTTGCACCAAAATCTCCTGAGAACACAAATATTCGCTAACAACGAAATCACCCCAGAGCACAAAAAATTCGCTTCCAACGAAATGACTCCAGAGCACAGAAAACACGCTTCCAAGGAAATGACCCCCTACTTCAAAAAATTGCTTGCATCGAAAAAACCAGAGAACACAAAAAATTCTCTTCCAACGACATTACCCCAGAAGACAAAAAATACTTTTCCAACGAAATCTCCTGAGAACACAAATATTCGCTTCCAAAGATATCATCCCAGAGTACAAAAAATTCGCTTCCAACGAAATTACCCCAGAAGAGAAAAAATTCTTTTCCAACGAAATCTCCTGAGAACACAAACATTCACTTCCAAAGATATCATCCCAGAGTACAAAAAATTCGCTTCCAACGAAATTACCCCAGAAGAGAAAAAATTCTTTTCCAACGAAATCTCCTGAAAACACAAATATTCACTTCCAAAGATATCATCACAGAGCACAAAAAAATCATTTCAACAAAATCACCCTAGAATGCAAAAATTCCCTTTCAATGAAATCACCAGAGAACACAAAAAATTGGTTTCCAAAGAAATTACCCCAGAACACAAAAATTCGCTTGAAACGAAATCTCCAGTGAACACAAATATTAGCTTCCAAAGATATCATCCCAGAGCACAAAAAATTCTCTTTCAACGAAATCACCCTAGAACACAAAAATTCCCTTTCAACGAAATCACCCGAGAACACAAAATATTCACTTCCAACAAAATTACTCCAGAACACAAAATTCCCTTTCAACGAAATCACCCGAACCCAAAACATTCGCTTCCAATGAAATCACCGCAGAGCACAAAAAATTTGCTTCCACCGAAATGACTCCAGAGCACAGAAAACATGCTTCCAACGAAATGACCCCCGACTTCAAAAAATTGCTTCCATCGAAAAAACCAGAGAATACAAAAAATTCTCTTCCAACGACATTACCCCAGAAGACAAAAAATTCTTTTCCAACGAAATCACCTGAGAACACAAATATTTGCTTCCAAAGATATCATCCCAGAGCACAACAATTTCGCTTCCAACGAAATCACCCTGGAACACAAAAATTTCCGTTCAAAGAAATCACGTGAGAATACAAAGAATTCGCTTCCAACGAAATTACCCCAGAACACAAAAAATTCACTTGCAACGAAATCTCCTGAGAACACAAACATTCGCTTCCAACGAAATCAACCCAGAGTACAAAAAATTCCCTTCCTACAAAATGTCTCCAGAGCACAGAAAACACGCTTCCAACGAAATGACCCACTACTTCAAAAATTTGCTTCCATCGAAAAAACCGGAGAACACAAAAAATTCGCTTCCAACGATATTACCCCAGAACACAAAAAATTCTTCTCCAACGAAATCTCCTGAGAAGACAAATATTCGCTTCCAAAGATATCATCCCAGAGCACAAAAAATTCTCTTTCAATGAAATCACCCTAGAACACAAAAATTCCCTTTCAACGAAATCACCCTAGAACACAAAAAATTCACTTCCAACAAAATTACTCCAGAACACAAAATTCCCTTTCAACGAAATCACCTGAACCCAAAACATTCGCTTCCAATGAAATCACCCCAGAGCACAAAAAATTCGCTTCCAACGAAATGACGCCTGAGCACAGAAAACATGCTTCCAACGAAATGACCCCCGACTTCAAAAAATTGCTTCCATCGAAAAAACCAGAGAATACAAAAAATTCTCTTCCAACGACATTACCCCAGAAGACAAAAAATTCTTTTCCAACGAAATCACCTGAGAACACAAATATTTGCTTCCAAAGATATCATCCCAGAGCACAACAATTTCGCTTCCAACGAAATCACCCTAGAACACAAAAATTTCCGTTCAAAGAAATCACATGAGAATACAAAGAATTCGCTTCCAACGAATTTACCCCAGAACACAAAAAATTCACTTGCAACGAAATCTCCTGAGAACACAAACATTCGCTTCCAACGAAATCAACCCAGAGTACAAAAAATTCCCTTCCTACGAAATGTCTCCAGAGCACAGAAAACACGCTTCCAACGAAATGACCCACTACTTCAAAAATTTGCTTCCATCGAAAAAACCGGAGAACACAAAAAATTCGCTTCCAACGATATTACCCCAGAACACAAAAAATTCTTCTCCAACGAAATCTCCTGAGAAGACAAATATTCGCTTCCAAAGATATCATTCCAGAGCACAAAAAAATTCTCTTTCAACGAAATCACCCTAGAACACAAAAATTCCCTTTCAACGAAATCACCCGAGAACACAAAAAATTCACTTCCAACAAAATTACTCCAGAACACAAAATTCCCTTTCAACGAAATCACCTGAACCCAAAAAATTCGCTTCCAATGAAATCACCCCAGAGCACAAAAAATTCGCTTCCAACGAAATGACGCCTGAGCACAGAAAACATGCTTCCAACGAAATGACCCCCGACTTCAAAAAATTGCTTCCATCGAAAAAACCAGAGAATACAAAAAATTCTCTTCCAACGACTTTACCCCAGCAGACAAAAAATTCTTTTCCAACGAAATCACCTGAGAACACAAATATTTGCTTCCAAAGATATCATCCCAGAGCACAACAATTTCGCTTCCAACGAAATCACCCTAGAACACAAAAATTTCCGTTCAAAGAAATCACGTGAGAATACAAAGAATTCGCTTCCAACGATATTACCCCAGAACACAAAAAATTCTTCTCCAACGAAATCTCCTGAGAAGACAAATATTCGCTTCCAAAGATATCATCCCAGAGCACAAAAAATTCTCTTTCAATGAAATCACCCTAGAACACAAAAATTCCCTTTCAACGAAATCACCCGAGAACACAAAAAATTCACTTCCAACAAAATTACTCCAGAACACAAAATTCCCTTTCAACGAAATCACCCGAACCCAAAACATTCGCTTCCAATGAAATCACCCCAGAGCACAAAAAATTCGCTTCCAACGAAATGACGCCTGAGCACAGAAAACATGCTTCCAACGAAATGACCCCCGACTTCAAAAAATTGCTTCCATCGAAAAAACCAGAGAATACAAAAAATTCTCTTCCAACAACATTACCCCAGAAGACTAAAAATTCTTTTCCAACGAAATCACCTGAGAACACAAATATTTGCTTCCAAAGATATCATCCCAGAGCACAACAATTTTGCTTCCAACGAAATCACCCTAGAACACAAAAATTTCCGTTCAAAGAAATCACGTGAGAATACAAAGAATTCGCTTCCAACGAAATTACCCCAGAACACAAAAAATTCACTTGCAACGAAATCTCCTGAGAACACAAACATTCGCTTCCAACGAAATCAACCCAGAGTACAAAAAATTCCCTTCCTACAAAATGTCTCCAGAGCACAGAAAACACGCTTCCAACGAAATGACCCACTACTTCAAAAATTTGCTTCCATCGAAAAAACCAGAGAACTCAAAAAATTCGCTTCCAACGATATTACCCCAGAACACAAAAAATTCTTCTCCAACGAAATCTCCTGAGAAGACAAATATTCGCTTCCAAAGATATCATTTTTGAAGTAGGGGGTCATTTCGTTGGAAGCGTGTTTTCTGTGCTCTGGAGTCATTTCTATGGAAGCGAATTTTTTGTGTTCTGGGGTGATTTGGTTGGAAGTGAATATATGTGTTCTCAGAAGATTTCGTTGCAAGCGAATTTTTTGTGTTCTGGGGTGATTTCGTTGAAAGGAAATTTTTGTGTTCTAGGGTGATTTTTTTGGAAGCAAATTTTTTGTACTAGGGAATGATATATTTGGAAGCGAATATTTGTGTTCTCAGGAGATTTCGTTGGAAAAGAATTTTTTGTCTTCTGGGGTAAATTCGTTGGAAGAAAATTTTTTGTGATCTCCGGTCTTTTCGAAGGAAGCAGAGTTTTGAAAGCGAATTTTTTATGTTCTAGGCTGATTTCGTTCCAAGCTTATTTTTTGTGTTCTGGGGTGATTTGGTTGGAAGCGAATATTTTGTCTTCTGTGGTGATTTCGATGGAAGCGAATTTTTTATGTTCTAGGGTGATTTCGTTGGAAGCGAATTTTTTCTACTCTGGAATGATATCTTTTGAAGCAAATATTTGTGTTCTCAACGATATTTCGTTTTCCGTGCTCTCGAGTCATTTCGTTGGAAGCAAATTTTTTGTGCTCTGGGGTGATTTCGTTGGAATCGAATATTTGCGTTCTCAGGAGATTACGTTGCATGCGAATTTTTTGTGTTCTGGGGTGATTTCGTTGGAAGCGAATTTTTTTGTTCTCGGGTGATTTCGTTGGAAGGGAATTTTTGTGCTATAGGGTGATTTCGTTGGAAGCGAATTTTTTGTGCTCTGGGATGATATCTTTGGAAGCGAATGTTTGTGTTCTCAGGAGATTTCGTTGGAAAAGAATTTTTGTCTTCTGGGGTAATATCATTGGAAGAGAATTTTTTGTGTTCTCCAGTTTTTTCGATGGAAGCAAATTTTTGAAGTAGGGGGTCATTTCGTTAGAAGTGTGTTTTCTGTGCTCTGGAGTCATTTCGTTGGAAGCGAATTTTTTGTGCTCTGGGGTGATTTCGTTGGAAGCGAATATTGGTGTTCTCAGGAGATTTCGTTGCAAGTGAATTTTTTGTGTTCTGGGGTAATATCGTTGGAAGAGAACTTTTGTGTTCTCCGGTTTTTTCAATGGGAGTAAATTTTTGAAGTAGGTGGTCATTTCGTTGGAAGCATGTTTTCTGTGCTCTGGAGTTTTTTCGTTGGAAGCGAATTTTTTGTGCTCTGGGTTGGTTTCGTTGGAAGGGAATTTTTTGTGTTTGGGGTGATTTCGTTGGAAGCAAATTTTTCATGCCCCAGGATGTTTTCTTTGGAAGCGAATATTTGTGTTCTCAGGAAATTTCGTTGGAAGCAAATTTTTTGTGTTCTGGGGTAATTTCGTTGGAAGAGAAATTTTTGTGTGCTCAGGATTTTTCGATGGAAGCAAATTTTTAAAGTAGGGAGTCATTTCGTTGGAAGCGTGTTTTCTGTGTTTTGGAGTCATTTCGTTGGAAGTAAATTTTTTGTGTTCTGGGGTGATTTCTTTGGTAGCGAATTTATTGTGTTCTGGGGTAATTTCGTTGGAAGCGAATTTTTTGTGTTATCTGGTGAGTTCGTTGAAAGGGAATTTTTTGTGTTCTAGGGTGATTTATTTGGAATCAAATATTTTGTGTTCTGCTTTGATTTCAATGGAAGCAAATATTTTCTGTTCTGTGGTAATTTCGTTGGGCATAAACTTTTTGTGTTCTCTGGTGATTTCGTTGAAAGGGAATATTTTGTGTTCCAGGGTGATTTCTCTAAAAGGGAATTTTTGTGTGCTAGGGTGATTTCGTTGGAAGGGAATTTTTTGTGCTCTGGGATGATATCTTTTGAATCGAATATTTGTGTTCTCAGGAGATTTCGTTGGAAAAGAACTTTTTCTCTTCTGGGGTAATATCGTTGGAAGAGAATTTTTTGTGTTCTCCGGTTTCTTCAATGGAAGCAAATTTTTGAAGTAAGGGGTCATTTCGTTCGAAACGAGTTTTCTGTGCTCTGGAGTCATTTCGTTGGAAGCGAATATTTTGTGTTCTGGGGAGGTTTTGTTGGAAGCGAATATTTGTGTTCTCAGAAGATTTCGTAGCAAGCGAATTTTTTCTGTTCTCCGGTTTTTTCGATGGAAGTAAATTTTTGAAGTAGGAGGTCATTTCGTTGGAAGCGAATTTTTAGTGTTCTCAGATGATTTCAACGGAAACAAATTTTTGAAGTATGGTATCATTTCGTTCGAAGCGTGTTTTCTGTGCTCTGGAGTCATTCCGTTTAAAAGCGAATTTTTTGTATTCTGGGGTGATTTCGTTGGAAGCGAATTTTTTGTTTTCTCCGGTTTTTTCGATGGAATCAAATTTTTGAAGCAGGGGGTCATTTCATTGGAAGTGTGTTTTCTGTGCTATGGAGTCATTTCGTTGGAAGCGAATTTTTTGTGTTCTGGGGTGATTTCATGGAAGCAAACTTTTTGTGTTCTGGGGTAATTTCGTTGGAAGCGAATTTTTTGTGTTCTGGGGTCATTTCGTTGGAAGCAAATTTTTTGTGTTCTGGGGTAATTTCGTTGGAAGTGAATTTTATGTGTTCTCGGGTCATTTCAATGGAAGCAAATTTTTGAAGTATGGTATCATTTCGTTCGAAGCGTGTTTTCTGTGCTCTGGAGTCATTTCGTTGGAAGCGAATATTTGTGTTCTCAGACGATTTCGTTGCAAGCGACTTTTTTGTGTTCTCCGGTTTTTTCGATGGAAGCAAATTTTTGAAGTAGGGTTTCATTTCGTTGGAAGCCTGTTTTCTGTGCTCTGGAGTAATTTCGTTGGAAAGGAATTTTTTGTGCTTTGGGCTGATTTCTTTGGACGCGAATTTTTTGTGTTCTTGTGTGATTTCGTTGAAAGGGAATTTTTTGTCTTCTAGGGTGATTTTGTTGGAAGCGAATTTTTTGTGTTCTGTGGTGATTTCGATGGAAGCAATTTTTTTCTGTTCTGTGGTAATTTGGTTGGATGTGAATTTTTGGTTTTCTCCTGTTTTTTTGATGGAAGCAAATTTTTGAAGCAGGGGGTCATTTCGTTGGAGGTGTGCTTTGTGTGCTCTGGAGTCATTTCGTTGGAAGCGAATTTTTTGTGCTCTGGGGTGATTTCGTTGGAAGAGAATTTTTTGTTTTCTTGGGTGATTTCTTTAAAAGGGAATTTTTGTGTTCTAGGGTGATTTCGTTGGAAGCGAAATTTTTGTGCTCTGGGATGATATCTTTGGAAGCGAATATTTGTGTTTTCAGGAGATTTCGTTGGAAAAGAACTTTTTCTCTTCTGGGGTAATATCGTTGGAAGAGAATTTTTTGTGTTCTCCGGTTTCTTCAATGGAAGCAAATTTTTGAAGTAAGGGGTCATTTCGTTCGAAACGAGTTTTCTGTACTCTGGAGTCATTTCTTTGGAAGCGAATTTTTTGTTTTCTGAGATGATTTCAACGGAAACAAATTTTTGAAGTATGGTATCATTTCGTTCGAAGCGTGTTTTCTGTGCTCTGGAGTCATTTCGTTGGAAGCGAATATTTTTTGTTCTGGGGAGATTTAGTTGGAAGCGAATATTTGTGTTCTCAGAAGATTTCGTAGCAAGCGAATTTTTTCTGTTCTCCGGTTTTTTCAATGGAAGTAAATTTTTGAAGTAGGAGGTCATTTCGTTGGAAGCGAATTTTTTGTGTTCTCAGATGATATCAACGGAAACAAATTTTTGAAGTATGGTATCATTTCGTTCGAAGCGTGTTTTCTGTGCTCTGGAGTCATTCCGTTTAAAAGCGAATTTTTTGTATTCTGGGGTGATTTCGTTGGAAGCGAATTTTTTGTTTTCTCCGGTTTTTTCGATGTAAGCAAATTTTTGAAGCAGGGGGTCATTTCATTGGAAGTGTGTTTTCTGTGCTATGGAGTCATTTCGTTGGAAGCGAATTTTTTGTGTTCTGGGGTGATTTCATGGAAGCAAATTTTTTGTGTTCTGGGGTAATTTCATTGGAAGCGAATTTTTTGTGTTCTGGGGTCATTTCGTTGGAAGCAAATTTTTTGTGTTCTGGGGTAATTTTGTTGGAAGTGAATTTTATGTGTTCTCGGGTCATTTCAATGGAAGCAAATTTTTGAAGTATGGTATCATTTCGTTCGAAGCGTGTTTTCTGTGCTCTGGAGTCATTTCGTTGGAAGCGAATATTTGTGTTCTCAGACGATTTCGTTGCAAGCGAATTTTTTGTGTTCTCCGGTTTTTTCGATGGAAGCAAATTTTTGAAGTAGGGGGTCATTTCGTTGGAAGCTCGTTTTCTGTGCTCTGGAGTAATTTCGTTGGAAAGGAATTTTTTGTGCTTTGGGCTGATTTCGTTGGATGCGAATTTTTTGTGTTCTTGTGTGATTTCGTTGAAAGGGAATTTTTTGTCTTCTAGGGTGATTTTGTTGGAAGCCAATTTTTTGTGTTCTGTGGTGATTTCGATGGAAGCAATTTTTTTCTGTTCTGTGGTAATTTGGTTGGATGTGAATTTTTGGTTTTCTCCTGTTTTTTTGATGGAAGCAAATTTTTGAAGCAGGGGGTCATTTCGTTGGAGGTGTGCTTTCTGTGCTCTGGAGTCATTTCGTTGGAAGCGAATTTTTTGTGTTCTGGGGTGATTTCGTTGGAAGCGAATTTTTTGTGCTCTGGGGTGATTTGATTGGAAGCTAATATTTGTGTTCTCAGGATATTTCGTTGCAAGCAAATTTTTTGTGTTCTGGGGTAATTTCGTTGGAAGCGAATTTTTTGTGTTCTCCGGTTTTTTCGATGGAAGCAAATTTTTTAAGTAGAGGGTCATTTCTTTGGAAGCGTGTGTTCTGTGCTCTGGAGTCATTTCTTTGGCAGTGAATATTTTGTGCTCTGGGGTGAATACGTTGGAAGCGAATTTTTTCTATTCTTGGGTGATTTCGTTGAAAGTGAATTTTTTATGTTCTACAGTGATTTCTTTGGAAGCGAATTTTTTGTGTTCTCGGGTCATTTCATTGGTATATTGTTTTCTGTCCACTGGAGTCATTTCATTGGAAGCGAAATTTTTGTGTTCTAGGGTGATTTCGTTGAAAGGGAATTTTTGCGTTCTAGGGTGACTTCGTTGGATGCGAATTTTTTGTGCTCTGGGATGATATCTTTGGAAGCGAATATTTGTGTTCTCAGGAGTTTTCGTTGGAAAAGAATTTTTTGTCTTCTGGGGTAATATCGTTGGAAGAGAATTTTTTGTGTTCTCTGGTCTTTTCGATGGAAGCAAATTTTGAAATAGTGTGTCATTTCGTTGGAAGCATGTTTTCTGTGCTCTGGAGTCATTTCGTTGGAAGCGAATATTTTGTATCTGTGGTGATTACATTGGACGTGAATTTTTTGTGTTCTCGGGTGATTTCGTTGAAAGGGAATTTTTTGTGTTCTGGGGTCATCTCTTTGGAAGCCTGTTTTCTGTGCTCTGGAGTCATTTCGTTGGAAGCGTATTTTTTGTGTTCTGGGGTGATTTCGTTGGAAGCGAATTTTTTGTGTTTTGTGGAAATTTTGTTGGAAGCAAATTTTTTGTGTTCTCCGGTTTTCTCGATGGAAGCCAATTTTTGAAGTAGGGGGTCAATTTGTTGGAAGCGTGTTTTCTGTGCTCTGGTGTCACTTGGTTTGAAGAGAAGTTTGGTGCTCTGGAGTGATTTCGTTGGAAGCGATTTTTTTGTGTTCTGTGGTGATTTCGTTGGAAGCGAATTTTGTGAGTTCTGAGGTAATTTCGATAGAAGCGATTTTTTTGTGTCTGGGGTCATTTTGTTGGAAGAGAATTTTTTGTGTTCTGGTGTGATTTCGTTGGAAGCAAATTTTTTGTGTTCTGGGGTGATTTCGTTGAAAGCAAATTTTTTGTGTTCCCAGGTGATTTCAATGGAAGCAAATTTTTGAAGTATGGGATCATTTCTTTGGGAGCATGTATTCTGTGCTCTGGAGTCATTCCGTTTAAAAGCGAATTTTTTGTGTTCTGGGGTGATTTCGTTGGAAGCGAATATTCATGTTCTCAGAAGATTTCGTTGGAAGCGAATTTTTTGTTTTCTCTGTTTTTTTCAATGGAAGCAAATTTTTGAATCAGGGGTTCATTTCGTTGGAAGTGTGTTTTCTATGCTCTGGAGTCATTTCGTTGGAAGCGAATTTTTTGTGTTTTGGGTGATTTCATGGAAGCAAATTTTTAGTGTTCTGGGGTAATTTCGTTGGAAGCAATTTTTTGTGTTCTCGGGTCATTTCAATGGAAGCAAATTTTTGAAGTATGGTATCATTTCGTTCGAAGCGTGTTTTCTATGCTCTGGAGTCATTTTGTTGGAAGCGAATATTTGTGTTCTCAGACGATTTCGTTGCAAGCGAATTTTTTGAGTTCTCAGGTTTTTTCGATGGAAGCAAATTTTTGAAGTAGGGGGTCATTTCGTTGGAAGCTTGTTTTCTATGCTTTGGAGTAATTTCGTTGGAACGGAATTTTTTGTGCTTTGGGCTGATTTCTTTGGAAGCGAATTTTTTGTGTTCTAGCGTGATTTCATTGGAAGCGAATTTTTTGTGTTGTTGGGTTATTTCGATGGAAGCAAATATTTTCTCTTCTGTGGTAATTTCGTTGGACGTGAATTTTTTGTGTTCTCCGGTGATTTCGTTGAAAGGGAATTTTTTTGTGTTCTAGGGTGATTTCGTTGGAAGCGATTTTTTTGTGCTCTGGGATGATTTCTTTGGAAGCGAATATTTGTGTTCCCAGGAGATTTCGTTGGAAGCGATCTTTTTGTGTTCTGGGGTATTTTATTTGGAAGCGAATTTTTTGTGTTCTCGGGTGATTTCGATGGAAGTGAATTTCTTCTGCTCTGGGGTGCTTTGGTTGGAAGCAAATTTTTTGTCTTCTGTGGTGATTTCGATGGAAGCGAATTTTTTATGTTCTACGGTGATTTCGTTGGAAGCGAAGTTTTTGTGTTCTCGGGTCTTTTTGATGGAAGCAAATTTTTGAAATAGGAGGTCATTTCGTTGGAAGTATGTTTTCTGTGCTCTGGAGTCATTTCGTTGGAAGCGAATTTTTAGTGCTCTGAGGTCATTTTGTTGGAAGCAAATATTTGTGTTCTCAGGAGATTTTGTTGCAAGCAAATTTTTTGTGTTCTGCGGTGATTTCGTTGGAAGGGAATTTTTTGTGTTCTTGGGTGATATCGTTGAAAGGGAATTTTTTGTGTTCTGGGATAAATTCATTGGAAGCAAATTTTTTGTGTTCTGGGGTGATTTCGATGGAAGCGAATTTTTTATGTTCTACGGTGATTTCGTTGGAAGCGAATTTTTTGTGTTCTCGGGTGATTTAGTTGGAAGCGAATATTGGTGTTCTAAGGAGATTTCGTTGCAGGCAAATTTTTCGTGCTCTTGGGTGATTTTGTTGGAAGCGAATATTTGTGTTCACAGGAGATTTCATTGCAAGCGAATTTTTTGTGTTCTAGGGTAATTTCTTTGGAAGCGAATTTTTCGTACTCTGGGATCATATCTTTGGAAGGGAATATTTGTGTTCTCAGGAGATTTCGTTGGAAAAGAATTTTTTGTCTTCTGGGGTAATATCGTTTGAATAGAATTTTTTATGTTCTCCGGTTTTTTTGATGGAAGCAAATTTTTGATGTAGGGGGTCATTTTGTTGGAATCGTGTTTTCTGTGCTCTGGAGTCACTTGTTTGGAAGAGAATTTTTTGTGTTCTGGGTTGATTACTTTGGAAGTGAATTTTTTCGTGCTCTGGAGTGATTTCGTTGGAAGCGAATTTTTTGTGTTCTTGGGTGATTTCGTTGAAAACTGATTTTCTGTGTTCTAGCATGATTTCCTTGGAAGCGAATTTTTTGTGTTCCTGGGTGATTTCGATGGAAGCAAATTTTTTCTGTTCTATGGTAATTTTGTTGGATGTGAATCGTTTGTGTTCTCAGGTGATTTCGTCGAAAGGGAATTTTTTGTGTTAGAGGGTGATTTTGTTGGAAGCGAATAATTTTGTACTCTGGAATGATTTGTTTGGAAGCGAATATTTGTGTTTTCAGGAGATTTCGTTGGAAGAAAATTTTTTTGTGTTCTGGGGTAATTTTGTTGGAAGCGAATTATTTGTGTTCCTGGGTGATTTCGATGGAAGCACATTTTTGAAATATTGGGTCATTTCGTGGAAAGCTTGTTTTCTGTGCTCTGGAGTAATTTCGTTGGAAGCAAATTTTTTGTGTTCTGGGGAGATTTCGTTGGAAGCGAATATTTTTGTTCTCAGAAAATTTCGTTGCAAGCGAATTTTTTGTGTTCTGGGGTAATTTCGTTGGAAGCGAATTTTTTATGTTCTCTGGTTTTTCGATGGAAGAAAATTTTTGAAGTAGGGGGTCATTTCGTTGGAATCGTGTTTTCTGTGCTCTGGAGTCATTTCGTTGGAAGGGAATTTTTTGTGCTCTGGGGTGATTTCGATGGAAGCAAATTTTTTCTGTTCTGTGGTAATTTTGTTGGACGTGAATTTTTTGTGTTCTCGGGTGATTTCGTTGAAAGGGAATTTTTTGTGTTCTATGGTGATTTCGTTGGAAGCGAATTTTTTGTGCTCTGGGATGATTTCTTTGGAAGCGAATTTTTTGTGTTCTCGGGTGATTTCGATGGAAGCAAATTTTTGAAGTATGGGGTCATATCGTTGGAAGCATGTTTTCTGTGCTCTGGAGTCATTTCTTTGGAAGCGAATTTTTCGTGCTCTGGGGTGCTTTCGTTGGAAGCGAATTTTTTGTGCTCTGGGATGATTTCTTTGGAAGTGAATATTTGTGTTCTCAGGAGATTTCGTTGGAAAAGAATTTTTTGTCTTCTTGGGTAATCTCGTTGGAAGAGAATTTTTTGTGTTCTCTGGTTTATTCGATGGAAGCAAATTTTTGAATTAGGGGGTCATTTCGTTGCAAGCATGTTTTCTGTGCTCTGGAGTCATTTCTTTGGATGCGAATTTTTTGTGCTTTGGTGTGATTTCGCTGGAAGCGAATATTTGTGTTCTCAGGAGATTTCATTGCAAGCGAATTTTTTGTGTTCTGGGGTAATTTCGTTGGAAGCGAATTTTTTGTGTTCTCGGGTGATTTCGATGGAAACACATATTTGAAATAGGGGGTCATTTCGTTGGAATCGTGTTTTCTGTGCTCTGGAGTCCTTTCGTTGGAAGCGAATTTTTTGTGTTCTCGGGTGATTTCGATGGAAGCAAATATATGAAATGGGGGACATTTCGTTGGAATCGTGTTTTCTGTGCTCTGGAGTCCTTTCGTTGGAAGGGAATATTTTGTGCTCTGGAGTGATTTTGTAGGAAGCAATTTTTTGTGTTCTCGGGTGATTTCATTGAAAGGGGATTTTTGCGTTCTAGGGTGATTTCATTGGAAGCGAAATTTTTGTGCTCTGGGACGATTTCGTTGGAAGCGAATATTTGTGTTCTCAGGAGATTTCATTGCAAGCGAATTTTTTGTGTTCTGGGTTGATTTCATTGGAAGCGAATTTTTTGTGTTCTCGGGTGATTTCTTTGAAAGGAAATTTTGTGTTTTCGGGTGATTTATTTGAAAAAGCTAATTTTTTGTGTTGTAGCGTGAGTTCGTTGCAAGCAAATTTTTTTTTATTCTGGGGTGATTTCGATGGAAGCAAATTTTTTTCTGTTCTGTGATAATTTCGTTGGACGTGAATTTTTTGTGTTATCGGGTGCTTTCATTGAAAGCGAATATATGTGTCCTCAGAAGATTTCGTTGAACGCGAATTTTTTGTGCTCTGGGGTGATTTCTTTGGAAGCGAATATTTGTGTTCTCAGGAGATTTCGTTGCAAGCGAATTTTTTGTGTTCTGGGGTAATTTCGTTGGAAGCGTATTTTTGTGTTCTCCGGTTTTTTCGATGGAAGCGAATTTTTTAAGTAGGGGGTCATTTCGTTTGAAGCGTGTTTTCTGTGCTCTGGAGTCATTTCGTTGGAAGCGAATTTTTTGTGTTCTCTGGTGATTTCGATGGAAGCAAATTTTTGAAGTATGAGATCATTTTGTTGAAAGCATGTTTTCTGTGCTCTGGAGTAATTTCGTTGGAAGCGAATTTTTTGTGTTCTGGTGTGATTTCGTCGGAAGCAAATTTTTGTGTTCTCAGAAAATTTCGTTGCAAGCGAATTTTTTGTGTTCTGGGGTAATTTCGTTGGAAGCGAATATTTGTGTTCTCAGAAATTTTCGTTGCAAGCGAATTTTTTTGTTCTGGGGTGATTTCGTTGGAAGCGAATATATGTGTTCTCAGAAAATTTCGTTGCAAGCGAATTTTTGTGTTCTGGGGTAATTTATTTGAAAGCGAATTTTTTATGTTCTCCGGTTTTTCGATGGAAGCAAATTTTTTAAGTAGGGGGTCATTTCGTTGGATTCGTGTTTTATGTGCTCTGGAGTCATTTCTTTTGAAGAGAATTTTTTGTGCTCAGGGGTGATTTCATTGAACGCTAATTTTTTGGGTTCTAGCGTAATTTCTTTGGAAGAGAATTTTTTGTGTTCTCAGGTGATTTCGATGGATGCAAATTTTTTCTGTTCTGTGGTAATTTCGTTGGACGTGACTTTTTTGTGTTCTCAGGTGATTTTGTTGAAAGGAAATTTTTTGTGTTCTAGGGTGAATTCTTTGGAAGCGAATTTTCTGTGCTCTGGAGTCATTTCGTTGGAAGCTATTTTTTTGTGTTCTCGGGTGATTTCGTTGAAAGGGAATGTTTTGTGTTCTAGGGTGATTTCGTTGGCAGCTAATTTTTTGTGTTCAGGGGTGATTTCGATGGAAGCAAATTTTTGAAGTATGGGGTCATATCATTGGAAGCGTATTTTCTGTGCTCTGGAGTCATTTCTTTGGAAGCGAATTTTTCGTGCTCTTGGGTGATTTCGTTCGAAGGGAATTTTTTGTGCTCTGGGATGATATCTTTGGAAGCGAATATTTGTGTTCTCACGAGATTTCGTTTGAAAAGAAGTTTTTGTCTTCTGGGGTAATATCATTGGAAGAGAATTTTTTGTCTTCTGTGGTGATTTCGATGGAAGCTATTTTTTTTTTGTTCTATGGTGTTTTCATTGGAAGCGAATTTTTTGTGTTCTTGGGTGATTTCATTGAAAGGGAATTTTTGTGTTCTAGGGTAATTTCGTTGGAAGCGAATTTTTTGTGCTCTGGGACGATTTCGTTGGAAGCGAATTTTTGTGTTCTCAGGAGATTTCATTGCAAGCGAATTTTTTGTGTTCTGGGGTGATTTCATTGGAAGCGAATTTTTTGTGTTCTCACGTGATTTCTTTGAAAGGAAATTTTGTGTTTTCGGGTGATTTCGTTGAAAAAGCTAATTTTTTGTGTTCTAGCGTGATTTCGTTGGAAGCAAATTTTTTTTATTCTGGGGTGATTTCGATGGAAGCAAATTTTTTTCTGTTCTGTGATAATTTCGTTGGACGTGAATTTTTTGTGTTATCGGGTGCTTTCGTTGGAAGCGAATTTTTCTGTACTCTGGGATGATTTCTTTGGAAGCGAATATTTGTGTTCTCAGGAGATTTCATTGGAAAAGAATTTTTTGTCTTCTGGGGTAATCTCGTTGGAAGAGAATTTTTTGTGTTCTCCGGTTTATTCGCTGGAAGCAAATTTTTGAAGTAGGGGGTCATTTCGTTGCAAGCGTGTTTTCTGTGCTCTGGAGTCACTTCGTTGGATGCGAATTTTTTGTGCTTTGGTGTGATTTCGCTGGAAGCGAATATTTGTGTTCTCAGGAGATTTCGTTGCAAGCGAATTTTTTGTGTTCTGAGGTGATTTCGTTGGAAGTGAATTTTTTGTGTTCTCAGGTGATTTCGATGAAAACAAATTTTTGAAGTAGGGGGTCATTTCGTTGGAAGCGTGTTTTCTGTGCTCTGGAGTCATTTCCTTTCAAGGGAATTTTTTGTGCTCTCGGGTGATTTCATTGCAAGTGAATTTTTTGTGTTCTCGGGTGATTTCGTTGAAAAAGCTAATTTTTTGTGTTCTAGCATGATTTGGTTGGAAGCAAATTTTTTGTATTATGGGGTGATTTCGATGAAAGCAAATTTTTCTGTTCTGTGATAATTTCGTTGGACGTGAATTTTTTGTGTTATCGGGTGCTTTCGTTGGAAGCGAATTTTTTTGTACTCTGGGATGATTTCTTTGGAAGCGAATATTTGTGTTCTCAGGAGATTTCATTGGAAAAGAATTTTTTGTCTTCTGGGGTAATATCGTTGGAAGAGAATTTTTTGTGTTCTCCGGTTTTTTTGATTAAAGGAAATTTTTGAAGTAGGGGGTCATTTCGTTGCAAGCGTGTTTTCTGTGCTCTGGAGTCATTTCGTTGCAAGAGAAATTTTTGTGTTCTGGGGTGATTTCAAAGGAAGCCAATATTTGTGTTCTCGGGTGATTTTGTTGGAAGGGAATTTTTGTACTCTGGGGTGATTTCTTTGGAAGCAAATTTTTTGTGCTAAGGGTGATTTCTTTGGAAGCGAATATTTGTGTTCTTAGGTGATTTCGTTGGAAGCAAATTTTTTTTTCTTCTGGGGTAATATCGTTGGAAGCGAATTTTTTGTGTTCTGGGGTGATTTCGTGGAAGGCGAATTCTTTGTGTCTCCGGTTTTTTCGAATGAAGCAAATTTTTGAAATAGGGGGTCATTTCGTTGGAAGCGTGTTTTTTTACGTGCTCTGGAGTCTTTTCGTTGGACGTGAATTTTAGTGTTTTGCGGTGATTTCGATGGAAGCGAAATTTTTGTTTTCTAGGGTCATTTTACTGGAAGTGTGTTTTCTGTGATCTGGAGTCATTTCGTTGGATGTGAATTTTTTGTGTTCTAGGATGATTTCTTTGGAAGCGAATTTTTTGTGTTCTCAGGTGATTTCGTTGGTAGCATTTTTTCTTTGTTCTGGAGTCTTTTCGTTCGATGTGAATTTTTGTGGTTTGCAGTGATTTCGATGGAAGCGAAATATTTGTTTTCTGGGGTCATTTCATTGGAAGTGTGTTTTCTGTGCTCTGGAGTCATTTCGTTGGATGCGAATTTTTTGTGTTCTAGGATGATTTCGTTGGAAGCGAATTTTTTGTTTTCTCGAGTGATTTTGTTGGTAGCGTTTTTTCTGTGTTCTGGAGTCATTTCTTTGGAAGCGAAATTTTTGTGTTCTGCGGTGATTTCTTTGGGAACAAATTTTTTGTGTTCTGGGGTGATTTTGTTGGAAGCGAATTTTTGTGTTCTGGGGTGATTTCTTTGGAAGCAAAGTTTTGTGTTCTGGGGTGATTTCGATGGAAGCGAAATTTTTGTGTTCTGGGGTGATTTCGATGGAAGCAAATTTTTTCTGTTCTGGGGTAATTTCGGTGTTAGCAAATATTTGTGTTCTTGGGTGATTTTGTTGGAAGGGAATTTTTTGTGCTCTGGGTTGATTCGGTTGGAAGCAATTTTTTTCTATTCTGGGTTAATTTTTTTGGATGCGAATTTTTTGTGTTCTTCGGTTTTCGTCGGAAGCGAATATTTGTTTTCTCAGGAGATTTCGTTGCAAGCTATTTTTTTGTGTTTTGGGGTAATTTCATTGGAAGCTAATTTTTTGTGTTAGCTGGTTTTTTCGATGGAAGAAAATTTTTCAAGTAGGGGGTCATTTCGTTGGAAGCATGTTTTCTGTGCTTTGGAGTCTTTTCGTTGGAGGTGAATTTTTGTGTTTTGCGGTGATTTCGATGGAAGCGAATTTTTTATGTTCTAGGGTGATTTCGTTGTTAGCGAAATTTTTGTTTTCAGGTTCATTTCATTGGAAGCGTGTTTTCTGTGCTCTGGAGTCATTTCGTTGGAAGCGAATTTTTTATGTTCTCCGGTTTTTTCGATGGAAGCAAATTTTGGAGTTAGGGGGTCATTTCGTTGGAAGCGTGTTTTCTGTGCTCTGGAGTCATTTCGTTCGAAGGGAATTTTTTGTGCTCTGGGGTGATTTCATTGAAAGCTAATTTTCGATGGAAGAGTATTTTTTCTGTTCTGTGATAATTTCGCTGGATATGAATTTTTTGTGTTATCAGATGATTTCGTTGAAAGGGAATTTTATGTGTTCTTGGTTGATTTCGTAGGAAGCGAATTTTTTTGTGCTCTGGGATGATTTCTTTGGAAGCGAATATTTGTGTTCGCAGGAGATTTCGTTGAAACGAATTTTTTGTGTTCTGGGGTAATTTCGTTGGAAGCGAATTTTTTGTGCTCTGGGATTATAACTTTGGAAGCGAATGTTTGTGTTCTGATGTAATTACGTTGGAAGAGAATGTTTTGTGTTTTGTGGTGATTTCATTGGAAGCGTGTTTTCTGTGCTCTGGAGTCCTTTCGTTGGAAGCGAACATTTATGTTCTCAGGAGATTTCATTGCAAGCGAATTTTTTGTGCTCTGGGGTGATTTCATTGGAAGCGAATTTTTTGTGTTCTCGGGTGATTTCGTTGAAAAAGATAATTTTTTGTGTTCTAGCATGATTTCGTTGGAAGCGAATTTTTTGTGTTCTGGTGTGATTACATTGGGAACGAATATTTCGTCCCCTGTGGTGACTACGATAGAAGCAAATTTTTTCTCTCCTGGTGTAATTTCGTTGAAAGGGAATTTTTTGTGTTCTAGGATGATTTTGTTGATATCGAATTTTTTGTGCTTTAGGGTGATTTCGTTGGAAGCGAATTTTTTGTGCTTTGGGGTGATTTCGTTGGAAGCAAATGTTTTCTGCTCTGGGATAATTTCGTTGGACGAGAATATTTTTAAGTATGGGGTGATTTCGTTAGAAGCGTGTTTTCTGTGCTCAGGAGTCATTTCGTTGGAAGCGAATGTTTTACGTTCTGGGGTGATTTCGTTGGAAGCGAATTTTTTGTGTTCTCGGGTGATTTAATGGAAGCAAATGTTTGAAGTAGGGGGTCATTTCGTTCAAATCGTGTTTTCTAGCTATGGAGTCATTTCGTTGAAAGCAAATTTTTTGTGTTCTGGGGTAATTTCATTGGAAGCAAATTTTTTGTTTTCTCGGGTGATTTTGTTGAAAGCCAATTTTTTGTGTTCCAGGGTGATTTCGTTGGAAACGAATTTTTTGTGCTCTGGGGCGATTTTCTTGGAAGAGTATTTCTTGTGTTCTGGGGTAATTTTGTTGTAATCGAATTTTTTGTGCTCTGGGGTGATTTAGTTGAAAGAAAAAGATTTTGTTCTGGGGTGATTTTGTTGGAAGCGAATTTTTTTGAAGTATGGGGTTCTTTCCTTGGTAGGGTGTTTTCTGTTCTCTAGAGTCGTTTCTTTGGAAGCGAATTTTTTGTGCTTTAGGGTGATTTCATTGGAAGCTAATATTTGTGTTCCCGGGTAATTTCGTTAGAAACGAATTTTTTCTGTTCTCGGGTGATTTCGATGGAAGCAAATTTTTAGTGTTCTGGGTTGATTTCGTTGGAAGCGAATTTTTTGTGTTCTGGGGCAATTTAGTTGGAAGTGAATTTTTTTGAAGTATGGGGTGATTTCATTGGAAGCGTGTTTTCTGTGCTCTGGAGTCATTTCTTTGGAATCAAATTTTTTGTGCTCTGGGGTGATTTCGTTGGAGGCGAATTCTTTGTGTCTCCGGTTTTTTCGAATGAAGCAAATTTTTGAAATAGGGGGTCATTTCGTTGGAAGCGTGTTTTCTGTGCTCTGGAGTCTTTTTATTGGATGTGAATTTTTGTGTTTTGTGGTGATTTCGATGGAAGCGAAATTTTTGTTCTCTGGGGTCATTTCATTGGAAGCATGTTTTCTGTGCTCTGGAGTCATTTCTTTGGAAGCGAATTTTTTGTGTTCTCAGGTGATTTCGTTGAAAGCGAATTTTTTATGTTCTAGGGTGATTTTGTTGGAAGCAAATTTTTTGTGCTCAGGAGGGCTTTAGTTGGAAGCGTGTTTTCTGTGCTCTGGAGTCATTTCTTTGGAAGCAAATTTTTTGTGCTCTGGGGTGATTTTGTTGGAAGCAAATTTTTTGTGTTCTCTGTTTTTTTCAATTGAAGCAAATTTTTGAAGTAGGGGGTCTTTCGTTGGAAGCGTGTTTTCATTGCTCTGGAGTCATTTGTTGGAAGCCAATTTTTTGTGCTCTGGGGTGATTTCTATGGAAGCAAATTTTTTGTGTTCTCTGGTGATTTCATTGAAATCGAATATTTGTGTTCCCAGGTGATTTCATTGGAAGCGAATTTTTTGTCTTCTGGGGTAATATCGTTGGAAGAGAATTTTTTCTGTTCTCCGGTTTTTTCGATGGAAGCAAATTTTTGCAATACGGGGTCATTTCGTTGGAAGCATGTTTTCTGTGCTCTGGAGTCACTTCGTTGGAAGCGAATTTTTTGTGCTCTGGGGTGATTTCGTTGGAAGCGAATTTTTTGTGTTCTCTGGTGATTTCATTGAAATCGAATATTTGTGTTCCCAGGTGATTTCATTGGAAGCGAATTTTTTGTCTTCTGGGGTAATATCGTTGGAAGAGAATTTTTTCTGTTCTCCGGTTTTTTCGATGGAAGCAAATTTTTGCAATACGGGGTCATTTCGTTGGAAGCATGTTTTCTGTGCTCTGGAGTCACTTCGTTGGAAGCGAATTTTTTGTGCTCTGGGGTGATTTCGTTGGAAGCGAATTTTTTGTGTTCTCACGTGATTTCGTTGAAAGGGAATTTTTGCGTTCTAGGGTGATTTCGTTGGAAGCAAATATTTTGTGCTCTGGGATGATATTTTTGGAAGCAAATATTTGTGTTCTCAGGAGATTTCGTTGGAAAAGAATTTTTTGTATTCTGGGGTAATATCGTTGGAAGAGAATTTTTTGTGTTCTCCGGTTTTTTTGATCGAAGCAAATTTTTGAAGTATGGGGTCATTTCGTTTGTAGCGTGTTTTCTGTGCTCTGGAGCCGTTTCTTTGGAAGCGAATTTTTTGTGTTCTGGGGTGATTTCTTTGGAAGCGAATTTTTTGTGTTCTGTTGTAATTTCGTTGGAAGCGAATTTTTTGTGCTTTGGTGTGATTTCGTTGGAAGCGAATTTCTTGTGTTCTGGGGTATTTTAGTTGGAAGCTAATTTTTTGTGTTTTAAGGTGATTTCGATGGAAGCAAATTTTTGAAGTATGGGTAATTTCATTGGAAGCGAATTTTTTTGTGTTCTTGGTGATTTCGGTGGTCCCGAATTTCTTGTGTTCTGGGTAGATGTCGTTGGAAGCGAATTTTTTGTGTTCTGGGGTAAGTACGTTGGAAGCAAATTTTTTGTGTTTTGGGGTGATTTCGTTGGAAGCATGTTTTCTGTACATTGGAGTCATTTCCTTGGAAGCAAATTTTTTGTGTTCTGGGGTGATTTTGTTGGAAGCCAATTTTTTGTGTTCTAGGGTGATTTCTTTGGAAGCAATTTTTTTGTGCTCTGCGGGAATTTCTTTGGAAGCGAATTTTTTTGTGTTCTGGGTGATTTCGATGGAAGTAAAAATTTTCCGTTCTGGGGTAATTTCGTTGGAAGCCAATATTTGTGTTCTCGGGTGATTTTTTTGGAAGGGAATTTTTTGTGCTCAGGCTTGATTTGGGTGGAAGTAAATTTATCTATTCTGGGGTAATTTCTTTGGAAGCATATTTTTTTCTGTTCTCGGGTGATTTGGATAGAAGCTCATTTTTTGTGTTCTGGGTTGATTTTGTTGGAAGCGAATTTTTTGTGCTCTTGGGTGATTTCATTGGAAGCATGTTTTCTGTGTTTTGGAGTCATTTCGTTGGAAGGGAAATTTTTATGTTCTGTGTGATTTCTTTGGATGCGAATTTTTTGTGTTCTGGGTTGATTTGTTTGGACACGAATTTTTTGTGTTCTCAGGTGATTTCGTTGAAAGTGAATTTTTTTTTTTTTTGCCTTTCGTAAATTCGTTGGAAGCGAATTTTTTGTGCTCTGGGTTGATTTCTTTGGAAGGGAATATTTGTGTTCTCAGGAGATTTCGTTGGAAGCGAATTTTTTGTGCTTTAGGGTGATTTCATTGGAAGCTAATATTTGTGTTCCCGGGTAATTTCGTTAGAAACGAATTTTTTCTGTTCTCGGGTGATTTCGATGGAAGCAAATTTTTAGTGTTCTGGGTTGATTTCGTTGGAAGCGAATTTTTTGTGTTCTGGGGCAATTTAGTTGGAAGTGAATTTTTTTGAAGTATGGGGTGATTTCATTGGAAGCGTGTTTTCTGTGCTCTGGAGTCATTTCTTTGGAATCAAATTTTTTGTGTTCTGGGGTGATTTCGTTGGAAGCGAATTTTTTGTGTTCTTAGGTGATTTCGATGGAAGCAAATTTTTGAAGTATGGGCTCATTTCGTTGAAAGCGAATTTTTTGTGCTTGGTGTGATTTTGTTGGAAGGAATTTTTTGTGCTCTGGGGTGATTTCTTTGGAAGCGTGTTTTCTGTGTTTTGGAGTCATTTCGTTGGAAGGGAAATTTTTGTGTTCTGAGTGATTTCTTTGGATGCGAATTTTTTGTGTTCTGGGTTGATTTCATTGGACACGAATTTTTTGTGTTCTCAGGTGATTTCGTTGAAAGTGAAATTTTTTTCCTTAGGGATTATTTCGTTGGAAGCGAATTTTTGGTGCTCTGGGGTGATTTCTTTGGAAGCGAATATTTGTGTTCTCAGGAGATTTCGTTGGAAAAGAATTGTTTGGTTTTAGGGTGATTTCATTGGAAGCTAATATTTGTGTTCCCGGGTGATTTCGTTAGAAGCGAACTTTTTCTGTTCTCGGGTGATTTCGATGGAAGCAAATTTTTTGTGTTCTGGGTTGATTTCGTTGGAAGCGAATTTTTTGTGTTCTGGGGCAATTTAGTTGGAAGTGAATTTTTCTGAAGTATGGGGTGATTTCATTGGAAGCGTGTTTTCTGTGCTCTGGAGTCATTTCTTTGGAAGCAAATTTTTTGTGTTCTGGGGTGATTTCCTTGGAGGCGAATTTTTGTGTTCTGGGGTAATTTCTTTGGAAGCGAATATTTGTCTTCTCAGGAGATTTCTTTGCAAGCGAATTTTTTGTGTTCTGGGGTAATTTCGTTGGAAGCGAATTTTTGGTGTTCTTGGGTAATTTCGATGGAAGCAAATTTTTGAAGTATGGGATCATTTCGTTGGAAGCGTGTTTTCTGTACTCTGGAGTCATTTCGTTGGCAGCGAATTTTTTGGGCTCTGCGGTGATTTCTTTGGAAGCGAATATTTTGTGTTCTCGGGTGATTTCGTTGAAAGCGAATTTTTTATGTTCTAGGGTAATTTCGTAAAAGCGAATTTTTTGAGCTCTGGGGTGATTTGGTTGGAAGTGAATTTTTTGTCTTCTGTGGTGATTTCGATGGAAGCGAATTTTTTATGTTCTAGGGTAATTTCATTTGAAGCTTGTTTTCTGTGCTCTGGAGTCATTTCGTTGGAAGCGATTTTTTTGTGCTCTGCGGTGATTTCGTTGGAAGCGAAATTTGTGTTCTCTGGGGATTTCGATGGAAGCGAATTTTTGAAATATGGGGTCATTTCATTGGAATTATGTTTTCTGTGCTCTGGAGTCATTTCTTTGGAAGCGAATTTTTATGCTCTGTGGTGATTTCGTTGGAAGCGAATTTTTTGTGTTCTCAGGTGATTTCGTTGAAAGGGAATTTTTGTGTTCTAGGGTGATTTAATTGGAAGCAATTTTTTTCTAATCTGGGATGATATCTTTGGAAGTGAATATTGGTGTTCTCAGGAGATTTCCTGGGAAAAGATTTTTTTTGTCTTCTGGGGTAATATCTTTAAAAGAGAATTTTTTGTGTTACGGTCTTTTCGATGGAAGCAAATTTTTGAAGTAGGGGGTCATTTCATTGGAAGCGTGTTTTCTGTGCTCTGGAGTCATTTCTTTGGAATCGAATTTTTTGTGCTCTGCGGCGATTTCTTTGTAAGCGAATATTTGTGTTCTCAGGAGATTTCGTTGGAAGTGAATTTTTTTGTGTTCTGGGGTGATTTTGATGGAAGCAAATTTTTTGAAGTATGTGGTCCTTGCGTTGGAAGCATGTTTTCTGTGCTCTGGAGTCATTTCGATGAAAGCGAATTTTTTGTGCTCTGCGGTGATTTCCTTGGAAGCGAATATTTTCTTCTCAGGAGATTTCGTTGCTAGCAAATTTTTTGTGTTCTCGGGTGATTCCTTTGGCAGCGAATATTTGTGTTCTCAGAAGATTTCGTTGCAAGCGAATTTTTTGTGTTCTCCGGTTTTTTGGATGGAAGTAAATTTTTGAAGTATGGGGTCATTTCTTTTGAAGCATGTTTTCTGTGCTCTGGAGTCATTTCGTTGGAAGGGAATTTTTTTTTGCTCTGGGGTGAATTTGTTTGAAGCGAATATTTGTGTTCTTAGGAGATTTCATTGCAAGCGAATTATTTGTGTTCTTAGGTGATTTCGTTGAAAGGGAATTTTTTGTGTTCTCGGGTGATTTCGTTGAAAGGGAATTTTTTGTGTTCTAGGGAGATTTCGTTGGAAGCGAATTTTTTGGTGCTCTGCGATGATTTCTGTGGAAGCGAATATATGTGTGCTCAGAAGATTTCGTTGCAAGCGAATTCTTTGTGTTCTGGGGTAATTTCGTTGGAAGCGAATTTTTTGTGTTCTTGGGTGATTTCGATGGAAGCAAATTTTTGAAGTATGGGGTCATTTCGTTGGAAGCGTGTTTTCTGTGCTCTGGAGTATTTCGTTGGCAGCGAATTTTTTGTGCTCTCGGGTGATTTCGTTGGAAGCGAATATTTTGTGTTCGCGGGTGATTTCGTTGAAAGCGAATTTTTTATGTTCTAGGGTAATTTCGTAAAAGTGAATTTTTTGAGCTCTGGGGTGATTTGGTTGGAATCGAATTTTTTTATCTTCTGTGGTGATTTTGAAGGAAGCGAATTTTTAATGTTCTAGGGTGATTTCGTTGGAAGCGAATTTTTTGTGTTCTGGGGTAATTTCATTTGAAGCTTGTTTTCTGTGCTCTGGAGTCATTTCGTTGGAAGCGAATTCTTTGTGCACTGGGGAGATTTCATTGGAAACGAATTTTTTGTCTTCTGTGGTGATTTCCATGGAAGCGAATTTTTTATGTACTTGGGTGATTTCGTTGGAATAATTTTTGTGTTCTGGATTCATTTTTTTGGAAGCGTGTTTTCTGTGCTTCGGAGTCATTTTGGTGGAAGCAAATTTTTTCTGCTCTGGGGTGATTTCTTTGGAAGGGATTTTTTTTGTTCTAGGGTGATTTCGTTGGGAGCGAAATTTTGTGCTCTGGGATGATATCTTTGGAAGAGAATATTTGTGTTCTCAGGAGATTTTGTTGGAAAAGAATATTTTGTCTTCTGGGGTAATATGGTTGGAAGCGAATTTTTTGTGTTCTCGGGTTTTTTCGATGGATGCAAATTCTTGAAGTAGGGGGTCATTTCGTTGGAAGCATGTTTTCTGTGCTCTGGAGTCATTTCATTGGAAGCGATTTTTTTGTGCTCCGCGGTGATTTCGTTTGAAGCGAATATTTGTGTTCTCAGGAGATTTCGTTGCAAGCGAACTCTTTGTGTTCTGGGGTAATTTCGTTGGAAGCGAATTTTTTGTGTTCTCGGGTGATTTCGTTGAAAGCGAATTTTTTATGTTCTATGGTGATTTCTTTGGAAGTGATTTTTTTTGTCTTCTGGGGTCCTTTCATTGGAAGCGTGTTTTCTGTGCTCTGCAGTCATTTCATTGGAACCAATTTTTTTGTGTTCTGGGGTGATTTCGTTGGAAGTGAATATTTTGTGTTCTGGGTTGATTTCTTTGGAAGCGAATTTTTTTGTGTTCTGGGGTAATTACGTTGGAAGAGAATATTTTGTATTCTCGGGTGATTTCGATGGAAGCAAATTTTTGAAGTATGGTATCATTTCGTTCGAAACGTGTTTTCTGTGCTCTGGAGTCAGTTCGTTGGAAGTGAATTTTTTGTGCTCTGGTGTGATTTCGTTGGATGCGAATTTTTTGTTTTCTCAGGTGATTTCCTTAAAAGCTAATTTTTTTGTGTTCTAGCGTGATTTCGTTGGAAGCGAATTTTTTGTGTTCTGGGGTGATTTCGATGGGAGCAAGTTTTTTCTGTTCTGTGGTAATTTCGTTGGACGTGAATTTTTGTGTTCTCGGGTCATTTCGTTGAAAGGGAATTTTTTATGTTCTAGGGTGATTTCATTCGAAGCGAATTTTTTGTGCTCTGGGGTGATTTGGTTAGAAGCGAATTTTTTGTCTTCTGTGGTGATTTCGATGGAAGTGAATTTTTTATGTTCTAGGGTGATTACGTTGGAGGCAAATTTTTTGTGTTCTGGGGTCATTTCATTGGAAGCGTTTTTTCTGTGCTCTGGAGTCATTTCGTTGGAAGTGAATTTTTTGTGCTCTGTGGTGATTTCGTTGGAAGCAAATATTTTGTGTTCTTGGGTGATTTCGTTGAAAGGGAATTTTTTGTGTTCTAGGGTGATTTCGTTGGAAGCGAATTTTTTGTGATCTGGGATGTTTTCTTTGGATGCGAATATTTGTGTTCTCAGGAGATTTAGTTGCAAGCGAAATTTTGTGTTCTGGGGTAATTTCGTTGGAAGCGAATTTTATGTGTTCTCGGGTGATTTCGTTGAAATTGAATTTTTTATGTTCTATGGTGATTTCTTTGGAAGTGATTTTTTTTGTCTTCTGGGGTCCTTTCATTGGAAGCGTGTTTTCTGTGCTCTGCAGTCATTTCATTGGAACCAAATTTTTTTTGTTCTGGGGTGATTTCGTTGGAAGCGAATTTTTTTGTGTTCTGGGGTAATTTCGTTGGAAGAGAATATTTTGTATTCTCGAGTGATTTCGATGAAAGCAAATTTTTGAAGTATGGTATCATTTCGTTCGAAACGTGTTTTCTGTGCTCTGGAGTCAGTTCGTTGGAAGCGAATTTTTTGTGTTGTGGTGTGATTCCGTTGGAAGCAAATATATGTGTTCTCAGACGATTTTGTTGCAAGCGAATTTTTTGTGTTCTCGGGTGATTTCGTTGAAAGGGAATTTTTTATGTTCTAGGGTGATTTCATTCGAAGCGAATTTTTTGTGCTCTGGGGTGATTTGGTTAGAAGCGAATTTTTTGTCTTCTGTGGTGATTTCGATGGAAGTGAATTTTTTATGTTCTAGGGTGATTTCGTTGGAGGCAAATTTTTTGTGTTCTGGGGTCATTTCATTGGAAGCGTTTTTTCTGTGCTCTGGAGTCATTTCGTTGGAAGCGAATTTTTTGTGCTCTGTGGTGATTTCGTTGGAAGCAAATATTTTGTGTTCTTGGGTGATTTCGTTGAAAGGGATTTTTTGTGTTCTAGGGTGATTTCGTTGGAAGTGAATTTTTTGTGATCTGGGATGTTTTCTTTGGAAGCGAATATTTGTGCTCTCAGGAGATTTAGTTGCAAGCGAAATTTTGTGTTCTGGGGTAATTTCATTGGAATCAAATTTTTGTTTCCTCCGGTTTTTTCGATGGAAGCAAATTTTTCAAGTATGGACTCATTTCGTTGAAAACGAATTTTTTTTGCTTTGGGTGATTTCGTTGGAAGCGAATTTTTTGTGCTCTGCGGTGATTTCTTTGGAAGCGAATATTTGTCTTCTCAGGAGATTTCTTTGCAAGCGAATTTTTTGTGTTCTGGGGTAATTTCGTTGGAAGCGAATTTTTTGTCTTCTCAGGTAATTTCGATGGAAGCAAATTTTTGAAGTATAGGGACATTTTGTTGGAAGCGAATTTTTTGTCCTTTGGGGTGATTTCATTGGAAGCGAATTTCTTGTGTTCTGGGGTAATTTCGTTGGAAGCGAATTTTTTTGTGTTCTCGGGTGATTTCGATGGAAGCGAATTTTTTATGTTCCTGGGTGATGTCGTTGGAAGCAAATATTTGTGTTCCCTGGTGATTTCGTTTGAAGCTAATTTTTTATGTTCTGGGGTATTTTTCTTGGAAGCGAATTTTTTTCTGTTCTCGGGTGATTTCGATAGAAGCAAATTTTTCGTGTTCTGGGTTGATTTCTTTGGAAGTAAATTTTTTTGTGTGTTGGGGTGATTTCGTTTGAAGCGAATTTTTTGTGTTCTCTGGGGATTTCGATGGAAGCGAATTTTTGAAATATCGGGTCATTTCTTTGGAATCATGTTTTCTGTGCCCTGGAGTCATTTCTTTGGAAGCGAATTTTTTGTGCTCTGTGGTGATTTCGTTGGAAGGGAATTTTTGTGTTCTAGGGTGATTTAATTGGAAGTAATTTTTTTCTGATCTGGGAGGATATCTTTGGAAGTGATTATTGGTGTTCTCAGGAGATTTCCTTGGAAAAGATTTTTTTGTCTTCTGGGGTAATATCTTTAAAAGAGAATTTTTTGTGTACTACGGTCTTTTCGATGGAAGCAAATTTTTGAAGTAGGGGGTCATTTCATTGGAAGCATGTTTTCGGTGCTCTGGAGTCATTTCGTTGGAAGCGAATTTTTTGTGCTCTGCGGTGATTTCGTTGGAAGCGAATATTTGTGTTCTCAGGAGATTTCGTTGTAAGCGAATTTTTTGTGTTCTGGGGTGATTTCGTTGGAAGCGAATATTTGTGTTCTCAGGAGATTTCGTTGGAAGCGAATTTTTTGTGTTCTGGGGTGATTTCGATAGAAGCAAATTTTTGAAGTATGTGGTCATTTCGTTGGAAGCGTGTTTTCTGTGCTCTGGAGTCATTTGGTTGGAAGCAAATTTTTTGTGCTCTGGGGTGATTCCGTTGGAAGCGAATATATGTGTTCTCAGACGATTTTGTTGCAAGCGAATTTTTTGGGTTCTGGGGTAATTTCGTTGGAAGCAAATTTTTCATGTTCTCGGATGATTTCAATGGAAGTAAATTTTTGAAGTTTCGGGTCATTTTGTTGGAAGCGTGTCTTCTGTGTTCTGGAGTCATTTCGTTGGCAGCGAATTTTTTATGTTTAAGGGTGATTCCTTTGGAAGCGAATTTTTTGTGCTCTGGGGTGATTTCCTTGGAAGCAAATATTTTCTTCTCAGGAGATTTCGTTGCTAGCAAATTTTTTATGATCTCGGGTGATTTCGTTGGCAGCGAATATTTGTGTTCTCAGAAGATTTCGTTGCAAGCGAATTTTTTGTGTTCTCCGGTTTTTTGGATGGAAGTAAATTTTTGAAGTATGGGGTCATTTCTTTTGAAGCATGTTTTCTGTGCTCTGGAGTCATTTCGTTGGAAGGGAATTCTTTTTGCTCTGGGGTGAATTCGTTTGAAGCGAATATTTGTGTTCTTAAGAGATTTCATTGCAAGCGAATTATTTGTGTTCTAAGGTGATTTCGTTGAAAGGGAATTTTTTGTGTTCTCGGGTGATTTCGTTGAAAGGGAATTTTTGTGTTCTAGGGAGATTTCGTTGGAAGCGAATTTTTTTGTGCTCCGCGATGATTTCTGTGGAAGCGAATATATGTGTGCTCAGAAGATTTCGTTGCAAGCGAATTTTTTGTGTTCTGGGGTAATTTCGTTGGAAGCGAATTTTTTGTGTTCTCGGGTGATTTCGTTGAAAGCGAATTTTTTATGTTCTATGGTGATTTCGTTGGAAGCGAATTTTTTTGTGTTCTGGGGTAATTTCGTTGGAAGAGAATATTTTGTATTCTCAAGTGATTTCGATGGAAGCAAATTTTGGAAGTATGGTATCATTTCGTTCGATTCGTGTTTTCTGTGCTCTGGAGTGAGTTCGTTGGAAGCGAATTTTTTGTGTTCTCGGGTGATTTATTTGAAAGCGAATTTTTTATGTTCTAGGGTGATTTTGTTGGAAGCGAATTTTTTGTGCTCAGGAGGGCTTTAGTTGGAAGCGTGTTTTCTGTGCTCTGGAGTCATTTCGTTGGAAGCAAATTTTTTGTGCTCTGGGGTGATTTTGTTGGAAGCGAATTTTTTGTGTTCTGGGGTAATTTCGTTGGAAGGGAATTTTTTGTGCTCTGGGTTGATTTCGTTGGAAGCAATTTTTTTCTGTTCTGGGGTAATTTCGTTGGAAGTGATCTTGAAGTATGGGGTGATTTCGTTAGTAGCTTGTTTTCTGTGTTCTGAAGTCATTTTGTTGGAAGCGAATATTTGTGTTCCGGGTGATTTTGTTGGAAGCGAATTTTTTGTGTTCTGTGGTAATTACGTTGGAAGCAAATTTTTTGTGTTCACGGGTGATTTCTTTGAGAGCGAATTTTTTGTGTTGTAGGGTGATTTTGTTGGCAGCGAATTTTTTGTGTTCTGGGGTTATTTCCTTGGAAGCGTGTTTTCTGTGCTCTGGAGTCATTTCGTTGGTAGAGAATATTTTGTGCTCTGGAGTTGTTTCATTGGAAGCGAATTTTTTGTGTTCCTGGGTGACTTTTTGAAGTGTGTTTTCTGTGTTAAGGTGTCATTTCGTTGAAAGCGAATTTTTTGTGCTCTGGGGTGATTTCTTTGGAAGCAAATATTTGTGTTTTCTGGAGCTTTCGTTGGAAGCGAATTTTTTGTCTTCTGGGGTAATATCGTTGGAAGAGAATTTTTTGTGTTCTGGGGTGATTTCGTTGGAAGTGAAATTTTTGTGTTCTGGGGTGATTTCGATGGAAGCAAATTTTTTCTGTTCTGGGGTAATTTCGTTGTTAGCAAATATTTGCGTACTCGGGTGATTTTATTGGAAGGGAATTTTTTGTGCTCTGGGTTGATATGGTTGGAAGTAAATTTTCTCTATTGTGGGGTAATTTCGTTGGCCGCGAATTTTTTGTGTTCTCGAGTGATTTCATTGTAAGCGAATTTTTTGTGTTCTAGGGTGATTTCGTTGGAAGCGAATTTTTTGTGTTCTCAGGTGATTTCGTTGAAAGGGAATCTTTTGTGTTCTAGGGTGATTTCGTTGGAAGCGAATATTTGTGTTCTCAGAAGATTTCGTTACGAGCGAATTTTTTTTTCTGGGGCAATTTCATTGCAAGCAATTTTTTGTGTTCTGCGTAAATTTCGGTGGAAGCGAATTTTTTGTGTTCTCCGGTTTTTTCGATTGAAGCAAATTTTTGAAGTTGGTGGTCATATCATTAGAATCCTGTTTTCTGTGCCCTGGAGTCATTTCGCTGGAATCGTGTTTTTTGTGCTCTGGGGTGATTTCGTTGGAAGCGAATATTTGTGTTCTCAGGAGATTTTGTTAGAAAAGAATTTTTTGTCTTCTGGGGTAATTTTGTTGAAAGCGAATTTTTTGTGTTCTCCGGTTTTTTCGATGGAAGCAAATTTTTGAAGTAGGGGGTCATTTCGTTGGAATTGTGTTTTCTGTGCTCTGGAGTCATTTAGTTGGAAGCGAATTTTTTGTGTTCTGGGGTGATTTCGTTGCAAGCGAATTTTTTGTGTTTTGTTGTAATTTCGTTGGAAGCGAATTTTTGGTGTTCTCAGGTGATTTCAATGGAAACAAATTTTTGAAGTAGGGGGTCATTTCGTTGGAATTGTGTTTTCTGTGCTCTGGAGTCATTTCGTTGGATGCAAAATTTTTGTGTTCTGTGGTGATTTCTTTGGAAGCGAATTTTTTTGTGTTCTGGGGTAATTTCAATAGAAGCAATTTTTGTGTTCTGGGGTAATTACTTTGGAATCGAATTTTTTGTTTTCTGGGGTGATTTTGATGGAAGCGAATTGGGTGATTTTGATGGAAGCGAATATTTTGTGTTCTGGGTTGATTTCGTTGGAAGAGAATTTTTTGTGTTCTCGGGCAATTTTGTTGAAAGTGATTTTTTTTGAAGTATGGGGTGATTTCGTTGGAAGCATGTTTTCTGTGCATTGGAGTCATTTCCTTGGAAGCAAATTTTTTGTGTTCTGTGGTGATTTTGTTGGAAACGAATTTTTTGTGTTCTAGGGTGATTTCTTTGGAAGCAATTTTTTGTGCTCTGCGGGAATTTCATTGGAAGCGAATTTTTTTTTTGTTCTGGGGTGATTTCGATGGAAGTAAAAATTTTCCGTTCTGGGGTAATTTCGTTGGAAGCCAATATTTGTGTTCTCGGGTGATTTTTTTGGAAGGGAATTTTTTGTGCTCTTGCTTGATTTGGGTGGAAGTAAGTTTATCTATTCTGGGGTAATTTCTTTGGAAGCGAATTTTTTCTGTTCTCGGGTGATTTGGGTAGAAGCACATTTTTTGTGTTCTGGGTTGATTTTGTTGGAAGCGAATTTTTTGTGCTCTGGGGTGATTTCATTGGAAGCATGTTTTCTGTGTTTTGGAGTCATTTCGTTGGAAGGGAAATTTTTGTGTTCTGGGTGATTTCTTTGGATGCGAATTTTTTGTGTTCTGGGTTGATTTTGTTGGATACGAATTTTTTGTGTTCTCAGGTGATTTCGTTGAAAGTGAATTTTTTTTTTTTTTTGCCTTTGGGTAAATTCGTTGGAAGCGAATTTTTTGTGCTTTAGGATGATCATTGGAAGCTAATATTTGTGTTCGCGGGTGATTTCGTTAGAAACGAATTTTTTCTGTTCTCGGGTGATTTTGATGGAAGCAAATTTTTTGTGTTCTGGGTTGATTTCGTTGGAAGCGAATTTTTTGTGTTCTGGGGCAATTTAGTTGGAAGCGAATTTTTTTTAAGTATGGGGTGATTTCATTGGAAGCGTGTTTTCTGTGCTCTGGAGTCATTTCTTTGGAATCACATTTTTTGTGTTCTGGGGTGATTTCGTTGGAAGGGAATTTTTGTGTTCTGGGGTAATTTCGTTGGAAGCGAATTTTTTGTGTTCTTAGGTGATTTCGATGGAAGCAAATTTTTGAAGTATGGGCTCATTTCGTTGAAAGCGAATTTTTTGTGCTTGGTGTGATTTTGTTGGAAGTGAATTTTTTGTGCTCTGGGGTGATTTCTTTGGAAGCGAATATTTGTCTTCTCAGGACATTTCTTTGCAAGCGAATTTTTGTGTTCTGGGGTAATTTCGTGGAAGTGAATTTTTTGTGTTCTGGGGTGATTTTGATGGAAGCGAATATTTTGTGTTCTGGGTTGATTTCGTTGGAAGAGAATTTTTGTGTTCTGGGGCAATTTTTTGAAAGCGAATTTTTTTTAATTATGGGGTGATTTTGTTGGAAGCGTGTTTTCTGTGCATTGGAGTCATTTCTTTGGAAGCAAATTTTTTGTGTTCTGGGGTGATTTTGTTGGAAGCGAATTTTTTGTGTTCTAAGGTGATTTCTTTGGAAGCAATTTTTTGTGCTCTGCGGGGATTTCGATGGAAGCGAATTTTTTGTATTCTGGGGTAATTTCTTTGGAAGCGAATTTTTTCTGTTCTCAGGTGATTTGGATAGAAGCAAATTTTTTGTGTTCTAGGTTGATTTCGTTGGAAGCGAATTTTTTGTGCTCTGGGGTGATTTCATTGGAAGCGTGTTTTCTGTGTTTTGGAGTCATTTCGTTGGAAGGGAAATTTTTGTGTTCTGAGTGATTTCTTTGGATGCGAATTTTTTGTTTTCTGGGTTGATTTCATTGGACACGAATTTTTTGTGTTCTCAGGTGATTTCGTTGAAAGTGAAATTTTTTTCCTTAGGGTAATTTCGTTGGAAGCGAATTTTTGGTGCTCTGGGGTGATTTCATTGGAAGCGTGTTTTCTGTGTTTTGGAGTCATTTCGTTGGAAGGGAAATTTTTGTGTTCTGAGTGATTTCTTTGGATGCGAATTTTTTGTTTTCTGGGTTGATTTCATTGGACACGAATTTTTTGTGTTCTCAGGTGATTTCGTTGAAAGTGAAATTTTTTTCCTTAGGGTAATTTCGTTGGAAGCGAATTTTTGGTGCTCTGGGGTGATTTCATTGGAAGCGTGTTTTCTGTGTTTTGGAGTCATTTCGTTGGAAGGGAAATTTTTGTGTTCTGAGTGATTTCTTTGGATGCGAATTTTTTGTGTTCTGGGTTGATTTCATTGGACACGAATTTTTTGTGTTCTCAGGTGATTTCGTTGAAAGTGAAATTTTTTCCCTTAGGGTAATTTCGTTGGAAGCGAATTTTTGGTGCTCTGGGGTGATTTCTGTGGAAGGGAATATTTGTGTTCTCAGGAGATTTCGTTGGAAAAAAATTTTTTGGTTTTAGGGTGATTTCATTGGAAGCTAATATTTGTGTTCCTGGGTGATTTCGTTAGAAGCGAATTTTTTCTGTTCTCGGGTGATTTCAATGGAAGCAAATTTTTTGTGTTCTGGGTTGATTTCGTTGAAAGAGAATATTTTGTGTTCTGGGCAATTTAGTTGTAAGTGAATTTTTCTGAAGTATGGGGTGATTTCATTGGAAGTGTGTTTTCTGTGCTCTGGAGTCATTTCTTTGGAAGCAATTTTTTTGTGTTCTGGGGTGATTTCCTTGGAAGCGAATTTTTGTGTTCTGCGGTAATTTCTTTGGAAGCGAAATTTTTGTGTTCTCGGGTGATTTCGATGAAGCAAATTTTTCAAGTATGGGCTCATTTCATTGAAAGCGAATTTTTTGTGCTTGGGGTGATTTCGTTGGAAGCGAATTTTTTGTGCTTTGGGGTGATTTCTTTGGAAGCGAATATTTGTCTTCTCAGGAGATTTCTTTGCAAGCGAAATTTTTGTGTTCTGGGGTAATTTTGTTGGAAGCGAATTTTTTGTGTTCTCGGGTGATTTCGATGGAAGCGAATTTTTCATGTTCCTGGGTAATTTCGTTGGAAGCAAATATTTGTGTTCCCTGGTGATTTCGTTGGAACCTAATTTTTTATGTTCTGGGGTATTTTTGTTGGAAGCGAATTTTTTTCTGTTCTCGGGTGATTTCGATAGAAGCAAATTTTTCGTGTTCTGGGTTGATTTCTTTGGAAGTAAATTTTTTGTGTGTTGGGGTGATGTCGTTGGAAGCGATTTTTTTTGTGTTCAGGGGTGATTTCGATGGAAGCAAATTTTTTCTGTTTTGTGGTAATTTCGTTTGACGTGAATTTTTTGTGTTCTCGGGTGATTTTGTTGGAAGCGAATTTGTTTGTTCTCTCGGATGATTTCTTTGGAAGCGCATATTTGTGTTATCAGGAGATTTCATTGGAAGCGAATTTTTTGTGTTCTGGGGTAATTTCGTTGGAAGCGAATTTTTTGTGTTCTTGGGTGATTTCGATGGAAGCAAATTTTTGAAATACGAGGTCATTGCGTTGGAAGCGTGTTTTCTGTGCTCTGGAGTCATTTCGTTGGAAGCGAATTCTTTGTGCTCTGTGGCGATTTCTTTGGATGTGAATTTTTTGTGTTCTCGGGGTATTTCGCTGGAAGCAAATATTTGTGTTCTCAGAAGATTACGTTGCAAGCGAATTTTTTGTGTTCTGGGGTAATTTGGTTGGAATCGAATTTTTTGTGTTCTCTGGTTTTTTCAATGGAAGCAAATTGTTGAAGTAGGGGGTCATTTCATTGGAATCGTGTTTTCTGTGCTCTGGAGTCATTTCGTTGGAAGGGAATTTTTTGAGCTCTGGGGTGATTTCATTGGAAGCAAATTTTTTTGTGCTCTGGGATGATTTCTTTGGAAGCGAATATTTGTGTTCTCAGGAGATTTCGTTGGAAGCGAATTTTTTGTGTTCTGGGGTAATTTTTGTTGAAAGTGATTTTTTTGTGTTCTCGGGTGATTTCGATGGAAGCAAATTTTTGAAATATCGGGTCATTTCTTTGAAAGCGTGTTTTCTGTGCTCTGGAGACATTTCGTTGTAAGCGAAATTTTGTGTCCTGGGTTGATTTCGTTGGAAGCAAAATTTTTTTTTAAATATGGGGTGATTTTGTTGGAAGCGTGTCTTCTGTTCTCTGGAGTAATTTTTTGGAAGCAAATTTTTTGTGTTCTGGTGTAATTTCTTTGGAAGCGAATTTTTTGTGTTCTTGGGTGATTTCGATGGAAGCAAACTTTTTCTGTTCTGGGGTAATTTATTTGGAAGCCAATATTTGTGTTCTCGGGTGATTTTGTTGGAAGGGAAATTTTTGTGCTCTGGGTTAATTTGGTTGGATGTAAATTATTTCTATTTTGGGATAATTTCGTAGGATGCAAATTTTTTTTGTCTTTTCATGTAATTTCGTTGAAAGAGAATTTTTTGTGTTCTAGGGTGATTTCGTTGGAAGCGAATTTTTTGTGCTCTGGGGTGATTTCTTTTGAAACGAATATTTGTGTTCGCAGAAGATTTCGTTGGAACGAATTTTTTGTGTCTGGGGTCATTTTGATGGAAGCGAATTTTTTGTGTTCTCCAGTATTTTCGATGAAAGCAAATTTTTGAAGTAGGGGTTCATTTCGTTGGAAGCGTGTTTTCTGTGCTCTGGAATCATTTCGTTGAAAGCAATTTTTTTGTGTTCTGGGGTAATTTCTTTGGAAGAAAATTTTTCTGTTCTGAGGTAATTTCGTTGGAAGCCAACATTTGTATTCTCGGTTGATTTCGTTGGAAGCAAATTTTTGTGTTCTGGGGTGATTTTGTTGGAAGGGAAGTTTTTGTGCTCTTGGTTGATATCTTTGGAAGCAAATTTTTTCTCTTATGGGGTAATTTCGTTGGAAGCCAATATTTGTGTTCTCGAGTGATTTCGTTGTAAGGGAATTTTTTGTGCTCTAGGGTGATTTCGTTGGAAGCTAATTTTTTGTGCTCTGGGGTGATTTCCTTGGTAGCGAATATTTGTGTTCCTGGGTGATTTTTTTGGAAGCAATTTTTTTTGTGTTCTGGGGTAATTACGTTGGAAGCGAATATTTTTGTTTTCGTGTGATTTCCTTGAAAGCGAATTTTTTGTGTTCTAGGGTGATTTGATTGGGAGCGAATTTATTGTGATCTGGGGTGATTTCTGTGGAAGCGAATATTTGTGTACTCAGGAGATTTCGTTGCAAGCGAATTTTTTTGTGTTCTGGGGTAATTTCGTTGGAAGCGAAATTATTGTGTTCTCTGGTTTTTTCGATGGAAGCAAATTTTTGAAGTAGGCGGTTGTTTCATTGGAAGCGTGTTTTGGTGCTCTGGAGTCATTTTGGTGGAAGCGAATATTTTGTGTTCTGGGGTGATTTCGTTGGAAGCGAATTTTTTGTGTTCTTGGGTAATTTCTTTGGAAGCGAATATTTTGTGTTCTCAGGTGATTTCCATGGAAGCCAATTTTTGAAGTATGGGGACATTTTGTTGGAAGCAAATGTTTTGTGCTTTGGGGTGATTTCGTTAGAAGCGAATTTTTTGTGCTCTGGTGTGATTTCTTTGGAAGTGAATATTTGTGTTATCAGGAGATTTCGTTGCAAGCGAATTTCTTGTGTACTGGGGTAATTTCGTTGGAAGCGATTTTTAATGTGTTCTCGGGTGATTTCGATGGAAGCGAATTTTTCATGTTCTAGGGTTATTTCTTTGGAAGCACATATTTGTGATCCTGAGTGATTTAGATGGAAGCAAATTTCTTCCGTTCTGGGGAAATTTCTTAGGAAGCCAATATTTTAGTTCTCGGGTGATTTTGTTGGAAGGGAATTTTTTGTGCTCGGGGTTGATTTGGTAGGAAGTACATATTTTCTGTTCTGGGGCAATTTCATTGGACACGAATTTTTTGTGTTCTAGGGTGATTTCTTTGGAAGAGAATAGTTGTGTTCTCAGGAGATTTCGTTGGACACGAATTTTATGTGTTCTCGTGTAATTTCGTTGGAAAAGAATTTTTTGTGTTTTCTGGGCTTTTCGAAGGAAGGAAATTTTTGAAGTATGGGGTCATTTCATTGGAAGCGTGTTTTCTGTTCTGTGGAGTCATTTTGTTAGAAGCGAATTTTTTGTACTCTGGGGTGATTTCGTTGGAAGCGAATTTTTTGTGTTCTCGGGTGATTTCTTTGAAAGGAATTTGTGCGTTCTAGGGTGATTTGGTTGAAATGATTTTTTTGTGCTCGGGGATGATATCTTTGGAAGCGAATATTTGTGTTCTCAGGAGATTTCGTTGGAAAAGAAATTTTTGTCTTCGGGGGCAATTTCGTTGGAAGCGAATTTTTTCTGTTCTGGGGTGATTTCGTTGGAAGCGAATTTTTTGTGCTCTGGGATGATTTCGTTGGAAGCGAATATTTGTGTTCTCAGGAGTATTCGTTGTATGCGAATTTTTGGTGTTCTGGGGTGATTTCGTTGGAAGGGAATTTTTGTGTTCTAGGGTGATTTCTTTGGAAGCGAATTTTTTGTGCTCTGGGATGATATCCTTGGAAGCGAATATTTGTATTCTCAGGAGATTTTGTTGGAAAAGAATTTTTTGTCTTCTGGTGTAATATCCTTAGAAAAGAATTTTTTGTGTTCTCCCGTCTTTTCGATGGAAGCAAATATTTGAAGTAAGGGGTCATTTCGTTGGAAGCCTGTTTTCTGTGCTCTGGAGTCATTTCTTTGGAAGCAAATTTTTTGTGCTCTGGGGTGATTTCGTTGGAAGCGAATATTTGTGCTCTCAGGAGATTTCATTGCAAGCGAATTTTCTGTGTTCTGGGGTGATTTTGTTGGAATCGAATTTTTTGTGTTCTCTGGTGATTTCGTTGAAAGGGAATTTTTGTGTTCTAGGGTGATTTCTTTGGAAGCGAAGTTTTTGTGCTCTGGGATGATATCTTTGGAAGCGAATATTTGTGTTCTCGGGACATTTCGTTGGAAGCGAATTTTTTGTGTTCTGGTGTAATTTCGTTAGAAACGAATTTTTTGTGTTTTCCAGTCTTTTCGATGGAGCAAATTTTTGAAGTAGGGGGTCATTTCGTTGGAATCATGTTTTCTGTGCTGTGGAGTCATTTTGTTGGAAGCGAATTTTTTGTACTCTGTGGTAATTTCGTTGGAAGCGAACATTTGTGTTCTCAGGAGATTTCGTTGCAAGCGAATTTTTGGTATTCTGGGGTGATTTCGTTGGAAGAGAATTTTTGTGTTCTAGGGTGATTTCTTTGGAAGCGAATTTTTTGTGCTCCGGGATGATAAGATTGGAAGCCAATATTTGTGTTCTCAGGAGATTTCATTGGAAAAGAATTTTTTGTCTTCTGGGGTAATATGGTTGGAAGAGAATTTTTTGTGTTCTCCGATTTTTTCGATGGAAGCAAATTTTAGAAGTAGGGGGTCATTTCGTTGGATGGGTGTTTTCTGTGTCCTGTAGTTATTTCTTTGGAAGCGAATTTTTTGTGCTCTGGGGTGATTTCGTTGGAAGCGAATTTTTTGTGTTCTCGGGTGATTTCTTTGAAAGGGAATTTTTGTGTACTAGGGTGATTTCATTGGAAGCGAATTTTTGGTGCTCTGGGATGATATCCTTTGAAGCGAATATTTGTGTTCTCAGGAGATTTCGTTGGAAAAGAATTTTTTATCTTCTGGGGTAATATCGTTAGAAGAGAATTTTTTGTGTTCTCCGGTCTTTTCGATGGAAGCAAATTTTGAATTATGGGGTCATTTCGTTGGAAGCGTGTTTTCTGTTTCCTGGAGTCATGTCGTTGGAAGCGAATTTTTTGTGCTCTGGGCTCATTTCTTTGGAATCGAATATTTGTGTTCTCAGGAGATTTCGTTGCAAGCTAATTTTTTGTGTTCTGGAGTAATTTCCTTGGAAGCGAATTTTTTGTGTTCTCGCGTGATATCTTTAAAAGGGAATTTTTGCGTTCTTGGGTGATTTCGTTGGAAGCGAATTTTTTGTGCTCTGGGATGATATCTTTGGAAGCAAATATTTGTGTTCTCAGGAGATTTCGTTGGAAAAGAATTTTTTGTCCTCTGGGGTAATGTCGTTGGAAGAGAATTTTTGTGTTCTCCGTTTTTTTCGAGGGAAGCAATTTTTTGAAGTATGGGGTCATTTCGTTGGAAGCGTGTTTTATGTGCTCTGGAGTCATTTCGTTGGAAGCGAATTTTTTGTGCTCTGGGGTGATTTGGTGCTAGCGAATATTTGTGTTCTCAGGACATTTCGTTGCAAGCGAATTTTTTGTGTTCTTCGGTTTTTTCGATGGAAGCAAATTTTTGAAGTACGGGGTCATTTCGTTGGAAGCGTGTTTTCTGTGCTCAGGAGTCATTTCGTTGGAAGCGAATATTTTGTGCTCTGGGGTGATTTCGTTGGAAGCGAATATTTTGGGTTCTCGGGTGATTTCGTTGAAAGGGAATTTTTGCCTTCTAAGGTGATTTTGTTGAAATGATTTTTTTGTGCTCTGGGATGATATCTTTTCAAGTGAATATTTGTGTTCTCAGGAGATTTCGTTGGAAAAGAATTTTTTGTCTTCTGGGGTAATATCGTTGGAAGCGAATTTTTTTGTGCTCTGGGATGATATCTTTGGAAGCAAATATTTGTGATCTCAGGAGATTTCGTTGGAAAAGAATTTTTTGTCTTCTGGGGTAATGTCGTTGGAAGAGAATTTTTTGTGTTCTCCGGTTTTTTCGATGCAAGCAATTTTTTGAAGTAGGGGGTCATTTCTTTGGAAGCATGTTTTCTGTGCTCTGGAATCATTTCGTTGGAAGCGAATATTTGTGTTCTCAGGAGATTTCGTTGCAAGCGAATTTTTTGTGTTCTTTGGTTTATTCGATGGAAGCAAATATTTGAAGTAGGGGGTCATTTCGTTGTAAGTGTGTTTTCTGTGCTCAGGAGTCATTTCGTAGTAAGCGAATTTTTTGTGCTCTGGGATGATATCTTTGGAATCGAATATTTGTGTTGTCAGGTGATTTCCTTGGAAAAGAATTTTTTGTCTTCTGGGGTAATGTCATTGGAAGAGAATTTTTTGTGTTCTCCGGTCTTTTCGATGGAAGCAAATTTTTGAAGTAGGGGGTCATTTCGTTGGAAGCGTGTTTTCTGTGCTCTGGAGTCATTTCGTTGGAAGTGAATATTTTGTGTTCTCGGGTGATTTCTTTGAAAGGGAGTTTTTGTGTTCTAGGGTGATTTCGTTGGAAGCGAATTTTTTGTGCTCTGGGATGATATCTTTGGAAGCGAGTATTTGTGTTCTCAGGAGATTTCTTTGCAAGCGAATTTGTTGTGTTCTGGGGTGATTTCGTTGGAAGCAAATTTTTTGTGTTCTGTGGTAATTTCATTGGAAGCGAATTTTTTGTGTTCTCGGGTGAGTTCGATGGTAGCAAATTTTTGAAGTATGGGGTCATTTCCTTGGAAGCGTGTTTTCTATGCTCTGGAGTCATTTCTTTGTAAGCCAATTTTTTTGTGCTCTGCGGTGATTTCGTTGGAAGCGAATTTTTGTGTTCTCCGGAGATTTCGTTGCCAGCGAATTTTTTGTGTTCTGGGGTGATTTCGTTGGAGGGAATTTTTTGTGTTCTCGGGGGATTTTGTTGAAAGGCAATTTTTGTGTTCTAGGGTGATTTTGTTAGAAGCGATTTTTTTCTACTCTGTGATGATATCTTTGGAAACGTATATTTGTGTTCTCAGGAGATTTTGTTGGAAAAGAATTTTTTTGTCTTCTGGGGTAATATTGTTGGAAGATTTTTTTGTGTTCTCCGGTTTTTTCGATGGAAGCAAATTTTTGAAGTAGGGGCTCATTTCGTTGGAAGCATGTTTTCTGTGCTCTAGAGTCATTTTGTTGGAAGCGAATTTTTTTGTGCTCTGGGGTGATTTCGTTGGAAGCGAATATATGTGTTCTCAGTAGATTTCGTTGTAAGCGAATTTTTTGTGTTCTAGTGTGATGTCGTAGGAAGCGAATTTTTTTGTGATCTGGGATGATATCTTTGGAAGCAAATATTTGTGTTCTCAGGAGATTTCGTTGGAAAAGAATTTTTTGTCTTCTGGGGTAATATCTTTGGAAGAGAATTTTTTGTGTTCTCCGGTGTTTTCGATGGAAGCAAATTTTTGAAGTAGGGGGTCATGTCGTTGGAAGCGTGTTTTCTGTGCTCTGGAGTCATTTCTATGGAAGCGAATTTTTTGTGTTCTGGGGTGATTTCATTGAAAGCAAATTTTTTGTGTTCTGGGGTAATTTCGTTGAAAGGGAATTTATTGTGTTCTCGGGTGATTTTGTTGCAAGCGAATTTTTTGTGTTCTGGGGTGATGTCGTTGAAAGGGAATTTTTTGTTTCTGGGGTGATTTCGTTGGAAGCAAATTTTTTGTGCTCCAGGATGTTTTCTTTGGAAGCGAATATTTGTGTTCTCAGGAAATTTCGTTGGAAGCGAATTTTTTGTGTTCTGGGGTAATTTCATTGGAAGCGAATTTCTTGTGTTCTGGGGTAATTTCGTTGGACGTGAATTTTTTGTGTTCTCGGGTGATTTCTTTGAAAGGAAATTTTTTATGTTCGAGGGTGATTTTGTAGGAAGCGAATTTTTTTGTGCTCTGGGATGATTTCTTTAGAAGTGAATATTTGTGTTCTCAGAAGATTTCGTTGGAAGCAAATTTTTTTGTGTTCTGGGGTCATTTCTTTGGAAATGAATTTTTTGTGTTCTCCGGTTTGTTTGAGGGAAGCAAATTTTTGAAGGAAGGGGTCATTTCGTTGGAAACGTGTTTTCTGTGCTCTGGAGTCATTTCGTTCGAAGTGAATTTTTTGTCCTCTGGGGTGATTTCGTTGGAAGAATTTTTTTGTGTTCTCAGGTGATTTCCTTGAAAGGGAATTTTTTGTGTTCTGGGGTCAGTTCGTTGGAAGCAAATTTTTTGTGTTCTGGGGTGATTTCGTTGGAAGCGAATATTTTGTGTTCTGTGGAGATTTCGTTGTAAGCGAATATTTGTGTTCTCAGAAGATTTCGTTGCAAGCGAATTTTTTCTGTTCTCCGGTTTTTTCGATGGAAGTAAATTTTTGAAGTAGGAGGTCATTTCGTTAGAAGCATGTTTTCGGAGCTCTGGAGTAATTTCGTTGGAAGCAAATTTTTTGTGCTCTGGGTTGATTTCGTTGGAAGCGAATTTTTTGTGTTCTGGGGTGATTTCGTTGAAAGGGAAATTTTGGTGTTCTGGGGTGATTTCGTTGGAAGCGAATTTTTTGTATTCTGGTATGTTTTCTTTGGAAGCGAATATTTGTGTACTCAGGAGATTTCGTTGGAAGCGAATTTTTTGTGTTCTGTTTTAATTTCGATGGAATAGAAATTTTTGTGCTCTCAGGATTTTTCGATGGAAGCAAATTTTTGAAGTAGGGAGTCATTTCATTGGAAGCGTGTTTTCTGTGCTCTGGGGTCATTTCGTTGGAAGCGAATATTTTGTTCTCTGGGATGATTTCGTTGGTAGCGCATTTTCTGTGTTCTAGGATCATTTCGTTGGAAGTGAATTTTTTGTGTTTTCGGGTGATTTCGATGGAAGCCAATTTTTGAAGTATGGGATAATTTCCTTGGAAGCGTGTTTTCTGTGCTCTGGAGTCATTTCGTTGGAAGAGAATGTTTTGTGGTTTGGGGTGATTTTGTTGGAAGCTAAATTTTTGTGTTCTAGGGTAATTTCGTTGGAAGTGAATTTCTTGTGTTCTGGGGTAATTTCGTTGGACGTGAATTTTTTGTGTTCTCGGGTGATTTCTTTGAAAGGAAATTTTTTATGTTCTAAGGTTATTTTGTTGGAAGCGAATTTTTTTGTGCTCTGGGATGATTTCTTTAGAAGTGAGTATTTGTGTTCTCAGAAGATTTTGTTTGAAGCAAATTTTTTGTTCTGGGGTGATTTCGTTGGAAGCGAATATTTTGTGTTCCTGGGAGTTTTCATTGGAAGCGAATATTTGTGTTCTCAGAAGATTTCGTAGCAAACGAATTTTTTCTGTTCTCCGGTTTTTTCGATGGAAGTAAATTTTTGAAGTAGGAGGTCATTTCGTTGGAAGCGAATTTTTTGTGTTCTCGGGGGATTTCGATGAAAGGGAATTTTTGTGTTGTAGGGTGATTTCTTTGGAAGAGAAATTTTTGTGCTATGGGATGATATCTTTGAGAGCGAATATTTGTTTTAACAGGAGATTTCGTTGCAAATGAATTTTTTGTCTTCTGAGGAAATTTCGTTGGAAGCAAATTTTTTGTGTTCTGTGGTAATTTCAATGGTAGCAAATTTTTGAAGTATGGGGTCATTTTGTTGGACGCGTGTTTTCTATGCTCTGGAGTCATTTCTTTGGAAGCGAATTTTTTGTAATCTGGGGTGATTTCGTTGGAAGCGAATATTTGTGTTCTCAGGAGATTTCGTTGCAAGCGAATTTTTTGTTTTCTGGGCTAATTTTGTTGGTGCGAATTTTTGGTGTTCTCAGGTGATTTCGATGGAAACAAATTTTTGAAGTAGGGGGTCATTTCTTTGGAAGCCTGTTTTCTGTGCCCTGGAGTCATTTCGTTGGAAGCGAATTTTTTGTGCTCTGGGTTGATTTCTTCGGAAGCGAATTTTTTGTGTTCTCGGGTGATTTAGATGGAAGCAAATTTTTGAAGTATGGGGTCATTTCGTTGGAAGCAAATTTTTTGTGTTCTGGGGTGATTTCGTTGGAAGCGAATTTTTTGTGCTATGGGGTGATTTTGTTGTAAACGAATTTTTTTGTCTTCTGTGGTGATTTCGATGGAAGCGATTTTTTTATGTTGTAGGGTGATTTCGTTGGAAGGGAATTTTTTGTGTTCTTGGGTCATTTCATTGGAAGTGTGTTTTCTGTGCTCTGGAGTCATTTCATTGGAAGGGAATTTTTTGTGCTCTGGGGTGATTTCGTTGGAAGCGAATTTTTTGTGTTCTCGGGTGATTTCGTTGAAAGTGAATTTTTTATGTTCTAGGCTGATTTCGTTCGAAGCTTATTTTTTATGCTCTGGGGTGTTTTGGTTGGAAGCGAATTTTTTGTCTTCTTTGGTGATTTCGATGGAAGCGAATTTTTTATGTTCTAGGGTGATTTCGTTGGAAGCAAATTTTTTCTACTCTGGAATGATAACTTTTGAAGCAAATATTTGTGTTCTCACGATATTTTGTTTTCCGTGCTCTCGAGTCATTTCTTTGGAATGCGAATTTTTTGTGCTCTGGGGTGATTTCGTTGGAATCGAATATTTGTGTTCTCAGGAGATTACGTTGCATGCGAATTTTTTGTGTTCTGAGGTGATTTCGTTGGAAGCGAATTTTTTGTTCTCGGGTGATTTCGTTGGAAGGGAATTTTTGTGCTATAGGGTGATTTCGTTGGAAGCAAATTTTTTGTGCTCTGGGATGATATCTTTGGAAGCGAATGTTTGTGTTCTCAGGAGATTTCGTTGGAAAAGAATTTTTGTCTTCTGGGGTAATATCATTGGAAGAGAATTTTTTGTGTTCTCTAGTTTTTTCGATGGAAGCAAATTTTTGAAGTACGGGGTCATTTCGTTAGAAATGTGTTTTCTGTGCTCTGGAGTCATTTCGTTGGAAGCGAATTTTTTGTGCCTTGGGGTGATTTCGTTGGAAGCGAATATTGGTGTTCTCAGGAGATTTCGTTGCAAGTGAATTTTTTGTGTTCTGGGGTAATATCGTTGGAAGAGAACTTTTGTGTTCTCCGTTTTTTTCAATGGGAGTAAATTTTTGAAGTAGGTGGTCATTTCGTTAGAAATGTGTTTTCTGTGCTCTGGAGTCTTTTCGTTGGAAGCGAATTTTTTGTGCTCTGGGTTGGTTTCGTTGGAAGCGAATTTTTTGTGATCTGGGGTGATGTCGTTGAAAGGGAATTTTTTGTGTCTGGGGTGATTTCGTTGGAAGCAAATTTTTTGTGCTCCAGGATGTTTTCTTTGGAAGCGAATATTTGTGTTCTCAGGAAATTTCGTTGGAAGCGAATTTTTTGTGTTCTGGGGTAATTTCGTTGGAAGAGAAATTTTTGTGTGCTCAGGATTTTTCGATGGAAGCAAATTTTTAAAGTAGGGGGTCATTTCGTTGGAAGCGTGTTTTCTGTGTTTTGGAGTCATTTCGTTGGAAGTAATTTTTTTGTGTTCTGGGGTGATTTCGTTGGAAGCGAATTTTTTGTGTTCTGGGGTAATGTCGTTGGAAGCGAATTTTTTGTGTTCTCCGGTGATTTCGTTGAAAGGGAATTTTTTGTGTTCTAGGGTGATTTCTTTGGAATCAAATATTTTGTGTTCTGCTTTGATTTCAATGGAAGCAAATATTTTCAGTTTTGTGGTAAATTCGTTGGACGTAAACTTTTTGTGTTCTCTGGTGATTTCGTTGAAAGGGAATTTTTTGTGTTCAAGGGTGATTTTTCTAAAAGGGAATTTTTGTGTTCTAGGTTGATTTCGTTGGAAGGGAATTTTTTGTGCTCTGGGATGATATCCTTGGAAGCGAATATTTGTGTTCTCAGGAGATTTCGTTGGAAAAGAATTTTTTCTCTTCTGGGGTAATAGCGTTGAAAGAGAATTTTTTGTGTTCTCCGGTTTCTTCAATGGAAGCAAATTTTTGAAGTAAGGGGTCATTTCGTTCAAAACGAGTTTTCTGTGCTCTGGAGTCATTTCTTTGGAAGCGAATTTTTTGTGTTCTCAGATGATTTCAACGGAAACAAATTTTTGAAGTATGGTATCATTTCGTTCGAAGCGTGTTTTCTGTGCTCTGGAGTCATTTCGTTGGAAGCGAATATTTTGTGTTCTGGGGAGATTTCGTTGGAAGCGAATATTTGTGTTCTCACTAGATTTCGTAGCAAGCGAATTTTTGCTGTTCCTCGGTTTTTTCGATGGAAGTAAATTTTTGAAGTAGGAGGTCATTTCGTTGGAAGCGAATTTTTGGTGTTCTGGAGTGATTTCGTTTGAAGCGAATATTTTGTGTTCTGGGGAGATTTCGTTGTAAGTGAATATTTGTGTTCTCAGAAGATTTCGTTGCAAGCGAATTTTTTCTGTTCTCCGGTTTTTTCGATGGAAGTAAATTTTTGAAGTAGGAGGTCATTTGGTTGGAAGTATATTTTCGGAGCTCTGGAGTAATTTCGTTGGAAGCAAATTTTTTGTGCTCTGGGTTGATTTCGTTGGAAGCGAATTTTTTGTGTTCTGGGGTGATTTCGTTGGAAGCAAATATTTTGTGTTCTGGGGAGATTTCGTTGTAAGTGAATATTTGTGTTCTCAGAAGATTTCGTTGCAAGCGAATTTTTTCTGTTCTCGGTTTTTTTCGATGGAAGTAAATTTTTGAAGTAGGAGGTCATTTGGTTGGAAGTATGTTTTCGGAGCTCAGGAGTAATTTCGTTGGAAGCGAATTTTTTCTGCTCTGGGTTGATTTCGTTGAAAGGGAAATTTTGGTGTTCTGGGGTGATTTCGTTGGAAGTGAATTTTTTGTGCTCTGGGATGTTTTTTTGGAAGCGAATATTTGTGTTCTCAGGAGATTTCGTTGGAAGCGAATTTTTTGTGTTCTGGGGTAATTTCATTGAAAGGGAATTTTTTTATGTTCTAGGGTGATTGCGTTCGAAGCAAATTTTTTGTGCTCTGGAGTGATTTGGTTGGAAGCGAATTTTTTGTCTTCTATGGTGATTTCGATGGAAGCGAATTTTTTATGTTCTAGGGTGATTTCGTTGAAAGCAAATATATTGTGTTCTGGAGTCATTTCATTGGAAGCGTGTTTTCTGTGCTCTGGAGTCATTTTTTTGGAAGCAAATTTTTTGTGCTCTGGGTTGATTATGTTGGAAGCGAATTTTTTGTATTTTCGGTGATTTCGTTGAAAGGGAATTTTTTGTTCGAGGGTGATTTCGTTGGAAGCGAATTTTTTTTGCTCTGGGATGTTTTCTTTGGAAGCAAATATTTGTGTTCTCAGGAGATTTCGTTAGAAGCAAATTTTTTGTGTTCTGGAGTAATTTCGATGGAATAGAAATTTTTGTGCTCTCAGGATTTTTCGATGGAAGCAAATTTTTGAAGTAGGGAGTCATTTTGTTGGAAGCATGTTTTCTGTGCTCTGGAGTCATTTTGTTGTAAGTGAATTTTTTGTGCTCTGGGGTGATTTCGTTGGTAGCTCATTTTCTGTGTTCTGGGATAATTTCGTTGGAAATGAATTTTTTGTGTTCTCGGGTGATTTCGATGGAAGCCAATTTTTGAAGTATGGGATCATTTCCTTGGAAGCGTGTTTTCTGTGCTCTGGAGTCATTTCGTTGGAAGAGAATGTTTTGTGCTCTGGGTTGATTATGTTGGAAGGGAATTTTTTGTATGCTCGGGTGATTTCGTTGAAAGGGAATTTTTTGTGTTCTAGGGTGATTTTGTTGGAAGCGAATTTTTTGTGCTCTGGGATGATTTCTTTAGAAGTGAATATTTGTGTTCTCAGAAGATTTCATTGGAAGCAAATTTTTTTGTGTTCTGGTGTCATTTCGATGGAAGCGAATTTTTTGTATTCTGGGGAGATTTCGTTGGAAGCGAATATTTGTGTTCTCAGAAGATTTCGTTGCAAGAGAATTTTTTCTGTTTTCCGGTTTTTTCGGTGGAAGTAAATTTTTGAAGTAGGAGGTCATTTCGTTGGAAGCATGTTTTCGGAGCTCTGGAGTCATTTCGTTGGAAGCGAATTTTTTGTGCTCTGGGTTGATTATGTTGGAAGCGAATTTTTTGTATGCTCGGGTGATTTCGTTGAAAGGGAATTTTTTGTGTTCTAGGGTGATTTTGTTGGAAGCGAATTTTTTGTGCTCTGGGATGATTTCTTTAGAAGTGAATATTTGTGTTCTCAGAAGATTTCATTGGAAGCGAATTTTTTGTGCTCTGGGTTGATTATGTTGGAAGCGAATTTTTTGTGTCTCGGGTGATTTCCTTGAAAGGGAATTTTTTGTATTCTGGGGTCATTTCGTTGGAAGCGAATTTTTTGTGCTCTGGGGTGATTTCGTTGGTAGCGCATTTTCTGTGTTCTGGGATAATTTCATTGGAAGCGAATTTTTTGTGTTCTCGGGTGATTTCAATGGAAGCCAATTTTTGAAGTATGGGATCATTTCCTGGAAGCGTGTTTTCTGTGCTCTGGAGTCATTTCGTTGGAAGAGAATTTTTTGTGGTCTGGGGTGATTTTGTTGGAAGCAAAATTTTTGTGTTCTAGGGTAATTTCGTTGGAAGCTAATTTCTTGTGTTCTGGGGTAATTTCGTTGGACGTGAATTTTTTGTGTTCTCGGGTGATTTCTTTGAAAGGAATTTTTTTTTATGATTTAGGGTTATTTTGTTGGAAGCGAATTTTTCTCTGCTCTGGGATGATTTCTTTAGAAGTGAGTATTTGTGTTCTCAGAAGATTTCGTTGGAAACGAATTTTTTTGTGTTCTGGGGTCATTTCTTTGGAAATGAATTTTTTGAGTTCTGCGGTTTGTTTGATGGAAGCAAATTTTTGAAGGAGGGGGTCATTTCATTGCAAGTGTGTTTTCTGTGCTCTGGAGTCATTTTGTTGGAAGTGAATTTTTGTGTCCTCGGGTGATTTCCTTGAAAGGGATTTTTTTGTGTTCTGGGGTGATTTCATTGGAAGCGAATATTTTGTGTTCTGGGGAGATTTCATTGGAAGCGAATATTGGTCTTCTCAGAAGATTTCGTTGCAAGCGAAATTTTTCTGTTCTCCGGTTTTTTCGATGGAAGTAAATTTTTGAAGTAGGAGGCCATTTTGTTGGAAGCATGTTTTCGGAGCTCTGGAGTCTTTTCGTTGGAAGCGAATTTTTTGTGCTCTGGGTTGGTTTCGTTGGAAGCGAATTTTTTGTGATCTGGGGTGATGTCGTTGAAAGGGAATTTTTTGTGTCTGGGGTGATTTCGTTGGAAGCAAATTTTTTGTGCTCCAGGATGTTTTCTTTGGAAGCGAATATTTGTGTTCTCAGGAAATTTCGTTGGAAGCGAATTTTTTGTGTTCTGGGGTAATTTCGTTGGAAGAGAAATTTTTGTGTGCTCAGGATTTTTCGATGGAAGCAAATTTTTAAAGTAGGGGGTCATTTCGTTGGAAGCGTGTTTTCTGTGTTTTGGAGTCATTTCGTTGGAAGTAATTTTTTTGTGTTCTGGGGTGATTTCGTTGGAAGCGAATTTTTTGTGTTCTGGGGTAATGTCGTTGGAAGCGAATTTTTTGTGTTCTCCGGTGATTTCGTTGAAAGGGAATTTTTTGTGTTCTAGGGTGATTTCTTTGGAATCAAATATTTTGTGTTCTGCTTTGATTTCAATGGAAGCAAATATTTTCAGTTTTGTGGTAAATTCGTTGGACGTAAACTTTTTGTGTTCTCTGGTGATTTCGTTGAAAGGGAATTTTTTGTGTTCAAGGGTGATTTTTCTAAAAGGGAATTTTTGTGTTCTAGGTTGATTTCGTTGGAAGGGAATTTTTTGTGCTCTGGGATGATATCCTTGGAAGCGAATATTTGTGTTCTCAGGAGATTTCGTTGGAAAAGAATTTTTTCTCTTCTGGGGTAATAGCGTTGAAAGAGAATTTTTTGTGTTCTCCGGTTTCTTCAATGGAAGCAAATTTTTGAAGTAAGGGGTCATTTCGTTCAAAACGAGTTTTCTGTGCTCTGGAGTCATTTCTTTGGAAGCGAATTTTTTGTGTTCTCAGATGATTTCAACGGAAACAAATTTTTGAAGTATGGTATCATTTCGTTCGAAGCGTGTTTTCTGTGCTCTGGAGTCATTTCGTTGGAAGCGAATATTTTGTGTTCTGGGGAGATTTCGTTGGAAGCGAATATTTGTGTTCTCACTAGATTTCGTAGCAAGCGAATTTTTGCTGTTCCTCGGTTTTTTCGATGGAAGTAAATTTTTGAAGTAGGAGGTCATTTCGTTGGAAGCGAATTTTTGGTGTTCTGGAGTGATTTCGTTTGAAGCGAATATTTTGTGTTCTGGGGAGATTTCGTTGTAAGTGAATATTTGTGTTCTCAGAAGATTTCGTTGCAAGCGAATTTTTTCTGTTCTCCGGTTTTTTCGATGGAAGTAAATTTTTGAAGTAGGAGGTCATTTGGTTGGAAGTATATTTTCGGAGCTCTGGAGTAATTTCGTTGGAAGCAAATTTTTTGTGCTCTGGGTTGATTTCGTTGGAAGCGAATTTTTTGTGTTCTGGGGTGATTTCGTTGGAAGCAAATATTTTGTGTTCTGGGGAGATTTCGTTGTAAGTGAATATTTGTGTTCTCAGAAGATTTCGTTGCAAGCGAATTTTTTCTGTTCTCGGTTTTTTTCGATGGAAGTAAATTTTTGAAGTAGGAGGTCATTTGGTTGGAAGTATGTTTTCGGAGCTCAGGAGTAATTTCGTTGGAAGCGAATTTTTTCTGCTCTGGGTTGATTTCGTTGAAAGGGAAATTTTGGTGTTCTGGGGTGATTTCGTTGGAAGTGAATTTTTTGTGCTCTGGGATGTTTTTTTGGAAGCGAATATTTGTGTTCTCAGGAGATTTCGTTGGAAGCGAATTTTTTGTGTTCTGGGGTAATTTCATTGAAAGGGAATTTTTTTATGTTCTAGGGTGATTGCGTTCGAAGCAAATTTTTTGTGCTCTGGAGTGATTTGGTTGGAAGCGAATTTTTTGTCTTCTATGGTGATTTCGATGGAAGCGAATTTTTTATGTTCTAGGGTGATTTCGTTGAAAGCAAATATATTGTGTTCTGGAGTCATTTCATTGGAAGCGTGTTTTCTGTGCTCTGGAGTCATTTTTTTGGAAGCAAATTTTTTGTGCTCTGGGTTGATTATGTTGGAAGCGAATTTTTTGTATTTTCGGTGATTTCGTTGAAAGGGAATTTTTTGTTCGAGGGTGATTTCGTTGGAAGCGAATTTTTTTTGCTCTGGGATGTTTTCTTTGGAAGCAAATATTTGTGTTCTCAGGAGATTTCGTTAGAAGCAAATTTTTTGTGTTCTGGAGTAATTTCGATGGAATAGAAATTTTTGTGCTCTCAGGATTTTTCGATGGAAGCAAATTTTTGAAGTAGGGAGTCATTTTGTTGGAAGCATGTTTTCTGTGCTCTGGAGTCATTTTGTTGTAAGTGAATTTTTTGTGCTCTGGGGTGATTTCGTTGGTAGCTCATTTTCTGTGTTCTGGGATAATTTCGTTGGAAATGAATTTTTTGTGTTCTCGGGTGATTTCGATGGAAGCCAATTTTTGAAGTATGGGATCATTTCCTTGGAAGCGTGTTTTCTGTGCTCTGGAGTCATTTCGTTGGAAGAGAATGTTTTGTGCTCTGGGTTGATTATGTTGGAAGGGAATTTTTTGTATGCTCGGGTGATTTCGTTGAAAGGGAATTTTTTGTGTTCTAGGGTGATTTTGTTGGAAGCGAATTTTTTGTGCTCTGGGATGATTTCTTTAGAAGTGAATATTTGTGTTCTCAGAAGATTTCATTGGAAGCAAATTTTTTTGTGTTCTGGTGTCATTTCGATGGAAGCGAATTTTTTGTATTCTGGGGAGATTTCGTTGGAAGCGAATATTTGTGTTCTCAGAAGATTTCGTTGCAAGAGAATTTTTTCTGTTTTCCGGTTTTTTCGGTGGAAGTAAATTTTTGAAGTAGGAGGTCATTTCGTTGGAAGCATGTTTTCGGAGCTCTGGAGTCATTTCGTTGGAAGCGAATTTTTTGTGCTCTGGGTTGATTATGTTGGAAGCGAATTTTTTGTATGCTCGGGTGATTTCGTTGAAAGGGAATTTTTTGTGTTCTAGGGTGATTTTGTTGGAAGCGAATTTTTTGTGCTCTGGGATGATTTCTTTAGAAGTGAATATTTGTGTTCTCAGAAGATTTCATTGGAAGCGAATTTTTTGTGCTCTGGGTTGATTATGTTGGAAGCGAATTTTTTGTGTCTCGGGTGATTTCCTTGAAAGGGAATTTTTTGTATTCTGGGGTCATTTCGTTGGAAGCGAATTTTTTGTGCTCTGGGGTGATTTCGTTGGTAGCGCATTTTCTGTGTTCTGGGATAATTTCATTGGAAGCGAATTTTTTGTGTTCTCGGGTGATTTCAATGGAAGCCAATTTTTGAAGTATGGGATCATTTCCTGGAAGCGTGTTTTCTGTGCTCTGGAGTCATTTCGTTGGAAGAGAATTTTTTGTGGTCTGGGGTGATTTTGTTGGAAGCAAAATTTTTGTGTTCTAGGGTAATTTCGTTGGAAGCTAATTTCTTGTGTTCTGGGGTAATTTCGTTGGACGTGAATTTTTTGTGTTCTCGGGTGATTTCTTTGAAAGGAATTTTTTTTTATGATTTAGGGTTATTTTGTTGGAAGCGAATTTTTCTCTGCTCTGGGATGATTTCTTTAGAAGTGAGTATTTGTGTTCTCAGAAGATTTCGTTGGAAACGAATTTTTTTGTGTTCTGGGGTCATTTCTTTGGAAATGAATTTTTTGAGTTCTGCGGTTTGTTTGATGGAAGCAAATTTTTGAAGGAGGGGGTCATTTCATTGCAAGTGTGTTTTCTGTGCTCTGGAGTCATTTTGTTGGAAGTGAATTTTTGTGTCCTCGGGTGATTTCCTTGAAAGGGATTTTTTTGTGTTCTGGGGTGATTTCATTGGAAGCGAATATTTTGTGTTCTGGGGAGATTTCATTGGAAGCGAATATTGGTCTTCTCAGAAGATTTCGTTGCAAGCGAAATTTTTCTGTTCTCCGGTTTTTTCGATGGAAGTAAATTTTTGAAGTAGGAGGCCATTTTGTTGGAAGCATGTTTTCGGAGCTCTGGAGTCATTTCGTTGGAAGCGAATTTTTGGTGCTCTGGGTTGATTTCGTTGGAAGCAAATTTTTTGTGTTCTGGGGTGATTTCGTTGAAAGGGAATTTTTGGTGTTCTGGGGTGATTTCGTTGGAAGCGAATTTTTTGTGCTCTGGGATGTTTTCTTTGGAAGCGAATATTTGTGTTCTCAGGAGATTTCGTTGCAAGCGAAATTTTTGTCTTCTTAGGTAATTTCATTGAAAGGGAATTTTTTATGTTCTAGGGTGATTTCGTTGAAAGCAAATTTTTTGTGTTCTGGAGTCACTTCATTGGAAGCATGTTTTCTGTGCTCTGGAGTCATTTTGTTGGAAGCGAATTTTTTGTGCTCTGGGATGTTTTCTTTGGAAGCGAATATTTTTGGTCTCAGGAGATTTCATTGGAAGGGAATTTGTTGTGTTCTGGGGTAATTTCGATGGAATAGAAATTTTTGTGCTCTCACGACTTTTGGATGGATGCAAATTTTTGAAGTAGGGAGTCATTTCGTTGGAAGCGAATTTTTTGTGCTCTAATATGATTTCGTTGGTAGCGCATTTTCTGTGTTCTGGGATAATTTCGTTGGAAGTGAATTTTTTGTGGTCTGGGGTGATTTTGATGGAAGCCAATTTTTGAAGTATGGGATCATTTCCTTGGAAGCGTGTTTTCTGTGCTCTGGAGTCATTTCGTTGGAAGAGAATGTTTTGTGGTCTGGGGTGATTTTGTTGGAAGCGAAATTTTTGTGTTCTAGGGTAATTTCGTTGGACGTGAATTTTTTGTGTTCTCGGGTGATTTCTTTGAAAGGAAATTTTTTATGTTCTAGGGTGATTTTATTGGAAACGAATTTTTTTGTGCTCTGGGATGATTTCTTTAGAAGTGAATATTTGTGTTCTCAAAAGATTTTGTTGGAAGCGAATTTTTTTGTGTTCTGGGGTCATTTCTTTGGAAATGAATTTTTTGTGTTCTCCGGATTGTTTGATGGAAACAAATTTTTGAAGGAGGGGGTCATTTCGTTGGAAGCGTGTTTTCTGTGCTCTGGAGTCATTTCGTTGGAAGCGAATTTTTTGTCCTCTGGGGTGATTTCGTTGGAAGCGAATTTTTTGTGTTCTCGGGTGATTTCCTTGAAAGGGAATTTTTTGTGTTCTGGGGTCATTTCGTTGGAAGTGAATTTTTTGTGTTCTGGAGTGATTTCATTGGAAGCGAATATTTTGTTTTCTGGGGAGATTTCATTGGAAGCGAATATTTGTGTTCTCAGTAGATTTTGTTGCAAGCGAATTTTTTCTGTTCTCCGGTTTTTTCGATGGAAGTAAATTTTTGAAGTAGGAGGTCATTTCGTTGGAAGCATGTTTTCGGAGCTCTGGAGTCATTTCGTTGGAAGCAATTTTTTGTGCTCTGGGTTGATTTCGTTGGAAGCGAATTTTTTGTGTTCTGGGGTGATTTCGTTGAAAGGGTATTTTTGGTGTTCTGGGGTGATTTCGTTGGAAGCGAATTTTTTGTGATCTGGGATGTTTTCTTTGGAAGCGAATATTTGTGTTCTCAGGAGATTTCCTTCCAAGCAAATTTTTTGTGTTCTGGGCTAATTTCATTGAAAGGGAATTTTTTATGTTCTAGGGTGATTTCGTTGAAAGCAAATTTTTTGTGTTCTGGAGTCATTTCATTGGAAGCGTGTTTTCTATGCTCTGGAGTCATTTTTTTTGGAAGCAAATTTTTTGTGCTCTGGGTTGATTATGTTTGAAGCGAACTTTTTGTATTCTCGGGTGATTTCGTTGAAAGGGAATTTTTTGTGTTCGAGGGTGATTTCGTTGGAAGCGAATTTTTTGTGCTCTGGGATGTTTTCTTTGGAAGTGAATATTTGTGTTCTTAGGAGATTTCGTTGGAAGCGAATTTTTTGTGTTCTGGTGTAATTTCGTTGGAATAGAAATATTTGTGCTCTCAGGATTTTTGATGGAAGCAAATTTTTGAAGAAGGGAGTCATTTCGTTGGAAGCATGTTTTCTGTGCTCTGGAGTCATTTCGTTGGAAGCGAATTTTTTGTGCTCTGGGGTGATTTCGTTGGTAGCGCATTTTCTGTGTTCTGGGATAATTTCGTTGGAAGTGAATTTTTTTGTTCTCGGGTGATTTCGATGGAATCCAATTTTTGAAGTATGGGATCATTTCCTTGGATTCGTGTTTTCTGTGCTCTGGAGTCATTTCGTTGGAAGCAAATTTTTTGTGTTCTGTGGTGATTTCGTTGGAAGCGAATATTTTGTGTTCTGGGGAGATTTCGTTGGAAGCGAATATTTGTGTTCTCAGAAGATTTCGTTGCAAGCAAATTTTTTCTGTTCTCCGGTTTTTTCGATGGAAGTAAATTTTGAAGTAGGAGGTCATTTCGTTGGAAGCGAATATTTTGTGTTCTGTGGTGATTTCGTTGGAAGCGAATATTTTGTGTTCTGGGGAGATTTCGTTGGAAGCAAATATTTGTGTTCTCAGAAGATTTCGTTGCAAGCGAATTTTTTCTGTTCTCTGGTTTTTTCGATGGAAGTAAATTTTTGAAGTAGGAGGTCATTTCGTTGGAAGCATGTTTTCGGAGCTCTGGAGTCATTTCGTTGGAAGCGAATTTTTTGTGTTCTGGGGTGATTTCGTTGAAAGGGAATTTTGGGTGTTCTGGGGTGATTTCGTTGGAAGCGAATTTTTTGTGCTCTGGGATGTTTTCTTTGGAAGCGAATATTTGTGTTCTCAGGAGATTTCATTGCAAGCTAATTTTTTGTGTTCTGGGGTAATTTCATTGAAAGAGAATTTTTTATGTTCTAGGGTGATTTCATTGAAAGCAAATTTTTTGTGCTCAGGAGTGATTTGCTTGGAAGCGAATTTTTTGTCTTCTATGGTGATTTCGATGGAAGCGAATATTTTATTTTCTAGGGTGATTTGGTTGAAAGTGAATTTTTTGTGTTCTGGGGTCATTTCATTGGAAGCGTGTTTTCTGTGCTCTGGAATCATTTTGTTGGAAGCGAATTTTTTGTGCTCTGGGTTGATTATGTTGGAAGCGAATTTTTTGTATTCTCGGTGATTTCGTTGAAAGGGAATTTTTTGTGTTCGAGGGTGATTTCGTTGGAAGCGAATTTTTTGTGCTCTTGAATGTTTTCTTTGGAATCGAATATTTTTGTTCTCAGGTGATTTCGTTGGAAGGTAATTTTTTGTGTTCTGGGTTAATATCGTTGGAATAGAAATTTTTGTGCTCTCAGGATTTTTCAATGGAAGCAAATTTTTGAAGTAGGGAGTCATTTCTTTGGAAGCGTGTTTTCTGTGCTCTGGAGTCAATTCGATGGAAGCGAATTTTTGGTGCTCTGGAGTGATTTTGTTGGAAGTGAAATTTTTGTCTTCTGTGGTGATTTCGATGGAAGCGAATTTTTTATGTTTTAGGATGATTTCGTTGGAAGCAAATTTTTTGTGCTCTGGGATGATATCTTTGGAAGCGAATATTTGTGTTCTCAGGAGATTTCGTTGGAAAAGAATTTTTTCTTCTGGGGTAATATCGTTGGAAGTGAATTTTTTGTGTTCTCCTTTTTCTTTGATGGAAGCAAATTTTTGAAGTAGGGGGTCATTTCATTGGAAGCCTGTTTTCTGTGCTCTGGAGTCACTTCGTTGGAAGGGAATTTTTGGTGCTCAGGGGTGATTTTGTTGGAAGCACTTTTTTTGTGTTCTCGGGTGATTTCTTTAAAAGAGAATATTTTGGGTTCTAGGGTGATTTCATTGGAAGCGAATTTTTTGTGTTCTTTGGTGATTTCGTGGGAAAAGAATTTTTTGTCTTCTTGAGTAATATCTTTGGAAGAGAATTTTCTGTGTTCTTATATTATTTCAATGGAAGCAAATTTTTGAAATATGGGGTCATTTCGTTGGAAGAGTGTTTTCTGTGCTCTAGAGGCATTTCTTTGGAAGCGAATTTTTTTTGTTCTGGGGTGATTTGGTTGGAAGCGAATATATGTGTTCTCAGAAGATTTCATTGCAAGCGAATTTTTGTGATCTTGGGTAATTTCTTTGAAAGAGAAATTTTTATGTTCTAGGGTAATTTCGTTGGAAGAGAAGTTTTTGTGTTCTCAGGATTTTTCGATGGAAGCAAATTTTTGAAGTACGGAGTCATTTCGTTGGAAGCGTGTTTTCTGTGCTCTGGAGTCACTTTGTTGGAAGCAAAATTTTTGTGCTCTGGGGTGATTTCGTTGGAAGCGCATTTTTTGTGTTCAGGGATAATTTCGTTGGAAGTGAATTTTTTGTGTTCTCGGGTGATTTCGATGGAAGCCAATTTTTGAAGTATTGGATCATTTCCTCGGAAGCGTGTTTTCTGTGCTCTGGAGTCATTTCGTTGGAATCGAATTTTTTGTGCTCTGGGGTGATTTTGTTGGAAGTGAAATTTTTGTGTTCTCAGGTAATTTCGTTGGAAGCGATTTTCTTGTGTTCTGGGGTAATTTCCTTGGAAGCGA